>NC_136067.1:1237305488-1238773159 GCF_964261635.1 Lissotriton helveticus
GGGCGCAATAATGGAGTCCACACCAGTACTTTTGATTGAAAATCAATGTCTTTTATATAGGCTTCAGATCAAGGCAATCAATGCATTAGCGTTTCATTAGCATTTCATTAAAGTACCTCATTAAAGCATTTCATCAAGCATTGGTATCATGTGAGCACAAGTGGCAAAGCATCAAATAACTCAGCTTGTTGCCATATACTCTTCAGCAGGCTAAGGGGGTACTTTCATAAACCATGAGTGAACAGTTCAAGAAGCAGTTAGGAACATTTCCTCTTTTAAATATCAACAGTTCAATAACCCAAAATCATGTCATCAAAATAGTAATGGGGTAAATCATTCAGTATCACAGCACAACCCCATCAGGATTCGTAGAAGCCCGCCCCTGCAAGAAATTCAGTACAGGGAAATATTATCTCTGCATCACCATTACTTAAAGCGTTTCAATAATGACCTTCAGTACAGCATTTCACTAAATAGAAGGGAACATTACATCCCTTGAGCCATTGCATTAAGGCACTTCTCGTCATGCAGGCCAACGATCCCTCGGGACAGGGCTCACTCGAAACGTTCACCGGCCTGGCCGGGCAATAAACAGCAAGCCGGCTTCCAAACATATACTGTCAACTTGGGCCTCGCAACTCTCGAGGCACATAGGGGCCAACCGGGCCCAGTCTCGCTTTCCCCGGGGGAGGGGCGGCCCCGGGACCTCCTCCGGCCTTCCGCCCTCCTCCCCTGGGGGTTACCTTATGTTTTCGGCCCTCCGGGGCCCTTGCGCAGGCTTGAGGTGGCGGGAGGGGCTTCCGCCCGACCGGGGGCCTCTCGTGGCCGGCGTGGTGCAGGGGGCTGTCACAGAGCACCGGCGCCGGGGGCGAGGCAACACAATGCGGGGCAGAACGGAGGGGCGTTCTTCTGCTCCCGGCCCCCTCCGCGTTGAGTCACGGCTTCCTCCGGGTGCCGGGCCTTCTCTGGACGGCTCGGCGGTGGCAGCCAATGGCTGCGCGGCTTGGGCGGGGGCGCGGCCGATGACGCGGCGGCGCTCCCGCTCACGTGATGCGGGCCGGGGACGGCTTCAGGCCTACTGCGGCCTACTGTACTGAGAGCAGCGGCCCCCTCCTGGCATCCGAGAGCCGCCGAGGGGGGGGGGTCAGGCTACAAGGCTGGCGCGAGCTTGACTGGAGCGCCGGGGATGGCAGGTCACGTGAGGCCCAGCGAGGCCTGTGAAGAGTGCCGGCGGCCCTCTCTTGGCACACGGGGGCCGCCGAAGGGGGCACAACGTTGGCGCTGAAGGCACGCTCACCGGGGGAGTCTCCTCAGGCACCTCAGAAGGCACGACCAGCTCCGGGCTGTGGCGGTGAGTGGGGCACCAATAGCGCCTCGTGAAGGTGGCGCTCAGGCAATGCAGCGCTATTCAGGGGGCCCGACAGCAGAGCGTTTGGGGGCCAGTTCAGTCAGCTCAGATGAGCGCCTTCCTCGCGAGGTGGGGCACTCCCAGCAGATCGGCAGGGCCCAGGGAAGGAGCGCTTGGTATTTTAGGCAGTTTATGATCCAGCGCTTGACAGAGAGGGGGGTCAGGCTACAGCGCTGGTGAGGAATTCCAGTCAGGAATGCAGTTAGTTCAGTCAGGACAGCGCTGGGGGCACAGAGGGGCGACAGCACAAGTACCTGGCTGATCCCCCAGCAGTCTCTGGTTGCAGGGCACGTAGTCTTCTTGGCGCTTGGATGGTTCTGCGCCCTTAGGTGTTGGTTTTTCGAACAGGGGGGGTTGAGTTGGAGGCTTACAAGTTACCTCAGGTCACTGAAGATGGACCCTGGGGTTCCCTACCGCTGGGCCAGATCAGGGGGCTTGTCTAGGATACCTCACTCAGCTTAAGAGGCAGCACCTAAATCCTGTCACTCCCAGTGGCATAAGTTCCTGACTAGGCCCTCCCGCCTAAATCTCCTGCGTGGGTTCCCCAGGTCAGTGATGTCCCAACTGACTAAAAAAAGTTCCCTCCCTTGCTTAAGTATGCCCAGGTCAGGTGACCACTCTCTAAGGCGGCATAAATCAGCTCCGCCTTTCTTCTGGAAGGTTCCAGGAGCTTCCCCACTACCTATGGACAGGGGATGGGAAGCTGGCATTGCAACATTGTATGGGGATCCAGCCAGCTCCTGGCAACTAGGGTGCTACACTAAAAGACCACGCTGCAGTAGCAGGGGCCAGTGGCAGCCATGTTTGTAGTAGAGAGCACCTGCACCCTAACATAGATTAGCCATGAAAAGGTGCCCGAAGACCTAAGAGCCAGCAAAAAGAAGGTGGGAAAAATGAGGCAAGGGCAAAAAAAAAATAGGGAAGGACCACCCTAGGGCTGACAGGTCTAACACCAATGGTCGGACAGGTACAACAGCTCATTTGTTTGGTGTTGTTAGGAAGGCTATTTTTCTGGGGAGTGGACTCGAAGTGATTTGGAAGTCATTGTTTCAGGATTGGAGCTGCTTCTGAAGCAGTCCAGTTGGGCTTGCAGAATGTGAATTTTAGGCAGATCGAAGCATTGAGCTCCAAATGTGTTGAATGGTACAAAGGGTTGGGGATGGTGATATAAGTTTATAGTGTTTGCTCCTTTTTTCCTAACATTGTTCAATGTTTCCAAACGTTGTGTAAGCGGCTGACAAAATCGTGACTTGAATAGTTGGAATTCCCAAGTTCGATGGGCAGGCCAATTTGCAGAGAGCTTTCCTTGTGGTCATGCCTTGGAACTGCCGAGTTGCAGACATAAAGTTAATTGATGAGTTAAGAGCAGAACGCGATGGGGCAGTTATTGCCCTACCTTTTTCCACATTGGTCTTATGGGCCTTTGTTGGTTGACTTGAAGTGCTGTAAGGCAGTAGACATCAGCAATACATTTCTGACTTGTGAAGCTAATATGACTCCACAACAAGGACCAGGAATCACTAATTATGGTTAAATTAATATTTTTCAGGATACTAATCAATCCAGTATGTAAGCATTATAAAAATAAGTTCAACAATTACAACAAAACAGCTGGTAAGCTGAAATATCTCAATAGGTTAAGTTATAATAAGATAAGATGCAGAATAGTAACAGCCACAACAATACAAAAACAGAGTATGGTAAACAGGTGTTCCATAAATAAACTTCCCTTCTCTCTTCTAAACATAAATTGATTATAGAATAATCTAACCAGAGACTTTATTTAGGAGGGTCATAGAATGCGTCAGTATTATCTAGACTTCAGTAGAAGTCTAGGAAATAGGAATAAGTGTTTAGCATAGAGATTCACACTCACAAGGAGAGCAGAGAATTCTGCACCTCTGCAAGTCAAGAAAGAATCTTAATTCTACTGACTGCGGGAACACCAACTAAGACAACAGGAGTTTCAGAAACATCCTTATCTTTTCTCACACTACTAGAAACCAACCAAATCATTAGTTGAGTTGAGACAAGCGTCCTCACCCTTTCTTAAGTATCCCAATGCATGAATCTGGGACTGTAGAACGCAACCTTGGACATCTTGCCATCTTTTTACATGATGAACAGAAGGTGTCTTCTGACCATCAGGTTTTCACGTTCATCAGCAAGTTCTATTCCTCAGGTCTCACTATCAGCAGTCTAACACTAACAATAAAACGTGAATAAAGAAGACATGATTACATGTTTTACTGAGCATTAATACACTTGTGTATAATTCTCTAGTCTCTACAATGATTGCATTTCATTAGTGCATTTGAGTGCTTCGCATTCACTTAAGAAAATCAAAAACGGTATAATGCCATATATGAGTATATAACTGCATATTTGCGACAAATAAAGTGTGGAGCCTAGATTACGGTGCTCCAATCTCCCTTCTGACGGCAATGTTAGCCATCACAATAAGACATGAATATTATCTCATGAGACCAGCTCAAAACCTTGATGTTTTCAACATTTTACATCGTTGTACTGTTATTTATCCTTTGCTTTTATACAGTTGTATCCCTTAAAGGTTGCACACAAACAGATTGGACAAAGGGCAAAGATCACAAGGGGTCTCAAAATTTCCAAACCACTTACCTACTGCAGAACGCTCATTTCCAGTTGCCTCCCAAGTACCTGTAGCTTACAATTCTTCTAAATTTCCCTTTGTCTGTAATGTTTTAATTTATTTCTTAACTTCCTCACTCTTGTTAAGAATATAGGTGCAGCACAGCTGAACTTTAAGCATCTTACAGACTTGGCCCTCCTTCGCGAGAAGGATATCTAGTGCAACTCAGATCTGAATACTAAGTATCCTCTGGAACAGTATGCAGTATGTGTTCTGCAGGCAGACTTAGCCTTTCTCTTGGCTTCTCAGCCAGCTGTCTCAAGCTTCCACTCAATTTGACAAAACACTAGGCCCTTCAACAGGATCTCAGTCTGGCTCAGTCAGCACTACAGGCCAAGACTCTCTTTCTGTCTCAACTCCAGATGACACATTAAGACACCCCCTCAGGCCGTGGGTGTGCTGCTACAGGCTTTTGCTGAGTTTCTTTAGCTTGTTCAACCTCCTCTCGCCCCATTCTGTTGCTGTTCGCACTTCTGGGAGAGGTTCCATCCCGTCATCAAGAGGACAGTCCATTCTGCGAATGTGGGTGGCATGAATCCAAAGAGGAAGGCTCGCACATTTAACAGTAGTGTTGGTCACAAGGATGACATTATAGAGACCTTTTTATCGAGGTTCCAGGCATGTCTCCCGGATGAGCTTCTTAACCCAGTCACCAGGACCAAGGTCATGGCACTGCTCCTGATGCGGTGGGGTGGTAACATCTGCAACCTGGTGGGACACAGAATACACCACATCAGCTAGTCCCTTGCAATGATAATGAATCATGTCATCTGTAATGTTCATAAGCACATTTACAGCCACAGCAGATGGTCTCATTGCTCACCCCATGATGATTTCATGTGAGGACAAACCTTTCCTCTGGTCAGAAATGCTGTGAAGAGTCATCAGCAAAAGCGGCAAAGCATCAGGCCACTTCAGAGATGTTGATGAATATACTTTGGCCAACTTGGATTTCAATGTGCCATTTACCTGTCCCACAATGCTTGAAGCCTCATGCTGATAACTGCAATGTAATCTTTGCTCCACTTGTAGTGCTGCACACAACATTTTCAGGACCTCATTATTAAAATGAGTTCCTCTGTCTGACTCCAGCGAAGTCGGAAAACCAAACCTAGGGATGAGTTCCCTCAACAACAACTTTGTCACTATGAGACTATCATTTCTCCTGGTAGGGTATGTTGCAACCCAATATTGTAGTGTAGTTCCTATATTCCCAGTAGGCTCCGTGCATTGGAATAATATATCCTATAGATTAGACGTAGAACTGAGGTCAAATAGGTCTCTATCGAATATACTAAACTTAATAGTGGGGGGGCGTGGCCGGACGAGCAGCGAGATGGCCGCCTAAACAGCGAGCTCCGCCGGCTGCATCCATAATCCTTACATAATCCTGCTATTTCGTGACCAAACGCACACCTAGACAGTGCGCAGCGGAGCGGCACGAGCTGGGGCAGAACCGACCCGAGAATCAGCGGTTTTGAGCGTCCACTTTGCTCAGCTGGGGGCTCCGACGATCCTGCCGGGAGGGGCGTGCTGCGAGACCCGCCGCCCCTGGAGAGCTGAGCGGCGGCGGCGGACAAATCGAGGACGGGGCGTCGTGGGCCTGGCCTACTGCACGCTTCCTGGACCGGAGGGATACCTGCCGGGCGACCTGCTTCCTCAGGGTAAGGCGAGGCTGCAGCGAGGGCCAAGGCGAGCACGGCCCCGATACTGAGCCCATCAGCGGTACCTCCGGGGTCCTGAACTCCGGGCACTGGGAGGCGGCCGCCATTTTGAGCCTACGAGTGCGCAGCTCTTCCCAAAGTTGGCGCGGCTGGGCAGGGCTGAAAACGTGCACCGGGCAGCAGTTTCAGAACTCCGCACCTTCATTGCCATTGGTGTTGCTGAAGTCGGGGAAGCGCTGGCGGCACTGCGGTGCATATAGCCGCCACGAGGCTTGAGCTTCCAGCGGGGAGATAGGCGCCCTGAGAGACGGCGTGCCGCCGCCGCGGTGATCCCGGAGACAACAGGGGGACCGACCATACAAGCACGAAGGGGGTCCTGCCAAGCGCGGCTACTGCCTGCGACCAATCAGCCAGAGCGTCACACTGCCCTACATCCCGGACTTGTTGCGCTCTCTGGAACTCTCTTTTGGCGGGTCGTGTCCCACGCTCCACGCGGCGGGCACGGGTTATGTGAGGGGCCGGCAATTGACTGCAGCCTGGTGACCGGACTGGGCCACGTACAGTTTTGACACAACGCCTGCCTGCCCGCGAAGTCCCAACTGCGGAGCGCGACTGAAAACTCCACTTTTGGCCAACACATAAGCCCGGCAGCCGACTGCACGCCGGCCATGGGGAAGGGAGATCCGCGCCAGCCAAGGCTCACGTTTGAGCAAAGGAAGAACACGAAACAGGCCGAGCAGGACGCGGGAGCTGCAGGAGGGTCCACTGCGGACGCGGCTCAGGACATAGACGTGACGGCGGTACTCATGGAGGTGAGGTCCAGCCTAAAGAGCATTGATGCGAAGTTAGATGGCATGGCGGCCCAACTAGACACTGTACGAGCGCAGGTGGCCACGCATTAAACGCGCATAGATGGCCTGGAGAACAGACACATGGAATGCTGCGAGTTTCAACGGGAAACGAAGGCTCATATCATCAACCTAGAAAAGAAAATTGAAGTTCTCTGCGCCAAGGCGGATGATCTTGAAGCGCGCTCGCGCAGATGCAATGTCCGAATCAAGGGCATTCCGGAGACAACGGCAATGGGGAAGATGGAAAACTTTGTGACTGATCTACTGCACAAACTGTTTGACCCTAACTTATCATCCGTCTTCACTGTGGAAAGAGCCCACAGGACACTGGGGAAAAAAACGCCGCTTGGGGCCCCGCCGAGACCAATACTGGCCAAGCTGTTAAACTATCAAGACAGGGATCTAATCCTGCGACTGGCTAGGGAGAAGGGGAAGATTATACACAAGGGAAACACGGTATCCTTTTTTCCAGATTTCACTCCGCTGGTGCAGGCCGCACGTAAAGAGTTTATCCCTGCTAAAAAAGTGCTGCTCCAGGCGCAGATCCCTTACTCTCTCATGTATCCAGCTAAACTTCGTGTGGTGCACGAGGGCACGACTCACCATTTTCTTGATGCGAAGTCCGCTTTAAAATTTGCTAAACACATCAGCAAGTCGCTGACTGGGAAGCGGCCAGACACTGGAACTGAGTCTACAAGCCTGATGAGTGACAATGACTAAATGGCTGGCCCACGCTAGTACTGTCCTTTAATAACATGTGCTCTGAATTTGATGTCTGCATGGTTTGTAACCTACTGATGCAATTGGATTCAAATGCTGATACTGTGAACTGCCACATGCGACTTGCTATGCAGTTGCGTAATGTCTAATATTCTAGAATGTACCTGTAGAAATAGCTATACTGATGCAGCCACCCTGTGTGAACAGGGGTGTACGCTTGAGATGCCACGCCTCCCAGGGGTGTCTCCCGCGAAACTAATGTTTTACTGTTTTGGCGCTACATGTTTAGTTTGCTTAGGCGCCATAGGGGGGGTTTCGACACAACCTGATTGGGGGGTTGGTGTGGGTGGTGGGGGGTGTAGGGTCGGGAGTTCGTTGGTGTATAGTCAGATATATGAAGGTCAACATGTGCAATTGCGCGATCGCAGGGTGGGTCTGATGGTGGTGGGACATGTACTCGCTGCAAAATCTAAATGGAGGTGACTAGGTTCTTGACATGGAACATTAGAGGGTTGGGTGACCACAGGAAATCTAGACTAATGCACAGCTATCTGCTACGACATAAAATAGATGTATGCTTCCTGCAAGAGACAGACATCAACTCATCCAGCTCCCCCAGGCTGAAACACTCTAGGTGGGGTCACATGCACTCGGCAATATACTCTAATTATGCCAGGGGTGTGGCCATACTTCTGCGGCGTGGGGTGGATTGGAGAGAGCAATCTGTGTTGCTGGACGAAACTGGGAGATATGTTATCTTGCATGGTGTTTTGTTGGGTTCTGAGGTGGTACTGGTTGCCATTTATGGTCCGAATGTTGATGATCCGGAGTTTTTTAGGGAAATATGGGCCAAGATAGATGTCACTGGCTGCTCGAATATCATTTGGGGAGGAGACTTCAATGTAGTGCCTGATGACGTGCTAGATAGAAAGGGTGTGGCTAGGCAAATGCACCCACAGGCGCGTCAAGCGCTTATGGACATAGTGAGTGAGGGCTCTCTGGTAGATGTGTGGAGAGCTCGTAACCCGGATGCGCGTATGGGCACATGCATATCAGCTCATCATGCGGCCTGGTCCCGGCTGGACTTCTGGCTGGTATCTGCAGGGGTGGCCACCTGGGCCACACGAGTAGATATATTGGCCAGGTCTTTCTCTGATCACTCCCCCTGTCTCCTAGAACTGGCCATCCCGGGTAACCGGTGCGGTGCCTTCTCCTGGCGACTTCCGCCGGACGCGTTCCAGGACGCTGCCTTCACGGAGGAAATCAGGCAAGACATTGCCGATTACTTCACTACAAATACAGGCTCGGTCGAGACTGAGGCGGTCCTCTGGGATGCGTTCAAGGTGGTCATCCGGGGACAATGTATTGCACGTAGAGCTGGGGTATTACGAGCCATCAGAGATACGATTGCTAAGCTAGAGGGAGAACTGAAACTGCTAGAGCGCGCTTTTTGTGAGTCCCCATCACCCACACTGGCAGGTCACATCAAAGATAAGCTACTGAGTTTTGCGGAGGAGGCGCAGAGAGAACTGAAGTTCCTTGGGAAACAGGCTGAAGCGCGCAGATATGGCGAGGGGGATCGACCAAGCCGCACTCTGGCTCGAATGATCAAGTCCATCCCGGCACCCACGCAAGTACACACTATTATTGACTGCACGGGACGGACTTTGGCAGATCAGAGAGACATACTGCAAGCCTTTACCACCTACTATGACACGCTGTACACGACTACACATTCCCTGTCTGAAGAGGCACTGGAGGCCTTTTTGGAATCCATAGCGCTGGTATGGTTCAATAATTCCCACAGGCAATACATGGACCTACCTATAACTGTACAGGATATCGCAAAGACGATTAAAGCATTGCCACTAAATAAGGCGCCCGGCCCGGATGGGTTGACGGCGGCCTTCTACAAAACATATGTAGAGGAGCTGGCCCCCCGCCTGCACGCTGTGTTTGTTGAAGCGCAGGAACTTGGGGTACTGCCAGACTCAATGAGAGAGGCCCTGGTTGTCACGCTACTTAAACCTGACAAAGATGATAAACACATTGACTCCTACCGCCCTCTGTCCCTCATTAATGTGGATGTCAAGATCTACGCTAAAATTATAGCTGACCGCCTGCAACCCCTACTCCCATATGTAGCCTTACCGGATCAATCAGGGTTCATACCCGGACGCTCCACTGCTCACAATCTTAGAACTGTCTTCTCCACACTGCACTACCTGCACCCAGACTCGCAAGTTGCTGTGATATTCCTGGACGCGACCAAAGCCTTTGACTCTCTGGAGTGGCCGTTTCTCTTCGCCATACTAACGCGAATGGGATTTAGTCCACTGTTCATAAACCTTATTCGGTTATTGTACACCGCACCTAGAGCCAGGATACGACTGAATGGGATGATCTCAGACTCGTTTTCCATTTCTAGGGGGACACGACAGGGCTGCCCGTTATCCCCCCTCCTATTTGCCATCGCTATGGAGCCACCCGCTGCCCGTATTCGACAACACCACATGGCGAGGGGCATTGCATTCAGTTCCCGCAGTTTGCTTATATCACTATATGCGGATGATGTGACAATGTATGTTAATAATCCAAACGAAAACCTTAACCCACTGCTGCGTGAGTTTGTCAGGTTTGGTGGCCTCTCCGGGGTATCCATAAACTGGTCCAAATCTGTTATATTTCCTCTCACAGACAAGACCACAGAGGTACACTCTGACTACCCCCTTAGATGGGAAGCGGACGAAGTGAAGTATTTGGGAATCTGCATAAGCCGGAGCATACAGGAACTCTGGAACCTAAATTTTGGCAGAGCGGTCGCGTGGCTGGAGGGGAAGGTGGCGCTCTGGTCTAGGCTGCCTCTTTCGTTAGCGGGCAGGATTGCTTTGGCGAAAATGATTGTGCTCCCTAAATTCCTTTATTTATTTGCAAATGTGCCGATCCCACTGACTCAACCCTTCTTTACTAGACTGCGCTCGAATCTGCTGACACTGGCCTGGGCGGGTGGTCAGGCCAGAGTATCTTGGGCGCTACTGACACTACCACTGAGACAAGGGGGGCTGGGTGCACCAGACATGCACTTATACGCACTCTATGCACAGGCACAGTACCTACACTTTTGGGCTTATCCCACGCCCTATCAACCGCACGTGGCAGTGGAGATGGACATGGTATCACCACTACCTCTTAAAGTGGCCCTGTATCACAGGGCGCCGCGTCCCTCGCAAGATGTGAACACAGCTGATATGCTCCGCTGGTCCTGGAGAGAACTATTGAAGAGATCCCCCATCCCTTTGCTGTATGCGCCTGCGATGCCCCTCACACAGAATCCAATGTTCCCATGCCTAGAGTCCAACAGCAGCGACGTGTCCATAGCTGGCGTTACATTGCGCACATTTGCAGACATCTACCCCGAGGGCACATTTCTGGAGCTACCCGGAGATACATCTGAAAGCCCGTTGACTTTTTCTGACAGGTTCACATATCACAAACTCAAAGCTGCATGCAGGGCTATGGGGGATCGCTTTCCTGAGGAGCCGCCACAACTACTAGCATTACAAAATGTACTGGCCAGGGCGTCCCGCAAAAAACTTGTATCCAGGATATATAATTCCATGCAGGAACAGGCCCCCCTGGTGGTGCCCAAGTCGCAACAGCTATGGGGTGAGGAATTGGAGACACCGCTGACGGATGAACAATGGGCTTTCTGTTGTGGGCAGCTGCTAGTATTGTCCCCGAATTATAAACTCCGACTTGTTCACTTCAAGTTCATACATAGATACTATCGCACCCCAATCTCTCTCGATCGCATGGGACTTAGAGAAGACGATAGATGCTGGAAATGTGGGGCGGAGGGGGCTACCTTTCTGCACGTGGCCTGGCATTGTCCGGCGCTCTTTGAGTACTGGACTGAGGTATTTGAAGCCACAAACCAAATTCTAGGCAGGAGGGATGACCCATCGCCACTGCTGGGGATCCTTGGCTGGGTTGCGTGTACTGCGCCTGCGAGCCGGAAACTTCACGCGCTTCTGCTGTTATATGCCAAAAAGAGGGTGGCTATCACCTGGGGGCGTAAGACCAAGCCGAAATTCGATGACTGGCTGTCTGATGTGACGTATGGACATGCACAGCTTGGTTCCTATTGGGAATTGATGCCGACTGCGGCGAGCCCGAGAGACATTTGGGAGCCCTTCCTGCAGTGGTCCCGCAATAGATTGGCCCCCTCGGAGGCGTCTCCGGAGAGCCAGGCTGCGCCAAACCTGACCTGTTAACGGGCCTTAATTGCTGTTTGCTTGGATATGCCCGTCGCAACCGAGAGCAGTGCCACGGCAGGGGCTGTTAGCTGCACTGCTGTTTAACGTCCATACCCCAGAAGTAAATATGCATATTGAGTCACTGTCCATTTACGATTGTTACTACTGATTGAACGGGGATGTCTGCTTGCCATTCCGGACCCGCATTAGCGCACTAATGTATTTATGCTTCTCTATATGACTACTACAAGAATTGTTTTTGTTGATGATTATATTGACAAACACCTTTGTTGCTGTTTGCGTTATTTTGTAAAGAAAAAAAATTCTCATCCTTTTTTTACACATCTGAAAGCATTGTCGAAACTTCCTGTGATTATAATTAATCTCACCAGAATTCATGATGTGATTGTAAGCTTTCATGATTTGCAAATGCTTAATAAAACCATTTAAAAAAAAAAAACTTAATAGTGAGTGCCAGCTAGCTCAGAGGTCACTAGAAACTTTCTTGAATTCACAAGAAGGGATTAGTTTCTGACAACCGCACAAACATGACAACTTTGTTTCCCAAGAATAAGCTATAAATCTCTCAGAGTCGTAGAAACAATAGATAAGTATTTCACTCAGTCAATCGTGCATGCTTCGTTTCAACAGAGTTGTAGAGAAATAGAGAGACAGGCGTTTTTAATAAAAAGGTTTATTGAACAGTCTTCTTTCTCATACAAGAGAAGTGAACTGCTACAATCGTTAAGCAGACTGCAAGGTATAATGCGTACAGCGAGAATAGTATTATAAAATAATACTGCAAAAGCATTGTATGGTTTCTAAGCCATATAAAAATACATACATAAATAACATTGACTAAAATACTCAACTGGTGCTTCTAAATACGTCTACCCCAATGTATCTAACCTAAGGCTAGTACGCGGGAAGAAGTAAGTATTGTGTAGCACAGGTTTAGTTGTTTTGTGCCAAGAATCTACCCAAGGTTTCTCTAGGTTGTAATCAGCTCCATACCTTAGTTAGAATGAAGGAGGTCTGGTATCTCAGTCTCGGGGCTCGATTTCCCAACACCAGGCAAAAGGAGCTTGAAAACACTGGAGCTGGACTCTCGGCAAGAGAAGGGCAGCCTCTCGATCGGTGCGCCAGCTGGAGGGTCGGCTTCCTTCGGCACTTGCTGTAGCGAGCTGCGTCGGGCAAGTAGAGAGTCGAACTGCTCCGAACCACTGTAGTTTGCCATAGCAAGTGAAGGTATACTTATACCTTGAAGGTGTTTAGGAATGCCATAGTTTGACGTAATGTCGGGCATATGAACGTCAGGAAAGAAACCCTAGGGAATAGTTGTTCTTTGCAAAGTACATGAGTTCTTGGACAAATCAATATTCAAGCAAGAGGAAGTTCCCTAACTGCTTAAGCTGATTTTCCAAGAAATCATTGCGACGTTTGGTACAGGTGGAAGTAGCCATGCCTGTATTTAGGTCGCATGGTCTATGCCTAAATAAGGGATTGATTTCTATGCAGGGCCGGACTGGCTACCGGGCGTTATGGAATGCTGCTGAGCTGGGGGCTGATTTCGTTTATGGGGACCTGTGTGTACTAAACGAAAGTATTTTTGCTTTAATTATTTCGAAGTACACGCAGGTCTCCATGAACGAAATCAGCCGCCACCGCAGTCCAAGCAGCCCCCAGCTCGGCAGAATTCCGAAATGCCCGGTAGTCAGTCTGGCCCTGTTTCTATGCCTATATAAGGGCAATGTGAATTGTACCTATATAAGGGCATGAATCTGGAAAATTCACTCTGAGCTCTAAACGCCACACAACACCCACTCCACTTTCTTATGTATGACATTACTAAGTTCTAAACACATTTAAGACATATCTAAACATGTTGTGTTAAAAACCCACCCAAAATACATAAAAATGCATTGGTACTGGTTGTACATGAAAAGCATTTGTGCTGTACGCATTTAAAGCAATGTTTCGTTCAAAGCATATAGTTTGACATTCTGAAAATGCTATCCGAATGAATCACGAAAATACATTTATGAAATTACTCTTAATTACAGAAGAAAAAAGGTCGAGACCATTCTATGGCAGATTATAAAAACTGTTTGAATGTGGACAAGGTCAGATATTGTCTCTTTGAAGTTTTTCAAAGAATTCTAGTTCTCTATGAATAGTTCTACTATGAGCAGATTACTTTGTGCCAAAAAAATAAAAATAAACAATACAAATTTGGAAAAAACAAAAGCTTGATTATAGGAAAAATAGAGTTCAAAAGTTAGAAACTTGTTTTGAAAAAATGAAGGTTGAATTCACAGTCTCTCGAACACTGTGTGCCAAATCAAAAGTCAGTGTTATTGTTTGGAGTAAACATCAAATCTTCTAAGTCTGAAAATAATTTGTCTACCATTGTAGGTGAAAGTTGGATTACCTCGTTAAGAAGATTAATTGCACATAGATGCGAAGCCTCGCCGTCAGCGTTGGTCGCCTTCGCAATGTTCAAATTTGATACCTGTGTTCCGCTTTCCTCTCGTACCTCACCGTGACTCTGTGAGATCTCAATGAATGCCGTCATCAGAATTGGTAGCCGCTGGGGACAACACTACGCATGGGCCTTTACCGGGACCAGCAAAGCATCAACATCTGTTGGTATGACTGATGGGAGTGTGAACAAGCAAAGAAATTCCTTTCTGTGTGTTCAGATTAATATTTTCACATGAATTTATATTGATAACATTTGTTCAGACTAACCACAACCCTCTTATACAACCCAAAGATAGAGTTTGGCAATCACAAATTAAAGTTGTATTTGTCTCAGTAGTATTTATTTTAAAAAAAAAATTCATAGTAAATGCATTAACAATTTGAAAGATTTAAAAACATTTAAAAAACATATATACATATGCCTGCCTAAACTAATTCCAATCATAAATTTCACAATAAATCAGTACATTGTTCAGTTGCAATACTTTTTTTTTTTTAAATATTTTTATTGAAAAGTTTTTTCCCCTCTTTTTTACATATATACAGGGCACGACAATATTTACATAAAACATGGCATATAAATTCGAACAGAGAAAAGTAATATTTAGTGTAAGAGAATGTAAAGAAAGAAAAGAGGAGATTACTTATCCCGTAAAACATATAAACAGATAAATACAGTGATGATTAAGATCCAAACAAACAGAATTAAATTACAAGCTTGTCCCCCCAGAATGGGTCGAGATCAACATCTCTTAATGTATCTTGAACAGTAGTAATAAACTTCTTGACAAAGTATATATTGTTCAAACATTTTCAAACCTTTCAGACCATATTCCCTTCTTTCCAACGAGTAATGGGATCCCAAATATGTTTGCCGGTTTTCCTTCCCTTTTTCCCTTTCCTTGCATATATCTCAGTTTCCAAATTATATATTGATAATAATTTAGCCAACCATTGATGAAATGATGGTGGTAATGGATCCAGCCATGCAGATGCAATACAAAGTCTCATGACTGCCATAGCTAAGAATAAAAAGGATTCCCAACTATCCTGATGTTGTCTCTCCTCCTCCTTTATCCCCAGGAGAATTATTGGGGGGGGTAAGGTGAGTGTTTATTCCTAATTCTTGGTTTAGGAATCCCTGTATATTCTTTATAAGTGGCTGCAGATGTGGACATGTTGCAAATACATGAATTAGATCCGCCTCTGAATTTCCACATCTAAAGCAGTTAGTTCCTGCTGTCCCCCCCCATTGGGCTATCTTTGCAGGCATATGGTATAGGTGGTATAATGTTTTATAATGTTGTGCCTGGAGAGATGCTGAACATAAGAGTGTATACCCCATTTCCAAAGACATATGGAAACTTTCCTCCCTGATTTCCAGACTATCTTTCCATTTATTTGCCCATTTTTCAATATCATCCTCTTTTGAATTTAATAACTCAGCATAGAATTTCTTTATAGTGCATTCCTCGCCAGCCTCGATCACTTCCATAATTGCATTTTTACTGAATCCTGACACACCACCTTGTTTGTTGTGCAGAAGACTCCTTATTTGTAAGTACTTAAAAAACTGTCTTTTATCAATTGCATACTTAGCTTGTAGTTCAGAGAACTGGCAGACGCCCTGCTGATCCATTAGGTCACCCATCCTTCTAATTCCTTTTCTTTCCCATTCTATGAATATAGTATCAGAGACTACTTCCACAGGAAGGTTTGGATTCCCTCTCAGTCTAGTGTAGAAATGATACCGCCCCAGCCCAAATCTTTTAGTAAAGGCTTTCCAAACAATATAGGCCGCTAGGAGCGTCCTAAATCGTGTCCTTTTGTAATAACTAATTTCAGTATATTTTAAAAAAACATTTTCTGCTTCTGGACCCAGCAGCAAACCATAAATTGCAAGTGATCCCAGCTCATTCCACCCATCAGATTCTGCACCCCCCGCTAAGCCACCCATGTTTTGCAGGGCTGCTGCCCAATAGTAAAACTTTAAATCTGGTAGTGCCCACCCCCCCTCTCCCGTGGTAGTGTCATAAATCTAAGTGCTCTCCTGGTTTTCCCCTTTGCCCATATAAACCTATTAATCATATCTTCTATCTTCTTAAACAATTTAGCTTCAAATAGTAAAGGTATTGCCCTGAAAAAATAAAGAAACTTAGGTAAAATCAACATCTTTACTACATTTGTTCGTCCCACTATTGATAAATGTAAATTATCTAATCTGTCTAGATCTCTCCGTACTTTATTAATTAGGGGTGTTAGATTCTTTTCCACTAAGTGGTCTAAATCAGCTGAGATAGACACTCCGAGATATGTGCCTGCCTGTACAACTCGAGTATCTGTACAAATGGTGTTGTGGTTTTTAATTATCTGGGTCTTATTAGTATTAAGTTTATAACCCGAGATTTCCCCAAACTTCAAAGCTTCTATTTCCACTTGTGTAATAGCCTCCATAGGTGTTGGTGTAATTATTGCGACGTCGTCAGCATACGCTAATATTTTGCAAAAACCAATTCTAGTAGGCAATGCTTTAATTCTATCACAGGTCTCTATTCTCCGAATTAATGGGTCCATATACATTGCAAATAACAATGGAGAGCAGGGGCAGCCTTGTCTCGTACCTCTCCTAATCTGAAATTGTGTTGTAATCCCCGCATTCACACGCACAGAGGCCACAGGATCTATGTATAGCCCCTGAATTGCTTTAATATACTTTTTTTTTACTCCTGATCTTTCAAGAGTATGCCACAGATAGTCCCAGGAGACCCGGTCAAATGCCTTTTCCGCATCTAATAGCATAATCGCCATTGGGTCCCCTGAGACTGCTGTGGCATCAAGTAAAGTTATTACCTTACGTATATGGTGCGTGGTGCCTCTTCCAGGTATAAAACCATGCTGGTTATTGCTCACTACTCTATCTATTATTTTAGCAAATCGTGTTGCTAATACTTTAGAGAAAATTTTAGTGTCCGTGTTCATCAAAGTAATGGGCCTGTATGACCCTGGTTCTTCCGGAGGCTTTCCTTTCTTTAAAATTATCACTATTTCAGCCCCCCCCCCCATGAGGTAGGTATTGAATCTCCAGTTTGTGCCTGCTGCAGCATCCTAACCATGTCAGCTTCTAAGATATCCCAAAATACTTTATAAAACTCTATCGGGATCTGGTCTGGGCCTGCCGCTTTTCCAGAGGGGAGATTCAAAATAGCGTTTTTAATTTCTTCCCCATGAAAAACTTCCTCTAGAGTATCTGCCTCTTCATCCGAAAATCTAGTCACTGGTATTTCCTGTAGATAATCTCTAATTTTAGTAGCATCTCCCCTTATTGATTCCTCATATAGCTTCTCATAGAAGTTTCTAAACACCTCCCTTATTTTCCCTGATTCTGTATGGATCCTACCAGAAGTATCCCTAATCTCCCTTACAGTTCCTGTCGCTTCTTGCTGCCTTGTTCGAACAGCTAAAGTTCTACCGACTGTTTCGCTACATTCGTGACATTTTTCTCTTTTTGCAGTATATAATTTTGCCGCCTTTCTAGCGATTTCTCCCTCTGCCTCCCCTTTCACTTTTAAAAGTTCCACGATTGCATTATCTACTGGAATACCGCCTACTATACATTCCTCTAATTTCTCTTCAGCCTTAAGCACTGCTTTTGCGAGTTCAGTATTTCTCATCTGCTCCTGTTTTCTCTTATAAGAGTTAAAGCTCAAAGTTTCTCCCCTGACCCCCGCTTTAAAAGCATCCCATACTACTCCTACAGTAGAGCTATCTCTATTAATATCAAAAAACTCTTTGATCCATACTTTCATGTGATTCACGTATTTTCCTTCCTGCAGTGATTCTCTTTCAAAAGTCCACTGTCTTTGCTCTCGAATATATGCTGCTTTTGGTAATGTAAGAATTAGTGGATTGTGATCACTTAGGATCCGTGGAAGTCTTTCTATTGTTGATTCCGATATAAGTACGTTTGATATAAAAAAATAATCCAATCTTACACAGATTTTATGTGGGGCCGAGTAATATGTATAACCCTTATTTCCAACATTTATTTTTTTCCCCCAAACATCAGATAGAGTATTATTTGCCACTAGTCCCTGCAAGGCTTGGCTAACGCGCCTCTTTCTCCCAGAGTATTTACCAAATCAGCCTAAACCCAGACCTTCAGCCCCATTGATATTCAAATCCCCTGCCATAATAATTCTGGGTGCCCAAGTAGCTAGCTCTACATCTAAAAATTGAAAAATCTCCGGATCATCCTCCGTTGATCCATATACAGTTATCAGCGTAGTCCATTCCCCATCTATCATGCATTCAACCATTGCCCACCTTCCCCATTGATCTGATGCTTTTTTTCTTAAAAGCAAATTTTTATTTCTAGATAATATTGCTACTCCCCTCTTTTTAACACCCTGCTGTGAACTTACTAATACGTGATAGCCCAATTGTTTTAGATAGAATTCTTGTGAAGTCATAACGTGTGTCTCTTGTAAAAAAATAAAGTCGACATTCATCTGTCTTAATAACATTGAAGTTTTTAGCCTTTTCTGAGCATCGTTTAGCCCGCACACGTTCCACGTTACATATCTAGTCCCCATAGATAATTCATTTTTTTGTTACCATACTGATTCACGTTATACATATTGTACAGATGATTTCCTTTTTTAACCTTTTTTCCCATTTCCTCACTTTTGTCCCCCTCGCTGGATAAATTTTTCCCCTCCATAAGCACTATATCATCGTTATTTATATTCTTTCTTTTTTCATATTTTCGTTTCCCCAGCCATTCTCTCAGTTCAGTTTTTTCATTCACTGAAGTACTTCTCTCTTTTATATACCATGCCGTGCCGTGCCATGCCGTGCCCTGTTTCCCCCCTGGTTCCCCGCCAAGTCCCCCCCCTCCCTTACCGGCAAATAGGTCAATCCTGACCTATATGTGACAGCCGAGCCCCCAGGGGGCGTTCCCTCCTCCACTCTCCCTTATTCCCTTATCAACTACTGACCAGATACACAATCCCAATAACGTTTTATTTCTTTGTTATGGAAACTACTTGTCTTGTATCATCCATCCGATTGGAATTGTTACTCCGTTCCCTATGTGTTCTCTCCTCTTGGAGATAGGCCAAGTACTCCTGTGCAACAATTTCAGAAAAGAATACCCTAAACTGACCATTGCAGCCTACTTTAAGACGAGATGGAAACAACAGATAAGCCTCACACCCTAGATTTTGGAAAGGTACTATAAGTTGCCTCATACGCCATCTTCTCTCAACTGTTGTGTGACAGAAGTCTGGGAGAGCAAAAAAGGTTATGTCCTTATATGTACGCTTTTTATATGGTTTAGCCTTAGTTATTAGTTCCTCTCTTAACAGATAGTTCCCAAGATAAACAAGAATTGCTCTTGAACCGACATTGCCTTTTTTTTGTGACAGGGGAAATCGATGTGCCCGTTGAACCTCTTTATCCCAGTCCCAGTTATTCATCTCAGGAAAGGCACCTTTCAGCAACTCCACCACGTATGTTCTTACGTCTCCACCCTCTTTCCCTTCCTCCACCCCAAGCAGTCTTATGTTGTTTCGCCTCTGCCTGTTTTCAAAGTTTTCAAGTTTCCACTGTATATCAGACTCGGTTTTCTCCTGCCCCTGTCTGAATTCCTGAAGCTTTACCACCTCATCTTCTACTTTCCCAGTTCTCTCCTCCACCTCCGTCAGTCTTCCAGAAAATTCACTGTAGAGTTCATTTACTTTATGAAGAGATCTCTGTATTCTCCTATTTGCTCGTTTTGCTCTTTTACTTTCGAGTCGTGCTTCTTCTTGCATTTGTTTGAGTGTAGAAAATAAAAGATCAAATCTATCAATGTCTGTATCTAGATCTGGAAAGTCTTGTTGTTGATCATGACCCTGCGCTTTCCCCCGCGCCTGTTCCTTGGCCGTCTTCACTTCATGTGAGTCATCTCGTCTTACACCATCTTGCTGTTTTTGTGATGAAGGTAATTTATCCCAGTTTAACTTTTTAGGCCGACCTCTTTGTGTCGCAGCCAATTGCCTACTAACTCTTAAGTGTGACCCCCTGTGCTTATGATTTTTGACAGGTCCTTTCTGCTCCATCTCAGATAACTCAGATAACTCAGATAACTCAGATAGCGAGGGATAGTCATCTGTTTCCTGCGAACTGTTTGATGAGTCATGAGACGAGGTAGAGGTAGAGCTCAAGTCTGTTTCAGTAACAGTGAATCCCCATCCTTCTTTATCATTGTTACATGGTGAGGCACACTCATCCCTATGTTGTCCTTGAACAGGCAAGCGTCTAATACTACTACTGCTACTGGCCCCCTTATTTTCAAGTTTTCTACGATCTTGTGATATAGGGTCATTTGATTTAATAGACCTTATAGGGCCAGCCAGTCTATGAGGCTTTGATGTCATAATTGTTTTGGGGATAGCACCACTTGGGTTGATTGCAATTTTTGCCACTGCCGTAACACCTTTGCTTATCATAGTTAGTGTACTTGTATTGATACTGGCTGGAGCAATACAACAATTTGATAAAAACAAAATTATACATATAACAGTAATTTCCGTATGTCGACGCGTTTCGGTGCTTAGTTATTATGGAACACCTTCCTCAGTACTGTTTCGTTAAAAAACATCAAATCTTCTTTCTAAAATCAAATACATACAATTAGTACTTATTTCGGAACCTTTTTTATATATACTAGAGAAACTGCTGGAGGGTGTGGTTCTAAACAGATCTTACTTCAATGTTCACTTTGTTTTATGGGTACCGAGTGTATCCCAGGGGTTACAGTAAATTTTCAACCTCCACTTCCTCTCTTTAATTCATCAGAGGATCTGTATGTGAAACAACATGTACTTTAGGATTTACGTTCAGAGTATAAATCATAATGTCGATTGTGCGTGAACAGTAGCTCAAATATACACTTACTTATAACTAGCCAAAGGGCGCCACGCTCCGATTCAAACACTGTCACACGATCAAGGTAGAATAGCCCGAGGGGATTCTTTTCTTTAACGCCTCAAGGGGTCATACAATGCTCATCCCTCTTTATTATTTGAGATGTTCAGCATCTGGATATAAAAATCACAATATTAGTGACGAATGCACTTCTTTTTTATAATTATTACAATCCAATTTTCAGATGTTTATTTATAACGAATCATTTGTTTAGAATGTACCCAAAATATTGGTACATTCAGACCCATATTTCTAAAGAATTCAGGAAAAATGGGGTCACATTAACGGACACATCCACCTCTGCTTGTTGTTAAAATGGTGGTATGCTGTCCTTCTAGCTTTTCCTCTTCGCACGTGCTTGTTTGACAATTACGCGAGCACGGCTGAAAATATAAAAATATAAAAATGGTGTCACATTACCGGACACATCCACCTCTGCTTGTTGTTAAAATGGTGGTATGCTGTCCTTCTAGCTTTCCTCTTCGCCCGTGATTGTTTGACAATTACACGAGCACGGTTGAAAGTATAAAATGCACCAGTTTACTCTAAATGTTTTTAGGTAAATAGGGTGATATTAGAGCCATTGCTGCAGCTAAAGTATAAGGACCCTACTGTCCCGAGTGCCCTCAGTAGTTACATTTTAAAGATGAATTTTGTGCAGAGCCTAGCGCTATTATTCTACCTCAAAGTAGCCCAACCAGCGGCATCTTACCTCATCTAAATAGCGTAGCGGTCTCACGTCTGGTCTCTCTGGTTCCCCGTGTAGAATGGGGTAACGTTCTAGAGAGGTTCTATTTGTACTAGGCGTGATCAAGTTAATCCCGCTAAACACGATACAGCTGGAGATCGTTCCTGGTTACACAATCTCCTAATCTGCCATTTTTGTGGTTCATATGTGTAGTTTTTGGAGTATTATTTATGTAAGGATAGAGAGCGGACTGCCGTCTCCCACCATTCTTATAGTTTTTGTTTGTGGTTTTTTGCGCAAAAATCGAAAACGGACTGCCATTTCTATGTTGGAAATGAGCACGGATATTGATGTTTTATTCCGTTATTTCATATTCTTATAATAAGGGCTGCAGATACTGTCTATTTGGACAATTCAAACGCCCGATGCGGTAAAATGTCACATAATATTTCATTTACTCTGGCTGAAGTTACAGATCAGTAATTCGATGTCCTATTCACCTAAACAAAGAAAATTTGTTTCGAGAAAACACCGCGACTCAATCGCTATACTTCTAATATCCTCCTTTGTATTTGAAGTCAACCTTAATCACAACCTTACTTTTTGTACATTGTAGTGAAGTTGTTTCTCGTGAGGTTATTAACAAATATTATGTGTCACATTTCAATCCTAGACATAAAAATAAACCCCATTTTGATAAGGTGCAAACGATGTTAAACAAATAATCTTTGTACAGACCTGCAAATATCCTATACAATCATTTTGCAGTGTTGTGAGTATATACTATCATCACATTTCTCAAATATATATTATTGCCCATCCTAACAAATAAAATCAATTACAGTTAGTTGTGTCAGATCAAAATACATTTTGTCTAACATCTGTATCAATTCATTTCTCAAGATGTACCACTGATTATCTTGATTACAGATTAAGGCTGCAAGATCAATTAGCTAGTTTAAACAGTTATAAGGGAAAAACCTATATAATTTGACAATTTTATCTAACCTTAAACATAGCCTTATTATGGTTATGTTTATTACAGGGGATATTTGTTATTCAGGATACAACTTTTGACAGCAGTTTGTGGATTTGACAACGGATAAATTACTTGAATGACCCATATTTACATATACTTTTCTTGGACTTATAGAGTGAGTAAAACTAATTGAGTTTGATATATTTGTACACTGCGGGCCCGCGAGGGATGCGAGAGTAAGGATGGGTTCATATCATTTCAGATTCCCATCGTGCTGTATATACTGAGGATTACTTGTATATCAAGGATACAACCCTTTCTTTGGTAAAGTTAAATTCTAAATACGCTTGAACTTTTGTTGGGCTTTGGGTCCAGTAATGCTTAGTAAAGACACCTCGGGTTGCACTGTTTATTTCGGTGTTCTTCTTTTTAATACGATCACTTATGGACTATGTCTTTCCACGTAGAGGGTGACTTGATTAAGTGTCAATTTTCCAGACTTTGAACAGCCATTTGTATGGTTTTCCTATGTTGCTAATATATCTTCTTGGCTTGCAGCCCTGAAGAAGTCGGTAAGGCATGACATTAATGCCTGACGAAACACGTGTTGGCTGCTATAAGTATCTTATACTGATTGGAAGGAGTTTCAATACATTGGAATAGTGAATTACGACAAGCCTTGGTGTCTTAGCTGGAGTGGCCAATGAACATTATTTTGATACTATTGATTATAATTTGGACTGCCTGATACTGTGGACTACTTGAATCACTGAAGATTTGGAGTGATACTGTATATGACACATCACTTATAAATTGGAGAGCTCAGCAAGGAACTATTAAGATTATCCATTCAATGGCTGGTTTTTCATCGACTGTAAATGGCAATCTTTCCAGTTTTTCAATTCTCAGCACCGTATATCATATAGTCTGCTCCCCTCTGTGCCAATTTGATTTGTTTATCTGTGAGATTAAATTCAGAAAACACTGACGTTGTGTTGATTAAACGCCAAGGCACATAGCCTGAACGAAGGTTTTGTAACGTCCAGCCTAATAGCATTATAGAACTCAATTGCGACTGACCATGTTGCAACATGACCAAGTCCTGTTTCATTATGTCTATGGCAGAGGATACTATGCTGTCCAAAGAATATATCCTGGATGACAGAGTCATTAACCCATTGTCAACTACAGAGAGAGATTTCTCTAAATTAATACGATCAGTTTCTCGTATTCGTTCTGCAGTCTCTACTTGCGTAATCTTCCACGCTTCATTATATAGAGCATAGATACCGGCGTATTTAAAACGTTTATGATGCGGTTTTTTAGGTCCTTGTAAGAAGTCCCTCAGGTCAGCGCCATCTTTAAGTAAAGATAAGTGCTGGTTTACTTCCTTTAGTGTAGACTTGCATAGCCATTCAAGGCACAGTTTCCCTACACTGTATGATGTTACTATCCCTGTATGCTGTCTTTGAACAAATCTTGGATCTGGCCTAGTGAATGTGAACCCTTGTGTCTTATTCAGGAATCTATCTTGACAGGTGTTTGTGTCTGTGGGCCAGATTAACCACTTTTTCCAATCAGGATCTGTTCTGTTCTGAAGTAAAATAGTATGTCCGTCGACCTCCCCCTTTGAAGTGTTACTGCTATTAGTTGTAGGTGTAGGTATGGATGGATTGTTTAAATCTTTTATCTTGGCTAACCCAAGACAATATGTCTGCTGAACAGTGTCATTTAAAAACAGTCATTGCTCTGGGATGATGCAGGCTCTAAATAAAGCCTCTAATCCCTGCACCTGCCAGGCCTTTGTGCCCAGACCATTTTTGTCTCAATGGTGTCTTTCCAAAAGTCAAAGCCTAATGTAGACAGCTGAGCATAAAAGGGCCAGAATAAATTTGTTTTGCATTTGCCAACATACTTTTAATTCCTGTCTTATTTACATTTTTAAAGTAAAATGATTCTGGTTTTGAAACATTATACCCTGAAAAGTATGGAAATTTGCCCAAAAATGTTTTTGAGCTACCCTTTGGTGGCATAGGACAATGTTTCCCCATTGGTTATAAGTTAATACATTTCTAGGATTTGCAGATTTATGCAAGAAATTATGACCATAGTGATTATAACAATACATTTGCTCATAATCTGATGAACCTTCTAAGTATTCATGATTTGTAAACTTTGCAGACATTTCAAAGTCTGACATCATATTATTAACAGTCTCGAAGTCCCAATCATCAGAAAAGTTACTAGATGAAACAAAGTCACTCAAGGAAATCTTGAATTGGTGTGGAATCTTCAACAGCTCCGCCGGACCAAGAATGTCATATTCAGTTCTGTCCCAAGCTATACCACCTGATATAGGAACCGCTGTGATATTCACTGATGACAAGTCTCTTTGTTCACGATGAGATGATTTGTGTGGCTTGAGGAGTAAGTTGATGCTCTTACTTGCTGGGTCCTTTTTAACATATCTTCCATTTATCAGCACCCCCAAAGTAACTACAAGAGTCAGCCAAAGTAGAAGAAAAAGTACACCCAACACAATCCAAAGTTCAATCCATGGTGAAACCATATATGTCTTTTCCAGTTGATGAAAAAGTTCTGTTGCTTGTTCTTTAAAAGTTCTTTTTACTGGCGTAGTTTCAGGTTCGCTGGGATCCTCGGAAAACGTATCAAAGTTCATGAAATAGCCAGAGGCAGTTCTGTCAATTGTAGGGATTGCTTCAGGATTCAATGTAATCGCTGGAACCACTTGATCACTTTTTACATTTGTGTAGTCCGTTGCTATTTCATTGTAGACAGGTGTTTCTTGACGAACTGGTATTTGGGTTTCAAGAGGTACAAGTTCCATGGCTTTGTTGCATAGTCCTTCTTTTCGCACTGCAGATTCTTCAAAGGTGATGAGTCTCTCAGTTTCAACCTCTTTGATAGTAGCCAGATTTGGGCGCCTGCTAAATCTTTGGAGTCCACTTGGCTTACTGCTTATGATCGGCCACATGATGTGGTTTTACCAGGTCGATGGACACAAACCTGTTCTCCTTTTTACCAGCAAGGGGCGGCAGTAATACTGTTCTTGATCCGTGGATGGCTAGGACAGGTACTGGTTGTCTGTAAGAAGGCCCAAATTCCTTCTTGTCTGCGATCTTTTCTCCTACTAGATCCCCAATCTTTGGAATTCAGACAAGTCTTGCTGGGACGGATGGTTTCTCTTCAGTGGTTGTTGGCTTTAGGAGTACGTTACTTTGTCTGGATCTTATTTCATTTAAGTCCTGCAAAACAGCCAAATGATCTTTGATATCAAAGGGTTTTTCTTCTACCACTGAAGTGTGACAATCGAGGTCCGGCACAATCATTCCAGTTCCAAAAAGGATTTCATATGGAGTGATACCCCCAGAGAACTTCTTTGCAGATTGTTAAGACTACGTTGGACACTTATTAGATGTTTGACCCACCCATCACCCAAGCCTAATACCCCAGCTGTTGTAGATTGCTTTATGTCCTGGTTTTTTCTCTCTACCGAATTTCCCTCAGGATGGAATGGACTAGAATACCACAATGCAACGCCCATATTGGCCATGGCTTCTTTGTAAGCTCGAGAGCTAAACGCAGGACCCTGGTCAGAATGTAGCGTGCCGATTGTGTATGTGCCGATAAAGACTCGCAAATCTTTTATAACAGTTCGAGCGTCAGCCGAGCGCTGAGTTCACATCCAAATGAATCTTGTCTTAATATTTGTGGGACCGCATTTGTCCATAGGGACGTCTGCTTGTAGAAAGTCTAATGCTGTCTAATAATGGTGTCTGTACTGGGCTGGCTACACTGTAGTCAGGTAACTGGCAGCATTCTCTGCTGCGATCTCTGTTGCAGTCATGACAATTAATTGCAAATGTGTGAATGTGACCATTCATCCCTGGCCACCAGTACGTCTCTTTTAATTCTAGTATAGATTTAGAGATCCCCTGATGTATCAGACCCTCTCCCAAATGTACTTCGTGTATCAAAGCTACTCTATGTTTCCTGTTTGGAATCACTCTATCCCCCACTCCAGGGATTTGAACAAAAGGAACGGAGTTTGCGTCAATTATGTATTAATATCTGAGTGGATAGTTTTGAGGTAACGTTGCACCGCTGCCTTTGCTTGTCGCATTGACAGCTAGCATTATCTCGCCGTCTATTTTCGTTTTTGAGCGAGCGATTGCAGCAACGGAAGCCGTTTGCACAGCTGCTTTCGCGGATTCATCAGCTAATGAATTCCCTGCAACGTGAACGCCATCACGTTGATTACTCAGTGTATGGATCACGTGAGCTTTTTGTAGTTCTTGACGTAACTGAACTACTTGTTCCCATAGCAACTTATGCTTAATTGTGCCACCTTTTGAATCTTTGAAACCGTTCTCAATCCAGTTCTGCAAGTATTCATTATAAGATTGAACGCAATAATATGAATCACACGCTATGAGTGTGGGGAATTCACGATCAGTATTTTCAAGCGCCATATTGAATGCTTGTAGCTCAGCTCGCTGACCTGTACAATCTCCTAGAGATTGTGTTTTAGTGACCATAGGTCGGAAGTTACCATCGCGCCACGACCTTTAACGATCGTGCACACAGCACTATAAGCTTGTTTACCCCCAATAGGGGGTTGTGCTGATCCGTCAGTATAAATGATACATTCATACTGCTCTAGAGGCAGAATCGCAGCAGGCAGAGGACATTCTTGTTCATATTGTAGAAATTCTTGTGTTTTCAAACATGGGTCAAAAACGTATTCAACGTCTGTTGCAGCAAGAGAATTAACCCATTGTATCCATCTTGGATGTAAAGCCTTAGCATTTGGAATGCTCGCTTTTGTCACTGCCTCTAAGGCAGGTACAGGAGTAACGACCATTATGCGCTTACCCTGTGCGAGGGCTCTCTCTTTTGCTACTGCAGTTTGAACCGCTGTCAGAATTTTTTATGTAGAAGTGAATTTCATTTCTGCTTGTGTGTGCAAATGTGATTTGTAAGTTATTGGTACTGTTTCTCCCTCATTAAAGGTTAAGTACGTGAATCTGCATCTTCCTGGAATGATTCGGATCACTAAGTTTCATAAGTTTACGTGTGTTTGTAAATGTGTTGTTGCTAACACGTCTTTTTGGACTGAATGCAAAATTTCTGTGTGTTTTTGAGTCCAATTAATTGTTGTAAAATCAGGTATGATTAATTCGTAGAGAGGTTTAACCCTTTCTGCGTAATTTAGAATGTAAGTTCTTCCAAAATTTAGGAAACCTAAGATTGACAGTAAGTTTTTCAGCGTTTTTGGAGGTTGGAGCAGCGCACACTTTTCTAAGAAGTTGGCTGCCAGGCTTTTGCCTTCACTTGATAACTCGTATCCTAGAAAAAGGACGTTGAGGTGGGCAATCCTCGATTTCTTTTAATTGAATTTATACCCTTCAGAGGCGAAGCCCAATATTATGGTGTTCACCCTGTTCAAGTGCTTATCCAAGTCATTGTCTGTTAGATAGATGTCATCGACATATGATAATGCCTCATCATCATAGGTCTGTAGTAACTCTGTTACTTTGGCTGAAAATAACCCTGGACTATTCTTGAATCCCTGTGGGAGACGACAGAATTGAGATGTGTCCCCATAATTGAGAAAGCGGTCAAATACCTACTTTCATGTGCAATGTTTTGACAGAAGAAACCGTTAGAAATATCTAATGTGGTTTATATTTTTTACGCACAACGTTATTCATTAGTTCTGCACTGTGTGCATTTTGTACTGCAAACTTTTGCAACAAGAGTTTAAATATCTGTAATCCAAAAGTAGACGATATGTATTGTATGGTTTGGAGACAGTAAACAAAGGAATGTTCAAGGGCGAAGTGCATGTTTTAATAACCCCTTGGCATTGAAGTTGATCTAATATCTCCCTGACCTGCTTTTTAGCTTCTTGCTTAACTGGGTACTGCCTTTGTGCAGTTGGTTGATTTTGTAACTGGATTTTATGTTGAGGAGAATCCTCATCCCATCCTACATGATTTTTATATAATGTAGTAGCCTGGGCTACTGCCCATTTCCTGGCATAGGTATATTTTATATGAATTGGAATATGATTGGAGAAAGCCTGCATAATGATGTCTGACAAATTCAGGGGGCCAGTCTTGTTCAGCTAAAAGACTGTCATAA
Organism: Lissotriton helveticus; assembly: GCF_964261635.1. Taxonomy (NCBI): domain Eukaryota; kingdom Metazoa; phylum Chordata; class Amphibia; order Caudata; family Salamandridae; genus Lissotriton; species Lissotriton helveticus. The sequence continues at coordinate 1,237,334,347 of NC_136067.1, forward strand.
CCCTGAGAGAGTTTTTCCCAAAAGAGTGCTCTTATTTTTCTAGTTATGTCCGCCTCCATTCGGAGTGTTACTTCATATAACTTATGTGGGACACTAACCTTGGTATCTGCAGTTTCAACTTGGATGTACTCGTTCAAGTCCACTGTCTCCAGATGATCCTTCAAGTTCTTACGAGCTATAGTGACTTCTGCTGCGCTGTCCAACATCGTTTGAGCCCATTCCCAGTTCTTGAGTTGTGTCCTCAAGATCCTCAGCATGTCTGATTTTTAGACCTGCTACCTTCTTTTTGGTGAATTGAGTTTTCTTATTTTTTGGAACCTGTTGATCATCTTTGGACCTCACGCGTTCTTCCTTTTGTTCTGATCGTCCTCTTCTTTCGGATTTCTGTGAGGAATTTCCTCCTTTCAGAGGGCTCCTTTTGAGAAGACCTACCTTAGGATTGAGAACGCCTCTCTTTAGAAGTTTGTTTAGTGTTCTCCCACTTCTTTTTGGGAGGAGGGGAAGTGTTTTTAATAAAGACCTTTAACTATATAATTCTACTAAATTTTTTATATTACTTAGTAATTCATCGTCTGACATTGCTTCAATGTCAGGGTCAGGTCTGTTGTTGGCTAAAGCTAGTCATGTGGCTCCTGGTCTACCTAGTGGACCAAGCCTGGTAATGTGATGTGTATGTTTTAGGACGCCTTTAAACCAGAGCGCATGCTCTTGGTATGTTAGTTGAATTTCAACATCCTCGGAAGGAATGTATTCCTTCTTTGTAGAAGTGAAACACTTTTGTTCTTGGATTTGCTTCAGGGAAGACTATCCACAAATAGAACACCTCTGTCTGATGATATTCGTGTACAACAAGAAAAAAGATACCTGCCAGATAAGTTAAATACAGGCCTCACAAGGAGGTCCTTTGATACATTTAGAACCACCCAAACCAAAATTGATAAATTCAGCACATAATGGGAAATAGATACAAATGTTATTCCATCGAGAAACATTTTTTCAATACATTAGCAACAGACCACATGGGGCTTTTTCTTAAAAACCTGATGACTTACAAATGTAGTCCACATACCAAGATCATACAAAAACTCTCATACCTTCATACATACCAACATTTCAAACAACTCATACCACAACCACACATCCAATACAAAAGTACATGATAGCCATGGACTGATCTAATAATAAAAAATGGAAAACAGTCATTAGGGGGATGGACAAGAAATCAATCAGGTAAACCCCAGATGAAAAAAAAGCCGACCCGCGTTTTGTGTAGGGCCCCTGCCGAGGCTACACCTTCTTCAGGAAGATGATGTACAATTCACAGTGGGACAAACAATCAATCTTAAATGTAGACACACCAATTCTCACGGGGAATCCAACAATGCAGGGGTCCTCAATTAGGAGAAGATAGACGTTCGATCGAAAGTTCGCCTAGCTAGAGACCGGCGGGACCAGCGGTAGGGACCAAGGTCTCTAAGATGGCAGAAAGGACAAGAGTGTCTTTAGGAGACGGTCCGAAAACGGCGGGATGCATATGAGTCTTAGTCCAAAAGTTTGCAGTGTGAACTCACCCAGAGCTCATGAGGGAGACAAGCTCAGGGACACAAGCCGGTAATTATTTAGCCCCAGGAGTTCCTCGCACCCGACTCAGCTGAGTCTCCTAGGTTGGGAGCGCATGGGGCCCCAGCTCACCTCCTACGCTTATGCAGTGCAGCAAAGTCCTCCGAACGCAACCTCTGATGTCCCCTCCTCTCATTCCGGGGCGCCTCCGAGCCCTCCCGGCCGCCTCAGGCCGTCGTCCCTCTGGAGACGCCGACCGGCGCGATTTTGCCTTGTAGCCGCTGATGGTGTCCAGGGTTCCTCCCTGTCTCTGCTCGCAGGCAGCAAACTCGACCGCCGGGTGTTTCAGCAGCCGCCAAACGCACTGGAAGTTCTTTGTTGGTTTTTGTAGACCCGAGGGCAGCCCCTTGCTGTGATGTATCAGTGGGGGGCGGCGGAGCTCACGAAGGTCGCTACCGCTCCTCCGCTGTCGCAGCAACGTCAGCGCACGTGGCTTATGGCGCGGACGAAGCAACTGAGTGAACGTGTCCCCTATTGTCTGCTGCCGTGTAGTTAGGCCTACCCCGCCTTTGCCTCCTGAGTAGTCGGCTACCGCCCCCAGCCGCATTTCCAGCGACTCCCATATGTGCCCCACTACAGCCCAGGCATGCGATGTATTTACCTCTTTGTAAAGGTTGCTTTCCGTAGCAATCTAGCTTAAACTGGAACCCCCTCCCTCAAAACACACCAAACCCTCGAGCACTGCAGCTGTTTTAAGAACATTTCTCTGGCAATATGTCATTACATAGCTATATTCACTTTGTTGTACTCGCAAACAAGCGCACAGCCCATTGGACTCAAAGGGCTTCAGCCCCCCCCCCCCCATCCCCCGTTGTGTTTGGCAGCCCCGGGGTTGAGGCAGCTTCCCGGACACACACATAGCTATATTCACTTTGCTGTACTCGCAATCAGGCGCGCAACGCCCATTGGACTCTAAGGGCTTCAGACCCCCCCCCATATCCCCCGTTGTGGGTGGCAGCCAGGGATGAGACAGCTTCCCGGGCACACACACAGCTGCACCTGAGCACTTCACATGTCTTTTAAAGACCTTTTGCTTGTTAATGCGGCTTTAATGTTTTTCACCCTTTCTTAGAGCCCCTGCAGCTCCACTCTGCCTTTTGCTTTAAGAATCAACCCCCCCCCCCCGAAATTTTTTCTTAGCCCCCCCACCCCCAATTTTGACTCTACTTGGCTTCTGCTCGCAATTGTCACTCATAATGCCTTGCATGCTCACACATAAACGCACTGAAAACGTGCAAAATGTCACACATAAGCAAACTCAAAATATGGCAGATATAATACGGCAGCAAAAGGGTGATTTGTACTTACAAAAAGCAACATACTGTTGTATACTGTACATATTGTTGTTATCTATGACCACGAGATGGCACGTGGCCTTTCCCTGTGACATCTCGTGGCAGTTTCTGGCTGTTGTGCACATGCCTTTGAATGCATCTTTTGAATGTACATGCTGGGATCTGTGGTTTAGAACTATGCCATTATGAACTGATGCACTGGACTTCCTAAGACGTGTTTCCAATAAACTCCTGCTTCTTTCAACTCCTTGAGTCTACCAGTCTTTCCTACACTGGCGACGAGGGTAAAAGGACGTTTTCATCATCATACTGAAGATTTCGTCAACAAAAAAAAAAAAAAAAAAAAAGGAAAAGAGAATAATTTTCAACAAATCTATTCCTGGCTTACTCTATCTGGAGATCTCCACAGCGACGCAAGCGGACTCTCGCAGCTACTCCGACAACTCGCTCGTTTGTTTCGGAGGTATTTAAATTCATTTTCATCGTCTTTTCAAGCCTTGAAAAATTCCTTCTAGCGCGAGTTCCCAGCACGAGTCTGCCCTTCGAGCTTCTAACTCCACGCGCGCATGCGCGAACTTTGTGAAAAGCGTCTTCACGTCACGCGCTGTCAAAACAAGGGCAATCTCCTCTAAAGAGAAAGCAAATTTCCATGGCGGCCATCTTGAGTTGGTAACTTTCATCGGATTATTATTTTCCTCATCGTTTTTTTTTACTTTCAAAGCCGTTTTGCTTCCTGAAATTCATTCTACACGACAGTCTCTCAACTCGACCTCATTTAAAGGTATTGTTTCAGCCAGCCTTATATTTAAAAGTACTCTTATTAAATTATTTTTTTACACATCAAAATATTGTTTTACATCAACAATTTTGACATGAGTGGAATTGTTCCTCCCCCTTCGTTTTTGGCTAATAAAGGTGACCCCCCCATGGAGTGGGAAATATGGGAACCTGTTTTCCTAGCCTATGTTGAGGTCATGGAGGGCACCGAATGTGAACCTGAGAGGAAATTATCTCTTTTAAAACATTGCCTAGGGGGAATTGGATTAAAAGAATTCGTCACTCTTCCAGCCTTAACTGATCCTGGACAAAAAAATGTGTATGAATGTGCAGCTGAACAATTAAAAATCAGATTTGGAAAGAAAAAGAACATTGTTATGGAGAGATGTATTTTCTATTCTCGCAAACAATCAGCAGATGAACCGATTGATGATTTTGTATCATCTCTCAGATCTCTTGCCGCGACGTGTGATTTTGAACACATAACCTATGAACAGGTATTAAGAGACCAAATACTGATGAGAACGAATAATAAAAAAGTCCAGGAAAGACTTTGGACAACCTCGGATATGTCTCTAAATGCAGCCATTGACATTGCCAGGTCGATTGAACATTCCGAGAAATTTGTAAAGGAGATAAGAGGGAATGAAAAAGGAGATGTTTTTAGCGTTTCTAAAGAAGGAGAGAAATTCAGGAAACCGTTTACTTCTAGAAATGACTTTGCTAATAATAAGAGTGACTCAAAGTTTAAGTACACTAAAAGCGATAAGAAGAGCAACACTCAGTGGATTTGTTTCAGATGCGGAAGTTCAAATCATTTAGCAAATTCTAAAGCTTGTCCTGCTCTTGATAAAATGTGTATGAAATGCAATAAGAAAGGACATTTAACAAAATTTTGTAAATCTACTACCAAAAAAGTCAACATTGTTCAAGATTTTGACGACTATGATTCCAATGAAAATGATATCAATACTGTCATTAATATTTGTGGTAGTGAAGGTGTAAGTAAATTCCCATCTTGTGATGTGATTATAGAGGGAAAGACAATTAACATTTTTGTAGACACCTGTGCATGGTATACATTATTAGGTTTAGATGTTGTAAAAAAAAATTGGCCCAACAAGGTTTTACTTGAGTCTGACATTTCCCCAGGGGGTTATACTGGACATAGGATTGAATTAGTAGGTTATTTTTGGGGAAAAATCACCTTCTCTGGTGAATCCACATATGGGAAAATATATGTCGCTAAGTCTGGGCAGCCTCTGTTAGGATGGCCACACCAGGATCAATTGGGCATTAAGATAGACCCTAGAGCTAATCCTCCTGTTTACTCTGTTGCTAACACCAGTGATCCTGATCGTAATCTCATGCTTGATAATCTGAAATCTGAGTTCTCTGATGTTTTCAGTGGGAAACTCGGTCAGTTTTTGGGTTTTAAACACACTATTAAACTCAATGATGGTGCTGTTCCTGTTCGGCACAGAGTCAGGAACGTTCCCCTCACCTACAGGGATAAACTAAAAGTTCTTCTCAAAGACTTGTGTGACAGGGATATCATCGAGCCCATTGAGTCCTCCCCGTGGGTTTCCCCGATCGTCATTTCGGTCAAATCCAATGGCGAACTGAGGCTCTGTGTTGACCTTCGCAGTTTAAATAACTCTATTTGGGTAGATGCTCATCCCTTGCCAAATTTGCATGAGATGGTTTCAACATTAGGAGGTGCTGTCATTTTCTCATGTATAGATTTGGCAAGCGCATATCATCAAGTCGTTCTAGATGATGATTCCAAAAATCTGACGGCTTTTATTACGCCAGAAGGCCTCTTTAGATATAAGCGCATGCCTTTTGGACTGGCTAGTGCCGCTTCCGTCTTTCAAAGACTGATGAAAGAGACACTTGAAGGGTTAACAGGGGCAATCGCTTTTCAAGATGATATTCTTGTATTTGGAAAAAATATAGAGGAGCATGATATTAATTTAAGGAATGTCATTTCTGCTTTGTCCTCTAAAGGTCTTACTCTTCGCCTTGATAAGTGTAAAATAAGAGAAAAAGAAGTTGAATACTTGGGACATTCCATTAGTGGTTCTGGGATCAGACCTAAGCAAAAACATATAGAGAGCATCATTAGAGCCCCAGTCCCTGTTTCAAAAGAACAATTGGTAGCATTCTTAGGATTGATAGAATTCTATGCCAAATTTATCCCAAATTTTTCTTCCAAAGTTGATTCTTTTAGACCACTCCTAAAGAAGAACGCAAGGTTTTTATGGTCTGACGTAATGACAGAGGCATTTCAGAATCTTAAAGCGTTTGTTGTGAATGCACCCTGTTTAAGACCTTTTGTTATTGGGAAAAAATGTACCATCATGGTAGATGCAAGTAGCACAGGGTTAGGAGCTGTGCTCATGCAGAATGACTGTGGGAAAGAATGGATAGTCGCTTATGCTTCAAGGGCTCTGAGGGATGCTGAAAGACACTATTCAGTTATTGAAAGAGAGTTATTGGCGTCAGTTTGGGCAGCCGAACATTTTAAAACATTCTTGTGGGGAACAAAATTCACCATTAAGACGGACCATAAACCTCTCATTTACATGATGGCACCAGGTGGAGGTCGAACCTTATCAGCTCGCCTAGCCAGGTTGGCATCTAGACTACAATCTTTTCATTTTGAGATGGTGTATGTAAAAGGGAAAACTAACATTCATGCTGATTGCATGTCTAGGTTGCACACTTCTTGTGATGTTCCATGTGATGATGATGAATGTGAAGTAGCCTTCACTTCGCAAGACATCATGCTAGTGTTTGGGGAGAAGTTTGATTTGAGTAAGGAGTCCTGGGCAAGAGAAATGGAGAAGAGTGTTGAATTGACTCAGGTTAAGAATTACATTCTACAAGGATGGCCTGAACAAAGGAAGTTCTCAGGTGATATGATGAGTTATGCCAAAGTTCAAGACGAGTTAGCTGTTGAAAATGGGGTTTTGATGAGAGGTGATAAATTCATCCCTCCTTTTGCCTTGAGAAATACTATTATTAGTATTGCCCACGAGGGGCATTTGGGAATCTCTTTTACTAGGAGACGCATAAAAGATTTTTTTGGTGGCCAGGAGTGGACGGTTGTGTAGAACATTATATCCAAAAATGTTCAGAATGCGCTAACAGTGATAAGTCTGCTGTTCCTTTGCGTCCTGAACCTTGTCCTGTGGAGTATCCTCGAGGTCCTTGGCAGAAATTAGGTCTTGATTTCATTGGTCCGTTTTCTGTTCTACCGGAGCGTGAAAGATTTGGGATGGTTTTGATTGACTACTTCTCAAAATGGCCAGAAGTGAAAATGGTTAAGGAGATAACAACTAGGAGTGTAGTAGAGTTCTTAGATGAAGTGTTTTGTAGAGAAGGAATTCCAGAAGAAATAGTAACGGACAATGGACCACAGTTTACTAGTAAGGATTTTCAATGTTTTATCACCAAATGTGGGATTTTGCACAATAAAATTGCTGTATTCCATCCTGAAGCCAATGGCCAGGTTGAAAGATTTAATAGAGTTTGTGAAGGAAGCAATCCAACTTTCTGTTAAAGGCCAATTAAATTGACGTAATGCCCTTCAGTCTATGTTATTGTCTTACAGGACATCTCCCAACTCTGTCACTTTGATTAGTCCGTTTGAACTTTTAAGGGGTCGGAAACCCAGTACTCGCTTAACTCCATGGTGGCTAAAAAGAAGTTTGAGTGACAATAGGTTTTTTTCAAAAGTAGATTATGAATTGGTTCGAGACAGAGTTAGTGCATATAAGGATAAGATGAAGGAAAGGATGGAAGCCAAGCAAGGATCCGCTAGCAAACATATCATCTCAGTTGGTGATTTTGTTCGTATTAAAAGAAAGGAAGGTGTTTTGAAAGGGGGTCAAATTTGGTCTCGTCCCATGGAAGTTATTGAGGTTTTCAAGCATGCCGTCAGAATTGAGGATGGGAGTGTTTGGAACTTGAACAGAGTTTCTATATTTAAAGGGCAAAGTACGCTTGGGTCAAAAGATGGTGGTAACACTTTATTCAAAGGAGGTGATGCTGTTGTGCCAGGCGATGATAGCAATGTTTTTCTTGATTTTGAATCTGGAAATGTAGGAACTTCTCCAGGAAGTCTTTTGAGTGAGAATGGAGACCCTAAGGTTGTAAGGACCACTCCTTTTGCTGTGGCCTCAAAAAATTGTTCTAGGCCTCATCGTCTTCCTGAAAGATACAAGGATTTTGTCATGAATTAAAATTTTAGGATTGTATAGGTTATTGTTTTTTTTCCCTACTAGGAATTTGTCATGTATTAAGATTTTAGCATTGTATAGGTTTTGAGTTTTTTTTTTTTATTTTTTTTTTTTTTTCATTACAGGAAGGGAGGTGTGTTGTATACTGTACATATTGTTGTTATCTATGACCACGAGATGGCACGTGGCCTTTCCCTGTGACATCTCGTGGCAGTTTCTGGCTGTTGTGCACATGCCTTTGAATGCATCTTTTGAATGTACATGCTGGGATCTGTGGTTTAGAACTATGCCATTATGAACTGATGCACTGGACTTCCTAAGACGTGTTTCCAATAAACTCCTGCTTCTTTCAACTCCTTGAGTCTACCAGTCTTTCCTACACATACATTTTAAATTGCTAAGATGTATTTCTAAATAGAGACTTGAAGAAGTTCAGAAAGATTTCCAAATATATTAGCCAACTTGTAAACTAATGTCACATTACTTTAAAATTTTCAGGGATGCCCCTATTTCGTGGTAAAGAAGCAGAATTCAATCTGATAAATATTTTGATCCAACATACAAAACATCTGTGTGTAGTGCTCCCAGTAGACTTCCTTTGCCTTTGATCTGCCTTCTAAACCGCACCATTCAGAAATGGCCGACAAGTCTGCGTGGTCGCTTCCTACAAAACGGTATCTTTTTTTCTTGTCCGTTTTTCCTTTCAGTGACGACGAGGGGCTACTGCTGTGTCCTTGGTGTACTAAGACTGGTGCCTTTCTTCCTGGTGGTGGCCAGCTCGAATTTCAAAGGTGGCTGCTTGGAAGTCATGGCGAAGGTGGCGAAGGAGGCTCTGCTGTGGAAGAAGCGGATGTCTCTCGTTTACGCGGGTGGGGTCTGGGTTGTGGTGAGCTGCTTCGGGTTCAAATACATAAAGGATCACTGGTGGACGAAGAAGGCGATTCCTGTTACAGGTGAGAGTCTAACAGGCAACACTGTGAAAGAAGAGGCAGCGCAAGCACAAGTTGGACACGAAGTGTCGATACAGGAATGAGACACATTATGTTAGATAAAGCTCTTGAAAACATTTTTTTCTCTTACACAAACGTGTTCTGATGGGAATAATTTTCTTTATTTCATAGACTACGTGGCCAAATAGAATTGGGAGCTAAAGTGTTGACTATTTTAGGGGTTTTCCGTTAGCTTAAACAAAAAAAAAACGGAGTTTAAGCTCTGCCCACCTCAAAATAACGCACTCTTTTGCAGCACCCCGTTGTAAAATATAGATCTTGTTTTATTTTGGAACCCGAGAGGCTGACAAAACAGCGAAAGCTGTCTCTGAGTCAGAGCCTAACTTTGCAAGGACACACGGCACTGCCTTTTCTTTGTCACTGCACTGCTAGGCAATCTTTTGAGCTGTCACCAGTGGGAAGAATAGCGAGTTTGCACTGGTGAGCAGTGTGAGGACCTGGTACCGGTCGATAGTGCGAGTAGTGTGAAGAGCCTGCATTGTTGCAGGCGAGATGAGCACGCATTGGCTTGCGGTATGAGGAGACAGCATTGGCTGGCTGTGTAAGGAGTAGACTGTGGTTGGCAGTGGGAGAAGCTGGCATTGATTTCCAATGTAGGAGTGGACACTGGTGGGAAGTGAAAGGAGCTGGAACTGGTGTGAGTAGCATGAATGGGTGGGCAGAGTAAGTGCGGGTCTCCGTGGGTAGTGTCAAGCGCTTGCACCGGTGAGCAGTGTGAAGTGCTGCAGCATTGAACAGTGGAAAAGGGTGGGACGGGTGGGCAGTTTCTTCACTGGTGGGTGCTTTTATAAGTTGGCACTGGTAAGCGGTGTGTCCGGCTTGCAAAGGTAGTCAGTGTAGGTGGTTCTAGGAAATGTAAATAGCTGGCACCGGTGGGAGGATGTGTGCGGGTGGCTGTGGGAGGATCTGGGATTAGAGGACAAATAGGAGCTACCAAGGGTATACAATGTATGAGTTCACACTGGCGTGGAAGCCTCAAGGCACTGCCTTCTGAATCAACCACTTTTTTGAGTCAACAAATTCACTCCTGATTTTCAAGAGACTTATTTGTTATACTTGACAGAAAGCCCATGGGAGACAGGTGACAAAAGACCAACACACTCGAAGAAAGCTACATAAAGAGAAGCCACATCTCGCCTTTGGCATCACTTTAATATGTACTTTATGTTTTGTTGTTGTTTTGTTTTGGAATAACATTCAATTTCCTTGTGTAGCTATGTATCTTTGCTGAGAATAATAAACATATGCACCCAGTATTTCTCTAAAAGATCACTTATATTGTGAAAAAGCCCGAGCACTGACCGATCTTTGTTGTTAAGCATTGAGTTGCATAAAACGGTCGGGCACAATCGCATCTTTTACGGACTAAGAAAGTAAAACAATTTCCTTACCCAGGCCTACTGTTCTTGTATTATCAACATTGTCCACTTAGTGGCACTAAAGAGTCACTTTCCAAACTAAAAACAAAGTAATTTCTTTGATCAGATAAGTGGGTATTGAGCACAAAACTAAGTAAGCATAGGTATAGGGAAAAATATGAGGGGGACTCGGGATTAGAAGTCTCGAGGAAGTATAGATGGTGTGTGGTCTACAATTGATAGGTTGTCTATGTGCTCACAATCCAGAGTGAATTCTTACTTGGTATTGGGGAGACGGTAGGTTGCACCCCTGGGCGTCTCATAGTAATGTTCGGGTCACCCAATTCTACATGAATTGTCTTTACATCAAAGAACATCAAATATAACAGGCTCTGGCTAAAAAAAGAGCTTATACCCTTTTCTAGAAGAGCCTCTTGTAACCGGTGATGAACACTTAAAAGCCACAGTTTAATAGCATCCTTAATAATGATTGTTTAAATCCAGACTCTCCCACTTCTGCCTGCAATGGGACAGTCCTATAGAGACTGCTGCAGGGCAATAATAGGGGGAAAAACATATGATCATGTAGGGTTTCGTACCAGGCAGTACTCACAATTCTCGTGCATTTCTGGCACTTCACTGGTGGTGACCCTCCACCACTTTGAAAAACTCGACATTCCTGAAAACACAGGACAACGCCTAACAACAACACAGACAACCTCCCGTGCGGCGCTTTACGGCGAGTCAGTTTCCTACGGAGGCCTTTACCCGCCCTACTGGGGTGTGCTCACTTGTGTCTGTCTCCTAAGTGGCACGAGTTAGCGAATACTCACACCGCGTGGAGCATGTTTATTAAATGTTTTTTCTTTCTTATTATTATTGCGTTAGCCCTCTCCTGCTGTCATTAATAGCCGGATTCAAATTGCTCTGGCAGGCGAGGACCCGAGGGGAGCGGTGCCAGCGAAGAGAGTTTAAGAGCATCCCGGACCATCGCCACAGGCTGGTTGTAAATCAGTGAAGCCCTTCGGGTGGCTAATTAGATTTCTCCTTAAACGAGCTGCAGTCTGAGGCCTAATACTTTAAGTTGTGTGCAAGCGAGGATGAAGCGGGGGCTGGGGGAGTTGGCGCGGGCTTGAAAGTGACTTCAGAAAGAGAAAGTGTTCTGCTGGGGCGGGTTGTCACGGCCCTGAAAGTGACGGCGAGCGCACACACTAGCGAGTGGCAAATGGCAGCTGTGCACATCACGCGCTCTCTTTTGTGCGTGATAGCACCCTGGTCGCCGCTTTGGTAGCACTTTTTCAAGCAGCTACTAAATGTCTCGGCCAGATCAGCGCATGCGCTGGATCAGGCCGAGACCTAAAAACGGAGTTTAAGCTCTGCCCATCTCAAAGTAACGCACTCTTTTGCAGCACCCCGTTGTAAAATATAGATGCCTTTATGATTTGTTTATATATACCACGATATTAAAGGTTAGTAGCAAATGTAACAATTATTATTATTGAACTCCACTTAGTGTAGTCAGCACAGACAGGCTAGCTGGAATTATGAGAGTCTGCGGCTTGAGCAATTTCCACATAATTGTGGATTTACCATAATTGCCTCATATCCACTGTAGTGTCTTGTGAGTTAGAGAAGATGGGACCCTTTTGGTCCCTGATGGACTCTGTAGAACAGGGATGTAAATACTTGGACGTGGGGGTAGAATTCATGCTGTAGAATGTTTCAGTTAACAACTACATGCTGAGGAATAAAGACGTGCAATACCAAGCTCCATGTGTTGGGTGATCACTTACATGTACCCGGGGTGGGAAGGACGCTACATCCACCTTCAAACTAATTTACATATATTTTTCATTCAATGCTTCTTGCTTAAGCTTATAAGAATTTTCTAAAAAACGAATGCCGCAAGTGGTGCACAAAGTGGACATCTATTTGCTGGGGTTAACTAGTTATGTTATAAATTGATGTAGTGGTTTTATCCAGCTCTTCAAACTTAAGCGATAACGAAGCACCGGGAGCCTGTGGAATTTTGGTGCTCCACAAATAAACTTGGTCAACATGTAAATACAATAGAGTTAAACGTAAAGCACATTAGGCTTCACAATAAAGTCTGAGAAGTATTAAAATGAAAATCCTGAAAGTTCATTACAAGTTTAAAGGCTTTGCAGAGAGCAAATAAATGTCTAAGTCAGTTATTCATTTGTTATATCTGTATATGAAGCTCAGAATAAAATGCACTCCATGAACTAGCATAATATAGTAAGTCATAAATCAAGGATCAGTCGGACAGAGTGTTGCCTGCTAAAGTTTATGCGAAAGTGAACCCAACACCCTCTGAGTGAAGCTCATTTTGTAGGGTAGAATATATTGAGTTCTATTTTGGTGTGAACGTGCATTGGCCCCAAAGTCCTAGCACATCATATTACAGAAAGAACCACACAGTTTAAAATCACATTTGTCAGCACTGCGGCAGAGCCTTTTACAATACAGTTTCTATCCTTGGTGCTCCTGTGACACCTAAAAGTTAGTATAAATTCTGTTACAAGTTACAATAAAATTTTCATTAGAATTGCATTGTGGTCCCAATAGACACACCCCCAGGATTTAGCGATTTGCCAAAAAAATCACAAAATATGCACTCTTGTAAAAATCCTGCGATTTTTACAAAAGTGCCCGCAACATATGTTTTAAAAAAAAAAAATTTTACTATGTGCTTCCAATCAATTTGGTTGCATCCCCCTGTGTGCACACTCCTCTATTCTTCTCCACTGAGAATATTCAATGATTTGAACTCTTTGGATGCAAAAAGTTTTTAATGTTCCTTTTATTATTATTCAAGTTTCTTCATGATTTTTTCTCATTTAAATTCAATATCTTTATTGCTCTCGGTTGACATGTGTCACATTATTTTACTCCATAATGCTCCAATCCATTGTTCTTCCTCAGGGAGCCACTCTGTCAAACAGAATAAATGCACATTTGTATGTATGTGATTGAGCAAAAGCAAACATACAAAACAAAACATACCATGGATTTCTGTGCGTAATGTGCCAATGTGTGTACACACAATTTATATTGGGCATCTGTGATTGTTTGTAATTAGTCATATAGCATCGCGTTGTACTAGGAAACTGATAATTATCATGTGAACAAATGTGAAAAAACACACCGCGTTTGTGCCGTTAGTGTAACGATCGATCGTGTTGTTAGGTCTACATGCATATTATGTACTCACTCAGTTTTAGCAAGGTATTAGGTGTTTCTTTGAATTTTAAAGAAACTGAGAGAAGAAAAACGATGTTTGTTGTTAACTATATTCGAATGCGTTACGAAGAGTTTAAAAATTTGTATTATATGCATGCCTCACTTCATAGTGATTGCCAAACTTTCTGTTTAATACGGTCCTGTAATTTTCTTATTTTCAACGCGTTTGGTGTTGCACGTCGCTGAACCTCGAGTCTTCTGCCGAACAAAACGCTATTAGTCGGCATGGTAATAAAAATAGGACTTTACGTGGCGGCCATCTTTGAATGGCAATGTGTTAAATGAAGGCTAAATATGAGTTCTATATGGAGAATGTTATCGACGGTAATCAATGTAAGTGTATAGGTATGGGAACACAGCTAGAAATTAGTGTGTTTTGTGGGTGACATGGATAATCTGACCATGTGTAAACAGCAATGTAATCATGTGTAATATGACATTACATAGCACGTTGTTTTTAGTGTTCAAATTAAAATTAACAATTAAGAAATGAAAATTAACAATTAAAAGATAAAAAGTCAGAAAAGTTTTGCAACTACTGCATGTCCTAGGATCAGACCATTGTTCATAATAGTTCTCTTAATGTTCAAAGGTAGCAAGCATATTCTATGCGTTCGTTAAGACCATTTGGTCTACAAGATTGCAATTTCATGATCCAATAATTTTCCCTCTGCAATAGATATATGTCATTATCTCTACCTTCTTCTTTGTCGACCACTTCTAAGGCTAAAAACCGTAGTTATATTATGTTTGGCCTCCATGAAGTGTGTTGCCACGGAAGATTTAATGTTCTTTGTTCTGATATTCGATTTGTGCTCGTTGATGCTTATTTTCAGTTTCCTCTCTGTCTTGTCCACATACACTTTCCAGCACGGGCATTTTAACATGTAGACTAGATTTTCTGTGTCACATGTGGCTGTGACGTGAAGTTTAATGTCATTGCCTCTCATGGGGTGATTGATTTTGTTTCCTTGTATGATGCCATTACAATTGTTGCAATTTAGACACGGAGATATACCTTTTGCCTTCGATGTTGTTTTGTGTTTGTTTTTCAGTATCTCACCAATTTCTTTATTTCTGGTGTATGCAAAAATAGGTGTCAGTGCGAAGGTCTGTTTGAAATCAGGTTCCATTGCGAGTATATTCCAATGTTTGTTAATGATTTTCTTCAAGGTTTTACTGACTGTTGAAAATCTTGTTACCAATACCATCCTGGTGTTCGTGCATTTCTCTTTGCTTTTTAGTAAATCACTTTGATTCATTTCTACACATTTTTATTTTGCTTTTTCTAGTAAAGGTTGAGGGTACCCTCTTTCTTGGAATGTTTTTTCTATCTCCATTAGTCTTGTTGAACTCTTTTCTGGGTTAGAAACTATCCTTTTTACTCTCATCATTTGTGACAAGGGCATGTGTGTTTTTAATGACATTTGATGATGCCTGTTAAAATGTAGAATGTTGTTTCTATCCGTTTTTTTCGATGACAATGACATTAAACTTCACATCACAGCCACATGTGACACAGAAAATCTAGTCTACATGTTAAAATGCCCGCGCTGGAAAGTGTATGTGGGCAAGACAGAGAGGAAACTGAAAATAAGGATCAACAAGCACAAATCGAATATCAGAACAAAGAACATTAAATCTTCCGTAGCAACACACTTAATGGAGGCCAAACATAATATATCAAAACTAGGGTTTTTAGCCTTGGAAGTTAACAACAAATATAGTTTTTCTTCTCTCAGTTTCTTTAAAATTCAAAGAAAAACCGAATACCTTGCTAAAACTGAGTGAGTACATAATGTGCATGTAGACCTAACAACACGATCGATCGTTACACTAACGGCACAAACGCTGTGTGTTTTTTCACATTTGTTCACATGATAATTATCAGTTTCCTAGAACAACGCGATGCTATATGACTAATTACAAACAATCGGAGATGTACAATATAAATCGTGTGTACACACATTGGCACATTACGCACAGAAATACCTGGTATGTTTTTTTGTATGTTTGCTTTTGCTCAATCACATACAAATAGATATTAAGACCAAATGAGCATTTATTCTGTTTGATAGAGTGGCTCCCTGAGGAAGAGCTTAATTGCTCGAAATGCATTGGAGCATTATGGAGTAAAATAATGTGACACATGTCAACAGAGAGCAATAAAGATATTGAATTTAAATGAGAAAAAATCATGAAGAAACTTGAATAATAATAAAAGGAACATTAAAAACTTTTTGCATCCAAAGAGTTCAAATCATTGAATATTCTCAGTGGAGAAGAATAGAGGAGTGTGCACACAGGGGGATGCAACCAAATTGATTGGAAGCACATTTTAAATATAATACATGACCCAGAAGGTGGACAGGTCACCCCAGGAGCACCCCAAAAAAGTTTTATGAACAGTAAAGATTTAGAACAAGACACTACAGGTTGTGCGCAAGCAGTTCATTAGACCTTGCCATTCACCCACTACTGGCTCTGTGCTGCCACTGAGACAGTAAAGGGAGGGTGAGCACAGACCAGCAGGCAGCAGAGTTGTTAAATTCCTTTGTCACCCGTCTTCGAAACACATAGAGCCCCCTCCTGTGCGATTTAGCCTGCAGCCACCTCACCCATTAGTGTGCCCCCTTCAGACTCTAAAGGCCCCTGCTGCCTGTACGCACAGGTTGTTTGATGCCAAAAAGAGTAGGTTTCATATTGTAATCTACTCTCTTTGGCATCAGACAACCTCCAGTTCCAGGCGCTGTGCTGCTGGAGACTCTTTAATGTTACAAACTGTGATATAGCCCAGTCTACTGCAGTGACCGAGCACAGGCCTTCAATATTTTTGTGGCGGACACATTTTTTGTCCACCACAAAAATACAGCGAATTTTGAGGTATTGGGCCTCAAATGTTGCTTTTTTTGGCCACGAAATTTGCACCCAAAGCTTCAAAATCTTGGAGGGTCAGAATAGGATAGGCCTTGAGAATACATCAATCAAACAGCATTTGTAAAGCGCAACACTGTCACCCCTATCTGGGTGCTGTATCTCAGTCGAAGAGCTAGGTCTCTTTCTGAAGCGTGCTGGGGGCTGTACGGAGCTGAGGGGTGGGGGCGGGGAGGGAGGTTGTTCCAGGTCTTGGCAGTGATGAAGGAGCGGCCACCGCTGCAACGGATGTGGAGGTGTGTGTGCGAGGGCGAGTGAAGAGGAGAGCAGGTGTCTAGCAGGTTGGTGGGAGTTCAGTCATTGTTTGAGATAGGAGGTCCTAGGTGCTGGAGGGCTTTGTAGGTTTGCATGAGGATCTTGAACTGGTATCTTTTCTGGATGGGAAGCCAGTGGGGGTCTCCCAGGTGGGGGTCCACCTGGGTGAGTCTGGCTGCAGTGTTTTGTATGGTCTGGAGTCTTGTGAGAAGCCGGGTGGAGATGTCCGCGTAGAGGGCGTTGCCGTAGTCTAAAGCATTCAATTTGTTAGCACCACATGAGAATGAATCTTGAGAACGATTCATCATGTTGTACATAAGAGAATGACATTCTGTTCAAAACATTGCCTACAAAGTAGCTCTTTTTTTAACTCGAGGCCTACATTATTTATATTAAAATAAACACAGTGTCCCAGTTAGATATCTCAAATTCCTTATGGTAATACATTTAAGCATTTTCCTTGAAACCACACCACCAAGATCCTGATTACTGTATTCAGGTGTTTAATATGCATGTGCGAAATTTAGTTTATGAAATTTCATGTAAATACCGCATAATACTTGGCAGCTCACGAAATTCACTTTGCAGTATCTTTTGTGAATATTTAACATTTGAGAAAACCTCACATTCAAGCGTCATGCAAGATACCAGCAAAGGGACTGGTATGAGGTGAAAAAGTATCCCCTTCAACATTTTGTTTTGCTTGTACAGCCTCCTTCAGAACAACATTTTTGCAAAAGTTGTAGCCGGGCAATTTGGTATAATGCAAAACAATTTTATTTCTCAAATTTTGTAGGCATAGTAAAACATTTGCAAAAACAACAGTTGATGGACAGAATGCAGAACAATGTCATACATTCACCCCAGTTCAGAGATCTGGGCCTAAATCCATCGTTTTTTTGCACTCCACACCACCCCAGTTCAGACATGGCCATATGCAAATCAGCCTTGACCCTGTGCCTCATGGGAATAGTCCAGTCCGAACTGCCAAGCCATGTCTTTCCTAGACTGGAATCAAGCATCCGAGGACTGGTTTCTGGCTATCAGCCGTCTTCAGCCAGGATAGCTTGACTCCAGTGGTGTGGAGAGCATGGGACTCACGTCTGAGCATACCCATCCCACTCGCGGTGACAATAGTAAAACATGTCATGCAGGCCTTCTGTTAAATCGATACTAACGATCTGTACGGTTTCCCTAACAATAATAGTCTGTATTATAATGACAAAACAAATAATAGTGCAACTGAATGAGCTGCAATACGCCAAAAAAGTGCTGTTGTTTGCTGCATAATTTGGTTTTCCATTGCAACATAAATGCAGTGGCCTTCAAACATAGAACTATGAAAGGCTTAGTTTGCTAAAGCAGCATTTAAACCTGTGATCTTCCAGTTGTCCTTGGATAACTACAAAAGGAATATTAACTACTGTTTATTACAGCTTATACAATATTTATCTCCGTAGTAAAACTATTATGTGGAGAAGTGTGGCTCAGTGGTTAGAGGCGGCAGACCCGGAAGCTGAGATCGGCCGTGGACCAGGGTTCGATTCCCCCGCCTCGGCGGGTCTCGGGCTCTAAAATTTCACGGACTCGATAATTCTCGCTCCGGTGCCTACTCGACTCACGGGGTCACACTCTGCGACTCTGGGCAATAGCTTGCTTAATCTCCACTACGGCCCCTCGCGGCGGGATGCCTGGCTTTCACCTTGTGGATACCCTGCCGGGGTATCTCACAGGGGAATACCAGGACGGGTTCCCTAAGCAAGCGCTTAGATACCGTGTCAGTGATTTGCGCTATATAAATACATGTACATGTACATTCATTTAATAATAAATAGTAAACCCTGTAATCTCCATAATAATTTAAAGGAATAAAATCTTCAGATTAGTAATAACAACATTTCTTTAGCAAAACCAGTGTGTATTAGCTCTGAATATCAATCAAGCTTATGTAGGGTGCATTGCATAAGTTTATGTAAAACATTTTATATTGAGGCTAACAAACAAAACAAAATCACTGCTAGCTTGATGTAAGAACTAAAATATCGTTATGAATGTGGCAAACATGACAAGGAAAGAAAAAACCGAATCCAAAAGCTTAAAAAAAACCTCACACACACACACCCAACACCTACAAGTTGTCACTGTTCAAACATGCATGAAGTAATCCCTTTCTGATTTAAATATTGGCTTCATGAATGCATGCTAACTTCACCCGTAATATAGAATTAAGAGTTTGCCCAAATAACTTTCATTCCAGCAACCACTGTTAGGCGTTCCCAGTTGTAAGTTTGGAGTTTGGTTTTTCCTCCTTTTTAGGGAACATTTGTAAAACACACAACCAGCTGTAACCTCCTCTGGGTTTCTGGATTTTTTTAGATGGGGCTTTACGCAAATGCTTGTTTTCAGAAGAACAGGATATATCAAACCAGTGTGGTGAAAAGTCTTTTCGTTTGTGAATAGGCTTCAGAATTGCATTCTTGGTATGATGACACAAACTTAACAAAAGCTGGCTATACCTTGTTGCTGCCTGCAGTGTCAGAAAAGGCTAAGGTTTTTCAGTTTTTTTTTTACCAGGGAATCAAGGAATATGCAAAGGTTGGGTAGATTCCACATTAACCTAAACCCATTGTGCTGAGAAGGATGGTATGTATGTATTGGCATATTTATATAGCGCTATACTGTCACCCAAAGGGTATCCTGGTGCTTTGATTCAGCAAGCCGAAACCACCAATGCGAAATCACACTGCTCTCGGGAACAGGTGGGTCTTCAGACCTCTCTTAAAAGGTAAAAAGTCACCCTGACTCCTCAATGATATCTGGAGAGAGTTCCAAAGTCTTGCAGCTGCAAAACTGAAAGACCGACCACCCATCCTTACCCTCTGAACTCTGGGAACCGTCGCCAGATACGCCGAGAAGGAACGTAGTCTCCGAGAGGTGGAGTACCATGAAAAAAGATTCTGCAGCAAGAGTGGGCCCTGTCCATGCAACGCTCTAAAAACCAGGCAAGATGCTTTAAAAAGGATTCGTTGATGGACCGGCAGCCAGTGCAAATCCAGGAGTGCCCTGGAAGAAGAGGCGGTGCGCGGACGAGACAGTGCCAACTTGGCTGCCATATTTTGTACCAGCTGCAGCTTGCCCAGCAGCGTATCAGGTGCCTCCAGAAGCAGTGCGTTGCAATAGTCCAGCCTGCTTAGAATAATGCCCCGCACTACCTCAGGCCTAGCCCGCGCTGGAAGCAATGGAAGAACCTTGCGTAACATCCGCAGCAGAGTCATGCAAGTGACTACGGTTTTATTAACAAAGATGTCCAATTGTAAGTTGGGGCCAAACATAACCCCTAGATTGCGTGCAGATTCTGCTGCAGTCACTGTCCCAGGAAAGGAGGGATGCCAGAAATCGTCTGGCAGAGGACGAGGAGTCCGATCATTAGAACAGTACAACACCTCCGTTTTTGACCCATTGAACTGGAGGGAGTTGGAACGTAGCCAGTCCGCTGTAGCTGACATACAGCGGTGGAAGGTCTCTAAAGATACAGCGTCTTTCCCCTCCAAAGAAAAGACCAATTGGGTATCGTCTGCGTAATTAAACACCGAGATACCAAAGGAACTTATCAATTGGATCAGGGGGCGGAGGTACAGATTGAATAAAATAGGACTGATGGCCGAGCCCTGGGGCACCCCCTGCCCAACTTTCCGTACACCCGACCTAAAAGGTGGTAATGCCACCACCTGCTGCCTGTTGTTAAGGTACGAGACCAACCAGTCCCTTGCCAACCCCGTGACTCTGATCTCCTCCAGCCGCTCCAAAAGGGTGGAGTGGCTGACCGTGTCGAACGCGGCCGACATGTCAAGCAGCACTAGAAAGGCTGCCTGACCCGTGTCGACCCGCGACCGAAGATTATTCAACACGGCCACCAGCGCAGACTCCGCCCCATGAGCTGGGCGGAAGCCAAACTGGGCCACATCCAACCAGGTGTTATCCTCTAGGAATCTAGATAGAGATCGGGTAACCATCTTCTCCATGATTTTAACAGGAAAAGGGAGCAAGGAAATGGGTCTGTAATTTGACAAGCAGGAGGGGTCGAGTGTAGGTTTCTTCAGGAGGGGTGAAACCACAGCTTCCAGCTCTCCGGGACAGTTGCGGTGGCAAACGACTGATGGCAGATGGAGTATAATGGATGAAAGAGTTCTTTCTGGAATAATTTCCAGAATTTGTGCGGGAGTGGGTCCAGCGGGGAGCCTGATGACACAGTTTGCGCTAATTTGCAAAACTCGTCAAAGGAGGGAAGAGAAAAACAACTCAGCTGGGGTCGACTGGATGATTCCTCCGGAGCTCCCGGACTGAGAGGGGGACACCTCAGCTGGGGTCGACTGGAAGATTCATCCGGAGCTCCCGGACTAAGAGTGGGACACCTCAGCTGGGGTCGACTGGAGGATTCAACCGGAGCTCCCAGACTAAGAGAAGGACACCTCAGCTGGGGTCGACTGGAGGATTCAACCGGAGCTCCCAAACTAAGAGAGGAACACCTCAGCTGGGGTCGACTGGAAGATTCATCCGGAGCTCCCAGACTGAGAGGGGGATACCTCAGCTGGGGTCGACTGGAAGATTCACCCGGAGCTCCCGGACTGAGAGAGGGACACCTCAGCTGGGGTTGACTGGAGGATTCAACCGGAGCTCCCAGACTAAGAGAAGGACACCTCAGCTGGGGTCGACTGGAGGATTCAACCGGAGCTCCCAAACTAAGAGAGGGACACCTCAGCTGGGGTCGACTGGAAGAATCATCCGGAGCTCCCAAACTGAGAGAGGGACTGCTCGTCTGGGGTCGACTGGGAGATTCTTCTGGAGCGCCCAAAGTAGAAGGGAGACTACTCCGCTGGGGTCGACTAGAGGCTTCATCCGACTCACCCATCTGTGAGCCACCTAGAGAGACCTCTGAAGTGGGAATCAGTCGGCCCAGCGAGTCCGCCCAGGATAGTGGTGATCTTATCCTCAAATGCAGCGGCCAGAGAATCGCATAAGGCCTGAGAGACTGGGATGTTGTTTGTGGCACCAGTCGGATGGGAAAGATCCTTCACAATCCTGAATAAGGTCTGCGATTTATTGGTCGCCTGATTCAGCGTATCTTCCAGATAAACCGCTTTTGCACACTTGATCTGTGCTTTATATTCTAGTAGTGCCAGTCTGAAGTTGACTTTTGCTGCGTCTAAATAGTGCTTCCTCCAGGCCCTCTCTGCCCGCTTACATCTCAACTGGTGTAGAATCTTAGCAGGTGTATGAACAATGGTCAAGGGGGGCAGAAGGGAAACAATAAGTGGGTTATGGTTCACATAATTTGCACCCAGGAAACGCCCTCAGTATTTCAAAAGACCTACTGATGGACAGTTTCGCCCATGAAAAGTAGGTGTCATGACATTTTGGCTGGACTGTCTCATGTATGTTAAGTAAATGCATGTTATAGTTTCCCAGTTCAGTCCCCCTATGATCCGGTTGGGCCAATGTGGGTATACTTGTTAAATGATTGTCAAACAGAGCTAAGTCTTGGGTTCACAATGAAATCCCTCCCCCCCCCCCCCCCCCATAATGTCCTTCACTAAGAGAATCTGAATCTCCTTACAGGGGGTCTCCACTACAGTTATCACAATGACTAAAGAAAGCTTGATCCATGTTAAAAGAACTCCTTTGGCATGCCCCAAACTGGAGGGACAGAAAGTACTGAATAACATACAAAACCATGGTCCATGTTTCTTGGAAGAGGATAATGTAATACTTATTGATCATGGGAAGCCATTCAGGCTGCTTCAGTTTTAAATAGATCCCAGCGGTATTCCAGCTCATGATGTTAACTGAATGTGGAAAGAACTTAATCACTAGAGCTTGGTAGCTATTGGATTGAGGCCTGTGAGATCAGCGATAGTTAACTGGTTGTCAGTCAACTTTGGCTTAGGTTTGTATTGCTGCCAATTTGTTATGGAGAATCAATTTGTGACTCAAGGTGTAAGGCAGACAACTGTTAATCAGTGCGTGGATTGAGTTGGATGATAAATCAGCCAGTGCTTTGATCCTCGGGGTTTATAAAATTAGAAGTGTACGGGTTAAGAAATTATGAGACCAGGCGAGGTAGCAATAGATTTAAGATGGTCTAACAGGTTGCACACGTAACTAGGATTTATAAAGTTAATCAATACTTTGTTTCCTTCCTTGGCTATTCTGAATTGGCCAACCCATGCAACCGTTTGACAAAATAATCTGCAAGTATTGAAGCCTAAGTTTGAAGATAACCAATATATGACTTTGTTCTTTAATTGTTCTCTGTCTTTATCCAAGGCAGGATTGAGTCAAGGTATATTACGAAAATAAGTACATATGGGCAAGCAGATGGCAGTAGATTTAGGGTACTGGGCTGGTAAGTTGATTTGGCCGAGGAGGGAGAATGCAGATGTCCTCTCTACTGGTGATTTAAGAGGATTATGAGCAGTGCAAAGAGCACAGTTAGTAGGGCCAGCAGACAGATGATAGGTATTCGTAACTAGAGCTTGCTCCTGTAGCAAATTAGTGATGGCAGTTGGGTCAAATGCTGGACGAGGCAGTGACGTGGGCTGAGCACAAGATGGAACACAAAGGTGAGCATTATGAGAAGGCACCGCTTCATTGCCCTTCACTGCAGTAGACAACTTTGGGCCTGATTGAGGTCTTGGCGGAGGGGGATACTCGGTCAGAAACTTGACGGAGATCCCGTCCGCCTTATTACGATCCCATGATGTCCTATGACGATTGTAATAAGATGGACGGAATATTAGTTATGTTTGTGACGGAGTAATCCCTCCGCCAAGACTTAAATCAGGCTCTTTGTCTAAATGGCCAGTAGATGATCATAAAAAGGCTGCCGTTGTGCCTTCAGTAACACACTGAACCTAAGGCAGAGATGATCCAATAGAGCAGGCTCAGCAATAGGAGGGGATGCTAAAATCTTTGAAGTATTAACACATTCGTCAATCAATTCTGAAGCACATACCCCCTTTTTTCATTTCACCACTAGTTCTACTGAGGCGTCAAAACCATAGATCCTTGAAAACATGTGGAGCTAAGTTCAATGGGGTCAGTGGAGCCAATGCATGGAGCTTATCAATCCTGCTCTTGTGAGACTTTGTCTGGATTCATCATGTGGGCTTGCTCAAATTCTTAATCTAGCAGGTTAATTGAGAAAGCGAGTTCAGCTGTCTCCAGGTTTCACTGTACTGTTAAGTCGGCGCCATTTGACAACGTGAAGCACAGTAGACACTGCCTCTCAATCAAAAGAAGCTTTATTCAGTATGTAAAAACAAACATAAAAGAAATACCGGTTGCATAAAAGAAGAAAATACATTACAAGCAAGAATGCTAACACAGTAAAAAGGTGTTTAGAAAGCTTTTTGCCAAGTTCCATAGACCAAGTTTTCTTCATCCAGTGGTGCATGCTGAAATTAAAATGCAATACTTTTCCGTACATTTACTGCTTTCAGAATAAAAAGTGCAATGTTAAAGTAGACCCTGTTATCATTAAGATCAAGCAAAAATTTCAAGCCAGCTTTATGTGACCATATATCAGCATTATAAAAAGGGGTTTTGAAAATGACATCTAAAATTAGAATAAAAATCGCCAAATAGCATAAAATGGATTGTACTTTGCATGGTCTGTCCATCACAAGGACATGGTGGGGTCAAATCTGGGGGACATAAATTCATGATATGGAAAGCAACTAAGTGGTGAACAATTCTGAGTCTGAATCTAGTTAACCTCATGGCTGCTGGAGCAATTCCCCTGCGGTGCTGGGCCGTAATAAAAATGGGTGTGGTCATGACGAGCTCAGCTCGTCATGAGCACCTGAGAGGTGTATGCCATGACGAGCATGAGCACCGAAGGGGTTAATACAAAAGCGATGCAATGCGGTTGTGACCCCATTTAGACAACTTTGAAAAACCTGCTCAGATTGAAGTGTTTGATAAAAGATAACAGTTGGTTTTTCCTCGTCCAATCTCATACGAGATTCCATTCTGTAGTTCATAAAATTGACCGTAATAGACAGTTTTGTTAGTAGTTTTGTTAGTTGTGTTATTTTATTTTTGTCAAACAAACAAATGGAGGAGTACCCCCAGGAGGTGCCTTTATGCCTCCGTCAGAAGAATAGAGGTGAACCAAAATGCCTGAAAGGACAAATTCATCCTTTGTTAGAAGACCCCTCACTCGCCAACCTAGTTGGTGACATGCTTCATCATCGGGGTCCCACCCGGACAGCCGAGTGCCATCCGGGTGTGCTGCGACACCTGACTACAGTGGAGCGTGTTCGTTTTTTGAATTTTTTGTGAGTAAAAAAGGGGTTGGCGATTAAAAATTGTCCAGTAAGCTACTCACTATCAACTATTTATTCTGGAGTGTCTGGGCAACAATACAAATTCTATAAGCTGGCCACCATGCCAGGTTAGGTAGGACTATGGTGTCAAGGATATTGTAGTGAAAATAAAAATGGTCTACATGTTTCAACCGCTGCTATGATTATTGGGTTTTCGTCAGGACAAGTGGTGGTAACAATGTTTTGGTGGTTTTTTTCACGTAGTCAAGGGCTGGGTACACCTTAGCGAGTGTATACCACCCGGGCTACCACCACTGGTCCTGATGAAAACCCAATAATCATAGCAGCGGTTGAAACATGTAGACCATTTTTGGCCTCTTTCAAAGGTAGAGATAAAACGTCATTTAAGCATTCCGGAGTACCTGGGGAGATCCCACACCGGTGCCCACTCGCTGTAGTAGGGAATGCCTAAGATACTACGACAGTCAAACCATTGTTTGGCGGCAGCATGTAAAAACCTTCAGGCGAACTTAAAAAAAAAAACTTTGTGGCACCAAATTTATACATGAAACCCTCGTAAGAACTCTCGTGCAACATAGCCTTGAACATGTGGCCCGTCAGATGATCATCTGGCCTATTTAAGAGCATTCTGCTATTTTGCAGTTGGTATGCCCAACAATATATCTGTAGGTCTGGTAGACTCAAACCTCTGTGTGCCAGTTTTCGTCTGAGCTTTTTCCAGGAGAGTCCTATCCCCTTACCAGCCCAAACGAAAGAAGAGGTCTTACTCTGAAATTTGTTTCAGAAAATGTTGTCAAAAGTCAAGGGGATATTATTAAAAAGGTAAGTAAACTTCGGCAGAACACACATTTTAACCAGATTTACTCTGCCATAGTGTGTAAGCAGTAGATTCTGCCATCTTTTTAGAAGTATGTTGACTTCTTTAGATACTCGGGCTACGTTTTGTTTTAGGGAGTTCAGACAGCTCTTGAGTAATGGTAATTCCCAAATACCTTATGTCTTTTGACATCCTGAAACCTTGCACTTCAGAGTTCCATGTCATGATCTCCGTTTTACTGTTATTGATCTCATAAGCTGACAGTTTGCCAAAGATCTGTACTTACCTTAATAAACTTGGTAGGGCTTGGTTAACATTAGATGTAAAAAGGATTAGGTCGTCCGCATATAGGGCGAGTTTCCTTGAAAAACTATTCACTAGAAAGGGCTGTATTTCGTTATTTAGCCTTAGACTTTAAGCAAATGGCTCAATGTATAGATCAAAGAGTGTCTGAGACAGCGGGCAGCCCTGTCTGGTACCTCGCCCTATTGATATTCGAACTGAAAGGTTCCCATTTACTAACATTTGAGCTCGTGGTTCACTATATATTTTCCCCAACAGATCTCTAAAGGTGCGGTTAAATCCAAAAGCCTCTAATACACTTGACAGATAACTCCAATTAACACAACCAAAGGCTTTTGCAGCGTCCAATGTTATTATTGTTAATAGGGCTCCAGCCGCAGTTGCCAGATCTATTGCACCAATTGGGGAGATGACAAGATGCTTCATCTGACGCTCGGGGAGGAAACCCTTCTGATAGTCATGTATTATTGCCCCTGTAATTTTACTTAATCGTGCGTTAATGATACCGGTAAAAGTTTTGTAGTCAGAGTTCAATAAAGATATCGGGCGATATGATTGGCATTGGGTGGGGTCTTTACCAGGTTTTAAGATCAGGGTGATGATTGCCTCTTTCCAGGTGTCCGGTAATGGAGAACGACTCCTCAAAATATCATTAAACAATTTCAACCATATAGGGATGATTTCATCGATCAACAGGTAAATCTCAATTGGAATCAAATCTGGGTCAGCTGCCTTGCCTTTTTTGATTTTCTTAATAGCTTCCATAATTTCACTCCCTATTATGTCTTGATTAAGTAGTGTTAATCCTTCGGGGCTCCCTTTAGGAAGCTGTTTCTGAGCCAGCCAAAGGTCTACAGCTGTTTTATCTGGATCTAAATCCTCCCTATACAATTCTTGGAAGAATTTACAAAACTCCCTCTCAATCTCACTCGAAAGGTTTGTCACTATTTCTAATCCTGGTTATAAAGTTTTGAGACCTGTCCATTCTGCTCTTTATAGCTAACAGTTTACCGCATTCTTCACCCTGGACGAACTCTCTCATTCTACTTGCTTCCCAGTTCTGTAGCATAATTCCTTCTAATGTTAACCTATATTCACGTTGTTGATCTTCCAGTATACCCTTCAATTTATCTTTTTCTACCCCCTGAACTTGACCGGACTTTAATCTTGCTTCAGATTTTCTCAACCGCTCCTCCAATGAAGCTGTCTTCTCTTTTTCTGATTTAACCCACCCTGCAGCCGCCCCTTCAGCATTCCTCTCAGCCATTCTTTGAAGTCCCAAACCACATGAATAGATGCAGATTCTAGATTTTGATTAAAAAAGGCTGCTGCATCTAGTTTAATTTTTTCCATTATTTCAGTTTGTGACAGCAGTCTTCTATTTAATGTCCACCTCTTACCAATGTGGTAGAGGGGGGCTCCATATTCCATTCTATTGCACCACGATCTGATATGTGTATGGGCAGGTATTCCACTTTCTTAACCTTTTCTACTTCCAAGCAACCCATAAAAATGTAGTCTATCTTGGAGTAATGACATTCTTTTTACTGGAGAAGGAGTAGTCCCTCACATTCCCCATTTTCTTTTGCCATACATAAAATAGATTTAAGTTATCTAACTTGGCTGAAAGACAGGCTCTTACACGGGGCGCATACATTTGTGTGCGAGGGAAGATCTATCCAGCTTATTATTCAATAAAAGGTTGAAATCGCCACCTATTATCAATGGGGCCTCGAAATCTAGCGGGGCGGAACAGATTGTTCAGAAAACTAACCTCATCCTCATTTGGCCCATAATAACTAGCTAACGTGTATGTACTGCCTCGAGTTTTTATCTCTGCAACAACCCAACGTCCTTTATTATCTGCCTGTGTTCTACCTAGTTCTATTCCTGAATTATTTTTAATGACTATTGCCACACCTTTAGAACAACATTGTTGGTCCATAGCTATTACCTTTTTTTTTCTTTTTTAAATCATTTTTATTGAATTTTGTGGCATCAAACATATGACAAGTCGGCAAAGAAGTAATGCAAAGAACACCCTCAGCTTCCACCTGACTTCCCACCCTTCCTTCCCGAGGGCGAGCCTCACGTCGATATAAGAGAGTGTGTCCATGAAGGCGGGCAAGGGTCCTGAACCGGCCGACAATGTAGTCAAAAAACCCCATCAACAACGAACTTCCCCCCCCCCCCCAATCCCTTCCGCCTCCCCACCTCCCACACCCTTCCCCGGTGTGGTCAGTATGCAGCTAGCAAGCGTTATGAGGTATACATACAATGTGAATATTAGGTTGAGGTCTCCGTGTCCCGCCTGAATTCGTCTGCCAGTCGAAGCACCTTGAGGTATTTTGGGCATGTGAGTTTGTTAAATTCATCCGACAGAAGAGAGACCAGGGGCTGCCACGTATCCAGGAAGGTTTCCACTTGTCTGAGTTAGGGAGGCCTGTATCCGCTCCATGCCCATAGTGTACCAGAGCCTCTAAAGCCATCCCGTGTGTGTGGGTGTTCTCTTGGTGCCCCATAGTGACAGGATATGTTGGGTGGCTGCCCCCATTGCCATCCCCATCTGCTTCCCTCTGAGGGACTTGAGGGGGAACGTGATTGCGTTGGGGCGACCTAACAGTGCATATGCTGGAAATCGGGGGATCTCCGTCTCAAAGTGCTTATCTATGTCACGTAGCACCTGTTCCCAGTACTCCTTTACGGCCGCACATTCCCACAGTATGTGAGTAAGTGTTCCTAGTTGGCCACACCCTCTCCAGCAGGTCGGGTCCTGGCGCGGATTGCTTTGGTGTAATCGTGCAGGTGTCAAGTGCCAGTAATACGCTATCTTTACTGCGGATTCTTTGCTAGCTACGTTTCGGGCAGTATGGTGGGCCCTGAAGTAAATGTCCTGCCGCTCTTTGTCTGTGAAGGAGCGATCAAGTTCTCGCTCCCATCGTTTTTGGCTCGCGGAGCGCGTGGTTGATGGGGGCGAGCAGAGCATTTTGTAGAGGTCCGTGATCACTTGTTTATCAGTCCGTTTCGTGTGGAGCCACTTTTCATAAGCCGTGAGATGTCTTCTCACATGGGGTAACACCTCTCTCGTGGTGAGCCAGTCCCTGATCTGAAAATATTGGAAACGCTGAATCTGGGGAAGCGTATAGAATTCTTGTAGGGTGTGTATTTGCATGAAGCCGTCAGGGTCGAAGAGATGACCAGCCGACTTGCACTCCGATGACCTCCACTGTGGGAACGACCCAGGTACCGTTCCCGGCGCAAAGGCCGGATTATCAAACAGGGGCGTCATCGGGGACGGAAAGGTGGTGAGGCCCTTTGTAACCGCCACCCTGTCCCACACCTGCATCACAGTTCGGGTGATGGGCGACCTCTTGATGTATGAGGTTCTATCAGTACGTTTCAAGAATGGAACCTTCCAAAAGGAAATTTGGGCCATTGCTCGGTCCTGGAATAGCCACCGTTTTTCTGATTCAGTTTGGCTCCGCTCCAGAAGGTACCGGAGTTGCGTGGCCTGGAAATACCGAAGGAGGTCGGGAACCCCCAGACCGCCCTCTGACGTGGCGCGCGCGGTCAGGTCCCTGCGCAGTCACGGTCTTTTACCAGCCCAGACGAATTGCCGTATGCTGTCTTGTAGTTTTTTGAGTAGTCCTATCGGCGGTGTCACCGGGATGGTTTGAAACCAGTACAAGACTTTTGGTAACAGGGACATTTTGATTGCCGCTACTCGCCCCAACCAAGATAGTGGCTGCTGACGCCATCGTGCCAGATCACCCTGCAATTGAGTGAGCAGGGTCGTATAATTTGGTTCGACAGTTTGGGCCGTGCACGGCGTCAGGGATATGCCCAGGTACGTAGCACCATGAATCGCGTTTAGCTGTGCGGGTGTTCCGCCCCAAAGGCAAGATCACCGATTTCTCGACATTCATCTTGAAACCCGACACTTTTCCAAACGCCTCCATCTCCGTCTGGAATGCCGGTACCGATCTCTTGGGGTCTTCTACCGCTGCGAGGATATCGTCCGCTTAGAGACTTATGGTCTGTGGTTCCCCGCCAAACGGAATACCGACAATGGCCGGGTTGTCTCTGACCTTCTGTGCGAAGGGTTCGATGTATAATGCGAACAGCAGGGGCGAAAGCAGGCACCCCTGCCTGGTGCCCCTTCAGATGTCAAATGGCTGGGAGTGCACCCCGTTAACTCTGATCACCGCCTGGGGAGCCACGTAGCAGCTAGCAACCCACGTGCGGAATCGGTCCCCCACCCCGAACCGCGCCAGGACTGTGTCAAGATACCCCCAGTCCACCCGATCGAGCGCTTTTTCCGCGTCGACCGATAGGAGGGCTGCATCCGAATCATTGAAATGGGCCCTGTCAATGACGTGGAGTAGGCGTTTGGTATTATCCGCGCATTGCCTGTTCGGGATAAATCCCGCTTGGTCTGGCTCGATGATACCTGGCAGACAGGGACCCAGTCGCGCCGCCAGTACACCAGTGAATAGTTTGAGGTCCAGATTGAGGAGTGAAATGGGCCTATAGGCCGCGCAGTGAGACGAGTCTTTGCCTGGCTTGGGAAGGACCGCGATGTCGGCCTCCAGCATGTCCTGGGGAATACAGCCTTTAACCATGGAAGGTGTTGAACAGACTGGCTAGTAGCGGTGCCAGTAGGGGGCAGAAGGCTTTGTAAAAGCCCGCTGAGAAGCCATCAGGTCCCGGAGCTTTGAGCGGTTTAAGGCGCGCAATCGCTGAAATGACTTCTTCCGTTCTGATAGGCGCATCCAGAAAGCACCGGTTAGCCTCGTTAAGAGGTGTAATCGCCGCTTCCTCTAGGTAGGCCTCTACAGCCCCTTGATCGGGGGGGTTCTGCCGCGTATAGGGAGGCATAAAATGCCCGGAACACCTCCGCGATCTGGTCATCCCCTTGGGTCAGTTACCCCACTTGGTTGTGAATGGAAGAGACTTTGGAGCTAAATCTAGGCTCGCCAACTGGGCCCTAGCTGCTTTAAGCCGACGACAGATGCTGGGGGCCCCGGTTCTGCTGTGGGCCCGTTCCAACTCGAGCACCTGTGCAGAAAGGGACTGTCGCTTGTCCCTACGTTCCCTGGCTTCCGTAGCGGCCACTGCGATTAAGTCTCCCCGCACCACCGCCTTAAGCGCCCCCCACACCGCTGTCAGTGGGACTTCAGGAGTATCGTTCGTACGCAGGTATTCTGTAATGCGGTCGTGGAGCTGCTGCGTGACCCCTTTGCGCTGCAGGAGGATTTCTTTGAGGCGCCATCTGCCTTTCTGCATCGCAATTCGTGAGACTCGCATGTGTGTCATGAGAGCGTCGTGATCGGAGAGTGCTGCCGGAAGAACCTCTATGTCTTCGACCAAAGGGGCCAATGCTGTGGTCCCAAAGAAGTGATCAATTCGCGCATACGTGTGAATAAAAGGTGTATCCCAGAGTGGCGGGGTGATGTTTTCTCCATAGGTCTACAAAACCCCCTATTCTCCAGCCACTGACCCCCTTCCACAGAGATCGCACCTGTAAACCCAAATCGGTGACCCGACCTGTCCCTGTTGGAGTCCATCACTAAATTAGTGTCTCCACCCACCAGTATGGATTTCGTGTTGGCTGCTAATGCGTCTGCTAGAGCTCCTTTAAGAAATGGTTCTTGTTTAGAGTTCGGAGCATAAAGTGACCCCACAACCACCGCTAACCCACCTATCTGGATGTTGTAAGCTAGGAATCTCCCTTTAATTGTGGCCACTTTGTCTCCTACCTGTCCCTTAAAGTGTTGTGCCACCAGGAGGGCCACCCCAGCCTTTTTCTCAAGTGTGGAGGAGTAATACTGGAACGGGAAGGCCCTGGAGCGCATCCTGTGCCAATCTTTGGAGAGCAAGTGAGTTTCCTGAAGTAGGCACACTTCCGCCTCTGGAATTCTCTAGATAGGACAAGACGGCTCTACGTTTGACGGGGTTGTTAAGCCCCTTAACATTCAAGGTTAGAACCTTTAACGTGGAGTTCGCCATACATGGAAGACGTAAGGGATACGCTGTATGTTAAGAGGTCTCCGGACTTCAGCTGCATAGTTACCCTGTCTCGGATGTACCACACCGGGAGGTCCTGTCGTTCCCTAAAACTGTCCCTCCCCAAACCCCTCCTCCCCCCCACCCCCCCCCCCCCAGCAACCCCCTTTCCCCAACTGAAACTCCCAGCCCAGAGACCGCCACCCCCCTTCCCCCCTCCCTGAACCCCAACTGGAAACCCAATAGTGTTTATAGTCCCAGGCCTATCCGTATATAGTTCAGGACTACGGAGTCTTTACGTGGAGGAGTGTGTGGCGGTGGCGACCTCTTCGCCCCCCCCCCCGCCCCCCAGACCTGCTGGTCCTGAAGCAAAGAAGAAACCCCCTTACTGATTACTGCCAAAGCCAGAGCGCCAGGGCAGGGTACATGCCCCAGGTGCTTATTCCGACGTCGCCGTATCCTTGGATACCTCCTCAATGGCTGCCGCCTGTTCCTGCGCCACCGTCGCTTGATCCGGTTTATGGTGCACCTTCGGCGAGCGTCTGCGTCCCACCTGCTGCCATCCATTGCCTGAGGGCCGTGGTGAATTACTTTGCGAGGATCAGTCCGAGGGACCCTCCGTCGGCGTGTCGACGTCAGTGTCTATGCCCAGCAGTGCGCAAGTGTCCCGCAAGGATCTAAGTTGTTGTAGGACTCCGTTCCACTTGAAGATTAAATGGAAGGGATGGCCCCATTCGTAAGGAATTCCCTTATCCTGCAGCAATGTGGTGGCTGGTTTGAAGGCCTTGCGCTTTTGCAGGGTGATAGCCCAGAGATCCTGATACAGTGCTACTGGATGGCCCTGGTATCGGAGGGGTTGTTTTGTGCGGGCCCCCTGGAGGATGCGTTCCTTTAATGGAAAGGCAGGAAGAAATGCCAGGATATCTGGGGGGGGGGGCGGGTGATTGGCGCGCCAATCCGACCCTGTGCGCCCTGTCGATGCGGATATCAAAATCCTCCCCTTTGCCCAAGACATCCCTGAAAAGACCCTGCAAGAAGAGGGAAACATCGGTCCCTTCCGCCTTAAGTGGCACGCCTCGGACTCTTATATTATTTCTGCGGGAGTGGTTGTCAAGGTCCTTCGTGTGCGCTTGTAGGTCTACCTGTTGTTCTCGGAGGCGTACCACTTCGTGTTGCAGCTGTTCTACCTCCTCACTTCTAGTGTGGTCAGCATCCTCCACTGCGGCCACTCGCTCCCCAAGGCCATCCACGTCGCGCCGCAACTCACGAAACTCGCCCGCCATGTCCTGCTTTAATGTCTGGAAGTCTTCACGTAGCATATTGAAAAGGGTTTCCAGAAACGATTTAGTGATGAGAGCCCAGTCTTCCTCTTGCCCCGGTGCGCCCTTCGCCGCCGCCATGATCGTCGGGCTCTTCTCTCCCTTCTGGGCTCCTTTGGCCAACATGTCCGTGATCGTGCGGCCTCCCCTGCGCTGCCCCGATGTCATGGTAGCGGCGTCGGCCGACCCCGGGGGCTGCGATCTGCACCCCACCACAGAAGGAGCTGCCTCTGGGAGAGCGCGCTCTCCACCCGATGGAACCGTGGGCTCTCGTTCAGGCCTAGCTAGGTCGATACGCTGTCGTGGGCGTCACTAGGGCCCGGCTGGACTGGGCCCCCTCGCCATTCCCCTTCTCAGTACTCGTGGTAGTTGGGAATCCGGGGAACCCTGATAAGTGAAGCGGATCCCCGTCGTGTACCGGTCCAGCCCCGCCTCGCCAGAGCCGGCAGATGATCTCGGGCAAGTGGGCTCCCCCCGCCAGGCCCGGAGGTCTTGTGTGTGTCCGCCAACTGTCTCGCAGCAGTCCGCTGGTGTCTCCGACCGCCCCGCCTCACTCACGGTCCACTGGCCGCTGCCGCCGGGATGTGTGGCTCAGCGTGGCTACTGTCTCCCCCTCCTGGTGCGCTTTGCGTATTCGCCCTGTCCCGGGCCTGTCCGCCACCGATAGGCCCCGAAGCCTGGGGCTCAGTTTTCGCGGCCCCCAACCAGGCCCCCCCTGGAAGTCCTCGGCGGTTACCATTGGCTAGGCCCCAAAGCCTGGGGCACAGGTTTCGCGCACTAGCTCCGGCGCCGGCTGACCTGTTCTCGGTGGTCCGCGGGTGACTGCTACCGTCCCCCGTCCTCCGTTGGGTTCCCGGGGCTGTCGCCTGTAATGCCGCTGTCTCTCAGGCGGCCTCCCGGTCTGGGCGCGAGTGTGGCTTCCTGCAGCGGGCCCGTAGGCCGGGGGCTCCAGTTTTGCACCCTCCAGGCGGGCGCCTCCTGGTGCGCTTTGCGTATGCGCCTTGTCCCGGGCCTGCCCGCCACCTTTAGGCCCCGAAGCCCGGGGCTCAATTTTTGCAGCCCCCAACCAGGCCCCCCTGGAAGTCCTTGGCGGTTACCGTTGGCTAGGCCCCAAAGCCTGGGGCACAGGATTCGCGCACTAGCTCCGGCGCCGGCTGACCTGTTCTCGGTGGTCCGCGGGTGACTGCTACCGTCTCCCGTCCTCCGTGGGGTTCCCGGGGCTGTCGCCTGTAATGCCGCTGTCTCTCAGGCGGCCTCCCGGTCTGGGCGCGAGTGTGGCTTCCTGCAGCGGGCCCGTAGGCCGGGGGCTCCAGTTTCGCGCCCTCAGGGCGGGCGCCTCCTTGAGCCGCCTGAGGGTGCCCCACTTCGCTCCGTCACCGTTTGGGGCCGCCTGTGCCTCGATGTCCTGCTGCCGCCCCCGTCGACCACTCCGCGGCTCCTCGGTGTGCGTCTGCTGCACCGGCGGGGATCCGTCCCGGTCATCCTGCGACCCCGGCCGCCATTTCACTGCAGGCCGGTCGCGTTGCGTTGCAGATGGGATTCCGCGGCGATGCAGATGTCTCCATTAGCCGTGTTAGCCAAGCAGGCCAGTGAGTGCGACACCCCAGCAGCCTCGCCGGCTATGTTTTGGGGGTCTCGGGTGCTGTTAAGAGGTCTGGGCGAGGGCTCGGGTCGGGAGCCTCACAGACCCACGTCTGTCGCGATCGCAATCTTGGCCACGCCCCCCGCTATTACCTTTTTTACCAATTTCTGCTTGTTAAATAGTGCCATACACTCTGACATCATTAAAACATTCATAGGGGTGTTTTTCAAATATTCAATGACCAGTTTCTGTCTCCTTTTCACTCTGAGACCATTTATATTCCAACATAATATGCCCAAACGCTCACTTTCTTTGTTCAGGTTTCTATCCCCCATCATTAGATTCCCTGGTTCTTCTATTTTCAATAGCATTGGCTACATAATTTGAGGACACTTTTTCCATTTTTTTTTTCTTTTTTAACCCTGTGCTCCCCATCGTACACCCCTCCACCACCCCTGTGCTCCCCATCCCATCCACCCTCCTCCCCTGGGAACCCTCCCTGCCTACTTATTGGCTGTCACCAATTCGAGCTGCACACCCACACCTGTCTTCCATATCAACATTTATTATACTGGCTTCCCCGCATCTATTTATATTACTCTGTTAATCTATTTGCTTTCTCATGGAGCAACTCAGCTAACCACTTGCCTTACAACTTATCAGGAATTCATCTACCTCCTCCGGGGAGTGAAAGTTATACATTTTATTGGCTCTCATCACTTTAAGGTATGCTGGGAACCTCAGCTGGACTTGAGCTCCCAGTTGCCTAAGGGAGTCCATCCTTTTACCTAGCTCCCATCTTCTGTCCTCAGTAATTCTTGAAATGTCGGATCTTATTTTGAACGAAAAATCCTGGACCTGAGTAGCTGTTAATTTTAAGGCAGCCCCTAGTAGTTTTTCTTTGAGGGAATACGACCGTATATTTACCAGGATTTTCCTAGGATTTGTACGACCAGGATTAAGCCTGAAAGGGTCTCGATGGACTCGCTGAATTTCTACGTCCCAGACAGAGGCAGAAGCAATTTGAGGAAACATTTAGTCAGAATATCTATCACAAAGGCTTTTATGTCCTCTTCTTCTGCACCTTCCTTAATATCAAGAATCCGAATATTGTTCCTCCTAGAATTGTTTTCCATCCTTTCTAATCTGTCTGATATGTCCTTTTCTTTTGTTCTAGGCCTATCCAATTATTGGGTATGATTTTGCACGTCTTTCCCGAGCTTTAGCGTTTTATTTTCTAAGTCCTCTGTGCATTTTGTTAATACTGCTAAATTCTCCTCCAAGCTACTGCACGTTTCTTGAATTTATTTCTGGTTACTCTCTGATGTGGCAAAACACTCTTTAATCTCTGCAGAGAGCTGGCTCAGTAAGTCTTTTACAGCATTTAAACCTGTCATATCCACATCTTTAGCTCACTCTTTAGGTCGTATAGGTTGTGTATCCTCAGCCTGATCAATCTCTTTTGACACTAGTGTATTTTCAGATGCCTCATTAATAGCAGAGTTAGTGTCGCTCAAGGGTGAGTACTTATTTGAAACCGAGATAGTATAAGCAGGTGTCGATGAGAGTAAGGTAAAAGTTTCTATGTTTTGTAAAGCGAGCTCTGTCTGTACCTCTGTCTGTACCTCCTTAAGGGTAGGCGGGTCCATGCTACTCTGCGGGCTGACCTGTGGCTTTAACTTAAAATAGGACCTTAGTGAGGGTGTCACTCTGGGCGCTGGCTGAACAGATTTCTTCTTTTTTTCTTTTGCAGATGTTTTCCTCCATGCTTTAGTAGCAGAGTTTTTACTTCTTATTTTGCCTTGCGGGGGGTTAGGGGATGGTCTACTTGTCGCTCCACCTTGGGGTCCTCAACCTTGCCCAGGAAGTAGTTTGATCTCAGTTTGTATCTTCTTCCCCAAGCCACTGCTTTGCCTATATTTCCCTCTTTTTCCTACACAAAGCCTTCTTCTAGAACCAGATTTATGGACTCACTCCCTAACTCCGCACCTTTTTCATGTGACTCCTTACTCATATGAAGTGAACAGCAGGTGGTCATACCATAGCCCAGATTTACCTTTTTAGTCTGCTTTGCGTAATTATCATGCTGTAAGTACTGTGGTTGCAACCTTTTACCCCTGTTCGTTGTGTGCCGCCCTTCCTGACCCCCCTCCTGGGAGTCACAAACGTAGATTCCACCACTGCTGCCACCCTGAGCTTTTCCTAGATATAAAGACAGGGAACGAAAGCGAAGTGCAGCTCGGGACTCTCCGAGTGCACCCGCTGCCCTAAGAACCGCCGGGCCAATCCACACCCAGCCCCCACCTCAAACAACCAAGCCCGGACCTACCGTGAGGCAGCAGGGGAAACGTTGCAGGCTGCAGCGGTCCGGGGTGGAGTGGGGTGACGATGGATATGATGGATATGATGATCGACTGTAAGCAGTGCCGGCGGCTGGAGCAACCGCCGCCCATACCGCCGAGCAAATCGAAATGAACCGCAGTGATCTGCAGTGAACTGCCTCGACAACCTCAACCCTCACGGACCGACAAAAAAACAAGGTCATGAGAGGGTGCCGGTTCCGGCGCGGCCAGAACTATCGAAGACACGAACATGCGGGGAAAACTAAACTCGCAGTCATTCCATCTTAGCACGGGTGTGAGAGCAGCTCCCGACCAGCCCGCTAGCTAGCCGCCATGTTCCCTCATGGGCGTGCCTCACTTCCACATTACCTGTTAGTTGTATTATTATTAATATCTCAACCAGTGGATACTCAAAGCCTTGTCCAGTGACATACAATCTAAAATGAATGACTTCTTAAAACCGGTGTCTTCTTTGGCCCAAATAGACATCCTTAGCAACAAGGGGTGTAATGCAATTAAATCCACTAGATCCTGTAACCCTACTCCCGATATATTATTTCAGTAGAGGCAGAGGCAAGTCAGCATAGTAAGCGCTTCAGAGAATAATTTTCGTTGGCCTGCAGAGCCTTGCTGTTGCAGAAGCCCAAAACTCCAGCTCCATAAATGGTGGCGGCGACCACTTTGGCTGTATAAATGGCTAACATGTATCTAATTGGTCGATAGCCTAGTTTTGCTGCAAACCAAAAAACCCCATGAGTGCTACTATTCATCTTGTATCGAACATTCTTGATTTCATGAGACTATGACCCACTCCCAAATAGCAAAAGTGTCAGCAGTATTTACTTGGCTTAGGCTCTCAGATCATTGTGTATGTCTTTGATTTATTAACCACCAATTTCCTTGCCGAAATAAAATCTCCAAAAGTATTAATTAGTTGTTTGTAGGACCTTCTCCGCCCCATTAATAAATAATGAAAAAAGTAGTGGAGGAAGGACACAGCCTTGTCGTATATCTCATTTTACATTGAAGTTCGTTTTGCATTTGCCCCGGGGACCAAATTGCACTTTGCTTGACAAATTAGAATTTTGTATTTGTAGAGCGCAACCTACTGAGGTACTGGGTTTTTAAGAACCGGCACAGAACCAGTAACCCAGCGGTGTCCGGGAATCAACACCCAGAGACCTCGGGTTCTCCTGAGTCAGACCTACAGAAACTCAGAGTCTTCTAGGTGAAGTCAAAGATTAGTTTATTGGCTGCAACCAAGGTAACAGGGTCCTAGAAGTACAATACGGGTATATTCTCAGGAGACTGCACACTTTCACGAAGTCAGGCTTCTCTCTTTATACCTGATATTCGGCCTTGGGCAAACATTCTTCGAATTCGTGGTATTTCATTTATAGTTACTGGTTACAAAAGAAAAGCAGAGTCATGATGACATGTACATATTTCACGTCGTGCTGCCCATAACAAATCATCCGGCAAGGCCCAACATTTCATCAGATATCGCTGGACCCCCAATAAAAACGGTCACCTCCCCATCATAAAGCAAGTGAAGAAAAGGAGTGGAGAAAAGATGTGAGCGAGATATGGCAGGTGTGCGCGCTGAAATGGTTTTATGGCTGGTTGAGCCTAGATGCTATCTTGCTCGGCCACTGGGAGGGAACTGACCTGACGAGTTCGGCCTGGGGCAATGGAACTTGTACTGAGGTCAGGGAGAAGTCGATTAAGGAGTATGTGTCCTTGTGGAATCAAATTCAATCGGATTAAGGCCTATGTAAAGGGCAACATATAAATGGGAGTGGGGTTCAGAATGTAAATGACGATTTCGAGGTGAAATCGTCACTCGAATACGCCGAAAATACATGTACATGATGTACTCGTCATTCTCGGTCTTTTGATACCAAATTCGTCCTATTTCGACGAAGTTTTTATTCTCGAGTCCAGTACTATTATATGAATCCAGATTTTCAGAACCACTAACCCTCCTTTTGCCCTTACATAGGCAATTAAACTATCCTCATGTTAGTCTGAGTCCAGATCTAAATTCCTAAAGTCATTGAGATGTTGCTGTAACATCATTCTAGTACTGAGTTCATCTCTTGACACAGGCTTCCTCACACATGATGTAGCACAGAGGCCACATATTGCAGGAGCACACTGTATGCATAGACAGAACAGGAAAAGAATGGCTAAGACCATCCCAATGACCATCAGAATTTTCCATCCCAGGCAGATATCAGTTCCCAGAACCATCCCATTAATGACCAATCTCCTTTATCCACATGAATAGATTCGGAAATCTTATGCAGTTTGGAGATGGCCCTGTACACTGTTGGAGCATTATCTGGGATGAAAATGCAACAACTAGACTGGATCAATTTGCATACTCCACCTCGGTCCGCAAGTATTACATCCAAAGCGACCCGGTTCTGAAGGGTCATAAGTCGATCCGACTGGAGCTCAGCAGTCAGGTTACTAAGGGCACCAGCAGTTTCAGTCACGGTGGATTCAACTACCCTTGTCAATTGCCTTATGTTCCTGCTGTTAGCCATGGCTCCCCAGAACGGCAGAAAACCCATTGCAAAGTCACCAAATTCTTGACCTGCAGTGTCTTCTTTACTCAAAACACCTCTAACTACCCTTGTCCGATGGTAATCCGCCGCTGCTGTGTAGGTGGGAGGTAACAGGAATGAAACAAAACATGAGCCCGAGAAGTCAGGGGGCATCCATGTATAGGCTCTATCATGGCAGATGAAATAAGTACCCTTAGCGGCTAAAAACGCAGGGGAAGTCTGAGATCCAAAAACATACGTTTCTGTACAGACACTCTTCCCTAGCTGAGCTCTGGGAATCTTGCCAATACCTTGCAGACACAGGTGACCTTGATGAGGTACGGGGGGACTTGCCATATTCACCGACCTGGGAGGTCTGGGAGGCCTTTGCTTGGGCCACTGACACTTACCGCTATCTTTTGTTGTCCTGCTGCCTCCGTTTGCCTGCTGCCTCCCGGCCATCGCGGCGAGGCGGAGTTTCGGGGACTACATCCCCCAGCATCACTTGCGCCAAGGAGGGCGCGCATCCTGTCCCGCCCCCGGAGGTGCGCATAAGGCCAGCGCGAGCCCCGGGGGAGCGGGGGACTTGCCATATTCA
Source organism: Lissotriton helveticus (assembly GCF_964261635.1). Lineage (NCBI taxonomy): Eukaryota > Metazoa > Chordata > Amphibia > Caudata > Salamandridae > Lissotriton > Lissotriton helveticus. The sequence continues at coordinate 1,237,374,974 of NC_136067.1, forward strand.
CCGACCTGGGAGGCCTTTGCTTGGGCCACTGACACTTACCGCTATCTTTTGTTGTCCTGCTGCCTCCGTTTGCCTGCTGCCTCCCGGCCATCGCGGCGAGGCGGAGTTTCGGGGACTACATCCCCCAGCATCACTTGCGCCAAGGAGGGCGCGCATCCTGTCCCGCCCCCGGAAGTGCGCATAAGGCCAGCGCGAGCCCCGGGGGAGCGGGGGACTTGCCATATTCACCGACCTGGGAGGTCTGGGAGGCCTTTGCTTGGGCCACTGACACTTACCGCTATCTTTTGTTGTCCTGCTGCCTCCGTTTGCCTGCTGCCTCCCGGCCATCGCGGCGAGGCGGAGTTTCGGGGACTACATCCCCCAGCATCACTTGCGCCAAGGAGGGCGCGCATCCTGTCCCGCCCCCGGAGGTGCGCATAAGGCCAGCGCGAGCCCCCGCGTCACGTGATCGCGCGCGGGTCAGCGCCCGGGGCTAAGCCCGGGCCCTCTGTGGCCCTCAGTGGACCGATTAGGACGGGACGGGCCACCCCCTTGTATCTTCTGCCAAAGGAGGTATAGCGTACACATATTATTTTGATTTTTCTTTCCTTCTGTAAAATTACTATCTTCACTCTGATCATGCCCTGCACGGGGGGAACAAGCTCAGCTGCGCAAACGCACCAAACGATTACCACAAGCTCCCTGCCTACTGTTCACGTGATAGACATAAATTGTCCTTGTTACTCTCCATCTAGTACGTTATCTCCTCCATTAAACTCCCCAAGAGTGCATAACCTGTCCCTGTGGGATGAACTAAACAGTCTATGTAAAACAAAGTATGTCAGTTTGGATGCACCCTCTCTTGCCATAGGCACCTGTACTATAAATACTAAAGGCAGTACACAGGATTCCCCCTTGCTATTGAACAAAGTCAATACACAAGCCTCTGTACTTCCATGGCTATTACCCGTCAAAAGAAAGCATGATGAGGACAATGCCGAAAGGACTCAATCCAAATTCCTTAAACCATCTGTAAGCCCCGCACGGTCTGTTCATAACCTCCCTATCACCATGGAGACTGATGTCAAACTGGATGAATCAATATCTTATTCCCAGATCCCTCTACTGACTCAGATTGAACAGCTTGTTAAAACCATCATTTCCCCACTAACAGAAAAAATCAACGCTATAGGAGAAAGGCTCTCGGGTCTGGAGAATAAAATCACGGCTATCCTGAAACCCAACGATAATTCAGTAACATCGAACCGACCCCAGCCATCTACCACTTTTCCAACAGCTAAGCCAACTGCCATCCACAAAAGCATGCAAGTCACTACACAATCCCCTAAAATTCCAGATTCAATTACTTCCAAAGCTCCATTCAAATCTGTTATAACAAGGCCCTCAGAGGTCAAGGCACTACGCAAAGTACCACACATACACCTTCCGCCAGAAGCCGCGCCATATGTGTCCGTCCTCTCAGGAGTACCAGCACTTGCAATGGGAAAAGCTGAAAGACAGCAGGACCTATTGAACAAAGTCATATTCTGGATGGGAAGAAATAGAGCCCTACCACCGGACAAAGACGGCGGGATCCTGAGTGTGAGAAGGGTGGGCTGGTTGGGCCCACTACCAAAAACATTTCGGGGGACTTGCTACTGGTTAGATTCAGGAACCGGAACATCGCACCATACTTAAGATCCTGTCCGCCCCAAGAAGGGGATGGCCCAATACATATTTGGGATCTACTTGATTTTTATCCCTGTATGCCAAATATCCCCCGGTTAGGACCAACAATAGCCTACCACCACGCGTTGGGTGGGGGAGTCCAGGTACCCAGTGGTATTAGTTTTTCTGTTTCCAACAGATTTGATCCATTGTACAACTGTCGTAACTTTTGAGTCTACTCACCTTAAAGGACAAACCCGTGTACTTTTACTTCAGATAGGGATAAACCCCTTGAATAATTTGTTACACTACTGAATTCTGAGGTTGGGGTTATGTCTTTTTTGAAATTGAAGTTATGTTATTCTTGAATGTACATATTTATTTTTAATGATTGTCTTTTTTTGTACGCTTTTATGATTTTAAAAAACAAAATCGAATAAAGCTTTCATGACTCTGACTCTGAGGTACGATCCAGATAGGGGATGATCTTTTGGCTTGCTGTTTCTCACTTAATGTAGTGCCATATCCGGTCACGTTCCAACCTACATATGCAAGTATCTCATCATCCGGGGTATCTTCGTAAGAGGTTACTTCCTTGATCATGTCAACTATACCTTTGACTAGGGCGCTAGTCTTGAGGTTGTCTTTTACAGAACGTAGGGGTTGGATTTCTCGTGCATATATGAACATTGTCCTATATGCCCAGACTGAACCATTGTGACTAAACGGCAGGACCAAATAGGGGATACCTTTATCCGTGGTGTGGGACATGAGACCACACACCCAACAGTTAGTTGTGTTCATTACAAGTTGGTGTTGGTGTAATAACTGAACGAAGGAGTTATTAATGAACTCTAATCTCCTATTTGATTCGTGGTCAGGCAGAGGGTGGAAAGAATGAGAGGAAACAGTAGGAGGAGGTATGGGTGATGTAGTGAGCGCAAATGTCACATGAAAAGAGAATAAAACATAGCTTATCAAAAAGACCATTACGCTGAATAGCATAAAAATACACACTATTATAAAACTTTTCTTCGTCATCGTGTTAAAAAGTCTCTGCTTAAAGTTCATTTGTTTGGCAGGCCTCTCCACATCAGGAAACTCCATCCTCTCTAAGGTGCTGCCCGGGGTGGTAGGATGCCTCTGCTAAATGATGCTTCCGTCAGTCTAGGGCAACTCCCTTGGACCAACCAGAACCAACGACCTAACGTCATCAGCTGCACCCAAAAGTCTTTAATCAACCGCGACCCTAGCAGCGGAACCCGGATGGCGGTTCGAAAAAACTAAAATAAGCAAGTTACCTAGATGGGAGATCTGCACTTTCAAAAAATAGGATTTGGGGAGAAAAACACATTTTTTTATTAGTCCACAGGTTTTTCTCTCGGATCATAAAAGAAATCACTTTTACTTTAGTCTGTTTTTCTTGGTCGCAAATTGTAGCGTCTTTTCCCGGGTACTGTCTGGTCCAGAAATAGTAGCTCAGGTTCCACAGAGTTCAATTGTTCTGGTGGTGGCACAGTTTCTCGAAAAATGTTCTCGCTTTCACAGTCAGGGTTAGTTTCTTTTACACGTTCATCAGTTGTGCGCTCTGAGTCAGTGCCTCCTTTCTGGACCCATTGGTCATGTGGCAGAGGGAAGGGTATCTTCTTACAATGGATCCCGTGGACCCAATTGGCCTTCCCCTCCACCCTAACAGCCGACCTTGCAGACAGGAGGACGAGGTGAGGCCCGGTCCATCTGGGCTGGTCGTTTCTTGTTCTTTGAAAGTTGCGGACGAGCACCCATGAACCGGGGTCAATGGAGTGACCCGGAGTCTCAGAGACCGGAGGCAAGGTGTTGTGGACCTGTTGATATAAAACACGCAATTTAGCCGTCAATTCATACAAGTAATCAAGCAAAATAGGGTGTTGCAGCTCGCTGAATTTCGTGGGCCTAGGCACTCCCCATATGTTGGCTGGCCGACCAAAGACTATTTCATAAGGGCTGAGTTTCACTCGCGAATGCACAGTCATTCTGGTGGATAGGAGTGCTAAGGGTAGAGCGTCAGGCCATTTAAGACCTATGCTCGCTTGGATTTTGGCCAATTTAAGTTTAAGCGTGCCATTGTAACATTCCACTAATCCAGCTGATTGGGGGTGATTTGCAGCGTGGAACTTCTGCCTAATGCCTAGCCCTTCACACACTCTTTTCATCACACGACCCACAAATTCACTTCCGTTGTCAGACCAGACCATTCTAGGCATTCCAAACCTGGGGAAGAACTCTTTTACAAGGGCTTTCGCTGTGGACAAGGCAGTATTGTCTTTTAGGGGATAGGCTTCTACCCATCTTGAGAAGGCACAAACAACCACGAGCACGTATTTTAAGTTGTTGCACCTCTCCATGTGTATGAAATCTAGCTGCAAAACCTCGAACGGATACGTAGGAGGTGCAAAATGACCAGCTGGAGTTGGGGTTCCCCTACCAGGATTGTGCTTCAGACATACCATGCAATTCTTGACAACATTCTCTGCATACTTGGGAATCCCTGAATTCTTCCACACTGGGGCCAACAACTCGCAAATCCCTTTCGCGCTGATATGGGCCATTCCATGAGCCATTGTAACCACTGCAGGCACATATGCATCGGGTAACAACCATCTCTGATGCTCTGTCAATTCAATCCAACAACCATTCGCATCCATTCTTCCTGTACACTCTCTCCACGTGCTCAACTCTTTCTCCGTGGCCTCAGCTTGGATGGACTTCACGCTCTCTATCGTGTCCTCACATATTCCAACATCACCAGTCCATCTTTCTGGGCTCGCAACATACATTCGGCTCATCACATTCTTTGCAGTTTCCTTAGCGGTTTCATCAGCAAATGCATTTCCACGACCAACATCATCAGTCACTTTCTTGTGAGCACTACATTTCACGATCGCTATTTGCAGGGGCAACGTCAGTGATTCAAGAAGCTCATTCACCAACTGACCATGCTGAATCTTAGTTCCATGCGAAGTCAGGAACCCACGTTCTCTCCACAATCGTCCAAAACTGTGAGCCACACCAAAAGCATACTGACTGTCAGTGTAGACAGTCACTCTCATTCCTTTAGACAACACACATGCTCTCGTAAGTGCTACGAGTTCTGCGGCTTGAGCTGAACCATGTGGTATTCGCGCAGTTTCAACGACTGTGTGCAAAGTTGTGACAGCATATGCTGTAGTCACGTTCCCATTTGGGAGCTTAAAGCATGAACCATCTACCCACAATGTACCATCACATTCAGCAAGAGGAGTGTCGAACAAATCAACTCTCCCTTTCGTCTCTTCCTCTGTTCTAAGAAAACAATCGTGCTGTTCTGAAGCATCTGATTCTTCTGCAATTGGTAACAATGTGGCTAGGTTCAAGGTACTACACCTTTTTATGTGCACATGGCTTGCTAGTAGCGTCAATTCGTAACTGGACAGTCGAGCACTAGTTAAGTGCTGTGTCTTGGTCCTATTTAATAATGTGTCTACTGCATGCGGGACCATCACGATTAGTGTATTATTCATTACTAGACCAGCAGACTGTCGAATAGAAACAGCTGCTGCTGCTGTGGCCCTTAAACAACTTGGCAATGCTCGTGCTACCGGATCCAGAGTTGACGAAAAATAGGCGCATGGCCGCTGTCTATCTCCGAATAACTGAGTCAGCACAGACAATGCACAGCCCTCCTTCTCGTGGACATATAATGTGAAAGGCTTACTGTAGTTGGGGGTACCTAACACAGGGGCCGAACATAATGCTGTGCGTAATTCGAGAAAACTTTTCTGACACTCTTCAGACCAAGGAATGGGATTGGGTGTATTTTTACACGTTAATGCCACCAAGGGTTTGGCCAATAACGAAAATTTGGAATCCACTGTCTACAGTATGATGTAATGCCCAAGAAAGCACGTACTTCTCTCTGTGTTCTTGGCACATTCAATTTTGCTATTGCCTGAATTCTTTCTGGGGTCAGTTTCCTTCCCTCCTTCGATAAGAGATGACCTAAGTAGGTCACTTCTTGTCGGCAATATTGAAGCTTGGAAAGTGACACCTTGTGATGCAGATCACATAGATGACGCAATAATGACAACGTGGCCGTTTTACAAATTTTCTCAGTATCCGCAGCGATGAGCAAATCGTCCACGTACTGTACAAGAGTGGCACCTTTAGGCAAAACCATTGTGTCAAGCTGGGCTTTCAGAGCTTGACTGTATATTGAGGGGCTTTCACAGTAGCCCTGAGGAGCGCGTTTGAAGCGGAAGCTGCGACCTAAACTGAAGGAAAAAATATCCCTGCTTTCCTCAGCAATCGGGATACTGAAGAAAGCATTCTTCAGGTCAATCACCGAAAACCAGGAGGCAGAAGCTGGAATCATAGTCAATAGTGTGGTAATGTCGGGGACAACTGGGAATTGTGGCACAACTATTTTATTCACCTCTCTAAGGTCAATCACGAATCTGTACACAGGTGGCTGAGAAGGGTCAGTTCGTTTTAAAACAGGCAGAACAGGACTATTGCAAACATTGCCTCGTGTTTCTTCAATCACGTCTTTTTCAATCAATTCGTAAACAATTTCTAGCAAAGCTTTTTTACCCTCATTAGATATTCTGTATTGGGGAATTCGTGGCATTTCGACATTTAACTTCAATGTTACAACATATGGTGGAATTTGTAAAAGACCTACATCATTCGGACCAGTAGCCCAAAGAATATCTGGGAGAGTCGACAATTCTGCTGGAAGTGCATTTCTCGACAAATAAATGGGAGAAACCACTTTCTTACCTAAAGTAAGTTGTACTCCTGAAGGAGAACAGTACAAAGTCGCATACAATCTTTTTAGCAAATCCAATCCTAGCAAATTTTCACCACAACCTGTTGTCAGAATAAGGGGTGCTTCGAATTCACAAGGACCAACAGAAAGAGATAAAGGGTCCGAAATCGGATTTCTAACTGGGGCGCCAGAAAAACCTACAGAAACGTTCATTTCGCCAGACAAAGGTGCGCCAGGGAGTTTGGAGTGCATAATAGAACTCTTTGTAGCACCAGTATCCAACAGAAAAGGTTCTGACACACCTGATGTAATCACCTCAACGTAAGGTCCACTCTGATCTACTGGAACTGAAACAACTCCCTCTCTTTGTCTATGGCTGTCCTAGCAATCATTATTCTCCCACTGCTCATTTTCTGTGTAATACTCATCAACATAGTATTGAGCGGTCCTGTCAGATACGTTATTCTGCTGATCAAACCGGTTCATAGAGTTTTGTGGTGGAAGGGGACGTGTGTCCTGTGGGGCGTTTCCACGCCCTCTACCTCTAGGCGCTTGCTGACTGCCACGACCTCTAACGCCAGGAACTCCATTCGTACGTTGTGGCAGGGCAGGACAGTTATACTTGTAATGACCCTCTTGTTTGCAATATAAACACTGGTTAGGACCTACACGGGGTTGAGTGTAATCGAATCTTTGCAAGTTTCTCTGATACTGTTGAGGCTGCTGAAAAGTATTTTGGTAGTGATTCTGACCATTATTATTTTGATTACCACCACCACGTGGCGGATAGGCTTGCTGTAGCAAAACCTTCGTTTTGAGTTCTCTAGTTTTCTTTTCAACTTTATCTTTCTCATCTTTGTCTCTATTCTCGTAGTATTGTGCAGTAGCTAATATCTGCGCTGAAGATGAGACTGCCCAAGAACTTTCTGAATCTTTTAATTTCCTGCACAATTCTGGAAGCAGATTGTGCACGAATTTATCGACAAACAATCTCTGACCACCTTCCGTGGTCATATCTTGACCGCTATGGTCAATGAATGTTTCTTCAAATCTGGTGAAGAAATCTGAAACAGTTTCTTCTTTCTTTTGCTTGCATGCAGACAACTTATCCCAATTTACGCGTATTGCAGGCATTATCGTCTTCATGTAATCTACTATTCTACCAGGTAGTTCTGCTATCAAAGGTTCAGGCTTGGCACCACCAACTTGGCGGGCATCTGTAGCAGTGATATTAGCCCACGTGTCACCTAATTCCTGGTCATGATCTACATGACGAATTTTACCCCATAAAGGCTGTGGAGCAACGTTCCCAAATAGCAGGTCGATATCGGCTAAATTCATTATACATGACCCAGCAGTTTGTGACAATTCTTTATAGTACCCTGCAGGATTTTTACGCGGATCTGGTAATGTTTGTTTGAGTGCTAAAACTTCAGCCCGCTTCCATGGGACATGTACCCATACACGCTGAAAGTGTGGCAGGACAGGTGGGACAGCAGTCGCGTCACCCTCTCTCCACTGTGGGGGAACTTCTCTCATAGGGTATTGTCGTGCCTTTTTCCTACTAGATGCACTAGATTCAGATGGTGACCCAGAACTGTTTCCCTTACTCCGATATGATAATAGCATGTCAACTGCCGTTTCCACATCTGGACCTACAATCATACCCTCTCCAAACTTAAATCGTACACGACACATTTCTTGTGGGATGCATTCTTGATCATTGTCTTCCAAATCCTCGCCAAGAAAGACACACATCTGTTCGAAAACATATCTCTGTGTCGCTGCTTCCCATTGATGTACAGTCTGTCATGGAAGTCTTCCATCATATTTTGCAGTGTCCATGACCCATTTCCGAGCTAAACTATTCAGGGAATCTCTCTCTTGATAATCAGGCAGTTGACTTCGCAACTGTCTTCTTCCTATGTTAGGGGTCGTAGCAGACGACCCGAAAAGAGGTAAAAGAAGATTAGTAACAGTGCTGGCCATTTTCTGCCGAACGGAAGGTGAAACTGAAGGAAAAATAGGTGGAAGAACGGGGTGTGATAAGGTAGGGGTAGAGATAGCAGAAGAGGTATCAGGGGAAATAGAGGGGGCACTAGGCAAAGTTGTAGAGGGAGCATTAGGAGACGTAAAAAGTACAGTAGGCAAAATCGTAGAAAACACAGGTGAAACAGAAGTGGTCGGTGGGCCTGGAGGAGGCTGCACCGAAGAAGTTGGAGCCAGCTGAAGAACAGCTGGTGGGTGCTGTGGAAGAGCAGGAGGCGCAGCTTGTGCAACTAAAGGTTGCGGGGGTGCTGTGGCATTCTGCGCATAGGGGGGTGGTGAAGTTAATAATTGCGACATTAATGGGTCTTTTTCACGCTCTTTTGCTGCCTCTTGCTGAAGAGACGGCAAAACTGGATAACAGTTCTCTATTGCCATTTTACGTTGCCTGTGCAACTGCTCATTTATCTGCTCTTCCTCATTATCTTTAAACTGCACTGCGGCTTGCATTACCGAAAGTCCCCCTTCTCTCTTATTTTTCTTAGCTAATTTAATTTCTTTTTGTCTGGCTTCTTTACGCCATAAGCGAAAAGAGTCAAACATCGCCGGCCGGGCTTTCTTTTTAAAGAGTTTTACTTCAAGGTTGTCTAAGATTTCAGAATCAAAGCTACCATATTGGGGCCATTTTAAAACACCATCTCTCCTAGTGTATTTAATCCATACTTCGTTGTAAACGATGGGGCCTACCCCATGTTTAACATATAGCTCGTAAGTCGGAGTTCCAACTGGAGGAACCGGACATGACTCCTCCAATCGGGAGTCCCTATTATTACCAAGACAAAACAAATTCCCAAGTCTAAGACTAGGCATCCTCGCTCTCTAGTCTAGTTCCAAAACTTCAAAGGATTATCGATTACGATATTTCTCGTGAATACACGAGTCCTTCGGTTATGGTGCTTGCAAGTACCAATACAAAACCTTTTGTATCCCAAAGATACCACAAAGTAAGTCCAACTAAGGACTGGGAGACGCTCCACTTATACTTAACTGAAAAATATCGATGGCGTCACCAGAAGACTCGTCTCAGTGTTTCGCTCTACCGAAAACTTCAAGGGTCCAACATCAAGGCGATAGCCAGGGCAGCAGTCCTTGTAGCCGTCGGGAAGCAGGGAACCTCGCAGCAAAGACCTTCGGACCACGTCGACATGCAGGGGTCGATGAGGTGGTGGGCCCTCCTCCAGAATTTTCACACTAAGCTCCTCACGATCTTCAGGCTGACTGGTACCACTGGAATCGCCCCACGTTGGGCGCCAACTGAGGTACTGGGTTTATAAGAACCGGCACAGAACCGGTAACCCAGCGGTGTCAGGGAATCAACACCCAGAGACCTCGGGTTCTCCTGAGTCAGACCTACAGAAACTCAGAGTTTTCTAGGTGAAGTCAAAGATTAGTTTATTGGCTGCAACCAAGGTAACAGGGTCCTAGAAGTACAATACGGGTATATTCTCAGGAGACTGCACACTTTCACGAAGTCAGGCTTCTCTCTTTATACCTGATATTCGGCCTTGGGCAAACATTCTTCGAATTCGTGTTATTTCATTTATAGTTACTGGTTACAAAAGAAAAGCAGAGTCATGATGACATGTACATATTTCACGTCGTGCTGCCCATAACAAATCATCCGGCAAGGCCCAACATTTCATCAGATATCGCTGGACCCCCAATAAAAACGGTCACCTCCCCATCATAAAGCAAGTGAAGAAAAGGAGTGGAGAAAAGATGTGAGCGAGATATGGCAGGTGTGCGCGCTGAAATGGTTTTATGGCTGGTTGAGCCTAGATGCTATCTTGCTCGGCCACTGGGAGGGAACTGACCTGACGAGTTCGGCCTGGGGCAATGGTTCTAACTTGTACTGAGGTCAGGGAGAAGTCGATTAAGGAGTATGTGTCCTTGTGGAATCAAATTCAACCGGATTAAGGCCTATGTAAAGGGCAACATATAAATGGGAGTGGGGTTCAGAATGTAAATGACGATTTCGAGGTGAAATCGTCACTCGGATACGCCGAAAATACATGTACATGATGTACTCGTCATTCTCGGTCTTTTGATACCAAATTCGTCCTATTTCGACGAAGTTTTTATTCTCGAGTCCAGTACTATTATATGAATCCAGATTTTCAGAACCACACTTCATCCCGAAGGACATCATGGCGCTATGATGGCATACAATGCAGTGTGGGAAAAGAGGGTATTTGAATGCGGCGCAGGTTATTCTAAACGACTTAGTATCTGGGGAACAAGAAGGTTTTTAACTTCTTTCTAAAAAGCAGATGGCCATCTGTCAGGTGTGAGGGAGGTCAATCCATTGAACTGCAGCTGACTTAGCAAAGGAGCGATCTACCATCCTGACTTTAGTGGTGCATTTAACTTTGGCCAGGGCTGATGGTGAGATCTCAAATTGTGTGATGGGGCGTGGAATTACATTCTGCAAGACAAATTGGGTGGGCCTTTTTTCTGTAAGGGTCTGTGAGCATAGCATAAGAACCTAAATTTAGCTCTTTGGTGCACTGGCAGCCAGTGTAGTTCCTTCATGCTGTCGGATGCTGAACTGTGTCTGTTTTTATGGCAGATCAATCTTGCAGCAGCATTTTGGACTACTTGAAGACTAGAGAAAAGGTAGTCGCCCATGCCCACATAAAGTGCATTTCCGTAGTCTAGTCTGCTCAGAAAAAGGGCCTGCGTGACCATTTTCCTGCAATTCAAAGGAATCCAGGGAAAGAGTTTCAATATTGCAAAAAGTTTTCCACATAACGTGCGTACTTGATCCTGCATGGATAGGGTATCATCAGATAGGATTCCCAGATTTTTTGCAACTCGTTTGGGTTCAGGGGCGGTTCCCAGCACGTGGGGCCACCAGCTGCTGTCCCAGATTGAGTGTGCACCCCCGAAGAGCAAAATCTCAGACTTTCCAGCATTTAACTTTAGGCAGTGATCTGTCATCCGAGATGCGACTTCAGCGAGGCTGTTAATTAGGTTGCTCTTAGTGTCAGTGCTAGCAGGTCTGGCATCCAGGGGGATCAATAATTGTGTATCTCGTCATATGAGCAGTTATCAAAGTCCAATTTCCTGCTGATGGTTGCTAACGAAGAAACATATGCATTAAAGAGGGCTGGGTTTAGAGAGGCTCCCTATGGGACACCATATTTGATGCTTTAGGGGGTGGAAGAGCAAGATCCTATTTGAATTTTTTGAGTTCTGTTTTCCAGGAAGGATGCAAACCATGAGGGCTTTTGAGTGTAATCCTTTCTCGTGGAGGATTCTTAGTAAGTAGTTATGAGATACTGTATCAAAAGCCCCAGAGAGGTCCAAGAGTATCAGTGCTACGGCTTTGCCTTGATCCACTAGGGATCTGATATTATCGGATACTGCAAGTAAAGTAGCCTCGGTGCTATTGTTGGCCCTAAAGCCAGTCCGAGAGGGGTCCAATAAGTTATTGGTTTCCAGAAAAGTGGCGAGTTGACCATTAACCAGTCTCTCCAGGACTTTGGACAAGTATGGTAGCTGCGAGATCGGTCGATAGTTTGCTGGATCATACTTTTCCAAGCCTGGTTTTTTTTAATAGAGGAAAGACCACTATTTCCTTCCATATGTCTTCGATGGTGGCTAGCTCGAGAGATTATTTAAAAATGTTGGTGACATGGGGGCATGGAACTGACACTAGCCGGGAGAAGATGAAGTGTGAGCAGGGATTGAGTGGCGATCCTGCCTTAACCTCGGTCATAGCTTTAGCTACCTGCTCTTTTGAGAAGGGGCCAGAGTGGCCAGATGGATCTGAGCCAGGGGATGGGGTGTCTCATTAACCTTGCAAGAGCCGTTTACCGATACAGTGGATCCTCATCCCCCGGGTCCCGTTGAGTGGTGTGGTGACCCCTTCCCCATGGACACTGCTTTGTTCCCTGCCCTGGAGAGTGCGGGCAGGGAATATATATTATTTCTTGGTACAATCACCCAGACAGGGAACAGAACTTTGCTCCCCCCAGGGTAGGAGCAAAGGAAAGTAGCCGGCTCATGCCTGTATCCATGGAGGATGCTGGCCGGAGAGCTGACATAGGCCATGTGGGCCTTGGGCCCTCCCCACCCTCCAACAAGTAGTCATGTATTAGGTGCCCCAGGTGGGTACCAGGGCATCTTCTTTCAAAAAGAAATAACTTCAAAAAGAAATTGCCAGCACCCGCCAGCACCTTGTATGTGTGCTAGCTGGGGAGCCGACTGTGGCCTCCCAACATTTAGATGTGTTGTGGGTGCCGCAAAAACAATTGTAAAGAAGGAATACTTTGACGTGATATACTTAAATTATTCTCTGCTGTCACTGTTGGGACTGAGAATTTAAGTAAATCACTTCAAAGTATCCCTTCTTCCCTTGTTAGCCTCTTACCTTTCAACATAGTGTATACCCAAGCTCGCAAGGGATTATTGGGTTGTCCTTTTCTTTTGACAACAACAACAAATACAAAAAGCATGAGCCGCTCATTTATAATTCGCAGGAACCACTCATTTATTATTCACTCTTCGTGCAAGGATTGCCCCGTAATGCCTAGGGCTTTTGTTAAGTTATATTCTTTCCTCCTGGTGCTGCCCCTAGAAGAGGTAGGGGCATCCTTCAACACTTTTATAATGTTGTGGTGGGCTGCAGAGAGTGTAGTAGGCCCCAGCAACATTAAAAAAAGCCACAGTAAGTCTCCTGAGGCATTGAATCCATGACCCCAGGAAAGCTTACTGTAATTTTATTTTTAAGAACTCCAGGATGTATGCTCCTTAGCTGGAGTGAAGGGATCCTTTATGTTTGGTTCTAGGGTTGCAATTTCTGGCCTAATTTTTTTTTTAATGGCTCCAAGGCATGTTGAATTTTTGTTTTTGTTTTTAGTAGGCTTTATTGAAAATATTTTATGACGATCACTTCTAATAAACATTGCAGTGTGTGAATTTATAAAATATACATTTGATTTTAGTTATTGGTTACTTTTGAACAAAGACAATAGTTCTGCGTTATATATGTTGAAGTGCTGACCTCTTGATCAAGCCACTAGACCCCTTTTTATATTTTGGTGTTCTGACGTGTTGAAAAAGTCAGTAGGTCTGCCTTATTTAAAATGACTACCTTTATATTGTGGGTGGGTCTGGAATGGGCGCAGGACCTAGTTTTTGACTGTGCACAGTGGGGTTGGTTGCCCTTGGGGGGTTAGGGTCCAACCTCTTGCTGCAGACAGCGATGGGCATTTTACTCTGCGTTAAACAAGGAAATTGTAGGAAAAAAACAAAGGTTAAAGTGAAATTATAGCTAGGAATTGTAATAATATTTTACTACTCATTAAAAAAATCTTGGAATTTCACTGACTGGGTAGCAAGTTATAGTTACTTTAGGGCATGAGTAATAGTTACATGAGATAATTAGAACAGGTGAAATTCAGTGGTTTTGTTTGTATAAAACAGTAAGTTTTAACTGACATTTTCACCTCACTTATGTCAAAGGGTGGCCAAGAAAAGGAGGGGTTGGGGTGGAGGGGGGGGGGTCTTGATGCGTCATATTCCCATGTTGATTCCCATAGAATATTTTGGGAAGTGATACAGAAAAAACAGCTGAATGGAATTACACCAAATTTGGCAAAATTAAAATTTTTACTCAGAAAGCGTGCTTTTCATTATTTGGTCTGATTCCGTTCAGCCGTTTATGTTTACAGAAGTGCTCAGTGAAGTCATGAAAGTGTTAATAATTTTGTGATATCTGGATGGTAGATCTTGAGGGATGCCCACAGTACCATAATTTAACAAACCAAAAAAAGGCCCTCTAATTGGTCAATGGAGCTTTTTTCCCCCGTCTGCATATTTGGCACAGGTCCTGCAGCACTGAGGAATCTGATTGACTGACCGCAACATGGAGAAAAATCTTCCGGCGTCCATTACTGGACTCAGGGACTCTGTTCTGTAATGGCCTGCACACTGGCTGTTGGTAACTGGTTTTGGTCTATGACCACAACCTTCTCATTTAATTAAAAAAATTGTTCTTCAGTACTGCAGTAGCAGTACAAGTACTAGTAGTTCACTTGGGCATCACTGGGAAGCGCAGTTCCGGGTGTTGGGACCACGGTTCTAGGGTTGGCTAGACTCTTTGTCCAACTCCACGTGTGCCCAACACCCCACAGGTGCCAAAATTCTGGCCAGACCCTGCACACATCCTTCTGATGGTGTCCAACCCCATGCTGCATATTGCCTTTAGCCATGTGCCATGGAGGGTTGGGGTCAGATAGATTTATTTGTGTGTGTTTTACACACACATGCATCATCTTCACAGTTGTCCATTGCAGGTGTAACCATTTTATGTGGCCCCTTAAGAATCACTTTGAAAGCCTCCACTGCATGATGCATCACATGTCTTTGCAGATCCATAACTCTAGACCATTAACTTTTCTTTGTCAAGCATAATGGTTCATTGGAAACAGTGATACAAATGCTGGTGACACTGCAATGTTTAACCTGTTATTTTATTCTTCTCAGATCATGAAGAACAGCACGAATTTTCTGAGGCTAAGCCACTAATTAAAGAAGTGGAGATTCGACCTTTTTTTGAACAAAAAGTTGTATATAAAGAGAATTTCATTCCCTACACAACCCGTATTTCCAATTACATGAACTCAATCTTTGGCAACCGTCCAGAAAAATAACAATATACGGGCGTGGATTCTGACTTTGGACATCTTGCACATGGACTAAATTGCTATTATCACTGGAGTAATCAGCGCCTAGCATTTGACTGATGTACATTTTCATATGGGATTGAATTCAAATTTGCTGTAGAATGATTCATTAACTGCCTCTTGCTTGCTACAGATGTACTTTTTGGTAAATTCTACAAAGTCACATCGAATATTAGAAATAAACATCTTTGAAAATGTTGGTGTATATTGAAATATGTTCCCTTTCCTACTGAAAGTGGTTTTAACCGGGGTGGGTTCTTTGGGGCGGGGAGGGGCACCGGAGTGGCACCAAATTCTAATGTAGATGCTGGTCACCTAGATGTTTTTGTATTTTTTAGGAGCATAGTCTGTACCTTTGCCTGAAAACAAATTTAGACTAATGGTACCGAAAATAAAACCTTTTTTTGTACGTTTGTATGTCAAAAGAGGTCACTGATCACGTTAGAGGAATCACGTGCCGTTTCTGATACTTTATTTTCATTTTTTTGACAGAATAAGCAAACACGTCTTATAACCGTGAGTCTCTCAAAGTAAAGGATCACAATTCTCCACCAATGGTGACTGAGAAATAGAGGTCACATAAACGTAGTACATGCACAAGATGGCAGGTAGTATGTAGGAAAAGCAGCGTCCTATGGACAGGTTATACTTGCTGAGGTTTCTGAGTGATCCGGAGCACTTGAGTTCTAGTGAGTTGGAGGAGTAAACCAAGAATAATCACATCCTAATCACAACCCAGATACTTTGTGATGTCCCCGGATATTTTGGTTCAGTGTACGGCCAGACCACATTAAACGTAATAATCCACAATCGGGCATTTTGCATCTTGGATTTGGGATTGGCATCTATTACTGATGACCAGTTAGATCATTTCTAGATAGAAATGTATAAACCTGTAACCTACATTAACCCGCTGCCATAGAACAGTCACAAAAGTCATTCATGGTTCAAGTGTGCTCTAACTTTTTTTTAAACTTTATTTTCAGATTTTTGCATAATAAAGGAGGTTGGACATTACAGTGCAGCCTGTGGCAATAGCGACTTCAAATCACGTGCAAAAAGGAGCGTCCTATACAATGGTTAAATAGAATCTTGTGAATAGAAAATACAATACAATTAAACGTCAGGGGTAGACCGCCAATTCGTGGATCGCAAGTGTTCAGCAATAAAAATAAAAAAAGCATCAATAAACACAGCAATAGTCATATGGCATCTGTAGGATAATCTAAACAATAACAATAGGCAATAAGATTGAATCGTGGCCTGGCACCTAGTTAGGAGCTGATGCTTAACCAATACCCTCAAGTGTAATGCAGCTCAACACTGGTGTGTCGTGTTCAGACCGTTTCCTGTCTATGTAGTCCCGATATGGTCCCCAGATATCTACGGGGCGTGAGGCACTGGGTATCAGGTGGAATACTCTTCGCAATTAACATTACAATAAGCTAAGCTACGGAGCCAAGCCTGCAGAAAAGGGGCTCTCTTGCTGCCCCATAATAGAGCAATTTTGCGCTTGGCCAACAGGAAACCCAGAGCCGTCAGCTTCCTGACCTTTTTAGGTAAGTTCGCTACGTAGCCTAACAGCGCGATCTCCGGGGTGGGCTGTAGCTGCATGGACAGGATGTCTCCCAGCGTGGCGTGAACTAGTAACCAATACTGGTGTATTTTGGGGCAGGTCCAGGCAAAATGGACGAAGTCGGCAAAAGGAGCCAAGCATTTCGGATAATGATGAGGCCTATTAGGATCAATTCTGTGGGAGCGGGCAGGGGTGTGATATATCCTACAAAGAAACTTAAAATGAAGCAATTTGTGTCTACTGTTTACCGAAATCTTTTTGGTAGCCCTACAACACCATTCCCATTGGTCGTCGACGATAGGTCTACCCAAATCCTCCTCCCAAGCCGCACGCACGTTGACGTCAGATATAGGCCTGGACATCCCGCATTCTTGTAAAGTTTGGAGACTAAGTGCGCACCAGTGGAGCTCTGTATTAGTAGTGTTTGCGGAGGAGTAGGGTCAGGGGCGGCAGGGAATGAAGGGAAAGTGGCACGAAGCATGGAATGCACCAGTTTCATTACAAAAGTATCCATAATGGAATGATCTGCAAATCAGGCCTCCTCCGACACAGAGAAAATATGGCTGTCAGGGAACAGATCGCCCACAATACGGATGTTAAACTTTTCCAGTGTGCGCTGGACTAGAACTTCACCAGTAATCTGGAACAAAGAAGGGTTAGGCAGGGGCAGTTCAGGAGAATAAAGCAAGTCGAGCCCAAGCAACATTCGCAACTTGATCCACGCCCAGCACGTGGTGGAGACTGTTTGAACGTCCCGGGGATCTCGTGGGTATCCCGTGGGTAGGATATTGGACAGCAGGCGTGGGTGCACTAAGTCGGCCTCCGGCTTAGAATATGCGATGCAAACGTCGGGGTGAAACAAAACATGCGCATAACAGCATTGTGCTATGAGATAATACAAATGAAAATTGGGAATCCCAAAGCCCCCCCCTCATACCGAAAAGTCAAGGTCTGCCAACAGACTCTAGGCGTCTTATCTGCCCAGACAAGGCATAATAACAATATGCGCAATTGAGTAAAAAAGATTTTAGTAAGGGTTATGGGGATATTATTAAAAAGATATAAAAAACTGGGGAGGACGACCATTTTGAGTATGGCAACTCTACTCGCCATCGATGGGGGCAGGCGTAACCACTTCGTAATCTGTGACTCCAGGGATCCAACGGCTCTGCCGTAATTCAGTCTGATAATGGTGGCGGTATCAAGGTGGACATACACCCCAAGATATTTAATCGTGTCAGTGCACCATTCAAGCGGGAACTCAATGGGTCAGGTGGTGGTGCCAGCCGTGAGCGAAAAGATGACCGATTTATGCCTATTAATGCTGAGCCCAGAGAATTTGCCAAACCGTGCAATTTGCAATATCAAGGATTCCAAGTTCAAATGAGGCCTTCTAACATTCAGAATAGTATCGTCCGCATAGAGCGAAACCAGAAGGGGGCCTGTACGAAACTGGAGACCGCAATGTAAATGCTTTTCCTGGAAATGGCGAACTAAAGGGTCCATAGCAAGAATGAATAATAATGGAGACAAAGGGCAGCCTTGCCTAGTACCGCGATAAAAGGTGAAAGGTTCGGAGAGAGTACCATTTAGGCGCAACCTGGCTTGGTGTATAAAAGCGTAACCGTGGAGACAAAACATTCTATCATGCCCATGCGCCGCATCACTGACAAGAAAAATGGCCATTCGAGGGAATCGAATGCTTTTTTCAGCATCCAAAAGGACAGCAGCCGCTGGCGTGGCAGGGTCAATCCTATGTAATACCGTAAATAAAGTGCAAAGATTAAGGGAGGTGGACCTATGAGGGACAAAACCAGATTGCGCCGGTGCAATAATGGACTCCATGAGTAATGACAGACGTATTTCAATTACCTTGGCCAGAATTTTATAATCGGTGTTTAACAATGATCACGGCCTATAAGAGCTGCATAGTATGGGGTTTTTACCTGGCTTGGGAAGGAGAATAATGACCGCTTCCCTAAACGTCGGGGGGAGTATACCTGTCTCTAGCGATTCCGGGTAAACCTCGACCAGTTTTGGGACTAAAATATCTTTGTATGCCTTATAGAAATCGTCCGAGAAGCCGTCCAGTCCAGGCGCAGAGGAGCCCCAAAGTGCATCAATGGCTTCAATGATGCTGTCTGAGAAATAGGAACGTACAGAAAATCCTGCATGTATTTCTCTAGATATACTAAAGCAATATCGGATAAATATTCCTCTTGTTCCCGCATAATACCAGCGACCTTAGAGGAGTATAACGTTTTGTAATAGGAAAGAAAATGCTCTCAAATTTCTGGGGTAGAGTGTAGCAAGTCATCATGTGGCCCAGCCACTGCCGTGATGTAGGCTGAGTCACACGGGGGCGTAAAGTCTGTGCCAGTATCCTTCCCGGTCTCTCACCATAGCGTCGCGCAGAACACCGTTTACTAAGAAATAGTAGCTCACGCTTAGCCGCTTCCCTAAATTCGAGCAGCAGGGCCAGGCGTTTGGCTTCACCCGAGGCGGAGGCTGAGAGAAGTAGTTCCCGGTACCAGGGGACCGCCCAGGTGTCGACCGTCCCAGTATTTAGTTCAAAATATTCTTCAATCGCAAGTCGAACCTCTTCACAAAAAACTTGATCTAACAATGCGTGTCCGGGGAATCGCCATTGACGCTCGTAGCCACCCGGTCTAGGGACATTCAAGCGGAGAATGACAGGAGAATGATCTGACAGTGTGCGAGGAAGGGTAAGTAGATCGTCTGGCCAGCCCGCCAGCCCGGGAGAAACCAGCCAATAATCTATCCTGGTCCACGTATTGTGAAACCCTGAATAGTGTGTAAAATTCGGAAGGAAAGGGCTAAGCCGCCGTTCGACATCTATCAAAGAAAAGTTAGAGCATATGTCCCTAAGGGTCTGTCTAGCACGGGGTTTGGTGTCAGGAGCAAGGGAAGTACTGTCTCTGGATGGATCCAACAGCAAATTGAAATCCCCCCCGCCCCCCCCCCCCGAGTATCAAGAGCCCGGGGTCAAGTGACAGGAGTCGGACCTGAAGGTCATGGAAAAAGGATGGGGAATCAGTATTTGGGCCGTAAACCCCTTCCAACATAATGTTGTGCCCCCATCAATGAGCCAGTAATGAGCAATGTACGTCCATCGGGATCCATCATAGTTTTGTGCAGAGGATAAAGGGATCCGCTTGTGTATTAATATTGCCACCCCCCTGGCATACCGACTAAAACTGGAGAAATATCTATGGGTGTCCCAGCAGCTCAGATCTATAGAAGCGTGGTCGGTACCGGACAGATGCGTCTCCTGGAGAAACACTATATCAGGGTGGTGCCTGGCGACATAATTGAGGACCTGTCTGCGCTTCCTAGTATTATTCAAACCCCTGACATTCCATGATAACAAAGAAAGGCCGGAAGGACCGGGCTGTTGTCCTAGCTTAACCACGGAGGAAGTGGTACCCCCATTGTATTGCGATGCATGTCCATCGCTCGCCGCCAACTAGCACTTTGACCAATAAACCAGCAAAAACCATAAGAACAAAACAACAACCCCCCCTTCCACCCACCACCAAGCTTCCCGAAACCACAGAAGAGGCATACCCTTTTCCTGTAAACTAAATGCTTGTGCAATGAACATAGTACACCCATTTCAGGAATCAAACAAGCACATAGCAGGCAGAACATATTAGCAGAGAACATTGTGGTATACACCATACGCGTAACAACGCCACGCCGGTGGGGCGATAGAGGAATCATGATCACATGTAGGAGGAATAAACATAAGGAATAAGTGAACATGAATATAGTGCAGCAGAATTGAACAAGCCAAGCGTAGGAACAATTAACCAGTCCCGGGCTGGGAGAAGAGGTTAACACTGTCCTGTGAGCCCCCCGGGGATGGAGAGGCCGGGTGCGGCACAACTGGAGACCCAGAACGATTTTTCTTACGGTTCTGGCAAAATTCCTACGCCTTTGTTGGGGTGTCGAATATGCGAGGCTTACCATCCACGTCAACTCTCAATCTGGCTGGGAATAACATAACATGCCGTACCGGAGGCCCACATTTTTCAGGGTGGCCTTGACTCCCTGATACTTACGCCTCGCCTCCTGAACCATAATGGTAAAATCCGGGAAGAAAGCCAGCTTACTGCCATGCCACTGGACGTCTCCCATGTCACGAGCCGACCTCCGAGCAGCGTCTCTATACCTGAAGTTCATCAGCCGAGCAATAATGTGTCTCGGAGGAGGGGGGAGGCCCGGTCGAGATCCGAGCGACCTGTGAGCACGCTCAACTACAAAGCCCTGTGTGAAGGTCTCCCTGCCAAACAGATCGGTAAGCAGATTTTCCACAAAAGTGTCCATATGCCCAGTGGCCGTCGTTTCCAGTACACCAATGATTCGGACATTATTCCGGAGACTGCAAGCTTCTAAATCTTCATTTTTGATAGCTACTTCCTTGAGAATCTTTTCTACTCTGTCCAGCCTTTTAAGGGAGGTTGATGTGCCGTCCTCAATGTCAGACACCCTCGCCTCCGACGTCCAGCCGTCGGTCATGCGCCTGAATCTTAGTGCCCATATCAGCCAGTTTCTTATCCAAGTCGTCGAATCGGCCATCCGACGCTTAGAAACCTGCACGCATCTCAGCCAACATGGCTGTCGCCAGGGAGGAGGCGTCGCCGGAGTCGTCTTGACTTGCAGCCCCATCAGGCAGCTCCTGGGGAACCGCCGAAGCAGACCCAGCAGCCTTATCAAACTGCAGCTTACTCTTCCTAGGGGCCTTCTTCACCATCGTGAGTGGAGCAAAAAAGGGCGTGGGTATGGAAGAGCAGGACAGTAGTCCCGCCAGGAGCCAGCAAGATGAGAGGCAAGCACGTGGGTGATACACAGTGAAATCCCTGAGCTCCAGTGACTCCAACACGATCCCAGCATCAATGATATAGCATCAGACAGCAGCCGGAGACCAGGCAGGCCCCCTCCCAACACCTCAGGTGGGCACACAGCGCAATGTAGGAAGCGCAGAGCGCGATATAACTGCGTGCGGGACGAGAAAAGAATGGAGCGCAGGCCGCAGGAGCCCCCCCCCCCCGCAGGAACCAAAGGCAACAGACCACACCAGGCAGTGGCAAAATGTCAAGGGCCCAGAGCCAGCCGCGCCATCTGGACCACAGCGCCAGGGAACAAGGAGGGCCAATCAGCACGATCATGCGCCGCAATGTTCATTCCAGGGTGGGCCGGCAAACACGGGAGGAGGCCGTGGGGAGCAAGCGCACCCGACGGGAACCAGCACCACCGCAGCTCCAGGGAGTTGAGCCGGGCCCTCCTCACTGGCCCGCCACTCTCCCCGCCAAGACCAAAAATCTGGGCCCCGGCGCAAACACGCCCACAAGGCCTACCATGCCCCGAGAGCTTCACGCCGAGAGCGGGACCCACACAAAGCCACAGCAGAGGGGGCGGGGGGAGAAAGACCCGCAGCGAGGAGCGTGGAGGGGAGTGCAGGGCAGCGCCAGGAACCCGCCGGGGCAGCCACTCACCGCACCCGCCAATGTCGGTTCTTCCGCCGGGGAAAGCAGCCGGGCCGCGTCTGGTCGATGCGCAGGTCTTTAAAGCGCCGGCCCCGGGAGCCTCAGTCTACCGCATCCAGCACAGAAAAGGGCTCCATAGCGTCCGGGAACCGCAGGATGATGTCTGCTGGCACTCCGCTGCTCCTACATAGGGCAAATGGGAAATATAAACGCCCAACCGGCGGAGCTTCAGTCGGTTGCGGCCATCTTGGTCGGCGTCGTGGCCACGCCCCCCAAGTGTGCTCTAACTTAGCCTTGCTAGTAGTGGGGAAACTGTACCACAGCATTCTTGAAAATAGTGCAGATATTGTTAAGCAAACACCTCCCACATCTGTTAATTGACAAAAAATGGAAGAGCAGGTTTGTGGCTCTAGAGATGCAACAATCCACAGGATTTTATAGTAGCTATTAACAAGCCAACAACCATTGACCTCATTGCCTTTGCTAACAGTGCTCAACGTCTTCCCTAGATTTAAGTGCAAAGTTGACAAACATATCTTTTTTATTTTTTTTTATTCTCTTTATTGGATTTCATTACCATCAAGACATTATCTGCCTCGCAGGGCAGTGTATTCAGAACATAGAAACAAAAATAAAATCAAATATTGATTATAACTTCAGTGATTGGTCATGCATTTAGCAAATCTTGTCTAGTTCTCAACACATACTTATAATTGTACACTTAAGATAACATGTCAGCATAACATTATAAGGGTTCACTCAGGTGGTGTGTGTAGGAGAGTAGAATCTGCTTACTATGGTTACCCCCACTTTTTTCTGGTGTTTCACTGATTTGTCGACTTTAGTCTGGCTTGGGCCCTGCTAACCAGGACCCCAGCCTAGCTGTTTCCTCTCTAAATTGATTGCATGTACTGTAGGAACACTCCAGATTGGTTACTGGGTTACCCTTGTGAGTCCCTAGTATATGGTACCTTAGGCACCAAGGGCATAGGTACCCCAGAGGCCTACCAGGGCTGAAGCATGTATTAATCCACCCCTGGGAAGCCTTCAAAAATGGCACCACAGGTCTGCTACTGCAGCCTTAGTAAGGTGGTGCTTGCACCCCTTACTAAGATATAGGCTACCTATATCTACCTTTACTAACAGACACACATAAACCTATAAGTCACTCCTATGGCAGGCCTTAACAATCCTGATGGCAGAGTGCTTGGTTTTGTGTGTGAGAGGGTGCCTAAGCATGAGCTGAGCCCCTCTGCAGCTTTCGGAATCACTTCTCTGTAGCTGTTCTGTGATACAGCCATACCATATACTCTTTTTTTTTTTTTTTTATTCTTTTTTTTTTAAAGATTTTCAAAAGGAAAATTCTAAACAATGGGCACAGAGTGCCAACCAAAAGCCAGTGAGCATTAGAGTCGCAATATACAGAATACTTATAAATCAATAAGGTCCATTTTCTAACATTTAAGGAGTACTGCATCAAGTGAACAACACGCAGAGGTCAGATTTTAGGATGGATACAAATAACACAGAGATTGCATCAAACATTACAGCAGAAAAAAAAAAGACAGTCATTTGAAACTCATGGGGCAAATATCCGGTAGAGGAGATGTGCGAGTGTGTACATACAGCAACACGTCCAAATAAAACCACAAACTATACAATTTCATATGTATCGGCCTTGCATTTTTAACAAAACAGCTCCCTTAATCACCAGCATCATGATTCAGCTCAGGCGGGTCGACACGTGCACGCGCCCACTCCAGAAAAGGCTCCCATATATCTTTTGGTCTGGAAGCCGAGGGCATCTGGTCCCAAAATAAGCCAAGTTGGGTGTGACCATAGGTGACGTCTGATAACCAATCTTTAAATTTTGGCACCCGTTTCCTACCCCAACGAATGGCAACCTGACGCCGTGCATAGAGGAAAAGGAGCGCATGTAGTCTGCGCCGTTTGGGTGGCGTGCCATGTATGTATCCTAGGAGACCCAACACTGGGGAAGGTGCATCAGCCCAGCCAATCATCTGATTCACTGCATCAAACACCTCCTGCCAAAACACACTCAATCTCGGGCATTCCCAGGCCATATGCAGTAAAGTAGCTTGCGCATATCCCCATCGCCAGCACCTATCATCCTCTCTCAAACGCATGCGGCAAAGACTGATCGGTGTTCGATAATATCTATGTAGGAATTTAAAAGGAATCAGTCTGAGACGGTAATTTGGGGAGAGTTCAGTCAACTGCCTACAGCAAAATTCCCATTGTTCCTCCGTCACTGGCGGGTCCGATTGGCAATTCCACTGTGACAGGGACTTAGGCTGCACCACCGGAGAGGTGTTTTGCATATTTGTATATAAGCGCGTGACTAGTTTACGCGCCGACTGTGTTTTTAGAACATTTTCTAATGCCAGCATTGTTGGGGGAGCTTTAGGGAAGTCCGCCCAGAGTGTACGACACGCAGCGCGCAACTTGTGATAGAGGAACTGTTCCCTCTGGTTCAGCCGGGGGAGGCCTGAATTCACCGTCTGGATATAGGTCTGCAAAAGTGCGCAGCTGCATACTCTCAGTCCGGGTCTTACCCACGCCCCCCTCCATGCAGGCAACATGGGGTTACTTGCCAGTGGAATGGATGGCGCGTACAGTACCGGAGCGCCCGCCCTTTTTTGTAACGCGCGCCACACCCAGCACAATGTATCAACATCTCCTCTCGGGCGCTGTGACTATTGGTATAGTGCGACTGCAAGGGGCACCGGGGCTATTGCATCAATTTCAACCGCCACGTGTGGCTGATATGGCGTCTGATGAACCCAAAAATGGAGGAACTGAGCCTGTGCACATAAGGCATATAGCTGCATGTCTGGGGTGCCTAAACCACCTTGCCTCAAGGGAGGTGTCAGGAGATTCCACGATACTACACTATGGCAGAGGCTCATCCGCGCCCGTATATATGGCATGTAGACTGTTGATTAATGTGCCCGCCCCCACCTATAAGTGTGACATTTTGCGGCATCTGAAAGAGCTTTTGCTGCTTAAGGCATGGGGAAAGTGGTGTGGAGTTCATTGTGAGCAGCAGGATAATGGTTCCCTTCATCAAAATGGCTGCTCCGGCGCAAATGGGGGACAGGAGATGGTTCCATCGTGGGTCATGCATGCCAGTGCCGGGGATGATGATCGCCAATAATATGCCCAGCCAATTGATATAACCACACTGGAATTTGTGGAAACCTTGCCTGCTAGTGAGGAGTTCTATTTTTATACTCCTTTCCAAAATCGCTGCTGTTGGATCTGACGGCACTGATGATCGCGCTGCATGGTGCTCTGGAGGCTGTGTCCAGACTATATAGCACGCGCCACTACCCATATGTATGATCCATGGTATGACACCGCGAGTGGTGCATGAGTACAGACTGGAGCTCTACTGCAGGACTTGGGGCATATGAATTGAGGGGCCACCTGCATACTTTTGTATGATGCCAGATGGAGCTACCTCGTTAGCTATGGGGAAGATTGACTTTGGGCTCCCTCCTTTGACTATCACCTACCCAGCCGGACTTCAGACTAACGCGCCTGCGTCTCTCCTGACCTTACCTTCCCGCTCCCACTTCCCCCAACCCTCCCCCCCTTCCGCTCCTACTCTTTCCAGCTTCTGTCCTCGCATGCCCCTGCCCTTTGTCCCCACCCTGTTTTTCTGTGAACCTCTTCCCTCGCCACTTGAGACTGAACTATTTTGTATGATGCCCGATGGAGCTACCTGGTTTTAGCTATAGGGGAGATGGGCCTTGGATTCCCTCCTTGGTCGTCACCTACCCAGTCGGTTTTTAGACAGACTTCCTTTCGTCTCTACGGTTGTCTCTTCCCTTATCCTCACTCTTTCCCCTCCCCTACCCCCACTACTTTATCTCTCCTTTCTCTCCCCCCCTAATGTAATGCTGACTGTTCTATTTAATGTTTACTTGTTGTCCTTTTTCTGGTATATTGTCGAACCACATTGTTGCACTTCCTTTCGTCTCTCCTGTCGTCTCCTCCCGCATCCTCCCTCTATTTATGTCTCTCCTTCCCTCCTCTCTCAATGTATTGAGACCGAACTATTTTGTTTGATGCCCGATGGAGCTACCTGGTTTAGCTATGGACCGTGAATTCCCTCCTTGGTCGTCACCTACCCAGTCGGTCTTTAGACAGACTTCCTTTCGTCTCTACGGTTGTCTCTTCCCTTATCCTCACTTTCCCTCCTCCTCTACCCCCCACTACTTTCTCTCTCCTTTCTCTCCTCCCCTAATTGTATTGCTGATTGTTTGATATAATGTTTACTTGTTGATCTTTTCTGGTATATTGTTGAACCACATTGTTACACTTCCTTTCGTCTATCCTGTCGTCTCATACCGCATCCTCCCTCTATTTATGTCTCTCCTTCTCTCCTCTCTCAATGTATTGAGACTGAACTATTTTATCTGACGCCCGATGGAGCTACTTGGTTTAGCTATAGGGGAGATGAGCTGTGGATTCCCTCCTTGGTCGTCACCTACCCAGTCGGTCTTTAGGCAGACTTCTTTTCGTCTCTCCTTATTGTCTCTTCCCTAGCTCCTATCCTCTCTCCCCTGAATCTCTCCCCTTGTCTGCCCTGGGATCACAGCTTACTGGACTTTTGACGTTGCCTTGACTCGTCTACCGGTTTGTGTCCCCATCACCCTTCCCCTCCTCTTCCCATGCTGTGTCTCTCACCCTCCCCTCCCCTTTCCTGCCCTCATTATCTGTCTACTTCCCGTGCTCCAACTCCCCCTCCCCTGAATCTCTCACCTTGCCTCCTTTCCCATTTTGTATTTGTGCTTATTGTTTATCTTGATCTTACATGTAACTATGTTGCCATGCTCTAAGAACTGTGTAACCTTTGTAATGAAGTAACCTGTAACTATGATCTGATGCTCATGTAAAGCGCTCTGATACCTCCGGGTCTAGCCAGCGCTATATAAAACTTAAAATAAATAAATAAAAAGATACCCTAGCTTGCCCACCTGCCCATACTAATGCTAGCAATTGTGAACGCAAATTCTTAAAGAAGTGTTGGGTGAGGGGGATTGGCACGTTTACAAACAAATAAAGGAATTTTGGCAGAATGACCATTTTTGCCAACGCCACTTTCCCCGCCACAGATAAAGGCAGCTTAGACCAAATTGCAACCTTACCCTCTAGTCATGTGTAGGCCCTCCCAAAGTTCGGGCTCCAAATGTCCTGGAGATTTCGGCTCAGCCACACCCCTAAATTTATTTTATTTTTTTATTTTTATTTAGAGAGTTTTATATAGCGCGAACAAGATCTTTGCAGATAACAGAGCGCTTTACAAAGGCAGGTGGAGGGTAGGGGAACAGGGGGCATAGTAGGGAGGTAGATCAACAAGATCATGTACATAGCACCAATATAGTATATAACATAGTACCAATATAACGTATAGTACAGGTATGAGGTAGCAGGCATAGTTGGAGCGTAGGCCATCAACAAGTTCATGTACATAGCACCAATATAGTATATAACATAGTACCAATATAACGTATAGTACAGGTATGAGGTAGCAGGCATAGTTGGAGCGTAGGCCATCAACACGCTGTAAATAATACAGAGTAATATTATTATAAACAATAGTACGTATAGTACGCATAGTACAGGTATGAGGTAGCAGTGCATAGTTGGGGCGAAGGCCATCAAAACGCTGTAAAAAATAAAGAAGGACTAAAATACGTCAAAACACACGTGCATAGGAATATATAGGCAATATCATAACACAATACTGTTAATACTGTTCTTAATGTAAATCAAACGAATTTGTTCAAGTGTATTTAGCCATAAGGATACTTTTGACTTTTTTCTTAAAAAGAAGGGAGGAAGAGATGAGCCTCGTTTCAGGAGGAAGTGCGTTCCAGATCCTGGGTGCCATACCAGAGAAGGAGCGTTTGTAGGTTTTTTCCTTCCGGAATCTTCGCGGTTTCAGCAGAAGATTGTTCGTGCTCCTGGTAGTTCTGGACCCACCAGAGATTGTCAACTTATGAGTTAGGTAGCTGGGTGATTTCAAGTGTATAGCCTTGTGCGTCATGCATGCAATTTTCAGCTGTATTCTGGCTTCCAGAGGCAGCCAGTTCAAGGCTTTGAAGTCAGGAGAGATATGCGAATGCTTTTTTGATCCAGTGATGAGTCTTGCAGCTGCATTTAGTGACGCTCTTAGGGGTGCAGTTGTCGTTAGGGGGAGGCCGCAGAGGGCCACGCTGCCATAGTCTATGCGAGGGATGACTAGAGCGTGTACTGCTGTTTGGAAGTCTTTTGCTGGGAGGAAGGGTTTCAATTTTCTCAAGGTGTTTATTTGGAAGTTCGCCCCCTTAGTAGCCTTGCTGATATGCTGCTGCATGTTGAGGTTGGTGTCTAGTGTTATGCCTAGGGATTTAGCTGAGTCCACGATGGTCGGTTGGACAGTGAGTGCTGTTAGGTGCTTAAGCCATGTTTGTGCGGAAGATATTTTCGTGGGAGGTGAGATTAGGAGGAACTCAGTCTTCATAGCATTGAGTTTGAGGTGGTTGTCAGCCAACCAAGATTGGGTGCTTCTGATCGTTGAATTCAGACTCAGGATGTCTTTGGGGGATTGTAACTTGAGGTATATTTGAGTGTCATCGGCGTACATGTGAAAGTGTACATTGGATGCTTGTAGCAGAGTGGTGAGAGGTTCCATAACTAGGTTGAACAAAGTAGGGGATAGGCAGGATCCTTGAGGGACGCCTAACGATACCGGTACTGGGGAAGACATTAGGTTTTTGCTCTTGAATTTTTGAGACCTGTTGTGTAGAAAGGAAGTGAACCAGCGAAGCACAGTCCCAGAGAGTCCCATTCTTGATTTTAGGAGTTCGAGTAAGCTCTCATGTTTCACTGTGTCGAATGCTGAAGAGAGATCAAGAAGGATGAGGAGGCAGGTATTGTTTTGATCTAAGATTTGGATGGTGTCGTCAATAATGTGAGTCATAGCGGTTTCAGTACTGTGCCCTGCTCGGAAGCCTGATTGGTGTGGGTTGAGGAGATCAAACTGTTCTATGTGCTTTGTCATTTGCAGTTGGACGCATTTTTCTAGCAGCTTGGCGAGAGTGGGAATGTTGGTAATCGGACGGTAGTTGTTTAGATCAGTGGGTTCGGCTGTTGGTTTCTTCAGTAAAGGTGTAACTTGTCCCACTTTGAGGGAGTCCGGGATGGTTCCTTGTTGTAGTGAACTATTGATAATTTTAGTCCAGAGTGGGAGTAGCAGAGGGATGAAGTCTTTTACGGCGTTAGCAGGAAGAGGGTCAGTGAGGTGATTGGATGGTTTTAGGGTGCTGAGTATTCTGCCAATTTCTTCTTCAGAGTAGGTGTCAAAGGATGACCATGTCGCATTGTTTTTTAGTTTAATGGGTGCTATGCAGTTGGGTATTGAGTACAGGCTTGCGTCATTGAGGAGGTCGCTCCTTATATTGTCAGTTTTATTGTTAAAGAAAGCTGCGAAATCTTCACAAGAAGGGGTAGTGCTGATAATGTCGACAGCTGGGGGTTGTTCCTTAGATTGAGATCGGATTAGTTCGAACAATTTACTTGGACGGTTTTTTGCTTGGTCTAGCTGGATTCTGAAGAACTCTGACTTTGAGCGTTTTATTTTCCTGAAGTATGCATTTCTCTTTTTCCTAAGAGTTTTGAGATGCAATGTCGAGGGAATTGATCTCCAGGTACGCTCTGCCGATCGCATAGCCCGTCTCTCTTCATTGAGACTCCCGTTGTACCAGGGGTTGGATATCTTAGTGGATACTCTTTTCAATTGCATTGGAGCGGCCTCATTGATTATTGTGGCCATGGAGTTGAGATAGTGGTCAGTTAGGACCTGAACGTCAGAAGTGTCGGCAGGGGGGAATGGAGATTGCAGCTGTTGGGGGGTAGAGAGTTTGGATTGAGTTTCCTCATGTCTCTTTTCCAGACTTTGGGCATGGCGTATTGCACCGGGACGAGTTTTACTTTTTCCTTGATGAGGAATGTGATAATATGGTGGTCTGACCAGTCACAAGGTTGTATTGAGTCGAGTTGAGTGGTGCCTTCCTTGGAAATGACCAGGTCGAGGATCGAGCCTTTGTCGTGTGTCGGGGTGTTGCAAATTTGAGTGAGGTCAGAAGCGGTAAGGAAACTTTTGAGGCTATTATTTACTGCGTCACTGCAATCATTCCAATGGAGATTGTAGTCACCAAGGTAAATTTGTGTGTGTAGCCGTCCTGCGTTGATTGATATTGTGTCCATGAGTTGTTGGGAGAAGACGAGGTTGTCCCCCGGGGGGTGGTACATGATGTGTAACTAGCATACAGGTTTGTTCTCACTGGTGACATCAAGGCAGAAGTATTCACAGGAGGTAAGAGAAGGGGCGGTGACTTTATTAGTAGAGAGGTTGCTCTTGTAAATGCAGGCGATTCCGCCACCTGTCTTGTTGGGCCTGTCAAGTCTAGTGATGTAGTAGTTGGGGGAGACTAGGATATCCATGATAGGATTGGAGGATTCGGTTAACCATGTTTCAGTTAGTATGGCCAGGTCAAGGTTCCTAGACAGGATGAGGTCAGCGACCTCCGTCGAGTGTTTTTGGGCCGATCTACAGTTGAGAAGTGTGCATTTGAGACTGGGGGTGCAGGTGGAGGTGGAGGGTTCCGTAGTGAGAGGGACTTTAGTGAGGTTGTTGGGAACAGAGCCTCTGTTGCTATGCGTGGGGTGCCTACTGGGGTTGGAGAGAATCGTAGAAATGGACCTGTGCGTGTTGGTTAAGCTGTTTTGGGTTGCCGGGACATATGTGCTGAGTAGGGTGTGTATGTCGCGGTCCGAGAGAGTCTTGATTGCGCGCTGGGGGCGGTTGGCGGTATTGCGAGAGGGGATAGAGGTCCAATGCAAGGAGCGATTAGGATGTGTCTTGATAGTGCGCTTAGGCCTGTAGGAGGTACTGCGAGAGGGGATAGAAGTCCCATGTAAGGGGTGCCTAGGACGTAGGGGGGAGTTGAACATTCGTTGAGACGTGGTGGTGAGGGGGGGATGGTCGGTGTACGTGAGGAGTAACCCTTTGAGCGAGTGGAGCTCTTCTTTCACTTGGAGGAGGGTGGTCATGATTGTGTCTAGCGTGCCGTTGGGGATGGGGTTAGGGTCATTGGAAGGGTAATCAGTGACAGGAGGAGTGATACAGCTGCGGGACGAGTGGAGACTGGTCGTTGCAGGAGGGCAGGTGTAGTAATGGGGAGTGAGAGTGGGGGGGGAGATGTTGAGGAGGGAGTGGGGTCCAGGAGTGGAGGGGGAGCTAAGGGTGGGGAGTGAACTGTTGAGTTCATCTGCCTCCCATCGCAACGGAAATTCAGAGGTCACCTTCTTCGTGCCATCCGTTAAGGGGAAGATTACTGACTTTGCCCAGTTAATGGATATGCCAGCAAGCCCCCCCGAATCTGATGAATTCACGTAGGACTGGGCTAAGATTTTCTGCAGGGTTGAGGATGTATAAAGTCACGTCGTCCGTGTATAATGATATCAGGAGGCTTCGAGTACTAAACCCTATACCTCTTGCGGTGTGATGTTGTCTTATCCTGGCTGCTAGGGGTTCCATAGCAATGGCAAACAGTAATGGTGATAGCGGGAATCCCTGCCAGGTGCCTCGCGAAATTTGGAAGGTCTCTGACATTAAACCATTCACTCTAATGCGGGTAATCGGTTGCGTATAAAGGAGTTTGATTCTGTTAATAAACAAAGGGCTTAATCCCATACGTGTTCGTATTAAGTATGGGTGCATTTTGCGGATCTGTGGTCCGCGAAATCGCAAACAATTCCGCTGATTTTCCCGCGAACTTGCGGATGTTTTTGCGATTTCCAGCTACTCAACTGGAGTACTTTCTAGTGGCTAATCAGTAAGTGCTACCTCGTTGGGTAAATGTATAGTGCTTTTCCTACACTGCAGCTGCGTAAAGGGCCAGAAGATGTGTCTCCACTGACCGTGTGTGCCTGTAACTTTGCCACCGCGCCAAAAGGCGCCGAGGTCCCTTGAGTGAGCTGTCCATCATAGTTGGGAAAGGGCGGGAAGACGTTTGATACCGCTAGTGTGTAGTGCGGGGCTTCTATGCGTGTCAACATGCCTCTTGTGAATAAAGGGTCAGAGAGCGAGCAGGGCAGCAGGTGAGGAGAAAGCAGCCTCTTTGTCACAGGAACTACACAGGGATTGCGCTCGAGAAATTCATGAATTCAAAGACCTCCCTCGAGTATTACAGCTAATTTTCGATGGCAGATATGGGGTTAAAGCACACTTGCCCAGCCTCGACCGTGCTCAATAATGTTTTGGGCTTATTAAAACGTTACTGAATTTGAGCTTCAACTTGGGCACCTGCTTTATTCATATCTGTAAGGGCTTCCTGTTGAGGTTTAATTTTTGTGACTGGAGCCTCGTGCCAGAATGAATCCTGCCCTGCATAGTTATCTACGAAGATGCCACCGTTTTGTGCAATACCTCTACTCAACTGGAGTACTTTCTAGTGGCTAATCAGTAAGTGCTACCTCGTTGGGTAAATGTATAGTGCTTTTCCTACACTGCAGCTGCGTAAAGGGCCAGAAGATTTGTCTCCACTGACTGTGTGTGCCTGTAACTTTGCCACCGCGCCAAAAGGCGCAGAGGTCCCTTGAGTGAGCTGTCTATCATAGTTGGGAAAGGGCGGGAAGACGTTTGATACCGCTAGTGTGTGGGGCGGGGCTTCTATACGTGTCATCAACATGCATCTTGTGTATAAAGGGTCAGAGAGCGAGCAGGGCAGCAGGTGAGGAGAAAGCAGCCTCCTGGTCACAGGAACTACACTGGGATTGCGCTCGAGAAACTCATGGATTCAAAGACCTCCCGCGAGTATTACAGCTAATTTTCGGCGGCAGACATGGGGTTAAAGCACACTTGCCCAGCCTCGACCGTGCTCACTAATGTTTTGGGCTGATTAAAACGTTACTGAATTTGAGCTTCAACTCGGGCACCAGCTTTATTTATCTCTGTAAGTGCTTCCTGTTGAGGTTTAATTTTTGGCCCACAGGAAGCACTTACAGAGTTAAGGCAGGTGCCCGAGTTGAAGCTAACTTTGTAACCATTTTAGAATGGTGCCGCCAAGCTGCCAAAGTTGCTTACTTGCAAGTTGCAACTCTGGCAGCTTGCCGGCGCCATTCTAAAATAGTTACAAAGTTAGCTTTCTTCAACTTGAGCACCTGCCTTAACTGAAATTCGCCCGCGAGCGGATTTGCGGATTTTTCGGCAATTTCGCAAGATTCGCGGATCGCGAAATTGCTGAAAATCGGCAAATTCCACGAGCGGAACGGATTTTCCGCCCATAGTTAGTTAGTATCAGAAATAAATACGGGCATCCTAGCGAATCAAACGCTTTTGTCGCGTCTAAAAAAAGGGCTGCAGCCTGAACACTCTGGTGTAGATAATGTATCACTGAAACAAAGTGTGTAGATTATGCGAAGTCGATCTACCTTGGATAAACCCTGACTGATCGGGAAGAGCAATCATTGGGCGCATTGGTTGGAGACGATTAGCAAGTAGTTTGGGATATATCTTTACATCAACATTTATTAGGGATAACGGTCTATAAGAGTCTACCTCTGTTTCCACCTTATCCGGCTTCAGCAGGGTTATAATCACCGCCTCTCTCATAGATGGCGGTAGGATCTCTGTCTCCTGTGCTTCCTCATACACTGCAAGCAGTCGGGGGCCCTGTTCTTCTACATAGGCTTTATAAAAGGCAGTCGTTAATTCCGCTAGCGTGCCCCTGATGGCTTTAAGGACTCCCACCTGCCTTGCTATACACTGCCCTCTAATGACAACCATAAATGCGGCCCATAGTACGGCTTCAGTGTCTACCGATCCAGAATTTAAGGTAAAATAGTCTACTATATCCAATCGTATTTCTTTGAAAGCCTCATCTAATAATGCGTGCGGAGGTAATCGCCAGGTGAATGCGCGCGGCGGCACCTTAGGGAAGGATAATTTAAGCAGGCAAGGCGCATGGTCCGATAACGAACGCGCCATATGCGACAACTCCAGTGTCCAGGTAGCAACATCCCGTGAGACTAGCCAGAAGTCCAAACGAGACCAGGCCGCATGTTGACTGGAGATGCATGTACCCTCCCTAAGCCCAGGATGCCGCACCCTCCAAACATCCAGTAATTTTCCATCAGATATGATGTAATTTAGGGCTGCGCTTGCTTGGGGTGTAATGAGCGGGCTGTACCGTGTCTGTCAGCAGTGTCATTTAGAACAGCATTGAAGTCGCCACCCCATAATACAGTGTGACATCTTAGTGCTCTAATCTTGGACCAGACATGCCGGAAAAAGTCAGGGAAGTCAATGTTCGGACCATATACAGCTGCCAATGTTACCTCACTACCTCCCAGCTGTCCATTCAGTAGAACAAACCGCCCTTCCGGGTCTACATAAGAATATCCACACTTCCAATCTACTCCTTTCTTTGAGTATAGCCACACCACGTGCATAGTTAGAATAAATAGCAGAGTATGTCTCTCCCCATCTGCCATGTCGTAGCCGCTGTGGCGGTATCACATTAAGGTGCATTTCCTGCATAAAGCAAATGTCTATCTTATGTCTCGTCAAATAAGCGTGTACCAGCCTAGCCTTTCTCCCGTCATTTAATCCCCTTTCGATCCATGTCAGGATATTTAATGTGTTTGTGCGTGTTTCCATGAAATAAGCTCACATCTAAATGTCATATCTGACCCATGCGTTCAAGAAAAATTACAATGCATCATTTCAATCCGTGCGACTGCTGTATACTGGCATAGAACTAAACATTCAACCCTTAAAACCCACCCCCGCCCACTCCAACCCCCCAATCAGGTTGTAGTACATCCCTCCCAACAACAACTATATGCATTTGCAAGTAGAATATAGGGACCTTTCCCAGGAAGGCGAGGTTAAGCCGGCTTACTCCCCCCCACGCTTGCGCAGGGTGGCCGGGATAGGTGTGCATAGGCTAGTCGCTGCGTCTGCTAAGGACATATAGTCGTCTACTCTATTCCCTTAGGAGCACACCAGGCACAACGGAGCAATACATTTAGTTCTAATGCAAGTTGGACAGAAGAAAACGTCACATTTCGCAGAGCATTACAACATTAATATGAGGCAGCAAAGCAGTATTTCAATCATGGTCTCTCAGCCTGCCATCGGATTGTTTTTCCATTTCTCCTCGCCCTTTAGATGCTTTACCAACAATGTGTCTGGCAAATTTAAGTGCAGATTTTGCATCTGTAAAATAATGTGCAGTTCCATCATGTGATACTTTTAGTGTAGCCGGGTACGACAAGGAGTATGGTATTTGCGCCTGTAGCAAGAGCCGCTTGGCTGGGAGGAATTCTCTCCAGGCCGCCTGCACCGTTGGGGTGAAGTCTGGGTAAAAGGATATGGTGTTTCCTTTGTGTGTCATCTGACCCTTTTCCCTCGCCAAGCGCAAAATTAGGTCTCTATCTTGATAGTTCAGTAGCTTGGCCAGTATTGGTCGGGGTGTACCGCCTACAGGGGGTTTCGGGCCCAAAGACCTGTGAGCCCTCTCAACCACAAACACCTTGGATAAATGAGAGTCAAAGAGCTCGTTCAGGAGGTCCGAACCAAAGTCTTCCATTTTCGAAATTGCTGTGGTTTCCGGAATGCCGGTGACGCAGAGGTTGTTCCTTCGAGACCTCGCCTCTAAATCATCATTCTTTGCTCTGATGACACCCAGTAACTTGTTTATCTGTAAAAGTTGTTCTTTTGTTTCAGTTTGAAATTCGTGGAATTCAGTGTGTCTATTTTCCAGACCATCCAATCTTGTTTCATGTGTGGTCACCTGTTGTTTCACGTTTTCCAACTGCGTAGTTAGCGTGTCCAGTTTGGTGTCTATGTTGCGGAGACTCGTGCGCATTCCTAGTTGTAGTGACCTCAGATCTTCCCCTCCGTCTCCCGATTGTGTGTCTTTATCTGAGCCACCCTGTGCCCCAGTGTCAGATTCCACCTGTTTGGCCAAACGTCTGTTGTCAAAGGTAATTTTCGATTGTTTGGCGTCTGATTTACCCATGGTGTCGCAGACTAGTAGGGCGCGTCACACCTATATCTCTCAGTCACAGTCCTGTGTGGAATGCCCCGATTCCGAGCGCATGCTATGATACCGATTAGCGCACTCCTCAACCAGAGACACGTGCCTCAACACGGTGGCCTGCTTCAAGTTTCCGGTCTAGCCAGGCACCTTATGGGAGATTGTCGTGTGTCTGCAATCTTATGCGTGGACTACTGCAGATCCGCATCCCCGCCGATCCCACGATTGTTATATTTAGGCAAGGAAATGGCGTCTTATACCCAGCACCACAGTTTCGGCATGTCAACAGCAATATACATTTGGAAATAGGCGTCGCGCGTTGGATAGCCCTTAAATAGTACGCCTATTGTCGCCGCTGAGGTCAGGATCTCACGGAATTTACACTGCAGGGGTGCTAGTAGCATGTGTGATAAACGCTTCCAGGCTATCTCGGGTATCGCTCCCACCGCAAAGTATGATGAAATGCGGGCCAACCTGCAATTGTCTCGTATAGCCCAAGATACCTGGTGCACCTTCGTAATATCGGCAATCCCCGTGCAGCAACCTTAGGCCACAAGTTCTCTAAGTGTCTATCGACAAGGTGACTCAAATCTCAGCGCTTTCACCTTGCGGGCAATCTTCACCACAAAACCAGGCAACGCAGGCACTCTGGGGAATCAACAGCCACAGCGTATATCCCACA
Source organism: Lissotriton helveticus (assembly GCF_964261635.1). Classification (NCBI taxonomy): domain Eukaryota; kingdom Metazoa; phylum Chordata; class Amphibia; order Caudata; family Salamandridae; genus Lissotriton; species Lissotriton helveticus. Next base: position 1,237,412,033 of record NC_136067.1, read on the forward strand.
CAGTTATCTCTACCTCTTCCACGCCATTGTACAGCCAAATCTCCAGCTTCGGGTCAATAACTCAGTTACTCGGCGTCTATCGTTGCCTTCAGCAATCACGAGTCTCATGCAGTTCCCCTCCACATGGCAATCCCTTCTCCAGCTGTGCCCCTGTACGATTGGGTCGGCGTGTTATGCGGCCAGATCTCCTTAGCAGCACCTCACCGTCTGCAGATCATGCCCTGTGTAGCGTGTGGAGTGCAATCCGGCGCTCTATCGTAGGCTCTCTGGGCGCGGCCATTATCCTCTCGGAGACAGTCGCAAAATGGCGCCGGTCGCTCCGTGCCGATGAATAAAGTATCTCGTTGCGGTACCGCTCTGTCACTTCAGGTCCACACGGGCAGGTTGACGGAGCTCCCCGAGCATATCCATACCTTTGCCAGCGCTCATTACCACCAAGCTCAGCTCCGGCCGGTGTCAGTTCCACAGGCCTGCGCCACCTCGGGCTCGAGTGTGAGGGCAGCCCAGCGCCCGGTCGGCCTCCGTCGCTTCGTTACAGCCGCTCCACAGCGCTGCTGTTCACTGCTCCGGCATATCTCCTCTGCTCCACACAAAAATGCCACCGCTGTGTGCCCTGGCGTTTCCCCCGTCAGGGGCAGCGTATTAGCGCAGTCTCAGCCACACCATTTGTAGTATTATTTCAGGATTTTTGTCCCGGCCGGCGGAGCTCGCTTAGTAAGCGGCCATTACGCAGCACGGCCAGCCACGCCCCCCTCTACCATATACTCTTAAGTGCATTATAACCTTGCGGTAAATGCAAACTTTGGAATGGCTGCATCAAAACATGTTGTGTTTGGTGTCAAACACTTTGGAATCCTACCCCCCACCAGTCTTGGCGGCAGGGGTAGAATTCCACCCTTCTAGAGGGAAAAGACATGTACACACTTACCTGACCGGTAATAGTTTAAAAGAGCCACAGCATCACAAAATGGATGCTGCTGCCACAGACACGAGTCTGACCTCCTGCTGCTGGACAATACTCCGGCAGGGGAGGCCTGGACAATAGGTTTCCTGTCACAGGGAGGTGTAATCACCTTGTGGAAAAGTAAATTTTGCCATGTTCTGTGTCCCTACGTGTTCCCCATCTTATGCTATATGTGCACGATTAATATGCATATGTATTCCCCATGATCGATTAAAGACGCAATTACAGTTGTGTCCATCTCTAGTATGCCAGTTTCCAGTTCTCGTGAAAGCTACGAGTATTAGGCCTATGTAAAGCTACGTTGCCACGTTTCTCAGTGTGCACGTTATTTCATTGTAAAATCCCAGTTTCTAGGCCTCAAAAGGGCCCGGACTCAGATTCAGCTCCTGTCTCCTGAACCCTCGCTGAGGAGCGATACAGCCCCCACCTGTATCCCTGACCCTTCACTTACTTCCTGCCTCACAGTGCCCGGCTCGGCCTGGCTCTGCCTGCCAGTCTGCCAAAAGTATGTTATGATTCTAGTTATCAGTCCAGCCCTCCTTCTCTGCATTCCTAAGCTACTGAATCGCATCAATAGTTTCAGTCATCGTCTAGCCTTTACGTCTCCATGTAAGAGAAATACTGTATTAATGGTCATTTAATATTCCTCAACACACACTACATGTAGAATAATGCATGCACCAGTCTTAGTGTCTGTTAGCCTTTGACCTGATAACTTTTGGATTCTATCAACATGTTCTCTAAACATCAGATACTAGATAGTGTTTAGGTACATGTCGCTCTGACTCTCCAGACTTTCGTCTCTCCTTCTAGCTCAGAAGTCATAGCCCCCAGCTTCTCCATAGTTACACGTCATTGCCAGCTTGTGCGCACCACTAGGTTAGAGGTCCCGGCTCCTTCGGTAGCCCCCTCCATGTTTCCGCCCCATTTATGACATATTCTGTTACGTCTACATCACATGTCTATGTATACGCCTCCTGTTACACCCACTTTCATCCTTATCTTTCGCGACTGTTACAGGCCCCACCCACTGTCACACCTACTGCATGTATTGTAATGCAATTGTTTTAGTATATATACTTGTGTACTGTTATTAAAAGCCAGCGCGCTCATTCCAGCTCCTGCCCGACAGCTGTCGGGGCCCCCCTGTTGGCTAGCCATCCCAGATCTTGCCCGTGCAGGTTGTCCTGTTCCTGTCCTTTATGCTGTATTAAACCTGCAAACTCCTACTACCTCGAATCTTGACTCTTATTTATTGAGCTATCTGTTATTGTTATATCTAGTCAAAAATAGAGGTATTATTTATTTATTTACCACATAATGGCGCCCGAATAGGGACTTGCCCTTTCCCCACGCGCCGGAGAAGCCACGCAAGCCCCCTGATCCTCTGCAGCCGTGACGGAACCATACCGTGCACGTGCAGATATTTCTGCTTCAAGTATCCCTCAGGCCCACGGAGGAGACGGAGGTTGCGGTCCAGCATCCAGACGAGGCGGTGGAGGAACGCGGCGAGTCCCGACCAGAGCCCAAGCCGAGAGTCCAAGGTCCGAGGTATCCGGAGGCCCACCCGTAACAGAAGTCCGAAGTTCGTCCGTCCGGCGTCGTAGCAGTCCAGTCCAGTCCGAGGCCTTCCGTTCTTGCTGCCCGGTGAGTACCGTTGCTGGGGTAGTATCTAGACAGGGTCAATTGTATTGTCTCTGGTCCGTGGGTTTGGGTACGCAGATCCAACACGAAGTGTCCACTTAGGTGGATGCGGGTCCTGACGTGTCTCTTTATGAGACCGGTAAGTTTCGTACTGTTTTAGCAGTGCATCTAGTTTCTGTTCTAGTCCGTTCTGTTCTCGAGAAATTCATGTATTCTGTTTTCAGTATTCCAGGTAGTATTTTGTCAAAACTGTTATTTTAAATGTCATTCATGTATTTCAATGTCGTGGTGTGAAAGTGGTGTAATTATCATGTTCATTGTGTATTGTATTGTGTCTAGACTACAGTTCAGTCATGCCACTGCTCTCAAAACTACGTCAGTTAAAAACTAGAAAAGGTCTGTTAGAAGAAGCAGTTCCTGTCCCGCTTAGGGACAGTCCAGGTCATTTTATGTATCAGAAGCATGGCATAAGTGCCATATTGTATCTAGATTTATGGGTGGAGTACACCAAACAGTTAGAAGAAAAGTATAGATGGCCCGTATCGGGTACATGGGATGCCGAGTGCATCATGCGAGTAGAAGAAGTATTATGGAAAAAGAAAGCCAGACAGTCACAGAAAGATGTAAAGAAATAATAAGGTTACACGAACAACGCAAAGAAGCACAAGTAAGCGAGAAAGAAAATGACTCTTCTACTGAAGAGGTAGACGACGAGAATCCCGCCAGAATAGCGTATGTAGGTAAATCTAGAATTCTAGACCGACATTTACGCCTAGAACACAAGAAAGTCTTTCATCTTCCAGCACCGGAACAAGGTTCTCTAGAACAAGTATTTCAAGCTACCGATCAAATTCTGAAATCACGAATCGGTTATAGTGAATTAAGTACTATGCATGAACAAGAACTAGCCCGATCAGCAGTCCGATGGATTACTGATTCTACCACTTTTCCAGACGAAATAGTGGCACAAATGTTTCTGAAATTACCCCCAGCCGAGCAGCGACTGGTGGGTATGTATATGATCCAGCCCTTCATTACACTGTATGAGGGTCAACATTCTGATCCAGGTCCGTTACATGATGTCCTGAACGAGTTACTCCAGTATAGATGGAAAGGTTTAGGCACCGATTTAATTAGTGCCATTCTAGAACAGCGCCACAAATACAGAACGTTTTTGAACCCGCATTTTGTTCATGTCTCACCTCCAGAAAGTAAACCGTTTTACATAGATAGACAGCATCCGTTACGAGAAGTACACCCAGTTAGGACACCAGATGGTGAAATGCAACGAGTATTTGTTTACACCCCAGTTACCAAGATGGAACTCTTAGAAATGAAGAAATTAATTCCCTGTCACGACAAAGATCCAGCAGGGTTCCACCGTGAATTAAAAGACATGCTCCGTATGGGAGAATACACGTATCCAGATATTATTAAAATGTTAAAAGTCCTGTTGCCTGCGGGCATATACGAAAAACTCAAGGAAAAAGATTGGGAGGTGGGAGAGAAAAAGATCGATTGGACAGCTCTAGAAGCTGAAGATAAGATACGAGTACCAGGTACCGGTCTTGGAGATAAATGTAAAGAATTACCTGAATTGTTAATACAAGTTTTGCCTAGGTTATTAGCCACTAAAAAGGAAGACTGGGATGCAATCTCAGCCTGTAAACAGAAACAAGACGAAGACACTAGTGATTTTTATTCTAGATTTGAGAAATGTTTCATAATAAACAGTGGTTTGAAGACGAGTAGTGAGTCATACCCTCATCTTTTTGTTACTAAATTAGTCGAGAATTCAAGTCCACAAGTTAAAAATCGAGTTTTGAAAGTCGAAAGTACTTGGCAAGCTAGTACTCCGTCCCAAATGCTCCAGATGCTCCAGTATCACCAGAATAGAATCAGAGAAGAGCAAGAACACGAGAGAAGACGTATGAAAGACACGAAAATGAAAGTACTAGTTGCACAATCTGTTCCTCAAGACAGTCAGAAGAGGGGTCCGAATCAAGCCAGTCATCCTGCAGCTCCCGTTAAAGGGACATGCAATTATTGTAAACAGCCAGGTCATTTTATAAACGAGTGTGCAGTTCTGAAACACAACATAGCCACTGGTAAAACTAAAGAAAGACCACGTCCGCCTAGACAAGAACAAGTTTCACAGACTTCTCAGCCACAGAATGCACAACAGACAGTTCCAGCACCGCAGCCTATTGCTGCAACACAGCATGTTACACAGCAGATGTACCAGTATGCACAGGCAGAGTATCCAGAGTATCAAGCGTATTCATGAAACAGCCTAGAGAGGGAGGTAGGCTTGCCTCTCATCGAGATTCCTGTAGATCAAGAAGGTCCCTATGTTCACAGTCAAGTATTAGGGAAAGACAGAAAGTTTTTGATTGATACAGGGGCAAGTAGGACGACTATTAGTCACGACGAGGTTCCAGGGGCTCCGCTCTCAGGCTCTAGAAATGTTTCCCTTGGATTTTCAGGAAAGCCTATTGTAAACGAGATATCAAAGCCAGTTACTCTAGAAGTAGGTCCATTGTCCCGAACTACTGATCTACTGCTTACGAAGTCATGTCCAGAAAATGTGTTAGGCATTAAGACACTGAAAGAATTAGGTGCAGTTATTTGCTGTTCCCCAGAGGGAATACGTTTGTTTTTACGTGACTTCAAGGGTCACTATGTTTTACGAGATTTTGATCCAAGATTGTCTAATGTTCCGCAGCATCTATGGGCGCAAGGTCCAACTGATGTTGGCTTCATGCAAATCACACCCCATTGTGTGACTCTCAAGCAAGGTATAGTCCTGCCACGAATCAGACAGTACAGATTGCCACCTGAGGCTGTAGCAGCCTTATCCAAAATTATTGACGAGCTCATTGCTCAAGGAGTAGTTGTAGAAACTGACTCCAATGTATGTAATTCTCCGATCATTCCAGTCATGAAACGTACTGATCCAAATGCACCCCCAGTATATCGATTAGTGATTGACCTTCGAGAACTTAATAAATGTATCATTCCCCAGTATCCAGTTGTTCCAGATATCTCATCCCTATTGACAGCCATTGATTCTGAGGCTACATTTTTCACAGTCATAGACCTCAAAAACGCATTTTTCAGTGTTCCAATTCATCCAGACAGCCAGTACCTTTTCGGATTCTGTTTGAATGGAAGGAGCTATAAATTCACACGAGCTCCTCAAGGTTTCACAGAAAGTCCTAGCATTTACAGTCAAGCACTTAAGAGACAACTAGACAACATTCACATGCCAACTGACACTGCCCTGCTCCAGTATGTCGATGATCTACTGATCACAGCCCGTTCTGAACATGCTTGCGAGCGAGCATCACTTACAGTCCTGTATTTCCTAGCCGAGATGGGGCACAAGGTGTCTCCTTCAAAGCTTCAATTCTGTGTCCAGCAAGTGATCTACTTAGGCCACTTACTGTCCAAGTGGGGTAGGCAGTTGACACCTGACCGTATCCAGTTAATAGCGAGTCTTCCACAGCCCAAGACACAGAAGGAGGTACGTGCTTTTATCGGCCTTACTTCTTATTGCAGACAATGGATTCCTCAGTATGCATTTCTAGCCAAGCCACTGATACAGTTAACGACACAGGAGGCAGACGTATCGACTGTCCTCCCTTGGACATCTGAACATACACTTAGTTTCAATGAATTAAAGAAAGCTTTATGCCAAGCTCCCGTTCTAGCTACACCGAACTACAGTAAGCCTTTTACACTTTTTGTCACAGAACGTAATGGTACAGCATTATCTGTTCTCACACAAGATCAAGCCGGACAGTACAAGCCCTGTGCTTATTTTTCGAGCACACTAGATCCAGTAGCCCAGGCTCTGCCTGCGTGCCTCAAGTCAGTTGCAGCCACAGCACTAGCTATTAGACAAAGTGATTCCATAGTATTAGGACACTCCCTGACAGTACAAGTTCCACACTCCGTGGAAGTTCTTTTAAACCGAACACAGACCCAGCACTTGACAATTGCACGTTTAACAGGTTATGAACTGACACTGTTCCAGCCACACATAGAAATCAGACGCTGCAACGTTTTAAATCCTGCTACACTGTTACCGTCAGTTACTTCAAATCCTGCCACACATGATTGTGTGGAAGCAGTTAACACTATGACTAAGCCAAGACAAGATCTGACAGATATTCCATTACCAGATCCCGACTTGACACTTTATGTGGATGGTTCATGTATGAGAACAAGTACAGGAGAATTAGTAGCCGCGTATGCAGTGACTACTGACACTGAAGTTATTGAAACACACCGTATTGACACCCTGTCTGCTCAGGCAGCAGAGCTAGTTGCTCTGACTCAAGCCTGCATACACGCCAAGAACCTGAAAATTAATATTTACACAGATTCACGCTACGCATTCGGAGTCGTACACGACTTCGGAGTGCTCTGGCAGGAGAGAGGTTTCATGACTTCTCATGGAACCAAGATTCAGCATGGTCTCCTTATTCAAGCTCTGTTAGATGCAATACATTTACCGACATCTATCGCTATCATGAAGTGCAAAGCACATACTAAAGTCACTGACATTATTTCCCAAGGTAATGATTTAGCAGATCGAACAGCCAAGCTTACAGCACAGACATCAGACATACCAGTTAACAAGACACCGACATCCACTCTAGAACAGACTACTTGTATGACAGTTAAGGACCCTACTCAAGATGTCATAGATATCCAGTTACATGCTACTCCCGAAGAAATCAAGAAATGGTCCGAACAAGGAGGGGTCCAGACAGACCAGGGATGGGTGACGAAGGGAAAAGCCACATGGTTTCTCCCCGACTCAATGGTTCAAGTCATTATTAATACCGCACATAGTCCTGCACATTTAGGAGAAAAAGCCATGATAGACAGTATCCAGAACATCTGGTTTAACAAGCATTTACGAGCTGCAGCCAAGCAGAAAGTCCGTACTTGTATGATATGTTGTCAATTCAATCCAGGTAAAAGTGTCCCGGTGGAACAAGGTGGGTTCCAACCCCCTGACCACCCTTTTGAAGTCCTCCAGATGGATTATATTCAGATGGAGCGATGTCGAGGTTTCAAGTATGTCCTTGTAGTTGTATGCGCTTTGTCCAGGTGGACAGAAGCATATCCAGTCCCAGATTATACAGCCGCGACCACTGCCAAGCAGCTGGTTCGTGAATTCTTCCCCCGTTATGGACTCCCTAGGGTCGTGTATTCTGATAACGGCCAGCCATTCTCATCTGAACTCATGAAGCATGTTTCCCTTTTACTAGGGTACCAGTGGAAGTTCCATTGTGTACGCCATCCAGAAGCAGCCGGTCTCGTAGAGAGACATAACCAGACCCTAAAAATCCGTATCGCCAAAGTTTGTAAAGAGAAAGGTGTAGACTGGCTAGTAGCTCTGCCAGTTGCCCTATTTTATATGCGCATGATCGCACATTCCAGATCAGGTCTGTCCCCTTATGAGGTCGTATTCGGCCGTCCCCCGAATGTATGGGGTACACCTAGACCCCGAAGTATTACAGATGTTTCCAGTAATATGCTGACAGATTACCTAGCTTCCTTGATGTCTGCCCTACACTCTTGTCGTTCACAGGTTGCCGCCGCATTTCCAGACAATACCGAGGTGAAACCGCATGAAATTGTTCCAGGAAGCTTGGTTCTTGTCCGGAATTTTGATCGTTCAAGTCCGCTGGAGCCTCGCTGGAAGGAGCCGAAGTTAGTCCTTTTGACCACCCGTACTGCCGTCAAGTTGGAAGGCAGGAAGGGGTGGGTCCATCTGTCACACGTCAAGAAATTTCACGGACTACAAACTGTTTCCAAGAACTTTTCCAAGGATTGTCAAGATTTTAAAGACTGCCAAGAAACTGTTCTTAAGGACTGTCCCGCAATTGACTTTGCCTCAAAGCCTCCCCTGTTAGAGAAAACTCCACAGCAGGAGTATAAAAGTAAGCTCCGGTCTAGTAAAATAAGTCAGCCAGTTTAATTGTCTAAGTCCTCCCCTAGGTGAAACGGTTAGACAGGTATCTGACATGTATGAAATAGACCCCCATAGTGAGAGAGTTAGTCAAAACTCAATCCGATGTATCGTTTTTCTAAGTTTTATATTGTTTCTCAGCCTGATGATTACCTGCACGAGTTATGCATTTCATTTATGTTTTCCAATTTCTCATGTGAATGTTTTCTAATGCTACAGTAGAGCACACGTTTAGTGATCTACCTCCTCACGAACTATCCTATCGTCTTGCTATGCGCAACAATTCATTTATCCATATGTTACATTATTCACACCAGACCAGCAATGCCACTAATTGTTGGGTGTGTGGTCGACTCCCCCCTTTCCAGACACCGAAGGGAGTTCTGCCACTGTTTCCTTATCCGTTCTCACATAATGGTTCGTGTGGAGCATGGTCCACGTTAACGTCATCCTCAACTGATATGTCCCTTCTGAACAGTACATGTTTTCCAGACAAGCAAGGTCTTCCCCACAGAACAGGGTTAGATCTAGAAAATGAAGTTTATAATTTGGGTAATTATTCTTCGAATTTCATGGTCCTGAATGTTCAGTCTGATCCTACTCCAGACTTACCTGCTATTTCAGTACTACCAGTCAAAGGCGAATTATGTGTCAGAAATAATGGTTCCGTACATGTAGGACATAGTGATTGTACAACTATTGTCGAGTATAGTGACAGTGGGAAATCTATTTTCAAAGCTTCACGTCATTCTTATTTTGTTTGTGGTCAGACCGCATATGTTCGTCTGCCCCTCGATTGGGAGGGAACCTGTTACATTGCCTTCCTACTGCCACCAGTTTTCCTAGCCCCATCTGATTATCATAGAAACACACATCTAGTACACATTAGACATAGAAGGGAGATCGAGTCCCCGATTGTCGACCAAACTGAAACTGCTCTAGAACAGTATACAGATTTCAATAGAGGTTTCTTCTTCTTTATAGGACCTATCCAGAATAGTAAGTTAATACGTAGATTGACCAGAACCCTTGAAGCAGTAGTGAATGAGACTGCTTCTGCCCTAGGTAACTTAACCGAAGAGCAATCTGCTATGAGATTTGTCGTGCTCCAAAATCGTCTCGTTCTTGACGTCATACTGGCCGATAGAGGAGGAGCATGTAGAGTCATCGGATCTAGTTGCTGCATTTTCATTCCAAATAACGCGCCGTCTGTTTATTCAGCTATAACCAGACTTCATAAAATTGCCCATCAGTTACACCAGGATCCAGGCACCTGGACATGGTCCGGTTGGTTTTGGAGTATTATTTCTGCCTGGGGATGGAAAGTATTGTCCTTTCTAGGTATTGCAGTAGCGATCATATTCAGTTGCTGCCTCTGTATACAATGTGGCCCTGCGATTTGCGGCATTTGTGCTACCTCTTGTATTCCTAGTCCCAAGTCCCGTCCTAAATCCCGTTCCAAGACAATTCGAGACGAGCAAATGATACTGTATGAAATGATAGATGGTATCATGAATATTGATGTTTCTTGATGGAAACGTAGTGACAAGGAGGGAATGTGGAAAAGTAAATTTTGCCATGTTCTGTGTCCCTACGTGTTCCCCATCTTATGCTATATGTGCACGATTAATATGCATATGTATTCCCCATGATCGATTAAAGACGCAATTACAGTTGTGTCCATCTCTAGTATGCCAGTTTCCAGTTCTCGTGAAAGCTACGAGTATTAGGCCTATGTAAAGCTACGTTGCCACGTTTCTCAGTGTGCACGTTATTTCATTGTAAAATCCCCGTTTCTAGGCCTCAAAAGGGCCCGGACTCAGATTCAGCTCCTGTCTCCTGAACCCTCGCTGAGGAGCGATACAGCCCCCACCTGTATCCCTGACCCTTCACTTACTTCCTGCCTCACAGTGCCCGGCTCGGCCTGGCTCTGCCTGCCAGTCTGCCAAAAGTATGTTATGATTCTAGTTATCAGTCCAGCCCTCCTTCTCTGCATTCCTAAGCTACTGAATCGCATCAATAGTTTCAGTCATCGTCTAGCCTTTACGTCTCCATGTAAGAGAAATACTGTATTAATGGTCATTTAATATTCCTCAACACACACTACATGTAGAATAATGCATGCACCAGTCTTAGTGTCTGTTAGCCTTTGCCCTGATAACTTTTGGATTCTATCAACATGTTCTCTAAACATCAGATACTAGATAGTGTTTAGGTACATGTCGCTCTGACTCTCCAGACTTTCGTCTCTCCTTCTAGCTCAGAAGTCATAGCCCCCAGCTTCTCCCTAGTTACACGTCATTGCCAGCTTGCGCGCACCACTAGGTTAGAGGTCCCGGCTCCTTCGGTAGCCCCCTCCATGTTTCCGCCCCATTTATGACATATTCTGTTACGTCTACATCACATGTCTATGTATACGCCTCCTGTTACACCCACTTTCATCCTTATCTTTCGCGACTGTTACAGGCCCCACCCACTGTCACACCTACTGCATGTATTGTAATGCAATTGTTTTAGTATATATACTTGTGTACTGTTATTAAAAGCCAGCGCGCTCATTCCAGCTCCTGCCCGACAGCTGTCGGGGCCCCCCTGTTGGCTAGCCATCCCAGATCTTGCCCGTGCAGGTTGTCCTGTTCCTGTCCTTTATGCTGTATTAAACCTGCAAACTCCTACTACCTCGAATCTTGACTCTTATTTATTGAGCTATCTGTTATTGTTATATCTAGTCAAAAATAGAGGTATTATTTATTTATTTACCACAACCTCACCAGACAGGCTTTAGTGTATTGGGTCTGGGCGGGTGCATTCAGTGAATGCTTTTCAGACAGTGCTGTGGGTACACTTGGTGTCCCTGTGTATACCCCAGTTCAAACCGGTTGCAGTGGCACTCAGCCCCTGCTCTGGCGTGAAAATGGTTGGTGCCCCTAGAAGAGGTAGGGGCATCCGTCAACACTTTTATAATGTTGTGGTGGGCTGCAGAGAGTGTAGTACGCCCCAGCAACATTAAAAAAAAGCCACAGTAAGTCTCCGGAGGCATTGAATCCCTGACCCCAGGAAAGCTTACTGTAATTTTATTTTTAAGTACTCCAGGCTGCATGCTCCTTAGCTGGAGTGAAGGGACCCTTTATGTTTGGTTCTAGTGTTGCAATTTCTGGCCTACATTTTTTTTTACATGCCTCCATGGCATGTTGAATTTTTGTTTTTGTTTTTAGTAGGCTTTATTGAAAATATTTTATGACAATCACTTCTAATAAACATTGCAATGTGTGAATTTATAAAATATACATTTGATTTTAGTTATTGGTTACTTTTGAACAAAGACTATAGTTCTGCATTATAAATGTTGAAGTCCTGATCTCTTGATCAAGCCACTAGACCCCCTTTTATATTTTGGTGTTCTGACGCGTTGAAAAAGTCAGTGGGTCTGCCTTATTTAAAATGACTACCTTTATATTGTGGGTGGGTCTGGAATGGGCGCAGGGCCTAGTTTGTGACTGTGCACAGTGGGGTTGGTTGCCCTTGGGGGTTGGGGTCCAACCTCTTGCTGCAGACAGCGATGGGCATTTTACTCTGCGTTAAACAAGGATATTGTAGGAAAAAAACAAAGGTTAAAGTGAAATTACTGCTAGATGCGGTGTGTAGGCATGCGGTCTAAACCAGTAATAGGCGTATTGGGCCTGGGCGCATAGATAATATATGTAAAAATCTGGAGCTCCAAACCCTCCACGTGAATAAGAAAGTGTTAGTGTGTCCCAGCTGATCCTGGCAGTTTTGCCTCCCCAAACCAGTTTCAGGAGTTGTGTTTTTACTGTGGCAAAGAAGTGCTTGGTTAGGCAGATATGGATATTACAAAACAGGTACAGGAAACGGGGGAGAATGATCATCTTAATGACCGCTACGCGATCCGCTAAAGAAAGCGGTAGATGTATCCATTTATCCACCTGACACACCATCGCGTCATAGGCACGGCCATAATTTTCCCTTATCACAGTCTCGGGGTCGCGGTGTACCCACACTCCAAGATACTTCACAAACATATCTTAAATGAGAAATATAGCCTAACACCACAACAGTGACATTCTTCTTTTATCGCCATGATTAGCAGATCCCAATACCTCCGAAAGCTTTGGTGCGAAGCTATAGGGACACAGTCTAAATACAATCCCTATTCATAACCTTAATAAGCAATATGCTGGTTAAATCACCCAAATCGGGTGTCGATAAAGGAAGTACAATCAAATTACACAATCGGCCTACGTTTAAGGGCCTTTTTTCCCAAAGTCACATAAGGTAACAGGTATTCCTCATTAAGCCAGTACACCATGACCTGCAGCTGAGCATCAAGGATGTTTCTGTGTATATCTGCACATTAATGCGCTTTATGCTGCTTTGGAGGTATGCTACCATCCCTACACCTCCAAGAAGTTCCAAAGTGAAAGATATACATTTCAAGAAATATGAAGCCCCAAGGACTCACTATAAATTGGCAGAAATACATAGAATTTTGGATACAATTAAAATCTCGGGCACAACCAGGCTGTCCTTGATATAGGAAGTCGAACCACTGGTTTAGTCTCTTTTCCCTGAAATGCAGCTACGGTTGTCTATAGATAGATTCAAGGTAAGGCCTCCTCCTTCTTCATAAGAACAATGATACCCTGGTTCACTATTTGGTAAGGGGCCCTTCAAAACTGAGTGTTTTCCACCACCAACTAGTCTTAACACAAGAAAGAAAATACTTTAAATGTATTCCATTTAATTTGCAACTCTGACACAACCACAAATTGATTTATTCTACTAAAAGCGTTGGGTAATTATGTGCCTGAATTGGTCAGGTAAAAGAAATTCATGATTTACTTATAATGAAAGAGAAGAGTTCACCCATAATTCTGATTCATCCCATTATTTGCCTATACAACTTGGCCAATGGCTGTTTGGCAGCTGGAAAGACAAGGGCTACTCTACTGTGTTCCACTGTTAAGCTTAAAGAGTCCGAGCATGATACCTTTGACCTTGACTTTCACTGTTGGCTCTGATGAAGTTCCAGTAGACTGAGTCAAATGCTTTTTCAGAGTCGAGCGTGAGCACTGCCAGTCTACCTGCTCAGCCCCACCCACACATGATGCTAAAAAGCCTGCTCATGTTATCGATGGCAGACCTTGCGTTCAAAACTCCAATCTACCCTTGGTGGATGAGATTTGATAGGATAGGATAGGAAATAGGCAGGTAGCTATAACTGTCATTGGTTATAACATCATTTTATGTGGCTATTAAGGGACAGCCGCTGATTAGACCCACACACTCTGTCCCATGTTTACACAAGACAGAGATGTGCACCTCAAGCAGCATAGCTGAGCCAAGTCTAGTGGTTGGAGCAGTTGTCACTTTGCATGCGTTATAATTCTATTGACCCCTGATACCTTTCCATAAGTTAATGACTTTATGCTATTGGCCTCTGTTGGCATCATAAGCAGAGTTCCAAGTAGCTGTAGTTCTGCAGCTGCAAGTGTTGGAACGGGTAGTCGATTGAGGTATGCAACAACCTCACTGCTCACTAGAAGGCCTTGTGAATAAATTGGAGTGTGGTAATGGCAAAACAAAAATAAATCGCTCTGTTGCCTATAATCTTTACTACCTGTGGAGAATATAGGATCTCCATCGACTAAGCCACCCTCCCTGCGACTCTGTATTCCAGGGAAGCAACCCTTGTACCTAGGCGATCACTCTATGCATATCAACATCACACAAGACAAAAATGTACTTTTCCTCTCTTCGTCCTCATTTAAAAGTATTTTTCTGGCTCCCGATATCTTGCTGAATGCTATTCATCATCCATCCAATTCAAGGACCCTACTGGTATTCTCACATTCATATTTAAATCGGTTCCAAGCATTTTAAAAATCACATCCTTGAGCAACACACACATTTCAAGAAAGTACTTTTTTTAGGATTCCAAGATGGTGGAACTTGTTAGCCTTGGGGTATAATTCAGTTCATAGTATTGGTGAACATGCTCTGCAGGAGATGTGCAGAATATTAAGTCGGTCGTAAATATGTGCTTGGACCTCCATGTTGGGGACCGCATCTCTGTGCCCCAATATAGCATCCCTATGACTTGGCTGTGGTTGGACAACATTCAAAGGAGCATGGCACGTGCCATTAGGACATGTACCAAGTTGTCTAATAAAAAGAAAAGATTAATTTGGGATGGCGTACACTGATGAGTAAAATGAAAATTGGTGCTCACTGGGTAGAAACCTTTGTCAGATGTCATACAGTCATAAACTGGTTACATCATTATTTTTGATAGCCATTTAGAAAGTGGTCTGTACACGAATAGTTCTTCAGACAATTCAGGGTCTAATTGAAATCCCCACTGAGTATAAATAGCCGAAGAGTCAAAAGATGAAGCAGCATTTCGAAAACGGGTGAATAATAATTCAGGCAATATAAATTACAGATGTCCTAGTTACCGAATCTAGTAGTCTATGTACAAATACTTAGCGATCCTCTGCATTTTGAATATATTCAGAAAGTACCTTGGTGATAACTAACAATCAATGCCTGTATTCCTTCAGGACTCCTACTATCATACACAGAATAACAAGCAGAATCCAAGCCTGCAACAAACCATTGATGATCAGCCTCGGTCAGATGTGTCTCGTGGAGCAGGACTACATCTGCCAGGTGCTTATTTCTGTAAACCACTATCTTACACTGTTTGATCCTACTACGGGGTTGCCAGGTTAATACCATGTGGAGCCCATCCATAACCATATAATCCGTAGCCAGGGATCCTCCTGGAAAACATTCAAGCAGCCCTCCAAACCCCCCCCACCCCCCACTCCAAAAATATGGTACTTCTGTGCTGCACTGTGAAGAACAACAATCCTCCAACAATGTCAGATGTAACTGGAATATTCCCAAACCAAAATCCCTGCTCTCTCCTTTGGCACCTCAGAAACCGAATGTCAGACTTCGTCTCATGAACTGTACTATTGAACGAGGTGACGTGGTCACAATACATTTTCCAGCACAGGAGTGCTAACAAGGCAGAGGACTGTCCCACTTTTGGGACCAGCAATGGGTCTTGAGAACACTCAATGATTCCCTATACCCCTTCAGAAGCAATACTGCTGTATGATAAAAGAGGAAATTAGTAGGCACAACACAGTTCACCGTTGATGAATCCCAGACTTTACGACCCATGCCAGCAGCCAATGCGTATCCCAGCAGGTCGAGTGGGATAAACTGTAGTGTAGGAAGGGTAACATAATCCAGACAGTAGGGCAATCAGTGTTATTATTCCCCAATAAGGTATAGATCAGTAAAAGCAAAGCCTCTCTTATTACACACCCCATCTCATTTCCTCCACAGAGCTGAGGACATCCAAATGAGTACACCCTTCAAAGAAAGGACCCTATGTGAATTGAAGACTGCCTTCAGTAAGAGGCGCTAAATATTGACACATTGTGCCACTCAGTGGCTAAATTCCCCATAATAGTATCCCGGCCCACTCTCTATGCAGCTCATTTAGACACCTACTTATCGCTATGTGGTAGTACTTTATTAGGTGCACTGTCTAACCGCATGAGCAGAGCAGTCAGGCCCAACCCCATAAACTCTGTGTAGTCTAGTTAACCTTGAGCACAAGAACCAGCTTGAATCACTCTGAGCTTTCCCACAGCATGGGCCATGGGAAGTAGGGTTGTCTGTACAGATGATAATCATTGCCTTAGCACCCTGAAGCATCTTGAGGTTCGCTGGGTGCAACATAGCATCTGTTAAAAATGTCCTTGCCCTCTGGACTGCCAACATATAACCAGGGTAGAAACTGATTGACAGGTTTTCCAGTGTAATATGTGGGATCTCTTTGGCGGCTCACAAATGGCATCTGCCATGAAGTAATTCAAAATGTTCCTCACTGTGGGCTTGGCATATGGGAGTTGTCATGTTCCAAGCGAGTGGTGCATCCTCTCCACCAGGAACAATGATGACAGTGACGCCTCAGGTAAAAGTGACCTAATGAGTCATATTGCTCAATGCGCCTCTTCTCAGGATCCAACGGGACCCACAGGATTCGCACATTGCATTGACAACACTTTGATATCTAGGTGCACCAGGGCTACCATATGAGAAAAGAATGAATCCACCAAGCCGGGCCTCGGCAGCGCCAAGACTGGCACTCACTTTCTGACAGCCACCATATGTCTTCATGTGGGGCTTCAATGAATCAAGTAACAGACGAACAGAGACCTCATTCATATGATTTTAGATTCTGGCCGCATAAGCCTTCATTTCTGGAAGAATCAAAGCTGTGGCTGCATCCGCAGTGATGGAGCAAGGTTTCGTTCATAAAGAGACTTGCCCGGACTCAATAATCTCGAAATAATATATAATACTTTAATCAACATGTTTAGTCTTACTAACAATGCACCACACAATATTTCTAGTAAGCCGGGGAAGCTTGACAATGTGCTTCTTACTAACAGTAACTCCAGTAATCTTAAAATGGCTGCCGCAATGCAGGAACTTTTCTGTGCATGCGTCTGTCACACTCACGTGATATGACGTATTCTCTGCTTTGGTGGGAAATCTTTGCTTCTGCGCACTGGAACTAAAGATGGCTGCTCTATGTTTTCATGTGCTAATGCTTGCATTACTGCTTTTACTAAATTGTTCGTTCTGCTTAATTCCTAATTCTGTAGTTAAAATAAAGTAAAGGGAATAGAGTAGAGATAAGTGGAATAAGTGCATTAATTTTTTCTTTGTTCTAAATCTGTTCTTCTTTGACTTTGCTATTAGCTTGTGTTTGAACCAATCAAGTACAATGTTGCTCCATCTTGGGTCCCGCGTCTGCGCATGTGCTGCGTTCTCAAGAGTCCACACGCCATGGAATTGAATCCATGCAAACGACTGTCTTGCCTGAAGATGCGCCTGGGAAAGTCACCCTTCGACCTCTCGAGAGGAAGCTACATTAAACATTTGAAATACAATGTATTTGTTATTGAAACATCCATTGTCGGGTGGAATAAAAGGTGCATGGGAAAATAAAATGATGGGAGGGAACATAAATTTGAATATATGAATCAAGTGACCTCATAACTGGTATGGTGTGATGACCTCTCCTCGTCTTTTGACCAATCAAATTGAGGGAATACATGAACTTGCAACATTGGGGGGTGGTACACTGCCCTGGAAAATGGTACATCTAAGGTAGGCTTAGCTAGTTAGTTTGTCCGTCTTGTCCGAATAGCTGACCTGTCACTGACCCAACGCACTCAATAGGCGATCGAGAGCAGAGGTGCTGGCGGAGCACTCTGTCAGAAGATTCGATAACCCAATCGGGTTTCCGGGAAGGAGTTTGATAACCCAATTGGGGTTCTGTGGGAGAAGGTTCGATAACCCAATCGGGGTCCGACTGTTAGCTGCAGAGAGGGGTGTGACGTTGGCGTTGCACTTTAGCTTTGGGTGCCGGTCCTGACCTGCGGTGGTCCTGTCCTGATCCAATTTGGTCTGTACCTGATTCTGATCTGCACCTATCCTACCCTGTTGGCACCTGTACTATCGGGGGTCCTGTCCTTTATCCCAGCCCGTGGCCAGGGTTGCTCTTCACACCATTCTAGGTAATTATAAAGTTGAGTCGGTATGTCATTGTACTGTCTCCTTTTTCTTACCCTTCCTATGTTTCAATGCTCAAAGAAAGTCTCGTAATATTATCACATTATCTTGCCTTAATCATATATTTTCTAACTGAATGCGCTTTAATCAAATTAGTATGGACATTTAAGAATTTATTTAGATAAAGTGTTCAAATCTTTCCCGAGTTTGTGGTTATTTTAATGAGTGTAAATGTTTATTTACTACCTATTATTCTAACTCCCTTGATCCCTTAGGACTTTAGGTACCGGTGACAAGGATTGGTAAGATCAATGGTATAAGTCCTAAATGGTTTATTAGGAAACTTCTTATTAAGCTTAGGTCTACCTGTTCAAAGTGTGTATGTGTTCATGGGCCCAGTGAGTATGTGTAAAACGAGCAGGTGAGCTTGCGCTCCATCAGTATTCTTTTGGTAGCAGAGCAGTGGTTAGGGTTTAGTTAAGATAGGTAGTTAGTTGCGTATTGATTATTTGAAGTGTACTGATTTATGTATTAACCAAAACCCGTTTGTATTGTTCTATGTTTGTTTTGGAATCCCGGGGGCAGAATAGCGGGTGGTAAATGGAAGCCACACTGCAATGAGGTCACTTGCCTAAGGAAGTAAGTGCATGGTTAGGTAAAACTGGAAGCACTGATTAGGGATTTTCTGTATAAATGTGTGAATAAATGGTAACAAAGGAGTTCGTTAGTGAAACTTTGGCTTTATATCACCTAGAAAGGGTAAGCCCAAGGGAGTAACAGGTTCTCTAATGTTTGCATGAAGAGTAGGCGGAAGGGATTTACTCGCAGTGTATGAAGAGTAAACGGAAGGGATTTACTCGCAGTGAGAGAAAATATTCTTTCCTTTGAATTTAGTCACTTAGGCACTGTGGCGAATGTTTTTCCGTTGTTGATTAATGAATATTGCATTTAAAAAGTGAAAACAAATACGTGTCAGGACCTCGGAGCTCCAAGGACATAACATTTCAGCGCTAGCAGGGAAGCGGCTGCTATCCCTGCTAAGATACAGACCTGTTTGCAATCATTGGAGACTCCGCGTTCGATCGCGGAATTCCAAGATGGCCGCTAAACTCAACAGCGAGTTAGCGGTTTAGTTCCTGAAGAATTCCCCAGGTGCCGAAAGGAGAGCTGAGGCGCGCGAATTCAACTAACGGCGCACTTCACCTGAAGTCTTCCCAGCATCGAGTAGAGTTTCTGAGGGCTCCGGTAAAGAGTAATTTTGTAGTCTTGTATTGGCGCTGTTGTCAAGCGCAAATTACGAACTTGTTAATTGAGAATTAAAGAAATATAGAGTAATCATCATAAGGGGGATAAATACCTTTTCTTCACGACGAGTGTGCAGAGCATCGACAAGAGGACTCCAACGCGTCCAAGAAGGGTAACCAGAGCTACAGAAGAAGTCTGCCAAGGAAAAGAAAAAGATAAGTCCAAGTTTAAATATAAAGAATAGACAAATTCCACAGAGAGAGAGTAAGAGTTACAGTTACATAAGTCTAGCACTAGCTAAGCATAAAAAAGGTTATCAGTTTGGTCAAAGACAAATGAACTGCATTCCTAAAAGAAAAGAAAGCGCTAATTACAAGGCTGTTCGACAATAGTGAAAAGACTGAATAGAATTAAAAACAGAATCCCATGCAGTAGGAGTTACTGAGGTTATGAAGTAACCATATGTTCTTCAATACAGGATACAGAGAGAAAGGATTGGAAGATTATAAGGTGAATAAGATACACAGACTACAACTAGTGAGAGAAGGTAAGAGGAGGGACTATATTTATAAGTAGTAAGTGATCGAGCAGAAAATAGAGCACACAATAATTCTACTTGCACGTGTATGTTCCTCTCACACAGATATCAACTAGTTGAAGAGAATAGAAACTAAGAAAGCAGGAGAGGAGCAATGACTCAGGGTAACTAGGTAAGGAGAGTATAGAATAGAGAACTGTAGATTAAGAATAGACGTGAGCCTTTTTGATTGAGTTCCTGTCATCACACTACAGGTCTTCTCTGAATAAGGAGTCTGCAGGACGGACACCCAAGAGAAGCTAGAAGGAAGCACCTGAGCAGTCTCTTCTTTGTCAGTTTATTATTTTATCCACTCCCCTTTCCCCCCTGAGGATCTTTTTAGAGTCAAGTTTTATAACTGGCTCGGGGAGAGCTTTGGGCGGGAGTTGGGAACGATCGACTTCTGCTCCTGCGCAAGATCTTCTGAGGTGAGAGTTACAACTGAGGCCCTGACAGAGTGAAGTGCCCAAGTTGTTATTCTTGCGCCCGAGCAGAAAATGACGGAAGGATTACATTTACAAACCTTAGGGACAGTTCTAGAGGCAATTCAAAAAGAGTTAGTGGCTGTCCGAGAGGATAATCAGAGTCTTAGGCAAGAAATGGTTAATACTAGGACAGAAACTATGGATTTAGCACAGAAAATGGGATAGTCTTTGGGAACAAATAGAGAAGGTACATTTGGCGAGAGTTCCAATAGAGTAACTACTCAAGTTATTCACCTTTGTCCCCGGTGATTCCTTTGCCCCCCCCCCCCCCCAGAGAGGTTTAGTGGGGATCCACAGAAGGCCCAGGTATTTTTGA
The DNA here is from genome assembly GCF_964261635.1 of Lissotriton helveticus. Taxonomy (NCBI): domain Eukaryota; kingdom Metazoa; phylum Chordata; class Amphibia; order Caudata; family Salamandridae; genus Lissotriton; species Lissotriton helveticus. The sequence continues at coordinate 1,237,432,877 of NC_136067.1, forward strand.
CCCAATGTTCCCTCCATTTTATGTGCCATCCAACCATTTTCCCTGATACGCAGTCAAAAGTTGCATTCGCTTTATCGTATTTTAGTGCGGATGCTGCGTCATGGTCTATGCCCTTGGTTTCTCGTGATGACCCCATACTACAGAATTATGATGAGTTCAAAAAAGAATTTTTGCGAATCTTTGACCGACGTAGAATTTCCCAAGCAGTGGATAATGAATTATTGGAACTACATCAAGGCAACCGTGACTTAGTGGCCTATCTGGCACAATTCAATAAGTTGGTAGTGGAAGCAAACTGGCCGGAAAGTAAGAGAGCAGCAGTATTTTATCGAGGATTGCGGGACGAGCTGAAAGATGTATTAGCTCAAATACCTACTAGACCCACAGACATCTCAGAATTGATTGATCTAGTATTAGAAATCGACTTTCGACAAGGAGAAAGGAAGGGAGAGAAAAGAAGAGATTTACGGCCACCAGTTCCCAGGTTTGATAGAGCAAGAGTTGAGAACCCTCGGACAGTGGAGGTGACCACTAACCCAGAACCCATGCAAATTGGAACAATTCGGGGACCATTGACGAAAGAAGAAAAAGAAAAACGAAGAGTGGGAAATTTGTGTATGTACTGCGGTTCCAACTGCCATTTAGTTCGAAATTGCCCAAGAAAACCCAAGATGCCATTTAAGCCGAAGGAAAACTCACAGCACCACCGGTAGAAGGAGTTGAACGGGCGGATGCGAGTTTGAATACAACTCCGCAAGAACATCAACTGGCGAATACATTGCAATCATCTTCTCCTCATCTAAATTTGTCTTTAACAATTAAATTCCGAACAGCTACCTTAACGGAGGTTTCAGTGATGGTGGATTCTGGGGCAACTGGGAATTTTTGCGATTTGAAATTTGCTGCTAGGGTTGGATTAAGTGCGATACAGAAAACTAGAAGTGAGCCAGTTCGTGCAGTTGATGGCACCAGTCTTTCATCTGGACCAATAGTAAGTCCCACTGAGCCAGTGCATATGGTATCTTTAAACGGACATAAAGAAATGATTCAGTTTAATTTAATTGATGCCCCACAGTTTCAACTCATTTTGGGATTACCATGGTTAACAGAGCACAATCCCACCATCGATTGGAGCACACGAACTATCACCATGAATTCCATGTACTGTAAAGAAAATTGTTTTGGAGAATGTGACAGAGAGAGTGGAGATAATCCTGCCCTCTCCCTGTGTATGGCAGAAGTGTCAGTATGTGTTATTGACTCTCAGGAAATACAGTTTGAGTATAAGGAGTATGCTGATGTTTTTGACGAAAAAGAAGCGGAACTACTCCCACCTCATCGAATCTATGATTGTTCTATTGATCTGGAGCCAGGTGCAAATTTGCCATGTAGTCGTGTATATGCCTTAACAGAGAAAGAGCATCAACATCTAAGAGAGTACCTAGATAGGTACTTGGTTAATGGATTCATACGACCATCGCAATCACCGGTTTCGTCCCCTTTGTTTTTTATACCAAAGAAGGAAGGGGATTTGAGAAGCTGCATCGACTACCGAGCCATCAATAAGATTACAAAGAAAAAACGTTTTCCACTCCCTCTTATCTCAGTCCTATTGGATCAAGTCAAGGGTGCGCAAATTTATACTAAGTTGGATCTGAGAGGCGCCTACCACCTACCGAATGAATGAAGGAAGGTGATGAGTGGAAGACGGCATTCAGGACTAAATTTGGCCTATTTGAATATCAAGTTATGCCGTATGGTCTGTGCAATGCACCGGCAGCTTTTCAGCATTTCATCAATGAATTCCTCCGAGAATTTATTGACCAATATGCGATAGTCTATATTGACGATATTCTTATTTACTCTGAGGATCAAAGCAAACGCACAGAGCAAGTCAGAGGAGTTTTACAAAAACTCAGAGAACATCGCTTGTTTGTAAAATTAGAGAAATGCGCTTTTGGAGTGTCGGAAGTAGATTTTTTGGGATTTATCCTTTCCCCTAGTGGAATGAAGATGGACGAACGTAAGATCCAGGCCGTAGTGAATTGGAAGTCTCCAACTAGTGTGAAGGAATTGCAGGGGTTTATTGGATTTGCAAACTTCTACAGAAGGTTTATCAGTGAGTTTTCACAGAAATTGTTACCCCTTACTAAATTACTGAAGAAGGGAGTACGATTCGAATGGTCGACGGAGGCTGAGGAGGCTTTTCAACTATTCAAAAAAAGTTTCACCACTGCTCCGGTCTTGTTGCATGCAGATCCGTCGGAACCATTTTATGTGGAAACAGACGCCTCTGATCAGGCCTTGGGAGGAGTTCTCTCGCAGCGGCATAAAAGTACCGGGCAGCTACATCCCGTTGCCTATCGGTCAAGGAAATTAACCCCAGCAGCGTCTAATTATACCATCACTGACAAAGAGTTGTTGGCAATAAAGGATGCATTCCAAGAGTGGTGGCATTATTTGATGGGGGCACAACATCAGGTGACAGTATTTACAGATCACCGAAATTTGAAGTTTTTGAAGTCTGCTAAACATTGACACCTCGACAGTTAAGATGGTCATTATATTTTGCAGAATATGATTTCGTGATTACATTCCGACCTGGGGCCCAGAATGGAAAAGCAGATGCCTTGTCAAGAATGGACATAGATTCGCATAGAACTCTGGAAGGAGATCAACCAACTATCCCCGAATCTAAAATTATAGGTGCAGTACTGCCAGTGAATCTGAATGAAAGAATTGCTCAAGCCATGAGTCAAGAGGAAATGCAAGATTGGGTTAAAGCAGATCCAAACCGCAAAATTCAACATCACTTACCTTATCATAAGGAAACGTTGTACATACCCACCAAGGAATTGCAACATCAAATAATGTATGAATGTCACGATCATCCCCTTGCTGGACATAAGGGAGAAGCCAAAACTGAAGAGTTAGTCAAGAGACATTACTGGTGGCCAAGAATGACTGCAGACATTGAAAACTATATGAAGACTTGTGAGATTTGCGCTCAGGGAAAATCAGAAAGACAGGCCCCAAAAGGGTTTTTTGCAGCCTTTGCCCACTCCTCCTTGCCCTTGGCATACTATCACCTTAGATCTCATAGTTGATTTGCCTTCAAGTCAAGGGTATAACACGATTTTAGTGGTGGTGGACTCATTTTCTAAGATGGCTCACTTTATAGCATTAAAGGGGGTCCCTACTGCTAAACAGTTAGCACATCATTTTAGCACACAAGTGGTTAAGTTACATGGAATACCCAAGGTGATTATCTCGGATAGAGACTCACAGTTCCTTTCCTGTTTTTGGAAGGCCTTTCTGTTGGGATTGGGAGTTGAGACAAGATACTCCACCAGTTACCATCCAGAAACAGATGGTCAAACCGAGAGGGTAAACCAGGAACTGGAGCAGTATCTGAGGTTGTTTCTTTTGAAACCGGGAGGGGACTGGTCCGATCTTTTGTGGGCAGCGGAGTTTGCACATAATAATGCTGTTAATGTTTCAACTGGCTTTACGCCATTTTATTTGAATTATGGCAAGCACCCAAATTCCACATTAGCTGAGGTGGAAGTCCCTGTCCCGGCAGTAAAAGAAATGGTGGATCAATTAAAAGAAACTCATCAAGTAGCAGTACACAACTTAGAACAAGCAAAAAGGAAGTATAAGAGTTATGCAGACAAAAGGCGAAGAGAAGGTCCTAGTTTACAAATAGGAGATGCAGTATGGTTGAGTACAAAGAATCTGAGGTTGAAAGGGAATAGGAAGTTCCTACCTAGATTTATAGGGCCTTACCCAATTGAGAAACAAATAAATCCAGTAACGTATAAAATCCAGTTACCTAGTAAATGGAAAATTCATCCTGTTTTCCATGTCTCTCTATTGAAAAAGGCTTCGCCAAATTTGCGAAAAGAACTACCTCCACAACCTATTCAATTTGAATCTGGAGTCGAATATGAGGTAAAGGAAATTCTCGACTCCAAAATAATGAAAGGACAATTATACTATTTAGTGGACTGGAAAGGTTATGGCCCCGAGGAACGTTCTTGGGAGAGTAGTTCAGATGTTCACGCTCCTAGGTTAGTGAAGGCCTTTCATAATAAATTCCCAACCAAACCCAAGAAGGAAGGACCCGCTTTGTTGGGGGGTACTGTCAGGACCTCGGAGCTCCAAGGACATAACATTTCAGCGTTAGCAGGGAAGCGGCTGCTATCCCTGCTAAGATACAGACCTGTTTGCAATCATTGGAGACTCCGTGTTCGATCGCGGAATTCCAAGATGGCCGCTAAACTCAACAGCGAGTTAGCGGTCTAGTTCCTGAAGAATTCCCCAGGTGCCGAAAGGTGAGATGAGGCGCGTGAATTCAACTAACGGCGCACTTCACCTGAAGTCTTCCCGGCATCGAGTAGAGTTTCTGAGGGCTCCGGTAAAGAGTAATTTTGTAGTCTTGTATTGGCGCTGTTGTCAAGCGCAAATTACAAACTTGTTAATTGAGAATTAAAGAAATACAGAGTAATCATCATAAGGGGAATAAATACCTTTTCTTCACGACGAGTGTGCAGAGCATCGACAAGAGGCCTCCAACGCGTCCAAGAAGGGTAACCAGAGCTACAGAAGAAGTCAGCCAAGGAAAAGAAAAAGATAAGTCCAAGTTTAAATATAAAGAATAGACAAATTCCACAGAGAGAGAGAGTAAGAGTTACAGTTACATAAGTCTATCACTAGCTAAGCATAAAAAAGGTTATCAGTTTGGTCAAAGACAAATGAACTGCATTCCTAAAAGAAAAGAAAGCGCTAATTACAAGGCTGTTCGACAATAGTGAAAAGACTGAGTAGAATTAAAAACAGAATCCCATGCAGTAGGAGTTACTGAGGTTATGAAGTAACCATATGTTCTTCAATACAAGATACAGAGAGAAAGGATTGGAAGATTATAAGGTGAATGAGATACACAGACTACAACTAGTGAGAGAAGGTAAGAGGAGGGACTATATTTATAAGTAGTAAGTGATTGAGCAGAAAATAGAGCACACAATAATTCTACTTGCACGTGTATGTTCCTCTCACACAGATATCAACTAGTTGAAGAGAATAGAAACTAAGAAAGCAGGAGAGGAGCAATAACTCAGGGTAACTAGGTAAGGAGAGTATAGAATAGAGAACTGTAATTCAATTCAATTCTTTATTATGTTTTGGAACTCCGAGGAGATCCACATAAAAACCATACATGATACAAGACCCATTCAATGCAATAAAGACGTCTACAATGTTTACAAAAATATAGAATAAACAGATTATCTATCTACAAAAGCCATCAATAAATAGCTAAAAAACATTTTAAAAAGTTAAAACAAAAAATTTCATTTGGGGATTATACAATGCAAGTAAAAAAGAGTTAGCATTTAAAATATCTAATTGCAAACATACATATCTTAACCACTTACGCCGAAATGGGCGCAATACAGGGCATATGAAGAGAACGTGCATGCAATCCTGGGTGGACAAGTTGAAAAAATTACAGATTGCAGGAGTACCATACCACTTTGCCAATAGATTGTTTAATGGCAACAAATCCTGTCTTAAAAGAAACCAAAATCGCCGAATGCCATGTGGTAGATTCCAGGCGACATAAGGTTCCATAGCTTTCCTAACATACGAGTTAGTAAGATGGTTAGCTCCTTTCTTAAGATAAATAGCCTCCTTGTCCATTTTAAAGCTAAGGTCCCAAGATGCCGCTTTCAAGAGTGTTTTTAACTGTGCAGCGGAAACAGTAAATAGTGTGCTCTCTTCCAATTGGAGAAGGGCGGCCGCCTTTCTGAAATTTTTAACAATTTGCGAGTACTCTTTTAAGCTACCCAACAGTTCAACCTTCATAAGATTTCTTAATGAACCCATTTCTCCTCTAGCCAAACTGGCAACCCACCGTACAACAGCTGCTACGCCCTGCACCCACGTACTGCGAAGGCCATATTCAAGTCTGCAGGCAGCTGCTGAACAAGCGGTATTAAGCGAGGATATGGATCTTAACACTTTCCCTTCTACAGAATGTAAAAAATCCCATTGCCTTAAATCAACCAATTCCATTCCATACAAAAGGGAAGAGGGGATTTTTGCCCTAAAAACTTCCAGTAGGCAATTGAAGTGTCTTCTCCCCGTGGCTGAGTATAATGCACTCAAGCCTTTTCCCTGAGACAGAGCTTTGCGGGTATTGTTATCGGTATGGGGCTTATCACTCAAATTATTGCAAATGATTTTTCCTAAAAAGACATAAGTCTTTACCACCTCCAATTTATGGCCGCTAACTGTCCAAACAAAGTTCTTATACTTTAACTTTTTTCTCCCTGCAATACACATAATTTTGCTTTTTGTTGCATTTATCCTCAAGTAGTGGGCTTCGGCAAAGAGATGTAATGCACGAAGACGATTGGCCAACCCTTTAGGTGTCAGATCCAGTAATATAATATCATCTGTGTATAACAAGCAGGAAATAGGGGTTCCCCCTACAACCGGGGCTATACCATCACTTGAGGAGATAAAAGCAGGAAGATCCGCAATATACAGTGAAAAAAGCAATGGGGCAAGAAGACAACCTTGTTTTAATCCATTAATTGATGGAATGACACGTGATAACCCCCTTTCTCCACCTTGCAGAACACGACACCATGTATCAGTATGTAACACCTGCACCAGATCTAGCAAGTGGGGGTGCATGCCCATGGCAGATAGCTTTCTCCACTGCAGGGGTCGATCCACTTTATCGAATACTGTGGAGAAGTCTATAAATGCCGTGTACACATATCCCCCACGAACCCTTACATATTTATCAGAGATGATCTGAAGTGCGGTAAGGTTATCTAAGGTGCCGTGCCCTTTGCGGAAGCCAGTCTGTTCTAGGGGTAAAATATGGTTTGCATCAACCCAATCATTAATTAAGGATAACAAACATTTGGTGAAAACTTTTCCAATAGCGTCAAGGAGGGCTATTTGACGATAGTTCTTCGGTATATCCCTATCGCCCTTTTTAGGTCTCGCCTGTCGATGCGCATGCGCATCGAGCTTGCGAGACTATGGGGGCTTAAACAGTCTTTAACCAACTTGCAAGGAATCGTGGCGATTCCTTGCAGTGCCCGTGAAATTCAAGCTCAATGCGCATGCGCATTGAGCTTAAAAGCGCGTGCACATGCCCCCAGCCGCCTGCCTTGCATGTATTTTCCCTCAGGCGCACTCCTCCCACACCCCCGCTCCGCCCCCTCCCCTGCCTGCCGTGTCGCATTTCTTAAGTTCCCTCAGCCGCACTCCAGACCCCTGCTGCTTTCACACCCTCTCCCCGCTCCGCCCCCTCCCCTACCCGCCGTGTCGCATTTCTCCTCCCCCCTCCCCTTCTCTGCCTTCCCTCCGTCTTGTTTTTTTTTTTACCCGCTCCGCCCCCTCCCTTTTCCCCGGAGTCACTTATTCCTCTGAAGAAATGACACAATGCTTTTAACAATCTCACAATTTGCACTCGTGTACCACTACCCCCTCTCTTCTCCCCCTTCCTCTCTCTCACTACCCCTCCCTTCTTTGTGTGCGCACGCACCACGTGAAATCCCAGCGAAAAGTTAGCAGCGCTGAAACCCTCCCAATCTCAGCCCGCCAGAATCGCTCTGGATGAAGGCAAAGCTTCTAGTGGCTCCCTAAGCTGTTTTCCTCTTACATACTCGGCTCAATCAGCGCTGCCGCACGGAAGCATTTTTTTCCATTTATTCCTCTCCGCTCCGCCCCCTCCCTTTTCCCCGGAGTCACTTATTCCTCTGAAGAAATGACACAATGCTTTTAACAATCTCACAATTTGCACTCGTGTACCACTACCCCCTCTCTTCTCCCCCTTCCTCTCTCTCACTACCCCTCCCTTCTTTGTGTGCGCACGCACCACGTGAAATCCCAGCGAAAAGTTAGCAGCGCTGAAACCCTCCCAATCTCAGCCCGCCAGAATCGAAAGCTTCTAGTGGCTCCCTAAGCTGTTTTCCTCTTACATACTCGGCTCAATCAGCGCTGCCGCACGGAAGCATTTTTTCCATTTATTCCTCTGAAGGAATGACACAATGCATTTCCCGATCTCACAATTTGCACGTGTGTAGTTGAAGTTGATCCCAAAACATGCCCTTTCACGTGAAAACCGTTTCTTCTCCCTTTTTCACAAGCGAGGGATCATCCCAGGTAGGAGGGACCAGAGGGAGAAAGAGAACCGCAACGCCTCATTCTTTTCTCGAACCCTCACTCTCTCTCTGCCTGCATTGCTCAGGTTTCCCTCTCGTCTTTTGTCTAGATCATTTCCATCTGCCCCTTTGCAAAGCTGGTTCCGTCTCTTTTTTGCTTTCCTTTTCACCCGTCTCTTTTCTGTCATTCTGTATTTTCGGTTTGCCTCTCTCAACTACAAAGAATTTGACAACTATAAAATTCACACACAAACATATAAGCCCCTTCATACAGACTCATGAACACTTTAACAGAACAGATGCACCCCCCTCCCCCACCACAAAGCGCGTCCGCTTCATTACTTCATGCGCGGCCTCTCCTTAACCTAATCTACCTCACCATCTATTCTGTGTTGTCAGACTAGAAAGCACCTTCGATGCATCTGCTACTATTTGCTTGACGTCCTGCGCGCTCCTCTCATCCTGTGTCCTACAAGTCCCTTCTTTTATTTTAATTAAATACCGGACCATTTACTTGCAAAAAAAAAAATACAGACTGCAAGGCGCCTTCAGTGCATCTGCTACTATTTGCTTTAACACAAACTAACACTTTACCATACTGCACTTCCTGCTTTCTCCCTCCCTACCTCCCTTTTTCTTGAGTCCCTTCTGCTTTAGCTACATGCCACTACTATTTGCTTGCCATCTTTCGTGCTCTTAACCCTCCCTTTCTCCATTAAGCCCTTATTGTTTTTTTATAATACATCATACCATTTGCACACAATACTACCTTACTCTTACGCAACTGCTACTATCTTCTTCTCTCCCTCCCTGTCTCTACCTACTACAGCATCCATTTTAATATAACAATTTGGAGCTGTACTGCAACTTTTGTATTTCTACTACGACTCATTATTGTTTACTTGTTTTTATATGTTATTACAATGCTACAATTGTTAGTTATTTCTGTTAAATAACACGACAACACACAAAAACAATTTAGTTCGCCTCTACAAATATGCTCACATTCCTTTTGCCTTCCATAACTTTACTATCAACAAGTTGCTGCTCTTATATCTTTTGCCCCCCACTCTTCCTTATCCATACTCTGCCATCCACCCATACAATCTTCCTTCACACACACAATACTTTTGAAATAACTTTCTCGCATATTACCTTTTAGCACTCCATACTAACAAGCATTTTTGCTGCCTACTCCCACAGTCCCCCGCAGCCCAAACTCACACGTTGCACAAAACTCCATATTGTATTAAAATAGCGTGCCACTTGCCAGCCGCAATTAACCTCCTGGTCCAAGTACGCCCACCCCTCCCCTGGAGGGTTTGAATGCGCATTGTTTGTGTTGAGGAAGGTCACGTGAGCACTCTCTGCAACAGCCCACCCCCAAAAGGCACGTGCTCATCTCCCAGCTGGCTGCTGCTTTGACACAGGCCGACACTTCCTGCCGTGCGTTCCTTGCCCCCACCCCGAAAGAATTTGAGATGGCATGTTTGACCTCCGACCTTGCTTATCCATCCCAGTCCTCTTCTGTTCTTAATTTCAGCTTCTATACCCCTGCACACCAACTGTTTGAAAACCACGTAGGGTATACTTATACTGGGTTAGACTTTGGCACGTCAGTAATGGGTTTATGTGGTCAGCGGAATCTTTTTGGGGGTGGAAATAGGGGAAGAGGGTGTTATGCCAGGCACCCTTTGAGGCCTTATTGCCTCCTTGTGCTTTCACCAACACATCCACCATCACCTCCACATCCACCACCACCACATCCACCACCACCACATCCACCACCACCACCACACCCACCACCACCACACCCACCACCACTACATCCACCACCACATCCACTACAACCACCACCCCATCCACCACTACCACCACCACCCCATCCACCACCACCGCCGCATCCACCACATCCACCACCACCACATCCACCGCATCCACCACCACCACATCCACTGCATCCATCACCACCACATCCACCATCACATCCACCATCACATCCACCACCACATCCACCACCACATCCACCATGACATCCAATGCCACATCCACCACCACATCCACCACATCCACCACCACTTCACCACCGCATCCACCACCACATCCACCACTCATCCACGCAACGCCACTCACACACGCAACGGCACTCACACACGCAACGCCACTCACACATGCAACGCCACTCACACACGCAACGCCACTCACACACGCCACTCATCCACGCAACGCCACTCATCCACGCAACGCCACTCATCCATTTGCAAAACGAAAAAGGTCAAACTCTTCTATTGCGAGACCTATTGCATTTTCAATGCTTGTTAAACAGTGGCACCAGTATGCTCCCTTTCCAAGAGGAGGGGAGAATTTTCTTAATGAAGCAAAATCTGAAAACAGGAAACAGTATTTTGCTCCATAACACTGGTTCCTGTTTCAAGACAGATATCAGGAGTTCATCAGGCCCCATGGCTCCTGAGGTACGCATATCCATAATCGCCTGTTCAATAATTCTTTCTGAAGGGGACTCTATTGGGGAATCAAGCTCAGTACTAAGGCCCCTAGGCTCCACCAACTGCCCATTCATAGCGTATAAAGTGGAGATCTAATTGATCCATAACGATTCAGAAATAGGAATTGGGAGGGGACCCACTCTTGCACCACAACCCTCCCCTATAAGAGACCAAAACTGTCTAGCTTTGTCATGAACCACTGCCTCCCGTAGATTTATCCATAGGGAATCCTCTTTTTCTTTTTTTATCTTTTTCTTAATCCTACACCTCCTTCTTTTTAAACGATCAATTGTATGGAGTCTTTCAGTAGATCTGCACAGGTATTGCTCCCGCACTAACTTATTTATTTCCTTATTGAGGAGAATAATTGATCTTGGGAGGAAGATCTTTTTTGGCGCCAAATTTGATTTTTTACCAACCAAGATGATCTTCTTCATGAAATCCTCAAAATAGATTAATTCAGACCCTTTGCAATTATTTAATTCCAATATAGTTTTATTAAGGATACATCCCAGACCCTTTTTGGCTTTAAAGTCCCAAAAACATCTTCCCGACTTCTTATAAAAATTGACCACATCACCGTTGAGTGACCAAGGGTCAGATTTAGGTGGGTGTATTGAAAGGGTTAAAGTTATCAACCTATGATCACTAAATATATTCTCTGAGACCGCCATATCTCTCAGTAAAGAGAAGGAGCGGTGGTCTGTGATTACATAGTCCAAAATTGACTCACTTGTGCTGGCTTTATGGGTATTTTTTGCTGGGACATCAGAAGGGAGCCTACCATTCACTATTAGCCCCTCCATAAGAAGCAATTCTTCTAGCAGTATTTTCCCTCTTTTATTAGTTTTGATTTTATTGGGAAAAAGGGCTTGAGGAATCAAAATAGCTTCCTCTTTAGATTTATTTCTAAAAAGCTCTAAGCTATAATTAGAGACTCTGCAATTGAAATCCCCCACTAACAACACCTGATGAGTAAGTATTGTCTCCTTTATCTTTTTAATAAAATTAAAAACCTTCTTTAATACACTATTGTAACGTTCCTCAGGGGGGATATAAGCATTTATTATAACCAGTGAGTTTTTATTTTCCCCACTACCAAAGCTACTAAGGGTGACCGCCTGAAAAAGGTTACTCTGATCCACATAATGGGAGAATTTCCACTTTATTCTATTAGAGAGAAGGCACGCAATTCCTCCTTTTGCATGCCCTCTCTTCGAAGGAGAGGCTGCGACCTCAAGAACAAAGTAGTCCCTCCCCGCGCCTATTCTGTCTATACACCAGGTCTCTTGAATACAGATCACACCGGGGTTCAACGAGAGAAGATACTCTAATTTTTCAGGACTATTGTTGATCCCCGCAGCATTCCAGGAGAGAATTTTTAAGCTACTGCTAAAGATTGGGAAATAGCTTTGGGTTATCTTTTGATTTGCTTAGCAAAGCCCCAGGAAGCCAATTCCATTGTTGATTATCCTCTCTTGAGGTGCTGTAATTATTTTGCGGAGCAGGAATTACATGGGACACTAGCCGTTTAGTTTTTACTACACATATTTTTAATTCCTCGAAGAAGGGAGGGTAACCTGCTTGACCCCTGTTCCGTTGAATAGGTCTATTTTCACAGAATCTATCTCCACAATTCGCCAAAACAGGTATCACATCGATTCCTCGACTTTGAAAAGTTTCAGCTTGCTTCAAAATGAGGTTCACTATTAGCTTGGAATAGAACGTTACCCTAGTATGGGATGTATTGTCGGTTCTTGAAATTAAAACCAAATCAATATCATTTGATTGAATTAATTTTAGACTCTCTATATCTCTAAAACATTTGAGTAGCAATGATCTATTTAATGCTACATCATGGTCAAACAACGGAAGAAAATCAAGAATCAATGTATCTACAAGATCTTCCGTAATTTTTCTAGGTGGTTCTAGCGAACAGGCAGTACCTTCAACTAGGGAATGAAAAATAGGAGCAGCGGGATTGAGAACACCTGAAACAGAAGGTGCTAGCTTTGTCACTTCTATTTTTGGAAGGAGAATCGTAGATCTCCCCCCCTCAGGGGGAGGTCCTCCTATAGATAAAATAGAGCCATTAGGGAAAACTTTATTGCAATCAGCAAAGGGTACTTGGATATCGGGAATACAAGAATTTGAATCCTGCTTCAAGAGCCCCTTATCTTGCTCTTCCGTACTAGGCAAGTCATTTGACTGATCTTGAGAATCCTCAAATATTATTTGTCTCACCCTTTTTGTCCTATGTCTACGAATTGTTTTTCTCTTTTTTCCTCTACACCTTTTGTACTTCCCTATTATTTCTTTTCCTTCTTTCTCAGTCCCCTTGGATTCTGGCATGAAGATTGGGAAGAGCGCTTTATCAAGTTTACAATCTGCGGAAATCCCATCTTCTTCTATAATTTCAAGATCAGAATCCCTTATACAATTATAAGCTGAAGATTTAGGGACTGGAAAAGGCTCATTTCTAGCTGGGACCCCCGAAGTAATTAAATCAGGATTACAAAGCATGCACATAGGATTATTTCCGGTAGGAGGAGCACCAGGGGACACCAGGTCTTGCGAACCCACTCTAGGATCTGGTTCCACTGTCTTCTCTGGAAGTCTAAGTAATAAAGCCTTTAATATCTGAGTGACAGATTCCAAAACACAGTCAGAGCTCCCCACGAATTTACTTAATAACCGTATTATCGAAGACAACAAATGTTCCAAAGCAATCAATGACTCCAAAATAGGCTTTTCATGACTATCCAAGCCTGGTGGTATAATAGGATCAGTACCTGAAATATTGAGCACAGGACTTTTTGAAAGGTTAAACTGCATAGATGAATCTTGAGATTTAAGGGAGGGGGTGCTACTATAAAGCTGCAAGCTAGAAGGTGTGGTGCCAATCGGGGTTTTAGTGGCTTCATATAATTTCAGTGAACCATCTGCTAAGTAACGACCACACAACTCCAAGTCAATATCTAACCCTTGAGAGTCGCCATTACATATCTCCATTGGCTGGGTACTTCTTACTAAATCGTTAGTCAAACACATGTCAGGTTTTGAGAGGGCATTATTTTGATGCACATCCTCCAATCTAGAAGCGAACAAATTAACACTGACGGGGCTTTCTACGGGGATTAAATTATGCCCCTCACAAGATTGTAAGTCAGGAATCGATTTTTCTACCACAACTGGCCCCTTCTTTACTAACGCAGCATCTACACCAAGCGAAGGAGTTACCCCTATGTTCTTGTTTATAGTAATTTCTTCTGGGACAGCCTCCTTCACCAAGTCCTTATCCATAGTCTTTTCCCATAATTGAAATAACTGGCATTGTCCTTTTAGTTGGAGATTTTTTGATTCCTTGTTACGTAGGGGGTTAGATCTTGTCTTAACACAAGACCTTCCCCCCAAGAGTCTCCCAGAACGTAACTTTTTTGCAGTCATCTTTAGACTTGTATCCAAGACGAAGGTAAAACGCAATACCAATATAAGGAACAATAATTAACAGTTTAAAATAGATAAAATAGGGCGATTGGAGAATGCGAGTCTGAGTTCCAATACTAGTAAACAAGTCAAAGTCTGTGTAAGCATGAATGGATAATACAATCTATCAAACAAAACAAAAAAAAGAAACAAAAGAATCAAATATATAAAATAACAATAAGTGGGCCCAGCCCAGCCTACTTCAGCCAGTGAGGGCCACAGAGGGCCCGCCCTTTGTCCGGGCTCAGTCCGGCGCGTCCCGCGCGTGACGAGGGACCTGCCGGTGCTTTATGCACCTCCTGGCACGCTGGTTACTGGCGTCGTCGCTTCCCCCCAAGGGATGCTGGGGATTGGAGTCCGACCGGCGGAGCCAAGCCCGGCCGGTCGGTTTCTGCAACACAGGATGTGGCGGAGCCAAGCCCGGCCGCTTGAACTGTGAGGCGAGTCAGCGAGTCTGGCAGCAGGGGTAAAAAGATGAGGAATAGGGAACTCGGCCCCTGCCGGTGCTTTATGCGCCTCCTGGCGCGCTGGTTACTGGCGTTGTCGCTTCCCCCCAAGGGATGCTGGGGATTGAGTCCGACCGGCGGAGCCAAGCCCGGCCGGTCGGTTTCTGCAATGAAGGATGTGGCGGAGCCAAGCCCGGCCGCTTGAACTGTGAGGCGAGTCAGCGAGTCTGGCAGCAGGGGTAAAAAGATGAGGAATAGGGAACTCGGCCCCTGCCGGTGCTTTATGCGCCTCCTGGCGCGCTGGTTACTGGCGTTGTCGCTTCCCCCCAAGGGATGCTGGGGATTGGAGTCCGACCGGCGGAGCCAAGCCCGGCCTGTCGGTTTCTGCAACGAAGGATGTGGCGGAGCCAAGCCCGGCCGCTTGAACTGTGAGGCGAGTCAGCGAGTCTGGCAGCAGGGGTATAAAGATGAGGAATAGCGAACTGTAGATTAAGAATAGACGTGAGCCTTTTTGATTGAGTTCTTGTCTTCACACTACAGGTCTTCTCTGAATAAGGAGTCTGCAGGACGGACACCCAAGAGAAGCTAGAAGGAAGTACCTGAGCAGTCTCTTCTTTGTCAGTTTATTATTTTATCCACTCCCCTTTCCCCCCTGAGGATCTTTCAGAGTCAAGTTTTATAACTGGTCGGGGAGAGCTTTGGGCGGGAGTTGGGAACTATCGACTTCTGCTCCTGCGCAAGATCTTCTGAGGTGAGAGTTACAACTGAGGCCCTGACAATAAGTTTTCCTATTACCTTGCAAAGGAGGGAGTCAGTCGCGGTGTTGCACTGACGTCACCAAGAGCCGCGCTGTTATTGGTTGAGACAGCGGGTGTGTAGCTGAGGTAATAGTTGTAAAGGAAGGGTAAGTGCAGGAGCATGGGAACTTGTCTCACGAGAAAAGCCACACAATTATTGGTTGAAATTTATTTGAATTGAAATCACTGATAGGTTCTTGAAAATAAGAAACGCGCTAGTATTGGGGAAGTATTTAGTAAACAATTGAGTGTAGCTGCATATTAAATCCTCAGTATATGTGGCATTTAGATCCAACAGTTATAGGAAACAGACCCGATAGGAGGTACTTAGGTTTTGCGCAAGAGCAATACATGAGAGGAAGATCTCATATCATGTACGGAGGGGAGAGAAAAATGTCGCTATTCAAGAAAATTAAGAATTTCTTTGTAATTGTAATTGTAAAATCACTTATATAGCGCATGGCTACCCGTAGGCATCCCAGCGCTCTTGGCAACGGTAAGGATAAAATGATTAAAACAAGAGAAGGAATTATTATTCCACCACCAAATACGCCCGCATCATACATGATGGTAGAAAGGGGCTATCACACTTGTGTGTGGTTAGAAAACTGGACGGAATATACAAAAGTTGATGGTGTTTTGGCATTTCCAGAACATGGTACTTTTAATGGTAGAATTTTGTATAATTTGAGAACTCGCATGAATGAATTAGATCCCAGACCTAGATTAACCCAGTACAAAGCATTAGAAGAATGGGAAACTGAGGCTTTGGAGCGAGACAGACCCAGAAGCAACAGAAATTGGAGTAAATTTTATCCCAGATTTCCAAAAGAGACAAGAGATAAGCAAATGAAGAAATGGAGACAGTCCATGTTAGTGGAAGGGTTATATCCTGTACTGACTTTGAAAGAACCATCAGGAAGCAAGTGCACAGAGAAAACGAGAAATGTAATGACTAGTGGTGAATCAGATGATGACTACTTGGAGGATTTGTTAATGAAAAGTCCGCCACCTTACCATGAAGAAGCAAATAGAGTTAACCCTAGCGCCCCGTTCTTAAAACCACCTTTGGTTCCGCAAGTAGTGCATGAAACTACGTTAGAAAAAGTGCTACAGGAGAGGGAACAAGAAGCCATAAATAAACAGAGAAGTGAATTAATTCAGAAAATTTCACAGTTGAATACGAGTCCTGAAGCCTTGACCATTACAGTAACCATAGGTCCCGCTGTTACATTATATGGAGAAAAACAGTCCTGTCCTAAACCTCCCGTTCTGACTGCACCTGCAGTGCAATCTAGAAAAGAACCTTTGATAGTTGATGATCAAGTAAGTGAATGCGAGTCAGTGATGTCCCTGATGGATTAACCTATAAGGGAACCAGTGAGTGACCCGATCAGAAAAAACACTCCCGGTACGGATGGAAACATCCTCAGGTACAAGAAGCGCTACTGTAGTATCCTCGGAAGAGATAGAGAGATGGTCCAGAGAAATAGAAAAGCCAAAATCTCAGCCAAAGGTATTGGATATTTTTAAATTAAGAGTTGAATTAGAAGAAATGATGGCTCGAAATGTGGGAATGGAAAGGTTAAACACACTCAGTGAGGACGAATTGTTGTTTATATGTCGAAGTATCACTCGAAATACTAAAACATTTCATGAAAAGTTAATGAGTTTGGCTTCTGAAATGGGAATTGATATTGGAAAATCTAAAGTTTTACAGAAACCTTACCGAGCTGAATCTTCTGACAAAGATTTAGAAAACATCAATGTGTCAGGACGTAAAGTGCAAATCAAGGAGATACTGTCCCTATTGCAAAAGTGGGGTAATTTAGATAAATGAAAAACTAGATGGGCAAAGAAAAAGGAGGAAGCTCAAGCGAAAAATACTACAAATGAATATTTATTAAAAGAACCAGAAAAGGTAGAAAGATTGTGTCCAATGAGAGAAGTACCAGGAGGACGTTATGTACATGTCCCATGGTCTAGACAGGATATTTTATCATTTACAAACGATTTCCCGAAACTCAGAGAGAAACCTGTAGAGTGGTACAAGCAAGTCGAAAGGTTTGTAAAAGTCTGAAAAGTATTGTTGAAAGATTTAGATGGGTTGTTTGATATTGTAGTCCCCGCAGATTTATGGACAGAATGTAAAATCACTATTGATTGGCCTAATGGCGAGCACCCAAGAGACCCAAAGACAGGAGCACCATCAGATGACGTGATGAAAAAGTATCAACAAGTCATAACATTTCTGAAAGGAAAAGTACCCCCGAAAGAAACCGATTGGACAAGAATAGACAGAACTACCCAAAATAAAGATGAATCAGTGCATGCATATTATGAGCGTCTTTTACAAGTATTCAAGCAGTATGGTGGTTTGGAAAGCATTGATACGAAAGACATGACACATTTTATTTATCGGGGTGTGTCAGGATTAAAGCCAGAAATTTCGCAAATGATGAAAGATCATAACATTTGCTGGCAAGCCAAGCCGGTAGATGAAATACTTAAGTATGCAAAATATTGTGGGGATGAAATTGACAAAAAACGAAAGAATTTAGAAGAAAAGGTAATGTGGGCACAGGTAAAATTAGCAGAACAACAAGAACTCCAGTTGAATCAATTGAAAAATAATCAAAATCAAGGAGATGGAAATGGGGGTAAACCAAGAGGTAGAATGAATAGAGAGGAGGCCAAGAAAAAGTGTCCTTGTCATGGGTGCGGAAAAATGGGGCATTTGAGGAATGAGTGTAAGGCTGTATTGAGTAACAATGTGCAAAACGACAATTAGAATCCACAGGCGCAGAATGGGGTGTCAAGGAAGCCACAGCAACAGGTAATAAAGAACCAGTTACCACTTGCACCTATTCCAGATTCTGGGACCCAAGCAAATTACAAAGTGGATACCACAAATTGGGAGGGAAGTGGAAGGAGAGACGCAGTGACATCACAATTTCTTATGAGTGACGCATTTTTCGAGGAAGACAGTTACTGACGGTGCCTGATAGGGGAGGACGAGGAGTGCGTGCTTGGCGCAGCCTTGCTGGTAGATCAGTCAGGTCCATACATTGAGGGGAAAAGTTGAGGGAAATGATGTTACCTTTTTGTTGGATACTGGCGCTACCCGTTCTACTGTGAGAATAGCAGACGTTCCAAACCTACCCCTCTCGGGAGAAGCGATCCAAGTAGTGGGCGTTTCTAATAAACAAATTAGTACCCTTGTTACAGAACCTATGGAAATCAGAATAGGTAATGTTAAAGAAATGCATAAGTTTGTGCTGTGCGACTCCAGTCCAGTGAACCTATTAGGTAGGGACTTATTGTGCAAAATGAATTGCACAATCTTTTGTACCCCAAGTGGTGTTGAAATTCAAACCCCAGATGAAGATGGAGTTTATAAATTAATGTTAGCCAAACAAGAAACTGAAAATAAAGAGATGCTTGGGGAAGACCTCCCAAAAGAATTGCAACATAAGGTGAATCCTGAAGTGTGGGATTTCACTAGAAAAGATGTAGGATTAATGGCAAATGTTGACCCAGTAAAAGTGACAGTAAAAGAAGGTGCAGTTTACCCAAATATTTGACAATACAAGATGAGCCCAGATATAAAGGCAGGCATTTCAGCAGAAATAAAACGTTTGGTTGAGGAAGGCATTTTACAAGAAATGATGATCAGTCCATGTAATTCACCTATAATTGGCATAAAGAAACAGAGCGGGAAATATAGGATCATACAAGACCTCCGCAAAGTTAATAAAATTGTCGTCCCATGTTGTCCAGTTGTGCCGAATCCTGCAGTGATTCTGTATCAGATACCGTCGGGAGCCAGATGGTTCACGGTAATTGATTTGTGCCGTGCATTTTTCTCCATACCATTACATCCAGATAGCAAATATCTTTTCTCGTTCAAATTTGACGACCATGTTTACGTTTGGAATCGTGTCCCTCAGGGGTACACAGAGAGTCTATCGATTTTCAATCAGATATTGAAAAGATGTCTTGAATCTTTGGTTTTGCCCTCACAGTCTGTCCTGGTGCAATACATAGATGACCTGTTGGTGGCATCTAAGACTCGAAATGACTGTGTTGTTGTGTCAGAACTCAAGCTTATACACTTTAATGGCTTACCAAATTCTTGCATCCTAGGTCCCAAATCCCGCTAGGCAATGTTAGTAGGTCTTACTCAGAACCTCCAAATCATTACCTTGGGGGACGGGGGAATTGGATAAAATAATAAACAAAGAAGAGATTGGTCCAGAATGGCTCCTTCTGTCAGCTATCCGCAGACGTCGTCTGTTCTTTTAGTGGAACCCGAAAATTAATACAACATTACTACCTTTACTTCTACTCTACTCTAGAATTACTCTGCTGTGTATCTCACCCACCCTAGTTCTTCTGGACCTTGCTTCTCTTCTGATTATTAGTGAGATTCTGTCTTCCTCGCTTTTTAGTTGTTACTGATAGAAGAAAACAAACATTAGTTCCACCAGTCTGCTTTATTCTAATTAGTCTATTAATTTTATTGTAAGTGCACTTACTTCACTATCTGAGGAGTACTTCTTTATTTGGGTTTCTATGTTTTTCTCTCTGTACTTTAAGTTGCTGTCTTTTTAATGCGTCTTCTCATCTAACCCTGTTTTTTCTCTCGCAGGTCTTCTTGAGTACTCGACGTCTGTTCTGGTGATTATTTACAATTTTACATGCAGCTTTTAATTAGCTTTCCGTGGACTCTAGGAAGCTAACTAATTTTCTTTTCTTTTCCTTTCACAGGTTTCCTGTATTTGCATGAGTTCAGTTCTGGTAAGTATTTACAAATTTACATGTGACGTATTTATTTTCATTCCTTGTGTCTAATGAATTGAAAGTAATTATGTCCTTTTCTTTTACAGGTTCTATAAACAACTCGACTGCAGTTCTGGTAAGTTTTGAAATACAATTCTTAAACTCCGTGACAGTTTTCACTTAGCTCTGTGCTCTGCTGTTTTCTTCTGCTGCCCGAACGTGAACTTTGATGAACTCCTAAGCTGACGAACTCTCGCACGCTCTCCGACTCCTCCGACCTTCAGCTCCTGAAAATAACTCGCGCCGGACACTGGTGCCGAGTTACGCTGTAGCTCAAGGTCTTCTGCTCTCCGGATACAATTTGGAGAAAAATTATATTATTTACAGGACTAAGAAACTCTAGGGGCTGAGCGCTAACTTTGACGACCTTCCTGACTGAAAACCTCAGTGAAGTGCGTTGTTACAAAGGTGCTCGCGCTGCACCTCTACTCTCCTGCAGCTGTGGGCTCATAGACTAGACCGCTCACCTCCAGTTCTACCTTTGTGGCTGTAGGAAGGTGGATATCTGACTATGGTTACCCCCACATTTTTTTGCCTGGTGTTTAGCTGGTTTTTGACATAGTTGGCCTGGGATCCTGCTATTCAGGGCCCCAGGCTAATTGCTCTCTCCTTAAAATGGACTCCATGTACCTTAGGTACATACACAATTGGAAATGGCTCACCTTATTGGCCCCTGTAACAGTGTACCCAGGTACCCAGGGCATAGGTGCTTCCAAGACCTACCAGGGGCTGCAGCATGTATTGTGCCACCCCTGGCCTGGCCTCCATATTTGACACAACTGGCTGATCACTCAGCTGGGGTAAGTCGGTGTAACCACCCCTTACTTAGGTGTAGTATGCCTATACCTAACCTAAAATGGACACATATGTTCCTATCAGTCACTCCTATGGAAGGCCTCATCAATCCTGGAGGCAGAGTGCTTGGAAATATGTGAGATGGTGCTCTGGCATGAGCTGAGCCTGTCTGCAGCTTTCGGAACCATGTCCTTTAGCTGTTTCATGATATTGCCATACCATATACTCTTAAGTGCATTATGAACCTCGCGGTTAAATGTTATCTTGGGTTTGGCTTTATCAAAACATGTCGAGCAAGGTGTCATACGAATTGGAATACTACCCCCTCGCCAGTTCTGGCGACGGGGGTAGCATTCCACCCTTCTAGAGGGACACGACATGTACCTAGCCTGAACCCCGGTTAAAGTTAAACAGAGCCTTAGCATCCCAAAATGGATGCTGCCACCACAGACACAAGTCTGACCTCCTGCTGCTGGGAGTCCTTCCAGCGAGGGCAGCTTGGACAAAGGGTTTCCTGCCTGGGGAGGTGCTAGCACCACTCCAGACAGGATTTTGTGTATTGGGTAGGACAGGGCTGAATAAAATCAGACATGCCTGGGGCACACAAGGTGTCCCTGTGCATAGGCCAGTTCAAACCGGTGCTGGGGCTTTCCAGCCCCAGTCCTGGCGTGAAACTGGACAAAGGAAAGGGGGTGTAACCACCCCCCTTCCTGGTTCCACCCAGAGGAGGGACCTAGTAGGTGATCCGGCCCCCCAGATTCGAATAAGAGTGGGAGCTGTGTCCTGAGACTTCAGATCATCCTGAATCAACTTGAAATACAGAAGAAGACTGGACTTCGACATTCTGCTGCACAGAAGACGGAAGAGAATCTCCCTTGTGGCCAAGGAGTGACCACCCTGTGAACACAGGCACCAACCAGCAACTCGACGTCTGCTTTGCCGCCGCCTTCCACCGGAGCCCGAGCCCAGAGCCTGACAAGACCCAGACTCCCAGACTTCTCACCGCCCGATCCACAGTCCCTGCAAAGAAGGGACCCGTGGAGGCACCGAGAGACGTGGGACCGGACCTCTTGAAAGACCCCCGAGAAACTGACTGCGCAGCATCAGAGGCACCCTCGACGCTGTGCTTTGGGGTTTGAGAAGCCCCAACCTCGAGCAGCCCTTGCACCGAAGATCAGCCCCCCAGCATCTCCACGATCTGCGTGGGGCCCTTTTGCACTGTGCCACTCGACGCGCCATCCCGGCCACTTGCCACGTGGCTAGCGGCCATCTTGGTGACGAAACCTTCGACTTACACTGCGGGTCTGGTTGCTCCAGACTTGCCCTTGCTCCTGTAAAAAGGAGTACCTGCTCTGACCTTGCTGGCCTGAGTAACAAGCCTTTTTTGATTCCTGCGTGGCTTGCATTAGCCAAGGCCTGTTTGCTCCAATCGAGTTGCCGACACCGCCAACAGCGAGAAGCCTGCGTGGGACAGCTCGTGACCGACTCCTGGACGTCTTCGACCCCTCGTGTCCACGTGGCTGCAGAGAGAAGCTACACCTCGATGCCTGTTTGTACCCGACATCGCCTGGTTCCACTCTGGTTCCACGGTAGTCACTGGCTAGTGACTTTGAACATTGTCCCCTCTGCTTTCAGGTCTTCACCTCTTCAGATCCACCCTTGGAACCACCGGAACTCTTCACATCGAGCCGCCTGCAGCATCTCCAGCTCCAAGCACCATCGACCTGCGTGACGAAACCCGACACTACTTCGACCCTATGCACCCGCTTCCTGTGGGTGAGGTAACTCAGCTCCGCCGGTGTTCCCACACTGGTACACACCTCTAGTGTCTGTGTCTAAAGTTTCATCCTTCTAGGTCATTCGGAAGGTTCCTTTTTAACTAACTTTGTAACTTTTACGCACCATTGAAATTGCATTGGTAAAGCGTGCACTTTCCGCACTGCACCGGAGTCCCGCGGGCCTTTCCCGACTTCTTCACTGCTAGTCCCGAACAGCTCCAGCGATTCCCCAGGCCCTAGGCCTCTTCACTTTCCCCATAGTGGTTCTTATACCACTATTTTAGTATATGGTTTAGGTGGCCCCTAGGGCTCATCCATAATTGTGCAACTTTTATGTATTTAAACTGTGTTTTGTTTTAACGCATTTGCTTCTGTGCTCATAAAGAGTATCAGGGTTATTTGTAGAAATAAATCTATATATATTTTCAATATATATCTGTGTGGTGTCCTTTCATTTGGTATTCAAGGGATTGTGTATGGTAAAACAGCTTGCTTCACATGCCTTTACAGAGTTTAGCCTAAGACTGCTTAGTCCATGCTACCCCTAGGATAGCTTGTCTATAAGGTTGACTTTACAACCTGCACCATAAGGGTTGCTTGGCATGGTACAAGGTGATCACTAGAACTAGTGAGCATCATATACCAGGCCAACTTCTCACAGTGGCCATCTTATGTCTCCAACTGCGGACCAGTCCGGTCCATGTACTGCAGCTAGGGAACTCCTGCTCCTTTGTCAAAGAACATACTCCGCAAATACTAGCACCTAATTTAGCAGTTCTGACATGTTGATACCATTGCATTGCTGAATCATTTGGCAGAAGGAGGGCAAAAAGTGTCACCTGAAAAGTTACAATTCTGTACCACATCGGTAAAATATCTGGGGCACCAGCTAGAAAGAGTTGTCAGAAGAGTTACCTCTGAAAGAGTTAAAATATTCAGAAACATGAATCTACCTCAGACACAGAAAGAAATCAGAATGTTTCTTGGAGTTGTAGGTTACTGCAGACAGTGGATTGTGGGATTTGCAGTCCTGGCTAAACCCCTGATCCAAATGACAAAGAAGAGAGCAAAAGACCCAATAGAGTGGGATGACGAAAGCCTGACTGCCTTCTTGAAGCTGCAAGACTGTCTTTGCTCAGCTCCAGCCTTAGGGATGCCTGATTATTCAAAGGAATTTGCATTGTTCTGTGATGCACACGACAATTGTGCATTGTCTGTTTTGACCCAAACTCACGGGTTAATGAGACGTCCTGTGGCATATTTTTCATCCACACTAGATCCAGTGGCATCTGCATTGCCAGGATGTCTGAAAGCAGTAGCTGCAACCTGCATGAGTCTTGAGCAAAGTGAATCCATCATTATGGGACACCCTGTAACCGTGTATGTCCCACATTCAGTGGTGATTCTGTTAACCAGAACACATACTCAGTATTTGACTCCTAGTCGGCTGACTAAGTATGAGCGAATTCTTCCAGGTGCAGGAAATGTGACTATTGCTAGATGCACTGTCTTAAATACAGCTAAACTGTTACCTGATTCACAGGGGAAGTCAAGCATGATTGCATTGACCTCACAGAATACAGTACTAAGCCCCGTCCAGACACAAAAGAAGAGCCATTATTAAATTCAGAATATGAGCTATTTGTGGATGGTTCATGCATGAGACATGAGGAAGGAGGATTAAGTGCTGCATATGCTGTGTGTACTGTGTGGGGACCAGTTGAAGCATCCTATTTACCTGGAGTCAAGTCTGCACAAATAGCCGAATTAGTTGCATTGACAAGAGCTTGCAAATTTGGGAAAAATTGGAAAGTAACCATATACACTGACAGTCAGTATGGTTACGGGGTTGTGCATGACTTTGGCCAACTCTGGATGTAAAGGGGGTTCCTGACTTCTTTGGGTATTCCTATTAAAAATGGACATTATGTAAAAGACTTGTTGGAAGCAATTCAATTGCCAAAAGAAGTGCCTGTGGTCAAGTGTGCTGCTCACCAATCTGGAAATGACAAAGTGACAGCAGGTAACTGATATGCTGACCAACTAGCCCAGCATTGTGCCATACATAAGATGGCATTAAAAAGAAAATCAATGCATATGGAAACAGCTGCCAACTTATGTTGCTTGAAAGAGTGAAAACATGGGAAGAAGTGAGAGATTTGCAAAACGAGGCAGAAATAAAGGAAAAGGAAAAGGAAAAGTGGGAGAAAATAGGATGTTGAAGGGTTGAGAATAGTGTTATTATTTACCTTGATGGGAGACCTGTGTTACCAGATTGTATGCTTGCTCCTATGGCTAGGATGTATCATGGAAATTTACACATAGGTAGAGATGCGATGATTAGGCAGTTCAGACAGAGTTGGTTCAATGTGAGATTCAGGAATATAGCAGAGAGTCTTTGCCAGAGGTACATAACCTGCCAACGAATGAATCCTGGTAAGAGAACTGTAGTATTGACAGGAAATATTGGAAAGGCTGAAGGTCCCTTCATACGACTCCAGATTGATTTCATCCAGTTACCCCCTTGCAGAGGGCTGAAGTACGTCCTTGTCTGCCTGTTCTCAAAATGGGTGGAAGCCTACCTTACCCACAGGAATGATAGCATCACTGTAGCTAAATTACTATTGAAGGAACTCATACCACGTTTCGGTTTTCCAGTAACAATTGAATCAGACCGAGGGTCTCATTTTAATAATGAAATAATTCGTCTGATCTGTGAAGCATTCCAAATTGAGCAAAGGCTGCACTGTGCATACTGCCCAGAGGCTTATGGAGTGGTAGAACAACTGAATGGTACAATCAAGTCATGATTGGAAAAGATGTATGAATCTACCCGATTGAAATGGCCTGATGCTTTACCTCTTGTTCTGATGGGACTCAGAAGCATCCCTGACAGAAACACAGGCTTGAGTCCCCATGACATGCTCATGGGAAGAGCAATGAGGCAAGCATGGGTACCAGGACATAAGCTGATAAATATATCTGATGATTTAGTACTCAAATACTGCAAAGAACTGGCTGACCAAGTGCGTTCTATCTCTCACCAGGTTGGTGAAGACGCTGTCGCCAGACAATCAACTCCAGCACATGATCTGAATCCAGGTGACTGGGTAATGATAAAAGAACATACTCGAGAACCTTGCCTAGCACCAAGGTGGGGAGAGCCAGATCAAGTGATACTGGTTATCACCACAGCTGTAAAGTGCAGGGGAATCCCCAACTGGATCCACGCCAGTCATACCAAGAGGGTGACTGAACCTGATGAAGTAGAAGCTGAAGGTTGTGCAGCTGAGGGGTCTCAAGACGTTGATCCCAAAGTAGTTGATGAGGAGCAACCGAGCACCAGTCAGGATGAATGGATTCCAGTAGTCGACATACCTGCAGAATTTGTGAGAACCAGAAGTCAAACCTATCTAGATAGACAGAGTGATAGTGAGGATGAGTCAGGAATAGAAGAATGCACTCAGATTACAGAAATCCAAGCCAATAGTAATTCTGAGGAGGACCAGATAAGGAAAGATCGATGTACTTAGACACTTGAAACTACAGTCAGAACTCCAGAGTCTGAGGAGGGAAAGATAGGTATTAGGGTGAAAGCTCAGGCAGAAGACAATCAACAAATCCAAAGACCTGAGCAGGACCAGATAGGTGTAGAAAAAAGTGTTCAGGAAGAAGAAGGCGAGCAAAGTCAAAGTCAAATACAGCAAAATCCTGAACAAGGCCAGATTAGTATCCAGGCAGAAGAAGAGAAATTAAGCCTTGGACCAAGTAAGATAGAGAGGAATTCAGAAGTTGACGAAGAACAAGTAGTGCCACAACTGAACGAAAATAAAAGCACAGTGCCAGCTTAAAGACTCAAAAAGGGAGATAAGTGGCCTGGTTTTGTCAAAAGACTGAAATTTCACCTTAAAACAATAAAAGAACCAGAGCACGTAAATGAAATATCAAGCCAAGCTGGACCATCCACAGAGCAACCAAGAAGGAGAAGTCCACTTTTGAAAAGACTGAATAACAAGTTCAAAGGACCTGAGTGGACCTACTTCATACATTTCGAAAATCTAGAACTGAGTGATGATGACCTGATTGTTGATCAGACTGACGTAGAAGTGAGACCAACTTGAGAAAAGAATCACAGGTTAAAGTCTGTGGAAAAGTTACAAAGAGGGGATAAAATCTCCTTAGTCAGAAATGGCTGATTATAATGTTAACGGAAGACCGAAAAGAAATTGTCTAAAGACATGTTGTAGAATATGCACATGTAGTATATTAATAGTAGTTATAGTATGGTTTGGGTTGACATTAGCTATACCTTACTTAATGAACAAAGAAATGCAGAATAACACTAATATACCTGAGCAAATAGATTCACCTCATAAAATAGATACACATACACATGAAAAAGCAGTTAGTCTTAAGCAACCTGGAGTAGGTTTAGAAGCATCAGATGAAGAAGATTTACACTATAGAAGAGCTAGAAATAGAACTAATTTAAATGGTATTTCATGTAGCATTTTAGCTAGTTTAATTTATAGAACTGGAAAATTACAGTATTATTATTCCAATGTTGATGTAATGTTTTCTGAAGTTCCTTTACGTAGAAATTTAAATCGTATTTCTAGTACTAGATATTCTACACACTTCATGGGTGAATATTTTCTAACAATAGGACCAATAGACATAGCCGAAGCACACAAACAATCTAACATGTACATTACAATAGAAAGAAAAGATTTTTCTAGATTTAGTAGAGAAAAGGAGACAGGATTTCCATAAAAAAGCATCTGAGCATAAACAAAAGATTCCTAAATGGGCTTAAAATAAAGAGTTTACCTCTAATGGCAGGACTCAAGCTGCTATGTTGCTGGAGAGAAAACATATTATTATAACAATATATTCATTGGTTCCAGTGAATGTGAACATAATTTCAAAGTTATTGGGGGTTGGGGTTTCAAAGATGGAACTGAACCAGTTTACACTGGAATTTATTACATTTGTGGGAACAAGGCCTATTTTAAATTGCCTGATCATTGGTATGGGAGTAGCTATTTTGGAATAGTATTCCCAAAAGTGTCCAAGATAGAGAAAATCACTGGAAGCAATGAAGAAACTAATGGATTAACTCGTAGTAAAAGAGCATCATTTGCTGATATTGTAGGTGACATATTTAGTGCAACAATACCTTCAGTGGGAGTAGTTCTGAACACTCAAAGAATTTGCAAATTGGCAACAGTGGTGGATCGCTTATCGACTGACACTGCTAGTGGTTTTCTAATGATCAATACCGAACTAGTTGCGGTAAGATCAATGGATTTACAAAATCGACTTGCTCTTGATATATTATTGGCAAAAGAGGGCGGGGTCTGTAGAATGCTGAAGACGCAACATTGTTGCACTTACATTCCAGACGAAAACATAGAGATTAAGAAGTATTCGAGAAATATTACACATCTGAGAGAAGAATTTAAACCACTGGAGGTTGACAGTGCAAAGACGAGACCAATTAGTGGTCTCCCCTCAATAGGCAGTTGGTTTTCTAACCTAGGAAAGAGTTTTGTAGGTAGAATACTGATGCCAATGGTGGGAGTAGCCCTACTAATTTAATTAATTTGTTGCAAATGTCGCAAGCATAAAAAGACATATGCCATAAATAAGAAAGGGAAGAAAAGAAACTTCAGTGAAATTGAGCTTGAAGAATTAATTGGAGATCTGTATAAAAAGATGAAAAACTTCCACATGAATAATGGTGAAAAACCTAAGAGAATGTTTGAAGAAATAGAAATGAGCAAATGTTGAAATTTTTCAGAACAAAATTTTATTGTTTTATTGAAAGAGTGCAAAGAAAAGGCGCAGCTCTCCGGGCACCGGGGAAACTGCGAGCATATGAGCAACAATTATAGATAGGCAATCCATACAATAATGTAGAGCAGAGTAACAACCCCGAGTCCCCCCTCCCAAACTCCCACCAGCTCCCCCAACCCGGGTCCCACCCTAACCCTCTGCACAGTGTCAACTTAGTCCGAAACATAATCCATGTAAGCAGTAGTCCGTGTATACTCCTTTTCACCCTGGATCTAAACACACATGTCCTGCATCAACATCTAATTGCACCGGCGGTTCCAGCCACAGTCCACTGTAGTATGCCCATCTCTTCCATATTTTATAATGTTTTCTGGGGCATCCCCTAGCCTCAAAGACTGGGCGTTCCAGTCCCATATAGAAATCGAGGCCCTTCTTCCATACTCCTACCAGGGGAGCCCTGGGGTCTTTCCAGGCTCGAGACACATCTCTCTTGGCCACCGTGAGGCCGAGCAGCAGCAGATGCCGTTTATAAATATTGCCCCCCACTTGCTCCATGATGCACTGGGCCAGGGACAGACTAATTTGCATATAGCCAGGTTCTGAGCTGGGATGGGGCAGTGAGCTAAATAACGGTGATGGATCAAGCCCTGATCTTTGGACTGGGTAAGAGTGGTCTGCTTAATTCAGACACTCTGTTCATCACCACCCCCTTTTCTGAATCGTTTTTGGCCACTATAGGTGTGGCAGGGTATACTCAGACATGAGTCCCTTGCTCACTGCTCCATCAGGATTCAAGCAAGCCGGGCCGACGAGGCTGAAATGCCAGAAACCGGTCCCCGGTAGCTTGTCTCCTTTCTGGTGAATAATTGGCTTGGTAGTTTGGTCTGCCCTGTTCCCATGATGCACTGGGCCAGGGACAGACTAATTTGCATATAGCCAGGTTCTGAGCTGGGATGGGGCAGTGAGCTAAATAACGGTGATGGATCAAGCCCTGATCTTTGGACTGGGTAAGAGTGGTCTGCTTAATTCAGACACTCTGTTCATCACCACCCCCTTTTCTGAATCGTTTTTGGCCACTATAGGTGTGGCAGGGTATACTCAGACATGAGTCCCTTGCTCACTGCTCCATCAGGATTCAAGCAAGCCGGGCCGACGAGGCTGAAATGCCAGAAACCGGTCCCTGGTAGCTTGTCTCCTTTCTGGTGAAGAATTGGCTTGGTAGTTTGGTCTGCCCTGTTCCCATGATGCACTGGGCCAGGGACAGACTAATTTGCATATAGCCAGGTTCTGAGCTGGGATGGGGCAGTGAGCTAAATAACGGTGATGGATCAAGCCCTGATCTTTGGACTGGGTAAGAGTGGTCTGCTTAATTCAGACACTCTGTTCATCACCACCCCCTTTTCTGAATCGTTTTTGGCCACTATAGGTGTGGCAGGGTATACTCAGACATGAGTCCCTTGCTCACTGCTCCATCAGGATTCAAGCAAGCCGGGCCGACGAGGCTGAAATGCCAGAAACCGGTCCCCGGTAGCTTGTCTCCTTTCTGGTGAATAATTGGCTTGGTAGTTTGGTCTGCCCTGTTCCCATGATGCACTGGGCCAGGGACAGACTAATTTGCATATAGCCAGGTTCTGAGCTGGGATGGGGCAGTGAGCTAAATAACGGTGATGGATCAAGCCCTGATCTTTGGACTGGGTAAGAGTGGTCTGCTTAATTCAGACACTCTGTTCATCACCACCCCCTTTTCTGAATCGTTTTTGGCCACTATAGGTGTGGCAGGGTATACTCAGACATGAGTCCCTTGCTCACTGCTCCATCAGGATTCAAGCAAGCCGGGCCGACGAGGCTGAAATGCCAGAAACCGGTCCCTGGTAGCTTGTCTCCTTTCTGGTGAAGAATTGGCTTGGTAGTTTGGTCTGCCCTGTTCCCATGATGCACTGGGCCAGGGACAGACTAATTTGCATATAGCCAGGTTCTGAGCTGGGATGGGGCAGTGAGCTAAATAACGGTGATGGATCAAGCCCTGATCTTTGGACTGGGTAAGAGTGGTCTGCTTAATTCAGACACTCTGTTCATCACCACCCCCTTTTCTGAATCGTTTTTGGCCACTATAGGTGTGGCAGGGTATACTCGGACATGAGTCCCTTGCTCACTGCTCCATCAGGATTCAAGCAAGCCGGGCCGACGAGGCTGAAATGCCAGAAACCGGTCCCCGGTAGCTTGTCTCCTTTCTGGTGAAGAATTGGCTTGGTAGTTTGGTCTGCCCTGTTCCCATGATGCACTGGGCCAGGGACAGACTAATTTGCATATAGCCAGGTTCTGAGCTGGGATGGGGCAGTGAGCTAAATAACGGTGATG
Organism: Lissotriton helveticus; assembly: GCF_964261635.1. NCBI lineage: Eukaryota > Metazoa > Chordata > Amphibia > Caudata > Salamandridae > Lissotriton > Lissotriton helveticus. The sequence continues at coordinate 1,237,463,874 of NC_136067.1, forward strand.
GATCAAGCCCTGATCTTTGGACTGGGTAAGAGTGGTCTGCTTAATTTAGACACTCTGTTCATCACCACCCCCTTTTCTGAATCGTTTTTGGCCACTATAGGTGTGGCAGGGTATACTCAGGCATGAGTCCCTTGCTCACTGCTCCATCAGGATTCAAGCAAGCCGGGCCGACGAGGCTGAAATGCCAGAAACCGGTCCCCGGTAGCTTGTCTCCTTTCTGGTGAAGAATTGGCTTGGTAGTTTGGTCTGCCCTGTTCCCATGATGCACTGGGCCAGGGACAGACTAATTTGCATATAGCCAGGTTCTGAGCTGGGATGGGGCAGTGAGCTAAATAACGGTGATGGATCAAGCCCTGATCTTTGGACTGGGTAAGAGTGGTCTGCTTAATTCAGACACTCTGTTCATCACCAACCCCTTTTCTGAATCGTTTTTGGCCACTATAGGTGTGGCAGGGTATACTCAGACATGAGTCCCTTGCTCACTGCTCCATCAGGATTCAAGCAAGCCGGGCCGACGAGGCTGAAATGCCAGAAACCGGTCCCCGGTAGCTTGTCTCCTTTCTGGTGAAGAATTGGCTTGGTAGTTTGGTCTGCCCTGTTCCCATGATGCACTGGGCCAGGGACAGACTAATTTGCATATAGCCAGGTTCTGAGCTGGGATGGGGCAGTGAGCTAAATAACGGTGATGGATCAAGCCCTGATCTTTGGACTGGGTAAGAGTGGTCTGCTTAATTCAGACACTCTGTTCATCACCACCCCCTTTTCTGAATCATTTTTGGCCACTATAGGTGTGGCAGGGTATACTCAGACATGAGTCCCTTGCTCACTGCTCCATCAGGATTCAAGCAAGCCGGGCCGACGAGGCTGAAATGCCAGAAACCGGTCCCCGGTAGCTTGTCTCCTTTCTGGTGAAGAATTGGCTTGGTAGTTTGGTCTGCCCTGTTCCCATGATGCACTGGGCCAGGGACAGACTAATTTGCATATAGCCAGGTTCTGAGCTGGGATGGGGCAGTGAGCTAAATAACGGTGATGGATCAAGCCCTGATCTTTGGACTGGGTAAGAGTGGTCTGCTTAATTCAGACACTCTGTTCATCACCACCCCCTTTTCTGAATCGTTTTTGGCCACTATAGGTGTGGCAGGGTATACTCAGACATGAGTCCCTTGCTCACTGCTCCATCAGGATTCAAGCAAGCCGGGCCGACGAGGCTGAAATGCCAGAAACCGGTCCCCGGTAGCTTGTCTCCTTTCTGGTGAAGAATTGGCTTGGTAGTTTGGTCTGCCCTGTTCCCATGATGCACTGGGCCAGGGACAGACTAATTTGCATATAGCCAGGTTCTGAGCTGGGATGGGGCAGTGAGCTAAATAACGGTGATGGATCAAGCCCTGATCTTTGGACTGGGTAAGAGTGGTCTGCTTAATTCAGACACTCTGTTCATCACCACCCCCTTTTCTGAATCGTTTTTGGCCACTATAGGTTTGGCAGGGTATACTCAGACATGAGTCCCTTGCTCACTGCTCCATCAGGATTCAAGCAAGCCGGGCCGACGAGGCTGAAATGCCAGAAACCGGTCCCCGGTAGCTTGTCTCCTTTCTGGTGAAGAATTGGCTTGGTAGTTTGGTCTGCCCTGTTCCCATGATGCACTGGGCCAGGGACAGACTAATTTGCATATAGCCAGGTTCTGAGCTGGGATGGGGCAGTGAGCTAAATAACGGTGATGGATCAAGCCCTGATCTTTGGACTGGGTAAGAGTGGTCTGCTTAATTCAGACACTCTGTTCATCACCACCCCCTTTTCTGAATCGTTTTTGGCCACTATAGGTGTGGCAGGGTATACTCAGACATGAGTCCCTTGCTCACTGCTCCATCAGGATTCAAGCAAGCCGGGCCGACGAGGCTGAAATGCCAGAAACCGGTCCCCGGTAGCTTGTCTCCTTTCTGGTGAAGAATTGGCTTGGTAGTTTGGTCTGCCCTGTTCCCATGATGCACTGGGCCAGGGACAGACTAATTTGCATATAGCCAGGTTCTGAGCTGGGATGGGGCAGTGAGCTAAATAACGGTGATGGATCAAGCCCTGATCTTTGGACTGGGTAAGAGTGGTCTGCTTAATTCAGACACTCTGTTCATCACCACCCCCTTTTCTGAATCCCCACTTGCTCCATGACATGAAGAAGGCCCAGCTGCGGTGAGCGGGGAGCTTCCAACCTAACACCTCAGACAGGCAATTCCACACCCCAGTCCAGAACCTCATCAGCACATCAAATGCCCATACCGTATGTATAAATGTACCCACCTCTCGACCACACCTCAGGCAATCAGGGGACGCAATCAAACCAGCCCTCCATAACCGTTCCCTAGTATAGTAAGCTCTGTGGAGGTGCTTGAATTGAATAAACCGCAGATGTACAGCAATAGCCGCCCCCCTTGGGGCCTCAAGAGCTTCCCTCCAATCTTCCTCCTCTAGCTCACCTATATCACCCTCCCATTTGGTCCGCAGTTTGTCTAGAGAAGTGGAGCAATGTGTGATCAGCGTCTGGTAAATGCGGGAAATTTTCTTGCTTTCCAGTTCCCCCATAAACACCTTAGCCTCCAAGGGGTTAAACTCAGGCAATGAGTCCAGGCCGTCCAAGGCGGGCGATATGGCGTGCCGGAACTGCAAGTATCGAAAGAACTGGGTTCGGGGCATGTCATATTCTTCTCTCAGCTCTTGAAACGATTTAAGGGTCGTGCCTTTCATGACATGGCCCAACGCCGATATCCCAATCGCATTCCAACCACGGAATCCCTGCAAGGACGCCAGCGCCGGGAACCAGCCATTCTGCCATAATGGGGTTTCCTCCGTCAGTCTGTTCCACCATCCCATACGGGGTAGCGCCTGACGCCATATCCGAAAGACTACCTGAGTAACAACTGGAAGCCTCTTTCTCTTAGCCGCCGAATACAGTAGGGTGTGCAACGTATCCGGATCCATCATATATCGTTCAAGGGCGTACGCTGGGTCGCCCCGGTCCGCATACCACCATTCGTTCAGTATCAGCAGGTGGGACGCCTGGTAGTAGGACAGAACATCCGACGTCGCCAAGCCCCCACAGTATGTGAAGAGGAAACATGTACGGAGCGCCACTCTCGCCGCCCCCCCGGCCCAGAGGAATTGACCCAACACCGAATCAACCTGTTTGAACCACCGCAGTGAGATAGGATAGGGGTGGTTTTGTAATTGGTATAGAATACGCGGGAGGGCCACCATCTTGAATATGTCCGAGCGGCCATAGATGTTCAGGGGCATACGGTACCATGTTTTCATGTCAGATCGGACGCGGTCCCAGACCGGCACAACATTACGCGCCCAGGAGACCCCAGGCAAGTCCGTCAGGAATACGCCCAAGTATTTAAGGCCTCCGGCCGCCTCCTGCAACGCCGAAGCCCAGGACCCCAGCTCCATGCGCTCTCCCAATGTCCACAGCGTGGATTTACGCAAGTTCAAATGGAGGCCTGACACTTCTCCAAATATACGCATTATTTCAAGAACCCTCGGCCCTGACCTATTCAGATCTGTGAGAAAGAAGAGGACATCGTCGGCATAGAGCGCGATTCTATCAGATGGACCAGCTTCCCACTCGATGCCTCGCATTTGTGCGTCTATTCGTATCCACGCCGCCAGTGGCTCCATGGCAAGGGCAAATAGATACGGCGACAGGGGGCATCCCTGTCGGGTTCCCCGGCCTATAGAGAAGGGGACAGATACCGCCCCAGCCACTCTCACCAACGCTGTTAGATCCGTGTAGAGTAATTGCAGATAAGATAGAAACTGGGGCCCGAGGTTCAGGCGGGACAGGAGCGTACGGAGGTAGACCCAGCTTAACGAGTCAAAGGCCCTATCTATGTCGGCCAGCAGGAGAGCCGCCCGGATTCCGGCAGCTCGGACCGCCTCCACCACCACCTGTGCGTGTCTGATATTGTGTCTCGTCGCCCTGTGGGGCATAAACCCGCCTGGTCCGGGTGGACAAGGTCCGTGATGTAGGGGAGGAGGCGATTGGCCTGTGCCTTCGCTAATATTTTCGCCTCAACATTCAGGAGTGATATTGGCCTATAGGATTCGTGGAGTTCAGGGGGTCTCCCTGGTTTACAAAAGACCACTATTTCCGCGTGTCGCCAGTCCGCCGGCAATCGGCCATCCTCCCTAGCCGCCTCTAGTGCCCTCTTATAGTGCGTCCCTAACTGGAGGTGAAATTTCCGAAAGAATTCACATGGGAACCCATTGGGTCCAGGGGCCTTACCAGCATTTAGCTCACCGAGGGCTGTGCCCAGCTCCTCAGCTGACAGTGGGAGTTCAAGATGATTACGTCCCTTGTCTGAGATTGCCCGCGGCGGGAGGTCCGCAAGGAATTTGTCAATGTCTTGCGCCGGCAGAGACTCCCGGGGGGCATATTGGGCCGCATAGTATCGTGCGAAGCTGTCCGCTAGGTCTGTCGGGGCTGACATGGATTCCCCTGCCTCATCTCGAAGTCCCGGTAGGGACTGCATCTGAAAGGTGCCCTGGCAAAGCCTATACAGCATAGTGCTGGACTTATTGCCCCACTGGTATATTCTGCTCTGTGTCGCTTGCCATAGCTGTCGGGCCTCGTCAAGGAGCAGGGAGGCATATGTCTGCTGCGTCAGGAGCAACTGTCCGACGTCCCCAGCATCCCCCGCCCCACGGCATCTCTCCTCCAGGTCTCGGACCCGACCCGCCGCCTCCTCTATATCTTCCCTGCGTGTCCTACGGGCCGCCGCACACCAGGCAATATCCACTCCGCCAATCGTGGGTTTTAGAGCCTCCCAAAGGACCATGTCGTCAGTGTCTGACCTGTCATTATCCTCCCAATAATGAGCTATTGCCTCCCTCATATGCGTCTTATAGCTGTCTCGTTGCAGGTGCCATGTGGAGAGGCGCCACCTAAACGGCTGCCGCCTCCCATCTAAATGTAAGTCCACCGTAGTCGGGGAGTGGTCCGACAGACCGCGCGGCAATATGGACGTTGAGTGTACCCTCCCAATCCAGGGGCGGGGGACAAACAAGTAGTCTATCCTGGAGAAGGATTTATGTACTGCAGAGACGTATGTATATTCACTATTATGGAAATGTTGATAGCGCCATGTGTCCACCCAGCCCATCCCTCTCACCATGTCGCCTAATTTAGTGGGTGTGTCCGCTAGTAGTGCACTCCCTGGCCTATGGCGGTCCATTCGCCCATTCATTACATCGTTTCAGTCGCCGCCCACCACAGCCATCACGTCAGGGAGCTCAGTCCATATGTCAAACAGCCTTTCTACGAGGGACCCTTGCAGTGGGGGCGGGGCATACACACTACCAAAGACTACCGGTTCACCACCTATCATTCCTTTAACAAAGATAAATCTGCCCTGCGCATCAACCCATTGCCTCTCGTGAACATAGGACAATCTCCGATGTATCAAGACTGCAACCCCCCTAGATCCCCTCACAAACCCAGCGTGATACACCTGCTGGTAGCCGTAGCGCTGCAAGCTAAGGGTTTTAGTGCCCAGGAGATGTGTCTCCTGTAAAAGGAGGATATCTGCCTTCTCTTTCTTCCCTAGCCGCAGGACTGCGCCCCGCTTTATTTTATCGAGCACTCCCCTTACGTTCCTGCTCACAACGCGCAATGACGCCTGCGGGAGGCCTGTCCTGGGGGCGCTAACCGCCATCTATAGGCAGGAAGGTAAGTAACCTGGGTGTCAGGGACCGTATACACATACCGAATGGCAATAGTACTGATACGAACACTGTGCTGTTGAAAACTACCCCTACCCCTACAACCCCCCCCTCCCCTAACTCCCAAAGCAACCGCCCCCAACCCCCAACAAACCCCCACCCCATACCTCAGAAAACATTGAAGTACCTGTCGCGGTCGGATCGGAGCCAGGCCCCCAACTGGGGGACCTGGGCCTCTCCCACCAATGGAACCCTAACTTACCACCCATAACAGTGCCTCTCGCTACCTACAGGCATGAGGACTGCAGGGTCCGAGCCCACGCAGGGCTCCCTCGGTAATTCAGTATTAAACAGTACACATGGTCCAGTTACGAGGGTCCGCCAGTATGCTCGCTCTCAGCCGGGGCTGAGGGTCCACTCTTCTGTGTCATGGGCGCCGCAGCCCCACCGACCCCCGAGCTGCAGGATTGTGATCGCCGCTGAGATCGGGGCCTTCGAGATCCCTGCCGGCGCTGTCTCTGTGAAGCTTGCTGCACCCCTTCACTCAGGGACGAGTCGGAGTGCCGACCCGGGGGGGGTATGAGCCCGCACCGTCTCATCTGTCCATCTGAAAACATCCTCCGGAGAGTCAAAGAAAAACATCCGCGACTGAAACACCACGCGAAGACGTGCTGGAAACAACAGAGCATACTGTAGCTTAAGTTCTCTCAGTCGGGCCTTGGCTGCCTGGAATGACTGCCGCTGCTGTTGGACCAGGCGTGTGTAGTCCGGGAACACCAGGATCCAGTTATTATCGAACATGAGGGGCTCCTTCGCTCTGGCCTGCTTCAGGATGGCATCTCGGTCAAAGTAATTCAAGAGTCTCGCAATGACTGGACGGGGTCGGGCCCCGGTCGGTGGCTTCTGCACTAACGCCCTGTGGGCACGTTCAATGATGAAGCAGCGGGAGAGATGGTCCGGAGGCATCCAGCCCTCAATCCATTGCGTAAGGAAGCGCTCCATGCCCCCCGATTCACATCCCTCCGGAAAGCCCACGAAACGCAGGTTATTTCGACGGGCCCCCCTTTCCGCATCCTCCACTCGCGACACCAGGCCTCTCTGGGTACTTTCCAGCTTCGCCACCTTCTGCTTGAGGGACACCACGTCGTCTTCCACTCCCGACACCCGCTCCTCGACCTCCGTTATGCGGAACACCACGTTCCGCAGGTCTTGCCGCAGCAGCATCACATCCGACCCAACCACGCCAATCTTGGCATCAAGCATGTCTCTGGATTGGGTTATGGCGGCCAGCAGCGTCGCATTATCTGGCGGGCCCTCCTGTGAATGGCCGGCAGCGCCACTCGCCGCCCCGGGGCCCGTGAACTTATCGATGGGCCCGTGTGTGGTAGGGCCGTTGCCCCCCTTACCCCTGGTCATGGCGATGCGAGCCACCCACTGCAGGAGACCGGCAGCTGCCGGGGCCGAGTCGATGTCCGGTGTATCAAGAGCTGTAGAGACAGGGCCGAAGTCAATGGGCACCGGTCAGAATCAGTGCGCCCCACGCCACCAGGATCCGGTCGTCACTCCAGCTGCCACACAGGCCCTCCGGATGTCCAGCCGGTTATCGCCGCTCCACCGCCCACGCCCGGGCCTGCCGCCGACCCTCCGGAGGGGGAATGGAGGACCCAGCACCACCAAACCAGCAGTCCAATGCGCCGTTCAAGATACGGGTCGGGCCCGGAACTTCAGACTCGGGCCTGGTTGTCAATGAATGTAGAAGGGGCGTCAATCAGCGTCCACCCCGCAAAGCTACCCTAAGGCCAGTCGCGGCTCCACAGGGGACAGGCCACCCCCAACGGGCCCAACGTGGCTGCCACCCACGCCTCGGGCGACTCTTCCACTGTCCGTCTCCCCCACCACGCCTCCTCGCTCCCCACACGGTCTGACCCGACCGCCGATCACCCGGTGAGCAGAGGGAGGGGGGGCAGATGTCACAAAGGGAACGGGGACTCCGCCGGCGGGCTAGATGAAGCTCCACACGCCCCCCGACCGCTGCCTCCACCAAGATATTGTCCCGGGCAGTGGGGCACCCAGCAGTCACACCCCCCGGCTAGCGGTCCGGAGCACTTCCCCCGACGTCTTCTCACCGGGGGTCCTCAGCCATCGTCGTCTTCAGGCCCCTCCACGCCGTCTCCAGTCCCGGTTCCGGACGGAGAGGCTCCTCTGAGCCGAGGCCCACCACTATCGGCCACGCCGCTCCGGGGACTCCAAAATCGAGGTCCCGGCTTCCCGGGCTCCCACCAGGCCGCAGTACGCCGAGTCCGCCACCTCCGTCTGTCGGCACCGCAGCCGCACCGCTGGGGCACCGGACCGATGCTGCCGGTTTCCAACACAAGGATATCCCCTCAAGGACCGCTGTAACATCCGAGGGAGCAGGATTATCGTCGGATCAGTGCTGGGCTGGACGGAGCTATCTAGCACACGTCCGCCATGATGGCCTGCTTAGCCACGCCCCCAGCAAATGTTGAAATTTGGCATCTGTTTGTGTAATTTATGATGATATAAAATATCATCAAAGAGGGGATTGATGGAGCAAGGTTTCGTTCGTAAAGAGACTTGCTCGGACTCAATACTCTCAAAATAATATATAATACTTTAATCAACATGTTTCGTCTTACTAACAATGCACCACACAATATTTCTAGTAAGCCGGGGAAGCTTGACAATGTGCTTCTTACTAACAGTAACTCCAGTAATCTTAAAATGACCGCCGCAACGTTGGAACTTTTCTGCGCGTGCATCTGTCACACTCACGTGATATGACGTATTCTCTGCTTTGGTGGGAAATCTTTGCTTCTGCGCACTAGAACTCAAGATGGATGCTCTATGTTTTCATGTGCTAATGCTTGCAATGCTGCTTTTACTAAATTGTTCGTTCTGCCAAATTCCTAACGCTGTAGTTAAAATAAAGTAATGGGAATAGAGTAGAGATAAGTGGTATACAGTGCATTCATTTTTTCTTTGTTCTAAAACTGTTCTTCTTTGACTTTGCTATTAGCTCGTGTTTGGACCAATCAAGTACAATGTTGCTCCATCTTGGGTCCCGCGTCTGCGCATGTGCTGCGTTCTCAAGAGTCCACAAGCCATGGCATTGAATCCATGCAAACGACTGTCTTGCCTGAAGATGCGCCTGGGAAAGTCACCCTTCGACCTCTCAAGAAGAAGCTACATTGAACATTTTGAATACAATGTGTTAGAACTGGGGTCTCTAGTTGGCAGAGGTAGGTACCACTGTCCAAATAGGGACCCTTGCTTCTAGTCAGGGTAAGGAGGAAACCCTCTGAGATAACCCCTGCTCACCCTCTAGGTAGCTTGGCACGAGCAGTCTAGGCTAACCAGAGGCAATGTGTAAAGTATTTGTACCAACACTCACAGTAACACAGTGAAAACACCACAAACTGACTCCACAACAGTTTAGAAAAATAAAGGTATTTAATCTAAACTACACAAGACCGAGACGACAAAAATCCAACATACACAGTTCAAGAATATGGTTTCAAAAGAGTTCTTAAGGTTTGCGATAAAATTCTTCAGGTTGCGATAAAATAAACCACAGATGCGTGAAAAGTTCACAGTTGCGTCACGTTTACTCACAGTACCTTTTAGTTGCCACAAAGTTCCAAAAGCAGAAGCTGGTGCGGTGGAAAACAAGCGATGTGTTGCTCCTGAGACCCTGGGGAGGCGATGCGACAGCCCCGCTGTAGCAGCGGGCGTGTTGTGACCAATCCGGTCTGTAAGGGGAGGAAGGCCACTTGTATGGATTCCGGTGCGTAGGTTCCGTTGGAAGTTTGTTCTCGCAAAGGCACAATGCGACGATCTTTGGAGTTGCGACGATCTCCTGGGCGACGATGCACGGACCAGCGGTGATCTTCTCTCTCGCAGCTCCTTGACGCGAAGATTTCTGCGACGACACTCGCAGTGACGTGATGCGGTCCGCAAGCAAGCGGTGCGGCGATCTCACCCAGCGACGACAGGCTCTGCGACGACACTCGCAGCGATGTTAGACTTTCCCGCACCGGTCTGGTGCAGCCCGCAAACGAAGGATGCGACGGCTCTGGCAGCAGCAACAGGCGCTGCGACGATCTCGGCCTTTGTAGCGGTGGGAATTTCCTCGCACTGTCGGGGATGCGCTCCGCAGCGAGCGATGCGATAACTTTTCAATTGAAAAAGTCTCTCAAGCTTTGTTTCAAGCTTCCCAGCACAGGTACAACTTCCAGAGGCCCCCCAACTGGATCAAGCACTCTAGGAAGGACAGAACTCTCTCAGCAGAGTTCAGGGAAGCTGGGGGTGAAGTCCTTTTGTTCCTGGGACTTCAGAACAGGGAGCCAGCTCTTCTCAGGCCCTTGGAGATTCCTTCAAGACAGGGGACACAGCACAACAGCAAAATCCTTCCCCTCTCCTTGGCAGCAAAGCAACAGGTCAGTCCAGCAGAACAACAGCAGGACAGTCTTCCTTCTTCAGATTCAGCTTTCTTCTTGGCAGAGGTTCCTTCTTGATTCCAGGATGATCTAATTTTCTGTTGTCAGGGGTCCTGTACTTATACCCCTAAAAGTCTTTGTTCTCTTTGTGCAAGTGGGCCCTGAGCCCGGTCTGAACCAGTTCTGGGTGTTGCTTGAGCACTTTGTTTGCCTGACTTCTCCTTTCCTTTCAGAGTGAGGGGCAGGGTCGTCAGCCGCCCAGCAGGAGGTGGAGCCAGCATTGTCGAAGGCAGACACAGCCCTATTCAGGCCCTTGTGCTAACTCCTCCCACCACTCAAGTTGCAAATGCAGTCATTCAGCCTAGGGCTGACTCAGCCAGCCTCTTGGGGAATCCCCAGCCCCTGTCACTCTCAAACCAGACAGTCAATACACAAACAGGCCAAGGCACACAGAAGGGTCAGACAAGAGAACAGCAACTTTCTAAAAGTGCTGTTCTCAAACACAGGATTTGAAAACACCCTTTCCTAAAAGATGTGTTATTAAATTCTGAGTTCAGGGATACTAGACTCTTATGTCCTATCTTGTTCCTATGAGAAGAAATGCTGGTAGCCACTGTAGCCAGCATCCCCCATGTTAATCTATGGAGCAAGATAGCCTTTCAGTAGTGAAAAACGAAAATGGCTGCCATTCACTACCAGAGCATGTTACCTGCACCAGTACATGCTCTACCTTTCACATGCACTGCACCCTGCCCAGGGGGGTACCTTGGGCCTTCCATAGGGGTGACTAATGTGCACAAAAAGGGAAGGGTTAGGCCTGATCAGTGGGGACACTGACCAGGAGGACATGGCAGTTCCTAGACTGCACACAGGCACTGCAGTGGCAGGCCTGAGACACCATTTTAGGGCTACTCATGTGGGTGGCACAATCAGTGCTGCAGGCCCACTAGTAGCATTTGTCATCACCAGCCCTGGCACACCCATTGCACTTTACTAGGGACTTCATGGTGATACAAATATGCCAATCAGGTACATCCAATCACAATATCAATTTACCCAGGGAGCACTTACACTCTGGCACTGATCAGCAGTGGCAGAGTGTCCAAAGCATCTAAACCAGCAAAAACGAAATCCAGCACAGCATCAAAAATACAGGAGGTAGAGGTAAAAAGATAGGGGGAAACCACGCCAAAGATGCCAGGTCTAACATGTGTCCCCTCTAGCTGAAAGTGGGGAGAACTACCCACCCTCTTGGGTGTTCTCTTCACTAAGGCGGAAAAACCTGTACAGACCATCAGCGTTGGCGTGCTCTGTACCAGGGCGGTGCTCCACCGTAAAGTCCATTCCCTGTAGGTAGATAGACCACCTCAACAGTTTTGGGTTCTCACCCCTCATTTGCAAATTAACCATCTGAGGGGCCTGTGGTCGGTCTGAACACAGAAGTGAGTCCCAAACAGGTAGGGCCTCAGCTTCTTCAGAGCCCAGACCACAGCAAAGGCTTCCCTTTCAATCGCACTCCACCTCCGTTCCCTGGGGAGTTGCCTCCTACTAATGAAAGCTACTGGCTGGTCTCCATTCTCCTCAGTGACTTGTGAGAGTACTGCTCCCACACCATGATCTGAAGCGTCTGTCTGCACTATGAACTCACTGGAAAAAATCAGGTGCCTTGAGCACCGGTGCTGTGCACATGGCAGTTTTCAGGGTTTCAAAAGCAGTCTGGCAGGCTTCTGTCCAGTCCACTCTCTTGGGCAACTTCCTAGAAGTCCCTTAACAAACCGTCTGTAATACCCGGTGAGTCCTAAAATGGCTCTCACCTCTGTCTGGGTTTTGGGGGGCTCCCAAGCCAGAATGGTATCAATCTTTGCTTGGAGGGGCGCCACCTGGCCGCTCCCCACCTGGTGTCCCAAATACACCACACATCCCTGCCCTATCTGGCACTTGCTGGCCTTGATAGTGAGGCCTGCCCTTTGCAGAGCCTTCAACACTTCACAGAGGTGTTGCAAGTGTTCCTCCCACGTGGAGCTGAACACAGCAATGTCATCCAGGTAAGCGGCGCTGAATTCCTCCTGCCCGGACAGTACCTGGTTAACCAGTCTCTGGAAGGTGGCAGGGGCGTTCTTCAACCCAAAGGGCATGACTCGGAACTGGAAGTGCCCCTCTGGCGTTGAGAACGCAGACCTCTCTTTGGCCCCATCAGTTAAGGCAATCTGCAGGTACCCAGAAGTCAAATCAAAGGTGCTGAGGTACTGGGCCGCTCCTAACCTAACCACGAGCTCATTAGCTCTGGGGATGGAGTGTGCGTCAGTCTTCGTGACCGCATAGAGCCCACGGTAGTCCACACAAAACCTGAGTTCTGGAGTGGCACCGGGCGCAGCAGCTTTGGGTACCAAGACCACTGGGCTAGCCCAGGGGCTGCTAGAGGGCTCAATCACCCCTAGCCCAAACATCTTGGAAACTTCTTCCTTGATGCTGGCCCTGACCTTGTCAGCTACCCTGTAAAATTTCTGTTTCACAGGCAGACTATCTCCAGTGTCCACATCATGGACGCACCAATTGGTGACACCTGGGGTCAGGGAAAACAGAGAGGAGAACTGACCCAACACCTGGCGATGGTCCCTTTGCTGTTCTGGGGTCAGGGTGGGTGAGAGGACCACACCATCAGCTGACCCCTCTTGCTCCTTAGCTGCCAGGAGGTCAGGGAGAGGATCACTATCCTCCTCCCTTCCTGCATCTGTAGCCAGAAGCATTGTCACTTCAGACCTCTCAAAGTGTGGTTTGAGGCGGTTCACATGCAAGACTCTCAGGGGTTGCCTGGGAGTCTTCAGGTTAACCAGGTAGGTTACTTCACTTTTCCTTTCCACCACCTCATATGGCCCAGTCCACTTGTCTTGGAGTGCACAAGGCTCCACTGGCGCCATCACCCACACTTTTTGCCCAGGTTGAAATTCGACCAGAGTGGTATTCTGGTCGTACCATCTTTTCAATTCTTCCTGGCTAGCTTCCAGATTCTCCTGAGCGAGCTTCCTGAAGCATTGTGTCTGGTTGCGCATGGCCAGCACATAGCTGAACACATCCTGGGGGGTTTTCCCACGGGATTTCTCCCACCCCTCCTTCACCAGTGTGAGAGGTCCTCTAACAGGGTGGCCATACAGGAATTCAAAGGGACTGAACCCTAAGGACTTCTGAGGCACCTCCCTGTAGGCAAACAACAGGCATGGTAACAAGACGTCCCACTTCCGTCTCATGGGCTCCGCTAGGCCCATAATCATACCTTTTAGGGTCCGGTTGAACCTTTCAACCAACCCATTTCCTTGAGGGTGGTAAGGAGTGGTGAACTTATAAGTTACCCCACACTCCTCCCACAGAGACTTCATGTACCTAGAGATGAAGTTGGTACCCAGGTCGGAGACCACCTCTCTGGGGAACCCCACACGGGAAAAGATCCCCATCAATGCACGGCCCACCACGGGTGCTGTGATTGTTCTGAGAGGGACTGCTTCCGGGTACCGGGTGGCATGGTTCACCAAGACCAGGATGAACCTGTTGCCTAAGGCTGTCTTGGGGTCCAGGAGCCCTACAATGTCTATGCCAACCCGCTCGAAAGGGGTGCTCACCACTGGGAAGGGTTGGAGGGGTGCCTTCAACTTCATTCCAGTCTTGCCACTGGCTTGACAGGTCTGGCAAGACCTACAAAAGGAACCAACGTGCTTCTTCATCTGGGGCCCGTGGAAGTGGGCGACAAGCCTGTTTAGGGTCTTGTCTTGCCCCAGATGTCCTGCGAGAGGCACGTCATGAGCCAGACCCATTAGGAAGTTTCTGAAGCGCTCGGGTACCACCAGCACACGGGCTGCACCGGGCTCAGCAAACTTAGGCTCACTATACAATAAGTCATCTTCCCAGTAGATAAAGTGATCTCTGGCTGCTCCACCTGCTGCCTGATCTACAGCCTGTTGCCACAGACCAATGAGGGAAGGGCATTCTTTCTGCGCCTGGCAGAATTCCTCCCTGGAGGGACCACCTTCCTGCTGCCAATGGGTCAGCTCAGGCAGGTCCCCAAGTTTGGCCACCTGTTCCCCTGTAAGTTCCAGGGCATCCCCCTCAGGTTCTGCTCCTTCCTGGACCGTGGGAACTGCTGGGGCGGGTTTCCCCCGCCCCCTGCCCCTTCCTCTCCTGGAAGGCCTCTGGGCCACTGTTTCAGGCTCCAGTTCTGCTGAATCACCCCTACTGGCTGCCATAGCACGCGTGGTCACACAGATCCACGCAGGCAAACCCAACATCTCCAAGTGAGTTGTGTGTTCTACATCCTTCCATGGAGAACTCTTGAGGAAAATTCATTGAATTGTCCCCGTTTCTAGGCCTCAAAAGGGCCTGGACACCAGATTCAAGCTCCAGTCTCCTGAACCCACTCCGAGGAGCGATGCAGCCCCCACCTGCATCCCTGACCCTTCACTTACTTCCTGCCGCGCAGCGCGGTGCCCGGCCTGGCTCTGCCTGCCTGTCTGCCAAGAATATGTTATGCCTCTAGTTATCAGTTCAGCTCTCCGTCTTCACATTCCTAAGCTAACGAACCGCATAAACAGCTTCAGCTATAGTCTAGTCTTTCTGTCTCCATGTAAGAGAATTAATTAATATCCATAGAAGATTCATAGTACACGCAATACATGTAGAATATATGCATGCACCAGTCTTAGTGTCCAGTAGCCTTTGCCCTGATAACTTTTAGATTCTATCAACATGTACTCAAAACACCAGATACCAGATATGCTATAGGTACATGTCGTCCTGACATCGCAGACTTTCGTCTCCTCATCTAGTGCAGAAGTCATAGCCCCCAGTTCTCCCCAGTCACACGTCATAGCCCGTTTGCGCGCACCACTAGGTTAAAGGTTCCAGCTGCTCAGGTAGCCCCCTCTATGTATCCACCCCCTTTATGACACTTCTGTGACGTTCTCATCACATGTCTATGTGCACGCCTTCTTTTCACGCCCATGTGTTCTTATCGTACGCTTGTCACTAGTTACGCCTACTGTATGTAATGTAATTGTGATGTTTTACTATATATACCTTGTACTGTTGATGAAACGTTGCAGCTGCCTTCTATGCCATTCTATTTCAGGCTGTCCCGATCCTGTCCCTTCCCTTATGCCTGAATAAAGCCCGTTCGACTCAGATACATCGGATCTTGCCTCTTATTTATTGAGCTATCTGTTTTATTAATGTATTCAAAAATAGTACCGGTAATTAATTATTTATTTACCACACTCTCCAGGTCGTTACCTAGCAGACAGTCTACAGGCAAGTCATCACTGACAACTACTTCCAAAAGACCAGAGACTCACCCCCATTCAAAGGGAACACGCGCCAACTTGCAGAGGCGCAATGAGCTGTCAGCTGCCACTACAGGGCGGAGTACATCAGGGATGATTTGCTCTTCAGACACCCACTGACACCTCACGGATGTCACGCTGGCTCCTGTGTCTCTCAGAGCCTCTATCTCCCTCCCATTGACGGTCACCTTCTGCCCATATTTCTTAGTGTTCAGGGGTAGTAAGGTTTGCTAGACCATCTCTTGGTCTCCTAGAGAGACAAGGGACATAAC
The DNA here is from genome assembly GCF_964261635.1 of Lissotriton helveticus. NCBI lineage: Eukaryota > Metazoa > Chordata > Amphibia > Caudata > Salamandridae > Lissotriton > Lissotriton helveticus. The sequence goes on from NC_136067.1 coordinate 1,237,479,642, forward strand.
TGCTAAGCCCTCCTCCCCACTGGAAATCAAATCCCTGTCCAAAGCTACACTCGCTAACCCTGGGATGGGAGCACCAGTGGGTGCTGGATTCTTTTTGGGACATTTAGGAGCTATGTCTCGTTGCAGTGATAGCAGGTAGGCGGAGCCCTGTTGTCTCTGTTATCTCAATTGTCCCGCCTGCCCCTAGGGGGCCATGGCTGTCTAGACTTGGGGGGTTGGGATTCCTTTCCCTGGGAACTATTTTTGGGCCCTTGTGAGAACTCTTTTTGGTTGCCCTTGTCCCCCCCACTCTTCTGCTGGGGACCCTGCCCACCTTTGGCTGTGGTACCCATAATTCCTCTGTGGACCCTGGTACTGGTCCAGCGGTCCGCCTCCTTAGCAAGCTCAATGGGGTCTGTCAGCTTGCTGTCTAAAAGATGCTGGCGTAGCTCTGGAACACAAAGACTACTCAAGTGCTCCCAACTGATTAAATGCAACAACCCCTTAAAATCAGTTACTTTACTGCCCTTCATCCAACCTTCCAATGAACGCGAGTACAAATTCACACACTCCATCCAAGTCTCAGACTCTCTCTTCTTAGAGTTTCTAAACTGCAGTCTGTACTGCTCTGGAGTAAGGCCATACCTGAGACATAAAGCCTCCTTCATATTGGGGTAGGTCATGGCACCTGCTAATTCTAAGGGCTCTAGAGCACTCCTCCCAGAAGCCTTAAAATGTTTCCACAGGCCCGCCCCCCAATCCTGATCAGGCACACCATTCATCTTCAATGCAATCTCATACGAAGTGAACCAGGCAAAAATATCCTCACTCCTATGGTAATTCTGTACCAGGTCTTTGGGAATATATACTTTACCCCCATGCACTGGCTGCACGCTGCCACCATTTGAACTGGCATCCACCTCCTTGGCTTTAAGATCCAGTTCTCTCATGCTCAACTCATGAGCCAAAAGCAATTTCTTTTCCTCCAGGGAACGGGCATTTTTCTTGTCTTCCGCTGCCCTTTCTTTCTCCATTTCCAACTGCTTCAGTTTCAACTTCAGGACTTCCAAGTCATGTTCTCTCACTCTTTGATTCTCTTCTAATTCCTCTTGGATGAAACCCCTACCGGAATGGTTATTGCCAGCTCCTGAGCCTACTCTGCCCACTGGCAGATCTGTGACTTGAAAACCATTTCCTGTACTAACATCATTTCCCTCTTGTGCCTCCCAATGGGCCTTCAAGATTCTCTGTAGTTCCTCCTTCCTGTAGGCGGTTTTTATGGGGCACTCACATTTGTGGCAGAATTTCCTAAGGTCATCAACTCTGTAGGAATACAAATCCTCAATGACAAATTCCAACTCTACTTCTGCCTCCTTACTGGATGCCTTTCCACTCAGAGACATGATGCTTGGAAGAGTTATTCAAAAATAGAATCAAAAATCAAAAACCAGTAGTATGCGGTGCTGTCTCTTGCCAAGACAAAAAGTTGTTTAAAAAACAATTTTCACTTTCTGTGTTTACTGTCTATGCCTGTGGTTGTTACAGTTAAAAATTGTAGTTTTAGCCTGCCTGTAATTGCATATGTTATTACCTGTGTTGTGTTTTAAATGTGTGGTTTTCCCTGCCCCTGATTGCCTTCATTTAGTGTGTTGAATTGTGGGATTTGCAGTCCAACCTCTGTAGTCTGTCCCTCTCATTCCTTGGTGACAAATCTGTTTTCCCTCCAAATTTCTTCTTTGCTCTGTGCTTAGGCTTGTGTGCTCAAACAGTGCACCCCCAGCCTCCATACGGTGTTCACAAGCCAGTGAGGCCAGCCCCCCTGCCCCCCCCCCCCCAGCAACAGGGATTTTCTACATCAGAGGGTGCTTCTGTGAGCTGTTGAAACTGTATTTACTGGGGCCTGTGCACTTCGTTTTTTGGCCAGCAGGGGGAGTAAAGCTTTATTCAACCAGTATTGTTCGATTTCGAGTTAGTGAAGCCTTTACCTGCTGAAGTCCAAAGTTGTGGATTGAGCCTGTCTGTCTCCTAGGAGATTCTGAACAGGAGCAAGCAGCTGCCCAGACCCCACCCCCAGGCCAGCAGACCATTGGCTAGTCAGCTACCAGGCAAGTCTGAGCCCTCCTCTCACACCTGCCCAGGCCCCTTAAGGCCTTGCTAGGTGCACCCCAAATCATTCTCCTCCATCTTGTGAGTTGCAGCCTACATGTGGCCCAGATTGCTGTGAGCAGAGTCCAGGAAGTGGTAAGGAGACAGACTAGTGCTGTCTCTTGCCAAGACAAAAAGTTGTTTAAAAAACGATTTTCACTTTCTGTGTTTACTGTCTATGCCTGTGGTTGTTACAGTTAAAAATTGTAGTTTTAGCCTGCCCGTAATTGCATATGGTATCACCTGTGTTGTGTTTTAAATGTGTGGTTTTCCCTGCCCATGATTGCCTTCATTTAGTGTGTTGAATTGTGGGATTTGCAGTCCAACCTCTGTAGTCTGTCCCTCTCATTCCTTGGTGACAAATCTGTTTTCCCTCCAAATTTCTCCTTTGCTCTGTGCTTAGGCTTGTGTGCTCAAACAGTGCACCCCCAGCCTCCATACTGTGTTCACAAGCCAGTGAGGCCAGCCCCCCTGCCTCCCCCCCCCAGCAACAGGGATTTTCTACATCAGAGGGTGCTTCTGTGAGCTGTTGAAACTGTATTTACTGGGGCCTGTGCACTTCGTTTTTTGGCCAGCAGGGGGAGTGAAGCTTTATTCAACCAGTATTGTTCGATTTCGAGTTAGTGAAGCCTTTACCTGCTGAAGTCCAAAGTTGTGGATTGAGCCTGTCTGTCTCCTAGGAGATTCTGAACAGGAGCAAGCAGCTGCCCAGACCCCACCCCCAGGCCAGCAGACCATTGGCTATTCAGCTACCAGGCAAGTCTGAGCCCTCCTCTCACATCTGCCCAGGCCCCTTAAGACCTTGCTGGGTGCACCCCAAATCATTCTCCTCCATCTTGTGAGTTGCAGCCTACATGTGGCCCAGATTGCAGTGAGCAGAGTCCAGGAAGTGGTAAGGAGGCAGACTAGGGCTGTCTCTTCCCAAGACAAAAAGTTGTTTAAAAAACGATTTTCACTTTCTGTGTTTACTGTCTATGCCTGTGGTTGTTACAGTTAAAAATTGTAGTTTTAGCCTGCCTGTAATTGCATATTTTATCACCTGTGTTGTGTTTTAAATGTGTGGTTTTCCCTGCCCATGATTGCCTTCATTTAGTGTGTTGAATTGTGGGATTTGCAGTCCAACCTCTGTAGTCTGTCCCTCTCATTCCTTGGTGACAAATCTGTTTTCCCTCCAAATTTCTCCTATGCTCTGTGCTTAGGCCTGTGTACTCAAACAGTGCACCCCCAGCCTCCATTTTGTGTTCACAAGCCAGTGAGGCCAGCCCCCCTGCCCCCCCCCCCCAGCAACAGGGATTTTCTACATCAGAGGGTGCTTCTGTGAGCTGTTGAAACTGTATTTACTGGGGCCTGTGCACTTCGTTTTTTGGCCAGCAGGGGGAGTAAAGCTTTATTCAATCAGTATTGTTAGATTTCGAGTTAGTGAAGCCTTTACCTGCTGAAGTCCAAAGTTGTGGATTGTGCCTGTCTGTCTCCTAGGAGATTCTGAACAGGAGCAAGCAGCTTCTAACTCCCTGGCCAGCAAACCTTGTCTGAGGTTGCTGGGACCTTATATGGTGTGCTAGTGGTTGGCACATGTGTACACTGATTGGTGGTTGTATCTGGTGTTTCTATTGGGTTAGGGTTAATGTCCTCATTGGTTGGGTATTTGAGGGTTCTGATTGGTTTCTCGGTCTGTGAATCAATCATTGCAGGGTTGGGACTAGGGATAGGGTTAGGATTTCTATTGGAAGTAGGGACTAGGGCTTCCTATGTTATTGGTTGTTGGGAGTAGGGTGGGACTAGGGCTAGGGTTAGAGCTTTAATTGGAAGTAGTGATTAGGGCCTCTGGTGTGATTGGTTGTTGGACCAGTTGTGGGACTAAGAGTAGGGTTAGGCTTTCTATTGGAAGTAGGGACTAGGGCTACCTGTACCAGTGGCTGCTTTGACTTGGGTTGGGACTAGTGGTAGGGCTAAGGCCTTTATTGGACGTAGAGATAAGGTTTTTTTAACTGATTGGGTGCTTGGATTAGGGTTAAGATTGGCTGCAAGGTCCTGGTCTCCTATTGGTTCTAGATGCTAGGGCTAGTGTTGTGATTGGATCGTGTTAGGGCTAGGGTTCCCATTGGCTGAAGGGGTCATCTGATTACTAGGGCTACAAAAAGCCAGGCTTAGGGCATCTCAGCCCGGGCGTCGAGGCTAAGGGTGTAGAGGACAAGGGTAGTTGCCTGTTTGGGCCTGTTAAGGGTGTAAGGGACAAGGGTAGTTGCCTGTTTGGGCCTGTTAAGGGTGTAGAGGACAAGGGTAGTTGCCTGTTTGGGCCTGTTCGGGACTAGGGCCAGAAATGCTGCCCTTTTTCACATAAAAAAAAAAGAAAAATCCTTCACTCTTGTATCCCTTCACTTTCCTTTTTCAATCAAAATTAACAGACTAACATGTTCACTTCTCAAATTCCATGTTCCATATTCAACTATACTAATATACTGCCCAAATAACTGAATAACATATCTACTACTCAAATTACTTCATATTTATACTATACTAATTTTCAACACTAATCCTTTATGGGTTCCGGAGTGGCGTGCTACTCGCCAAAAAAGCGCTTCAACGCCCATCAGGGGTAACAAGTGCTATATGAATGCAAATCTTTCTTCCCCTTTTATCTATCCGCTATCCTTCTCACTCCAAGTAACAGACTAATATCCACCACTGAAATTACCTCATATTTCACCATATTAATTCACCACTAATCCTTTATAGGCTGCCTGAATAGCGTGCGTCAACAAGCCAGCGATAAATAAATACTAACCTTTGTCCTACTCTATCCTTCTGCTATCATTCCAAATCCAAATAACTGACTAACCTATCCACCACTTAAAATGTACTTGCATGTTTCACTATACTAATTCAACACTAATCCTCTGTTGGTCCCGGAGTAGCGTGCTACCCACCGAAAAAGCGCTTCGACGCCTCGTCAGGGGTAGTAAGCGCTATATAAATGAAATTACAATACAATACAATAGTGGTCTGCACTTACGAGTAATGTACACCAATCACTGCGGGTCTAGTACAAATACAAATTCAATATCCCACCGCCGCCACCAATGTTAGAACTGGGGGTCTCTAGTTGGCAGAGGTAGGTACCACGGTCCAAATAGGGACCCTTGCTTCTAGTCAGGGTAAGGAGGAAACCCTCTGAGATAACCCCTGCTCACCCTCTAGGTAGCTTGGCACGAGCAGTCTAGGCTAACCAGAGGCAATGTGTGAAGTATTTGTACCAACACTCACAGTAACACAGTGAAAACACCACAAACTGACTCCACAACAGTTTAGAAAAATAAAGGTATTTAATCTAAACTGCACAAGACCAAGACGACAAAAATCCAACATACACAGTTCAAGAATATAGTTTCAAAAGAGTTCTTAAAGTTTGCGATAAAATTCTTCAGGTTGCGATAAAATAAACCGCAGATGCGTGAAAAGTTCACAGTAGCGTCACGTTTACTCACAGTACCTTTTAGTTGCAACAAAGTTCCAAAAGCAGAAGCTGGTGCGGTGGAAAACAAGCGATGCGTTGCTCCTGAGACCCTTGGGAGGCGATGCGACAGCCCCGCTGCAGCAGCGGGCATGTTGCGACGAATCCGGTCTGTAAGGGGAGGAAGGCCACTTGTATTGATTCCGGTGCGTAGGTTCCGTAGGAAGTTTGTTCTCGCAAAGGCACGATGCGACGATCTTTGGAGTTGCGACGATCTACGGGGCGACGATGCGCGGACCAGAGGTGATCTTCTCTCTCGCAGCTCCTCGACGCGATGATTTCTGCGACGACACTCACAGCGACGTGATGCGGTCCGCAAGCAAGCGGTGCGGCGATCTCACCCAGCAGCGACAGGCTCTGCGACGACACTCGCAGCGATGTTAGACTTTCCTGCACCGGTCTGGTGCGGCCCGCAAACGAAGGATGCGACGGCTCCGGCAGCAGCAACAGGCGCTGCGACGATCTCGGCCTTCGTAGCGGCAGGAATTTCCTCGCACTGTCGGGGATGCGCTCCGCAGCGAGCGATGCGATAACGTTTCAATTGCAAAAGTCTCTCAAGCTTAGTTTCAAGCTTCCCAGCACAGGTACAACTTCCAGAGGCCCCACAACTGGATCAAGCACTCTAGGAAGGACAGAACTCTCTCAGCAGAGTTCAGGGAAGCTGGGGGTGAAGTCCTTTTGTTCCTGGGACTTCAGAACAGGGAGCCAGCTCTTCTCAGGCCCTTGGAGATTCCTTCAAGACAGGGGACACAGCACAACAGCAAAGTCCTTCCCCTCTCCTTGGCAGCAAAGCAACAGGTCAGTCCAGCAGAGCAACAGCAGGACAGTCTTCCTTCTTCAGATCCAGCTTTCGCCTTGGCATAGGTTCCTTCTTGATTCCAGGGTGATCTAATTTTCTGTTGTCAGGGGTCCTGTACTTATACCCCTAAAAGTCTTTGTTCTCTTTGTGCAAGTGGGCCCTGAGCCCGGTCTGAACCAGTTCTGGGTGTTGCTTGAGCACTTTGCTTGCCTGGCTTCTCCTTTCCTTTCAGAGTGAGGGGCAGGGTCGTCAGCCGCCCAGCAGGAGGTGGAGCCAGCATTGGGGAAGGCAGGCACAGCCCTATTCAGGCCCTGGTTCTAACTCCTCCCACCACTCAAGTTGCAAATGCAGTCATTCAGCCTAGGGCTGTAGCCAGCATCCCCCATGTTAATCTATGGAGCAAGATAGCCTTTCAGTAGTGAAAAACGAAAATGGCTGCCATTCACTACCAGAGCATGTTACCTGCACCAGTACATGCTCTACCTTTCACATACACTGCACCCTGCCCAGGGGGGGGTACCTTGGGCCTTCCATAGGGGTGACTAATGTGCACAAAAAGGGAAGGGTAAGGCCTGATCAGTGGGGACACTGACCAGGAGGACATGACAGTTCCTAGACTACACACAGGCACTGCAGTGGCAGGCCTGAGACACCATTTTAGAGCTACTCATGTGGGTGGCACAATCAGTGCTGCAGGCCCACTAGTAGCATTTGTCATCACCAGCCCTGGCACACCCAGTGCACTTTACTAGGGACTTCATGGTGATACAAATATGCCAATCAGGTACATCCAATCACAATATCAATTTACCCAGGGAGCACTTACACTCTGGCACTGATCAGCAGTGGCAGAGTGTCCAAAGCATCTAAACCAGGAAAAACGAAATCCAGCACAGCATAAAAAATACAGGAGGTAGAGGTAAAAAGATAGGGGGAAACCAAGCCAAAGATGCCAGGTCTAACACAATGTATTTGTTATTGAAACATCCATTGTCGGGTGGAATGAAAGGTGCATGGGAAAATAAAAAGATGGGAGGGAACATATATTTGTATATATGAATCAAGTGACTCATAACTGGTATGGTGTGATGACCTCTCCTCATCTTTTGACCAATCAAATTGAGGGAATACACGTAGTTGCAACATTGGTGGGTGGTACACTGCCCTGGAAAATGGTATATCTAAGGTAGGCTTAGCTAGTTAGTTTGTCCGACTTGTCCAAATAGCTGACCTGTCACTAACCCAACGCACTCAATAGGTGATCGAGAGCAGAGGTGCTGGCGGAGCACGCTGTCAGAAGATTCGATAACCCAATCGGGGTTCCGGGAAGGAGTTTGATAACCCAATCGGGGTTCTGTGGGAGAAGGTTCGATAACCCAATCGGGGTCCGACTGTTAGCTGCAGAGAGGGGTGTGACGCTGGCGTTGCACTTTAGCTGTGGGTGCCGGTCCTGACCTGCGGTGGTCCTGTTCTGATTCAATTTGGTCCGTACTTATCCTGATTCCGATCTGCACTTATCCTACCCTGTTGGCACCTGAACTATCGGGGGTCCTGTCCTTTATCCCAACCCGTGGCCAGGGTTGCTCTTCACACCATTTTAGATAAATATAAAGTTGCGTGGGTATGTCATTGTACTGTTTGCTTTTTCTTACCCTTCCTATGTTTCAATGCTCAAAGAAAGTCTTGTAATATTATCACCTTATCTTGCCTTAATCATATATTTTCAAACTGAATGCGCTTTAATCAAATTGGTATGGACTCTGACATTTAAGAATTTATTTAGATAAAGTGTTCAAATCTTTCCTGAGTTTGTGGTTATTTTAATGAGTGTAAATGTTTATTTACTACCTATTATTCTAACTCCCTTGATCCTTTAGGACTTTAGGTACCGGTGACAAGGATTGGTAAGATCAATGGTATAAGTACTAAATGGTTTATTAGGAAACTTCTTATTAAGCGTAGGTTTACCTGTTCAAAGTGTGTATGTGTTTATGGGCCCAGGTGAGTATGTGTAAAACGAGCAGGTGCGCTTGCGCTCTATCAGCAGCACTGTTTAATTAAGGGCTGATGCACATGTGGATTCCCGAGAGTCACAGCCAACCAGCAGCCGTATTTGAATCCTCTGACGCAGGGCTTTAAGTGGGATAAAAAAAACAAGGGGGGTCTCGCAAAGGAGCTTGGCCAATGTAATTAAGGGTGTGGCTTAAAAACATGTAAGCTAAAAATCTGTGCTTAGCATAGTGTGCCGCCTGACTTGTATTTGGCTGTGTCTGTTATTGCATCCAGATATATGATACAACAAGTAACATCACACCTACAACAAGGCAGTACTATGGGCTTTGTCAATGGTTGTTAGTTGCATAAGATAAATAGGTAGCAACTATGACTGGTATATAATATTGAAAAAGCTTCCAATTGAAGCCCTGGTGACACCATGACAATATTGCTGCTCCTGAGTTTCAAAAAGAGAAGGAATTCCAAAGAGAAAAGGACTCTCTTTGAAGGATTTCCCTTCCCCTACAACGCTCATCTGGCATGATGTCATGCTGTTACTTCTCCACTATTCTTGAACAACTGTCAGCTGGAGGTGGTTACTGTATTCACCTATCTTGGGATACAGATAGCAAATGACTCGAGATTGGTCGCAGCATATAGAAAAGGCGGTCTTGAGGCACCAACAGATCTCGGGGGCACTTCGGGTGGAACATAAAAAATCGAAGTCCAAGCCAATAAAACCGGTCTTGGCTGTATATGACGCCAAGGCTCTTGGGTCTGCCCTCTATGGGGCAGAGCTATGGGGATTTGGGAAGCTCCTCCCTTTGCAGATATCTGAGAATAGGTTTTTCAGGGGAATTACAGGACTCCCACAGAGCACACCATTAATTCCGCTTGGCCTTGATTTAGGGAGAAGATCAGTTAGCGACCAAGCAAGGTTGCGCCCAATTCTCTATTGGAGACGCCTTTGGACTACCCCGGAGATCCGGCATTATGCAGAGGGGTTTTTGGCCATAATTAATGCTGATACTTTCCACAAGATAGTTTGGCTAAACAATCTCAGGACTGCCCTAGGTGATCTTGGCCTTTCAAATTTATGGGACAATCCATCTGGGGAACCCTTCCCAAGTAAAAATACGATTAAAGGCCTATACTGGGATTGGGTAGCTGGAAGACTCTGGAACAAAACCAGATCTGACTCTATGACGGGGCGTTTTTGGGAAGTCAAACCGTTTCCTGCCTTGGAACCATATTGGGACAGCATTACTAACCCAGGGGATAGGAAGCTCTTCTTCCAGTTAAGATCAGGTGCCCTTCCTTTGAGATCATTGACAGGCAGGTGGAGGAGCTCCTCCACCTCTTACTGCCCAGCCTGTGGTGTAGCAGACGAAAGTATAGGCCACTTTCTATTTTTGTGCAAAGCTTACACCACTCCGAGAAAAGTCTGGTTAGTCCCTGTCTGTAGAAACTTAGGGACATCCAGGGGTGTTGAGGCACTACGAATACTCTGTACCTCCACCGATATGCCTGTTGTCCTAGCAACAGCAAAGTACTTGGGGTGGGCATGGTCTATTAGACGGAGGGCAATTCCCACTAAAGCAAATTGATTTGGAAATTTTTTGTGGTTTCTGTGTAATCATACATCAGAGTTTTTTTTTAACTATTGTTTATGTTTGTACAATTGTTTTAAAATGTATTGTATATTTAGGATACCATTTTTTTAATTGATGTTATTTTAATTGTATGTTTGTGCTTTTATGAGTATAACTCTCGAATAAAGCTTTGATGATGATGATGACTTCTCCACTAGTGAGAAGTGAGCGTTGTGAGCAGCGCACATCGATGTGCCTCCTGTCACTGCAGTCCTGAAAAAAACAGACCGCCTGTGCCAGAGCACAAAACAGAGCCCGATAGAGGCTCGATTCGTGGCCTCCTTTAAAAAACTGCCAGTGCTCAGCACCGGTGAGACCCGGCCCACTTACAGCCCTGATGCCACTGTGATGTACTGGAAAAACGTGGAGATACAGTCTAACTTTTTTTTTTGCCTATCGCCGTAGGATCAGCAGGTCACACACCCGAGACAGCTAGAGTCCAGAGGCGTTTTAAGGCATGGACAAAGTGGGCTCTGGCCCACGGCCGCAGCCTTTCAGGGGCCGCCAGATAGACCCGGTTCTGTTTTGCAGAGTCTTGCCTTGAGGACCTTGAATAATTCTTAAACAGATTGTTTCAAATACGTTTAACTTTAATTTATTTTTAATCAGGATATGTTCGTGTCTATTGCCAACATTTTGCAGAAAAATGGTGTGTTTATGTTTAAAGCAACATCCATCAAAACATTACCTCACATAGGAGAAATGGGAGGGGGTCACAGAGATTTGCAGTGATATTGGTGAGCTGTTGTTGTGTAACAATATTGAAAACGCACATCACTATCCTCGCATATTAGATGTAAACACATTTAGAATTTGGACGAGTGTGTTTGTGCACTGTCGGTGAGCGGGCATGAAAGAGCCGAAGTTTGACAATATATACAAAGCTGTTCTGAACAGGGGCCACCAAAATCCGTAAGAGGGCCCTGCTAGAGTCTGTGGTGTGAGGGAGCAGCAGCTCTTCTTTGCATGTCTGCTCCGGTGACAGGCATCCCGTGACCCTGATCAAATATTATCTTAGTACATAAAATAACCTTGGTTTTTCTTTTTCTCCAAGCTTTGGCCCTGATAAGTTAACAATTGACACAATGCTTGGAAGTTTGCTAGCTAATAAAAATGAAACATTTATGTGTGGTGCTGTGACAGGTTGAAGGCAAATGTGTTTTCGCCATAATAAATAGTAACTAACTCATGCTTACAGTATTACTTTCTCCCAAAGTCCCATTTATGTATCAGATTCGGCACTTTCCCCGTTTGTACTCACTCCTTGGCATCCTCAACGCTGCTCAGACAGGAGCTGTTTCCTGGGCGCTTCTCTTCTTTTTTTAAATGTGCACATTTAAATATTGGAGCGATATATACAAAACCATGCAGCACCCCAACAATGCTAATCCCTCCACTTCCCTCTATTTGCTTACATTTGTCAAGTTATTTATTTCGCAGAACTCCAGGTAAATCTCAGGTAAAAATTCAGCATTCCATGTACACCAGGAGGAGATAATGTAAATATGCTCTTCGTCATTTATTAAACACAATGAGGGCTTTAATGAAATCCTTTCGTTCCCCGTAGCAGACTGTAGATGTCCAATTCTGAAACTCAACAACATGTATATGGTGTGTATTTGTATAATCCCGGACTTCTTTGCCATTTGCTCACAGCATCCTGATTTATATGAAAAGACCTCACAGTAGCATACCAGTAGCTGTGTGTGCTGGGGTTTATGGCAGGACTCTACTGTATCACCTGCAGATGTACTGGGTTCTCTGACATGTGTGGGTGACTCCTAAAACCCTCTCTCTACAAAACATAACTCGGTGGGAGGAGTGAGAGTCACCTACCAATTTACATTTTCGCCAGAAATGTATCAGTCTCCATTTGGGACTCAGGGAATATCCTTGTTTTAGGTTCTTAAAATATCATGGTGACATGACAGACCTTTGTGAACAACCAAGCTAAATTTGATTTGACTCCACGTGTAAAATTTGATAAAAGATTTGCCCTGTCCGAGCAGCTGTTGGACTATTCCACTGCCTGAGAACTCTCTAGTGCTTACTTCTCTGATGAAAACTTCGCCTGTTAGGTGACTCATATAGGATATTGCTTTCACCCTGGTGCTCTCCGGGTGGTCCCGTTCAAAACATGCAGTGGGCTGCCTTTCTCTATTACTCTTGCGCCAGTTACTACCCTCTTCTTACCTAACACTATTTGGTTGTAGCACCCTTAAGCCCCAGAGTCTTCACACACTTCACCTGTTCTCTAGATGTTACCCCTTCAGTTCAAAACACACTTTGGTGTAGGGAAATCAAATACCTGTGGCACCTATTAGCTGAGGTGCACAGCAGGATTGTATTGCTATTGCCATAGATCTCTGCTTTGATCAACAGATCCCCAGGGTGCACTGATATCTTTCAAGAAGAGGTCTAGTCATCTACTGCAAGGTTGGCAGCCATAAACTTACTACAATTGATTTCTGTTTGTTATGTTTCCTCATTGGTCCCCGTTAACTGGACATCTGTTGCAGGTTGGTCTCTGTGTCCCTTTCTGCCAGTATGGTCCAGTTACTGGAGCACGAACCAAAGCTGAAGAGGAACATGTCCTCCTCACTGCCGAAGCTAACTCCACCCCTTTGACTTCCCTACATTACCTCCTTGTCCGTCTTCCTCGCCACAGTAATTACCCATGAGCCTCCGGCTCCCCACAGAACTCCAATCCTAAAAAAGCGCTCTAGTCTCCCTCTCCCTCCTCCAAGATGGCCCCCAGTGGCTACAGCCAATCCCATAAAGGGACACAGAAACCACCAAAACGACCTGTTCTTTTTTTCTGCACTACTCCGAGTGCTGTGTTCCCTGCTGGTCAGGTGAGTGGGGCTGGGGTCTTGCTTGAGCAGCCCTGTGGGTCCATTGGTATCTCGTCAGGGGGAAGTAGTTTTATTGTATGTATTGTTGTGTTTAGTGCATTTGTTGGTTTTATTTTTGTAATTTTTTTCCCCCTGCGTTTGCCTTCGCGCTCCGTGTCCTGCTTTAGTGGACTTTGGAGACGTTTGGTTGCGAGCTTCGGTCGCTTTGGACCTCGCTCTGGGTGGGGGCACCTGGGGTCCTGCTGTGCGGGGTCGTTCTCGGTTTGCTCTCTTGCCCGGCCACGCGTCCTGTTGAGTGGACATGGCGCGGCCGGGTGCGATTGTTTAGGGAGCCGGTGGCTCCCGTTCCCTCCCGCTTACCTGCTGGAACTTCGGGGAAGGCGGGGGCGGCGGTGGTCGCGCCTCCAGTCTGTACCTGTCTCTGGCACTTGCTGGGTCTTCCACGCGCTGCGGTTTCAGGCCACTTTTGAATGTTTCTTTTGATTCATTTTGTGCGCGCGGGTCTGGATGTGTTCTTGTACTCTTTGGGGGCGTGTGATGGGTTGTTTGTGTGGTTGCCTAGCTACCTCAAGACCTTTTTTTACCGGGAGCGTTGGTTTCTCCTTTGCCTGTGTTTGTACACTTGTGTCTGGAGGTCATGGAGCGTGGTTCCTCTGACTTACCTGCTCCTGGTTCCTTGGCGGAGGCTTCTGCTTCAGGGGTGTCGATTCCTTCTATGGAGTTCTTACAACACATGTTTGATTCTGCTGTGGCTGCGGCTTTACTGGACCAGGGGCCGGTTCCTGCTGTGAGGGCCGGATGTGATGACGCTCCTGCTCTTGATTCAGACGCAGAGGGGGATGTTGGCATCAAGGGTCGCTTTGTGCGGGGGCCGATCTTATGTTGGTCATTGGCCACTTTCGCGGAATATAGGTGTTTCCTGTTTCTTGGGCCCCTCTATAGGATGATTTCATCTCTCAGTATCTGCGTCCTGAGCCTGATTCTTGCGCATTCATTCTTCGGTATTGAGGGCCATTCAGCGCCTTGAGACCCTACCGGGTGAGTAGTGTGCTATACAAATTCTGTGATTGATTGATTGATTGAGGGTTTTGGAGACGGCATGGAAGGATGTGAAAAGGGATCTTTTCTGCGTTTTCTGCTTAACCGCTATCCTCTGCGGGATTTTTCCGTGAAGTTTCCTTCCTCGGTCCTCTCCTGATGTACCTATAGATCGTTGGGTGGATGGTGCGATGTTGCGCACTTTTGCAGCAGCTAAATTCTCCATCCGGGCTGCGGCCTATTCTTCTTATGCCATCCAATCTTTACTTGAGGATTTCGATCTTTGGCGGAGTTCTTGGACCAGAGGGAGGATGTCTCTTCTACTCTGGCGATGGTGGAACACCTGGTTCGACTGCTGTCTGATGTTTCTTTTTTTTTTTTTAAACATTTTTTATTATTTTCAGCAAAGTAAACAGTCACATTGACAATCAGCACGACAATAGTTCAAGTAAGATGTGAGTGTGCAGTTTTGCAGCATCATAAGACATAAGCACATTATCACTTGAAATAGCCCAGCACGTCTTCCCTTATATCTAGCAGTTTCCTTATTCACAGTCCCTTTCCCCCCCCCCCCATCCTCATCTGAGCTATCTTCGTCATCCTCCGGCAGCGGGTCACAAATCTCCCCCCTGTACACATTCCAAGCAGCCCAGACCTTGTTCCACTTACGAGGGCATGCCCTGTTGACATACACCGCTCTTTCAGTAACCATTAATAAGTCCATGTTCTTGCTCCATTGCGCTAATGTTGGCAGGTCCGCAGCGCCCCACTTTTGTGCTATATCTCGCTTTGCCACCATAAGTGCCAGTGTGGCCCAAATCAGACCATACCTAGACAGATCGTTTGGGTCCCATACATTCAAGAGACATTTGCGAGGTTCTTGTGTTAGTGAGACCTTAAGTGTCTGTGAAATAGTACGCATCACTAGTCGCCAGTAAGCCGCAATGTGTGGACAGTCCCAGAGGGTGTGGAACAGGGTACCTTCAATGCCGCAGTTTGGAAGACAATAAGGATGTGGAGCTCGCTGGAGTTTGTGCAGCGTGGCTCGAGTGTAATATATACGATGAAGGATTTTTAATTGTACCAGCCGAAACTTGGCTGAGATGCCTACCTCCCTTGGGGACGCCAGCGCTTCGTTCCACTCTGTGTCGTCCATTTCGCCCACCTCCTCCACCCATCTCTCACGCAGTTTCAATGTGGGGTCTATCAGGTTATGTAGCAGTTTTTTGTAGGTAAGGGAAGTGGCACTATGTTGCATAAAATCAGTGAGCAGTCTATCTTCCAGTGGCGAGGATTCAGGGACTTTAGTGTCCGCTGGTAGTGCATGTAATAGTGCATGTCGAATCTGCACATACCTATAGGTTTCGTTCGGGCTTAGATCATAGTGTTGTTGGAGCTGGGCAAATGAAATTACTGTGCCCTTATCCCATAAGTCTCCCACCGTGGATATTCCTATGTTGTCCCACTGTGTAAACCCCTTGCTCTTTCTCAATTGGCCTAGTGCCTTGGTGTCCCAGAGTGGGATAAGTTTGGTAATTGTTCCTTTCCAGCCCAGGTTTGCCTGCGCCGCGTGCCAGATCACAGTTATTTGTTTCGTGGGCCTTATCAACTTCGCTACTTGACTTCTGTTATAGAGTGCTGAAAGCATACCTTCTGTACCCAGTTGGACCCAATCAGCTCTGTAGGCTGGGTCATCTCGGGGCGCATGAATCCATTGGTTGATGGTTTTGAGTTGGGCCGCCCAATAGTATAATTGTAAGTTTGGAAGCGCAATTCCCCCCTCATACCAACTCCTGTTTAGTTTGGTGTGGGCGATACGAGCAGGTTTTTGCTCCACAGGAGGGTAGACACCAAAGCCGTCACCTGGCGAAAATATCTTGGGGCAATTGGATACGGTGAGTTTTCTAAGGCATACAGAAACCTCGGGAGGGCCATCATCTTGTAGAGCGCTGCCCTACCGAGGAGCGTCAGTGGCAGCAACGCCCAATGCTTCCATCGTTCCGCAACCGGTCTAGAGGCGGTGTCAGGTTTTTTTCAAAGAATTCAGTATGGCTATCTGTAATATATATGCCAAGATATTTAAAGGAGGTCGTAGTTCGTAGGAGCGGGCAGTCCCTGTCCAACAGGGGCGCCGGCCCCCTCAATACATAAAGGACCGACTTTGACCAATTGATCGTATAACCCGACGTCATCCCATAGGTGTCGCATATCGCCAGGAGTGCGGGTATACTCCTGTCTGGATCTGTCAGGTACACTAACATATCGTCGGCGTATAACGACACGCGATCCTCCCATCCCTCCGTCCAAGTAATGCCTTTCAATAGGGTTGTGCTCCTAATCAGTGCCGCCAGCGGTTCCAGCACTAGGGCGAACAGTAGTGGCGAGAGGGGACATCCCTGTCTGGTCCCTCGTGCCAGTTGAATGGTACGTGAGATGTGACCATTGGCCACTACATGAGCAACTGGATTGGCGTATAGAAGGCGCACCCAAGCTATAAACTTAGGGCCAAAGCCCATATGGGCCAACACAGCAAATAAATGTCCCCATTCCACTATGTCGAACGCCATTCTCGCGTCCAGTGAAAGGATTACAGCTTGCTCTAACAGCAACGGGGCTCTCACTAGGACTCCATGTATCCGTCTCAGATTGAGAGCGGTATTTCTATGTGGAATGAAGCCTGATTGGTCCGGGTGAATTAGGAGCGGGAGATGTGTCATCAATCTAGTAGCTAGTAGCTTTGCGAGAATTTTTGCTTCTGCATTGAGAAGTGAGATAGGGCGGTATGACGCACAGTCGGACGGAGGTTTGCCAGGTTTCGGTATCGCCACTATCGCAGCTGTCTCTTGGTCCCGCGGGAGTTCTGCCCGTGAGAGACTCTCCGTATGTCTGATGTTTCTTTTGATTCATTGGGGTGCAGCTGCTTCTGCTGCTGGGTCTTCTCTCGCTGCGAGGAGCAGTTGTGGCTCCGGTCATGGAAGGCTGATGCTGCGCAGAAGGGTCTCCTTATGAGGGTCCCATTTTCTCTGGTGTGACACTGTTTGACTCTCCCTTGGAGGAGATGGTTGTGCTGACGCGGAAGGCTGTAGGCTTCTGTTCTCCGGTGATTCTGCCTCCTCCGCTCCCGCTTCGTAATCCTGACTGTATCACTCCTGGTGTGGGTCTGATTCGGGGTCGCCTCGCTTGCTTCATGTGTCGGATCAGTGGGTGCTACAGGTGGTGTCCGGAAGTGTGCGTCTTGGATTTACCCTGTCTCCCCCAGACTGCTTCGGGTCCACTCCATGTCCCTGGGACGCTCTGTGGCGGGGGGCTCTTTTTGGGGGTTGTCGAGACCCTTGTCTGAAGAATGCTGTGTTTCCCGTACCCGTGGATCAGTTGGGGTTGGGGATTTATTCCGTCATCTTCCTGGTGACATTACGCACAGGGGATCTCAGACCTGTGATGGATTTGAATTGGATGGATACTTTTATTACTCATCGACGTTTCACAATGGTTTCCCTCCAGGTGATCCTTCCTCTTGTCTCACCAGGAGTTTTCTGGCTTCCATGGACTTGGACGTTGCTTTTCTGCATGTGCCTGTTCACCTGGATTCTCAGAGATTTATCCGTTTCTGCATCCTGGGCCGTCACTATCAGTTCCAGGTGTTGCCTTTTGGCCTCTGCTCTTCGCCCAGAATTTTTGCTAAGGTTCTGGCTCCTCTTATTGGACATCTACATGGGGAGGGCATTAGTGTTTTTCCTTATCTGGACGATTTTTTTCATTTCTGCTTCTTCTCTTTCGAGGGCGGAGTTGCATGTCCGGAGGGTGTGACCTGTCGTGGAGCATCACGGGTTCCTGGGGCGTGTTCTGTAGTCCTCCCTGGTTCCTGCGCGGGAATTGACTTTCATTGGTGCTCTGTTCAGGCCTCAGTTGGGATTGATGTTCCTGCCCCCTGCTCGGATTCTGTCGCTGATGTCTGCTGTCTGGTCCCTGTTATCGGGGCCTTCTCATCCTGTGAGCCTGTGGTTGAGGGTTCGGGGGCTGTTGTCTGCATCCTTGTTGACCGTACCATGGGCTCGCCTTCACATATATCCGGTGGTGTCCCACGTTTTGTTGCATTGGGACCCCTGTTGCCTAGATATGTGTGTTTTGATACCTATGTCGGTCTGTGTTGTCTTCTTCCAACTTCAAGGTGCTAATGGTCGTCCTTTTGGGTCTGTTGGCCTTCTCGGATCTTCTTCAGGGTCGCCATGTGCAGGTCCGGACGGACTATCAGGTGGTGTTGTCCTTTTGTCATCCGTCAAGGGAGGTGCAGGGTTCGTTCCCTCTGTTGCCTCGGCCGTCGGATTTGTTGTTGGGCGGAGGTGAACCTGGCGTCCCTATCTGCATTTTCCCTGCCTGGTCAGGTGAACGCTGTGCTGGATTGTCTGAGCCGTGTGTTTCCATCCATGGGGTTTTTGTCCCTGATGCCCTTGATGTTCAGGAAGTTAAGGAGGATGTTAGGGTCTCCGGTGGTGGACCTCTTTGCTTCCTTGGCCCATGCCATTATCTGCTGCTTTTGCACGTTTGTGCCTTGCCGGGATGCTTGGGGGTTGACGCTCTGTCATTCCTGTGACCGAGGGGCCTGTTGTATGATCTTCCTCCTGTTCCCCTGTTTCCGGCGGTCTTGCTGTAGATCAAGAGTGAGGGGTCCTTTGTCCTTCTGGTCGTTCCGGGGTGGTGCCGTCGCCCTTGGTATCCCCTCTTGTTGGAATTGGCGGTGGCCCCGGGGTGGGCCTTGCCATTCGTGCCTTACCCTCTGTTGGGCCCTCTGCTTCCTCTGCATGTGTTTCGGTCCTTGTGTCTGCGGGACTGGCTCTTGTGAGGGATTCGTTGATGCGTGTGGGTTGTTCTTTGACTGTTGCTGGGGTCATTCAGCAGTCCCGGCGGCCTTCTACGCTTCTTATATTTTGTTTTGACTGCGATGGTACGATCAGTGCATGATCAATGGCTGCACCATCATTTGGGGGCAGTTCTGTAGCTGTGAAATTCAAAACATATTTCCCCCGAATAACTTTTCCATTGTCAATACTGCCCCCCTGAAGCTGCTCACCTTCTGCTACGCCTGCAGCCACATCTTAATTGGGAATCTTATGCTGCTGGGTTGCTCGCAGCATCTCTAGAACTGAGGGCTCCGTGCTTGGTGGTACTCCATGTCGGGATTTCTTTTCCTCTGATTTGGTTTGCAGACTTCCTATCTGTCTCTTGGGTCCTGACTTACTCGGAGGGTCCACAGGCACATTGGTAGTCAGATTAAGTGTGGTATTAACCTTGGGAGAAGCTCCGACAGCTAAGCCCAGGCGTGCCTTTGTTTTCCCCCCACAGCCACGGGGATTTTCGGAGCCATGGTCGCCAGATGCTCCGAACAAAAACGGTAGCATTGAAGGCGGTGATCTTTTCCCGCGCCGGGGGACGTCGAGACCGCCAGGTAAGCCCAGAGCGCTTTTGCCAATTCAGCACGGCAAAGTAGCAGGGCAGGTCTGGGCTTTGGGGAAGTCCTTGGGGTTGTTAGTATCGGCACGCCGAGATCCATCCCCTGTGACCGGAATACTCAATGCAGGCACAGTAGATGCGGCTCGGGTTTCTCCGAACATTTTGCCATTCATATCTCAGAGCCGTCGCCACCAGCTAACGTTGCATGAATCTCCTGCTTCCTCGGTGCCACTTTCTCCATGTAGAGCGGTGGTCAGAGAGTGGTCAGAGAGGAGTGAAAACGGCCACTCTAGTCAGCCGCCATCTTGCTTAATCCCCACCCAATATTTTTGATCGGCAAAATAGAATCTCATTGCCTTGTACAGAAAATAATGGAAATACATAACCAAAGGGGATCAATGTTGGGAGTCCAAAATCTTTAGTTGAGAATTAAGACTCCCCTCCCCTGGTGGCGTAAGGAAAAATGATGGAGCCCCTGCAGAATGTGATAATGGGCCCCCAATTCTCCAATACCTTGCAAATATTTCTAGGCTTTGGGCAGAATGGGCCCCTGAAGGTTTGGCCCCCTGCACCTTAGGGGTTGCAGGGCCCTGTGTTACACCTCTGCCTCTATCGTCAGAGCAAGCTATGTTCTAACTCACAAATCTTTCCCTCCAATGTTGTAACTGTGTGGTTAAGCTAAGTATCCAATGTATTTTCCTCTAACAACGACCTTAAATGCCGCCCACACTAGCCCTGCCGAGTCCACTGAATCCTTGTTAATCTGAAACATTCCTTATTGCTTCATCTTTGTTTATGGTATTATGCCTCCTGCTTGATCCAAAATGGAATTAGTTACATACGCAATACTGTTAAGTCTGTTTATATACAAAATCAGGTGGTCCATGTAAGGGAGTCTAAAAATCCAAGTCTTGTATGAAAAAAACTGTTCTCAGTATTCGAAGCGTATATGTTCAAGAGCATCAGATCCCTTCCATGAAGCGTGCCGACCAGGCTGTGGCTGAAATGTTCTGGCAGGGTTGGTTAGATTTACCCAGCTGACCACTGCTCTGAAATTACGCAGCACCAAAGAAATGCCCTCAGGGAGGTAATATTAACTATTACACACCTTTTGCAGCAGCCAGATTGTTGGCCTCCATCTTCCAAGATCAGATTACATTCAGGTGGAGGCTACATGGAATAATGGTTTTAGGTGACCTAGCCAGGGAGGGGAAAATGGCTTCCGTTTTATTCCTAAAGGATAAGTTTGGCCTTGATACTCATACATTTTAAAAATATTTACAGATTCGAAGTTACTTAGATAAATTGACGCATCGAACCGTCATTCTATTTGATAAGAATACGCTTATGGAATTGATTCTGAGGAGGTCACGAATCGGGCTGTTATATCAAAATCTGCTCTCTGGTCTTCCAGATGACCTATCTTCTCAGAATATTAAATGGGAGAATAAGTTAGGCAAGGCCGGCTTGGATATCTCTCAGGCTTTAGAATTATCTAGTACCGTGCTAATTTCTGTTAGCCTACGATCCCAAAGCTATATGGCTCTATTCGATCTTTATTATACCCCGGCCAAAATTTCTAAATGGGGAGGTAGAGGGGGTCATAGCTGCCCAAGATGCGGCTTGGCAGCAGCTAACGATGTGCATATGTTCTTCACTTGTCCTAAACTCGGTTCATTTCTTCAAGACGTCCAATTATTTATCAATTTAAGTCTCAATATCCCGGTTGTCCTATCCCCTGAGCTAGTAATATTTGGCTGCAAGACTGACTGTTTGTCTGTGAGAACTAGGTATGCTTCTGCTTTGTTATTTATTGCCATGTCTTTAATACGGCTCTGCATAATTTAGAATCAGCTGTTTTTCAGAGGGGGGGGGGGGGGTAGGAGGAGGCGTGTGTTGGGCCAGAAAATTTGGGCTCCAGTCAAAGAATGGCTTAGAAATTGACAATTGTTTGTGTTGGCTCATGTTATCCTATTTTATTTATTGGTATTGACGTTGTATATGAGCTTTATTTGACCCATTTTCTCCCTCCCCTCCCCTTGCATGCTCTGATGCTTTTTTTCTCTCTTTTTTCTCTCCCTTCTTTCTTTTCTTTTTGCCTTTGTTTAAACCTGTAATAGTTATAATTTGTAGCCATGATTAAGGGATATGTTGTTATTTATCTGTCTTGTTTTCAAGCTTGAATAAAAAAACATTTTTAAAAAGGGAGGCAAGACTGTAAAAACGTTTGAGACTATCACTGGTTCCTAGCCAGACTGAAGTCATAATCTATGACATAACTCCCTTTTTGGAGATGTGGGTGGCCTAAGCATATGCTTTGGTCTTGTGCTTGTTGATTTGCAGCAGTTTCTAAACGTCTAGGAATGACCTACACACCAAAAAGGCAGTGTGAAATAACTGCAGGAAAAAGGTGTCTATCACCTATTTGTATGAATTGTCTGGTGTCGGGGCTTGAGGCATAACTCTAAGTTGTGTAGTATGTGTGCCCTCATGCAGCCAAAGTCAATCTGAGACCGGGAAACAAAGCTGTATGTCACCAAGCACAAGAAGTAGTTTTGGCCCTGGTGTAAATCCCTCTCCCACACCAAGTCAAAGGCCCTGACTCAGTCCCAGTAAGGGGCTGTTCCTGCCACCGTTACACTTCCTGCTCGAAATCTTCTTGTAGTCTAAGTCCAAATATAAGCATAAAAAACAAATAGAAATCGACTCAATTCTGTTAGTTTGGGAGGAGGAGCTTCGCGCGCAACCAAGATGGTCGCGTGAGCACAGGGCTCCCGGACCCTCGCCGCCTCCACCGACTATCCTGACTTCTATCCTGATTTGGACGACGGGTCATTACTGGCGCAGCCCCGCTGATCAATTATCCGTTCACGGACTTTGATTTGGACTTTGGGGGCCGAAGATATGGCTCTCTGACTTTTTCAGGCCTGCTCCATGGCGCTGCCCCGGGCTCTGTCTCTCTGCCAGCCGGACTGCAATTGAACAACAACGGACCGCCCGAGTCATCTTGGCTCGGTCGTCTACTTTCGGTTTCGTTTCTCACCCAGGGGCCTCATTGACTCTGCCTGCGTGGCCTGTTCCGACTGCCTCCCACCTTATTACTTCTCGTAACGGTGCCTCTGGTTCATTTGGCTCACTGACTGGAGAGAGGCCTGTATTTCCTCCTTCTCCTTGCTGCGGGCGACTCGGTTGTAGCCATTTTTACCCGGTATCAGGCTTCCCTCCGGGGCTCCAGATCTAAAATGGCCACCAAGCCTGAGGGTGAGAAACGCAAGGCCAAGCCGGGTGTCCGGGGGAATTCCGTACAATCGAATATCATGGACAGATACACCCTCACTAAGGGCTCTCCTGGAGGACCGACTAAATCCCCGACTATTGCTGCAGACGATTCCTCGATTGGTGAGGACCTGTCGCTACGGGACGTCATGGGCGCCATCTCTGCGATGAAGGCCACAGTGGGACAAGAATATGAGGCCCTGTCCCACAAATTGGACACTGTCGCTATTGATGTTAACTTGATCAGGGCTGACCTTGCAAAGACCAATGAAAGGGTTAAGTCCCTTGATCTTAAGACATCTAGCCTCACGACCGACGTCTCCGATCTACAGGCTGAGGTCGGTAATCTACGGAACGCCCAAGCCTACTTTTCTCGACGCCTGGAGGATTTCGAGAGCATGGCCCGGCGGAATAATGTTCGCCTTATTGGTGTCCCGGAAACATTGGGGGCCTCTCCGGTGGACTTACTGGTGGAAGACGTTGTATTGAACTATCTAGCACCCAAGGGCCTTAGTAAGTTCTTTACTGTGGAACGTGCGCATAGGATCCCTGGAGGCACGCCTAAGCCGGGTGCCGCTCCATGTCCCATCATCGCTCGGATTTTTAATTTTCGGGACAGGGACGCGATTCTGCAAGCGTCCCGCCAGTCGGGCCCGACTGCTTTCGAGAACACTACAGTCAGTTTCTATCCGGATTTTACCCAGCAGGTCCAGAAACAGCGACTTGGTTTCCAAGGAGTGAAGAAGAGGCTGAGAGACAGAGATATGAAATATGCTATGCTTTTCCCGGCCCGTCTACGTGTGGTGTATAATGAGCGGACATTTTTCTTTGACCATCCTGAGGCCGCAAGTGACTGGCTGGACTCCCTGCCTACGGGGCAGGAACACTCTGGGAACTTTGGACATTCCGGTGGTGCAGAAGGCGGCCCGGTGGAACAGGAATAGAGATCGAGATCGGCCCCCTTTCCATGCACTTGACTTTCAGCGGTGGTTTGATGCCATGATGTTACTGCTTGCAACCGTTTCTTCCTTTTGATAACTAGGGGGGTGGGCGGGGGGGTGGGTAACCCTTCCTCCTCTGGGGTTCTTTTCGTAGATTAGTTGGGTACTTGGGCGACAGGCACACTGCAAGTTGGGGTGGCTTTTTAGTCTCACGCAGGGGTGCGGGGAGGGGGGTGAGGTGTGTGGGGTTTGTTTGGGGAAAGGGGGGTTGAAGTTTAGGTTTCATGTTTATTCACAAGGCACAGTAATGTCGAGCTTTTCTTGTACAGCGTTGCGCTGGGTGTGGGGTGTGGGCGGGGCTACGTACTGGGATGGGGGTAGGGGACTTCGATTGTTGTGTTGGAATGTCAACGGGTTGGGGGATAGGATTAAACGGGGAGTGGTGCTGCAACTGTTGAGACGTCTATCCCCTGATGTTGTTTTGCTCCAGGAGACGCACTTGCTTGGTAATACTTGCCATGCGCTGAATATGCGTGGCTATCGTCTCCTGGCGCACTCGGGTTTCACTTCTGGATCCAGGGGGGCGGGCATTCTGGTCCGGAACTCCCTCCCTCTTGCTATTGATGAGACCATCCTTGACGATAAGGGCCGATATGCCGCCATTGTTGGGCGATGGGAGGGGAAGGTGATAACCATGCTCTCTGTCTACGTACCACCTGGCCTCCAGACTACTACCTATGCTGACCTGGGAAGGGTTATCCTGGGAGTCCCAGAGGGTTTGTTGGTGGTGGGCGGGGATTTTAATTCCGTGGTTTCGGGGATGTGTGATCGCTATCCTCCCCGGGAACTCTCGAGGGCCCAGTCATGGTTAAGCGACTTCCTTGAGACTCTGGGGCTCACCGATTGTTGGCGATTGCTTCATCCGGGGACTTGCAGTACACCTTTCATTCACGGTAGTCTCTCGAGACTCGATTATGTTCTGATGCCTTCTGCCCAGGCCTCCGCACTACGGGAGGTAAAACATCTTGCTAGAGGTATATCGGACCACTCCCCGATTTGGTTGGTGGTAGATGCGCAGTTGGGGGCGGAAGGCCGTCTGGCCCCGATTAACCCTTGGTACCTCCGTGATCCCAAGGTCAGAGTGGAATTGATTAAGACGCTCGACCATTATTTTGCGGAGAATGTCGGGTCTGTATCCTCCTCGGTCTCCTTGTGGGAGGCGTATAAAGCTGTTATCCGGGGCCAGGCCCTCTCCCTGATTGGTAGCGTTAACAGGACTAGTCGAGAGGACGTCGTCCGTATTGAGGGTGAAATTACTGCTCTCGAGGGGGAAATGGAGTCCAAGGTCACCCCAGACGGATTACACCTATTGGGTCTTAAGCAATTTGAGTATAGGGCGTTGGTCACGGATGCTGCGAAAGTGATGAGCAGGGAACAGCGGGGACGCCTTTATGATGTTGGTGATAAAGTGGGGAAGCTGCTTGCCTGGCTGGATAGGAGGGAGAGTGCGAGTCGAGTGGTTCCTGTCATTGTGGATGTGAATGGGGTGAGTCACACTGAGCCGGTTGCAATAGTTGAATGTTTTGCTGATTATTTCCGGGAAGTGTATTCCCCTGTGTCCGATAGACCTAAACAGGATTCCCGCCTGCTTTTGCGCGACATTGCGCTGCCCCGTCTGTCTGATCCCGAGAGGGACCTTCTTGATGCGCCGCCTACGGTGGAGGAGGTTGCGATTGCTATCCGTTCTGTTCGTTCTGGGAAAGCCCCAGGCCCCAATGGGCTTCCTATTGAGCTCTACAAACTCCTCCCAGATACGATAGCCCCACACTTACGCTCGATGTTTCTAGAATCACTGGGGGTGGGCTCCCTCCCTCCTGACCAGAGACTGGCGTCTATAGTGGTGATTCCCAAGGAGGGTAAGCCTCGTGATCGCTGCTCCTCCTTCCGACCTATATCTTTGATCAACGCTGAACCGAAGATCCTGGCTAAATTGCTTGCTAATAGATTGGTCACGGTCATAAGCGACCTGGTTCATCCGGACCAATCCGGCTTTATACCGCGTCGCAACACTGCGCTTAACCTCCGACGATTACATGGCGTCCTCGCGCGAGCGGGAACGTTGCGTGAGCCGGCCATTTTGGCGTCTTTGGATGCCACTATGGCGTTTGACACGCTAGAGTGGCCGTACTTATGGGCGGTCCTTGCTAAATTTGGTTTCGGTTCGGCCTTCATTGATTGGGTGAAACTGCTCTACACTGACCCCTTGGCTCAGGTGGTTGTGAACGGTCGAGTCTCGGCTTCCTTTGCGCTTGGTAGGGGCACGCGCCAGGGCTGTCCTTTGTCTCCTCTTTTGTTTGCCCTAGCCTTGGAGCCACTGGCGGCCTGGTTGAGGTGGGAGCCGTCCTTGAAGGGCATTAGATGGACTCCAGAATTTGAAGACTCCATATCCCTATATGCGGATGATATTCTGCTCTATCGTACTTCTCCGCGAAAGTCACTGATAGTCCTCTTTGACGTTCTGACTTCGTTCCGCAAGAACTCTGGTCTTGTCATTAACTGGTCGAAGTCTTGTGTCTATGTCCTTTCGGGAGACGCTCCTACTTTGCCTCGCGGCTGTCCCATTACAGTAGTGCGGGAGGGGTTTAAATATTTGGGGATCTTTATTACCCTGGACCCGGAACTTCGATATGAACGCAATTTGCTACCTCCTCTCCAGCGCCTCCGTGCTGATGTCCTTGCTTGGGGTAGACTCCCTCTCTCTCCCCTCGGTAGGGCGGCGTTGTTCAAGATGATGTCGCTCCCCCGTTTCCTCTACGCGTTGCAGAATTCACTAGACACCGTGCCTGCTAGTTATTTCCGAGAGATCGAAGATTTACAGAGACAATTGGTATGGGGAGGCTACTCTCGTATTGCTATTGCGAAATTGACGCTGCCCTGGTACGATGGAGGTGTCGCACTCCCTGACATTCGCCGATACTACTGGGCGTCTCAGTTAGGGGCTATTAATCACTGTACCTATGCTCCTTCGCCGAATCCGGCCTTTGAGATGGATAAGTGGCTACTGCCTGGCGGAGACTACAATAGGGCTCTCTATTCTTCCTAGTTGCTGTCTGTAACTGATTGGACTTGCTGCCACTTGTATTATTACCAGCGTTTTCAGCCCACAGCTCGCGGTACCCGCTGCGCGGGTCCCGCTTCGGCAAGGCGGATTATTGAAGACACCATCCGGCTATCTCAGGGGAGGCTTGAAACAGCAGGGATGCGAGCGCGTTACTCGTGCAGGACTACCTGTCCCAGGAGCACGAGTAACCACCCCCAATCACCACCAGCTGGGGCGCTCTCCCTGCCGGCCCCTCCCTCACTGGACTCAGTATTAAAATCTGTCACGGAGGCTGACCTGCGGATTCTTCCTAGTTGCTGTCTGTAACTGATTGGACTTGCTGCCACTTGTATTACTACCAGCGTTTTCAGCCCACAGCTCGCGGTACCCGCTGCGCGGGTCCCGCTTCGGCAAGGCGGATTATTGAAGACACCATCCGGCTATCTCAGGGGAGGCTTGAAACAGCAGGGCTGCGAGCGCGTTACTCGTGCAGGACTACCTGTCCCAGGAGCACGAGTAACCACCCCCAATCACCACCAGCTGGGGCGCTCTCCCTGCCGGCCCCTCCCTCACTGGACTTAGTATTAAAATCTGTCACGGAGGCTGACCTGCGGATTCTTCCTAGTTGCTGTCTGTAACTGATTGGACTTGCTGCCACTTGTATTACTACCAGCGTTTTCAGCCCACAGCTCGCGGTACCCGCTGCGCGGGTCCCGCTTCGGCAAGGCGGATTATTGAAGACACCATCCGGCTATCTCAGGGGAGGCTTGAAACAGCAGGGCTGCGAGCGCGTTACTCGTGCAGGACTACCTGTCCCAGGAGCACGAGTAACCACCCCCAATCACCACCAGCTGGGGCGCTCTCCCTCCCGGCCCCTCCCTCACTGGACTCAGTATTAAAATCTGTCACGGAGGCTGACCTGCGGATTCTTCCTAGTTGCTGTCTGTAACTGATTGGACTTTCTGCCACTTGTATTATTACCAGCGTTTTCAGCCCACAACTCGCGGTACCCGCTGCGCGGGTCCCGCTTCGGCAAGGCGGATTATTGAAGACACCATCCGGCTATCTCAGGGGAGGCTTGAAACAGCAGGGCTGCGAGCGCGTTACTCGTGCAGGACTACCTGTCCCAGGAGCACGAGTAACCACCCCCAATCACCACCAGCTGGGGCGCTCTCCCTGCCGGCCCCTCCCTCACTGGACTCAGTATTAAAATCTGTCACGGAGGCTGACCTGCGGATTCTTCCTAGTTGCTGTCTGTAACTGATTGGACTTGCTGCCACTTGTATTACTACCAGCGTTTTCAGCCCACAGCTCGCGGTACCCGCTGCGCGGGTCCCGCTTCGGCAAGGCGGATTATTGAAGACACCATCCGGCTATCTCAGGGGAGGCTTGAAACAGCAGGGCTGCGAGCGCGTTACTCGTGCAGGACTACCTGTCCCAGGAGCACGAGTAACCACCCCCAATCACCACCAGCTGGGGCGCTCTCCCTGCCGGCCCCTCCCTCACTGGACTCAGTATTAAAATCTGTCACGGAGGCTGACCTGCGGATTCTTCCTAGTTGCTGTCTGTAACTGATTGGACTTGCTGCCACTTGTATTACTACCAGCGTTTTCAGCCCACAGCTCGCGGTACCCGCTGCGCGGGTCCCGCTTCGGCAAGGCGGATTATTGAAGACACCCTCCGGCTATCTCAGGGGAGGCTTGAAACAGCAGGGCTGCGAGCGCGTTACTCGTGCAGGACTACCTGTCCCAGGAGCACGAGTAACCACCCCCAATCACCACCAGCTGGGGCGCTCTCCCTGCCGGCCCCTCCCTCACTGGACTCAGTATTAAAATCTGTCACGGAGGCTGACCTGCGGATTCTTCCTAGTTGCTGTCTGTAACTGATTGGACTTGCTGCCACTTGTATTACTACCAGCGTTTTCAGCCCACAGTTCGCGGTACCCGCTGCGCGGGTCCCGCTTCGGCAAGGCGGATTATTGAAGACACCATCCGGCTATCTCAGGGGAGGCTTGAAACAGCAGGGCTGCGAGCGCGTTACTCGTGCAGGACTACCTGTCCCAGGAGCACGAGTAACCACCCCCAATCACCACCAGCTGGGGCGCTCTCCCTGCCGGCCCCTCCCTCGTCAGCCCTATTAGCCTATTTAGCGGGCGATAGGTCCCGCGACGCGGGAGCGCGCGGGAGGGCGCCGGGAGAAGCCCGGGACAAGGGCCGGACCGTCTGTGGCCGTCCAGGGACGTTCAAGGACGGGACGGGCCACCCCATTTTCATCTCCCACTTGGATTAATATGCCTATGTAGTCAAAGAGTTTTGGCCCTAACAGTAACCGGTAAGCGTAAACATATTACCTCACTTCATACCGGTAACTTGTATCCAAAAAACCTATAAACCTGAATAAAGGAACTTTGTATGGCCTACAAAAAACTACGATCACGTACCATATTAATGAAGAGAATGGGTACCGAGGAAGCAGAAAGGAAATCCTCCGCTAAAGCAATAAAACAAGGGCAGGTAACTGGTACGCCTGCAATTAGCAACTACTTTTTAGCTCTATAACCAAAAAACCAATCTCGAACACCCGCTCAAGATCAGCATGTAAAAATGGAAAAAACGCCATCTAAAGAGGCGTCTGAGCTGCCTCCTTTGGATGTACAGACTACCCCAATGTTGAGTGCTCTCGGCCCAGATACCAATCTTCCGATTTTACTTTCAACACAGGAGTCTCAAACACTGCCTCTCGAGTCATTAAATCTAATAACTATAACACCTATAAAACAACCAAGTTGCCTCTCGGATACCGAGGATCTCTTTCAAAATGACATAAAATTGATGGACAATATTTCTGATATACAATCAAATCCAGTTAATCTACAAATAGAGTTTCAGGA
This sequence comes from Lissotriton helveticus, assembly GCF_964261635.1. Classification (NCBI taxonomy): domain Eukaryota; kingdom Metazoa; phylum Chordata; class Amphibia; order Caudata; family Salamandridae; genus Lissotriton; species Lissotriton helveticus. The sequence goes on from NC_136067.1 coordinate 1,237,509,271, forward strand.
ACAACCCCTAGATTTCAATATAGATCTGGATACTTCACTGGATACATTCCTTCCTAATAACATCAATTCAACTAATACGGCGACACCTATCTCAAAGGCTCTCTATACTTTACAGGAAATTTTGGAATCAGTTCTCTCTTTTCTAACTAACATTTTAGAAAACTCAAACCAAACTTTGGATGTTCAAATTGGTATCTTGAAATTTTTGGTAGAAGAAAAGAGAAAAAAAGATCATATTGAATTAGCAAATAACACACAGTTAAAAAAGGAGTTTCCCAATTCTTCCTCTGCAACAAAAACCTTAACTCCTGAATTTCAAAATAAATGTGATAATAGTACTCAAACATCTACTCAAAAATTAGTATGTCAACCAAATGCAAAGAAAAACTCCAAAGAGGCTGGAATATATTCCCTAAAGAAACTTTTTAAAGAAGAACCCTTAGCGGCACCTACAGAGTATCCGATCTTCTCAGGTGCTAAAAAATCCAACTTGAATAAGGGAATCGATGGGGGAGAAGAAGAAACCACTACTATTCCTGTATCAAACAAAGGTGGAGACGATAATCCCTTTGAAACAAAATGTAATAAGGGAATAAAGGGAAAAAATAGAAATAGGAAACCACTAAGAAGAATTAACAAAAAGAAAGCCAGAAAAATCAGATTCAAAAACGTAAGCCCTCTCCAAAATAAAGAGGAAGGTCTTCTCGATAAAGTGAAAATTAATCAATCTTCGGCAGAGGAAGGAAAAGATGTAACAAATATACCCCCGATAAAACAAATAAACCACAAAGCACCTGAATATATCCCTATCAAAGAAAAAAACAAGGATGATCAAACAAACAAAGAAACAGCAGAGTCTAACAAGATGCTGTCCTTTGGCAGCGACCAGACTGTGACTAAACAACTACAGTTTGAAGAACTTTTTCCATTTGATGATCTACCCCTAAATCGAGGAAGGATAATCAACTTGCTACAACAAATCTATTCTTTGCAAACCATTACTAGCAAAGAAATAGACTTAGTAACTTTCCCGATAAGAGAAAATCGGAAAATAGCGAAAGTAGCCTTCTGGTCATCTGTCGTTCCTGGGATCATCATAAGGGAAAAGGAAACGCTACATAAATGTGGTTACGACGTTATAGAAATATTCCCACCAAAGAACATCAAAAGCAAATTAACTGGTCTCCAAGATTCCAACATGAATATTCCAATAAAAAACTGGTATACTAATATCTCTAATCATGTTGATTCAGGGCGTAATTGCTCTAGGAAGGACACCTTGAAAATCCAAGTAAATAATGGAGAAAGGAATGTATGGAGTCAAGATCCACAGGAAGAAAATGAGGTCAGAAAAACAACAGAATCTTGGGCTTGGGTTTCGGAGGCCATAAATAGCAACAAACTAACATATCAATCACAATGTACTGTTTAACTGTGGCCTAAAGATTACCTCGTGGAACATAGCCGGAAAAACCAACAATAAAATGAACACAGCATTGAAAGACAACCCTGATATTTTAGCTATACAGGAAACATGGGCGATGAAATCCTTCTATCAGAAGGGCTATTTTGTTTATGACATCCCTGCCATAGCAACAAGCAGAGGACATGCCAAGGGTGGTCTGGCTATCCTTTTAAGCGAGGAACATTTATGGTCTCAAGAAATTATTGAATCGAAATCCGACAATTTTCAATGTATCAAGGTCAAACTACAGACTAATACTCCTGATCAAAAAAAAGCCTTCCTGTTCTTCAATGTGTACATTCCTCCAGGCACCACTCAGGACGTCATCTTCATAGAAATTATAGATACAATCTCAAAGATCATTGAAGAGCAAGTAAACACTCCGTATCTAATCATGGGTGACGTGAATGGAAAAATCTCTAACGCCGAAATCGGCAAATGGGCAAAAATCTACGAAGACGAATTACTGGACCTATCTATTCCAATATTCCCAAAAGGGAAAGTTTCTGACAAAAGAGGGAAAATGCTATTAGCTTCACTGCCAAGAATAAACGGGACAATTGTGAATGGTAATGTAGATGGTGATAGACCGGCATCTTTCACAAGGCGTGGAAACGGATCTCTCTCTATTATTGACTATCTAATATGTGGTATGGAGTTAGTGGATATGCTCCACCACTTGGACATTAAACTCACAGACGACAGTGACCACGCTCTTTTATGTTTAAATACTGGATGGTCAGTAAAATCCTCCTTGTCGAATCCAATTATGTATCATAATTGTAAAACAGAAATAAACAACAAGCAGAGGCGAATCTTTTGGAATCCAAAGACTCTGGATTTTATCAATGGAATAATTCCACAAAACAACCTTTTAACCAAAATGCATGCGGAGGATCAAATAACAAACTTCGAGTGTATCATGACAAATCTTAAAAGATCGCTCCTTAACAGGATAAAGCAATGTAAAAAGAGAAACCACAAGATGTCCAATGAAAATACTATCAGGAAGAAGCTCAACAGACTCATACGAGGACAATTCTTAAATTTCTCATCTACTATACAGCAAGAGATAAATAAACTAAAAAACCAACTAAGAAGAGATAAGAACAACCAAAAAAGAAGGCTGCACGATAAAAACTGGGTGGACATTCATGAGGCAGCAAAAAAATATAACCAAAGAAAATACTGGTCTTTGATAGCCAAAATAACAGGAACCAAAAAGAAATTAAATGCCATACCAGTTCCACCACAAGAATGGGAAACATATTTAACTCACCTATATAAAGTAAATTCAATTGAAATTGACAGCAATACCGTAAATACCATCTCGGAAACCGAACTAACAACAATAGAAAAAAGTACAGCATTTTCAATAGAAAGACATATAAGAAAAGCTAGGAATACTTCTGCGTCAGGCCCTGATATGATACCAATTATAGTCTTGCAGCTACATCCAAAAGAATGGAGTCAGATGTTAACATCACTGTTTAATCACATCTTTTGTACCAGGAGATTACCAAAGTCATGGCAAGGAAGTACTATAATCCCAATATATAAAAAAGGGAGCCAAAGTGTAGCTAGTAATTACCGCCAAATTGCATTAATGGATGCTACAGGGAAAATTTTCGCTGCGGAGGTACTGGATAAACTAAAAGACTGGTGCTTCTCGCAGGGAATAATACCGATGTACCAAGCCGGCTTTCGCCCAAATCACTCGGTTAGTGATAACATCTCAATTCTACAGACCATTCTGGACAAATACATCGGGGGGAAATCACAACCAGTGTATGCAGCATTTATCGACTATTCCAACGCGTTTGATCGGGTTGACAGACCAACATTATGGAAAAAACTGAGAAGACTTGGGATCTCAGAAAATTTATTGCAGATTATAATTGAGCTTCACACGAATACTTGGTCCCAGGTACAAATGGGAAGTGAAAAAGGTCTGACGAAACCAATTAATACTTTGAATGGTCTTAAACAAGGGTGCCTTCTTGCACCAATTTTATTCTCATTATATCTGAGTGATCTGCCATCCCATCTGCAACAATGCTCTAGCCTACCACCAAAGGTCGCCTCTCAGAATATACACTCCCTGTTATATGCAGATGACATTGTCATGTTGGACCTCACACCTTTTGGCCTCCAAAATTTATTGGACTCTTTAAATGCCTATTCGAAGGATCATTTCTTAACACCAAATCTAACAAAAACTAAAGTAGTAGCCTTCTCTGGCAGGAAAAAAAGTGTCAAATACTGCTGGCATCTAGATGGGATTAGAGTCGAGGAAGTAAATGAATATACTTACCTTGGTAGGATTTTTTCAAAGAACTTACAAAATTCAAAACAAATAAATAATTTAAAGAGAAAATCTGAAATACATGCCGGGGCACTGTCTAGACCAGGGGTACTCAAAGTACGGCCCGCGGGCCAGTAGCGGCCCGGCAAGCCTTCCCTGGCGGCCCGCGGAGCTTGAGACACATCGCACCTGTGTGTGCTGTCTGTGTTTTTTTTTTTTTACTTCAGCAAACACCTTGCTGAGCAGCAGTGCGAGTCAGAGACACTGCTCGGTGGGGGCCCGGGCGATTCCAGCCACAGTCAAGAGTGGAGCTGCAGGGGCGCTAAGAGGTGAACAAAGCCTCATTAACAAACAAATGGTTTTTTAAAGACGTGTTAAGTACTGGGGTGCCCGGGAGGCTGTGTCAGCCAGGCTGACGCACAGGGGAGAGGGGTTGGGGGTGGGAGGGGGGAGGTGAGAGGACAGCAGGAACTGAGAGCTAGGTGAGGTGGGAGGGCAGCGCAGGGAGTGAGAGCCCGGGTGAGGGAGGTGGAGGGCAGCGCAGGGAGTGAGAGCCCGGGTGAGGGAGGTAGAGGGCAGCAGCAGGGAGTGAGAGCCTGGGTGAGGGAGGTGGAGGGCAGCAGCAGGGAGTAAGAGCCTGGGTGAGGGAGGTGGAGGGCAGCAGGGAGTGAGAGCCTGGGTGAGGGAGGTGGAGGGCAGCAGGGAGTGAGAGCCTGGGTGAGGGAGGTGGAGGGCAGCAGGGAGTGAGAGCCTGGGTGAGGGAGGTGGAGGTCAGCAGGGAGTGAGAGCCTGGGTGAGGGAGGTAGAGGGCAGAGCAGGGAGTGAGAGCCCGGGTGAGGGAGGTGGAGGGTAGAGCAGGGAGTGAGAGCCCGGGTGAGGGAGGTGGAGGGTAGAGCAGGGAGGAGTGAGAGCCTGGGTGAGGGAGGTGGAGGGCAGCAGGGAGTGAGAGCCTGGGTGAGGGAGGTGGAGGGCAGCAGGGAGTGAGAGCCTGGGTGAGGGAGGTGGAGGGCAGAGCAGGGAGTGAGAGCCCGGGTGAGGGAGGTGGAGGGTAGAGCAGGGAGTGAGAGCCCGGGTGAGGGAGGTGGAGGGTAGAGCAGGGAGGAGTGAGAGCCTGGGTGAGGGAGGTGGAGGGCAGCAGGGAGTGAGAGCCTGGGTGAGGGAGGTGGAGGGCAGCAGGGAGTGAGAGCCTGGGTGAGGGAGGTGGAGGGCAGAGCAGGGAGTGAGAGCCCGGGTGAGGGAGGTGGAGGGTAGAGCAGGGAGTGAGAGCCCGGGTGAGGGAGGTGGAGGGTAGAGCAGGGAGGAGTGAGAGCCCGGGTGAGGGAGGTGGAATGCAGAGCAGGGAGGAGTGAGAGCCCGGGTGAGAGAGGTGGAGGGCAGAGCAGGGAGGAGTGAGAGCCCGGGTGAGGGAGGTGGAGGGCAGAGCAGGGAGGAGTGAGAGCCCGGGTGAGGGAGGTGGAGGGCAGCAGGGAGTGAGAGCCTGGGTGAGGGAGGTGGAGGGTAGAGCAGGGAGGAGTGAGAGCCCGGGTGAGGGAGGTGGAGGGCAGAGCAGGGAGGAGTGAGAGCCCGGGTGAGAGAGGTGGAGGGCAGAGCAGGGAGGAGTGAGAGCCCGGGTGAGGGAGGTGGAGGGCAGCAGGGAGTGAGAGCCTGGGTGAGGGAGGTGGAGGGCAGCAGGGAGTGAGAGCCTGGGTGAGGGAGGTGGTGGGTAGCAGGGAGTGAGAGCCCGGGTGAGGGAGGTGGAGGGTAGAGCAGGGAGGAGTGAGAGCCCGGGTGAGGGAGGTGGAGGGTAGAGCAGGGAGGAGTGAGAGCCCGGGTGAGGGAGGTGGAGGGCAGAGCAGGGAGGAGTGAGAGCCCGGGTGAGGGAGGTGGAGGGCAGAGCAGGGAGGAGTGAGAGCCCGGGTGAGGGAGGTGGAGGGCAGAGCAGGGAGGAGTGAGAGCCCGGGTGAGGGAGGTGGAGGGCAGCAGGGAGTGAGAGCCTGGGTGAGGGAGGTGGAGGGTAGAGCAGGGAGGCGTGAGAGCCCGGGTGAGGGAGGTGGAGGGCAGAGCAGGGAGGAGTGAGAGCCCGGGTGAGAGAGGTGGAGGGCAGAGCAGGGAGGAGTGAGAGCCCGGGTGAGGGAGGTGGAGGGCAGCAGGGAGTGAGAGCCTGGGTGAGGGAGATGGAGGGCAGCAGGGAGTGAGAGCCTGGGTGAGGGAGGTGGAGGGCAGCAGGGAGTGAGAGCCCGGGTGAGGGAGGTGGAGGGCAAAGGAGGGAGTGAGAGCCTGGGTGAGGTGACAGAGGGCAGCAGGGAGTGAGAGCCGGGTGTGGTGAGACAGATAGAGATAGGGACAGATAAAGACATATAGAGACAGATAGAGGCAGATAGAGGCAGAGACAGAGACAGGGACAGACGGAGCTAGATAGGGTCAGAGACAGGGACAGACGGAGACAGACAGCGATAGAGACAGACAGCGATAGAGACAGACAGCGATAGAGACAGACAGCGATAGAGACAGACAGCGATAGAGACAGACAGCGATAGAGACAGACAGCGATAGAGACAGACAGCGATAGAGACAGACAGCGATAGAGACAGACAGAGAGAGACAGACAGAGGGAGACAGACAGAGGGAGAGAGGGAGACAGACAGAGGGAGACAGAGGGAGAGAGGGAGACAGACATAGGAAGGGATGGAGACAGACAGAGAGACAGACAGAGGGAGACAGACAGAGGGAGAGGGAGACAGAGGGAGAGAGGGAGAGAGAGAGAGTGAGACAAAGGGAGGGAGACAGACAAAGGGAGGGAGACAGACAAAGGGAGGGAGACAGACAAAGGGAGACAGACAGAGGGAGGGAGACAGACAGAGGGAGGGAGACAGACAGAGGGAGGGAGACAGACAGAGGGAGGGAGACAGACAGAGGGAGGGAGACAGACAGAGGGAGGGATGGAGACAGAGGGAGGGATGGAGACAGAGGGATGGAGACAGAGGGATGGAGACAGAGGGATGGAGACAGAGGGATGGAGACAGAGGGAGGGAGACAGAGGGAGGGAGACAGAGGGAGGGAGACAGAGGGATAGAGGGAGACAGACAGAGGGAGACAGACAGAGGGAGGCAGACAGAGGGAGACAGACAGAGGGAGACAGACAGACAGACAGACAGACAGACAGAGACAGACAGAGGGAGGGAGACAGACAGACAGACAGAGGGAGGGAGACAGACAGACAGAGGGAGGGAGACAGACAGACAGACAGAGGGAGGGAGACAGACAGAGGGAGTGTGACAGAAAGACAGAGGGAGGCAGACAGAGGGAGGAAGGGAGACAGAGGGAGGGAGACGGAGGGAGGAAGGGAGACAGAAGGAGGGAGACGGAGGGAGACTGACAGATGGCAGACGGAGGGAGGGAGACAGAGGGAGATGGACAGTGGGACACAGAGGGAGACAGATGGAGGGAGACGGACAGAGGGAAGGAAAGAGAGGGAGGGAGACAGAGAAAAAGAGAGGTAAGACAGAGAGACAGAGGGAGAGAGAGAGAGAGATAGGAGGGAGGGAGAGATAGGGAGAGAGAGAGAGAGAGAGAGAGAAAGAGAGATGTGTGTGTATGCTGGTCTGTTGGCTCAGTGGATGAACGCGTCAGCTGCAGGTGCCTGTGTCCAACTTCATAGTCACAGTTTTTTTCTTTCTAGCCCCGCCCCCTCCCCCAGTGACCCCGCCCCCACCGGTGCGGCCCTCGGCCACAAACCACACTGTAAATTTGGCCCCCGAGAGAAAGTTTGTGAGTACCCATGGTCTAGACTGTATACTGCCACTGGAAATAGGCATTTCTCCTCACTGCTCAAAGTGTATAGAGTCAAAATTCCATCGGTCTTGTCTTACGCAACTGAGCATTTACCAACAAAACAATGGTCCTTCATGGACATCACTGAGGGAAAGATCCTGAAAAAAATACTAAAGGTTTCTAGTTCAACACCAGTTCAAGCACTCAGATTGGAATTCGCATTAACAAGCTCTTATGCTACAGCTGTGGCAAATGTTATTCGATGGGCCTATAACATTTTGCATGCAAAAGAGGGTACACTGAGATTCTTGTTAAAGACCGAGACATTTAAAACAGACTCTCCAAAACTCAACTTCTCTAAGAATATGTCTGAGGCTTTTAAAATCGCGAACCTTAGCAAAGATATATTGTTATCCTGGTCAAAACCCCAGTTAAACCTTTTTCTGAAATGTTTTACACCAAGACTAAGTTATGATCTCGATTTTCTGCATTGTAGTAAGCTATCTACTTATAAACCCTACATTGAGACATTAGAATATAAGCAAGCGCGGCCATATCTGGGTTTTTGCCTTACACATGGAGCAAGAAGGGCCATAATGATGTTGCGCTTAGGTATTCTACCTGTTTCCTCTTTTACATCCAGATGGACACCAGGAGATTCCTTGACTTGTAACCTTTGCCTAGGAGGTGACCAAGATATTGTACATATGTTATTTGTTTGTCCCCATCCAAACGTAGTTAGAGCAAGGGAGACTTATCTTGAGTTGATATATCAGAAATATAACATTAGTACAGTAAACAATTTAATATTACTATGTAAACAACCAACTGATGAATGGGTTTGTTATAATTTCTACAAATTTTTAAAATCTTTTTTAAAATTATATTAATGATTATGAGTATTCATGTAAATTGTTTTTAAATTTGTGGTCCTCAGTTGAGTACCAAAACAAATAAAATATTTTTTGACTTTGACTTTGGGCTCTCTATTCTAGGTCTGCCGGTGGGACCCTCACGGGCCCGACTAGGACGGCAGTCCAGGTCTGGCATCGTGCTAAGGTGGCTCTGGGTTGGTCTGATAGGTTGACCCGTGCGACTCCGTTGTACGCATCGGATAAACTCGGGTCCCTTTGGCGGTCGAAGGGTTTTGACAGGTGGGATGTGATTGGTATTAGCAAGGTGAATGACGTGTGGACCGAGGGGAGAGTCAAGACGTTTGATGAGTTGAGAACCGAATATGACTTGAATGATAGGGAATTTTTTCGGTACTTGCAAATTCGTCACGCGGTAACCTCAGTCTTTCCCTCGGGTACGGAAGTACCGGAGGCGTCCCCGCTCGAAGATAGGGTACTGGATGGGTACGTTCCTGATAGCACGATCTCGCTTATATATATAAAATTGATCAATTCCAGGGCTGATCTCTTATGTCACCTTCGAGAGGCGTGGACCGCCGATGGGCTGGAACTTGATGACGAAGACTGGCAGGCTGCGCTCTCCTCCCCTAAGGAAGTGGCGATCCCGGCGCGTCTCCGGTTCGTCCAGCTTAAGATTCTGCACAGGGTGTATGTGACCGGTCCTCGTCTAGTACGCATGGGCTTTTCTGTTGATGGACTGTGCAGGCGTGGCTGTGGTCTCGTGGGAACGTTTCTCCATATCATTTGGGAGTGTCCAGTAGTGATGCAATATGGGGCTCGTGTGCATGAAGTTATGAGTGAGGTTACGGGTGTGCGGTCGATGCCTGAGGCGAGGCGCTGTTTGCTGAATGTTTGGGAACCGAATGATTATAGTGTGGCGCAAATTCGTTGGGTGACCTTGGGAAACATGATTGCTAAGAGAGACATTGCCCAGCTATGGGGTGCCCAGAGATCGCCGACAGTTCAGCTCTGGAAACAGAACTTGGACTGGTGTATGTTCAGGGAAAAAACGGTGTATATCTCCCGGGGCACTCCCCGGAAATGGGGGAAGATATGGACTCAATGGAATGTGTATCGTGGTGAGATATGTACTCCCCCCCTTCCAGATCTTGATATTGACCCGCCGCCTCCCCAACCCGGTGTTTCCTCCGCACAGATTTAGACATATTTGATTGCTTCTGGTCCCTCTGCCCCCCGCACTTACGAAATGTCTCTACCTTCATTTTGATTTGTACCTTCCCCCCCACACGATGTAACTCTGTGATGATAGTGCTGCCTTGTGTTTGTGTTTTGTTTCTGTTTCTGTTTTTTGTCTCCATTGCAGATAAGAATTTCAAAGAGGCCAAACTGCCAGGGTTGCCACCTGGCCTGTTTATATGGGCATGACCAGTATTTTAATGTCCCTGCTGGTACAAAAATGAGAAAAATCACCTAAATTTGGTATTTTTCCCGTGGTCAGTGCACTGCAAAAATCAGTATTAGGAAAAAAAGCGTTTCAAAATGTGTTCTACAGCTGCCCTACTGACACCTTACTTATAATTTAAAAAGACAGAAAGGACATGCTAAAAATAAATACAGCCATTTCAAATAAAGTTCTATTTAAAAGAATCAGGTCCATGCCTTTGCAGAATCTTAAAAAACTAACAGACGGCCGGTATTTTTCTCTGAGAATGGTGGCAACCCTACATGCTGCAGATGCTCAGTGTTCTTCCAGCTCCATCTGATGCACCTTCAGGCCACAAGGATTTGCAGGGACCTCCAGTCTGATTACCACCGGTGTGTCATTCCCCGGTAATGCCTGTCCCCTTCGGATATGCTACTGAATCTGTACCAACTTCAGTGCAGACTTTCACACCGGCTTCCTGGGCCACACCAGTTCCCGCCACCCTGATGCTGATGCCGTTGTCCTTGTCAGATACCAAACTAAAATCAGACTAAGCTTGTCCGACATTGCACTCAAAAATTACAAATAGTGCAATTGGTCACCTTGCAGACTAGCTCTGATTCTCCGCCTCTACCATGTCGCAAGTACCAGGAGAGTCTTCCTTATCGTATTGGTTCTGATTCTGATCCTCAGCCAACAGAGTGAATCCGAATTAGCGTTGCATGCCCTGTGGCCAGCCTCCCAACACGCACGGCCATAGGCAGCAAGAGCAGAACCTGATGGTGGAGTGGAGGAAGAAGCTAAGAAATCTATTGTCTGTGAGTTTTTCTCATTGCCAGCTGAAGGGAATAAGGTCAATGCCAAACTGGTAAATTGCAACCTTTGGAAGAAGGTAAGTTACCATGGGAACATCAAACAGTACTCATTTGCTATGACAGAAATGAGGAAACCCCTGCAGGCAATCCAATCAACCAGTTTGGCGTGGGCTGAAAGAAGGCATCATAAGGAGTTGTACCAGGCTAAAGAAGGAACATTGGTAGGCCTCTTATTTGCCTACTGTAACACCTTCAACTTCTTCTGTGTCATCGGGGCCTTTACCACCAACCTCTGCATCTGTTTTTCCAGCACCACCTTTGACTTCTTCAGCTCCACCACCCGGTGCATGTGTCCCTGCATCAATACCTGCTCTTGGTACCCTAGTGCAAGTAGATCTCTTGAGACAGATTAGACACATTGTAGCATAATATGGCAACACTGCTACATACTGTCTCCTGTGCCATACCATGATTGTTGAGGGAGACCGAGAACTCACCATACAGCGGGAACTTGTCATAGCTCACCAGTGTATTCCTTTTGCTGTCCTCCTGTTCATAGTAAAGATGTTTTTGACTGGTTGGTAATGCTGAAAATTCCAGAAAAAATGATTAAAGCAAAGAAGAAAAAAAAAAGTTATTTTCACAACTAACCAGAAATCTCAATAGTACCAATAGTAACCAGATTGTAATTAATATAGAGATAAAAGGTAAGGTAATTTAAATATGTGCCTTGTGGTGACTTCATACTAGATGGTAAGTTTATAATTACCTACTACAGTGATATGTCATTGTATTTAGAGTGGAGTAAACTGTTGTAGAGTGGAGTGGCATAGAATTGAATGAAGTTTTGTAGAGTACTGTGCATAGCCTAGTGTTGTAGAGTGGTGTGTCTTCAAGTAAAGTGTTGTAGAGTGAAGTAGAGTGTCATAGAGTGGTGTGGAGTGGCTTGTTGTAGAGTGGAGTGGAAGGGACGGAAGTGGACTGTCATACAGTAGAGTGGAGTGGCATGTCATAAAGTGGTGTGTCAAAGTTTCTTTGAATGGAGGAGTGTAAAGTGGAGTGGCATGCGGTGGAGTGATGGTCATAGAGTGGCATGGAGTGTTGTAGATTCAAGAATTCAAGCATTTAATCTGTTTATCGACTCTTTGAAGCCTAATATTATTTTTATTATGGAAACCTGGGCAGATATCGATTCAAGACCAAAAATCCTTGTAGATATTCCTCATGGTTTCTCGATCCTAAAAGCAGACGCACCAGGAAACGGAGCGGCGGTATAGGGGGGGGGAGGGTTCGACAGACAACCACGAGGGAAAATTAAGTAAAGAATTAATTTCCTCTCGTTGTTAGCTGTTGAAATCCCCCCAACCCGGCCCCACCACTATTAACTGCACAGGCAGTGGCTGCTTAGGACCTGAATGCATAACTGCAGAAAACAAGAAGGAAGATGGTGTTCTGCCTATAATGAAGTAGAATATTACAACTATAAAAGATGTTTAGCTGTTTATAAGGAGTGAATTTGTGACGAAAGAACAATCTACTTTACATTAAAGAATGAAGAAGCCAGTAACTTGTCTAAGGAGAAGTTCTCGACTATAAAAAAGCTAACCACTCCTAACACCAACTCCTTCCGCCTTAAAGTGGAAGACATCTTCAGTAATTTTAAAACCTTTACTGCAGCAATAACCCCTGATTAACCCCAATCACCTAGTCAAACTCTTTGAGCTTGACAACTTTTTCCCTCCTTCTAGGGAAGAAATTACAAAGCTGATTAAAGAAGCAAAGTCGGGATCGCCATGTGACCCCTGTCCCCGCCAGGTGATTGGCCTTGCAGCAGAAACTGTTACAACCACTCTAACAACAATTTTTCAACAGATGTTTGCCACTTGCTGGAAGAAAGCCTCAGTTATTTTTCTTACAAAAAAGCCATCTCTTGATCCCCTGGCCAAAAATTATTATCGCCCAATCTCTCGACTTCTGATTCCAGCAAAACGTATTGAGAAAGTGATGAACACGCAATTAGTTACACACAAACAGAAGAATAGCTGCTTGGACGCCACACAAATTGTTTTCTGTGCTGAACACAGCACAGAACAAACACAGGGAGATGATGGACGGAGCGCTGAAACTTTTCAAACACTCACTCCCAGTCACAGATCTGGGTAAAATCCATCATCATTCTTAAGCTCACTTCACCACCTCAGTTCAGACCCAGCTATATGCAAATCAGTCTTGACCCTGTGTCTCATGGGAACAGTCCAGCCCGAATTGCCAAGCCAGGTCTTTCCTGAACCGGAAACAAGCATCCTGGGACCGGTTTCTAGGTAACACCCTTCATCAGCCAGGCTAGCTTGAATCCAGTGGCAAAGTGAGCAAGGGACCCACGTCTGGGCATACCCTGCCAACTTTGGGCGAACAAAGCAAACACAAGGAGATGATAGACAGAGCTTTGAGCAAATAGTGGTCCAGGGGGACCCAATCTCTGAGGCCACATGGCATTAAAAAGTGGAGGGGCTGAGCAGCCCACCGACACATTCTGAGCCTATTGTGGCCTCGTGGACCCCATACCCTGGGGCTCCTCAATTATAGGTGGGTGCCCCGGTGCCCAGCAGGACACCCACCAAGCAGCATGTTGGGGTTGCGGGGGACCCCATGTCCCCATCTACCGTCCTGCATGGTGCAGAAGGTAGCTCATCACCCACCCAGTGGGCGCAGCTATTTATTATGCTTCGTTTTAATTAGCTTTATTCAACAGTTTAGTCATAAAAGCACACAAAAGAATAAATCATAAACTTAAAATGTATACACATCATAATTTTAAAATTCAAAAATACAATCTGGTATGAGAGCCGAAGCATCGCAGCAACTGAGACTGGGCTAGAGTGAGAGTAATAAATACAGTCAAAATCATAGTCCCCATGTGAATACGAAGCAAATTGGATAAACAATAAAGGGCAAAAATCCAACACGGGTTGGGGAAAAACTCTAAAACATGGTACATTTCTTTGGGGAGGAATCACACCAGATTAAAACATTAATTTAAAATACAGTTCGTCAATGTCCAAAATTTTTGAAAATTAATATTCTTCAGTATAAACATGATGATTTAGTAGACTTATTCATGCAAACCTGGCTCTAATAACCCATATCCACCCTAAACCTTTGCAATAGCACATGCATAAGTGGGGTTTGGCTCCAATCTGAGGATCCTCAATAAAGTCCAGCTACTGCAGGTCCCCAGTAGCCTACAGAGAGGTTTGATCCATCTTTGACAAGGTATAGTATAGCCTTGACAAGCAAAGAACACATGGCCAGTCGTTTCTATTGAAGTCTTGCAGGTCAAACACAAGGGATCACCATTTGATACCCATTTGCTGGTGAATGGTTTTAGAGGAAGGGTGCCAACCCTGAGTTGAGAGTATAATTTCATGTCCGGGGGAAAGTAATGACATCCCAGTATGACTCCAAGAAACTACTGGATTTTAAATCTAAACATTTTTTAGTTGGAGATTAATTGACAACTGAAAGAGCCTCCGATTGTCTCACCCATAGCCAATATTGTTCTTTCCAAGTCACCGCTGTCAGGGATGGATTATCCCATAAAGATTGTAGAGCAATCAATGTCAAACATTTTTTGATTTGACGAAACCATGGGATTTTATCAAATGTGTTTGCCTCTAGAACATCTGTTAACGCCAGTCTGATTGAACCAGTTCAGGTTGGGATCAAATACTTCTCCAGAACAAAGGACGAAGTCTGACTTTATCAATAACTGAGTTCCTGCCCATATCAAGCATTAATGGAAGCAATGGAGTATTAACTGTAAGACAGGCCAAGCTCTCTGAAATTTGTTCTCGGAGCTTGCGAGGGAGGATATATTAGCAAAACCTTACAATTCAGAACCATGCATTGCAGAACCTACTGCCATGGCATGTAAATATGTAAGCCCGGGGCAATGCTCATTGATTATGGCATCAGCAATCTGTTTTTGTTTGAGGGTCGACAAATCCACCTGGGATTTCCATGCAAATGTTGAGGATAGAGTCCCCTCCAGATAGGTAAAAACATCTACACTGTCTAACAGGGTGTCTCCTAACTCTAATCTGCCCTTGAACAATGTGTGTTTCTAGAAAATCATGAACTTAGTCTTTGTAGAGTTGATCTCAAGTCCCTGGGTATTACAAAAGTCTTCAAAGTGGGATAACACTCAATGTAGGCCAGGGGGTGTCTTGGAAATCAGAAAAGTGTCACCCGCAAACAACAGAATATGCATTTTGTTGCCAGCCAAGATAAGGGCATCAGTGGGATGGCTAAAAAGATATTGAACAATATCGTTTGAAAACAAAGAAAATGCGGTGGGGGCCTCTAGGCATCCTTGATGGACCCCTATAAGGATGGAGAACAGTTTGGTCAATTCTCCTTGTTTCCCCTAGCGAACCTGCGCATAATTGTCTTCATGCATATGAATGAGGATGGTCAGAAGGTCTAAAGGCATGCCCATATCAACAAGGACCTGCCACAGTATCTTGCAAAGGACTAGGTCAAAGGACGATTTGAGATCAACAAAGGCAATGTACAAGCTGCCTCCCACGATCTCAACCGTCTTGCAATAAAGAAGAACAAACCGAAAGACCTGGCCCGTGGTGGCTACCCACCTGCAGAATCCGGCTTAAAAAGATGGTAAAACATTGTTGTCATCGATCCAGTCCTGAATTCTGCCCAAAAGGAGACGCACAAAGATATTCTGTGCACAGTCAATCATACTGATTGGTCTGTAATTGCATGATAAAGATTTATCTCCTTTCTCATTTATTGGGATAACTTCAGCTCCCTTCTACGATTCCGGAATTAGAGCACCACTTAGAATGGAATTAGCCAGGAGAAGGATGCACCCGGACTAGTTCTCCCTGTCCTGTAAGAAGACATCTGCTGGTATACCGTCTGGACAAGGCCCCTGCCTCTGTTTACCCCTTTCAAAGCATGAGTAATGTCTGCCAATTCGAAAGAGAGCTCTGATGGAGCAATAGAGTCATGTATACAAAAAACATTCCCTTCATCTTCTGCTAAAGGAGTAAGATTAGATGGGGAGCGTAAAGCTGTAAAGTACTCGACCCAAGCAGAAGCTACAAAGTTATATGCACAGCCTTCTCTTCTCCATTTTACTAGTGCCCAGAATTCAGCTGCATCTTTGGCGGAACAAGCTAATTTCAGGATCTGCCATCTCCCATCATCCCAGTAAATTAAAAAATATATATATTTTATTTATTAGGGGTTTTTAATATTCAAACACAGAATGTTTACAATAAAAGATCACTTATAGTCCATGCATGATCTGTTACATATGAAGAAGTTCGCTACAGCCATATCTTTATCTATTATAGCCTGTAGATAACCGTGCTTAGCCCACATCCGTTCAACTGGGAGATGTCCATTACAACGTAGGCATTACATCGTAATGCCTTTGCAACACAACTTTTACAACACAGGTGACATTACATCGCTAGCCATTACAACACATGTGCCATTACAACGCGTGCCATTACAACGCATTGTAAGGTAAGTAACCATTGTAATTTAGGTAAGTTGTTCATTTTGATTATTTTTAAAGTAATAGTATTATTTTACTAATATTAAAATAGTTGTAAAACATTTTTTTAGGTGTTTTAAAAAATATATATCATTTAATGTATTTAACTTGGATAGGCTTGGGTAGTGTATTAACACACTGTTTAAAAAAATGTGAGCATTAGATTAGGAGTTAATTAAAAAAAATAAAATAAAAAAATCTATGATATAATTTAATAAATTAAAATATATTAAATTTGCTTTGCGTTTCTTTCATCGGGACCGGATGTATGGGAAATAGGGGCTTTGGGTGGGGGAGTGTATTAATACTCAGGTATTCATTTTAATAGTGGAGTATTTAATGATAATTCATTTTAGTTATGTAATTTTTTTTAATACATTTTTTAGAATTATTAAAACATTCTTCGGCACATAACCTCTTGGATGTGTGGTATCGGAAGTAGGGGTTTTTGGTTGGGGGGGTGTTTTAATACACAGGCATTTTTTTAAATATGTATATTAAAATAATTTTAATTTAGAATTACATTTTATTTAATAATATTTTAATTTATATAATTGTAAACTGTTTAGGCTTCTATAATTTGGGGAAAGATGTATGTGAAACATGGGTTTTGGGTGGGAGAATGTATTAATACACAGGTATTAATAATAATACTTGAAAATTATTAGAAATTTTGTTTTACTGTTAGTTCATTTTTAAATTAATTTAAAAGTGATTTAATGTAAAATTCTTTTGCTTCAAAAGTCAGGGAAATAGGTGTTTTGTGTGGGGGAGAGTATTAGTTGATATTTTGATTTACTGATAGTAAATTATAAAACAATATGTAATTCATAATATTTAAACATGTATTTGTACCTATTCTCTGGGATGAGATGCAAGGGAAACAGGGGTTTTGGGTGGGGTAGTGTGTTAATACCCAGCTATTACATTTAAAACGTGAGTATTAATTATCATTTAATTTATATGGTTAATTGTTAAACTTAAAATATATATGTAAGTAATGTGCAGATACAATCAGGGTGATTTTAGGCACGGGGCGATTTGATGTACAGGGAAAAATTGGATTTATAATGGAATTTTTGAAAAATATTTTCTACTTAAATTTTTACAACTAAAAATGTACAAGTTAATTATTAAATTTCAAAACATTCATAGAGCATAATTGAACAACATAGGTATGCATAAATAGACATATAAAATATATAGAAGTAAAAGTTAAATTAAAAACAACAATAGACACATTAATAGTATTGTAAATATGTCTACTGTATTTATTAGAAATATAAAACAGAATAAATAAATAAGCTAAAAATGTTGTGCAAATATTTTATTAATAATATATATTTTTAAAATATTCATAGATTTTTGTATGTATTGTAACATTTTTTTTTATTTCTTTGTAGGTTTTCCCACGGTTACCCATTGAAGTCAATGGGTGAAATTGTCCTTTTTTCCTTTTTCCTGAAAGAGTTGACGTTGCCATGTATACCCAAGTTTCTTCATTATGAGGTTCATCGCGGTCCAGATCAGAAGCAAGGTAAAGCTGCGTCCAGCTAAGGTGAATTTAAATTATTAAAAATTATTAAAAATAGATTAAAGGTAGTAAAGTTTATCGTAAGGAGGGAGGTAGTAAGAACTAGGAAAGGTGTATTTTGATGTTATTGTGTGTTTTAACTTCAAATCTTTTCCAAAACAGGTAGCTGTTGTAGGCCCACGTCGGGTTGATTGCTTTCATAACACTTTTTGTTTAATCGCATTAATTTTAAAAGATTGATTATTTATTCTATTGAACAAAAGTCCCATGAAAGTAATCTTTTTAGGTAATTTTGTTGCGCGGATGCTTTTTTCCGGATAGGATGAAGGAACACGGAAAAAAAATTTGGACCATTTCTAAACCATTGCTATATGGACTTTGGGACTTCTGCTGGACTTTGGTCGAGAGAGGATTGCAACGATGGATTTTTGGATTGTGATTTTACCAAACATGACTACTTTTTCATGGTTTTTTAAAACTTGAATTCAAGCAATATAGGATTGCATTGATGGATTCTTGTTGCGTTTTTTGCCGTACAAGAATTCTTTTTCTGGATTTTTTTGGGGGTGCCTTTTTTTGTAGGTGTGCACAGTATAGTTCACAGTTAAATTTTTTGCTGTAAAAATAAGGCTTTGCTGAACTGGGCTTTTTTTGTTTAGTTTAACTCCGGCCATGGATTATTTCACAGATTATGGCTTATTAGCAAAGGTTTAAAGGAACGCTCAAGACACTTGGGGGCACATTAGGATGGCAGGCGGACATCCTATCACAAAATGGGACCACCCGCCATAAGGGCGGGGGTCCCGTGGGGGTCACTAGGATGCGCCAGCCACAGTGGTGGGCGCATCCTGCATTCCTGACATTGTGGGGGGCAGTGCACTCAGCACCGTCCGCCACAATGCCAGGATGGCATGTAGTGCACTTCCATGCACAACATGGCAGGCACTGTGTGGTGCCTGCCATGTTGTACATGGAACTGGTACCCCCATGTGCACCCCCCACCCCCCAGAATCTCTGGGGGTCCACTACGGGCCACCAATGTAAAAAACCGCCTGCCTTTCAATGGCGGCGTTGCCGCTACGGAAAGGCATATCCCCACCTGCATATAAATATGGTTGGCGGTGTCTACTAGACACCGCCACCATATAAACTGCTTTTCCGCCCGGTAGGCAATCGGGTGGATTGCCTACCGGCGGAAAACGGGCAGACGATCTTCCATGGAAGGGGGGGAATTAGAAGCGAGCAGAGGTTCTTGGCGCGCGGATCGCCACCTCCATACGGGCGGTGGCGATCCGCCCTTTATCATAATGGGCCCCTTGGTGAAATGCTGGTTTGTACATAAGACCAAGAGTTGAAGAAAAAAGACAACAACAGAAGGTAAGAAACCGGACTTTTGTTCATAATTTGAAATTTTGGGGGAAAATGCTAATTGAATTAGGGGATTGTTTATGAAAAACAGGCAAGTAAGGTGGGTTTAGCAGTTAGTGTAGATTAGAAATGTAGAATGTGTGCAATATTATCTAGGTAGTGTGAAGCCACCATCAATGAAACTTGTTCAATTGCACCCAATAGTCTCTCGAATATTTCTCTTGTTCTTTTAGAGATTCGTGGGTTCAGACTACTAGTTAATAATTGGGTAATTCTCATTTCTTGGAAACCTTGCTCCTTCTTCAAAGTTTCCAATATATGATAGAAGTTAGGATGTGGTTTGCCAATAGATTAGTTTTTTAATTCAAATTGTAGTGTGCTGTCTGATATATAATCCTCAACTAAGGAGGTTTTTAGAATTTTTCACCAATATGCCTGTGAAAAGTGAAAAAAACATCCTTGAATTTGGGTATCCATGTCATTTTTGTAATTGTGTTAATCATAGGTAATTCAAAGTCAATTAACACTTTTCTTGGACTTTTGTTCATGGTTTTAGCTTTCATCACTGACAAGAATTTAGTATATGTTGAGGATTGTTTATCAGGAAGTAAATTGTACACAAAGGGCACTACTGTTTGATTAATGTAGGCATGAATAGTGTATATTTGGGTGCATGGATGGGGTGTGGATTTAAACGCCCACCCAGCATCCAAATATTACTACTCTCCATTTTAACAAGATGGTGGGTGTGCTAAAGACTAGTATTCTTTTAAGAGGGTGTTTGTGGTCCTGCAAAAGAAAGGGTTCATTAGTAACGGTTACAGAAAGTTCAGGTGAAATGTTAATGTCAGAAAAGGTTTGGGGTATTACACGTAGGCGTTTACTTGCCTGTTTTTTACGCTAAATAATTCTGCGTAAATTGGGGATTGTGGGCATACAACTTGCTACATATGTTAGAATATTTTGAGACACCTCCAATCAAAACTGAGCCACAGGGTTCATTGGAGGTGGATGCCAGGGCTTTAATTTCATTTATATTCTCCCTTACCTCTATCGCCATTGCAGATGCAGAGTGGTTATGCTCGGTGGTCCTTTCAACAGTTTCACCAAGAGAAACGGCTCTGCCTGTGCAATGGGATGAGGAATAATGCACACACCTCCTATGACCCATGGGCTCAGTTAATCTCTCCTTACAATAAGCATAGCCATTGTGTCTTAAGAGTCTATTACCACAGCTTTATATTTGGCTTCTTTTCTTGCTGCCATTCTCTGTAGAAAGAAGAAAAAGAGAAAATGATTTGTTTTAGTGATTTTAAGTGTTGTTGTTTTAAACACTAATTTTCCTGCAATTGAAAAGTTAGTACACATTGTTTATTTTATAGCTTTAATCTTTTTTAAAAAATGTACCAGGTTTGTATTGCATTGCTTTTAAAATTGTTTCCTGCTTTTGTTGCTTGGATGAAAAAAAGGTTAATTTTAGTAATGTTTTACAGAATGGTAAAAGTTACCTTTTTAAGGTTTTTCTTTTGTCTTGTTGAAAAGGCCTGGTGTATTTGCTGGTTTACTTGGGACTTTTCTCTTGCAGTTCTTCACTATGTTTTGATTGGTGGTTTGGATTCTTTGGTTCTGTAAAAAGTGGAGAAACGTTTTTAGTTTGTTATTTGGATTTTCTTTTTGTTTTGCAATTAGCCTGCAAAGAAATTGATTAGTGTTTTTGACGTTGGAAAAAATTGATTTTGCTCTTGTTTATGAGGCTGACATTTTTATTACAAAAATACTATTTTTTAAATAAATTGATTCTGTACTTGAAACCTTCAAAAAAAAGAAGCTTAATGTTGTTTTTTAATATTTTTACCTTGTATGCTTCGGCTTCTCCAGCGGTGATGAGCTTTTGAATTCACAGTGATTGAGGAATGTGTTCCTTTATTCTTGCTGGTTGTTAATCTGTTGAGAAGTTAAAAGAAAATACAAATGTTTGAATGTATGCTTGACAATAAATTAAATTTAAATAGGACAATTACTGTCAAAAATGTAATTTCTTTTACATTATGTAGAACCAATTTTCTCCCAACAACATCCAGCACTTTCCCTGAGGCCAGCACAGTTCGGAGGAGTAATAGTAAATTTGCCCCCACCACCATCCAAACCTTTCCCTGAGGCCAGCACCTGCCGGAGTCGGAATAGTAAATTTGCCCCCCACCATCCAGCACTTGCCCTGAGGCCAGCACAGGTCGGAGTAGGAATAGTATATTTGCCCCCACCACCATCCAGCACTTTCCCTGAGGCAAGCACCTGTCGGAGTAGGAATAATAAATGTGCCCCCACCATTATCCAACTCTGTCCCTCAGCCTGTTCCCGAGTTAAAAACATGAAGTAGTTCATCATTTCATTTCATAAGGCTTTATTCGGAGCAAAAGACAAGTCCATAAAAGCACAGCATAAAAAGACAACATTATAAAACAACAGTCAAAAGCAGGAGATACAGCAATTTAAAAGGTTAAAAAAGCATACTTTTCCTTGCATTAATTGATTTAAGGAGAAAGGTAGCCGTATAAAAACAAACGTCAGGGTGATGTAAGTTAAAAAGCAGGCTCATGCAGTCTCGTATTGTCCTGACTCCAAACTTAACAAACAGGGGTTTCAAATAAGCAATCCGCAAGTATTTGTACAACTGACAGAGCAAAAGAAAGTGCACAGTGCTTTGAGGGGTGGTATTGTCACACGGACAAGGGCCAGCGGGATGCAAATGCTGAGAGGGGAAAGCAACAAAGTTGTGGACTACTCCGGTTCTCAGTCTAGTCAACACAAACCGATGTGCCTTCCAGGTCACTTGTGACAAATACGGTTGGAAACCCACAAATTCATTTAAATCATGATAAAGAACACAGGATGAGAGTTCAGAGCTATTTTGATGCCTCCTGGTGGAAAGCTGTTGTAAAAAACAGTACTTAAGTTCGATTTTGGACAGCTCAGTAGCCCCACATCGATCCGCAATGATGTTAATGTTAAAGATCTCACGAAAATTATCCACAATATACTTTAACCATGGGATCTTTAAATGATGGTCCAAAGAGAGACAATCAGAAATAATGGCTCTGCACAATGAGGTCTCTTCTTTTATCCAAATGGAACGCCATAGCATCAGTGGCCTAAGGAGGATCAAGTCGGCAAGATGGTGAATACCCAATTCATTGTGCACTAAAGCATTAGAAACAGAGCTTGGCAGGCACAAAAGTCTCTTCAAGAATGCATTCTCCTCAACCTGAAGAGACCCTGCCGGGGCGTGGCCCCAAATGCCCGCTCCGTACAAGGGAATCAAGACACAACGGGACTGAAACATTTTAAGCATGTCATGGACCCGCCTGTCTCCCAGTTTCGTAGCCATTGTGAATATTCCATGAGCACTCCTCGCCATCTTAGCCCAGACGTTCTTATGTTCATTGGCCCAAATGTTTTTATTTGAGAAGGTGACCCCCAAATACGAAAAATTGTCAACAGCCTGGACCTTCTGTCCCTCTATAAAAAATGAAAACTGTTTCTTTCTGTTCCTTCGCCCGCATTCCATAACATAGGTTTTAGATTTATTTAACACTAACTTTCTGCTTTTAATAAATTGCGAAAAGCCGTCCATCAGCCGTTGAAGGCCGATGGGGGTGCGTGAGATTAGGACCGCGTCATCCGCGTAAAGTAACACAGGGACGTTGTCCTCATTGATTTTGGGAGCATCCACTGCCAGAGATTTGAGAAAAGAATCAATCTCATTGATGAAAAGGGTAAAAAGCAGTGGGGCCAACACACATCCCTGTCTGATTCCACGCCCGATTTTAAACTTAGTAGTACATTCCCCGTTAGAACCGTAACGGACACAAGCACGTAGTTTGGCATAAAGACGTGCTAGGAAGAACACAATGCCCTCGGGTGCCCCAATTTCAATTAGCTTTGCCCAGAGAATGCCATGGTCCACCAGGTCGAAGGCACTACTCAAATCCGCAAAGCAGAGATAAATAGTGCCGGTCTTTGCCAAGGTATATTTACCGATGAGCAGGTCTAAATTTAGACACTGCTCAATCGTACCACGACCCTTCCTGAACCCAAACTGGCTCTCTGCTAGAATGCCATTATCCTCCACCCATTCTTCCATCCTTACTAGAAGCACTCTACTCATTACTTTTACGGAAGAATCCAACAAGGAGATTGGACGATAGTTCTTAACGTCCCCTCGATTTCCTTTCTTAAATATTGGGATTAGGATGGATTCTTCCCAGGTAGGGGGCACCTCATTACGGACTGCTGCGTTGAAGATATTAGTTAACTGAGGCCCCCATACTTCAGGGACCAATTTATAAACATCGATTGGTACCCCGTCTGGACCCTGAGCTTTTCCTCCTTTGCTGACCCTTATGCTATCTAAAACCTCTTGAACGGTGATATTGAGTGGCGTATGCGGCCACCTATCCCCTATATCCCTGGATGCACTATCCGAATCAAAGATTTTAGAAAAATGGGAAACCCACTCTTCCTTCATAACGTTGGAAGTTAATTCAGGGATCTTATCATCTTTAAGGAATGGGGAATTAACTGTTTTCCAGAACAGGGTGCAATTATTCAATTCAGCAGCCAGGGTCAAGTTGTCCCATGCCTCCTATTGGAGTTCCAATTTCCTCCGTTTTAGGGTTTCTTTGTATCTGGCTCTAAGATCTACAACCAAACCCTTATCTCTAGGCGTAACTGATAAAGCTGACTTTAGTTCCTTTAGGGCCAGGGTACATGCTGGATTGAACCACCCCCGCAGGCGTTCCTCCTTGTGCTTGAGTGTACTAGTAAGCTTAGAGTCGATGATGACCGCATTAATACCAATAAAATACTCAATAGAGCCGGTGGTACCTTGATTGTCTTCTAAAATCCCTGTAATTCCTGCCAGGCAACTAGTAATGATTGAATCGGACATGATTTCAGCCTTATCCCCCTTCCATCTGAGTCTAGTGCCATTAGGTCGCACGGCCTCAATGTTGTTAATAATACACCCCGGAATGGGGGTCTCTTTGTTTTCCCATAGCATGGCCTCTACTATCAGGCAATTGTGGTCACTAAGCTGGATGTCTATAACTTTAGGTGCCATAGTCCAGGCCTCAAGGCTCGAGGAGATACAAATAAAATCAATAACAGAATTTGCTCCCCGGCCTGTGAAAGTGGGGCAAATCTCCTCCTGTTCATTTGTCTCGTTAACCATAATATATATATTATGTGAGTCAAGGAGACTGTTTAAGGCATCTCCATAATAGTTATGTTGAAAATGGGGGACTCCATCTCCATGACAGTCCACCGCCCCACATACATTGCCATCTGAGAGTGAGCAGGTAGTGGCGTTAAAGTCCCCTGCCATGAACATATCAAAAACTACATTGGAATCCTTGAGGATATCATCCAATGCACTAGATAGTGCTCTAACCACCTGATCCCTAGTATCATCAAAAACGTTGTTATAAAAATTTATTAAGAGAATATTCCTACCTCCTGTTTTGTGCAGCCATAAAATCTGGGAGTGAACCCCAACTTGTACGTATTTTTTGACCAGCAGAGGAGTTTGGACAGAAATCAAAATCAAAAGCCCCCCCCTTAGCTCTACCTGATAGGGAACCGGTAGCAGGTAACTGGTAAGAGACAAAACCATTATATCCTTTAAAGTCCCTACACCAGGTTTCCTGTAAACAGATAATATCAAAGAGAGCTAAAAATTCAGTCCAACCCAGACAATCTGATTTGGACCTGATACCCGCAATATTCCAACTTGCAATATAACAGCTGGAAAAACCGGAGACACCTGACCCCAAAAGAGAACAGTTACTACCCTGCTGGAAAATAGCGATGTTAGTAGTATCCAGTAATAACTCTGGGCAACCTACTGGATCACCCTCCTTGCCCATAGGCGTACAATCTACAGTTGTCCCAGAAATGTTAACCATAGGCCCTTATATACAAACACTTTGTCCCATACCAGACGAGACCTGTCTCTCCAAAATGTCTGGGGGTACCGTACACAGCTCCAGTAATGACTCCGGGCAACCTACTGGATCACCCTCCTTGCCCATAGGCGTGCAATCTACAGTTGTCCCAGAAATGTTAACCATAGGCCCTGATATACAAACACTTTGTCCCATACCAGACAGAACCTGTCTCTTCAAGGTTTCTGGGGGTACCGTACACAACTCCAGTCAATTGTTTTGATCCATCCCACTAAAGCATTGGAAACGATTAACGGTGTTCACCTGGAAACTATTTGGAAAGCTATGCGAAGCTTCTCCCCTCGTTCTCTCCCCCCCGTGGTTACTAGGAGGATGGCTAGTGTGTTGTCTATAGAAAAAGCCCAAAGGACGGAGTGAAATGCCCTGCTCGTTACAGGGACGGGAAGTGTCTCGAATCAGAGCTGTTGTGGCATGGTGTGGGTTACTGAAATTAATAATAACGCAATCCCCAGAGATGTTCTTCGGGGACGTACCAATCCAGTTGGTTCTGGTGGTGGTCAAGATTTGGTCCGCCAGAGCCACTGGAAAGCCACACTCCCGATTGAGCCAAGCCACAGTTTTGTATATGAGGGATTCATGTGATTCCATAGAGCGATGAAGCCCATCCTCCTTGATTGGTGTAACGTTTGTCAGGACTGCTACGTAGGGTGCGCAGTCCGGTGGGAGGTTCGGTTGAGAGAGGCCACAATTGTTAGACTTCCCCCTTTCAGTAATCTTCAACTGATTCCCCGGCGCACGGGTAGTGGGGGGGCTCAAAGGGACATCGTTAGAGCATATAGGTGTTACTGCAGTGACATTAATAGTGTTCCCTGTAGACGCTAGTTTTGGTTTGCCAGTTACGCCCTGCTGCTCGATAACTGTTAAGGGACTACTGTTTGGCTGTGCAGGAATGCTAGAACCTGCACAGGCCACTCCAACACTGGATGGGCCTTTGTTGGATTGCACAGGCTTGCTAGTCCTGCCCCCAGCCACAGCAGCCACAGCAGCTGGTTGCGGACTGTTATTTTGCTTCAAGCCGGATTGCACCAACACACCCAATCTAATCACTTCCCTAGAGACGGCCTCGAGTTAATCCAAGAGTGGAAAAACAATTTTGTCCAACTTGGCATCAATCATACCAATAAGCAGCTCAAGCTGATCCGGAGCTAGTTTCAGGTGGGTGGAATTAACGTCATTATGAAGACAGTTTAGCTCAATGGGGCCCCCATTTGATACAGAGACAGTGTTCTTTTTACTTTTACGACCCCCCCCCCTTTTTAGACAGTACAGGTCTATTTAGATGTCTCCCTGACCTCAACACTCTATGGGTTTTGGGGGCCACGGAACCCGGGGCGTCAGAGTCATTATGGGACTCGTTTGCATCGGATTCCTTTGCATCGGATTCCTTGTGAGAGTCCTCAACGTCAAGGATATCCTGTGATGGCTCTATTTCATTGGTACCCTCCCTAGTTGGACAATCCGGAGAGCCCGTTAAACAACTGTCATCAATGGTGGGGATCAACGAGGGGGTAGGCAAAGGGACAGGGATCTCAGCAGAGACCACTGGGACACTTCCTAAACCCAGGGACAGTCTTCGTTCCTTATTAATCTTGTCTACTACTTTAACTAAGTAGTTGTCAAGTGTAGAGACAATGGGGCGGGAATTCCCGCCGACTGACTTGGGCATATTGCCTTGGAGAAAGGTACAAAATAACCAGCACAGATATTACCGAATGGAAATAAGATAGGTGATAAATC
The DNA here is from genome assembly GCF_964261635.1 of Lissotriton helveticus. Taxonomy (NCBI): domain Eukaryota; kingdom Metazoa; phylum Chordata; class Amphibia; order Caudata; family Salamandridae; genus Lissotriton; species Lissotriton helveticus. The sequence continues at coordinate 1,237,536,150 of NC_136067.1, forward strand.
CGGATAGCACTTAATATGAAATGACGTAAAAACACAATTATAAAATAAACGGTAAAACCAATATCTGACCCCTAGAATGGGAACTAGGTTTAGAGATGTTGTTTATTACCGGGAGTAGACCAATATTCAGGCAAACGGCAGAGTCTAAGATGCTGGGGGCGAAAGGACAGGGGTTGGGGCCCAGCCCAGCCTCGTCCAGTCGTGGACTGTCGTAGACTGTCCCGCCCATGACCCGGCCTTCACCCGGCGCGCTCCCGCGCAGCGGGCAGAAAATCCAAGTTTATAGAACGTGTGACGGGCAGGGGCGTGGCTAGCAGGGTGCGCAGGCCGGGTCAGACAGGCCTCGCAGGGACTCCTGGACTAGCGAGTCCCTGCGGCGCTCCACCCCTGCTGCACTTGCTGAGTTTGTTTTTCCGCCCCAAACGCCACCACGGATGTCCCTGTCCCACGAAGCGGCACCCGCAAAGCGGGTGCTGCAAGGCGCTGGCGGGACAGGACAGGACAAGCTCCAAAGGACAGGGCTTCAGGGGCAAGTCCGCCTGCAGGAGTCCGCTCGTGATCCGCTCCTCGCTCCCGCTCCCGTGAAGTAGTTAAATTAGTAATATTTTAAAAACAATTCTGATCTTCGTCTGCTAATGTTTTATTTCTGGGATCCATTTTTTATTTTTACGATCAGATTATTGTTAATATTTTACTTACATTTGATTCTGTAAAGGTTTGTTTCTTCCTGCTAAGTATTTGGAGTTGTTCTATGTCCAAATCTGTAAATATCAGAAGTAAAATGTAATTTAATTGTTTTTACTACCTTATGGGTTTTTTAAATTCACATAAAAAATTCTCATTAATCACTTACTTTTTAATGTTAAGATATTTTGTTGAATATCGGCTTTAGATTGCTGGCTGCTTTTCAAAATGTGTAGATACTATAAATTAATGTAAAATTATATTGTGAGTTTTTTGTGATGTATGTGTCAATATTTTGATGCTGTTTTACTGTAAATGTACACTTAGGGGCCCATTAGTATGTCAGGTGGATCGCCACCGCCCACATGTGGTTTTCAATGTTGGGCCCCCTGGGATTCTGGGGGTTGGGTGGTGCACATGGGGGGTACCTATGGTACCCCCCTGTATTTCAATGTACAACGTGGCAGGCAGGCACGTGTGCATTGAAATGGCCAACTTGCATTTTTGGCATCACGGCGGGCGGTGCTTTCAGCACCGCCCGCCGCAATGTTAAAAATGCGGGATGTGACCGCCAGTGTGTCGGGCGCATCCTAATTGTAGTTGCGGGACTGTCACATGCATTGCGGGCGGTCCCATTTCCCAGGGCTATGGCGGTCGGACAAATGAGCCCCATACTTCGATCTGTAGATGGCAGTGTTCAATTTGTCAAAGGACAATATTCTCCTGCTACTCCTGCTGTGTGTGGTCATCTCTGAAGACAGTTAACCACTGAGCACAAAATGGTGGTCGGCTACTTTTATACGTTTTTTTAGGGTAAACAATAATTTAAAAGAAAATATGTATTGGAAGCAGTATTTTCGCCTGATTCACAACCTGACGGAATGTATATTTAGTTTGTCATGTGTAAAAATGTTTGTTTATACGTTCCTTCTAGGAATGTCAGCCATTTTGTGTAGTTGCTGGCACAGGGAGTGTAATAAAATGGTTGAAGGACTTACGTTTTATGTTCTTCTAAGAAGATTGAATGTTTAATCTATTTTTCTCCCTGAAAGTAATGTGTTTATTTTTTGTAAACTGTTTTACATTTATTTTTTTTTCCCCCCGTCTTTTTGAACCTTTTTGTAAAATGTTGTATTAATACTCAGGTATTTTAATGTAAAGGCACCTTCAAAAAGTACACAAGTATTAAAACTAGTACCTGAGTATTAATAATCTCCCCACCTAAAAAACCCAATACTCATTTATTTAAAAAAAAAGTAATTTAAAAAATAGTATGCGTTGTAATGGTATGCGTAGTAATAGTATGCATTGTAATGGAATGCGTTGTAATGGTTGTTTTAAGGTATCTCAATGTGGATGCGTTGTAATGGTATGCATTGTAAAAACATCAATATAATGGTATTTGCGTTGTAAAAACTGCGATGTAAAAGCATGCGTTGTAATGGTATGCATTGTAACGTCATATATTCTCAGCTGTATCAAGGTATATAACACACTGTTGTATTATGACAGTCCACTATCCATAAATGAGTTATTAGCATGAAATATTTGTAAAGATGTCAAAATTATGTACATTCATCTTTAATTCATATATACATGAACTACCAGCTAGTCCAATATGAGGCCTCGTAAAGGGTCAGTTAACAAAGGTGTCTGGGAGGGCGCTCCCCCGACCAGTGAGGGGGGTCTCATCAAGCAGGTAGGACCGCAAAGGATCCCAGATATCTTTCCGCCATTCTTTAAATTTAGGGGCTCTTCCCCTTTCCTATCGACACACCACCCTACGTTTAGCCAGTAGCATCCTAAGGGAAAAAAATGACCTCGTCGATGACTCAATTTCTTCTGTATATCCCATTAACGGGGTCAGTGGGGTGAGAACCGTATATTACCCTGCCATTTGTGTCATGGCCTCTGATACCTGTGTCCAGGAGCTGTTTACCGCTTTACACTCCCAAGCTAAGTGGAGAAAGTCAGCTCCCTCCGAACCCCATCAATCATGGCTGTCTTTTGGATGCAGATGGTATTTGTGCCATCGGGCAGTAGTATAATTAAGTCAGCGTAGAAATTTAAAATGGATAATACATAGCCGACTACTGGCCCTGTGCACCAGTAGAGTCATTGTTTATCTGTAAGTGGTATTGCCAGCTCCACATCCCACCCACCTCGAGACCCTTCCCACAATTCAGCCTGTTCCAGCTGTGCATTGGGGTATAATCTTGAAACAACATGTTTGGAACTTGTAGTCTGTAGCAGTGCATGAAGAGTATTTAAGGTGGTGGGCTCCTGCGAGAAATTGGAAGTGATTTCCCTAAAACTATGTTGCACTCTGATATACAAGAATATCTCTAATTGAGTGGGAACTTCCCCATTAAAAAGGTGTCTTGATCTACAAAAGTTCCTCCCTTGTATAGAGCCTCATGTGGGTTTGCCTAATTTGAGAAGCATCCTATGGCAAACATTTTCGTGCATCACAGGGAGCAGTGGATGGTAGGGTAGAGGAAGGAGTGGGTAGTACAGGAGTAGTTTATTTAATCTCATGGCTAAAGCTTGCCATGCCGTAGAGATACATGCTCCTGTGGACGCCAGCTCATTTCTTTGATGTGATTGTGCTCCCAAAAAGGCATTAGTTGGAATCGGGTCCATGTATCCCTGCTCAATAGCCAAATGAGGCATAAAGGGTGGAGGATATGACCAATATATCTCAGAGTGGGCCTGGGCACACAAAAAGTACAATTCCATATCTGGGGCCTCAAATCCACCCCTGGAAAAGGACTGTGTGAGTATGTTCAATCGCAATCTAGGCTGCTTCCCGCACTTACAGAACAACAGGGCAAATACGCTTTGTATAACGAAAGGCATGTAATGATCACAGAAATGCATAATAATAACCACAAAAACGGAATCATTATCTCCCAACCCCCACACCGGCAGCCCAATCCTGCCGGGCATAGAAGTCCCTCCCTCTTCAATTTTACCATAATAAAGAATATTATATTAAGAAGCACCTCAAAAGAGAAATCCAGAAGCCAGGTAAGCAAGAAAAAAACAAATTGAGACAATGAGTTTTGTAGAGAAAATTTTAAGGAGAGGAGAAAGGGGCAAAGATTCAGATTGCAGAGGAAAGAAAAGCAAAGCCAAAGAAATAGAAATAGAAAAAGAGATGTGGTCAGTAACAAGGGTATCCTTCCGTGGTATCGCCGGGAATTTGGCAGTCACCCCCTGAGTCAACAAGGGTATCCAGGGTGTACAACTAGGTGTCCCAGTCAGAGTCTTTTTCTAAAGTCATAAAGACAACTTAAACTACATTGAGATTATATAGCTCTGGCCCAAGAGTGGTCTATAGGAGTTAAAGAGAAAATCCAGGATTGCAGCCTCTAGTTATATGCCTGAAGTGAAAACCTGGTTAGGTCTGCAGCTCCGTTTGAAATGAAGTAATATTATAAGTTAGCTTGGGTCTGATAAAGGTGAAGCTGGTCTGTTCTCCGACACATCTCTAACTGCTCTGGGAGATTCCCGATTGATGCGGCACAGGAAATCATAAACTTGTTGTAGGTTGGTAAATATATGCTGTTTCCCTCGATGATTTATGCGGAGATGTGTCGGATATAACATGGCGTAGACTATACCGGCATGTTGTAATTTCCATTTAACTGGCAGGAATTTTTTCGGGGCCTCCTGTACCACCATGGTGAAATCTGGATATATGGCTATTGCATTTCCTTAAAAACTGAGCAAGCAATGTTCTCTTGCTAGGCATAGGGTGGTATCACGGTCGTGATAGTGTAATAATTTAGCAATGATATGGTGTGGTGTAGTGCCAGGAGGAGGTTGACATACACGGGAGTGATTAGCTCTCTCCACCACCAATTGTTTGGAGAGAGCAATAACATTGAAAAGTATTGTTAGCGGTCTCTCCACATACTCCTCCATTTACTCTGTATTTGCAGATTCGGGTATTCCCAGTATCCGTATGTTGTTTCGGTGCGATCACACTTCTAAATCCTCATTCTTAGCAGATATGACTTTCGGTATGTATTACATATTTAGGAGCTGTTCACTCCGTTGTGCAGACGTGTCCTCTAGATCAGAAATTCTTTGCTCCGCCTCGCCTATGCATCCGTTTTGTTTCTCCATTTTATGCATAATAAAATCCATGCGAGTACACATGGAGTCACATTTGGTTTCTATGGAGGTGAGGCTTTTCTTTTTACGAAATGCATGTAGGAATGCCTTAAACGCTGTCGCAAATTGCAATTCCCTACCTGTAGAAATTGCAATTTGGAAATTGGGAAAATACGGAATTGCAAATTGTGAATCCCTACAAACTAATCGAAACCACATTTATTAAGACTTCCCAATTTTCGAATGGGGAAAAAAGGGCCTATTACCATGGATCCTGAACAGGCGGTAACCATGTGCAAACTATAAAAAGGGCCCCAAAATGCATCTGGCTCTCACAATGGTGGCATTATACATCTTGGCAAAGACAATGAGAATTCTGTCAGTGAGGGACAGGTGGAGGCAGAGACATGAGAGGATATTCAGGCAAGGGTCGTCCTATTTAACCTGACAGCAGACAGGTATACACTGAGTAGTTAGGGCATACTTGACCCTATTGCTGATTTAAATCCCCAGCTACAGTCACCAACACTGCGGAGCAATGCCATACCTTCCCATGTGCAAGCTTTGTGTTGTCTGCACCTCCTAGCATCAGGGAGCTACCAGTCAGTGATAGCTGTGGCAGGGGAGGTGTCCCAGAGCACCTTTTCTAGGTTCCTCCACAAGTTTCTTGACATAATGGTAGGAAAGTTTAAACCAACATGTATATTTTCCTGGAACACCCCAATAATTGCAGCAGGCAAAACTCCAATTCTACTGGGTAGCACAATTCTCCAATGTGATTGGTTGTGCCGATGGGACACATATAGCCCTGTACCCCCTTCCACCACAGAACACATCTATCGGAACAGGGAGAGTACGCATTACCTGAATGTGCAGATGGTGTGTGATGCCTCATGTGTCATGACTGACCTTGTAGCCAGATATCCAGAGAGCAGCCACGTCTCCTTCATCTGCCCCACAGGAGCATTGACATTGTGAAGAGGAGTTGGCCTAAAGGCTATGGCGGTCGACCTCGAATCTGTGGAACTGGGTTTGAGTCTCGGCAATGATGCTGAACATCCTATTATTCTGGGCAAATCACTTAATCTCCCCGTGTCTACCAAAAATGAATGTGTCCTCATGCAATGCAACTGGTGCTGTGTAAAGTGCTCTGATACCCGATTCAGGTCAAGTTCGCGCTATATAAAACTCTGTAAAAAAAATAAAAATCCGACTGGCACAGGGTGAGTTAGGAGATGGCTTCCTGCTAGGTACGGTGTCCACAGAAGCAATGAATGCACTAGCCAGGAGTGTATGTTTGATGTGAGCTAACGGTTTTCCCCTCTTGCCCTCAGGTGACATAGCCTATGCATTGAGACCCTGGATCATCATATGTTGCCTGACCCCAAGAGCACCAAGTGAGAGATCTTACAACAGGGCACACAGCGCAAAGCGCTCACTCATTAAGTGCATATGTGGCATCCTGAAGTCCCCTTTCCACATCATACACACAGCATGTGGAGCACTCCTCTACAAGCCAAACACATGCTGCAATATCATATCGTCCGGTGCCGTCCTGCACAACATTGCCATGAGAAGGGGCTTGCACAATGACACCATTGAGCCAGACTCTAAGGCAGACTCTGATGATGATAAACAACCACCACAGGGGCAGCCGGATGGAACATATGTGGCTAAGGGACGTATACTAAACTCTGAAATTACACAAAACTACTTCTGAGGTGAGTTAAGACATGACACAGTAGAAAAGATGCAACACAAAGGGGGAGTGCTTAGTGTACAACTCAGTGGCCACCTTTTATTCAGGTGACTTACACAACTGGATGAATATAAATCCACATACTGCAAAAAGTGTGAAAATATGAACAAGAGCACACAACGGGAACTCCACATTGAGTATTTTATGCACCCCCCTGTGTGGGTGGTCTTCTCCACTTGGCTGGTTTGAGTGGTAGATTCAGTGTCAGACCCGAGGGATAGCGGCATGTTCACTTTAGTGGTTGACGTTCCTGTGCATATTCACCACCAATACTTGATCCCTCCTCCCTCACAGGTGGTGGGGTATGTGGCGAAGACGCAGGTTGTGTGTCTGTATACTTTCCAGGGATGTGGTGACTTGCACCATGCCACGAGCAACATCCTGGAAACAGTGAGACATGTCCATTTGGATGTTGATGGTACACCTGGCAAGGCTTGAAGCAGCATTTGCAAGGCAGTTGATTGACTGTGGGAATGTGTCAATGCACCCTATGAATTGCCTGTGGTGTATATAGTGTGCCCTGTGCTTACGCCCCATTGACATCTGCTATCACTCTTGCCCCTTCTCAACTACCTTGGTTAGACACTGCTGTTCTCTGATGACCCAACCAAGGCTTTGTTCTGCAGGTGCTGAATATGTACAATAGATTGCTTTAGGCCACCAAAGAAGGAAGGTGTTCCAGCAGCTCCAGCCATGGTGTCCGTACGGCTGCTCACATGCCTTGCCTCTGTTGTTCCGGGCTCTACAACTGTTGGTTGTTCGCCCTCACTATCTGTAAAGTGGGGTAGTGGGTGGTGGTGACTCTTCTGCCGATTGGTGTTGAAGCGCAAGGTGCGGGGAATGTTTGTGTGCTAGAGATTGGCAGGACAACATTCTCTGCATCCTCATCAGTTGTTCCAGGTGCAGTCACATCTGGGCTGCGATCTGTGGGAGATAGTTGTACATATGTTTTGTAAATACACTGGTTATACTTTTGGCACTATGATGTTGTGACTCTTCTGCATGTTTGCATGGCATGTAGGTGAAGTGACCATGATTTTGGTCTGGTCGTCAGCATTCAGTACTACACACCGATTGAGTGCACTACAGCACCCATGATGCATTGCCTGTGTGTGGCTTAGAACTTTAATGGAGTTTTGATGGCTGCGATGTATGTGTTATGGTTTATGGGCTGGATGTTTCATGAAGACTAATGACTTAGCTTGTCTGGTGCCTGCTGCAATGGATGTGTCTATGTTCCCAAGCCCACTCACACTCTCTGGCTCAAGGGGCCCCTCAATTAGCCTCTCCATGGCAGTTGGGGAAGTTGTGTGGATGGTCCACCTCCGGTCTTCTGCCCATCTGCCTTCCTGGTGGCCAGCTTGTCCTTTGTTTGGGAGCGACAATCATATAATCTCTTCCTGATTTCAGGGATGGCCCGCTGTGTTACCCCCCCAGGGAATTTATCTTCTCCAAGATGCCCTTCCAAATGCTGTTTTCCTGTGCATCTGGGACAGAAAAGGATGCCTTCCCAAAAAGCAGGTCCATTTTGGCCAATCTCCTCCAGCTCCCTCTCAGAAAATGTGATCTTGCTTTCTCTGGGGTGCCCACCATTTTTTCCTTCCTCTGCAGCCATGTTGTGTGTGAGCTGAGCTTTCCCTGTGCTGCCAAATGTTTTTCTGAGCCACTCCCTGCTTCCTGTTTGGAGCCACTGCCTGTGAGCCACACCCTGTAGTCAGCTTCCACCTGCCCCCTGACATCATCTACTTGCTCTCAGCTGCAATTTGGGCCTAGTTTCTTAATTAGCAATTTCTTATTTAAGAAATCACAATTTTGCAATTTCTTAAAAAAGATTTTTTAATAGCAATTACAACTCCATAGGAATCACTATTAAGGAATCAGACATACCTATATGTAACTCACTATAAGCGATTCCTACAAAATCGATATTTGCAAGTCACTATTTTAGGTTTTCGAACATCTTGGCATTGGTATTTTAGGTTTTTGCACATATGGGCATTTGTGACTTATTTACAGGCCCTTGCACCACCGTTGCATCACTTTTTATATGGGAAAAAGTGACTTACCAATGGCACAAGGGGCTTGTGAATAAGCTCCGAAGTGTGCATACATTTCTGTATTTTCAGGTCTTGCCCGAGACAGCGTCCATGTATTGTCGTTTGCCATAATCTTTTTTTTTTTTTGTCAAATCTGTTTATTAGCAGTTTTAGAGATATCACAGTACATTAGACATTTCAACAGTGTCAGCTCAGTAAATTGGGCATGTCAGATGTGCATTCAGAGACATTATAGCATACAATTAAGAGGCACAAGGCCACGGGTGCAATAAGACGGAAGGGAAGGATAACCGCCCAATACTGGCAAAAGCGCATGCTGCCGGGGCAGCCGCCACCAAATTGGCCCATGACTGTCCACACGCTAAGCTTATTTGTATTAGCAGAGTTGAGGGTGAATCCTCCCAGCGCCGGGCCTGTGCACAAAGATGACTTTTATACAAGTTTGCCATCATCTTTTATTACTTCAAAAAAACTAAAAAATGGGCTATGGGCCCACACATTACTTACCTTTAGTTGCCTTCATTATTACTCTTATTTTAGTGCTTTTCATTGGTGAACAGATTGTCGCTGTGTGTTTGCTTCTTCCATGGAGCTTGGACCAAGTACTGATTGATTAGTGTTCTTCTGTGCTGCTTGCGCTTGGGTTGCGGTCCTTTTTTTAGTTTTCCTTGCAAGACAATCTTATTACCGGTTGGTGAGAACTTCGTAGCATTATCCTTTACATGTATACACCTCTGACACCTTAAATCTCTCTTATCTTCCTTTACTAAACAGAACCCTAAAACACCCTTACTGCCCTTTACCTCCCTTTACCTCTGAACACTAAAATCACCCTTACCTCTCTTTAACTCTACCAACCCAAACCCTAAAATCTCCCTTTCCTCCCTTTACCTGTACCCTAAAATCACCCTTACCTCCCTTTATCTCTACCACCCCTGAACCTTAAAATCGCCATTACTTCCATTTACCTCTATCCACCCCTAAAACCTAAAATCACCCTTATCTCCCTTTACCTCTACACACCTCAGAACCCTAAAATCACAAATGCCTCCATTTACTTCTTCCACACATCCCAAACCCTGAAATTACCTTTACCTTCCTTTACCTCTATGTGAGAAGTTAGCCTGGCATATGATATCCACTAGTTCTAGTGGGCACCTTGTACCAGTCTAATCGACCCTTATTGATGGTGGTTGTAAAGTCAACCTTATAGAAAGCTATCCTAGTGGTAGCATGAAACAGCAGTCTTCAGGCTAAGACTTCAGTAGGCGAGTTGAGCAAGTTGTTTTACCATATATAATCCCTTGAATACCAAATGAAAGGAAACCACACAAGGTATATATCAAATATATATTTATTCAATCTAAACACAACCCCTCTGCACTCTTTATGAGGTCAGAGGTAAAAATACAATACAAGCCACACAGTTAATATGCGATAAGTTGCACAGTATACGTTAAGCCCTAGGGGCCTCACAAACCATATACTAAGAAAGTGGTACAAGTACCACATGAGAGTTAGAAAGCAGGCCTAGGGCCTGTAGAATCGCTGGGGCTACACTAAGCAACCAAAGGTTAGGAAGTAGGAGACCCACAGGAGCCGCGTGCAGTGTTTAAACACCGGCGCGGGTTCCCTTTAACTTTCTATGGAGTTCGTAAAAGTTACAAAGTTACAGTTTAAGGACACTTTCGGATGGACTAGGACGGAACCCTTTTAAACTAGGACACTTCGAGAGTCCAGACCCACGGGAGCACCGGAGTACTTGTGTTACCTCACCCAGGGAAGCCGGGTGCATAGGTGTCTTTTCGTGTCGGGTTTTGTCGTTGTTTTCTATGGAGAGCTGCAAAGAAATGCTGCAGGCGACCAGAGGAAAAGTGTCCGGGTGGATCCAAAGGTGGATCGGAGGTGTGAAGAACCTGAAAGCAGAGGGGACAGAGTCTGGGTCACTAGCCAGTGACCAGGAAGGTACCAGGAAGGAACCAGGCGATGTCGGGTGCTTGAAGGTGAAGAAGGTGAGTTTGTCTCTTCAGCCACGAGGTCCAGGAGGCTTCGATGATGACCAGGAGCTGGATTTGAGCTGTCCCACAACCGATCTAGATGAGTGCAGCATCGGTATACAGATTGGACCCAACAAGCCTTGGCAACCGCAACCCATGCAGGATGTCAAGATTGGCTCTGTTGCAGACCAGCAAGGTCTGTGCGCTTCTCCTTCTTAGGGAAGCTGGAGCAAACCTGGAGCAACCAGGATCGCAAGTTAGATTCAAGATGGCATCTTCAGGGGGCTCACTAGCCAATGGGCAAGGAGCCAAGAAGATGCGTCTAGCACAAATGTAAAGGTGGGGCTTCAGTTCAAATGATGCTCGGGGCTGGGGCTTCTCATACCCTAATGCACAACTTACTGAGGTTTCAGGAAAGGAGTGCAGGTAGCATATTGCAGGATGTCCAAGATGTCCGGTCCCACGTCTCTCATGTCCGCCACGGGTCTCAGCTTTGCTGTGGATGTGGGTCGGGATCAGAAACGTCTGGAAGTCTAGTTTTTGAGTTGCAGAGTCTTCGGGTTCCGGCGGGAGCCTTGAAACTGCAGACCAGCAAAGTTGCTGTTGGTGCCTGTTTGCACAGGGTGGTCACTCCTTGACCACAAGGGAGATGTCTTCCATCTTCCAGTCAGAATGGAATGTCGAAGGTCCAAGATATGTCTTAACAAAGATTTGTCCATGATAATCTAAAGTCCTGGGGACACAGCTCCTATAATTATACTGAGAAAGGGGGCTGGATTACCTGACGAGGTCCCTCCTATGGGTGGACCTGAGAAGGGGGTTCCCCAGCAACTGGTTTGAACCGGGCTATGCATGGAGCACCTTGTGTGCCCCAGGCAGTGTCTCAATGCATTCACTGAATGAAGCCCTCCGTGCACCAATACACAAAACCCCTGTCTGGGGAGGTGCTGGCACCTCCCTGGACTGGAAACCTATTGCCCTTGCTGGAGTTTTCCCCAGCAACAGGAGGTCAGACTCGTGTCTGTGGCAGCAGCATCCATTTTGTGATGCTGAGGCTCTGTTTAACTTTAACCGGGTAAAGCAGTAACTTACATGTCTTTTCCCTCTAGAACAGAGGTCTTCAAACTTTTGTAGGTTGAGCCCCCCCAACTGAATTTTATTAGATGCTGGGCCCCCCACCACCTAACAGAAATTTTGTGAATATGGTACACTACAAAATCGACCGCCAAGCACATATCAGGGCCACATCTGGCAAATAATGTTCAATACAATAAGAGAGTTTAGGAAACTGCAGGTTTGTGAGTGGGTGTGAGGAAATAACAGAGGTTTATTACACAGCTCAAAATAATTTTCCAAGATAAAATGTGCGCAAATTGTTTATTCTAGGATGCTTTGTTTAACATATGACATAGATTAATAATAAAACCACCAACATATATGTGACAAGTGTGCCTGAGACGGTCAATCTGTGGATGGATGTTTGCTACTGCTATCCTCAGGTTGTGCTCCACATCCAGTCTTGAACTGTAATTAGTTTTTAATACCGCAAATGCTGAGAACCCAATGTCACATAAATAGGACAAGGTGAAAGGCAAGAGAGTTTTGATAGCAGTTTCTCTCAAAGCTGAATATTCTGCTGACATTTTAAGCCAAAACAGTGACTGCAAGGGAGACCGTGTGATCAGATTTTTTTAGCACTCCCTAGCTTAGAGCTGGTACACGAGAAAGAATTCTTCTCTAGAAATCATTAACAAATGTTTTAGGCAGAATTATAATGAGATAATTGCCCACCAACCAGTTACGGATCCGAAGACAAAGGTGAAAGTCCGAGAGGGCGCTGAACGAACACCTAACTGAGAATTCCTTAGTGGTACCATAAGTTGCTTGCCTGAAGCAGAGGGGGTTTAGGACACGTCGAGCTTATATTAAAAAAAAAGAGAACTGATAATAAATTAATGATGTTGCCAATTTCACTGACAGACTTTGTGGTGGCAGGGACATGTTAAGGATTTTGGGTGTCCTGGGCCAACACTATTTTAGGGGCTCCTGTTCAGAACAGCTTTAAGGTTAAATGAGTCACTTTCAGCTCTGCCATATCCACTTTAGCCAGGCTACTAATGGTGCACAGACGCTATGGTCGGAATTCTAAAAGTGTTTACATCTAATATTCAGAGATAGTGATGCGTGTTTTCACTGTTGTATCAAAGGAGTAGCCCACTCAATTTGCAGCAAATAATATCTGTATTATCCTACAATTTCTCATATGTGAGGAAACATTTTGATCTAAAATACACTTTTTTATGGTTGTTGCATGAAACAAACACATATCTTTGCAAGACTCTCTCACATCAATCACATTAAGAAGAAACGCCAGGCCATTAGGGGCAAAAAACCAGAGCTGCCTCTATCAAGGGGCCCCCTGAAGGGCTGGATTGCAGTGCATGTAAATGTGTCCTTTTGTAATTTAGGATGAAAACCTTGATGGGGCTCGACATACCCATACTTGTGTACAGGGGCGCAACTAGACCCAAACTTCAGGTGGGGGCTAACACTCAGCCAGGGCTGGCCCTAGCACTGATCCCACACAGTGCAACAGTCTGTTTTGGTGCCCCCTCCTCCATTTCCTCATTCTCCATGAATTCCCTCACTGCCACTCACCAACAATGCACATCATCTCTCTTTAGCACCTTTATGGCAAACATTACATTTTTTATAGCACTACTCATTGTTTACTCACACTCAGTTCTTTGATCTGCATGGTACATGTTCTTTGTAGCAGGCACATTAACTCTCTGTGCTGTGTGGGTGGCAGGAGTACCTGTGTGAGTGCATGATGAGCCATGCAAATGTGTGAGAGCAGGATAAGAGGAGTGACTGCAGGGTGAGTGAGATGACCATATGAATGTGGGTGCGGATGTAAGTGCAGAATGGGACAAATGAATGTATGGTTAGTAATAGACTTATTTGAGTGAGATTCCAGATTGAGCAGTGTGGGGGACAGGTGAGTGAAGTGTCACATGAGTGTAGGTTGAGTAGTGTGCTTGTATGACTGTGGGGTTTATAAGTGCAGTGTGGTCACTGTGAGTGCAGGGTAAGTGGGTGAATGGTGTGAGTGCATGGTGATCAGTCTAAGTGCATTGTGAATGCTGTAAGTGCAGGGTCAGCGTGAAAGTGAAGGGCGAGAATGAGGAGGGATTTGTCTGAATTCAGGGTGCATTCCCAGACACTTGAAGTAACTCAGCAAGTTATTGACAGTAGCGTAGGGTTTCAGATATGTTAAACTATTGATATTATGCAATTAGCCAGGGATCAGGGTGGAGAAATTAAATGTGCTGGTCTTGCAAAAAACTTTCACTCTTATTAGGGCTGCCAGCTCATTATTTTGATGTCCCAGGTGGTATAAAATAAGCAGTCACCTAAAGCTGTATTGTCAGCACTTGTCTGTACATACTTCGAACAGCACATATAAATAGAAAGCATTTTAATTGTGTTCTAGGGCTGCCTGAATTATCCATGACTGATAAAAGGGAACAAAGACAGAAAAGTCACATTACAAAGGAATACATACTTCTTTATTTATAAGCAGATTTAATATCAAGACAAGTAATTTGCACGCTGTTTAAAACTACACATGGTGGCTGGCATTTTACTTTTGGCAACTTTAAGTCCTTTTTGCCTTGACGGGCATTGTGAGTCTGCCTGTGCAATTTTTTTTTTTCAAAACAATTTTTATTATTTTCATTTCGGGGTGTTGAAGTATTGCAAAGACGGCACTACTCTCTGAACACCAGAGACGTAGCGTGCAAAAGATAAGCATCATCCTCAGGCAGTACAAGCAATATTCAATAGGAACATTCACCCCTGAACTCCCATCCCCCAAACTCCCATCCCATTAGTCTCCCTCCCAGATCCCACCCCTAGCCCCTCACAGTGTCAGCGTGGTCCAATAGCTAATACAGTTTAATAGCAAAGTCCGTGCGTGGATCCGTTCACCCCAGGTCCAAAAGCGAGTGTCCGTCATCAACCTCATGACTCGCTGGCGGTTCCAGCCACAACCCTCTATATTCCGCCCACCTCTTCCAAATTTTAAAGTGTTTTCGGGGGCAGCCCCTGGCAACAAACACCGGACGCTCCAGCCCCATACAGAAGTCTAATCCCCCTTTCCACACCCCCAGCAAGGGAGCCCTTGGGGCCTTCCAGGCTCGGGCGATATCACGTTTGGCCACTGTAAGGCCCAATAGCAGCAAGTGGCGCTTGTAGATGTTACCTCCCACTTGTTCCATAACATGCAAGAGGCCCAGTTGCGGGGAGCGGGGAGGTCCCATTCCAACATTTCAGACAGGCAGTCCCAGACACCAGTCCAAAATCTCACCAGCTTATCGCACGCCCACACCATATGTACAAAGGTTCCAATCGCACGGCCACACCGCAAGCAATCAGGGGAGGCTATCAGGCCCGCCCTCCACAATCTGTCCCTAGTATAGTATGCCCTGTGCAAGTATTTAAATTGGATAAAGCGCAGGCGAACCGCTATTGCCGCCCCCCTCGGGGCCTCCAAGGCTTCCCTCCAGTCCTCTTCTTCCAGGTCTCCTATGTCCCTCTCCCAAGCAGATCTCAGAGTATCTAGAGAAGAGGAGCAATGCGTGATTAACGTTTGGTATATACTGGAAATTTTCTTTGTGCCTATCTCACCCATGAAGACCTTAGCCTCCAGCGGGCTGAATTCGGGCAAGGAGTCTAGACCGACCAGGGAGGGAGACAGGGCGTGTCGGAGCTGTAGATAGCGAAAGAACTGTGTTGGGGGCATATCATATTCCTCTCGCAGGGCCTGGAACATTTTAAAAGCCGTGCCTGTCAATACGTGGCCCAGGGCTGATATACCTATTGTGTCCCAGCCGCTAAAACCTTTCAGGGATGCCAGCGCCGGCAGTCGCCCATTGTGCCAGAGGGGAGTCTCCCTCGTCAATTTGTTCCACCATCCCATGCGGCGCAGGGCACCGCGCCACACCCGAAAGATCACCTGTGTGACCTCCGGAAGCCTCTTCCGCGCCGCCGCCGAGTACAAGATGGTGTGCAGCGTTGCTGGGTCCATCAGAAACCTCTCAAGGGCATAGGCCGGATCGCTTCGATCTCCATACCACCATTCGTTTAGCACCAACAGGTTGGACGCTTGGTAATAGGACAGAATATCCGAAGTGGCCAGCCCCCCGCAGTAAGTGGAAAGAAAACACGTGCGAAGTGCCACTCTCGCTACCCCACCCGCCCAAAGGAACTGGCTCAGTGCCGAGTTCACTCGACGAAACCATTGCAGTGGAATAGGGTACGGATGATTCTGTAGGTGGTACAGTAGGCGCGGGAGAGCCACCATCTTAAATATGGCCGAGCGGCCGTAGACATTCAGGGGCATTCTGGACCACGTCGTCATGTCCGAGCGCACACGATCCCACACAGGCAGTACATTGCGAGCCCACGAGATCCCCGGGACGTCCGTCAGGAATATCCCCAAGTATTTAATGCCTCCAGTAGCCTCCTGCAAGACATCCGCCCAGGGCCCCAGACCCCCGCGATCTCCCAGCGTCCATAGCGTAGACTTCCGCAGGTTCAGGCAGAGGCCCGACACCTCACCAAAGACACGCATAATTTCCAGGACTCTCGGCCCGACCTATTTAAGTCCGTAAGAAAGAAAAGGACGTCGTCGGCATAAAGCGCTATTCTGTCAGAGGGTCCCGCCACCCATTCCACACCTCGCAATTGTGCGTCCATTCGCACCCATGCCGCAAGTGGCTCCATCGCTAGGGCGAATAGGTAGGGCGAGAGGGGGCAGCCCTGGCGGGTGCCCCGACCTATAGGGAAGGGGTTGGACACCGCTCCCGCTACTCTCACGGACGCCGTTAAGTCGGTGTATAGCAATTGTATGTAGGAAAGAAATCGGGCCCCAGGTTCAGGCGAGACAGGAGGGCACGTAGGTAGACCCAACTCAGGGAGTCAAACGCCCTGTCAATGTCTGCTAGGAGAAGCGCCGCCAGAAGCCCGGCTGCTCGAGCCGCCTCCACCACCACCTGAGCACGCCTGATATTGTGGCGTGTCACCCTACCAGGCATGAATCCGGCCTGGTCCGGGTGAACCAGATCCGCTATGTAGGGGAGCAGACGATTAGCCAAGGCCTTTGCCAGCAACTTCGCCTCCACATTCAGGAGCGAGATCGGCCTGTAAGATTCATGGTGCTTAGGAGACCTCCCAGGTTTACAGAACACCACAATTTCGGCATGTCGCCAGTCTGCCGGAAGGCGCCCACTGTCCCTGGCCGCCTCTAACGCTCGTTTATAATAGGTCCCCAACTGGAGATGAAACATCTTCATGAACTCACAGGGAAAGCCATTGGGCCCCGGGGCCTTGCCCGTGCTCAGCTCTCCCAGTGCCGTGCCCAGCTCCTCGGCCGACAATGGAAGGTCAAGCTTGGCACGTCCCTCATCCGACAGCGCCCGTGGCGGGAGATCCGCTAGGAATTTGTCCACGCCCTCCTCCGGAAGAGACTCCCGAGGAGTATATTGGGTCGCGTAGTAGCGTGCGAAGCTGGCCGCAATAGCTGGTGGGGCCGTCACCGCTTCACCCGCCTCATCACATAGGCCCGGCAAGGAGTGCGCCTGGAACGTAGACTGGCAGAGCCTGTAAAGCATGGCGCTGGATTTGTCCCCCCACTGGTAGATCCTACTTTGTGTAGCCAACCAGAGCTGGCGAGCCTCGTCCATTAGCAAGGAGGTGTATGATTTCTGCTGAAGGAGCAGTTGTCCCACGGCATCGGCATCATCCCCAGTCGTACACTTTTCCTCTAGATCTCGGACCCTATGTGCCACATCAGTGATAGCCTCCCTTCGGGCCACTCGGGCTGCGGCACACCAGGCAATATCCACCCCACGGAGCACAGGTTTTAAGGCTTCCCAGAGGGTCACCGCGTCAGTTTCCGGCCTGTCATTTTCGTCCCAGTAATGGGCTATGGCGGTCCTCATATGCAACTGATAATCTACTTGCTGCAAGTGCCAAGTGGAGAGACGCCATCTAAAAGGCTGCCGTCTCCTGTCTAGGTGGAGGTCCAACAAGACCGGGGAGTGATCGGACAAACCGCGTGGGAGAATGGAAGTGGAGGCCACCCGCTCTATCCAACTCTGGGGGACGAACAAGTAGTCGAGTCTAGAGAACGACCCATGGACTGCTGAAACATAAGTGTATTCACGGCTATGCGCATGTTAATATCTCCATGCATCAATCCAGCCCATCCCCTGCACCATGCCTTTCAATCTAGTCGAGGTATCAGCCAGGGGGCCCCCTCCCAGTCTGTGGCGATCCATGCTCCCATTCATCACGTCATTCCAGTCACCCCCTACTATCGCCAACACGGTCGGGATTTCAGCCCACACATCAAACAGTTTCTCAACTAGGGCTTCCTGCAGTGGAGGTGGGGCATACACACTTCCGAAGACCACAGATTCACTCCCCACCTTCCCCTTGATGAAGACATATCTGCCATGGCTGTCCACCCATTGTGTTTTGTGTGAATAGGACACTCTATGGTGGACAAGGATCGCAACCCCCCATGACCCTCGCACAAATAGAGCATGATACACCTGCCTATAACCGTAACGCTGTAAGCTCAGAGTCTTGGACCCAAGGAGGTGCGTCTCCTGCAGGAGTAGCACGTCCGCCTTTTCTCTCTTTCCCAGCCTCAAGACCGCACCTCTCTTGATTTTATCAAGCATCCCCCGTACATTCCAGCTCACGACTCGCAGGGAAGCCAGCGGGGATTCTGTGTCATGGGTGTCACCCGCCATCAGGGGGCATGTACAGCAAGGCCATGGGTGTTATAGATTGCACGCACACATAGGAAGTTAAGCGGACACGAATAGACACTGTGTTAGAACAAGTTACCCCAACATCCCCAACATCCCGCTCCGCCCCCCTACCCCTCCGCTCCCCTCCCGCTGCACCCCCATCCCTCCAACCCCCCCATCCAAACCCGCAACTACCCGTCCACCCCCCCAACCCATACCTCACCAACATGGAAGTACCTGTCGCGGAATAGGGTATCGCCAGCCCCCAACGGGAGGCCAGGTACCTACTACCCCAATGGATCCCCACCAACTACCCACTCTAATTTTACCTACCCCTTACCCAACTGACCTAACAGCCCCGTGGGTACGTCCGCCCTCCTACAGGCATTCCCCAACCCACAACCCCCATGTATACATGCTACACGGAGCACACAGTTAAATGGGAAGTCACAAGCAAAAACTTCTATTCCGGGATAGCCACGTTCAAATGGGAAAGTTTCTGAGCCCCATGGCCAGGATGTGCGGCGTAGCGCGTGGCCTCAAGACGCCGATGTCGGATTATCCACCTCCTCAGCTGCCCCGGCCTCTCCAGTGCGGGAAGGTTGACTCTTCTGGGAGCGCGAACGCCAGTTGCTTCTGCTGCGTGACCTCCGGGGAGTTCTCGGAGGTCCGCCTGTAGATGAAGAGTCAGAGTCTCTACCGGGAGGAGTATGCACCCTAATGCGAACTGTTTCATCTGTCCAAGCAAAGACCTCCTCTGGTGAGTTAAAGAATTGTGCCCGGGATTGGAAGACCACTCGGAGGCGTGCTGGGTAAAGCAGGGCGTACTGAATCTTCAGATCTCGCAGGCGCGCCTTTGCCGCAGTGAAGGATTGCCTTTGTTGCTGCACTAGCTTAGTATAGTCAGGAAAGATGAGGATCTTTTGATTGTCATACATCAGGGGCTCCTTCGCTCGTGCCTGTCGCAAGATAACATCCCGATCGTGGTAGTTGAGCAGTTTGGCGATCACGGGCCGAGGACGGGCACCCACAGGTGGCTTCGGGAGTAGTGCTCGGTGCGCCCTCTCAACCACAAAGCAGCGCGACAGGGAATCCGGGGGGAGCCACCCCTCCAACCAACGAATCAGGAATTCCGCCATATCGCCCTTCTCGCTATCCTCCGGAAATCCCACAAAGCGTAGATTGTTCCGCCGGGCCCGACCTTCCGCGTCTTCAACCCTGAGCGTGAGGCCCTTCTGTATGCCCTCCATGGTAGCCACCTTCTTTTTAAGGATTACCACATCATCCTCTGGTTGCAGCCACTCGGCCTTTGTAGGCGGCACAGAAGAACCAACGGGCCTCGCAGGGGGGTATGGTCCCCGCAGCGCCCACCAGTCACAGGAATAGCGCCAGTATGCAGGATGTAGTGTCTAATGTCACAGACGTGTAGCCAGGGGGCCGAGGCGCCAGCATCCAGGCCAGCCGTGTCAGTTTGTTCTCGTTCAGGGGCTTCTGCCGGCAGGACCCACGAGCCTCACCCCGGTATCCGGGTCCCTAATGGGGGGGAGGGGTGTAGGGGGGTGGGGGCCCGGTCAATGAGGGCTGAAGGTGCAAACGTATCGAGCCCCTCCCCACACTTGGGTCGCCAGGCTCCCGCGGTCCGACTAGGCCGCCGAGTGAGAGCAGGCCCAGTCGAGGGTGTCTCCCCTCCCCCCGCAATGTCTCCCGCCCGAGCCGGCGGCTTACCCGGCCCCCGATGGCAGGACGGCCTCAGGATATTGCTGGGACCCTTCCGCAGCAGCCGTTGGCGGGTCTCTGAGCAGCTCCGGGTCTGTCCGCCGCCAGAGGTGGGGCCCGGCGAACTCCGTTTCGCTGCACGCCGCGTCGGCTCACTTCCGGCCGGGCGCGGGCATCGCAAGGTCCCGGCTCTCCCGAGCGGCACAGGCCCTCCAAGCTCAAGACTCGGATCTTCGGCGTAGACGCCGCAAATGTCCCCAAAACACCGCCGGAGCTTCCTCTGTGTTGTTAGCGGCCAGGCACTTCACCAGGGCGGTAGTGGGTCAGGGCGATGCAGGATGTTTGGCAGGATAGTGCGCCGGCGGGACGGAGCTCTCTTAGAGTGCGACCGCCATGATCGCCGCCTTGGCCACGCCCCCCCTGCCTGTGTAATTTTAAAAGAAACTTTGTCTCCTTTCTGCTAAGAGCTAACCCTTCCAGGACGGAGTTAAATTCATAGAACTGAAATGCTTCAGTTGCAGTGGGAGGCAGAATGTCTCCTCTGCTAAAAGTGTAGGAAAGTAACAGTCATTTCAACTGTAGTGAGGGGCAAGGAGTCTCCTCTGTAATGAAATCGAATGCAAAGGAACAGGACTGTCTGTTGGTTTGCTTTCGATTTTAGCAGAGATTTCTTGCCTTTAACTGCAGCTGAAGCATTTCAGCTCTACAAATTAACCCCCTCCTGGGACGATTACAAACTACTGTTCGCTCTTAACATGACAAAGAATGGTTTCCATCTAATTGCCCTCCCTCCCTCCCCCCTCCAACCCGGAATTCTTCCAAGAAACTTTCCTTTTTTATTTTTTTATTTTTTTATTTTTTTATTTTTTTATTTTATTGTTTTATTGCGAGTTGATCAGATTACAAGCATATACTATGAAGGACAAAAACAACGCAAAAAATAAAACAAAAGCAATAGAAAATGCTTCATGTGTACTGCAAGTATTACATGAGAAAAGAAAACACAGATTAAACATTAAATACACAACAATGCTAGCTCATAAAATTAGTTGGCTAAACTGCTGATCCGGTTTCTCCCGCTATCCATCGCTCTACCGGTTCCCAAATTTGAATTCCCATTGCCCTTCTTTTACGTCCTTTCGTACTATATATAGCTCGTTCCATAATATATCTTGCCAGCAAGCGCCCTTGCCAACAAGAAAATGAGGGTGGATCTGGGCTAATCCAATCCTGCGTCACACAAGAGCGAAAGATCCCAACAGAAATAAATAGCAACTTTTTGTGATCATCTATCATGAGTATAGCAGAGATTCCTATCAGAACAAGCTCTGATGTAAGTATTACAGGTATTCCAAGTATCAAAGAAAGAAAATGTTGGATTTCTGATAGGATTCTGGTTAACTGTGGGCATGAAAAAAACATATGTACAGAGTCCGCTGCATGTAGACCACATCTATTACAAGCAGTGCCAACTGAGGAACCCCATTTTGAGATTTTGGCTGGCGTATAGTAAAGATCGTATAACACCATATAATGTTGGGTTCTACTCCTTCCTGAAAGCAGAATAGAGTTGGCCAGATGAATGGATTCCTCCATCTTAATTAAGCTTGATCCCAGTTTCTCGGACCATAGATTTTGCCTAAACAGTATATCGTCTGAATGTTTAGACATCAACTGATTATAAAAGAAGCCAATTTTCCTACTTAGATACATGGAATCGATTAAAGGAATTCGTTGTAGCAATGTTCGTTCCTGCTCTGATAATGTATTAAAGTAGCTATGCCATTGTAGGTATTTAAAATAATCAACATTCGTGAGTTTAAATTTTGTTTGAAGTTCTGTAAATAATAAAAGTTTATTATCCTGTAGGAGGTCACTGAACTGGGTAATACCACAGTTGCGCCATCTTCTCATAATACTGTATATACCCACAAATGGAAAGATATGAGAAGAAGTCAAGGGAGTATATCTCATGATTCTAGGGATATCAAAGATTCGTTTAATAAATTTCCAAGCCCTAAAAGCAGCTTTTACGATTTTAAATTTGTTTTTTTTGTAGTAGCTGGCCTCAACAAATTTTAATAGGCATCCCTTTGCCTCTATCCCTAGACCCAATTCCTAAATAGATGGGGAGTGGGAATCTAGGATCGGAGCCTTATCGCTAATTATTAAGGGAGAGATAAACTGCAGTACTGATGATAAATAATAATAAAAGAAATATGGTGTACCCCAGCCCCCCCTATCTTTTGGAATTATCATTTTTTGGTAGGCTCTTCGATGTCGTTTGTACCCCCAAAGAAATCTTCCTGTCATTTTCTCCAACTGTTTGAAAATAGGCATAGGAAATTCTAACGGAATGCAACGAAATAAATATAAAAATTTAGGGAGAATCATCATCTTCAAAACGTTATTTCTGCCATATAAAGAAAGATGTAAGTGATTAATACGCTCAAGTAGAGTATTAGATTTCTTTATCATGGGTAAAATATTTATTTCGGAATTTGTGAGACCGGTGAAGTAATCTTAATGCCCAGATATGTTGCAATGGGAACTACATTGCTAAGTAATGGGGGGTTTTGGCCGGTGAATAAGATTTGCGTCTTAGCCATATTTAATTTATAGCCCGAGAAGGCACCGAATTGATTAGCCAGATCTTCTATCTTTGGGATTGCTTTAGCTATATCTGTAGTAAGAACAACCACATCATCAGCATATGCTAGTGCCCTATAATGTATGCCAGCTACTACTACAGGCGTGATATCGTGTTCCTGATTCAGTTTGTTTAAAAAGGTATCGATGTAGATTGCAAAGAGCAGCGGTGAAGCGGGGCACCCCTGTCTGGTACCCCGACAAATAGGAAAAATGGTTGACTTATTTATTCCAATTTTAATGGATGAAGTAGGAGTGTTATACAGAGCTTTCAATGCTCTTATCATGCCTGGTCCGAGTCCTTTAAATGCTAGTAAATCCCATAGATATAACCAGGTCACTCGATCAAACGCCTTTTCGGCATCTAAAAGAGTAACTCCCACTGGTGTGTTTGTACCTTCTGCCCAATCAAGTAGGGCGATTACTCTACGAACATGATCAGTGGTATCCCTTTTGGGTATGAACCCATGTTGCCAACGAGATACTATGGTTGAAATTATCATAGACAGCCGGGATGCTACAATTTTAGAAAACACTTTACTGTCTGCGTTTATAAGCGATATCGGCCTGTAAGAGGCTGGGTCTAGAGGAGGTTTATCCTTTTTTATAAATGCCATGATGGTCGATTCGGCCCATGATGGAGGGGTATCGCCTTTCTGTGCTGTCAAAAATGTTGTTAGAAAGTCTTGTTTTAGCACATTTCTGAAAATCCGATAGAATTCTAATGGAATCCCATCTGGTCCCATGGCTTTACCAATGGCAAGAGATAAAAGCGCCGAATTTATCTCTTCCCAGGTAATATCCTGTTCTAGGAACTGGGTCTGAACAAAAGAGAGTTTGGATACATTATCATTTTGAATGAAGTTTAAGAATAATTCACTGGAGTATTTTAGGGAATCTTGAGCGTATAGCTTGAGGTAGAATTGTCGAAAAACCGCCAAAATTTCATCAGGTTTAGTGTGTATCTGACCAAATTCATCTTTAATTGAGGCAATAAAGGTTGATGCCACCTTTTGTCTCATCTTTTTTGCCAGAATTTTACCAGATTGTTCTCCCATCTCAAATATCTGTGCTCTCATAACTGCTGATTCTTCTGCCAGTTTGACTGCAAATGCTTCATAAAGTTTTGCTTTATGAATAGCTAATAAAGATTTTATAGGTTCGATATCCTGATTGTTCTTTATAGCATTTGTCAATTTCTGTTCCCAATCACGAACTACTTTATGTAAATGGTCCATTTTATCACGGATAGTTTTTTGTTTATTGATTGAATATGAAAGGGTCTCTCCTCTCACACCCGCTTTAAATGTGTCCCATACAATTTTTGAAGGGGCACTTCCCCTGTTAAATTCAAAGAATTCCATTATCCACTTGCGCATATGTTCTATATATTTTGAATCCGCCAGCAGTTTTCGATCAAATGACCACTGCCTTATGTTAATGCTGGGATAGGTTTTTAACTCTATCATGATTGGGTTGTGATCCGATATTACTCGGGGAAATATCTCAAATATAGTATTATCAATGAGGGAGGTTTCAATAAAAAAATAATCCAACCTCACCATCTTCTGATGAGGAGCAGAAAAAAAAGTATAATCAGGTGATACAGGATTTTTAACAAATGCTACATCAGAAAACCATACTCTTTTATTAGACCTTTTAAGGCTTTGTAAGTCTTTTTTTTTAAACCTGTATAGTCGGCACTGCCACAGAGATCCAGGCCTCTGTATAAATGAATATTAAAGTCGCCACAAAGTATCAAGGGGGATGGCCATTGGGCTAGTTCTAAATTTAAAAAATTCAAAATTTCAGTGTCATCTGTATTAGGAGCATATATTGAGCAGATGGTATAGACTTTATTATCGATATTAATTTCAAGAATAACCCATCTGCCGCATGGATCAACCTTGCTACGCTTGAGAGAGCCCAAGCCTCTTCTCATAAGTATTGCCACCCCTTTTGTAGTGGTTCATTGACGTGTACTGGCCAATAGGTGCATGCCTAGATCATTAAAGCAATGCCGATCATTCCAGGTCAGATGCGATTCTTGTATACATAGCAGGTCTATTCGCATAGACTGTATCATGTGTGCACAAATCCCCCTCTTCTTTTTATTATTTAGCCCACAAAGATTCCATGAGCAGATCCTTAATTTCCCCAGCATTTCATTTGGATAGGATACTCCCCAACATACATACCAAGACCATTAAAACAAAAAGTAGTGCATATAATTCCTGCTTGACATTTCCAATAACATAGAACAGCAAACCAAAATTTGTAATTAAATTTCATATTCATTTTCAAAAACACTGACGCATCAAACGATATAATCTCTACTTTAATTTTGAGAAATTTGCTCTTCACCTGATCATTCTCGCACCCTTCCCCACCCGTTCCCTCCCTCTTAACCCCACCCCTCCTCTGCCCCCACCCCCACCCAAAGAAAGGCAAAGGGACTAAAAAGTCCCTCATCTTGATGATAATGTGAGGTGCAATTAGTGGGACTCACCACTAAACTACAAAAAAAAACCCTGAAAGTTTGTGTGTCCACCATCGTCTAAGAGAAGTGAGCTAATATACAAAATAAACAAAACAAAACAAGAGATATATAGACATGGATGAGCTTAACTAGTGAATGATATCACTATCTAATACAACCATTGATGCTAGATATTCCATAGAAGAAAAAAAAGTCTAGATTAGATCATATCGATGTAAGTAGCTCTTTAGCTGCCCCCTCTGATGTTAAGAAATGTGTTCTCTCCTTGAAGATAATCTTCAGTTTAGCAGGATTAAGGAGATAGGCCTGCGCTCCCTTTGCTTGAAATAATGGGATCAGCTGTCGCAATTGCCATCTAAGTTGTACAGTAGAATGGCAATAATCGGGTCGGACAAAGAACTCCAAACCCTTCCCCCTGCGCTTTCTATCTGGCCTAGCTAGGTCATAAAGGGCTTCTCTTGCCAAAAAATTATTTAGACGTATGAGAATTGCCCTGGGTTTAGCATTAGAATCGCTTCTCGGATGTTTTTGAAAAGGAAATCTATGCCCCCTTTGGAGTTCTGTATCCCACTTCCATTGGGTAAGCTCTGGGAAGGCTTCAGTAAAAAGATCTACTACAAATTTTCTGATATCTCCCCCCTCACTAGCCTCCGGAATACCTAGAATATGCAGGTTGTTTCTGCGTGACCTATTTTCAAGATCGACAAGCTTCCAATTAATCTCTTCTTTCAGCCCCTCTAGTGATGTCAACTGTTTGTTCTGTTGAGATATTGAGTCCTCAATTGTTGAAATCCGAGCTTCTGCTTCCACCACCCTAGCGGATACCTCACTACAGGTTTTGCCAACACGTCGGAGATTATTTTGGAGGCGACGAACTGCGCCTTGGGTGCGTAAGTTCTCAGTTCTGGTCTCTTCACGGTGCTGAAGCATAACTTGGTATAGGGTATTTAATGTTATTTCAGATGTTGCAGATGTCTCGGATGGTAATACCAGAGAAGTAGGAGACAGTTCAGTGGCGGGACCCTGGATTGTGAGAACCGTGTGCTCCTCGTCACCCCAGTCGGGCCTCTCCGGAGATTTATCATATTCAATGTCAGAATCCTGGGGGGAGCTATACATGCTCTTCCCGCTTTCATCATCCCCCCACTCACCGCCTCCCTCTGCTCCATCCTCATTGCCGCTACCAGCTTCCAGCGCATTTGATAAATCCGACATCGAATAGAATTGTGCTGCCGAGTCAGTTGATTCCACTTCAACCCGCAAATTATCCTCCTCAATAGTCTCCAATGTATCTTGAAGAATAATATCAGGAGGTGAAACCACCTCCGTCTGTACCTGGTGTACCTGGTGTATCTGCTGTGCAATGTCAGCCAAGCCAGTTGTGAGGGTTGTGAGGGTTAAAGAATCGTTACTAGCCAGGTTGGTTTGTTGTTGAGTTGAAAGCTGCTCAAGCTGTTCAGGCTGTTCAAAAGTTTCCTCTTTCTCCCCTTTTCCTTTATTGGCAGTTTTGTTTACTTTCCTAAACATGCCGTGAATTTTCGGCGTTGTGCTAGGAGTAGCACTACTAATCCCAGAGTGCACCAGTGAGCTATGTGGCTGATCCTGAGGTGGAGCGCTCATACTTGTTGCAGGTAATCCTAGGGCCCTCCCCGGTTGATTGCCGTCAGTATTGTCTTTTTTTTTGCTCTGCGTCGCTAATACTGCGGCGGCTCGAGTGTGGGCTGTGTCCTGAACTGCCGCAGCGGTCGCGGCACGAGTCTTTGATTTTAAATGCTTCGGCATGCTGCGCGGAGCGCTCAGGGCGCTGCAATCCACCGCCGCCGCCGCAGTCTGGAATCGGCCTGCCGAGTTAGAAGCGCTGCAGGTGGGGCCTCGAGCGGGGATCTCGCAGAAGCCGGACACTCCTCCTCTCCTCGCGGGCCGCCGGCACCAAACCGCCAGAAGCGAGCGGTAAAGGTTAAAATGCAAGTCTCTCCGCATCCCGGCTCTGGCGCATACAGACAGCTTTATCAATGAAATGGAATTACTAACGGGTCGCAGCAGGTCATGGCAGGTAAGAGATGTAGATAGTGGCGAGACCACTGCCACTGCTCCTCACACGGACGTCCTCGCGTCCGCCATCTTGCCTACTCCAAGAAACTTTCCGTTTGAAATTGGAGAAGACTTGCGACAAACGCAGGACAGTAAAAGACCAACAAAGGAAAGGTTTTATGGTGGAGTGCGCCCCCCCCCCTGAGATGGTGTTGCGCCCCCCTGGGGGGGCGCGCCCCACAGATTGAAGAACTCTGATTTAGAAGGGTGGAATGCTACCCCCGCAGAATTGGCAGGGGGGTAGTATTCCAAAGTGTTTGACACCTTACACGACATGTTTTGATGAAGCCAAACCAAAGTTAGCATTAACCGCAAGGATTATAATGCACTTACGAGTATATAGTATGGCTATATCATAGAACAGCTATAAGGAGATGGTTCCGAAAGCTGCAGAGGGGCTCAGCTCATGCTAGGGCACCCTCTCACATAAAACCAAGCACTCTGCCTCCAGGATTGTCGAGGCCTACCGTAGGAGTGACTTATAGGTGTATATGTGTCTATATGTAAAGGTAGATATAGGTATACTATATCTAAGTAAGGGGTGATTACACCACCTTACCCAGACTGTGTGAACAGACCTGTGGTGTCAGTTTGGAAGGCAAACCAGGGGTGGCACAACACATGCTGCAGCCCCTGGTAGGTCTAGGGTGCACCTATGCCCTGGGTACCTAGGGTACACTATACAGGGGCTCACAAGGGTGACCCAGTAACCAATCTGGTATGCACCTAAAGTACATGGTATCAATTTAGAGAGAGAACAGCTGGGCTGTGGTTCTTATTAGCAGTCCCACAGCCACACTAAAGTCGAAAAACCAGAGAATCACAGCAAAGAGTGGGGGTGACCATAGGAAGCAGACCGTACTCTCCTACACAACCCCCCCTCCCAACGCAGGGACATTAAACTAACATTGACCGGTTGAGTCTTAATGTACTAAGTGGAAATATCTGGAGAGTCCATCTGCATTGGCATGGTCAGTCCCAGGTCTATGTTCCACTGTAAAGTCCATCCCCTGTAGGGAAATGGACCACCTAAGCAGGTTGGGATTTTCACCCTTCATCTGATTTAGCCACAAGAGGGGCTTATGGTCTGTCTGAATCTTGAAGTGAGTACCAAACAAGTATGGCCTCAGCTTATTCAGGGCCCAAACCACAGCAAAGGCCTCCCTCTCAATAGCTGACCAACGTTTCTCTCTAGGGGTCGGCCTTCTGCTAACAATGAACTCTTTGGAGTTGTCTGGACTTTGCAGAATAGGAGCAGTGCACATGGGCTGCTTCAGGTCATCAAATGCCTTTTGACAGCTGACTGTCCACTGAACTTTCTTTGGCATATTCTTGGAAGTTAAGTCATTAAGGGGAGTCACTATGGAACCATACCCCTTGACAATTTTCCTGTACTACCTAGTCAGGCCCAAGAAAGCTCTGACCTGAGTCTGGGTGGTGGGAGCAGTCCAGTCCATTATGGTCTGGATCTTGCTCTGCAATGGTTGAACCTGGCCTCCACCTATAAGGTGGCCCAGGTATACAACCTGACTCTGCCCTATCTGGCACTTGGTAGCCTTGATAGTTAGGCCTGCCTTTTGCAGGGCCTCCAAAACATTCTTTAGGTGGATCAGGTGATCCTCCCAAGTGTACCTAAAGACACCAATATCATCAAGATAAGCTGCACAGTAGTCATCCAGACCTGAGAGGACTTGGTTCACCAACCTTTGGAATGTGGCAGGTGCATTCTTCAAACCAAAGGGCATCACCACAAATTGATAATGCCCACCAGGGGTTGGGAATGCTGTATTTGGCTTTGCATCATCAGCTAGTCTGAACTGCCAGTAGCCAGCTGTCAAGTCAAATGTACTCAAAAACTTGGCAGATGCCAATCTGTCAATGAGTTCATCTGCCCTTGGTATTGGATGGGCATCTGTCCTAGTGACGGCATTGAGTCCTATGTAATCCACGCAAAACCTCATCTCTCTCTTACCATCTTGGGTGTGAGGTTTGGGCACCAGGACTATTGGACTGGCCCAAGGGCTCTCTGAGGGCTCAATGACTCCCAAATCCAACATCTTTTGGACCTCTGTCCTGATACAGTCCCTGACATGATCAGGTTGCCTATAAATCTTACTTTTAACAGGCAGACTGTCCTAAGTGTCCACTTCATGAGTGCACCAGGTAGTCTGACTTGGAGTCAGAGAAAACATATGTCTGTAGGACTGTAGAACTTGTCTGCAGTCATGTTGCTGTAGTCCTGTTGCTGTTGGTCAGTGAGGCTGCCTGCCAAGGCTACACCATCAACTGAACCATCATCAGGGTTCTGAGAAGGCAGGTCTGGGAGAGGGTCACTCTCTTCCTCCTGTCCCTCATCTGTAGCCATGAGCAAGCACATGTCTGCCCTGTCAACATATGGTTTCAATCTGTTGACATGAAGCACCCTGCGGGGGCTCCGGGGAGTTCCAAGGTCAACCAAATAGGTGACTTCTCCCTTCTGCTCAACAATAGTGTGGGGTCCACTCCACTTGTCTTGGAGAGCTGCTGGGGCCACAGGCTCCAACACCCACACTTTCTGTCCTGGCTGGTAAACAGTCAGCACAGCCTTTTGGTCATGCCAGGCCTTTTGCAATTCCTGACTAGCTTCAAGGTTTTTAGATGCCTTTTTCATGTACTCGGCCATCCTGGAGCGGAGACCAAGTACATAATCCACAATGTCCGGTTTGAGAGGTAACTCCCATCCCTCCTTCACCAGACACAGGGGTCCTCTTACAGGATGCCCAAACAGAAGTTCAAAAGGGCTGTAGCCAACCCGCTTCTGTGGGACCTCTCTGTAAGCAAACAAAAGGCAGGGTAACAGGAAGTCCCATCTCTGCCTGAGATTTTCAGGGAGACCCTTAATCATGCCCTTTAAGGTCTTGTTGAATCTCTCAACTAGACCATTGCACTGTGAATGATAGGGTGTGGTGAACTTGTAGTTTACTCCACACTCCTTCCACATAGCAGTCAGATATCCAGACATAAAGGTTGCACCTCTGTCTGAGACAACCTCCTTTGGAAAACCCACTCTTGAGAAAACTCCCAGGAGGGCTCTTGCCACAACAGGTGCTGTTGTGGTCCTTAGGGGAATAGCTTCTGGGTATCTGGTGGCATGATCCACTACCACCAGAATAAACCTGTGCCCAGAGGCTGTTTGGGGATCCATTGGTCCAACAATGTGAGTTCCTCCACGTTCAAAGGGAACCCCCACCACAGGTAGTGGTATTAGGAGGGCCTTTGTGGTGCCACCTGATTTGCCACTGCTTGGCAGGTGACACAGGAGCGACAAAGCTCCTTTGTATCCTCTGACATATGAGGCCAGTGAAAGTGAGGGTTAAGCCTGTCCCAAGTCTTGTTCTGGCCAAGATGTCCTGCAAGGGGAATATCATGGTCTAGTGTGGGAAGGAAGCCCTTGAATGCCAAAGGTTTGACCAACCTCCTGGAAGCTCCAGGCTTGGGGTCTCTAGCCTCTGAATACAGGAGCCCATCATCCCAATAGGCTTTGTGGGTCCCACTAGCATTCCCAGCAGCCTCAGCAGCAGCTTTCTGTCTGAGGGGTTCAAGAGAAGGGCAGTCTAACTGTGCCTGCCTCAGATCTGCCCTGGAGGGTCACCCTGTCCCAAAAAACTCAACCTGATCAGGCTCAAGCACTTCTAGGACAGTTTCCTCCTGGGTCTCACAATCAGCTTCCCTGAGGCAAGGGGTAAGGCACTGCCTTAACCCTACTGATTCTCCTCCTGGTAGGCAACTGGTCCATTGCTCCAGAATCCAGTGCCAGTTCAGTGTTGCTGTTTCTGACCTGTGACCTAGTCACAGCAAGGACATGTGCTGATATCCCTAACATTTCTGCATGGGTCCTATACTCCTCTTCAGCCCAAGCAGAAGTCTCCAGGTCATTTCCAAGCAATCATTCTACAGGGAGGTCTGAGCTAACCACTACCTTTTTTAGGCCAGTTACGACTCCCCAGGAGAAATTAACAATTGCCATACTGTGATTGGTAGTGACATTGCTAGCATTGGTCACTAGGTAATTTTCACCTAGTATGATCTGTCCAGGGTCAACAATGCCAGGTGTCACCATTGTGACACTAGCACATGTGTCCCTGTAGGCCTGAGCCACTTTGTCATTAATTAAAGGAGTTTGCCTGTACTTGCCCAAGTTATTTGGACTCACAGTAGAGGACATAATTATGTACCCATCACAGATCAAAACAGCTTGAGTTGGTATTCTGACTAGTCCAGAATCCATCTCAGTTCCCAGGGTTAACCCCACTACACCCTTCTGTTGAGAACCACCACTTGGAGCTGAACTAGGGGGAACAGTTGCCTTAGGGGCAATGGTGGCTGGAGCAGTCTCCTTTTTGGCACAATCACTGGTCCAGTGAGTATTTACTTTACAAATCTTGCACCAAGGTTTCCTTGGGCCTTCTTTCTTCTTAGATTGTTGGGAGCCCCTACCATTAGAAGCTTTATGGGGACCTTGAGAAGACTTCTGGTCTTTTGCTTTCTCCCTACCCTTTTGGTCTTGCTTCTTCAGATCACCACCTTGGTTCTGTACCTTCTGCTGCACCCTGGTTCTGACCCATTTGTCTGCCTTCTTTCCCAATTCTTGGGGAGAGGCCAGATCAGAGTCAATCAGGTGCTGATGCAATAACTGGTTCTGACAGTTGTTAAGAATTTGTGCTCTGATAATCAAATTATACAATCCTGTATAGTCATTGACCGTACTGCCCAGTAACCAGCCCTCCAAAGCCTTAGTTGCACAATCTACAAAATCAGCCCAGTCCTGAGTCTGTGTCTTTTGGGTATCCCTGGACAGCAACCTGTACTTCTCAGTGGTTGGGCCAACCCCATCTATCAGAGCACTCTTCAGGACATAGTTATTGTCAGCATCCTGTCCATTAACTGTCAGGAGCTTATCTCTGCCTTTATCTGAAAAGGAGAGCCACATGATTGCTGCCCACTGACTTTGGGGTACCTGCTGTACTTTGCAAGCCCTCTCCAAAGCAGTTATCCATTTGTGGATGTCATCCCCAATCTGATAGGGAGGGACAATCTTGTTCAGGTTTCTATGGTCATGAGACCTTTCCCTATCTCTAGGAATTTTGCTGCCACCAGTGGGCTCTAGCCCACACAACTTTTTCTCTCTCTCAAGTGCTAGGGTCTCTTTTGCAAGGGCAACTTCATGCCTCTTGATCCTAAGCTTGGCTTCTCTCATCCTAGCTTTGTGCTCTCTTCTCTGAGGGGAAGACATCCTCCTCAGAGCAGAGGCACTGGACCCTACAGAAGAATCAGAATGATCAGAACCACTGGACAGTTGATCACAATCTCTGAGGAACATGGCGGCCGTGAGCTGAACGGCTGCGGTTTAGCTCCCCCCGATAGATGCAGCAGCTGAAGTTATCTAACGCGGTTCCTGCTAGGGCGGATATTTATGATATTTAAGATTAAAAGGAACGTTTTTCATTAAGAAGGATATACAAACCCCCCTTTTTCTTACCCTTACTGATTATTAGGTTGGAGAGGGCCCCGTTCCGCGAGAGGAGTGAAGGAAGCAGCAAAGAGGGCCGCGGAAGCAACAGCGGCAACAGACGCGGTTGGTGTGCGCGCTGGGCGGAGGCAGCCCGAGCGCGAAGGAGACGCGACTCGGCCCTGCTCCTGTTCCGGGGCATGAGTAGCAGAGACAGCAGCGGAGCTGGCGTGACCACCCCATTGTGCATCATCTCGACAGTGGTGGTGAGAGCAAAGGAGAGAACCGTGAGTCTCGGTGTAGCAGGTGAAACCGGGGCCAGTGCCATTGTGAAGGTAGGAAGTCGATGCAAGATTAGAAGATATACCCTGAAAAACGTCTGCAGGAGTGTGTTGCATTCAGAGCGATTTACTGGGCTTAAAGACAAGGAGAAAAGCATCCCTGGGGGTATTGGTGGATGGATGGATGTAGACGGTGTGCTAAACTTCGATAGTCTTGCAGGGCTGGAGGGCGCGATAAACACTGAAGGGACATCGCAAAAGAAGGTTCGGGATCAAGGGCAGAGCCTTAAAATTAACAGATACGCCCTCCGAGCCAGGTTGGTTTTAGATCCAGTGCAGGAAAGAACAGGCTATTCCCCGCGTATCTCTCCTCCCATTTCAGAGGTCAGAGCCACTAATAGACGGGGTAAAATTAATGGCTAAAAGTTACGCCCTCGCTAAAATCCTATTACAAGGTCATGGCCACTAGTACTGCCACAATTACCCCTACCCACTCAAAAGAGGAACAGGTGACACTCATTATCACAGATACTGGTAGCACGGCCAAAGATATAACCCCTGCAGATGGACCGATTAATGAAATATCCAGTGAGCAGGGTGCAGTAGAAGCCCTGATGACGGTCCACCCAGAAGTAAGTTTGTCGAATAAATATTCAGTTTTGGAACTTAACAATTCAGAAGGCTGTGTCACGGTCCGACCCGGTGCGGATGTGCGGAAAAAACAAGGAGTGTCAGGAGAAGCGGTAGACAATGGCATTGCCATCAATTAACCCGCAATTAAGGAAATAACTAGTAAATCGGATGTAACCTCATCCACATTAGCGGACATCCTCTTGACAATGAAGGAGGAAATAAACAATAGATTCACTGTTTCAGAGAATAATCAAGCCGAGATGGCAAGTAGATTTTCAACTTCTGAGGCAAATCAGGCAGCAATTCAAGCCTCATGCGAAGTGTTAACTAAGAGACTAGATAAAGTTACATTAAGAACCGAAGTCATGGAGAAAGAAATACCGAAAATGAGGGATTCGATACGTTCGACTGAATTGGAAGTAGCTAAACTATCTGTACAGAACAGAGAGCTGAAAGAGGGCATTGAACGCCTATAAAATCATTCCCGGCGGAACAATTTAAAATTATTAAATGTTACTGAAGCTCTAGAAGGGGCTGATCTAAAGGGATATGTGATCTCGCTGCTGAAGGGAACAGTCTTGAAAGGGGTTGACGATGTAGACTTAGACCGTGAAATCCAAAGGGTCCACCGTGACCCCTTTCGAAGGAACCCCATTAGGCAAAAGCCAAGGAAGATCTTGCTCAATTTTTTGACGTACTCAGTTAAGGAACAGATCCTGTCTTTTGCCCTGAAAGAAAGGTCAATTACATTCAATAGCTCCAATCCCTTTTCCTTCCAAATTAGATCGGATATTTCTCATGTAACAGCCACTAGACAGTGGGAGCTGGGGAAGCGATTGGAGGAGCTAAATGGGTTGGGGGCCAAGGCGCAGCTTAAGTTCCCTGCACTGCTCCGGGTGATGTGGAACAATCATATGCATCAGATTAAATCAGGAGAAGAGGCCGATGCCCTCATTGTAAAGATCAGAGAGGAGCAGGGGGTGAAGAAGTAGGGGGATGGTTTTTCTTTTTAATAGCGATAAGTACTGATTAAGCAGAGAGCAATTCTCTTTTGTTAGCTGATCATATAGTACTGTAGACGGCAATATTAGCAGGAACATAGTTTAATTAAGATCTTGCATCTCAGGTGGGGAGGAGGAGCCGAATAGGCTTTGCCTATTGGAAGAGAGGGTTCCTCACGGGGCAAAGGAGCACAGGTACTGGGGTTCAGGGAGGGGAGTGGGGTGGGATCACCTGGGTCAGGAGCATAGGGTAAAAAATAAAAAAATAATCTCATCTCATCCTATTTTACATTGTGCCATGTTAAGTCAAGGAGTTAGATATATGGGTTACACAGGTGGACAGGAAAGATGGTGGGAGACCAAGGATTGAGTGGTAGACGGACCATCTTCACCTCATGGAACGTTAACAGAATGAGATGCCCCAGAAGGCAGAGATTAATCCTTAAATACTTATAACTCTCTAGTGCCCAGGTTTGTTTCCTGCAGGAGACCCATTTGAGCATAACAGAAAGCCGCTTAATTTTCTCTAAAGTTCACTGGATAAAAGACTTTAGTGTGTCTCATCAGACCTCGCATAGCAGAGGTGTAGTAATACTGGTGAAACAAGGTACTTCTTGCTCCTTAGGGAGAACTCAAACAGATTCCGCTGGGAGATGGTTAGTGGCCCAAAGTATATTAAATAATATAGAGATAACATGTGCTTCGTTTTATGGTCGTAACGTTGACGATTCTTCTTACTTGCTCAAGTTACAATCAATATTGACATTGGAGCCACCGCCTTATATTCTTGGTGGCGATTTCAATGTCTTATTGAACCCTACCAATGATAGGTCTAATTTGAGCCACTATATAGGAGCTCCCAAGATACGTCGTAGACTGTCAAACATGTTCCATGACTTAAATTTGGCAGATGCTTGGAGAGCTATGAAAGGTATCGAGCAGGGCTTTACATTCTATAGTAAGAAATTTGGCCATTCATCCAGGATAGACTATGTCTTCACTGATAGACAATCTCTCATCGACATAGAGGAGATTTCTATTATGCCTAGTCACCTTTCAGATCACGCCCCATTACAGTTTGTCTTTTTGAACAAAGGTCAGCAGGGACAGTCAAGATGGACGTTAAAGAGGGTGACTCTGATGTTATCGAATCTATTAAGTCCTTTTCTTTGGAATTTTCCCCACAAAATATTGCCTCCACAACCTTGGACTTTATATGGGATGCCTATAAAGCCTGTTTAAGGGGAACATTACATGGCATTATATTTGCCAAAAACAGGGCTGGGGCCAAGACGCTAAAGGACATCGGGGGAAGAATAAGTCAGTTAGAGCTGGAAAGTACTGGGCTGAACAGTGAAGACTCGGAGCGACTTTTTTAAGTCTTGCGGGACCTAGACGAGGCAAGACAGGATTATAGAGGGAAACTTGACGCGAGGTGTAGAGCACAATGGAACTCCAGAAACATGGAAAATTTTGAGTAAGGGGAAAAAGCAGGAGCATTACTGGCCTGGAAAGCCAAAGCCGACCGAGCTAAGAACGATATCGAAGAACTTATTGTCAATGACAACGGGGAAACATCGAGTAAAGCTGAGGATATGCAAACATGTCTTCTGTCGCTGTTCTCAGATCTCTATAAAGAACATCTTTCTCCATCCCCAGACGTCATTCGTCTATGGCTGCGCAACAAAATACTGCCAACTTTGTCCGAGGAGGGCAGGAATAGCCTAGATGCCCCCATTACAGTGGAGGAAATAGCAGAACAGATTAGGAAATAAAAAAATAAAAAAGCTGCTGGCTCTGATGCACTTTCAAGTAAAGTATATAAACACCTTGTAGAAGAGCTGTCTCCTGTTTTGGCCACAATCTTCAACTCGGTTTACTCTCCCGCGGGCAGAGTCCCTAATTCATGGAAAGAGGCTATAATTATTTTAATTCTGAAGCCGGGTAAGGACCCCTTAAGGGCAGACTCATATCGGCCAATCTCCCTGCTGAACGCAGATTATAAAATCTTTATGGGCATTCTCGCGGGGAGATTGGCTAAACTGGCACCCAAGTTGATCCATACAGACCAAAAGGGGATTGTGGCTGGAAGGCACATTGAGGATCAGACCCACCTCTTAATTGGGAATATAGATCTCGCCATACAAAGATCTGAACCCTTGGCCGTAGTCGCATTAGACGCGGCCAAGGCATTTGATAGAGTCTGCTGGACGTACCTATGGGTGGTCTTGGAGGTAATGGGGTTTGGTCCCGTTTTCATCCAGACTCTACAGAATTGCTACCAGGGAGCCTCAGTGCGGATCCTCCTAAATGGTTTATTAACATCTAGTTTTAGTGTACAGCGAGGTACTAGGCAGGGGTGCCCTATTTCCCCGTTACTATTCAATATTTATATTGAACCCCTGGCACAGGCCATAAGGCTAAATGAATTAATTGCCCCTTTTCAGTCTGGGCTTTATAGTTCTAAACTGGCCCTCTACGCAGACAGCCTGATATTATATACAAGTTATCCGGTGGCGACGATTCCACAGGTCGAGGTGTTGTTGGCAGAATTCGGGTCCTTATCAGGGTATGTGGCAAACAGATCAAAAACAGAGGTCATGTGCTGGAATCTGGACCAATGGAGGGGTCCAATGAGCTCAGAGTTTAGATATCTGGGAATATACATTGTGAGAGACCTGGTTAAAATCCCCCAGCTAAACCTGAATAGAGTGACCAGAGAGATAGAACGTCTGTTTAGTAGATGGAGAGATCTCCCCTTAACCATCTATGGGAAAATTAAATTTGTGAAGCTGGCCATTCTCCCCAAGCTTTCCTATCTTTTTTCCACCATACCTCTAACCTTTCCAAAAAAGACTATCAGTAAGGTGCAGAGTAAGATAGGAAGCTTTATATGGGGGGATAAAGGGGTTCGACTAACTTGGAAAAAGCTCAGGCGAAGATTACTTAAAGGAGGGTTGGCTCTTCCAGACATCAGTCTATATGCAGTAGCATTCCAGTTTAAGAGCATTCGGATGCTACTTGTGAAACCAGATGGGTCGGCATGGGGCAGATTGCTGGGAGAAATGGTAAGAGAGGAAGGGGGAGGTGAAGGTGAGGCTTTTATGTATAAGTTTGGATCCCCCAGATTTTTCAAACGGATCCGTTTGAAGGTTCTAAGGGCAGCTCTGGAGTTGTGGCACAGGGCAAGGCTCAGTTGGGGGATAGGTTACTACTCAGATATGGCTCCTATCTGGGACTCGCCCTGAACCCCAGAATGTTTGAGGGATTCCTTGGCACTACCAATAAAGAGGGCGGGATTTACCACCTGGATGGAATTGATAGACGCATTCATGGGAATATCTGAGGGCAAAGATCGGGATTGGACTATCTAGATTCAAGTTTCTTCAGTTAGTATCTTGGTATGGTGCAGAACGGGAGGAGATAAAGGGAAACGGTGAGATCAAGAAGCTGTGCCAATCCGCCCTACCATTTAAAAAGGAAATATCGATGTGGTACAATCATCTATTGAAAGTTGAAGATCTCGCGACCCCCCCAACAGAAGCGGTATGGAATCTATCCTCCATGGGATCCCAAGTAGATGCCCTTTTTGAGCCATCTTTAAAGTTACTATATAAGTAGATAAAATTGGCCTGTTTGAAAAAGAATCACTTTTTCATCATTAACAGACTTTATTACACCCCCTACAAGATAGCAAAATTTGCCCCTGCACCTCCACCTAAATGCCCGAGATGTCACACTCCACTAGCCAACAACATCCATATTTTTTACGAATGTACAGTGTTGGAACATTTCTGGAAAGAGGTGGGGGATACTCTTTTGGATGTTTTTAAATCAAGGGTGGAGGTTAATCTCTTCTTTGTTTTATTTGGTGACGATGGTCTCTTTTGTCAGACTGCTTCACGACGGGATAAAGGTCTACTACTATATATGATCCTATTGGCGCGGAGAGAGGTCTGTAGAAGATGGAAAGACCCCCTCCCCCCAAAAAGAGAAGACTGGCTTAAAGCATTGTTTGTTATGGCCCGGCTAGAGTGCGGGGCGTAGAGGATAAGCCGACTAACATCTGGCATCCTCTAATGAGTTGGGTACAAAGCCTAAGACTGATCTAGATGGTCCAATGATTACACCACGTCCCCATACAAAAAAGGGGATGGGTCAGGCGACCCAAGCGAGTGCGGTAAGCCAAGGGGTACCCAGTTAGTGAACATGGCTGTTCAAGTTCCGCAGCGGCTTGATAAGGTGAGATGAGGACAAAAAAGGAAAAAAAAGAACCACTGGACAGTGATCTGGGCCTTCTGGTTCTACTGTTAGGCCTATTTGGAAGGCCCTCTCCACCTCCAGATAGTCCTGTGTTGCCCAAATCAGGTTCATTAACTGCATCCTGGTCATCATCCTCATCAGAGAACAATGGATCATCTCCAGTGGTATTTTCCTCTGTTGAGAGATGGCCCCCCTGTCTACCCCCTTGGTTACCTGTGTCTGATGCATTCTCTATCATGAGCATCTTCATGATATTATTATTATTATATATTCAACATCATGAGCCACTAAGATATCTACTAGGTGGTTAAAGGTTGGACTATGTCCTTGTCTCAACTTTCTGACCGGCTTCTCAGTTCATGAAAAGTGAATGAGTCATACTTAGAAGGCACCCTCTGGGTTTCTTCTTACCCTAAATGGTTTCCTACTAGAACCTCTCTAGGAGTTGTAGTCAGGGTGTGCTAAGCCCTTACCACCTACAACTGCTAAGTTCAGTAGAACTTGTGTATATAAGACTTGATTTATATGTACCTACAGGTACCTTGATATGATCTTTCAGATGATATTACAAGATTATTTGGTAAAAACAAATTGCAAGCTCTTATCCGACTGCTGCCAGTATTTCATCTAAACACAACCCCTCTGCACTCTTTATGAGATCAGAGGTAAAAATACAATACAAGTCACACAGTTAATATACGATAAGTTGCACAGTATACGTTATGCCCTAGGGGCCTCACAAACCATATACTAAGAAAGTGGTACCACGTGAGAGTTAGAAAGCAGGCCTTGGGCCTGTAGAATCACTGGGCTACACTAAGCAACCAAAGGTTAAGAAGTAGGAGACCCACGGGAGCCGCGTGCAGTTTCTAAACACAGGAGCGGGTTCCCATTGACTTTCTATGGAGTTCGTAAAAGTTACAAAGTTACAGTTTAAGGACACTTCCGGATGGACTAGGACGGAACCCTTTTAATCTAGGACACTTCGAGAGTCAAGACCCAGGAGAGCTCCGGAGTACTCGTGCTACCTCACCCAGGGAAGCCGGGTGCATAGGTGTCTTTTCGTGTCGGGTTTCGCCGTCGTTTTCTATGGAGAGCTGCAAAGAAGTGCTGCAGGCGACCAGAGGAAAAGTGTCCGGGTGGATCCAAGGATAGATCGGAGATGTGAAGAACCTGAAAGCAGAGGGGACAGAGTCTGGGTCACTAGCCAGTAACCAGGAAGATACCAGGAAGGAACCAGGTGATGTCAGGTGCTTGAAGGTAAAGAAGGTGAGTTTGTCTCTTCAGCCACGAAGACCAGGAGGCATCAACGATCACCAGGAGCTGGATTCGAGCTGTCCCACAATGGATCTAGATGACTGCAGCATTGGTATCCGGATTGGACCCAACAAGCCTTAGCGACCACAACCCATGCAGGATGTCAAGAGTGGCTCTGTTGCAGACCAGCAAGGTCTGTGGCACTTCTCTTTTTGTAGGGAAGCTGGAGCAAGCCTGGAGCAACCAGGAATGCAAGTTAGATTCAAAATGGCATCTTCAGGGGGCTCACTAGCCAATGGACAAGGAGCCGGGAAGACGCGTCAAGCACAAATGTAAAGGTGGGGCCCATGGGACACTCGTGGAGTGTGGAGGCCTGAGCTTCGGTTCAAATGATGCTCAGGGCTGGGGCTTCTCGCACCCGAATGCACAGCTTACTGAGGCTTCAGGAAAGGAATGCAGGTAGCAAAATGCAGGATGTCCAAGATGTCCGGTCCCATGTCTCTCATGTCCGCCACAGGTCTCAGCTTTGCTGTGAATGTGGGTCGGGATCAGAGAAGTCTGGCAGTCTATTTCTTGAGTCACAGAGTCTTCGGGTTCCGGCGGGAGCCTTGAAACTGCAGACCAGCGAATTTGCTGTTGGTGCCTGTTTGCACAGGGTGGTCACTCCTTGACCACAAGGGAGATGTCTTCCATCTTCCAGTCAGAATGGAATGTCGAAGGTCCAAGATATGTCTTACAAAGATTCGTCCAGGATAATCTAAAGTCCTGGGGTCACAGCTCCTATACTTTTACTAAGAAAGGGGACTGGATTACCTGAATAGGTCACTCCTATGGGTGGACCTGAGAAGGGGGTGGTTACACCAGTGTGCTCCTGGGAATGTATGTCCACACTTTGGAAC
Source organism: Lissotriton helveticus (assembly GCF_964261635.1). Lineage (NCBI taxonomy): Eukaryota > Metazoa > Chordata > Amphibia > Caudata > Salamandridae > Lissotriton > Lissotriton helveticus. The sequence goes on from NC_136067.1 coordinate 1,237,577,373, forward strand.
ACGGCGACCTAGGAGGAAAATAATCGGCAACCAACCACTACTACTAAAATACACATTTACTAGGAGTTATCCTCTCCCCAGATACGTTTAACCACTTCCCGGGCATACCGCCTCGAGGAGAACGCCTATAGCGCGACCTCCCGACCACACCTTACTTTTACGAGAATACCAGGATATTTACGGAACAATACTGGGACCTCTCTTTTCATTGGAGATACATTCCCAGGAGCACACTACCTTATGGCTCACTGCAGCCAAGGACTTTTACAGTAGGTCACGGGCCCTGCCAGGTCAGACTTATCACCAGTGGAGCGACCTTTCTCCTAACGCAATTTTAATTGCAGCCCTGAGGAGTCGCGGAAACACTTTTCCAAACGCGACGAAACACGTGTCGGCTGGCTGGTTCTGGAACGAATAAATATTTTGAACTACAGCGATACTGTGCAGAGGAATCTCTTTTGTTTCTGTTGGCTTTGGTTCAATGTACTTGTGTTGTGACATAGACACAACTGTATGATTACTTATCAGTGTGTGCATAGGGCATTTTTTGTAAATACCTAAAGTACATGGTATCAATTTAGAGAGAGAACAGCTGGGCTGTTGGTCTGATTAGCAGGCCCACAGCCACACTAAAGTCGAAAAACCAGAGAATCACAGCAAAAATTGGGGGTGACCATAGGATGCAGACCCTACTCTCCTACACTCTACCCAATCCTGAACTCTAAAATCATCCTTACCTCACTTTACTTTTACCTGTCCCTAAGCCCGAAAATAACCCTCACCTTCCTTTACCTCTACCCACAGCTATGCTTAAAATCAGTTTTACTTCGCTTTACTTTTAGCCACCCCTATTAAAACATGCCTTACCTACCTTTACTCTTCCCATCCATACACCCGAGTCACCTGTAACTCTCTTTACCTCTACCGCCCCAAACCCTAAAATCACCCTTACCTCCATTTACTTCTATCCACTCCTAAAACCTAAAATCGCGCTTACCTCCATTTACACCTCTATCCATCTCTAAACCTTAAAATTACTCTTACTTCTCTTTACTTCTTCCCATCCTTGAACCCTAAAACCACCCTTACTTCCCTTTACCTATACCCATTCACAAGCCCTAAAATTATCCTTACCTCCCTTAACCTCAACCCTCCCCTGAACCTTAAAATCACCATGACCTCTTTCTCCCTTTACCTACCCCTAATCCCTGAAATTACACTTATATCCCTTTACTTTTAGCCGCCCCTAAGTATTTAAATAAACCTACCTTCCTATACTTTTTTCCATCCCTACACCCCAGATTCACCTTAACGTCCCTTTACCTCCAAGTGCCCAGAACTCTAAAATCACCCTCACCTCCATTTATCTCTACCCACCACTAATACTATAAATCACTTTTACCTCCCTTTACCTCTAGTCGTCCCTGAACCCTAAAATCCCCTTTACCTTTTTTTACCTCTGCCCATCCAGAACCCTAAAATCACCCTCACCTCCCTTTACCTTTATCCATTCCTAAACCCTTAAATTTCCCCTTACCTTCCTCAACTCACTCATCTCCCCTTTCCTCTACCCACATTGAACCAACAAATCACCCTTATCTTCCTTTTTCTCTATCTATTCCCAAATCACGCAATCACCCTTACATTTTACTTCTACCCACCCTAAACCCTAAAATCACCTTCACCTCCCTTTACTTTTCTCATTACTAAGCCCCAGATTCACCCCTCCTTCTTTTACCTATAACTGTCATGAACCCTAAAATCAAAGTACCTAATTTTTATCTACCAATCCCTCAACCCAAAAATCACCCTTACCTGTTTACATATCCACTCCTTAACCCTAAACCCACTCTTAACGTCCTTTACCTCTACTCACCCTGAATCGTAAAATCACCTTTACCTCCCTTTACTTTTCCCATCCCTAAACCCCAAGATTCACCCTTACTTCCCTTTATCTCTAACTGTCCTGAACCCTAAAATCACCATTAACTCCATTTACCTCTACCAATCCCTAATGCCTAAAATCACCCTTACCTCCCTCCTTTTACATGTACCTATATCAAACCCTAACTTCACCCATATCTCCATTACCCCTACTCACCCCTGAACACTAAAACCACCCTTATCTCCCTTTACCTCCGCCCACTCCTAAGCCCTAAAGACACCCTTACCTCCTTTTACCTCTACCAGCCCCTGATTCCAAAAATCACCTTTACCGCCCTCTACCTCTACTCACCCCTAAATCCTAAAATCACCCTTACCTGCATTTCCCTCTAGCCACCTTTATCTCCCTTTACTTCTACCCACCCCATGACCTAAAATCACCCTTTCCTTCCATTACCTCTGCCCACCTTAAAATGTTAAAATAATCCTTACCTTTGTTCACATCTACCAATCCACAAACCCTAAATATTAAATTCACCCTTACCTCATTTTACATCAGCCCATCCTCTGCCCTAAAATGATATGTACCTCCCTTCACCTCAAGCCATCCATCTACCCTAAATGCAACCTTACCATCCTTTACTTCTACCCATCACTGAAACCTAAAATCAGCCTAACCTCCCTGTACTTCTACCCACCCCTGAACCTTAAAATCACCATTACGTCACTTTACCTCTATTCACCCATAAACACTCAAATCTTTCTTATCTCCCTTTACCTCCACCCACCTCTGAACCCTAAAATCACCCTTTCCTCTATTTACTTCTACCCATATGATAACCCTGAAATTACCCTTCCTTCCCTTTACCTCTGTCCACCTCGGAGCTCTAAAAGTACCCTTACCTTCCTTTACCTCTACCCATCCGTAAACCTAGTATAATCTTTACCGCTACCCTCCCTTTGAGCCTTAAAATTCTTCCCATTCATTGAACCCTAAAATCACTCTTACCTCCCTTTGCTTCTACCCATCCCTAAACCCCCGGTCATCCTTATCTCTCTTTACCTCTATCCACCCCAAACTATTATAATTATCCTTACCTCCTTTTATCTCAGTCCATCACAAACCGTAAACGTATCTTCACCTCCCTGGACCTCAACACATTAATGCAACCCTAAAATCACCCTTACTTCCCTTTACCTCCTCTAACCCCTAAACATTAAAGTCACTGTACCTCCCTTTACCTCTATACATCCCTAAAATCGTCCTAAATGCCTGTTACCTCTACATATCCCTGAATCCTAAAATCACCCGTACCTCTTTTCACCTCTTCCCATCCCTAAATATTCAAATCACTCTGACCACTCTTTGCCTTTACCCACCTATCAATCCAAATTTCACCCTTACCTCTATGTACCCCTATGCCCTAAAATCACCCTTAGCGCCCTTTAGTTCTACCAACCTTAATTCATAAAATCACTCTTACCTCCCTTTAGCTATACCTGCCCCTAAATACTAAAATCACCCATACCTCCCTTTACAGGTGTCCACTCCTAATTCCTAAATTCACCCTTACCTCCCTTTATTTCTATCCACCTGTTGTAAATTGGTTTCGTTCATTTAGTATACTCAGATTTGTTGCTTTACGGTCACTCAGTTTTGTACTTTTTACTGTGAGTGAGTCATGGACTCCACATGTTTACTGCCAGTGTCTGCCTTTTAAGGTAAGGATGTGGTGACACAGCCAGGGTAAGGGGCACTTGGCTGGTTACACTTGAACATGTGTGCACACATGTGCGAGCTGCTCATATGAGACTACTGTCATGCACAGCCCAGTACCTGCTCATAGGTAGCCTGGCGCAGAGGGGACTCTGCAAGCTTAGATAATGACCTTGGATAGACATTATAATAATAGTGGCCACACTTAGGAAAGGTCTGTAGAGTTTACTGGGTTATCTGCAGTGTCACTGTATTGTGGACATAGGTGGAAATCTGCCTTGATGTGCAGTTTTGCTTCCCCTAGGCCTACAGTGTCCCGTAACGTATCAAACTGGAGTGAACCATGTATACCAAATTTGAATATGCAGATCTAAAGAACCTAAATGTACACCTTATGGATTGTCCAGATTTTTCATATTTCTCTGGTTCAGCTCATTATGAAATTCCAGGCCTTTTCACGCCCCGCTGGACCATGTTAATAACTCTCCACAGCACAGGAAACAAAAGCTTCCCTGCACAAAATAAGTTATTACCAGTACAACCCTCAACTCCTGAGGAGGAAGTGATGGGTAAGAAAATCAGCATCTGTTAATTAGCCATTATGCTGTACCAGTGTTGGGACAGCCTAGGCCCACAGAACAAAGGAGGAAGCCTAGACATCTGGAGCCAACACAGGAGGGGGCTCCCTTTTCAAGTTTGGTGAGAAAGTCACTGGCAATGATGTCGGTTAGTTGTTAAACTGAGGCCCCCAAATGAGATGTGCACAGAGACCTCTTGATGGTGCCATCTTTGATTGTCCCAGCATGATGTTCAGGAGGGTTGGGCTAGGGGTGTAGGGGTATCGTGGCACCCTAGGATCGACCAGGGGTGCCTGGCATCTAGAAATGTTCTCTCCTTTAAAAAACTTGCACAAGGGAGAGAAAGAGAGTTCGACACTGGAATTGCACTTCGGCAATACCATAAACAAACAACCTCCTTATGTCCTAATGGATGAAGGACTATTCTTACAGCTGACCACAGGACCGGTGTGTGTCTCCAGGACCAGTGAGCCTGGTTCCCTTACTCTTCCTAAGGATCAATTGGAGGAAGATCTGGATTTCTGCTCCCCAGCAGGAGGAGAGGAGCACCAGAGACAAAGAGGCGAAAAGATGGTGCAGGGAGCCAGTGGAACCAGCTCCCTGATAGTGTGCTGCTTTAGAGGCCCGGAGGCCTGCTGCACAGGCTCTGGTGGCTAGGGCATGCCAACAGGTGCAAAATGAGTCCAAGATAATGAAAATTGGCCCAACTGGGCCGGAGGTATCCAAGCTTACTGGATTTGACCTTGGAACCATAAAAGGTAGGATTGGTAGCGCTGTCGCACCCCAACCCCCACAGTGGTGGGTAGCTCACCCCATTCCCTGTGCCCATGTCTAGGGGAACCAGGTTGCCTACTACAAAAACAATACCCTGCCTGCACGAAGTGGGCAGGAAGAAATCCAGTTGCCAGTACCACCACCAACAGAGAGGGAAGTTGGCTGAGCAGGGAGCTGGCTCGGTAGTGCAGGAGTGGGCTCCTCACGCTGCTCCAACCAAAGTAGGTGTCTGTGTGGGACCAACACCCCAACAAAATAAAAAGAAGATGCTGAGCAGAAGCCCAGTCCAACAAAAGCGAGCCATGGCCAAAGCTGCTAATCAAATATTCATTCTGCTGAAGGGAGTGACCCATAATGCCCTGCTGGGCTTTGCCTACCAGAGTTCTTTTTCTGTGGTGGCCCCAGGATTGCAGGGGTGCCACAAATGGTTTCCAGGAGAAGTATGAGGAGGGGGAAAGGTGGGGGTGAGGGTTGCAGTAGTCACATTAGTCTTTCCTAGAAATTTCAAAAATGACCCTATATTTGCAGGGTCTGGGAATTTATTATATTATGTTATGTTATAAAAAGTTTTGTATAGCGTGCGGCTACTCAGAAGAGTGTCCCGACGCTTTGAATTGCACACTAACACAACAGGGAGATAACATAAGAAGAAACCAGAGAGGAAGAAAAAACCTAACTAGGGGCCAGAACTAAGAGATAAAAAGCCAGGTTTTGAGTCCCTTCCTAAAGGCCAACAGATTGGGAATGCTACGCAGGGGCAAAGGCAGTTTATTCCAAAGCTGAGGCGCTAATAGTTTAAAAGAGCGGCCACCGATGCGGGCTCTCTTCACGCGAGGAACCACCGCAAGGGACAGGGCTTCAGACCTAAGCGACCTGGCAGGACGGTAAAAGGTCAGCCTTTTCTGAAGATATTTTGCTCCGGAGGCGTGCAAGGCTTTGTGTGCCAGAGTGAGAGTCTTAAAAATTATCCGCTTCCGGACAGGGAGCCAGTGCAGGGCCTCCAAGAGGCCTGAGGCTCTAGCACGGCGAGATAGTCCAAAGATGGCACGTGCTGCCGAATTCTGGACAACCTGTAACCGTTGGAGCAGGTATTCTGGCAGGCCGAGATAAAGGACGTTGGAATAGTCAATTCTCGAACCTATAATCGCCTGCACCGTGATCTTCCTATGTTCCTCCGATAGCAGGGGAAGGAACTTGCGTAGCATCCGTGACATTTATGACCCCTTTGGCTTTCAGCCTATGGTTTAAGCACTGGAACTTTTACTCTACACCATGGGAGTAGATCAACCTCTAGGGGATGGTCCTATTGTTGCTTGCTTTGTAGACTAAAGTGCTTAAAGAAAGGTACAAAGGCATGTTGTGATGTTTATAATGCTTCATTTATAAACAAATTGCTGACAGTGATTTGTCATGAATAATGCAATGCTTTATTGATATAGATGATTGCAGATCCAACATCATTATTGATGTCAGTGATAGCGAGATGCATTATAATATGTGATTCTTCATCTTTTATTGTGATAGATTCAACAGGACTGTTTTTTTAAAGTAACACCCTCCTATGTAGTGATATGCTAGCTGGTATGGAGGGGGCTACTGTAGATTTTTTGGGGTCAAATGTGATTTTAGAGGGTCATCAAGGTATTTCCATCTAACAGTTGTATATATTTGTAAATTGATGCATAGTAGTGTGTGTGTGGGTGTGTGTGTAATAAATGTACTTTTCTTTTCTAAAGATAAAGCACAGACTGGGCAATCATTTACTGAGCGCTATTATTAAGTGCCAGTGGATGGGGATTACTAGCACACACCACCTTCCTTGAGTAGGCCTTGGATTGCTCTGCTGCCCTGAGAGAGTAAAAAAAAATGGATACTTGTATAGCGAACTACTCACCCGCAAGGCGCTTGTACGAATACCGCTGTGGAACCCATCCTGGCTTTCCCTGTGAGGTGTCCACTCCTGGGCACCCCCAAGGTGGAGGCCAAGCATCCTTAGCGCTGTGGGGGCCGTTGTGGAGATTAAGCAAGCTATTGCCCAGAGTTGCAGAGTGGGACTCCATGATTCGAATAGGCACCCAAGCGAGAATTATCAGGTCTGTGGAATTTTGAGCCCAAGACCCACCGAGGCGGGGAATTGAACCCTGGTCCCTGCTAGACCTCTGCATCAGGGTCTGCCGCTCTAACCATTGAGCCACAGCCGCTCTAACCATTGTTAACTAATTGTAGTCAAGAGCTACAATGGGGGAGCCTGTTTCCAGAAAGGGGAAATTGTGGACCTATTACTTACAAAAGCCTCACATCCTGGACAACTAATAATGCAATTTCTTACACTGTAGTGTAGTTCCTATATTCCCAATAGGCTCTGCGCATTGGAATATTATATTCAGCAGTGTAGACGTAGGACTGAGGTCGACTAGGTCTCTATTGACTATATTAGACTTAAGGTTTGCCAGCTAGCTCAGAGGTCACTAGAAACTTTCTCGAATAAACGAGGAGGAGTTTAACCTCCCTGGATAGACAAGAAGGGATTAGCTTCTGACAACCATAAAACATGACAACTTTGCTCCCCCAGAATAAGAGTGTATCTCTAGAGTCGTGTGAAAACAATAGACAGCTATTTCACTCAGTCAAGCGTGCATACTTAGTTTCACCAGAGTGCAGAGAAAAGAGAGACGGGCGTTTTCAATAAAAGGTGTAGTTTATTGAGCAGTCTTCTTCCTCATGCAAGAGAAATGAATTGCCACAATTGCAATACTCATAGTAAAGTAAAGTGCGTACAGTAAAAGGAGGATTATAAAATAATTCTGTAAAAGCATTGATATGGTTTCTTAGCCATATGATACTTTAAAATAGATAAAATATATACATACATATATACATTGACTAACGTACTCAACTGGTGCTTCTAAATACGCCTACCCCGGTGTACCTGACCTAAGCCTAATACGTGGGAAGGAGTAAGTAAGTAGCAGTTTAAGTTAAGTTGGGTTTGCCAAGAATCTGACTCAAGAATTCTCTTTAAGGGTTTAGTCAGCTCCGTACCTGGGTAATAGAAAGCAGGAGGTCTTGTATCTCTCTCTCAGGACTCGATATCCCAGTAACCCGCGAAGGTATCTGGAAACACCGGAGCTGGATTTCTTGGCAGGAGAAAAGACAGCGTCTCTCTCAGTGCGTCAAAAGAGGAGGGGCAGCGTCCGTGGGCTCTCGCATCAGCTGGGCTCTCGGGCAAGTAGATAGCTGCTCTGCTCCAAAACCACCACCGTGTGTTTGCTTAAGGCAACGTTGGTATATTTATACCTGAAAGGTGCCAGGTTTGACGTAAGGTTGGACATAAGACATCAATAAAGATGTCACTAAGAACTGGCCGTTCTTACAGTGCTTTACAGGAGTTCTAGGATGAAATCAAAACAAAAGCAAGGGGGATTTCCCAGGTTGCTGGAGGTTTGGTTTGTTTAGAGAACACGTTGTGCTTTCTAGGAGGCCGGGGAAGTAGCCTTGCTTAATGTGACAGCATGTGCTATGACTGAATATGGATATGATTACTATGCCGTTGTATGGATATTATTGATTATAACCGGACAAGGGCATACAATAGAAATATCGGTTTAGGCTCCTGGATAAAAACACAATAACACCACCCCATAACCCTAACATCACCCTTACCTCCCTTTACCTCAGAACACTAATTCACTCTTGCCTCCCTTTACCCTGTACCCATATCTGAACTCTAAAATTCCCCTTCCCTCACTTTACCTCTACCCAAAACCAAACCCTAAAATCACCTATACCTTCCTTTGCCTCTACCCACCCCTGAACCCTAAATTCACCCTTACCTCCCTTTACCTCTAACCCTCCCATAAATATTAAAGTAATCCTTACTTCCCTGTACCTAAAGCCATCTTGTGCCCTAAAATTATCCCTACCTATACTTACCTCCCTTTACCTCAACCCATCCCTGAACTCTGAAATCACCCTTACCTTCCCTTATCTCTAACCACCTCTGCATTTTTTAAACCACCGTTACATCCTTTACCTCTACCCACACTTGAATCCAAAATTCTAATTGCAGTAAATTCACCCTTACATACCTTTACCTCTACCCACCCCTACATGTTAAAAGCACCCTTTCCTCCCTTTATGTTTCCAATCACTAAATCACAGATTCACCCTTACCTCCCTTTACCTCTAACTGTCCCAAATCCTTAAATGGCCCTTACTCCCATTTACCTCTACCCATCCTGAAGTATAGAAATCATTAAGGAAATCATCCTTACCTCCATTTACCTCTACCAATGTATTAGTCCTAATTTCCCCCTTACTCCACCCTAAGATCTGAAGTCACCCTTACCTCCATTTACTCTTCTTACCACTTATCCCTAAAAGCACCCTTATCTCTCTTTGCTCTACCCTAATCCTAAAATCACCCTAACCTCCCTTCACCCTCCACCAAAAACCCCTAAATATTAAAATCACCCTTATCTCCCTTTACCTCTACTCATTGAATCGCAAATTCACCCCAATTCCCTTTACTTCTACCCACCCATAACCCTAAAATCACCCTTAAATCCAGTTACCTCTCCCCATAACAGAACACTAAAATCATACTAACCCCCCTTTACCTCCACCAACCCCTAAACCCTACAATTATCCTTAGCTTCCTCTAATTCTACCTCTATCCATCCCTAACCACAAAATTAACCCTTATCTCCACCCACTCAAACCTTAAAAACATCCTTACCTCCCTTTACCTTTACCTACCCCGGAACTGTATCTCTCTTACTTACCTTTACCTCTACCCACCCCTGAACTCTAATATTACCCATTTATACAACAACTGAACAAGAAGCTCCAATAATCACCATTAGTATGTCTCAGTTTCAGTCATAAAAGTTCTCAATATGAAATTTTGTATTCAAAAGTCTCAAATAATATCCATTCAATCGAATTCAGCCCCTCAGGAGTCGTGTATTTATATTCCGATCTAATTTTATTGATTCCTTTATCAAAAAGTCAATCAGTCCAGCCAACGCATTTTGTCCAATAAGACTTAATCAGGGCTGTGAATTAAAAAAAATATACAAACAATATATAATATATGTATATATGTGAAAACATTTCAACACTAATAAATGTAATTATCACATACAATGCATATATAAAACTTTGAACCCCAAGTGAACCAAAGATTTTTTTTTAATCCACATGTCATATATGTAAACACCATAACAAATTAATTATGGCCATATTAAGTACAAATTATTAGTATTGTTGCTTTCAAAATATCCTGCTGTATATTAATTTAATCTCTCATTTGTTTATAATTCCTTACGTTTTGGTGTTTAGAAACAATATTAGTATCTCAGTGATGATTATAAAATATTAACACTCTGGGTATGTCCATGCGCCAAATATCCCATCATAGTATGAAATTCCTCTCATATCCAGAATCATAAGAACTTTTGTTCTAGTTTCAGGTTGTTTAGTACCCACAATGGAATCTAAAAGTCAATTTAAAATACGGTCATGTAACCCAATGTTTAAACAGCAGACTTCCTATGAGAAAAAATGTCCCACATCATCATGCAATCCCACTTTCATATCCGTCTTCCAAACCACAATTAGATTCATCTAAGACTAACCCCTCAACATATTTAACTCAACCAACAATAATACCCAACGCATGACACACTTACAACACACTGGAGAAGTTCGAGGAGGAGGAGGGGTCTGCACAAACATGAAGCCCAAAACGCGGAGGACAGAGCGTTGGTGTGGCGGAGCCGGAGCCGGGCGGTCGTTATCCGTCTCAGCTCCCGGCTCCAGTGCTGCTCGGGAGCTTAATTTGGCGGTTCCCCAGTGGCCAGGGGGCTGTTTCCAGCATGCCTCGGAAGCGGAAGGTGCGGCGCTCAGCTGTAGAGCACTTAGATGCTTCTGGAGATACAGGATCGTCCCTGGCGCGACCTCGGGGGGATCTCGTGCTTGTGAGGCAAAATGGCGGCTGCCGGGCGGCTTCGTTCACCGGATCCTGTCGTGCCAGTGGAGGTTGCCACCTGAAGACCTTGGCCTCCCATGTTACACCAGCACTAGAGGTGAGCCGGGCCCCACCACAACTAACGGGGCGCCCTCGCTGCTCTCCTCAGAGAAGCGCTCCAGTCTGCTCTGCCCCGGGACTTGCCTGACCCCAAAATGGCAGCACCTTAGGGACATCGGTGCCAATGACTCCCCGGACAGACTTTCAAGCTCGCGATCGGCTGCTGCCTAAGCATAGCCTGAAGAGATCTCCTCCTGATCCCTCCTCCTGTGCCCATCCAGCGTCGGCGTTGCTGAGGCTCCTCCAGTTGGCCCCAGATGATGTGGGTCGGCTTTGTGGCGTGTTCTCCCCTCCTCCCAGGACTGCCTCCCGTTCTGCGAACAGCTGTTTTGGCGCCTGTGGTCTTTCTTCCCTGACTCCTGGTATCGGATCGAACTCCTCTGCCCCAGCTCCTCATGGACGATGAGGCTGTGACTTTGCCGCGGACTGCCTTTCTCCCCCCCGGACTTGCTGGCTATGGCAGCCCTCTTCCTGGACTTTCGGACCTGGACCTCTGAGTTTCCCGCCATTTTCTTTTTATGACTCGCTTCTTCTTCTACCTTTCTCCTCCGGCACTTTAGCCATCTCTGACCTCCCCCTCTGTCCTAACGACCTTTCTATTGTCTCCCCTGCTGCCTCTGACACACTCCTCACTGTCTTACTCGTTACTATCTGCTTTCCTCTCTGGTTTGTCTCACTTCCCTGCCCTTCTCTGTCCCTCCCTTGGTGCTATGACTGCATCCCCCCACCGACCCCACCTAATGGAACTCTGCTTTTCTGTATATAGAGATAACTCTAATCACTAGTATATGCAGTAGACCTTTGTACTCTCTACCATTCCTATGTGACCCTTAGAGTATATCCATTTGTATCCCTTCCTTATGTAATATAGAGATAACTCTAATCACTAATACATGCAGTAGACCTGTATACTCTCTACCATTCCTATGTGACTCTTAGAGTATATCCATTTGTATCCCTTCCTTATGTATGTAGAGATAACTCTAATCACTAGTATATGCAGTAGACCTATATACTCTCTACCATTCCTATGTGACTCTTAGAGTATATCCATTTGTATCCCTTCCTTATGTATATAGAGATAACTCTAATCACTAGTATATGCAGTAGACCTGTATACTCTCTACCATTCCTATGTGACTCTTAGAGTATATCCAGTCATATCCCTTCCATATGTATATAGAGATAACTCTAATCACTAGTATATGCAGTAGACCTTTGTACTATCTACCATTCCTATGTGACTCTTAGAGTATATCCATTTGTATCTCCTCCTTGTGTGACTTTACATCTTGTACATTTGCAATTTTTTCTGTTTGTATCCTTTATGTAACGCATGTAATCCTAAGTCCTTATGTTTCTCAACTGTTTCTTATGTAAAGCGCTCTGACACCTTCGGGTAAAGTTCGCGCTATATAAAATCGCATAAATAAATAAATAAATAAAGAGCACGGAGCTCGAGCAGGACCAGGCTCTGCAGACGCTGCCGCCTTGCTCGCTCGCTCGCTTACCCGCCTTGCTCGCTCGCTCGCTTACCTGCCAGCTCAGTTTCCCCACTTTCCTCCCCACTTTCCTCCCCTCGGGAAAAATACAGCTGCGCTGCCCCGGCTCGTCTCAGCTCAGGCGGCTCCCGCGGCAGCAGGATTCGGTGGGCTTCAGGGGAGCGGGTCCCGGGGAGCGGGAGTGGACTGCAGCCTGCGGTGGAGCCAGTAGAGAGACTGCAACAGAATGCTGACAGTGAGCAGCAGAGGAGGCAGCCCAGAAGCCAGCACAACAGCGGGAGCAGCGGTGAGAGGCCGCAAGCAGCAGGCGTGTGGTGCGTGGTGCGAGGGGCCCCTGGTTCACCCCCCGCAGCTCGTCTCAGCACCGCCAAGCACAACCCTCCAAACCACCAAAAGCCTGCTCAGTCCACCAGGGCAAGACCGCCAGGGTAAGTGCCCCCATCGGGTGCAAGTGTGAGCCCATAGCAATCTGCAATCTGTTTTAAATTTTTTTTTATTTTTTTACTATTTCAATTTTTTAAAAATTAAAATATAGATATACATATCAGAAGATACAAACAGTACAGAGTATGCAGGGGGGGTACGTTCGGGATTGGGCATAGTCTTGCCACCAGGTTGTGCGCTGCACATGTTGAGATATCTTCTCGGCTTGACATTCCGTGTGCGGCAGTGCCCCCCCTAGGGAAGAGAAAGAGGAAGACAGAGGTGAGGGGGGGGGCGTTCTCAGGTTTGTTCCAAATGTGCGTCAAGGGCCTCCCACATGTCAGTTTTTGCGTTGTGCTCCTTCGAGAAATTGCCCGTGATGTTGTCTGCTCCTCTGAGGAAGGTGACCCAGTTTATCCAATTTTTGAAGGTGACTTTGGCAGTGTTTTTCCAGTTTGTTAATATGATTTTAACTACCGCTGTCAGTAGGATGTCCACTAGGTCTCTTTCCTCTTTGTTTCCTAGGCTGTGTGTCATGAACCCTGTGGCTAGGTCTACGAAGGTAATTGGTATGTCCTTGCCTGTCACGTCGTTGATAAAGTTGTTTACTTTCTTCCAGAAGTTCCTGACTTTTTGGCATTCGAAAATGAGGTGTTCCAGGCTTCCATTCTCTCTTTCACAGTTCCAGCATGTTCCAGTGTCTCTTATGCCTGTTTTGTGGAGCCTCGCCGGGGTCCAGTAGGCTCTGTGAAGGAGCCAGAATTTTGTTTGCGCCAGTTGCGGCGTGACTTTGTTGCTGGTCGCTGACTTCCACAGTTTGCCTTTTTCCTCGTCATTGAGGTGTCTCGTTGTTAGTGCCTCCCATGTGTTCATCACTTTCCTGTTCAGCGTGGATGTTTGGGGGCATAGTAGTTTGTATATTTTTGCTGTGTGATGGCCTGTGGTGTTGAGGGTGTCCATGTATTTGATGATCGTTGGTGGTGTCTTGCTTAGGTTCGCCTTTGTTGTGGCCGTCTTTATTTTTAGAAATGTGTATAGTTCTGTGTCCGGGAGGCCGTGGATCCGTTGCAGATTCTGGAAGGTGAGTGGGGAGTTTTTCGTTTCTAGCTGGTTTGGCGTGGTGACTCCACTCTTCATCCATAGTTCGTTGTCCAGTACTTTGCCCTGGTAGAGTATCCTTGAGTTGTACTAAATTGAGTCCCATTTTGTTTCCCCGATGTGTTGTTCCATAACTTTGTCTACCTTCACCAGGGCCTCCTTGGTGTGTTTGATGATAGGGTTCAGTCTGAGGGGGTGTTTGTTTGCAGTGAGCAGTGCTATCGGGTTTAGCCCACCTAAAATGTTCCTTTCTACTTTCAACCATTCTGGTTCGTAGTTTTGTGAGTTTGTGACCCAGAATAGGCCTTGTTTGGCTAGGCAGGCTGTTTGGCAGTGTTTGAAGTTCATTATGTTCAGCCCGCCCAGGTTTTTCGTTAGTCTCAGTTTCTGCAGGCTGATTCTCGGTCTCTTGTCCCTCCATAAGAATTTGTTTAATAATTTGTCGAGCTTCTTGTGGAAGTTTTCTGTCATGGCCAGGGGTAGCATGCTGAGTGTGTAGTTTACGACCGGCATTACCATCATCTTTATGGTTTCGACCCTACCCCACCAGCTGATGTGTTTGGGCGACCATATGTCTAGTCTCTCTTTTATCTTCTTCAATGTTGCTTCTTCGTTGTGCTCTAGGGTGACACTTAGGTCTCTCCCAAACAGTAGTCCCAGATACTTGAGTGGTTTTGTTTGCTAGGCAAGCCCTGATAGGGCCAGTACAGTTCTTGTCGTGTGTACATTCATTGGTTTGCACTCAGATTTATCTTTGTTGAGCCTGTACCCTGAGGCGGCTGCGTATTCTCCTATGGTGTCCATTAAGGCGGTGATTGATGTTGTGGGTTTTGTGGTGGTGATGAGGATGTCGTCCGCGTATGCTGCCAGTTTCACCGTTTTGCTTTTGATTGTGACGCCGGTTATGTCTTTGTTGTCCCTTATCATGGCTAGTAATGGTTCGAGTGCTAGCAGGAACAGTCCGGGTGATAGGGGGCAGCCTTGCCTTGTGCCCCTTTCTAACGTTAGGGCTTCTGATGTACCTCCATTCACCACGACTATGGCTCTTGGTTTGTTGTACAGGGCCATAACCATTGTTCTGTATTTAGTGCCCAGGCCAAATTTCTCCATGGATGTGTCCAGGAAGGGCCAGGATACTCTATCAAAGGCTTTCTCAGCACCTAGTACTATCATCACCGGCTGTTCTGCACGGTGTGTTGTTTGATTAATGAGGTGGCAGAGCAGTCGTGTGTTGTCTTGGGATAGCCTATTTTTGATGTAGCCTACCTGCGAATTGTGGATGAGTAGTGGTAGGACCCTGTTTAGTCTGTTTGCCAGTATTTTTGCGTATATTTGCAATCTATATTGATGAGTGATATTGGTCTGTAGCTTTTTGGGAATTGCTGGTCTTTCCCTTCTTTAGGGATTACGATGATGTTGACCTCCGCCATTGACTCCGTAATTCTGCCACTTCGGATACAGTGCGTGTATGTTTCTGCCATGGTTGGTCTCAGTTGGCCGAGGAATGTTTTATAGAAGGCTGCGGTGTACCCATCAGGTCCCGGTGCCTTGTTCGTTTTCAGTTGGTTGACTGCTGCATCGATCTCCGCATCTGTTATGTTCTCTTCGAGTGTCTCTCTTTGTTCGGTAGTTAGCGTTGGTAGGTTGATTCTGCTGAGCAGGCTTTTCCCTCCGTCATCGTTCAGTTTCTCGTCTGCACCGTATAGTCCTTGGTAGAATTGTCTGAAGACCTCTAGGATCCCTTTGTTCGTCGTTTGTGATTTGTTTGTTTTGTCCGTTATGGCTGCGATTGCGTGCTGCCTCTGCTTCGCTTTCAGGTACGATGCTAGTTGTTTCCCTGCTTTGTTGGCTGAGCATAGGTTTGTGGCTTTGTATTTATTTATCCAGGTGCCTGCTCTTTTACTCAGGATCTTGTTCAGCTCGTATTTTTTCTTTGTTATGGTTGTTAAGGTGTTTTTGTCTGTAAGGTTCGCACAGTGACCTTTCTCCAAGAGGCCTATCTGTTCTTCCAGTTCCTTTATTTTCTTGTTCCTGCCTTTGTTCATTCTGGACTTGATGTTGATAAGCTTCCCCCTGATGGTTGCTTTTAGTGCATCCCAGATGGTGTTTTTCTCCACTTCGCCATTGTTGTTGACCTCTAGATATTCTTTTATGGCTTCCTCAATTTCCTTTATGTTGCTCGGGTTCTGCAGGATATCCCCGTTTAGTCTCCATCTGCTGGTTGGTTTGTCATTGTGCTTCCCGCTCATTGAGAGTGTGATGTGTGCGTGGTCCGAGATGGTTATTGGTGCTATTTCAGTGTGATTGATCAGATGTGAGTGTGTTTTGGACATTAGGATGTAGTCAATCCTGCTGTAGGAGTTGTGTGGGTGAGAGTAGAAGCTGTATTCGCGCGCATCCGGGTGCTGCAGCCTCCAAGGGTCCGTGAGTTGGAGCTTGGTGCAGAAGTCTTTCAGAATGTTTGGGTTGTGGGTGACATGGCTTGCTCTGTGCGGGTGTCTGTCTGTTGATTGGTCTAGGACCTGGTTCATATCTCCTGCCACGAGGAGGAGGTCTTCTTGTGGGATACCTGATAGTTTTGTGCTGACCCTCTCCCAGAATTCTTTGTCATCCGAATTTGGTCCGTATATGTTGGCTATATGTATTGTCTCGTCTTCCCTTTTCAGACTCGTCAGTAGTAGTCTGCCTTCCTCGTCTGTGTGTGTTTCCCCAGCTGTCATATTGGCTTCCTTGCTTACTATTGTGACTACTCCCCAATTCTTGTGGTTGGCGGGAGAGCAGAAGACCTCCCCTATCCATCTCGCTTTCAGATGTGAAGCCTCTTCTTGTGAGAGTCTTGTTTCTTGTAGTACATAGACGTCCCCTTTCAGTTTTGCCAGGTAGTCAAGCGTTTTCCTACGGTTGACTGGATGGTTTAGGCCTTTGACGTTCAGGGACACCACTTTGAGGTTTGTGGCTATCTTGGCTTGTGTTGGTGCGGTCATGGTGGTTTCTTTGTGTCGTTGCTTACGGGTGGCTCGTCAGACGGCCTGCTTAGGCCTGCCGTGGGCGCCATTGAGCTTCGTCGCTCACTTGGCTGTGGGTAATTGAGGTAAGTAAAGGTAGGGGTGTAGAGATAGTAAAGACATATAGAAAAAGTAAAACATGCTTCTGTACTGTGGTATTCGCTCGCCAACTCCCCTTTATCCCTCCTCCCTTCCGTCCTCCCTCCTCCCCTCTCTCCCCCTCCCCCTGCTTTTTGAAATGTGAGCGTGTGACTGCAAGAGTCCCTTTCTCTCCCTCCCCCCAAGTCTGCATAGTTTCTGAGAAGGGACAGAAGACCCCTATCACACTTGTCCTTGCATAGTATTTCCCCCCTTACTCTATAGCGTCTGTGCTAAAAGGATATGGTTGTGCTGCTGCATCCTGAGGTAGTTGTTATGTCCATATTCTTCTTCTTCTCGCCCCTCGTTTGGGGGGGTTTGGTTCAGTCAGGTGAGGTTGTCACGCTTGTGCTAGTCTGAGGAGACTGAGGTAGATTGAGGTTGCGTTCTCCCCTTGTGCTTGCGCTTTCTGCGACAGTGCTTAGGGTTTAACATCTTTCTTACGTTGAGGTAGGTATGTCGATAAAGTTGAAAGGAAAAACAAAAAGACGGTGTTGCTGGATCTATGCATAAGCATCTGCTCTCTCGTCGCTTATGTAGGCGTTATTCCTCTCCGCCATCCGCCGCGTCTGATGAGGCCCTTCTTTTTTGCTCCTGGGCTCTGTGCCTCCATGTTCTCTGGTTCCGGCCCCCTCAAGTATCTTTTCAGCTCATTTGGGTCATCGAATACGAGTGTGTTGTTCCTGTCAGTTATTTTCTTTCTGGCCGGCCCGGCGAAGCTGAAAGTGATATTGTCTCTACGCATTTTGTCCCGTAAAGCAAGGAAGCCCTTCCTGGTTTCTACTGTGAGTTTAGAGTAGTCCTGCGTGATAGTTATTTTTTGGCCGTTCATGATCAGCGGTTGGCCCTTCCTGGCAAATGCAAAGATTGCATCTGTTTGGTTGCCTCTCAGTGGTTTGCATATGATCGGTCTCGGGCTGTTGCTGTTTTGGAGCTTCCTTGCCGGGATTCTGTATGCTTTTTCTATTTCGAATGGTCTTTCGAATCTCAGACCCGTGATTTTTGGTAAGAGGTATTCCAGCATGGCCGCACATGAACCTGGGGTGTCCTTCTCTCCTTCTGGCACTCCCAGTAGCCTTATGTTCCCCTTTCTGCTCTTGTCATCGTACTCCGCCTGGATCCTTTCCAGGGTGTTCGTTTTCCTAATGACAATGCCCAGATCCTTGTGGGTTATTCTTGTGAGGTCTTCCAGGTCTCCGACTCTTTTCTCAGCCTCATCTATTCTGCCATCAGCTCTGCTCTGTGCTGCTCTTATGGCTATTAGCTCCATCTGGATGTTGTCCACTATTTTTTTTTTAGCTTTTGCAAGGTCGTTGCCCTCGGTGATTTTCTTCAGGAGTGTGTCTAGTGTGATTGCTTCATTGCTTTGGCCATTCTTGAGCTTGCCCGGGGACTCTGGGTATTCGTTCCTACTTTTTTTGGGGTCGTTGGCGATCTTTTTATCGTCCTTGCCCGCCATTGTTTCGAACCCTCTCCTGATTTGGTGCGATAGGAGCCTCCCTGCCTTTTGCTGCCTGTTGGGGTCATTCTTGGGGTTCCCGATTACCTTTGTGTTAGCGTTATTCAGTGTTTGTATGCTTGGTTCTTGAAACCGACTTGGTCCCCTGACTGTTCTTGTTCTGGTCTTTGTCTCCACCAGTTCTTTGGAGTGCTCCCCTTTGGCTGTTGATCTGTAGGCTCTTCTTTGTTGTGGCTAGTTGTCTGTCTGCATGCTGCGCACACCGACGCTACTTTCATCAGCTTCTGGGTATTGTACACTTCCTGGGGTGATTGGCCAGTGCTAGCCGCGCTTGGAGTGTGTGCTGGTTTCGTTCTGTTGGCTTGGTTTGCTGTTACTTGTTATTTGTTACTCGTAGCTAGCTTCCCACTGTTTGCTTGCCCCTTACAGAATGGCCGCCGCTTCGTTAGAGGGCTCTTGTTCCTATTACCAGGTCATGTACTTACTTCGGGATGTCGCGGCGGCAGTTCGTCTCCGTCGCCTGCCTGCTGCTTATCTGTGTGCCGCTGTGGCTTGTTTTGTTCGTTTGCTTCCTTCCTTTCGGGGTTGCTTCCACTTCAAAATGGCCGCCTTGTTATGGGTAGCTTGTTGTTATGATGCCCCTCTCAAAATGGCCGCTGCTTGTTTAGCCTTTAAGCTACCGCTAGCTCCCACAAGGCTGTATCCCCCTTGCCTCTGCGATGGTGTTTGCCTTCTGCGCTTACAAGCTACACGCCACCGCTAGCCTCACCAGGCGAGAGGTCTTTTGTGGCGTTTGCTCCAGCTTCCCTCTGGGCTCGGCTGGTTCGTTTGCCCCCACTTCAGAATGGCGATGGTGCTTGCTTCCTGCGCTTTGAGACTGCCGCTGGCCTCCCCAAGGCGAGATCTAGTTTGCGCGCCTGCTCTGGGCTTGCTCTGGGCTTGGCCCGTTTGTTTGCTCCCTTCAGGGGTTTTGCTCCCGCTTAAAATGGCCGCCTTGTAATGGGTAGCTTGATGCTGTGGTGCCTCTCCCAAAATGGCCGCCACTCATTTTTAGGTCTCGCCTGTCGATGCGCATGCGCATCGAGCAAGGCGAGAGTATTGGGACTTATCCGCTCTTTATCCACACTGCAAGGAATCGTGGAGATTCCTTGCAGTGCCCGTGACTTTTAAGCTCAATGCGCATGCGCATTGAGCTTAAAAGCGCGTGCACGTCCGTCTTTGTTTACCCGCTCCGCCCCCTCCCCTTCCCGCCGTCTCGCATTTCCCCTGTCGCACTTCTCCTCCCCCCTCCCCTCTCTTCCCTCCGTCTTGTTTATTGTACCCGCTCCGCCCCCTCCCCTTCCCGCCGTCTCGCATTTCCCCTGTCGCACTTCTCCTCCCCCCTCCCCTCTCTTCCCTCCGTCTTGTTTATTGTACCCGCTCCGCCCCCTCCCCTTCCCGCCGTGTCGCATTTCTCCTCCCCCCTCCCCTCTCTTCCCTCCGTCTTGTATTTTAGAGCTGCTGCTTGCACTTTTAAGACCTTTAAAATGCTTCCAGGTCACAGCTAAATTGCATCATGCCTCAGCTTGCATTGTAACTTTCCAGTTGCGCTATCTGTCCCCGTTTTCTTTGCTCCTTCCCGTTATCCGTGTTCACTTTGCTACGGCCCTCTCCCCTTGGTAGTTTGTGTTGCCTTTCCAGACCCCCACCGCCCGTTGTCCCCGTTCAATTTCTTCCCGCACCCTCCTGTTTGTGTTTTTACCCCAGTACCCCTCTACCCCTCGCATTTTCCATGTTGTCTTTACTCCCGCCCATCTGGTTACCTCACAGCGCTCGAAGTTACCTCGTAGCGCGATTTTTGTGTAATACGAGTGCGTCTGATAAAAGTAGCCCCTCTGCAATATCACGTTTATGTTGTTTTTTGGACGGAACAAAATATTGTGTAGGTATGCGTGTGTATTTGAAGATACGTATATGACCATTTGTAACTGCGCTTTTATCTTTCTGCTTTTGAACGCACTGATGCTTACAGTTACATCGCTGTTTTTCCGTCTGTTACTGGCATTTCTTGTTGTTTATTTTACCTGCCGTGTCTCCGATCCTTTCGCTTGAGGAGAAAATAACGCTAATATACAATTGCGGCACAGTACACGTGAGCCTCGCCGAGCTCAAGCGCCCCAATGCTGACAATCAATGCATCACTTCACTCGAAATGGCAGAGCAAACACCCGCCCCCCAGCACGCACCACCAAAAGGAATGCTGTGACCCCCAACGGAGCACCACAATGGCAATTACCTCGTACAAACAGCAGCCGCCAACACACAACTCTGAACGTAAACCCGAACAACACGCATGTGCCATCACCAGGCTATCAAATCCACCCGTCATAAGTCAACCAGCAAAGGCCAGAGCACACTGACAAAAGAGAAGGCGGCTGCTCCAGACTGGGACGAGTCTGCACAAAATGCTCCAATGTCCGACATCCCATACAGAACCGCACCACCGTCAGCTCAGCCGAGCTGGTCGAAAAGGGCGAGCTGGTCCACAGAGCCCCACGACAGCGATGCAGCCGCCTGGCTCCATGGAATTAAATGGCCAGCAGGACTGCAGTGCACTAGCACACGACAAATGCTCTTAGACTGTCGTGTCTCCGATCCTTTCGCTTGAGGAGAAAATAACGCTAATATACAATTGCGTAGAATGGTTTGGTTTTTCATTTTTACTCACAGGTTTACTTTACTGGTGGCACTGCCTTTATAAGAGGCCTGCTAAATACTGCTGCTGCTCCAAGAACAGTGCCCGCCTCCACGTCGTGCTGAACTCTGGCGGAAATGACTCTTGCGGTGCGTGTGCCGGGGCGTGGTCACGTGGAATTTAATTTGGAAAAAAAAGGTTACGCAGGCTGTTGTAGACTGCCCCTACCCCCCACAGGACCAAATGCAGTTATTTACTTTGTATGACGCCACATGTAGTGAGTTTGGAAGCGTCCTGCTTAATGTGAGTTCAAGTTGGCAGACTAGTATAGTGTAGACCCGGCCCAAACTGAGTTTTAAAATGACGTTCGGAAGCCCCCCCACCTTTCACTTCTGAAAGATATTGAGTCATTTGACACACAAAAATACTGACTGGAGCACAGAAGTGTGTTTTCACAACAAAGAACAGACGTTAATTGTTACAGCACTGTAGTTTTGCAGCAAAATTGAGTTTGCGATGCACTCGCTATTTTGGAGAGTTGCACTACAAAAGCAGAAAAGCTATGTTAGTGCAGAAACTGTAGCTGTAAAATTAGCTTGTTGTTCACCCCACTCACCCACACTGTACTAGAAACAATTCCTCATTAAAACATGAACTCCAACAAGCAATGTGGCGGCAGAAGGCAAGGCAAGGGCTGGACTACAAGATTACTGGCATGGCAGGCACAAATGATGCGTAGGTCTTTGAGTCTTTGCACATACATACCTAGAAGATCACCTCACACTCACTCACCCTCACCCTCTCTCACCCTCTACCCTCACTCACCCTCAATAGCTCACTCACCCTCACCCTCTCTCACCCTCTACCCTCACTCACCCTCAATCCCTCACTCACCCTCACCCACCCTCACCCTCACTCACCCTCACCCTCACTCACCCTCACTCTCACCCTCACTCACCCTCTACCCTCACTCACCCTCACCCACCCTCACTCACCCTCACCCTCACTCACCCTCACCCTCACTCACCCTCACCCTCACTCACCCTCTACCCCCACTCACCCTCAATACCTCACCCTCACTCACCCTCACCCACCCTCACCCTCACTCACCCTCACCCTCACTCACCCTCACTCACCCTCAATCCCTCACTCACCCTCACCCACCCTCACCCTCACTCACCCTCACCCTCACCCTCACTCACCCTCACCCTCACTCACCCTCACTCACCCTCTACCCTCACTCACCCTCAATACCTCACCCTCACTCACCCTCACCCACCCTCACCCTCACTCACCCTCACCCTCACTCACCCTCACTCACCCTCACTCACCCTCACCCTCACTCACCCTCACCCTCAACCCCTCACCCTCACACAGTGCAATAGGTCTCGGAGCATTTGAGTTAAAGCTTTTAGAAATGTTTATGGCTTTTTTTTTTTTATTCTTTAGCATTGGCTACAGGAAACAAAAATGCTAAAGATTTACAAAAAAACCCATAAACAATTCTAAAAGCACTAACTCTAATGCTGCGAGACCTATTGCATTTCCAATGCTTGTTATCGTATGGTTCCGAGCCCAATTCAGAATGGCCGCTGCAGTGGTACTTCCTTTCTGCGCCTTAAAGCTGCCGCTAACTCCCCCAAGGCTGTATCTCCCTTGCGGCGCTTGCTCTGGGCTTGCTCTGGGTTTGGCTGGCTGCGCTTCTCCGTTTCGCTCCGGTGGTGCTTTTACCCGCTCCCCGCCTGCCGTCGCTTATGCCCTCTAGCCATCGCACCTGCTTCATGTTTGTGGGCTCCGGCGTGTGTGGGCTGTTGGGTTGTTGGCCCCCCTCGTGGTCTTGGCTTCTGCCCGCGGGTTCTACCACCTGAGCCACCGGTGTGACTGCCGCCGTCTGGTTGTGATTGTGGCTTGGCAAGATGGCCTCCCTTGGCTTCAGTTTCGGTTTTGTTTTTTACTCACCGTCCCCGAGCGCTTACTCCCGATTCTTTTTACTGCCCCTGCTGGACTGCTTGGGTCGTCAGCTCCTTTTCGGGGTTCCGGTGTTCCGGTGTTTCTCCTTCCGCCTTGTTTCGATCTCTTCGATCGCCCTGTTACTGCTTGCCTGCTTGCTTGTCTTCCGCCGCCATCTTGTGCTGCTTCGCTCTTTTCTGCTCGCTCGTTCTTTGCAGGTTTTCCTCCTCTTCTGTTTCCCTTCGGGTGCTGCCGGTTTCATCTAAGTGGGCAGTCCGCCTTCATACGCCTGCTTTTGCCTAGTTTGCCTCACACCAGGTTCTCCCACCGTTATGCTTGCCGCTTGTTCGACTTGCGGGTCGGGAACTCTGGACCTACGAGTGCTTACTCCTCGCCATCCAAACCACGCCCCAGCAATCTGCAATCTGTAATCTGCTGAGGTTGCCTGAACAGTTGCTAGCTTTGAGTGCCCCTGCTTGCCCTATCCCACACCTAATCCTGCACCAAGTTTTCTCGCTGCCAAAGCCAGCCTAGGGCTAACCCTAAGCCAAAGCCAGTTTGGCAGCCAGAAAAAAACAAAAAACAAACAAACAAAAAAAAAGCGCAGCAGAGTAAGACCGGCAGGTCCAACAGTGACACAAGCGATACCTGCAACACCAGCTTCAGTCCCTAACTCCGGCCTCGTCCGAAGAGAGAGCATCTATCTGTCCCCCTAAAGTCCCCCTCAAGGTCCCTGCAGTGGGGGGAGGGGCTTCCAACCGGACCCAATCAGAGCCCTCATGAGCAACAGAGACAGGTGAGAGCCGGAGATCCTGTAGGAGAATCCGCACAGTCATGCGACTAGCAACTATTGATAACACAGATGTCTAAAAGACTTATATTGGACAGCCACTGCGACTCTCACTCAGCTCACTCAGCTCTTACTCAGCTGCCCTGAAAAGACCTGTGCAGCCCAAAGGGCAACTGACCACTTAGCCGTGAGTCATGAGGTCGGGCAGAGTAAGAAAAGCACTAGCAAAACCAAAATCAAATCCAAGACCACAATCTAAATCAACTAAACGGAAGAGCGAGATTGTTACTAGGAGAGATCTTAGGGTCAGCAGCCCACAGGACCATGACCTAGGAAGCTTAAAGATAAAACGCAAGAAACTTGAAGATATACAAAGTACACAAATCAGCCTAACGAAAGAAAAGGCTGTTAGTCCCCTGTGCGGCTTGCATCCCAAGGCTTACAACAGTAGCATCTTATTGCCCCTAGAAGGCAGTACAACAATAGAAACACGACATCTAGATGCCACAGCGAGCATCTGCTCGGCGGAGCAGGTCTTACAACATTTTTTTGACCTGATAGCACAGAGACTGAAAACCTCTTGCTGCCAACAGCAGTGACCTACTAAAACTATAACAGACTCTGAATTGGCCCACTGGTTTTAATATTACGCAGTTCATACAATGACCTCAGATAGGCCTGCGTTCCTGTGTCAGTAGTGCTACTACATTTGGAACAATTTGATGTCTTTTTATACCAATGCAAGGTTGTTTTTAACCTTATACTTACATTAATTATTTATCTAATGTAACACATTTAGATATCAACCTGTAATGTTCTGAATGCAACGGTTTTAATTAATCATTTATAATAAAAATTACTTACTTACCCAACCCATGACACACTTACAAGCCCAAAAACATTCAATCATTATCTATAAACAGCAGTCTGACACACTCTGTACTGACCTTCTTTGTTTGAAACCCAGCACCAAACGCGGGAAATGTGTCATGAATTCACCTGTTCACCACCTAAATTTTAAAACATTTGGGCAGCCAATAATATTGCACCATTGATCCCCTGAACCCCAGTCATATCCAGACTATGTAACAACCAATTACATTCCTTGATATATGTGCTTCTGGAAACCTGTACCAATCACCCAACATCTTCCAGTTACACATTCAGTGCAAGCCATGTTTACTTTCTAGTCCTCTGTCTGCATATATGTGTGGAGTAGTGTGGCTCACTGGTTAGAGGCAGCAGGCCAGAGAGCAGAAGTCGGCTCGGGACCAGGGTTCAATTCCCGACGCGGCAGGGTCATGGACCTTGGTCAGCGGACTCGATAATTCTCGCTTCGGTGCTTACTCTAATCAGGGGTCCCACTCGGAAACTCTGGGCATTAGCTTGCCTAATCTCCACAACGGCCCCACCAATTCCGGGGATGCCTGGCTCCACCTTGGGGACTCCCAGCAAGGGACCATCCCACAGGGAAAGCCAGGACGGGTTCCCCAGAGTTATACAGCGCCAGGAGACCTATGGACGGGTAGCAGTGCGCTTTACAAGCTCAAAAACATTTACATATACCTGATATGCGTTCTCGACAAATTCAAATATAGTATTTATAACCTACAATTAGGCCCCAAGTTTATACGTCATAAACAAGCCTTTTGTTGCTTGAAAAACACTCTCAGTGGTGAACGTATCTGGATGTATCATCTTTAGCAAACTTCCTCATGTTTCTTTTCTGATCCGATCTCTGTTATGACCAATAAAAATCATCCTTCCAGCCAGTGGAGAAATACCAATCCGTGAATTGCCTTAATGCTGCATGTGATAGGTCACTGTCATCTGTTACTAGAGTGTTCACAAAAATATCCTATTATTCATAGAAAAACAACGGCCTCATGGTATGATAGGGGCCAGGATTTGCAAACGCACTATGAACCATGGGCGTAACATAGGCCCACACAGCCCCCCCCAACATTCTGGGGCTGGGGGGCCGAGATCCAGGTGCCCCCGCAGCCCAGTAGCACACACAGTACTACTCTGGCTGAAAGCAGGGTCCGCGAGGTCCGTCTGGGATATCATTTTTAAGTTACGCTGGCTGCCTTGCCTCATTAATGAAATGGTGCATGCGTACTAGCTGAATGGTGCACGGCACGCAGCTGCGCAGTCTTCAGCCTCATGGTGCGTCATAGGGTGGGGCAGGGCTTGGCTGGTATTGTCATGTGCAATTGAACCTGCACGTGAGGCGGCAGGCGGGTCCGAGGCATTGAGACAAGACTGCAAGACCATAATTTAATCATTCCTAGCCGCGGTCTTCTGCTTCCTGCCGGGAGACAGCCATTACAACGCGGGCTTTACACCGTGCTACCATTACGACGCAGCCATCACAACACAAGTCGTTACAACGACTTGCGCTGGATGGCGCTATATACTAAGGAAAAGTATGATTTACTATTCCAACACCTTCCCTACTGTTACGTAGGCTGGAGTTGGAATAGTAAATCATATTATTTCTAAATCCAGCGCCTCCAGCGCAAGTTGTTGGAATGACTTGCGTTGTGATGGCTGCGTCGTAATGGTAGCGCGGTGCAAAGCCCGCGTTGTAATGACATACATCCCTCCTGCCTGTGCCTGCCACCGAAGCGTTAGGCCTTAGGTGAGTCGGAGTCTCGGAGACAGAGTGAGACGAGACAAATAGTAGTAGTCTCTCACTATTTCATGTTGAGTACTAGTTGGAATATTCTCTACTTCTTTGCAGTGAGGGCTGCTTTTATTTAGGGCCCCCAGCCGGCCAGCTTGCGGTGTGAGACTTGAGCCACCCAGCTACAGCCATATTTTAAAAACCTTACAGCACAATATTGGGAATGCATTTTGCCAGCCTGCATGCAGCCCTGGGAGCGAGGGCATTGGATTTATGATAATTCTTTAATGGAGGGTCCAGTGACTCCGGTCACTGCAAGGAAGAGAGGGGTGGGGGGGAATTCCAATGGGGGTTGTGATGGCACTGCTGCTTTTTTTGGGTTGCTGGCTGCTAGCTTCATCGGAGAACCCTGTCTCCGTATATGCCTTTGTGCATTTGGGGGATGGGGGTAGTTTTATGGGAATGAAGTGCATTGGAAAAAAACATGAATTTCTACTGGCCAAACTTAGGGGCATATTACCAAGCAATAGCGATAATTATCGCTATTGCTTGGTTAGAGACAAAATTTACTGCTAAGCTGCGGCGCTTTTTATCGCAAATAAACCTTGGTATTACCAAGGTTTATCGCAAATGCGATAAAAATCGGCGCAATGCATGAATATCGCTGAAAAGTCAGCGATATTCATGCATTACCGAGCTAATGCTCTTAGCCATGTTATCCACCTCCCATTGGACTAACATGGCTAAGAACTGCTCAGGGCAGGTGTTAGCTTTTGGAGATATTTGCGCTTAGCGCGAATATCTCCATAAGTTGGTAATAGGAGATAGCGATGTTAGCGACTGTTTCCAGTCGCTAACATCTTGGCACGCCCACTTTGCATGTCATTAGTGATAAATATCACTAACATGCAAAGTGGGGCCCAAGATAGTCGCTATCTCCTACTAGCTGTCGCTAACTGGTGTTAGCGACAGCTAGGTAATAGGGAGATAATTTTATCTCCGCTTTCTTAGCTTTTAAAGCCAAAAAAGCGGAGATAAACCCCCTTGATAATATGCCCCTTAGTTTGGACATATTTTAAAATTAAACTTATAACTAGCTCCAATTTGTTAGAATACACGTGCCGCTTGAGCATAATTGGATAGTTCTTACTAAATGCGTGGGGCTGTAAGACATCTTTTCAAAAGATTTGTGTACTTGGGTTTTGGTGCCCCTTTGCCTGCAGGACTGTCACTGGCCACCCTGCAACTTGGATTTACATGCCCGCCATTTTGTGATGGGCTGCTATCTACCCTCACACTTCCTTTTATGCACAGTAAATGTTCAGGTCCTGTTCCATGGCAGGGTCCAGACCTGATTCTAAGTGCTCTGCCACGTAATAAGTTTATCGAGCCATATCCTTGGGCTTTAAATAACCTTTACAACGCGGTTAAAACACCGCAGTGCCATCACAACGCTGATTTTACAACGCAAGTCGTTACCACGACTTACACTGGAGGGCGCTCTAGACTAAGGAATAGTAGATTCACTATTCCAACACTTTCCCTACTGTACGTAGGCTGGAGTTGGAATAGTAAATCATACTATTCCTAAGTCCAGCACCCTACAACGCAAGTGGTGGTAACGACTTGCGTTGTAAAAGCTGCGTTGTGATGTCCCGCGATCATTTTGATCGCTTGGTAACATCATACATCCCCTTGGGCTCGTCTCTTGCCAGGGCATCCTTTACTTTCTCTAGGCCATAATTGCTGCCTCTTAAGCTACCAGTACTGGATGGGAGATTGTTGCATCCATTAAGGGCAGATGCTATCCAGAGATGTTTTAAGGCATGGCAAAGTGGGCTCTGGCCCAGGTACCCAGCCTTTCAGGCCCCCCCCTGATAGAACCAGTTTGTTCTGCAGTCTTGCCCTGATGGAATTAAATGATTCTTAAACAGATTGTTTTAAATATAACTTTCCTTTGCTTTATTTTTAATATTGGTGAGAAATGTTGTGTTTATGTTTCATGCAATATCCATAAAATAGTTTCTTTTAGATCAAATCAGGACCTCACATATGAGAAATGGTAGAGTGTCACAGAGATTATTTGTAATAATTTTAGCGAGCAGCTGCTATATAACAGTATTGAAAACACACATCACTATTCCTGAATAATAATAAAAGATCGTATTTTAGTAGAAAATCGTTAGTTAAGACTTTTTCGGTTTTCGTAAAAATCTGAACATAGTATTGATTTAGACATTTGTTTTGAAATATTGACATTTCGTGATATATAACAGCAATTACGATCTGGTCGAACACAAATAACGCAAAAAACTACATTTCCCACAATTCCTAAGTGGAGTCGCACGAACGTGACACATCTCACGCGACAGACCATGGTGGAGACAGAGTTTGTATACGCGATGGCTGCTCCGGTCGGCACCTCCCTGAGACAGCCCAGAAGGACGTCCGGAGTACCGACCGGAAGGTGAGTGGATGCGTATGAAGACCGGTATCGAAAGTTTTAACATGACCGTGAGTAACTATGACCCAGGCTCAGCGTAATCTGCGTGCAGAGTGGTTGCGCACTAGCATGAGGCAGCTTTTGTGTAGTGCTAACGAACGCTGCTAGTCGGAAGAAGACAACGAGACTTAAGCAAAAGATACAATTATGGTACTGAAAAATGACTTTAAGATAAATCCCCACGAGCAAAGATCAGCGTACAATGAGCCTGTTGTGCCTAGGAAAGAGTAGATGGGGGAAAGCATCAGCACACTAATCAAACACCAATGTACAGCGGTACAATGCTTTTATTGAGGAATAGCCACAGAAGGCAAATAGAATTGGCAATTTAGTAGAACATGAGAGTAGACCACCGTGCTGTTTGCTGCCTTGAGGTGGTGTTATGAAGTCAGTTTGTCTGACATGTTGAAGTAACTCCTGTTTTCAATTTGTTTTATGCTCACCAGTGCGGGGCTCCATGTACCTGCGCTGTGGCCAGGTGGGGTGGAGTGTTACTCTCCTCTGAATTGGGTAAGTGAGAGTGGCCACTTTACAATTATGATAGTGGGGGTGTCATTTAGAGGCACTAGATTGGTATTTTGAAACCCAATCATTGATACACATCATTGATGGAAAGTGTAACCAAACTGACTGGTTGTTGTTATGGGTGTCTGTCTCTTTTTTTATGTATCTGTCTGAATGTCCTCTCCATTCCATGACGACCTGAAAATCACAATAAAGAGGAGAATGAAGATCTACTGAATACCCAGATGATAGTTTTCCTTTTTTTCACAGTTTTATTGAGCAGTCGCGATTATGGTCCTGAAGAAAGCAGCAGGATACCTTTAGGCTCCATTTAAGTCTGCAGAAACATGTCGACCACACATTAGAACTAGTGGTTATTTGTTGAAACCACTACTATCGCACGCATTTTAGTGTTTTGGGAGTACTAAGGTGTTAATAAAGTCCTTATCCTTTCTACTACCCAATTTTATCTGTCCATCTCACAGTTCACCACCTTTCACTTTTCACTTGCACTGCTCTACAGTTGTCTGTTTACACCCTGATATAAGTTGACACCTACTGGGTTCCACTGTAATGACAGAGTTTTGTCTCCAGTGGTTATCAAAATCTTATCTTCCTGGTATGGAAGAACCCAGATGATGAACAGGGCGTCAAGGATCGGCAACTGATGGGTATTTTTCCACACAAGAAAGATACTTCACACTCAGATAGCGTATTTATACGTAGTTTTGAGGTTAGGTCTCCTTTGGTGAGTGTTACATTTTCCAGATACATAGTCTGAGTCAGTTAGTTAATGACCCACTGCTACTCTTTGTTTATTGACCGCTTCCTGACACCTCGCAATGCTTTTACCATAGTCCATTCCAGCAGATATTTCCACTATTCTCTACCCGTTAAGCTATGTCTACTCAGGACCATTAACTTTAAACAGTAGCGGGGCGAGGCCAAGCCGCAGTCCGAGATGGCTGTGTTGCTCTGAGGCTCCGGCGGCGGCCTAGGCAAGCGTCCAGAAACCCACATGTTAGAGTGATCCCAGGGCTCTAAAAATGCTGCCAACAGTTGGGGACTGAGCCCGGAACTTTGGGGGCCCTTCTTCGCCTCAAATCCTAGCCGAAACCTCAAGATGCAACACGGCCTGCTGTGCCGCCCGTAATTCCAAAATGGCGGCAAGTGAAAGGGAAGGACAGCCTGGAGAGACCACAGCGGCGATGGAACTATCGGTGAGAAATTGAAAGCGTGCAGGGAGATGAGCAGGCGAGGCGGACTGATACGCTGAGTTTTGGGACACCGGCAAATGCAGCAGGACACTAGTGGGAGGTACGTCGGCCTCCAGTAAATGAGTACCGCGTAGATCCCTGGGCTGCGCGGTGACACGGACATCGGTACACGCTGAGACAGTGCCCGCGAGTACGACCAGTATTGCAGACATTACCAGCGCTTAGGCCATACATTGTGTTAGCGCGTAGACGCGCTGAATTTAATCGGACAGTCAGCCGGTTTTACCCCCTGCAGTTCTCTCCTCCCCCTCCTCACTCCCTTGTCGGGGTGCCCACATCGCCGGCACTCCTGTCTGAAAGAAGACCAACCTGTGTCATGATGCAAGTAGCAATCAGCAATCTTGATCCCTGCTGCCACATGAGGCTGAACACCCTTAAATAACCTGGTCTCCGGTTCAAGGAGCAAGCTTTCTGACAAAGGGCAAATAAGCAAGGGCAGACCTGGTGCCCTGGAATGGCAGCATCCAGCAGATCCTGAGCTCTGGCATATCGGAACCTGGGAGCGCAGGACATCGAGTTGCATGGCAGACCATTGCAGGCGCTGTTTTCAATTTCTAAACTCCTGATGGCACCCTCGCAGTAATTATTAACAATCCTGTGCACACTTGGGCCTATATAGACAGACAAACTAAGGCATGGGCCGCAAAGACCCGAGACAAAGCCTGCTGCCATTTGAAAAGGTATTTACAACAAGGGGTGGTGAGGGACAGAGTCTCTGAATTAAGCAGAATACTCTCACCCAGTCAAGAGATCAGGGCTAGATCCAACACCGTTTTTTAGCTCATTGCACCATCCCAGTTTCAGAACCTGACTGTATGCAAATTAGTCTGTTCCTGTCCCAGTGCATGATGGGAACAGGGCAAACCAAACTACAGAAGCCAATTCTTACACTGGGAAGGAAACAAGCTTCCGGGGACCGGTTTCTGGCATTACAGCCGTCTTCGGCCCGGCTTGCTTGAATCCTGATGGTGCAATGAGCAAGGGACTCATGTCTGAGTATACCCTTCCACGCTTAGGGTGGACAAAATTATTTACAACAAGGGGTGGTGAGGGACAGAGTCTCTGAATTAAGCAGAATACTCTCACCCAGTCAAGAGATCAGGGCTAGATCCAACACCGTTTTTTAGCTCATTGCACCATCCCAGTTTCAGAACCTGGCTGTATGCAAATTAGTCTGTTCCTGTCCCAGTGCATGATGGGAACAGGGCAAACCAAACTACAGAAGCCAATTCTTACACTGGGAAGGAAACAAGCTTCCGGGGACCGGTTTCTGGCATTACAGCCGTCTTCGGCCCGGCTTGCTTGAATCCTGATGGTGCAATGAGCAAGGGACTCATGTCTGAGTATACCCTTCCACACTTAGGGTGGACAAAATTATTTACAACAAGGGGTGGTGAGGGACAGAGTCTCTGAATTAAGCAGAATACTCTCACCCAGTCAAGAGATCAGGGCTAGATCCAACACCGTTTTTTAGCTCATTGCACCATCCCAGTTTCAGAACCTGGCTGTATGCAAATTAGTCTGTTCCTGTCCCAGTGCATGATGGGAACAGGGCAAACCAAACTACAGAAGCCAATTCTTACACTGGGAAGGAAACAAGCTTCCGGGGACCGGTTTCTGGCATTACAGCCGTCTTCGGCCCGGCTTGCTTGAATCCTGATGGTGCAATGAGCAAGGGACTCATGTCTGAGTATACCCTTCCACGCTTAGGGTGGACAAAATTATTTACAACAAGGGGTGGTGAGGGACAGAGTCTCTGAATTAAGCAGAATACTCTCACCCAGTCAAGAGATCAGGGCTAGATCCAACACCGTTTTTTAGCTCATTGCACCATCCCAGTTTCAGAACCTGGCTGTATGCAAATTAGTCTGTTCCTGTCCCAGTGCATGATGGGAACAGGGCAAACCAAACTACAGAAGCCAATTCTTACACTGGGAAGGAAACAAGCTTCCGGGGACCGGTTTCTGGCATTACAGCCGTCTTCGGCCCGGCTTGCTTGAATCCTGATGGTGCAATGAGCAAGGGACTCATGTCTGAGTATACCCTTCCACACTTAGGGTGGACAAAATTATTTACAACAAGGGGTGGTGAGGGACAGAGTCTCTGAATTAAGCAGAATACTCTCACCCAGTCAAGAGATCAGGGCTAGATCCAACACCGTTTTTTAGCTCATTGCACCATCCCAGTTTCAGAACCTGGCTGTATGCAAATTAGTCTGTTCCTGTCCCAGTGCATGATGGGAACAGGGCAAACCAAACTACAGAAGCCAATTCTTACACTGGGAAGGAAACAAGCTTCCGGGGACCGGTTTCTGGCATTACAGCCGTCTTCGGCCCGGCTTGCTTGAATCCTGATGGTGCAATGAGCAAGGGACTCATGTCTGAGTATACCCTTCCACGCTTAGGGTGGACAAAATAATTTACAACAAGGGGTGGTGAGGGACGGAGTCTCTGAATTAAGCAGAATACTCTCACCCAGTCAAGAGATCAGGGCTAGATCCAACACCGTTTTTTAGCTCATTGCACCATCCCAGTTTCAGAACCTGGCTGTATGCAAATTAGTCTGTTCCTGTCCCAGTGCATGATGGGAACAGGGCAAACCAAACTACAGAAGCCAATTCTTACACTGGGAAGGAAACAAGCTTCCGGGGACCGGTTTCTGGCATTACAGCCGTCTTCGGCCCGGCTTGCTTGAATCCTGATGGTGCAATGAGCAAGGGACTCATGTCTGAGTATACCCTTCCACGCTTAGGGTGGACAAAATTATTTACAACAAGGGGTGGTGAGGGACAGAGTCTCTGAATTAAGCAGAATACTCTCACCCAGTCAATGTAATGCCAGAAACCGGTCCCCGGAAGCTTGTTTCCTTCCCAGTGTAAGAATTGGCTTTTGTAGTCTGGTCTGCCCTGTTCCCATGATGCACTGGGCCAGGGACAGACTAATTTGCATACAGCCAGGTTCTGAAACTGGGATGGTGCAATGAGCTAAAAAACGGTGTTGGATCTAGCCCTGATCTCTTGACTGGGTGAGAGTACTCTGCTTAATTCAGAGACTCTGTCCATCACCACCCCTTGTTGTAAATAATTTTGTCCACCCTAAGCGTGGAAGGGTATACTCAGATGTGAGTCCCTTGCTCATTGCACCATCAGGATTCAAGCAAGCCGGGCCGAAGACGGCTGTAGTGCCAGAAACCGGTCCCCGGAAGCTTGTTTCCTTCCCAGTGTAAGAATTGGCTTTTGTAGTCTGGTCTGCCCTGTTCCCATGATGCACTGGGCCAGGGACAGACTAATTTGCATACAGCCAGGTTCTGAAACTGGGATGGTGCAATGAGCTAAAAAACGGTGTTGGATCTAGCCCTGATCTCTTGACTGGGTGAGAGTACTCTGCTTAATTCAGAGACTCTGTCCATCACCACCCCTTGTTGTAAATAATTTTGTCCACCCTAAGCGTGGAAGGGTATACTCAGATGTGAGTCCCTTGCTCATTGCACCATCAGGATTCAAGCAAGCCGGGCCGAAGACGGCTGTAATGCCAGAAACCGGTCCCCGGAAGCTTGTTTCCTTCCCAGTGTAAGAATTGGCTTTTGTAGTCTGGTCTGCCCTGTTCCCATGATGCACTGGGCCAGGGACAGACTAATTTGCATACAGCCAGGTTCTGAAACTGGGATGGTGCAATGAGCTAAAAAACGGTGTTGGATCTAGCCCTGATCTCTTGACTGGGTGAGAGTACTCTGCTTAATTCAGAGACTCTGTCCATCACCACCCCTTGTTGTAAATAATTTTGTCCACCCTAAGCGTGGAAGGGTATACTCAGATGTGAGTCCCTTGCTCATTGCACCATCAGGATTCAAGCAAGCCGGGCCGAAGACGGCTGTAATGCCAGAAACCGGTCCCTGGAAGCTTGTTTCCTTCCCAGTGTAAGAATTGGCTTTTGTAGTCTGGTCTGCCCTGTTCCCATGATGCACTGGGCCAGGGACAGACTAATTTGCATACAGCCAGGTTCTGAAACTGGGATGGTGCAATGAGCTAAAAAACGGTGTTGGATCTAGCCCTGATCTCTTGACTGGGTGAGAGTACTCTGCTTAATTCAGAGACTCTGTCCATCACCACCCCTTGTTGTAAATAAGCCATTTGAAAAGGTGACTGACACAGATCAAGACCAGCTTAGCGAGATGGCGGAAGGTGGGCGGAAGACGATTGCCCCCGAGGAATCTGGAGCTCAGATAGGTGCCCTCCTGCAGGAAATGCATGCTGTCTTCAAGGCGCTGGATGTTCATTTTGACACATTAGATAAGAATATTCCGGATATGGAGTCCCGCACCTCTGATCTTGAAGATGGCACGGCACAATCCCTCAAGAGATTAGAGCGTGCAGAAAAAATCCTCAAAGCTGTAGCAATCAAAAATGAGGTTTTGGAAGCGAAATAACGTGCAAATTATTGGTGTGCCCGAGACCACGGCTACTGGCCGCATGGACACCTTCGTAGAGTCGGTCCTTATTGACTCGTTTGGTAGAGAAGCATTCACGGCTGGCTTTGTGGTGGAGAGGGCACACCAGTCTCTTGGACCCCGGCCAAATCCTGGATGCCCTCATAGACCGATAATAGCCCGCATCATGAACTTTAGGGACCGGGACACTGCGCTCCGTATGGCACGTGAACGTGGCGAAACAATATGGCAGGGCTCCAAACTCTCACTGTTCCCAGACTTCACCATCATGGTGCAGGAAGCCAGGAGGAAATATAACGGGGTAAAGGCCAATCTGAGAAACCTTGGACTAAAATATGGCATGTTATACCCTGCCAGGCTCAGGGTGGAACCTAATGGAAGGGTCTGCATCTTCGACAATCCTACAGAAGCTCAAGAATTCTGCCACAAATACAAGACTAATAACGCTCGCACTAATGAATACCACAGACACTCCCCTCCACTAAGTGGGTCAGACGCCAGTGTGGAACTTTTGTCCGGAACAGGCCATGGATAAACTGTCTTGCTGTTCCTATTCACAAACTATGGGTTAAAAAAGTATACTTCACTGCAGTTTATATTGCCTAGTGGCGGAAGGGGCGTTGTCAGCCCCCCTTGGTGATCACCGTAAAATTATTACAGTTATGTTAATGCACATTTTACGGAAGACTTCTTTGGTAATAGTGCTGTTACATATATTCCGTCTTTGTTCAGCAATAAGGGGTTTGCCTCCTAGGAAGGGCATGGAGGCTGGGTGGGGGAGGGGGGTGGGCTTTTTTGTTACTGAGATTCGTTAATATGCTTGTTACACAATCAAACACGGTGAGAAGAAACAGACATGGTCAAATGACACTGGGAAAATGTTGAGATGCTAAATTTAGTATGGTGCAAGTAGGACATAACTCTGCCCCCTCGGAACTGTCTGTGTTGACGTGGAAAATTAGAGGCCTAAATGACATTCGTAAGAAAAGACAAGTGCTGCATTATTTGATCCGACATGGGATTGATGTGGCATTTCTGCAGGAAACTCATTTATCCAGGACTGATCAAAATAGCTTTGCTGCTAGTTGCGGAACACACAGATACTTTGCAAATGTTAGTAATTATGCTAGAGGTACCTCCATCCTTATGTATAAAAGAGTCCCTTTCTGCTTCCACTCTGCAACGGCGGACAACGAGGGCAGATACATGGTGGTTCAGGGCATGTTAAAGGGGCAAAGAATAGCGCTGATTTGTGTATACAAATGTAAAAACAACAGTTGATGGACAGAATGCAGAACAATGTCATACATTCACCCAGTACAGAGATCTGGGCCTAAATCCATCGTTTTTTTGCACTCCACACCACCCCAGTTCAGACATGGCCATATGCAAATCAGCCTTGACCCTGTGCCTAATGGGAACAGTCCAGCCCGAACTGCCAAGCCATGTCTTTCCTGGACTGGAATCAAGCATCCTAGGACCGGTTTCTGGCTATCAGCCGTCTTCAGCCAGGATAGCTTGACTCCAGTGGTGTGGAGAGCATGGGACTCACGTCTGAGCATACCCATCCCACTCAGGGTGACAAATGCAAAAACAACAGTTGATGGACAGAATGCAGAACAATGTCATACATTCACCCCAGTACAGAGATGTGGGCCTAAATCCATCGTTTTTTTGCACTCCACACCACCCCAGTTCAGACATGGCCATATGCAAATCAGCCTTGACCCTGTGCCTCATGGGAACAGTCCAGCCCGCATTGCCAAGCCATGTCTTTCCTGGACCGGAATCAAGCATCCTAGGACCGGTTTCTGGCTATCAGCCGTCTTCAGCCAGGATAGCTTGACTCCAGTGGTGTGGAGAGCATGGGACTCACGTCTGAGCATACCCATCCCACTCGGGGTGACAAATGCAAAAACAACAGTTGATGGAAAGAATGCAGAACAATGTCATACATTCACCCCAGTACAGAGATCCTGGCCTAAATTCATCGTTTTTTTGCACTCCATACCACCCCAGTTCAGACATGGCCATATGCAAATCAGCCTTGACCCTGTGCCTCATGGGAACAGTCCAGCCCGAACTGCCAAGCCATGTCTTTCCTGGACCGGAATCAAGCATCCTAGGACCGGTTTCTGGTTATCAGCCGTCTTCAGCCAGGATAGCTTGACTCCAGTGGTGTGGAGAGCATGGGACTCATGTCTGAGCATACCCATCCCACTCGGGGTGACAAATGCAAAAACAACAGTTGATGGACAGCATGCAGAACAATGTCATACATTCACCCCAGTACAGAGATCTGGGCCTAAATCCATCGTTTTTTGCACTCCACACCACCCCAGTTCAGACATGGCCATATGCAAATCAGCCTTGACCCTGTGCTTCATGGGAACAGTCCAGCCCGAACTGCCAAGCCATGTCTTTCCTGGACCGGAATCAAGCATCCTAGGACCGGTTTCTGGCTATCAGCCGTCTTCAGCCAGGATAGCTTGACTCCAGTGGTGTGGAGAGCATGGGACTCACGTCTGAGCATACCCATCCCACTCGGGGTGACAAATGCAAAAACAACAGTTGATGGAAAGAATGCAGAACAATGTCATACATTCACCCCAGTACAGAGATCCTGGCCTAAATTCATCGTTTTTTTGCACTCCATACCACCCCAGTTCAGACATGGCCATATGCAAATCAGCCTTGACCCTGTGCCTCATGGGAACAGTCCAGCCCGAACTGCCAAGCCATGTCTTTCCTGGACCGGAATCAAGCATCCTAGGACCGGTTTCTGGTTATCAGCCGTCTTCAGCCAGGATAGCTTGACTCCAGTGGTGTGGAGAGCATGGGACTCATGTCTGAGCATACCCATCCCACTCGGGGTGACAAATGCAAAAACAACAGTTGATGGACAGCATGCAGAACAATGTCATACATTCACCCCAGTACAGAGATCTGGGCCTAAATCCATCGTTTTTTGCACTCCACACCACCCCAGTTCAGACATGGCCATATGCAAATCAGCCTTGACCCTGTGCTTCATGGGAACAGTCCAGCCCGAACTGCCAAGCCATGTCTTTCCTGGACCGGAATCAAGCATCCTAGGACCGGTTTCTGGCTATCAGCCGTCTTCAGCCAGGATAGCTTGACTCCAGTGGTGTGAAGAGCAAGGGACTCACGTCTGAGCATACCCATCCCACTCGGGGTGACAAATGCAAAAACAACAGTTGATGGACAGAATGCAGACCAATGTCATACATTCACCCCAGTACACAGATCTGGGCCTAAATCCATCGTTTTTTTGCACTCCACACCACCCCAGTTCAGACATGGCCATATGCAAATCAGCCTTGACCCTGTGCTTCAGGGGAACAGTCCAGCCCGAACTGCCAAGCCATGTCTTTCCTGGACCGGAATCAAGCATCCTAGGACCGGTTTCTGGCTATCAGCCGTCTTCAGCCAGGATAGCTTGACTCCAGTGGTGTGGAGAGCATGGGACTCACATCTGAGCATACCCATCCCACTCGGGGTGACAAATGCAAAAACAACAGTTGATGGACAGAATGCAGAACAATGTCATACATTCACCCTAGTACAGAAATCTGGGCCTAAATCCATCGTTTTTTTGCACTCCACACCACCCCAGTTCAGACATGGCCACATGCAAATCAGCCTTGACCCTGTGCCTCATGGGAACAGTCCAGCCCGAACTGCCAAGCCATGTCTTTCCTGGACCGGAATCAGGCATCCTAGGACCGGTTTCTGGCTAGCAGCCGTCTTCAGCCAGGATAGCTTGACTCCAGTGGTGTGGAGAGCATGGGACTCACGTCTGAGCATACCCATCCCACTCGGGGTGACAAATGCAAAAACAACAGTTGATGGACAGAATGCAGAACAATGTCATACATTCACCCCAGTACAGAGATCTGGGCCTAAATCCATCGTTTTTTGCACTCCACACCACCCCAGTTCAGACATGGCTACATGCAAATCAGCCTTGACCCTGTGCCTCATGGGAACAGTCCAGCCCGAACTGCCAAGCCATGTCTTTCCTGGACCGGAATCAGGCATCCTAGGACCGGTTTCTGGCTATCAGCCGTCTTCAGCCAGGATAGCTTGACTCCAGTGGTGTGGAGAGCATGGGACTCACGTGTGAGCATACCCATCCCACTCGGGGTGACAAATGCAAAAACAACAGTTAATGGTCAGAATGCAGAACAATGTCATACATTCACCCCAGTACAGAGATCTGGGCCTAAATCCATCGTTTTTTTGCACTCCACACCACCCTAGTTCAGACATGGCCATATGCAAATCAGCCTTGACCCTGTGCCTCATGGGAACAGTCCAGCCCGAACTGCCAAGCCATGTCTTTCCTGGACCGGAATCAAGCATCCTAGGACCGGTTTCTGGCTATCAGCCGTCTTCAGCCAGGATAGCTTGACTCCAGTGGTGTGGAGAGCATGGGACTCACATCTGAGCATACCCATCCCACTCGGGGTGACAAATGCTAAAACAACAGTTGATGGACAGAATGCAGAACAA
Organism: Lissotriton helveticus; assembly: GCF_964261635.1. Lineage (NCBI taxonomy): Eukaryota > Metazoa > Chordata > Amphibia > Caudata > Salamandridae > Lissotriton > Lissotriton helveticus. Next base: position 1,237,617,351 of record NC_136067.1, read on the forward strand.
TGCCATACATTCACCCCAGTACAGAAATCTGGGCCTAAATCCATCGTTTTTTTGCACTCCACACCACCCCAGTTCAGACATAGCCATATGCAAATCAGCCTTGACCCTGTGCCTCATGGGAACAGTCCAGCCCGAACTGCCAAGCCATGTCTTTCCTGAACCGGAATCAAGCATTCTAGGACCGGTGTCTGGCTATCAGCCGTCTTCAGCCAGGATAGCTTGACTCCAGTGGTGTGGAGAGCATGGGACTCACGTCTGAGCATACCCATCCCACTCGGGGTGACAAATGCATAAAACAACAGTTGATGGACAGAATGCAGAACAATGTCATACATTCACCCCAGTACAGAGATCTGGGCCTAAATCCATCGTTTTTTGCACTCCACACCACCCCAGTTCAGACATGGCTATATGCAAATCAGCCTTGACCCTGTGCCTCATGGGAACAGTCCAGCCCGAACTGCCAAGCCATGTCTTTCCTGGACCGGAATCAAGCATCCAAGGACCGGTTTCTGGCTATCAGCTGTCTTCAGCCAGGATAGCTTGACTCCAGTGGTGTGGAGAGCATGGGACTTACGTCTGAGCATACCCATCCCACTCGGGGTGACAAATGCAAAAACAAAAGTTGATGGACAGAATGCAGAACAATGTCATACATTCACCCCAGTACAGAGATCTGGGCCTAAATCCATCGTTTTTTGCACTCCACACCACCCCAGTTCAGACATGGCCATATGCAAATCAGCCTTGACCCTGTGCTTCATGGGAACAGTCCAGCCCGAACTGCCAAGCCATGTCTTTCCTGGACCGGAATCAAGCATCCTAGGACCGGTTTCTGGCTATCAGCCGTCTTCAGCCAGGATAGCTTGACTCCAGTGGTGTGGAGAGCATGGGACTCACGTCTGAGCATACCCATCCCACTCGGGGTGACAAATGCAAAAACAACAGTTGATGGAAAGAATGCAGAACAATGTCATACATTCACCCCAGTACAGAGATCCTGGCCTAAATTCATCGTTTTTTTGCACTCCATACCACCCCAGTTCAGACATGGCCATATGCAAATCAGCCTTGACCCTGTGCCTCATGGGAACAGTCCAGCCCGAACTGCCAAGCCATGTCTTTCCTGGACCGGAATCAAGCATCCTAGGACCGGTTTCTGGTTATCAGCCGTCTTCAGCCAGGATAGCTTGACTCCAGTGGTGTGGAGAGCATGGGACTCATGTCTGAGCATACCCATCCCACTCGGGGTGACAAATGCAAAAACAACAGTTGATGGACAGCATGCAGAACAATGTCATACATTCACCCCAGTACAGAGATCTGGGCCTAAATCCATCGTTTTTTGCACTCCACACCACCCCAGTTCAGACATGGCCATATGCAAATCAGCCTTGACCCTGTGCTTCATGGGAACAGTCCAGCCCGAACTGCCAAGCCATGTCTTTCCTGGACCGGAATCAAGCATCCTAGGACCGGTTTCTGGCTATCAGCCGTCTTCAGCCAGGATAGCTTGACTCCAGTGGTGTGAAGAGCAAGGGACTCACGTCTGAGCATACCCATCCCACTCGGGGTGACAAATGCAAAAACAACAGTTGATGGACAGAATGCAGACCAATGTCATACATTCACCCCAGTACACAGATCTGGGCCTAAATCCATCGTTTTTTTGCACTCCACACCACCCCAGTTCAGACATGGCCATATGCAAATCAGCCTTGACCCTGTGCTTCAGGGGAACAGTCCAGCCCGAACTGCCAAGCCATGTCTTTCCTGGACCGGAATCAAGCATCCTAGGACCGGTTTCTGGCTATCAGCCGTCTTCAGCCAGGATAGCTTGACTCCAGTGGTGTGGAGAGCATGGGACTCACATCTGAGCATACCCATCCCACTCGGGGTGACAAATGCAAAAACAACAGTTGATGGACAGAATGCAGAACAATGTCATACATTCACCCTAGTACAGAAATCTGGGCCTAAATCCATCGTTTTTTTGCACTCCACACCACCCCAGTTCAGACATGGCCACATGCAAATCAGCCTTGACCCTGTGCCTCATGGGAACAGTCCAGCCCGAACTGCCAAGCCATGTCTTTCCTGGACCGGAATCAGGCATCCTAGGACCGGTTTCTGGCTATCAGCCGTCTTCAGCCAGGATAGCTTGACTCCAGTGGTGTGGAGAGCATGGGACTCACGTCTGAGCATACCCATCCCACTCGGGGTGACAAATGCAAAAACAACAGTTGATGGACAGAATGCAGAACAATGTCATACATTCACCCCAGTACAGAGATCTGGGCCTAAATCCATCGTTTTTTGCACTCCACACCACCCCAGTTCAGACATGGCTACATGCAAATCAGCCTTGACCCTGTGCCTCATGGGAACAGTCCAGCCCGAACTGCCAAGCCATGTCTTTCCTGGACCGGAATCAGGCATCCTAGGACCGGTTTCTGGCTATCAGCCGTCTTCAGCCAGGATAGCTTGACTCCAGTGGTGTGGAGAGCATGGGACTCACGTGTGAGCATACCCATCCCACTCGGGGTGACAAATGCAAAAACAACAGTTAATGGTCAGAATGCAGAACAATGTCATACATTCACCCCAGTACAGAGATCTGGGCCTAAATCCATCGTTTTTTTGCACTCCACACCACCCTAGTTCAGACATGGCCATATGCAAATCAGCCTTGACCCTGTGCCTCATGGGAACAGTCCAGCCCGAACTGCCAAGCCATGTCTTTCCTGGACCGGAATCAAGCATCCTAGGACCGGTTTCTGGCTATCAGCCGTCTTCAGCCAGGATAGCTTGACTCCAGTGGTGTGGAGAGCATGGGACTCACATCTGAGCATACCCATCCCACTCGGGGTGACAAATGCTAAAACAACAGTTGATGGACAGAATGCAGAACAATGCCATACATTCACCCCAGTACAGAAATCTGGGCCTAAATCCATCGTTTTTTTGCACTCCACACCACCCCAGTTCAGACATAGCCATATGCAAATCAGCCTTGACCCTGTGCCTCATGGGAACAGTCCAGCCCGAACTGCCAAGCCATGTCTTTCCTGAACCGGAATCAAGCATTCTAGGACCGGTGTCTGGCTATCAGCCGTCTTCAGCCAGGATAGCTTGACTCCAGTGGTGTGGAGAGCATGGGACTCACGTCTGAGCATACCCATCCCACTCGGGGTGACAAATGCATAAAACAACAGTTGATGGACAGAATGCAGAACAATGTCATACATTCACCCCAGTACAGAGATCTGGGCCTAAATCCATCGTTTTTTGCACTCCACACCACCCCAGTTCAGACATGGCTATATGCAAATCAGCCTTGACCCTGTGCCTCATGGGAACAGTCCAGCCCGAACTGCCAAGCCATGTCTTTCCTGGACCGGAATCAAGCATCCAAGGACCGGTTTCTGGCTATCAGCTGTCTTCAGCCAGGATAGCTTGACTCCAGTGGTGTGGAGAGCATGGGACTTACGTCTGAGCATACCCATCCCACTCGGGGTGACAAATGCAAAAACAAAAGTTGATGGACAGAATGCAGAACAATGTCATACATTCACCCCAGTACAGAGATCTGGGCCTAAATCCATCGTTTTTTTGCACTCCACACCACCCCAGTTCAGACATGGCCATATGCAAATCAGCCTTGACCCTGTGCCTCATGGGAACAGTCCAGCCCGAACTGCCAAGCCATGTCTTTCCTGGACCGGAATCAAGCATCCTAGGACCGGTTTCTGGCTATCAGCCGTCTTCAGCCAGGATAGCTTGACTCCAGTGGTGTGGAGAGCATGGGACTCATGTCTGAGCATACCCATCCCACTCGGGGTGACAAATGCCCAGATCTTTTGACTGGGTGTGAGTGTTTGATTGGTTCAGATGCTCCGTCCATCACCACCCCCTTTTGTACCGCTTTGGCCGCCATAAGTGTGGCAGGGTATGCTCAGACGTGAGTCCCTTGCTCACTTTCCCACTGGATTCAAGCAAGCCGGGCTGAAGACGGCTGTAATGCCAGAAACCGGTCCTCGGAAGCTTGTTTCCGGTCCAGGGAAGGCATGACTTGGCAGTTCGGGCTGGACTGTTCCCATGAGGCACAGGGTCAGACTGATTTGCATATAGCCATGTCTGAACTGGGGTGGCAGAGTGGGCTAAAGAACGATGATGGATCAAACCCAGATCTTTTGACTGGGTGTGAGTGTTTGATTGGTTCAGATGCTCCGTCCATCACCACCCCTTTTTGTACCGCTTTGGCCGCCATAAGTGTGGCAGGTTATGCTTAGACGTGAGTTCCTTGCTCACTTTGCCACTGGATTCAAGCAAGCCGGGCTGAAGACGGCTGTAATGCCAGAAACCAGTCCTCGGAAGCTTGTTTCCGGTCCAGGGAAGGCATGACTTGGCAGTTCGGGCTGGACTGTTCCCATGAGGCACAGGGTCAGACTGATTTGCATATAGCCATGTCTGAACTGGGGTGGCAGAGTGGGCTAAAGAACGGTGATGGATCAAACCCAGATCTTTTGACTGGGTGTGAGTGTTTGATTGGTTCAGATGCTCCATCCATCACCACCCCCTTTTGTACCGCTTTGGCCGCCATAAGTGTGGCAGGGTATGCTCAGACGTGAGTCCCTTGCTCACTGGATTCAAGCAAGCCGGGCTGAAGACGGCTGTAATGCCAGAAACGGGTCCTCGGAAGCTTGTTTCCGGTCCAGGGAAGGCATGACTTGGCAGTTCAGGCTGGACTGTTCCCATGAGGCACAGGGTCAAACTGATTTGCATATAGCCATGTCTGAACTGGGGTGGCAGAGTGGGCTAAAGAACGGTGATGGATCAAACCCAGATCTTTTGACTGGGTGTGAGTGTTTGATTGGTTCAGATGATCCGTCCATCACCACCCCCTTTTGTACCGCTTTGGCCGCCATAAGTGTGGCAGGGTATGCTCAGACGTGAGTCCCTTGCTCACTTTGCCACTGGATTCAAGTAAGCCGGGCTGAAGACGGCTGTAATGCCAGAAACCGGTCCTCAGAAGCTTGTTTCCGGTCCAGGGAAGGCATGACTTGGCAGTTCGGGCTGGACTGTTCCCATGAGGCACAGGGTCAGACTGATGTGCATGTAGCCATGTCTGAACTGGGGTGGCAGAGTGGGCTAAAGAACGGTGATGGATCAAACCGAGATCTTTTGACTGGGTGTGAGTGTTTGATTGGTTCAGATGCTCCGTCCATAACCACCCCCTTTTGTACCGATTTGTGTATACAGCCCTAATCTAGACTCAACTGATTTTTATTACTCCCTACTTTCCATCCTACTAAAATTGGGCCAGGTTTCCTTCTTATTTGGTGGAGTTTCATTGTCACACCAGACCCAATGTTAGATAGTACCTCGAACGCACCAGGCCCTAAACCCCAAGCACGCAAGGCCTTAATCTCCCTTATGAACCAATTCTCTCTAATGGATGCTAGTCGTACTCATAATCCTAATCACACTGACTACACCCACTATACTGGTTTACACAACACATGGACACGGATAAACTACTGGTTGGTTTCCCCAGACATATTTGGCTGGTGCTACTCCACCCAAACACTCCCGCGTACGTATTCCGATCATTCCCTAGTAGTACTAACCCTGAAGATCCCACACCCAGAGGGCTTTGAGAGACAGTGGCGGTTTCCAAAATGATGAAGTCTTTCAAAATGAAATTTGTGAGGCGATAGAAGAATATTTTTAAATTAATACTGGTTCTGTAGATTCCATGGCAATGTTTTGGGAAGGCTTTAAAGCTTATTTAGGAGGAGGATGTATATCTAAGCATGCAAGGGTATTACGAAATCTCAGAAAAACACTGACAAAAATAGAAAAAGAGCTTATGTCATTAGACGCCAGACAACTCCTAACACCTAACCCTGAAACGAACAAGCAGAGACTGTCACTTCTGGCTGATTACAGAGAGATACAGCTGACAGAGAGATCCTATATATGGTGAAGTATCAAAGTGCCTTACAATATGGTGAGGGTGAACGCCCGGGACGGATTTTGGCCCAGATGATCAGACCTCCTTACCAAAATGCATATATAGCACAATTACAAACAGACTCCGGACATAGAATTATGGACCCAATAGACATTCAGGGGGACTTTTTGACACATTTTAAGAAATTATACACCTCAAAGGTGGGTTCAGACCAGTTAGGACAGGAAGCCTAACTCTCTGAAGTGGCGCTTGTATACCTGGAGAGATACATGCAGGACTTCCTTGTGGAACCAATATCAGAAACTGACATTGAAGAAGCCATTACAGATTCAAAATCCTCATCAGCTCCTGGCTTGGATGGCTTAACAGGAGCCTTCTATAAAGCCTTCAAAGACTTATTGATACCGCAACTCTTAGAGGTCTACGCTGAGGCGTTTGAAAGACAAATGTTACCCCCTACCTTGCGTGAAGCAGTGATTGTTCTACTCCCCAAACCTGGAAAAGATCCTCTGTCATGTGGGTCATATCGCCCGCTCTCCCTATTAAACCTAGAGTACAAAATACTGGCTAAGGTCCTCTCCACTAGGCTTTCCCTACTAATGGAATCCATAATATCGCCGGCACAGTCTAGTTTTATTCCTCACCGCTCGACTGCCTTAAATTTGCGAACCTTATTCAATACGCTAGACAGGATAAATCCTGAGATTCCAGCAGCAGCAGTACTGTTGGATACCGAGAAAGCATTCGATTCGCTGGAATGGCCTTTCATTATATCTATTATGCACCGTATGGGTATGCCGGACTGGTTTGTGGCCACAACAGCACTATTATATAGCCAACCTACAGCCCGTTTGAGATTGAATGGCACAATAACTGCTCCCTTCACCCTTTCTCGAGGAACAAGACAAGGACAAGACTGTCCCCCTTGTTATTCATTCTAGCTATGGATCCACTAATGCGCCATTTCCAAGAAAAGCACAGGGGATTACAAATCAATACAGGCCCTCTGCTGGTATCACTATACGCGGATGATACAATACTATATGTTTGTGACCCGCAGAATAACTTTGACCCCCTTCTTAGAGAAATGTTGCGCTTTGGCACGTTTTCTGGACTAGGCATCAATTGGCACAAATCTGTGGTTTTTCCGCTTACTGCCAGTACGGCTAGATGGGATCTGGAGTTCCCATTTGAATGGTGTATGGACTCAGTAAAGTATTTGGGAATACATATACACCTAGACACTGAACAAATTATTAGAGTGAATTACGGACATGCCATATCTGCATTAGAGACACAAATAGAGAAATGGTTCAAACGTGTCGTTGGCAGGCAGAGTGGCCCTCATTAAAATGGTTGTACTCCCGAAATGTTTATACTTATTTCATAATATTCCGATTCCCCTGCCTAATACTTTTTTTTCAATGTTACATTCTCATCTAACACGACTGGTCTGGGGTAATGGGAGTGCGAGGGTTATGTGGCAGATTATTACCTTACCATGTGACAGAGGGGGATATGGTGTACCAGACATGAAACTATATTACTTAGTAGCTCAGTGCAGCTTTGCTCAATCGTGGTATCACCCAGACGCCAGAATTCCCTACCTCCGTCCAGAATCAGATCTAGTCCGTCCAGACCCATTGACATCTGTCTTACCTACAGATTTGCCTAGGGACCCCAGGGATATACAACCAGCATCTACGACTAGCTGGGCATGGGAAAAACTATGTCGCATTACCGGCACATCTACCCTTTATTCCTCTATGCTACCTCTTCCAAACGCTAGATGGCTTCCTATCACAGGGGAAACACAAGTGTGGCGCACATGTACCAAATTCAATATCACAAAAACAGGAGATCTGTTTCCAGGCGGCCATGTTTTTGATCCAAATGATGACGCTAGATTTCCTGAACCAACATTCATGGCTAGATTTGTACTCATGAGAATACGTTCTGCACTGCGCACTATCGCCCCTACTTTCCCGTTTGAACCTCTGTCATTTTCTCCACTGACCATGGTAATAGAAAGTGAAAGAGGAATACACTTGATATCCAAACTATACAAAGCATGTGTAGATATAATTCAAGTGACTGATGATAAAATACGACACGCATGGGAAGAGGATTTAGGATCCCCGATCTCGGATAAACAATGGTCTTTCTGTGCTCAGTCACCAAAAGAGTCTCCATTAACAGCCACCATAAATTATTACATTTCAAGTTTTTACGTAGAGCATACAAAACTCCAGCTAGAGTCCACAGAATTGATCCATCTAGGTCCCACCACTGCCCAGGCCGAAATGCAACGCCCCCGGGGCAGATTTCGTCCATTTGGAATGGACCTGCCCATACATATCCGCATTCTGGATGCTAGTTCATAACATAATAAGTAAAATGGTGAATGTACACATGATACCCCTACCTGAAATCACTTTGATGGGTTATGTGGCACAATTTCCTCCAAATATTCGTAGATTTGTCGCTATTAGCCTGTTGTTAGCTAAAAGAGAAGTTGCCATACATTGGGGCGGAAAGAAAGCCTCTTCAGAAAAAGGGTGGCTGAATAGTCTAGCCTCTTGCCATGACCAGTGAGTTATATGCAGCCACGACCCCTCCCGTCCCAAAGACATATAGGCCCCGTTTAGCCACTACCTGAAGGCGCAAAAGGCCGACCCAGCTGTGGAAAAGTAAATTTTGCCATGTTCTGTGTCCCTACGCCTCATCCATCATATGTTATGTGTGCATGACCAATATGCATATGTTATTCCCCATGTCCGATTAATGACGCAATTACAGTTGTGTCCACCTCTGGTATGTCATTTTCCAGTCCTCGTGAATACTACGAATATCAGGCCTAGGTAAAGTTATGTTGCCACGTTTCTCAGTGTGCACGTTATTCCATTGTAAAGTCCCCGTTTCCAGGCCTCAAAAGGGCCCGGACATCAGATTCAGCTCCTGTCTCCTGAAAGCCTCGCTGAGGAGCGATACAGCCCCCACCTGTATCCTCGACCTTTCACTTACTTCCTGCCTCGCAGTGCCCGGTGCAGCCTGGCTCTGCCTCTGAGTCTGCCAAAAGTATGTTATAGTTCCAGTTATCAGTTCAGTCCTCCTTCTCTGCATTCCTAAGCTACTGAACTGCATCAATAGTTTCCGTCATTGTCTAGCCTATACGGCTCCACGTTAGAGAAATACTGTATTTAAATGGTCATTTAATATTCTTCATCACGCACTACATGTAGAATAATGCATGGTCCAGTCTTAGAATCAAGTTAGCTTTTCCCCTCATGACTTCTAGTTTATATCAACATGTTCCCTAAACACCAGATACCAGATAGGGTTTAGGTACATGTCGCTCCGACCCTCCAGACTCTAGTCTCTGCTCCTAGCACAGAGTTCATAGCCCCCAGCTTCTTTTAGTGATACGTCATTGCCAGTTTACGCGCACCATTAGGTTAGAGGTCCCGGCTCCTTAGGTAGCCCCCTCCAATGTTTCCGCCCATTCATGACATATTCTGTTACGTTTGCATCACATGTCTATGTATACTCCCAGTTACACCTACTTTTACTGTTATCTCTCGCGACTGCTACGCGTCACGCCTTCTGCTCCACCCACTGCTATGCCTACTGCAATGTAATGCTATGTGTTTGCGCTATGTATATAAGTTGATGTATTGTTATTAAAAGTTAGCGCGCTCATCCCAGACCAAGCCCCAGCAGCTGCTGGGTCATCCTATGCAGGTTGTCCTGATCCCGTCCTTATGCTGTAATAAACCTGCAGAAACTCCTACTACCTCGAATCTTGACTCTTATTTTATTGAGCTATCTGTTATTCATTCATTCATTCAAAAATAGATCCGGTATTATTTATTTATATACCACATAATGGCGCCCGAACAGGGACTTGCCCTTTCCCCACGCGTCGGTGAAGCCACGCCGACCCCCTGACCCTCTGCAGTCGTGACGGAACCATACCGTGCACTGGCAGATATTTCTGCTCCAAGTATCCCTCAGGCCCACGGAGGAGACGGAGGAGGCGGTCCAGCATCCAAACGAGACGGTGGAGGAACGCGGCGAGTCCCGACCAGAGCCCAAGCCGAGAGTCCAAGGTCCGAGGTATCCGGAGGCCCACCCGTAACTGAAGTCCGAAGTCCGAAGTTCGTCGTCGTAGCAGTCCAGTCCCGTCCGAGGCCTTCCGTTCCGTACTGCCCGGTGAGTACCATTGCTGGGGTAGTATCTAGACAGGACCAATCTAAATTGACTCCTGGTCCGTGGGTTGGTGGTACCCAGACTCACATACGAAGTGTTCACCTAGGTGGATACGGGTCTTGATGCGTCCCTTTATGGGACCGGTATGTTCCGTACTGTTACAGCAGTGCATCCAGTAACTCTAGTCTGTTCCGTTCTCGAGAAATTCTGTTCTGTTTCTGTTTTCAGTATTCCAGGTAATATTCTGTCCGAACTGTTATTTACAATGTTCTTCATGTATTTTAATGTTGTGGTATGAGTGCGACGTGATTTCGTGTTTTCATTGTGTATTGTATTGTGTCCAGATTACAGTTCAGTCATGCCGCTCTTTTCCAAGTTACGTCAGATAAAAACTAGAAAGGGTCTGTTAGAGGAAGCGGTTCCTGTCCCGCCTAGGGACAGTCCAGGTCACTTTATGTATCAGAAACATGGCATAAGCGCCATAATGTATCTAGATTTATGGGTAGAGTATACCAAACAGTTAGAAGAAAAGTATAGATGGCCCGTATCGGGTACATGGGATGCCGAATGTATCATGCGAGTAGAAGAAGCATTATGGAAAAAGAAAGCCAGACAGTCACAGAAAGATGCCATCGAGTTATGGCGTAAAGAAGCTCATAAAAGAACTGAAAAGGAAGTCAGAAAGTCAGAGTTAAGTAGAGAATCCCAGGAACGAGCCCAAGAAAGAGAATTAATCGAGATAGGTGAGCAAGTCAAAACCGAACAGTCAGACAGACAGAGGCATGCCCTCATTAAAGGTATGTATCCTCTCCTTGCCGAAGGCTTGCCAAAAGCGACCCCAGAGGCATCTAGTAATTTCCCGCCACCATTAGTTCCGACCAAGCTACGTCACAAACCGACCGCAGCTGATATTTTTATTTCGTCCTACTTGGACGACACAGTCCCCGAATATGCAAATCCTGTTCACGCTCCGCCAGTCCCTGTAAACCAGGTAATTCCTGCTCCTTCAGACACCGGGGTGCCCTTAACAGCTCCCCCTGCTCAGCCCGCCATACAAGTCCAGCCCACGTTACAATTACCGACCCTGCCAGGACGAAGAATGTCAGTAGACGATTCTAGTCTAGGGGCCGCAGGAGGAGGTCTTCCTCAAACCCCGCCGCCACACAAGCGTTTAACATTACTCGAATTGCATGCTCAAGCGTTACAGCGCACGCCCAAACATCAGTCTGTTACAGAAATCAGGCAAACCCTTAACGAATGTGTCTATGATCCAGTTCCAGGCGAATATAATATGGTTTTATATTCCTTACGTGTAAGGAGGGTGACCGAGTATCTAGTCACCTTGCCGAATATGAAAGAAGATCTAGACAGAATATATCGTTTCATCCGTACAGGGGATGATCCAGAAAGTATTGGCGAGATTATGTCTCAAAGGAAAGCCGAGATCCAGCTCATGATATTAAAGTTCCTGATCAATTGTCTAATAAGAGAACAAGATTACCCGTCTAAAGATCCCGCCGAAATGAGAATCCTGACAAGGTGGAGTGATAATATAGCCGAGGGTAAGCACAAGACCATTAGTGCTATGGAGAGTATGTACAAGAAAATCCGTAAAGAAATAATAAAGATACACGAACAGCGTAAAGCAGCACAAGTAAGCGAGAAAGAAAGTATCTCTGATCCTGAAGAGGAAGACGAGAATTCCGCCAGAATAGCGTATGTAGGAAAATCTAGATTTCCAGATCGCCATTTACGTCTAGAACACAAGTCTATTTTTCATCATCCAGCACCAGAACAAGGTTCTCTAGAACAAGTATTTCAAGCTACCGATCACATTCTGAAATCACGAATCGGTTATAGTGAGTTAAGTACCATGCATGAACAAGAACTAGCCCGATCAGCAGTCCGATGGATTACTGATTCTACCACTTTTCCAGACGAAATAGTGGCACAAATGTTCCTGAAACTGCCCCCAGCCGAGCAACGACTGGTGGGTATGTATATGATCCAGTACCTCATTACTCTGTATGAGGGTCAACACTCTGATCCAGGCCCGTTACACGATGTCCTGAACGAGTTACTCCAGTATAGATGGAGAGGTCTAGGTACCGATTTAATTAGTGTCATTCTAGAACAGCGCCACAAATATAGAACGTTTTTGAACCCGCATTTTGTTCATGTCTCACCCCCGGAAAGTAAATCATTTTACATAGACAGACAGAATCCGTTACGAGAAGTCCACCCAGTTAAAGGAACGGGTGGCGAAATGCAACGAGTGTTTGTATACACTCCAATCACAAAGATGGAACTTCTTGAAATGAAGAAATTAATTCCCTGTCATGATAAAGATCCAGCGGGGTTCCATAGAGAATTAAAAGACATGCTCCGTATGGGAGAATACACTTACCCAGATATCATTAAAATGTTAAAGGTCCTGTTACCCGCAGGGGTGTATGAAAAGTTAAAAGAAAAAGAATGGGAGGTGGGAGAGAAAAAGATCGATTGGGCAGTTCTAGAAGCTGAAGACAAGGCACGAGTACCAGGTACCGGTCTTGGAGATAAATGTAAAGAATTACCAGAATTACTGATTCAAGTTTTACCCAGATTATTGACAACTAGGAAGGAAGACTGGGATGCAATCTCAGCCTGTAAACAGAAACAAGATGAAGATATTAGTGATTTTTATTCTAGATTTGAAAAATGTTTCAGTATCAACAGTGGTCTCAAGACAAGTAGTGAGTCATACCCTCACCTTTTTGTTACTAAATTAGTCGAGAATTCAAGCCCACAAATTAAAAATCGAGTTTTGAAAGTCGAAAGCACCTGGCAAGCAAATACTCCGTCCCAGATGCTCCAGATGCTCCAGTACCACCAGAATAGAATCAGGGAAGAGCAAGAACACGAGAGAAAACGTATGAAAGACACGAAAATGAAAGTGCTAGTTGCACAATCTGTTCCTCAAGACAGTCAGAAGAGGGGTCCAAATCAAGCCAATCAAGTCAGTCATCCTACAGCTCCCGTTAAAGGGAATTGCAATTATTGTAAACAGCCAGGTCATTTTATAAACGAGTGTGCAGTTCTGAAACACAACATAGCTACTGGTAAGACTAAAGAAAGACCACGTCCGCCTAGACAAGAACAAGTTTCACAGATTCCTCAGTCTCAGAATGCACAACAGACAGTTTCCGCACCGCAGCCTATTGCTGCCACACAGCATGTCACATCACAGATGTACCAGTATGCACAGTCCGAGTATCCAGAGTACCAGTCATATTCATGAAACAGCCTAGAGAGGGAGGTAGGCTTGCCTCTCATCGAGATACCTGTAGATCAAGAAGGTCCCTATGTTCACAGTCAAGTATTAGGGAAAGACAGAAAGTTTTTGATCGATACAGGGGCAAGTAGGACCACAATTAGTCATGCCGAAGTTCCAGGGGCTCCGCTCTCAGGCTCAAGAAATGTTTCCCTTGGATTTTCAGGAAAACCAATAGTTAATGAGATATCAAAGCCAGTTACTCTAGAAGTAGGTCCATTGTCCCGCACTACTGATCTGTTACTTACTAAGTCATGTCCAGAAAACCTATTAGGCATTAAGACACTGAAAGAGTTAAGTGCAGTTATTTGCTGCTCCCCAGAGGGAATACGTCTGTTCCTACGTGACTTTAAGGGTCACTATGTATTACGAGATTTTGATTCAAGATTGTCTAATGTTCCGCAGCATCTATGGGCGCAAGGTCCAACTGATGTAGGTTACATGCAAATCACACCCCATCGTGTGACTCTCAAACCAGGTGTAGTGTTACCCCGAATCAGACAGTACAGATTGCCATCTGAGGCTGTAGCAGCCTTATCCAAAATTATTGACGAGCTCATTGTTCAAGGAGTAGTTGTAGAAACTGACTCCAATGTATGCAATTCTCCGATCATTCCAGTCATGAAACGTACTGATCCGAATGCACCCCCAGTATATCGATTAGTGATTGATTTACGAGAGCTTAATAAATGTATTATTCCTCAGTACCCAGTTGTTCCAGACATCTCTTCCCTGTTAACAGCCATTGATTCCGAAGCCATGTTTTTCACTGTCATAGACCTCAAGAATGCATTTTTCAGTGTTCCCATTCATCCAGACAGCCAGTTTCTTTTCGGATTTTGTTTAAATGGAAGGAGCTATATGTTTACACGCGCTCCTCAAGGTTTCACAGAAAGTCCTAGTATTTACAGTCAAGCACTCAAGAGACAACTAGACAACATTCACATGCCAACTGACACTGCCCTGCTCCAGTATGTCGATGATCTACTGATCACAGCCCGTTCTGAACATGCCTGCGAGCGAGCATCCCTTACAGTCCTGTATTTCCTTGCCGAGATGGGGCACAAGGTGTCACCTTCGAAGCTTCAATTCTGTGTCCAGCAAGTGGTATACTTAGGACACTTACTGTCCAAGAGGGGTAGGCAGTTGACACCAGACCGTATCCAGTTAATAGCGAGTCTTCCCCAGCCCAGAACCCAGAAGGAGGTACGTGCTTTTATCGGCCTTACTTCTTATTGTAGACAATGGATTCCCCAGTATGCATTTCTAGCCAAGCCACTGATACAGTTAACGACGCAGGAGGCAGCCGTATCGACTGTCCTCCCTTGGACATCTGAACATACACTTAGTTTCAATGAGTTAAAGAAAGCCCTATGTCAAGCTCCAGTTCTAGCCACACCGAACTACAGTAAGCCTTTTACACTTTTCGTTACTGAACGCGAAGGTACAGCATTATCTGTTCTCACACAAGATCAAGCAGGACAATACAAGCCCTGTGCTTATTTTTCGAGCACGTTAGATCCAGTCGCCCAGGCGTTGCCTGCGTGCCTCAAGTCAGTTGCAGCCACAGCACTAGCAATCAGACAAAGTGATTCCATAGTTTTAGGGCATTCCCTGACCGTACAAGTCCCACATTCAGTAGAAGTTCTTTTAAACCGAACACAAACACAGCACTTGACAATTGCACGTTTAACAGGTTATGAGTTGACACTGTTCCAGCCACACATAGAAATTAGACGCTGCAACGTCCTGAATCCTGCTACACTGTTACCATCAGTTAGTTCAAATTCTGACCCACATGACTGTGTGGAAGTAGTTAATATTACGACAAAGCCAAGACAAGACCTGACAGACATTCCGTTACCAGATCCTGACCTGACACTTTATGTGGATGGTTCATGTATGAGAACTAGTACAGGAGAACTAGTCGCCGCGTATGCAGTGACTACTGACACTGAAGTTATTGAAACACACCGTATTGATACCCTGTCCGCTCAAGCAGCAGAGCTAGTCGCTCTGACACAAGCCTGTATACATGCCAAGAACCTGAAAGTTAATGTTTACACAGATTCACGTTACGCATTCGGAGTTGTACACGACTTCGGAGTGCTCTGGCAGGAGAGAGGTTTCATGACTTCTCATGGAACCAAGATTCAGCATGGTCTCCTTATTCAAGCCCTGTTAGATGCCATACATTTACCGACATCTATTGCTATCATGAAATGCAAAGCACATACGAAAGTTACAGACATTATTTCCCAAGGTAATGATCTAGCAGACCGCACAGCCAAGCTTACAGCACAGACTCCAGACATTCCAGTTAACCTGACACATATTCCAGATCCGATTACATGCATGACAGTTAAGGACCCTACACAAGATGTCATAGATATCCAGTTACATGCTACTCCCGAAGAAATCAAGAAATGGTCCGAACAAGGAGGGGTCCAGACAGATCAAGGATGGTTAACGAAGGGTAGAGCCACATGGTTTCTCCCCGACTCTATGGTTCAAGTCATTATCAGTACCGCACATAGTCCAGCACATTTAGGAGAAAAAGCTATGTTAGACAGTATCCAGAACATTTGGTTCAACAAGCATTTACGAGCTGCAGCCAAGCAGAAAGTCCGTACCTGTATGATATGTTGTCAGTTTAATCCAGGTAAAAGTGTCCCGGTGGAACAAGGTGGTTTCCAGCCCCCTGACCACCCTTTTGAGGTCCTCCAGATGGATTATATTCAGATGGAGCGATGTCGAGGTTTCAAGTATGTCCTTGTAGTAGTATGCGCTTTGTCCAGGTGGACAGAAGCATATCCAGTCCCAGATTACACAGCAGCGACCACTGCCAAGCAGTTGGTTCGTGAATTTTTCCCTAGATACGGACTCCCTAGAGTCGTATATTCTGATAACGGTCAGCCATTCTCCTCAGAGTTAATGAAACACGTTTCCCTTTTGTTAGGGTACCAGTGGAAGTTTCATTGTGTACGCCATCCTGAAGCAGCCGGTCTGGTCGAGAGACATAACCAGACTCTGAAAATCCGTATCGCAAAAGTTTGTAAAGACAAAGGTGTAGACTGGCTAGTAGCTCTGCCAGTCGCTTTGTTTTATATGCGCATGGTTGCACATTCCAGATCAGGTCTGTCCCCGTACGAGGTCGTATTCGGCCGCCCCCCTAACATGTGGGGTACTCCTAGACCCCGAAGTATTACCGATGTTTCATGTAATATGCTGACAGATTACCTAGCTTCCTTGATGTCTGCCCTCAACTCATGTCGTTCACAGGTTGCCGCCGCATTTCCAGACAATACCGAGGTGGCACCGCATGAAATCGTTCCAGGTTCCCTTGTGATGGTCCGGAATTTCGACAGATCAAGTCCGCTGGAACCACGTTGGAAGGAGCCACGTCAGGTCCTCCTCACCACCCGTACCGCCGTCAAGTTGGAAGGCAGAAAAGGATGGGTCCACCTTTCTCATGTAAAACTTTTTAAAGGATTAAAATCCGTTTCTAAAAACATTTCCCAGGATTTGAAAGACTGCCAGAATATTGCTCTTAAGGACTGTCCCGCACAAGACATTATTACTACAACCCCTCCCTGGTTAGAGAAAACTCCGCAACAGGAGTATAAGTTAAAGCTCAGGTCTAGTAAAATAAGTCAGTCAGTTTGATTGTATAAGTCCTCCCCTAGGTGAAACGGTTAGACTGTTTCTGACATGTATAAAATAGACCCCCATAGTGAGAGAGTCAGTTTAAACGCAAACCGATGTATTGTTTTTCTGAGTTTCATATTATTCATCAGCATTATGATTTCCTGCACCAGCTATGCATTCTATCTGTATTTTCCAGTTCCTCATGTAAATATGTCTGCTAATGCTACAGTAGAGCACACGTTTAGTGATCTACCTCCTCATGAACTCTCTTACCGCCTCGCTATGCGCAACAACTCATTTATCCGTATGTTACATTACTCACACCAGACCAGCAATGCCACTAATTGTTGGGTGTGTGGTCGACTCCCCCCTTTCCAGACATCAAAGGGAGTTCTGCCACTGTTTCCTTATCCATTCACACATAATGGTTCGTGTGGAGCATGGTCCACGTTAACGTCATCCTCAACAGATATGTCTTTTCTTAACAGTACATGTTTTCCAGACAAGCAAGGTTTCCCCCACAGAACAGGTTTAGATCTAGAAAATGAAGTGTATAATTTAGGTAATTATTCGTCGAATTTCATGGTTCTGAATGTTCAGTCTGATACTACTCCAGACTTACCTGCTATTTCAGTACTACCAGTCAAAGGCGAATTATGTGTCCGTAGTCATGGTTCCATACATGTAGGTCATAGTGAATGTACTACTGTTATCCAGTATAGTGACAGTGGGAAATCTGTTTTCAAAGCTTCACGTCATTCTTATTTTATTTGTGGTCAAACTGCATATGTCCGTCTGCCCCTCGATTGGGAGGGAACTTGTTACATTGCCTTCCTACTGCCACCTGTTTTCCTAGCCCCATCTGATTATCACAGAAACACACATCTAGTACACATTAGACATAGAAGGGAGTCCCCAATTGTCGATTATACTGAAACTACTCTAGAACAGTATACAGATTTCAATAAAGGTTTCTTCTTCTTTGTAGGACCTGTCCAGAATAGTAAACTGATCCGTAGGTTAACAAGAACCCTTGAAGCTGTAGTAAATGAGACTGCCTCTGCTCTAGGTAACCTAACCGAAGAACAATCTGCTATGAGATTTGTCGTTTTGCAAAATCGTCTCGTCCTTGACGTCATACTGGCCGATAGGGGCGGGGCCTGTAGAGTCATCGGATCTAGTTGCTGCATTTTTATTCCAAATAACGCGCCGTCTGTTTATTCAGCTATAACCAGACTCCATAAAATTGCCCATCTGTTACACCAAGATCCAGGCACCTGGACATGGTCAGGTTGGTTCTGGAATATAATTTCCGCCTGGGGATGGAAAGTCCTGTCCTTTTTGGGTATTGCAGTAGCGATTATATTTAGCTGCTGCCTCTGTATACAATGTGGTCCTGCGATTTGCAGCATGTGTGCTACCTCTTGTATTCCTAGTCCCAAGCCCCGTTCTAAATCCCGTTCCAAGACAATTCGAGACGAGCAAATGATACTGTATGAAATGATAGATGGTATCATGAAAATTGATGTTTCCTGATGGAAACGTAGTGACAAGGAGGGAATGTGGAAAAGTAAATTTTGCCATGTTCTGTGTCCCTACGCCTCATCCATCATATGTTATGTGTGCATGACCAATATGCATATGTTATTCCCCATGTCCGATTAATGACGCAATTACAGTTGTGTCCACCTCTGGTATGTCATTTTCCAGTCCTCGTGAATACTACGAATATCAGGCCTAGGTAAAGTTATGTTGCCACGTTTCTCAGTGTGCACGTTATTCCATTGTAAAGTCCCCGTTTCCAGGCCTCAAAAGGGCCCGGACATCAGATTCAGCTCCTGTCTCCTGAAAGCCTCGCTGAGGAGCGATACAGCCCCCACCTGTATCCTCGACCTTTCACTTACTTCCTGCCTCGCAGTGCCCGGTGCAGCCTGGCTCTGCCTCTGAGTCTGCCAAAAGTATGTTATAGTTCCAGTTATCAGTTCAGTCCTCCTTCTCTGCATTCCTAAGCTACTGAACTGCATCAATAGTTTCCGTCATTGTCTAGCCTATACGGCTCCACGTTAGAGAAATACTGTATTTAAATGGTCATTTAATATTCTTCATCACGCACTACATGTAGAATAATGCATGGTCCAGTCTTAGAATCAAGTTAGCTTTTCCCCTCATGACTTCTAGTTTATATCAACATGTTCCCTAAACACCAGATACCAGATAGGGTTTAGGTACATGTCGCTCCGACCCTCCAGACTCTAGTCTCTGCTCCTAGCACAGAGTTCATAGCCCCCAGCTTCTTTTAGTGATACGTCATTGCCAGTTTACGCGCACCATTAGGTTAGAGGTCCCGGCTCCTTAGGTAGCCCCCTCCAATGTTTCCGCCCATTCATGACATATTCTGTTACGTTTGCATCACATGTCTATGTATACTCCCAGTTACACCTACTTTTACTGTTATCTCTCGCGACTGCTACGCGTCACGCCTTCTGCTCCACCCACTGCTATGCCTACTGCAATGTAATGCTATGTGTTTGCGCTATGTATATAAGTTGATGTATTGTTATTAAAAGTTAGCGCGCTCATCCCAGACCAAGCCCCAGCAGCTGCTGGGTCATCCTATGCAGGTTGTCCTGATCCCGTCCTTATGCTGTAATAAACCTGCAGAAACTCCTACTACCTCGAATCTTGACTCTTATTTTATTGAGCTATCTGTTATTCATTCATTCATTCAAAAATAGATCCGGTATTATTTATTTATATACCACACAGCCACAAAGCAAGAACAAGGTATTGAACCTACAGGTATTGGGTAAACTGTGACGACATGCATGCAGTCCTCCTCTTGTTTACAATGTCCCGGCAGTCATATCAGGTCATGGATTACGTATTGGAATGCAGGGTTGCATGTGGCAGGAAATTTCGTAATGAGAAGCGTCGCTACTCAGGTACCGAATGTGAGGCAGATATCGACATGATAGTAATTTCATTTACTTTACAAGTCCTTCTTGAAATTACTGTTTTATATTGCCCGGCCATGTGTATGACATTTTTTTTTATGTAACTAGATATTTACTCATATGTCAAGGAAATGTTTGATAAGGCTAAATAAAGTTTAAAAAAAATAAAATAAAAAAAACTTTAAACAGTAGACACAGTATTTCAGAATGGACGGCTCAGTGCGGCAATCACCAAAGTGGGATTATGAACAAAAGAAATACCATAAATGGACCTGCTGAGAGATGAAAACCAAAATAGTGTGCATATCTCTCACACTTATTAATCAGATTGCTAAGCGCTGCATCCTATTGCACAATAGGCTGCACGCATCTTAGTCAGTGGTCCTCATACACAATATGAAAACACTTCCCACATAGCATCAAAGCAAATACAACGCCCTTCCAACCACATACCCTACACATAGTGTAGCTTGCTACTTATGTAGGCAAGCGCTTCAGTGATCCACATAGGAGTAGGAGGCCCTCTATAAATATAACAATACAGTACAGTACATTCAAGACGGCCCCATCCCCTCATCTCTCGTATTCTTGGCTCTGTCCCTTTAGCTCCTGCCTCCTTGCAGCCATCCATTTAGTTCATGCTTTCTTGCATCTATCCCTCCATTCTTGGCTCTTATCGTCCTTCTGCTATTTCCTTCTTGTATCTTTCCCTTGAGTTCTCACCTTCTTGCATCCATTCCTCCAGTGCCAGTCTTCTAATAGCCCTTGCTCCGACTCTTTACATCAATCGTTGCTTTGGTATGTTTAAGCTACCTTAGTGTTTAGTAATAAAGCTTTGTATTTTCCTTCCTTCTAGGCAGTATTGGTGGAACAAAACCCATAATTACAATCTTTGAGGTGTGCACAAAAATGAATTCTTACTGCTACCTTTATAGTCTTGCGCTCTACCACCACATTGACTTTCTACAATAACATTTCACTCAAAGAAATTAGTAAACAGCCAAGAAAGCGTTTAAGCGGTGCCCGAAAGCAGCAAATTAAATCAATAAAAGAGCAGTTAAAAGCAAATTCAGGTAAATTGACTCTATATTTAGGTGTCCAGCTGTTCATGGTGCATTATCATCTCATGCATCATTACCAGAAGGCGATGCAGCTGCATTATCAACAGGAGACAAAGTAGCTTTTTCACAATCAGAATTGATCCCACCACATGACCAAAATTGCAAAAGAAAATCCCACCTGACCTGTATTGCTCTTATGGGGCTCTAAAAAGTTCCCTTGGCTGGAATAAAGTTTTACTTCATTTATAAACGTGAGCCATTTTTTCCTTGTGTTATTTTCATTTTTTATATTTTATTTTGCATTAATTTCACAATACTCTTATATTTTGACTTTGAGTTTCTTAGTCTAAAGTATGTCATGACCAAGAAAAATAGAAAACACTTTTTTCTTCAGAAAAATAATGAATATATTCAATAAATAAAGTGCTATACACAAATGTGTTAAAGCGCAATATAAAATATACTACAATAAATAATATAAATACTATTTCGATTCCTATCTATAGACCATGTGATGGTCTTAGCAAATACAAGGAAACACATTTCCATATGTATACATTTTTCATGGAAAGGAGTCAATCATAAAACTTTTCTAGTCCCACTCTGTCTAAGCCACTCACACCTCACACTCACCGTTGCTGTGCTGTAGGTCAGAATCTTGAATAGGCCAGCTTATTCAAGATTCTGACCTACAGCAAAGCAATGGTTCAGATAAATGTTACTTTCTGTTGTTCTTTTGATGGTGACAATCAATACTGGTTGGACCAAATATGCATGGTAAAATTGAGGGTATGAATGTGTGAGAGTGTGAGGTATGAGTGGCTTAGACAGAGTTTTGTAGAGCCCCATAAGAAGCAATAGAGGTCAAGTGGGATTTTCTTGTTCAATTTTTGGATACTTTCTCCCTATCCCAGACCTATTAAGTTGTATTTATAGGGGGTACTTTGTTCTTACATATATAGACCCACCACATGACCAAACATTATGGTGCTCTGATTAAACCACAGATGTACCTTTCAGCTTTGAAGCCCCAATTGTGCCAGGACTGCAGGCAACAACAACTACAAGTGTAAAAGCAAAAGTAAAAAAGCTTTGTCTGCAGTGCCTCCATCCACTACAGAAGGAGTGGGAGAAATTGTAAGTACGCCAGCTAGGCCTGCATAGCTACCAGTGACTGAATGAAGTTCAGAAACTGAGAATACACCATCACCAAATGAATCTCTGAGTCTGCTATTGCAAACAAGTGAAGGAAGTGCTAACATTGTAAGCGCACCAGGTGTATCATCACTGCTACCAGTGGCTAAAGAAGGTGAAGAACCTAAAAGTGCACTACTTTATTCAGCAGTATTGCCAAACATTGAAGAAGAAAGTAAAGAAAGTATGAGTGAGGATGTGGAATTACTTTTAGAAGAGCTAGATTCATGCAATAGCCAATTTTGCAAGGATGTGTACCCAAGGGATAGAGGGAACTTTCTAGACAAACCTTGGCATGATACCGAGTTACAAAGGTTTGTCTTTAGAAGTGCAAAAACAACAGTTGATGGACAGAATGCAGAACAATGTCATACATTCACCTCAGTACAGAGATCTGGGCCTAAATCCATAATTTTTTTGCACTCCACACCACCCCAGTTCAGACATGGCCATATGCAAATCAGCCTTGACCTTGTGCCTCATGGGAACAGTCCAGCCCGAACTGCCAAGCCATGACTTTCCTGGACCGGAATCAAGCACCCTAGGACCGGATTCTGACTATCAGCCGTCTTCAGCCAGGATAGCTTGACTCCAGTGGTGTGGAGAGCATGAGACTCAAGTCTAAGCATACCCATCCCACTCGGGCTGACAAATGCAAAAACAACAGTTGATGGACAGAATGCAGAACAATGTCATACATTCACCCCAGTACAGAGATCTGGGCCTAAATCCATCGTTTTTTTGCATCCCACACCACCCCAGTTCAGACATGGCCATATGCAAATCAGCCTTGACCCTGTGCCTCATGGGAACAGTCCAGCCCGAACTGCCAAGCCATGTCTTTCCTGGACCGTAATCAAGCATCCTAGGACCCGTTTATGGCTATCAGCCGTCTTCAGCCAGGATAGCTTGACTCCAGTGGTGTGGAGAGCATGGGACTCACGTCTGAGCATACGCATCCCACTCGGGGTGACAAATGCAAAAACAACAGTTGATGGACAGAATGCAGAACAATGTCATACATTCACCCCAGTACAGAGATCTGGGCCTAAATCCATCATTTGTTTTTGCACTCCACACCACCCCAGTTCAGACATGGCCATATGCAAATCAGCCTTGACCCTGTGCCTCATGGGAACAGTCCAGCCCGAACTGCCAAGCCATGTCTTGCCTAGACCGGAATCAAACATCCTAGGACCGGTTTCTGGCTATCAGCCGTCTTCAGCCAGGATAGCTTGACTCCAGTGGTGTGGAGAGCATGGGACTCACGTCTGAGCATACCCATCCCACTCGGGGTGACAAATGCAAAAACAACAGTTGATGGACAGAATGCAGAACAATGTCATACATTCACCCCAGTACAGAGATCTGGGCCTAAATCCATCGTTTTTTTGCACTCCACACCACCCCAGTTCAGACATGGCCATATGCAAATCAGCCTTGACCTTGTGCCTCATGGGAACAGTCCAGCCCGAACTGCCAAGCCATGTCTTTCCTGAACCGGAATCAAGCATCCTAGGACCGGTTTCTGGCTATCAGCCGTCTTCAGCCAGGATAGCGTGACTCCAGTGGTGTGGAGAGCATGGGACTCACGTCTGAGCATACCCATCCCACTTGGGGTGACAAATGCAAAAACAAAAGTTGATGGACAGAATGCAGAACAATGTCATACATTCACCCCAGTACAGAGATCTGGGCCTAAATCCATCGTTTTTTTGCACTCCACACCACCCCAGTTCAGACATGGCCATATGCAAATCAGCCTTGACCCTGTGCCTCATGGGAACAGTCCAGCCCGAACTGCCAAGCCATGTCTTTCCTGGACCGGAATCAAGCATCCTAGGACCGGTTTCTGGCTATCAGCCGTCTTCAGCCAGGATAGCTTGACTCCAGTGGTGTGGAGAGCATGGGACTCACGTCTGAGCATACCCATCCCACTCGGGGTGACAAATGCAAAAACAACAGTTGATGGACAGAATGCAGAACAATGTCATACATTCACCCCAGTACAGAGATCTGGGCCTAAATCCATCGTTTTTTTGCACTCCACACCACCCCAGTTCAGACATGGCCATATGCAAATCAGCCTTGACCTTGTGCCTCATGGGTACAGTCCAGCCCGAACTGCCAAGCCATGTCTTTCCTGGACCGGAATCAAGCATCCTAGGACCGGTTTCTGGCTATCAGCCGTCTTCAGCCACGATAGCTTGACTCCAGTGGTGTGGAGAGCATGGGACTCACGTCTGAGCATACCCATCCCACTCGGGGTGACAGATGCAAAAACAACAGTTGATGGACAG
Organism: Lissotriton helveticus; assembly: GCF_964261635.1. NCBI lineage: Eukaryota > Metazoa > Chordata > Amphibia > Caudata > Salamandridae > Lissotriton > Lissotriton helveticus. The sequence goes on from NC_136067.1 coordinate 1,237,642,007, forward strand.
AATGCAGAACAATGTCATACATTCACCCCAGTACAGAGATCTGGGCCTAAATCCATCGTTTTTTTGCACTCCACACCACCCCAGTTCAGACCCGGCCATATGCAAAGCAGCCTTGACCCTGTGCCTCATGGGAACAGTCCAGCCCGAACTGCCAAGCCATGTCTTTCCTGGACCGGAATCAAGCATCCTAGGACCGGTTTCTGGCCATCAGCCGTCTTCAGCCAGGATAGCTTGACTCCAGTGGTGTGGAGAGCATGGGACTCACGTCTGAGCATACCCATCCCACTCGGGGTGACAAATGCAAAAACAACAGTTGATGGACAGAATGCAGAACAATGTCATACATTCACCTCAGTACAGAGATCTGGGCCTAAATCCATCATTTTTTTGCACTCCACACCACCCCAGTTCAGACATGGTCATATGCAAATCAGCCTTGACCCTGTGCCTCATGGGAACAGTCCAGCTCGAACTGCCAAGCCATGTCTTTCCTGGACCGGAATCAATTTCTTTAGAAGTGGCCCATGCAAACTAGAGGACCCTTCCGATGAGATTATAAAAACAGGTGCTTTTCCACAAAGAACTACCTAAAGGCAACTAGGACTGGTAATAAGACTCCCGGACTGTGGTTTAGCTACTCATTTAGAATGGACAGGGCATAGTGTGAACCTTGTTGGATCTTTGGAGATAGAAAACTGTCATCCTATCGGCTAGCAAGGGCTAATTGTATAAAAGACTGTCAAGGCAGTGTTAGAAATGGGGTTTCTGGTTGACTAGGGTATGCACCTAAGCCAGGCAGAACCCACCACTCTAGTCAGAGCAAGAGAGTTACACACCTAGGATAAGCCCTGCTCACCCCCTTGGTAGCTTGGCAGAGCAGTCAGGCTTATCCCAGAGGCAATGTGTATAACATTGGCACCATACACACACACACACACACACACACCAGTGACACGCTAGGCACACCACAAAAAGAGACTCCACACAAGGTTATATGCAAATATCCTTTTTATTGCATGTAAAACACTTTAGACCATAATCACATAAATCACTGTGCCACTAGGCACTTGTCATGACGTTACATATAACCCACATATCACTTTGCCGACCAGGCAATTGTCATAGTAATACATTTAGCAGGATTAAGTAAATATTTATAGGCAGCACACATGATAAAGCTCCTAAATAACGCCACCCTGCACATATAATGTACAAAATATTTGTCAGCCTGTCCCTCTAAGTTAAACACGACCGACCATAACATCAGAGCATAGCAGGCAGGTTATATCATACATCAATCATGGCCATAGTTAGATTATGAAGAGAAACATGTACATCACTAAAATAGATATCACCAACACAATTATAGAGCACCAATACACTTGTGCTCCTATCAGGTGATATCTGGTAAGTTCTGTACCTCACCCGTAGGCTACTGTTTCCCTAATGTGTGGCCAATTCCACAGCGGGGAACCCGGTCACAGGTTCACCTCACAATGGCCACACGGTATGGGCTGAAAAAGCCAAGGGGGGAGTGGGTAGCCAGTGCAGGACCCCACAATCCACTTTCACCTGCGCTTGTCCGCGATATTGACGGCGCAGCTGGCAACAATATCCGACAATCCGGCCCGGATGTAGAGGCCGATCACTTGACCCGAGCCCTCACAGGGCTCCCGGTAGCACTGGCCAGTGGTTGCAGATGGGGCAACTTGGGTCGGACAGATGGCCTCAATACAGGAAGCCAGTGACCAGCTGAGAGGAGCGTTGTGCTCTCTCTCAACTCTCTCTGCTAGGGGAGCAGCTTCTCCAACCCCACACTGGTGCCTCCAACCCGTACCTGATGCTGCCTTGAGGCGGGGCTGGAAGCAGGCCTGATGCTACCAATAAGAAGGGGCACGAGACTCGTGGTGTTGTGCTTCTCGTCGGCCTGGTGTTGCTGGGAGGCTCTGGCTTTCTCTAAGCCACGCCCGCACCTAGACTCGGTCAGCAACGGCCCTCAGCGCAGCGTCCTCTCCTCATCTGAACCTACCGCTGAAGGGCGCCTTCCTCTTGGCCTTTACTGGCAGAAAGCAGCTGAATGGAGCAATCGAGTCTCCGATTCTTTCCGGGTGCGTGTGGGCCACTCCTCTTCTGACATCGTCAGGAACTCTAGAGCCTGGATTCCTCACAGCTTTTGTGCTGCCTTGCAGCCCAGGGCCACGTAGCAGAGCCCTGGCTGCAGATAAAACAAAAACGATGCAGGGAACATGATTGGGAGAGCGCTTCTTCTGCTGTAGCTCTCCTATCCCATTGTTCAACCACTGCGAGGGAAGTACAGCACTGCAGTTCCTCCTGGCAATGTGCATCATGGAGAACCAGCAGAATCTGGTTCCAAGTCCCACGCAATGTCTCAAATCATGGAGTCACAGCCCCTGTATTTATAGTGCAAAACTCTTAATTCTGAGGGCATTCAAACACTTTTCAGAAGTGCAAAACACCCTTTTTCACATCCCAAACCCTGACTCCAGACATACTTCAGGGACAGAGACAGCATTGTGAAGGTCAGACACAGCCCTATTCAGGTGCAGGTGCAGGTGCAACTCCTCCCACCACTCTAAATGCAGACCAGGTCTATTCAGCCCATCGCTGAATCACCCAGGAAAGGCAGGACACACCTCAACCCCCCTTGTGACTGTCTAGAGTGAATGCACATCCCCTTCTCCTGTCAGTTAAACCAGATGGTGAATACACATTCCAGGTAGGGCACCAAGAGCCATACGCACACAGAAACGACTACTTCTAAAAGTACCATTTCTAAAATAGTAATAACAAATCTGCTTTCACCAATAAGCAGGATTAATTACTACTATTCCAAACATACCAAATATGGTCACGCTATCCCTTTCAGATTAGAAATCACCATTGAATCACACATCAGGGAATTCCCAATGCAAACCTATGAGAGGGCAGCCTCGCAGCAGTGAGAAACCAAATAGGCTGTTTATCACTACCAGGACATGCCACACAATTAAGGCACATGCCCTACCTTTTACCTACACAGCACCCTACCCATAGGGCGAGCTAAGGCCTACCTTAGGGGTGTCTTATATGTAGTAAAACGGGCATTTCAGATGTGGCAACCACTTTAAATACCACATCACTGCAGCAGTAAACTGCGCAAGTAGGTTCTGCAGTGGCAGAGGCCTGAGACAGGTTTGAAAGGCTACTTCGGTGGGTGGTGCAAGCAGCGCAGCAGGCCCACTAGTAGAATTTAATTTACAGGCCCTGGGTATATGGGATACCACTGTACAAGGGACTTACAGGTAAATTAAATTGCCCAAACAAGTTTAGACCAATCCTATGAAGTTTACGAGAGAGAGCACTTGCACGTTAGCACTAATCAGCAGTAGGTAAAGTGCCCAGAGTCATAAAACCAACAAAACAGGTCAGAAAATACAGGAGGAAGGCAAAAAGTTTGGGGATAGCCCTGCAAAAAGGGCCAGTTCCAACACAAGGCTTGTCTTGAAAAATGAAAGAACATGAATGACATTTAGCAGGTACATGGAAGATGAAGGCACAATGAGACGATCGATACACAATTGGAATCAGACTAAAAAGAGCAGGTGAACTATGGAACACAAATTCTGAGGTGGATCATCAATGTCATACTCCTGTTGTCAACTTGCAATTTACCTATTAGAGGAAAACAGGAAGACATAGAGGAAAACTGAAAGAAAAAGTCATGAGAACTTTTTGGCAGTCATTGAACGTTTGGCCAAATATGATTCTGTTTTAAACCATCTGATTACAAAAGAGGGTATAATTAAATACTTGAGTCCTCATATTGAAAACAAGCTTATTAAAATGCTTTCAAATAAAGTACAAAATAAAAAAGTAAGTGAAATAAAAAATCACCATTTTACTCTGTTATAATGGACACAACGCAGGACATTAAATAAGAAGACCAATTAAACCTGGTTATCTGATATGTAACACTGTGCCTTAATATTGAAGAAATTCCAGCCGAAGTCAAAATTGATGATAGCTTTGTTGGCTTCCATAAACATCACAGACTAAAGTGCTGAGGGGATAGCAACAGAACTTGTAAACATCATAGAGGAGAAAGGCCTGATGGTTAAGAAATGTAGGTGTCAGGGATATGATAGTGCCAGCACAATGAGTGGTGTATATTAGTGGAGTGCAAACAAGAAAACAACAGAAAGAGCTCAATGTAGTCTGTGTACGCTGTGCTGCCCACTAACTAAATTTAGTGTTGAATGATGCCTGCATGCACGTTCCTGAAATTGTAGCATTTTATGACATTCTACAGAAAGTCTATTTATTTTTCAGTCAAAGCATCAAAAGGTGGGAACTACATACAATTACAAAAGAGAACACAACTCATTCAAAGCTAACACTGAAGAGACTCTGTCCAACACATTGGGCATCCAGATATGATGATCTCCATGCTATACGCTATCGTTTTATGAACATCATGAAATTACTCACTACTATTTTACTGCAGTGTAAAAAGATTGATGAGCACACCAGGTCTTAGGAAGTGTATGGAGACTTTTGAGTTTGTGTTAATGGTTGTAATCCAGTCCAAAGTGCTGGAGACAATGAACATTGTGTCTAAACTGCTTCAGTCTAAAGAGCTGGACCTTTTACAGGCATCAAATATGTTAGGTAGTGCAGCTAATACGTTTGCCAGTTTCAGAGAACAGTTTGAAGATGTTAAAAGCTCAGCATCTTCACTTGCAGCTGTATGGGGAATTTAATAAAGCACTTCGATGAACTCTGTGAAGACCAAAGGCTATGCAATCCCGAAGAGCATCTTAAGGTTTCTGTGTTTTATGGTAACATAGATATTGTTGTTAATCTGATAAAAACATGATTTGCTGTTATGAACACCATAATATAAGGCTTTCATTCGGGCCGGCTGTAGGGCGGTGCGACCTGTGCGACGGCACCGGGCGCAGTCTTTGGGTGGGGCGCCGTATTTGGAAGTGTTGTGTGGTTTTAAAAGCACCTGCTGCCGCATTTCCTGGCCTCCAAAAATTTATAGGCAACAATATAAAGGTCAAGATGAGGTTTGTCTAGTGAAGTTTTGACTCGTAGTAAGGTAGCACTGAAGGGTTAATGTGCCTCATGCAAAGAACGTGCACCATTCAGATCACAAAGCACATATAAAACAAATAGGTCAGTGGGTTACTGTTTTTTTCCGGAGAGATGCTTTTATGACTTGCAGTTTATAAATTATAATCCTAACATAGAACAGTGAGCTGTTAACTGTCACCAAAGAGCTGCATAAAAACTGCAATGCATAGATTAGAGCGTTATAATTTTATCCCGTCTTTCATTATCCTAATGTTGGAAAAAGGGTTCATTTGGATAGAAATCAATTCTGATTATTAAAAAGAACCCCCAACCATGGTGTTAAGTTATAAATTCGAAGTTTGGCCCTCCCCACACCAAACACTATTAAACTGTACTGTCTACCAGAATGGATGACGTGATGCCTGTACCTTGTAGTCTTCTGTCTTATGTAACATTTCCTATACACTAATCTACACACCTATGATTGATTGTCTCTGAGTAGTGTGTGTGATGTAAAGTGCTCTGACACCCTACACTAATATGAGTGGCAACAGCGCTATAAAACTAATTGAACGCATCTAAGAGAAAGTGGTTATGGAGACTTGAGGGGCACTGCTTAAGGGTGGTAGTGAGGAAATCCATAAAGTAGCTGGTTATTGGGGGCGCCAACAAAGATTGTTGCACAGGGCGCCACCAGCGCTAAAGCTGGCACTGCTTTCATTTTAGGAAACCTTCAGAAATCCTCAGAGCTAGTGAGGAGGAGTGTTTGAAGCAGCCATGACCCTGGAAGCTTATTACAATAAAGACTTGTCCCTAAACTTTCCACAACAACTCATCTCATTAAAAGCAGTGTTGAAAGGAAGATGGCGGCTGAGTAAGACCTGTGTCACCCACCTCTGCGCTGCTCCGGAGCTCCATGAGTCCTGTCTCCCGAGATATGCGCTCAGGGGATACCAATTGGGATCGTACCTCTTGGCACCGACATTCAGGAACACGGCGCCACAGTGAGATCGAGGAAGATCGCGACGGGAAGCCTGCTGCTGGCTGGGGCGAAGTTCACGCTGGGAGGCTCTCGCTAGGCTGCTTCTCATCGCGCTTGCCGGCAGGAGCATACCTGTCATTCACAGAAGCGGGATCCGGTTGCTAAGCAACCCAGACGCCGAGGAGAAGGCCCTTAGGGAAGAAGCGTGCACAATGGCAGCTGCTCGCGGAGGAGCTCGACCCAAGAACCGGTCCACTGCTCGCGATCCTGCAACAGCAACAGCGAGTCGATCTGCTAAGAAGGACACCACGAAAACGGAGCAGGCGACTCAGAAGATCGGCCCGAACCCCGGTAAGACTTTAAAAGACCCGGGTGGAAAGTCCTTAAAACTTTCTCACGCTCAGGGCACCGTAACTGCTGGGGATAAGAGGCAACCAATTATACCCAAAATATTCTCAAAGAAACCAAGCGTGGGCCGGGGCATAGAGTGTGTGACTGAGCCCTTGACAAAGTCAGATGCTACTGCCGGAGGAGTCGGAGGGGCCGAGCTAAAAGACATTAATGATTTAAATGATTTGAATGGTGTAAACGGCTTAAATCAACAATGATGCACAAAAAGGCTGCGCTAAATGAGGAGGCGCGAGTCTCCTGGGGATCAAGTACTGATACAACAGTCGTGTTCGTTCCCGATGTGAAGAGTATGTCACCAGCAAGGGGGGGTCAGAGCAAAAACTGACCAAAGACTTTGTTAGTATCCCTGATTCTGCACTAGAAGGTGCTATAGATGGTGCACCAGGGGGTGTAGAAACACTCCCGAAGCAACAAAGTACAGAGAGGGCGGCTGCCCTTATAGATGCCACGGAACAGGGGTATCAGTCTCCGACCGCCAAGGAAAACTTTTTTTCATTAAATGAGGAGTCGCTTGGCTCGGGTTCCTCAGAACTACATAGCTTCAGCAGCGAGGTTGAGGGAGCAGATACCTCCGGAAGTAGTCAGCATGGAAGGAAGAAAATCCAAAAGAAACGCAGGTCCTCTGACAGAAAGAAAGCGACTCAGAAGACTGATACAGAGGATGAGTCTGATCTTCGATGGGACTATTCCGATGCCCAATTACTGCCTGTCGACAGCCAGGGAGACATGAGCACATTAGAGGGTGTGAACAAACGGAAAGAGTTGGCACAAGCTCCCGAGCCTACTCTAGCTACGATATTACAATCCTTGAGTACATTCCATAGAGAGGTTAAGTCAGAGAACCAGGTTGCTCGGATGGCAGCAAAAAAGCTACAAGGATCCATGCGTAAGTTAGGCAAAACATGCACAGAGATCGCAGAAAGAATGACTATGGTAGAGACCCGAACAGAAATATTACAAACCACAGTAGACTCGTTGAAGACCCAGGTCACTTCCCGAGAAAAAACAGTCACCGACATCATGTGGAAGCTCGAAGAAGCAGAAAATCGACAGTGTCGGAATAACCTCCGTATCCTTGGGATACCAGAAAATGGCGAAGGAAGCGATATTAGGGCATTTGTGCTCAAATTGTTTAAAAACGCATTCCCAGAACTAAATCAGTGGGACTGGGACAAGGAGATGCAACGAGTGCACAGGTTTCCGCTTTCGCTTCCCAAACAACCTCGCAATGAGCAGGCCTTTCCCAGAGTAATTTTGATTTTCTTTGGCAACTTTTTGTTACGGCAGGCGGTTTATGATTTGGCCCGACCAAATAAAAAAAGGGCCTGGAAAGGATTTTCTTTCTTTGCAAAACCAGACTTTGCACACGCCACAGTAGAAAGACGATGGAGGCTACGGCAGCTGATTACCCCCTTCCACAAAGCAGGAACCCTTGCCTTCCTACAAAATCCGGCTAAACTGAAAGTTGTGTCAAAGGGCCGTACAATGCTTTTTTTCTCGAAGATACAGGCTGAGCAAGCTCTCAAAGATATTGTTTCAGGGGGAGCGAAATAATCACTCTTTCTATATGGTTTTCTTTGTATATATTTGTTTTTTGATTTGAGAAACTAGCACAATCTACGGGTCTAAAGGGACTTCTGGTTTTTCTTTGCTTTTTGGGGTTTTTTTGTTTTATGTTTGCCTAAAGAGGGGCAAGGAAAAGAACAAGATCGGGACATTGTTATAACATCGCTGCCTTATTACTATGATATATTTTTCTGTTGGGTATCGAATATTCCCTTATGAAGCAATACGGGGTATTACTGCACTAATGTAAGTAGTGGAGCAAAAGAGGAGCGTAGAGGGCGGGTGTGGTTGGTCAGACTCTATCACACAGGCTCAGGATTGAGCCTGACAGCTTCAAAAGTAGTGGAGGGTGGAGGGTTGGTGAGGTCAAGGGGGGGAGGGGAGGGGGAGACCAAGGGAAGACAAACATTAAATGTGACAATTATAGGGTCTGGAACCAGGCAAATAAAACACAAAGGCATAAAGATGGCAAGAATAAGAATGGGGGTCAAAAATGCAGTAACAGTAAAAGTGCGAAGAAGGAAAAAGAATTTGGATGGCTAGATTAAGAATCGTCTCAATGAATATCTGTGGCCTTAATGACTTAAAAAAGAGACAAACGGTAGCGGTTGGACTGCAAGCAATGGAGGCCAATATAGTTTGCTGACAGGAGACACACGTAGAGGGGGGACAGCAGTATTTGTTAAAAACATTAGGGTACCAACTTATAATTGCCTCCACACAGGGAGCACGAACAAAAGGGGTGGCTATTCTACCGAAAGGGGGGGGGACTTCAATTTATAAGCTCAATCTCCGATAAATTTGGAAGATGGGCCATTACAGAATGCCACTACAATAATGGGCAAAACATACTGACTATATGCACAGTATATGGGAATGTGGGAGATGATCCAGACACGCTGCTGACCATTTCTAATGAGTTGGTGCATTGGCCATTACCCCTGATTGTTTGCAGAGACCTTAACCTACATTTACCGGAGTTCAAATACCAAGGGAGGAAACCAAAGTTCTTTAGGCCATTCAAGGATCTCTGTGAGCTACATGCACTGACTGATGGATGGCAATTGGGCCACCCCGGTGATCATGGATATACATACTTTTCTCACCCACATTCACGGCACGCACGGCTTGATTATATGCTCATTTCTAATTCAGTAAAGGATATATGCACCGTAAGAAAGCTTCCGATGGTTTTATCAGACCATAACCCATTAGAGATAAATATTGCATGTAGTAGTAGTACCCCCGCTAAAAGGACTTGGACATTTGAAAGAGCTTTCTTAAAAAATGAAAATTACTGTCAACATATGAGAGAGTGGCTGTTAGACCTGTCTGCCCTTTGAGTAGCCCTTCTGTTAATTATTTATTTTGTCCCCTTTTTGCCCCTCAAAACCTTTTCAATCTTTTTGTGTCCACTGGATTTTTGTGGTGTTGGCAGGGGTTAGATGCCCTTTTGCCCTCATAGTTTTTACCTGAGGCCTAGGTGCCTTTTCTGACTAGAGAGTATGGGACCCACAAAATGGTCGCCCTTAACTGCCATAACGGTCATCCCTAGACAGGGCCCATAGACTAGCATAGGGACCTTCCAGAACCTTCTGGTCCCTTCTGGACCTTCTGAGGCCTGTCTATAAAAGGTCAGCTGCGGAGCAGCCATTTTGTCTTACCAGAGAGAGTCAGCTGGAGTACAGGCTGTAGCACAAGGTGGGGGTAGGATATCCAGAGGGTTGATCTCCCAGTGTAGGGACGCTTCCTTACTGCTTCACCACCCCTCTCCCCTTGTAGTTACTGACTTGACCCTGCCACGAGGTATTCCTGGAGACCCTGGGCGCCTGACAGATCCATAGCCTAGAAGAAGGGGCTAGGAGTGGTCAAGGGTGACTGAATTACTGAGGAGCTCAGTCCATTGCCCAGTAGGAAAGCCTCAGTAAGACACTGGTAGCATATTACCAAGAAGAAGGAAGGGTTAAATTGGAGAAATCGATTCTTGTGACCTCCTCTTTCAGTTCCCTAAGTGAACTGAGGACCTATTTGCCTTCCCCCCCCCCCTAGACATTTCAACCGGAATCCCTCCTCGTACCTGTGGTGTCAGGCTGCTGGGTTGTGAATAGCGGCTCGCCAGGAGGAGAAGTCAGGGACCGTGTGATCAGGGCAGTGACCGCAGGTAGTGTGGTCGAGGGGAGGAAGCAACCTCATTCTTTCATTGGGCCGGCGAGAACGATCGGAGGCTTGTGAGGAAAAGCCTCTCTCCAATCTGCGCAGGCCCGGTAGAGTGAACACTGGCCTAGGAGCGAGGGCGGAGCAAAGGAAGAGGTATTGCCACAGCTGAGCGGGCTCGGTCTTGGAGCCGCTAATCACTCGCGCCTGCTCAGTCGGGCCGTTTCCCTCAGGAGAGGCGGAGTCAGCGTTCAACGAGGAAGCGGGTGAGGCGAGCATCGGCCCTTCAGCCCGTGTGGCTCTCTTCACCCCGCGCCAGCTCTGACCTCGAGCGGCTGGTGAGGCGGGTGAGGCGAGCATCGGCCCCTTCAGCCCGTGGGGCTCTCTTCACCCCGCGCCAGCTCTGACCTCGAGCGGCTGGTGAGGCGGGACGAACTAAAGGCAGAGACCACTGGTGTGATCTTTCTCTCCCCCGGCGTTCCGAGACTATGGCCCCGAGGGCCCACCTCTAAAAAGTAAGGAGTGTGTGTTGGGGGGAAACCTAAAGATCAGAGTACCACCGACCAAGGGGCTGAGGATCGGTCTCTTCCTAAGGGTCTAAGTAAGAGTGGCTAATTACAGATAGAAGCCTTCAAGACTTCCACTAGTGACCTGATCACCTTAATGCAGTTATTGGAAACTGATTGTTGATGTGCTGGTAAATAATCCTCTTTGTTCAGGAATAGAGGAGAACTTTCATGGAACAGTGAGGTGGGGGTTAGTAGCCATTGTTCCTTGATACTGCAGGGGAATAGTCAGTAGCCCCCACTTGTGTAAACCAAAGGTTACTTGAATTCATAAAGTGAACTATTGATACTCATTTAGAGACCTGGTACTGAATTCGTTTGCTTGTAAATTGAGTAGTGATGATTTCTCTTCTGTAAACACTGTTTAGTGCTGATTTCTTTGATGTAGAGTTGACCTTATGTACTGTGACTAAAGAGAGCTAAGTATCTACGGAAATTTAAAGAAAACTTTTATAAAACAGCTCATATTTTTCTAACAATGGTGTAGTGTCCTTATTTTTTGAGTGGTTGGATGTTATGTTACTGATGGGTGTGGCGCAAACTTAGCACATGTTCCTTGGAGTTAGGCCTGCCCACTTAGTGCCAAGCTACCCTATGTGACTTGGGGTTCCCTAGGTCCAACAGTGGCTACCAGCTTTCTTAGCGATAAATGTGGGTAGCGCACCTATTGAGGTAGTCTGGGATGCGATGAAGGCAAGCATTAGAGGTGAGATACTTCAGTTCTCAGTTAGGACTAATAGAGAAGGCAAAGAACAGCTAGCCACATTACAACGGAACCTAAATAGAGCGGAGGCGGACTTGATTATTGCCGCACAAAGGGGACAGGTAGCGGAGGAATTAGCGCGAGTAGCCATCGCTAGAAACCTGATTTCAGAGATCTATACAGAGAAAGCCATTACCAAAGCTATTATATATAAAGAAAAATCGTATGAACTCAGCGAGCAAGTGGGGCACCAGCTGGCAGTTCGTACAAGGGAGGATATTACAGCTAATATGGTTAAGTCTATTAAAGGTCTAGATGGGGGGCTGAGAACAGAGGCATCAGAAATCAGGGCTGCATTCCAGAGGTTTTACCAAGAATTGTATAAAGAGCCAGAGGGGGAACAAGAGGACCCAGAGGAATACCTAGGTCAAGGGCTGGGCGCTTGCTTGGATCAGGATGATCAAGATAGCTTAGATTCCCCCCCTAGCTGGGACGAAATACTGCTATGCCTGAATTCACTGGCAGCAGGCAAAGCAGCAGGGGTGGATGGGTTTCCAACAGAGTTTTTGTGAAATTTTCAGTCCAACTCAAAACAATTATGATGGAGCTATTCAACTCTATACTCCAGGGCGGGTGCCCACCCACTTCATGGTCTGTTGAAAAAATCATGGTTTTCTTGAAAAAAAATAAGGACTCCCTGGAAATGGGTTCCTACCGCCCCATAACATTGATCAACGGAGACTCTAAGATTGATTCTAAATTCTTGGCTGGGCGACTAGCGCTGATTATCCATAAAATTGTCTCAGCCCGTCAACACTGGTTTGTCCCCGGCAGATCGACAACCGATCATGTACAGACAGTGATTTCCCTGTTTGATCATGCTGAGGCTACAGGAGACCCTATGGCCCTTATCCTACTTGACGCGGAAAAGGCGTTTGATAGGGTCTCCTGGAAGTTTCTATGGGCAGCTATGATGAACTGCGGAATCAATAGGAGAGTTATAAAAGCCATCCAAGGACTCTATGTTAACCCGAGTGCTAGCGTTGCGATAAATGGGACTATGTCTGAGAACTTTTTAATTTCGAGGGGAACTAGACAGGGGTGCCCCTGTTTACCTCTTCTATTCGCTGTGTATATTGACTCTTTTATCCACAAACTTGAAAGCCACTCTCTTTTGTTGCTTCCTATTCGGGGCAATAACCATGAAACAAAAATTCTAGCATATGCAGATGACATCGCTCTTGTCACCACCGATCCTAATGAGGCTATTAAGATTATTGATGAGGAGGCACAGAAGTTTGGAAATACCTCAGGATATAAACTGAATTCAGGGAAAACCCAGATCGTTCACAATAGCAAAGTATGGATGAGGGATAATAGGGTAGTGGATCATGCTGTGTATCTTGGCGTCAGTATAAGCGCAAAGGTAGATAATATTGTTAAAATAAATCTCGACCCACTGATATCCTGCACTAGAAAAGACTTGATCAGACTGGATAATCTGCATCTCACCATTGGCGGTAGATACAATGTGATTAAAATGCTGTTCTTACCTAGGTTTTTATATTGTTTTAGAACAATTTGCCTTGAGTGTTCTCCACAATACTTTAAAACCATTGAAACCATGTTCTCTAGATTTATCTGGGGGTTTAAGAGACCTTGACGGGCTATTAAATGGATCATGGTCCCGAAAGTAAGAGGGGGATTAGCTATGCCCAACTTTAAGGTATACTACTGGGCAACGGTGGCCAAGTATTGTGTGAATCTGATATCCAAAGAACCTAGCGACCACCTTATCCCAACACCGCAGGAAATGATTTTGGGGGAACGATGCGAGGGGTGCCTATGGCACCACGCCAATGACAATTACTTTAAGAAAATTAAACTCAAGACTATTTCTAGCGTATTTAAAGTCTGGAATAATGTATGCAAATTGTTAGGGCTGGGACGATTTTCGTGGTACACGCCCGTTAGTTGTAATAACGATCTCCCGGAGATCTTCCAGGATGGGTGTATGACCCGGTGGATAGGGACAGGGATCACTCAGCTGGGCTGTTTTTATACATTAAATCGTTTGAAAAGCTTCTCAGAGCTCCGTAACGACTTTGATATCAGCCAGAGGGATTTTTTTTAAATACCTACAGATTAGGGATTTTTTGTTAAGGAAAATGGGAGGGCGGGAACATTTTCAAGTTAATACAGCAATAGAAAACCTATGTAGAGAAACCACTCCTAAAATCGGGGACATTTACTAGAATTTAAATAGCTCCTTCCCTGACGATTTAGACAAACATTGTGCTAGGTGGCAGACTAATTTATTGTTGCAGCCAATAGCCCCCGTACGTGCACTGGAGCTTCCACAAACATGCCTAATGTCCATTAAATTGCAAGCTCAATTTTATAAAACATTCTTCTCCCTATATTACACCCCCTATATAATTGCTAAGTGGGCAACAGGACAGGGAACCACATGCCCGCGCTGCTCGCTGTTTGAAGCTGACATTATTCACATGTTCGCCACCTGCGCTACATTATCTAATCTGATATAAGATATATCAGATTTCTTATCTGCGATATTTCACCTAAGAATTTCCATCTCAACTGAAGAAATAATGCTAGGAATGGCGGAAACCCAGCGGCCCATACACATGCAGGGTTTGATCTTTGTGGCTATGGCGGTCCTCAGACTTTGCATAGCCTCTTCATGGCTTGACCAACATCCACCGGTCTTCGCACAGTGGAAGGCAAGGTTGCTCGCGACTTGTAGTTTGGAAGTGGCCATCTATAAAAACAAAGGGATTAACAAAAGAAAAAGAGACATGTTGATATGGGGACCATTATTGCAGAGGATACAAGATCACTCCTAGGGGTGGAAACTACGCTGCAGGGATTTCTTTAGATACTGGTGGCAGCATTTGCCCAGACATCTATGTATTTCACTGCGTATTTAAACTTAAATATTATGCACTTATAAATTCTGAAGAAATGTTTATAGCAGCAAGAAGAAATTTGTTCAGTTTAACCTGACATAAATACCTTTCCATGATACTTTCTCTAGGTCAGACAAAATGGGCATCGTTTGAGTAAACAGGTTTGTTTATTTTGCTGCTGAGTTTGATATTGTTTTGCCAGTCACTTTTAAATAGTTTCACCTTAATGCACAAACAAAAGGGGCATTGTTTGTCTAGACTGGTTTAATATTTATGCTGCTATACTTGTGAGTGGTGGCTAAGGCGGAGGAGCATCTCCACAGTGCCAGGAGCAGTAAAGAAAGGAAGAAATAAAATAATAATAACAGAATGTTATTATCATTTTATTGTTTCCTTCTGTGGCAGTGCGTGAGGGGGCGGGCAGAGCTGCAGGGGAGAAGTGGTAGACACTCCTGTACGCAATGACTTTTTGGTCAGCTCTCTCGAGCCACCCAAAACAGTCATGAGCACTCCCCTGTTTTCCATGCAGACTGCATTACAGCCTACATGGAGAATATGCCCACCCCTACAGCCCCTGGCTGAGTGCCGTGTCACGGTCCTCAGATCAGTCACACTGTGATTGGCTTAGGAGTGGGTGCCTGGCTGCCTTCTTCCTGTTCTGAGCTGAAGTTGGACACAGGCAGCAGGAGAGAAGACGCGGGACCCGGCGGCAAGGTACATTTTATTTTAATATTATTCGTTTTTTTAAGCATCCCGTGAGCCACTGCGCTCGAACGCCCCCCTAACCCCCTACCCCCCCACCCCCCCAGCGAGCCTTGACAGCTGCCCCTGATACTTGGTATTGTTTTACCAGTCACTTTGAAATATTTGTGCCTTCATTCACAAACAAAAGGGGAATTAGTTTTACTAAATAGGTTTGATTTTTGAATGCAGCTGCCTGCTGTACTTGTTATTGTTTTACCAGTGACTTTGAAATATTTGCACATTTTTGCACAAATCAAAGTGGCATTGGTTGACTAAACTTGTTTGATTTTTTTATGCTGCTGCCTGCTGTACTTGTTATTGTCCTACCAGTCACTTTGAATTATTTGCGCCTTCAAAAAGGGAATTGTTTGCCTAAACTGATTTGATTATTGTATGGTGCTGTACTTTTTTATTGTTTACCAGTCGCTTTGAAATATTTGTGCCTTTATGACAAACCAAAGGGGCAATTGTCTGACTAACCTGGCTTCATTTTTGCATGCTGCTGGACTTGTTTTTATCATGCACTTTGAAAGTATTTTCACCTTGATACAAGAAAAAAGGGGGATTGTTTCACAAAACATGCTTGATTTTTATATATTGCTGGACTGGTGATTGTTTTATTATGCACTTTGAAAGTTTTCGCACTCTCCCTTTGTTTTACCAAAAGCAGTTTGTATAGATTCAGTCATTAGGTACTAACTTATTTGGTTTGGCTTTATTCTACGTGTTGTGTTATTTATGATGTTGCGTGCACTTATCTGTAAAATGTATGCTTTACATCCTGTAATTAGCATTGTTTACACTACAGCAATGATAAATTCAAACAGACAAACATCTGCCTCAATGTTCTGAAGCATCCAAACAGTTTTCATCCTCAGTCTCATTTGCCTGGCTGTTTTGTCCTGTATACTAATAAAGACATGATGGTAGAAATTGAAATTGCTTCCTCGTTTCACGTTATTATCATGCACAACCATTGACATTCGCAAGTGTGTGGCATGCAGATAATTCACCATTCTATTTCTCTTGGAGTTCATAGGATACTGATTTTTATCTAGTGTAGTCCTCATGTATATTGTCAGTCGAGTCTATGAAATTGCAAGTCTGTGTTTGTCTTTCAAAGTTTCAAGTTATTGTCCATCAACGTAAATTCTAATTCAAACCCGGCATAGTTGTTCTTTGTTCTTCAGTGATAGGCTGTTCCTAAGACAATAGGACCGCTCTTTGGCATTGTTCCGATTGCTGTCTCAGTATATACTATGCTCTGAACAATAATGTTAAAAATTGCATAGTTTATATGTTAAGAGTGTTTTCCACTTTCCTATTAGAATTTTGATCAAGGCAATATTGAGGTATTTCATGTTAAATGTTGGAGGTTTCAAATCAAATTATACCAGATTTTTTGGGCGATGGGGCAAAGTGGTAGGTGGTGGGCTGATCCGCCAGAGGGGGACCACCTTCATGTGCTTTGCATGGGGGCCCTCTCAAGTTTTGTTACACCACTGCAATATACTGTTGTACTGACCTCAAGGATATCACCCTGAATGCCACGATTTATAGCCAATACAGTAATCTGAATCTGTCCGCCATCGTTACGGGAATTGGGACTGTCTGCCTATATGGCGGCAGTCCCGCCCATGGAATCACAATGCAACCGCCACGGTGGCAGTTGCATTGGCCACTTTTTACCATTGCGGTGGGTGCTGCAGGCTGCAGCACTCGCCGCAATGGTAAAAATACAGGGTTTGCATTTCCCTGCACTACATGGCAGGCACCATGCAAGTGTAGTAGGGAAGTGCCCCTGCTGAAGGGGGCCCCGCAACTGGCCCCAAAAGTCAATCTATGCCTGCCTTTGAAGGGCGGGTAAACCGCCCTTCTAGGCTTGCAGAGATGAAGCATCCTAATATGGCGGACGGTGCCTGTTAGGCACCGCCACCATTCTAGGTATGCTTTGCGGGTCCGCCAGGTAATCTTAATGATTGCCTGTGGCAGACCCGTGGCAAACGGAATTCCCGTCTGCCAGAAAACCACCTGCCATCATAATTTGGCAGGCGGAGAATGGCCGCAATTTGGCGTTGAATCCGCTACCGGCAGGCTGCCGTGACGGATTTACCGCAATCGTAATGAGCCCCATAGTCTTGGATGCTACAAAAAAGGTCAATCCTAAAAATATGTCTCAACAAGAAGCCCTTAAGTTGACTTCACATTTTCTACACCTCACCCTTCTGGAAGATGGAGTGTCAGCGCATCTGTAGTGGTCAATGCAAGGTGGTGACTGGTGCTGTGGCCATGTATGTTGGGCGGGTTTGGGTGCTGAAGGCTATGTGAAAGTATCCAGGGGAAGTGACAGGTGTTGTGCCATCTGTCAGAAGTTTCCAGAACCTTCGCAGGAGCAGTATGATGCTGGTCCCAATTGCGCACCTCCCAGTGCCTCCGCTTAATAAGCAGATACACTAGCAAGGGGGAAAAGGGGAAGTGGACAGAGAAGAGAAAACCTTGACAACTGCTGGTACCCTCTCGGTCGGCCCAGGTAGGTATGAAACCTCTGCGACCTGTCTTCTGGAATACCTAATGCACAGAACAGGGGAAACATAAGACTAGACTCTTTTCTACATTTTAGACGTTATGAAATAACTGAATCTGATCCTATCAGGAGTTCTATAGGCAATGCTTCTCTTCTATAGTAGTTTTTTCTACAGGGAGTGTATTGCTGAAATAGAAAAGGGGATTGAATAAGGACTTAATCTAAATAGACATTCTTCCTATTACTAGTCTTAGTGAAAATCACCAATACCTGTAAACCCTCCTGTAAATTCCTTGTACTGGGGTTCTTATGTTTTTGCAGTTTAACACAAGCAATGTTCAGTCTTGACTCCAAGGATTCTCCTGAAGCGCGCAAAAAGGTACAAGGGAGGAAAGGAGGAAAGGCTAGGACAAGCGCATTAAGGAAACAATGAGGGAGCAAGATACATTGCTGGCGCTCTGGTGCTAATTTCTTACTGTCTTAGTGGCAGCTCTGTTCTCACTTACTACTCCAGTCGAGCGGAAGTCCTTTACTTATGAATTCACTCGATATTCCGGAGTGCAGGAAAACTGAGTCTTGTCTGTCCGACTGACAGAAGAAAAAGTCTCATAGGCGCTGCACGAAGTACTGTGGAAAATATTCTCCGACGCTGCTCTTCACTTTAAATTACCAGCCAACTATAAAACTCTCTCAGGGAGAGCCCCAAGACGCTGGCTGTAACTCGCTCGAACCTTGCTTTCTCTTCGAAAACTCCGCTACCTCCTGTCATGAATTATTGAAACGGAGAAACGGAAAAACGTGACTGCCTCAAACAAAACGTTGTTGAAGTGCGCAGTTAGTAGCGCGCGAGCGTTTCAGGTACACTAGACTGCACTAATCCTTCTGGGACGGCACTTGCGGCGGCCATCTTGGGAGAAGGTCGTGATCGGGGAATAAGGAAACCAAACACCTACGCTATTGGGTTTGGACAAGGGGCGTCTCCTAGTACATAACTACTCACTTATTTACTGCCCTGCTGCTGGAATCATCGTGGGACTTGCTGCCCTGCTTGTGTTGTTGCTGGGGCTGTGTGGACGCCATAAGCGCCGTGCCGGCTTCACCGGTGTGCCGCTGACCGCCTCTGTACCGCTGCGGGACTGCGAGGCGATTGAACCAGCTGTAGCCTCTTACGCAGTGGCCATGCCCCCTTGACTCCGAGAAGTATAACTTTTCGCAGCACCCGCTGCGCGGGTGCTACTCACTTATTTACTGCCCTGCTGCTGGAATCATCGTGGGACTTGCTGCCCTGCTTGTGTTGTTGCTGGGGCTGTGTGGACGCCATAAGCGCCGTGCCGGCTTCACCGGTGTGCCGCTGACCGCCTCCCTACCGCTGCGGGACTGCGAGGCGATTGAACCAGCTGTAGCCTCTTCCCGCAGCGGCCACGCCCCCTTGACTCCGAGAAGTATAACTTTTCGCAGCACCCGCTGTGCGGGTGCTACTCACTTATTTACTGCCCTGCTGCTGGAATCATCGTGGGACTTGCTGCCCTGCTTGTGTTGTTGCTGGGGCTGTGTGGACGCCATAAGCCCGTGCCGGCTTCACCGGTGTGCCGCTGACCGCCTCCCTACCGCTGCGGGACTGCGAGGCGATTGAACCAGCTGTAGCCTCTTCCCGCAGCGGCCACGCCCCCTTGCCTGCAGAGGGTTATAAGAGCAGTCTGGACTCTCCGCGAAGCGGGACGCGCGCGGGACAAAGCGCGGGGCTAAGCCCGGGCAAAGGGCGGGCCCTCTGAGGCCCTCAGAGGCCGAGTGAGGCCGGGCAGGGCCTATCTCTTTCCTTTCTAGGTTATTATAGTTAACTGCTTTCTGATGGCACAAAGTCCGGCCCATTTGCAGCTAGAGAAGGCTGGGTGTAGTTTCAGTGGACCTCTTGACAATTATTTTTTAAAGGCCCTCACTGAACAAGACAGAGAGAATACCTTGGCAGATCGTAGGGCTGAGCGTCGTCGCTCTGTTGAAAACATAAAGAACAAGGTATCTGCCGGCTCTCCACCCAAAGCCCTTACGCTTACACTCGGATGTACTACTTCTAATGAAGATCCCCTAGGCTTGGAAAGTTTTCCGCTTTTGCTACGAGACTGTACTCCTACACCAATTGGCCTTACAGACCAGTCTGTGAATACTATTCTTCTCCCTAGCTCGTCATTGCCTGATGCTGACTTGCCTATTCGTACCCTGGCCCAGCCTAAACACGCTTCAAACAAACAGAGCAAACTTGTGAAGGCTAAGAGCCATGGTCCACCACCTGCAAAAAGAAGACGTAAGGGGGGTGTTCAGCAAAAGCCAAAGTTAAGCCACTCGGACTTTGGAAAACCTTCTAAAGTTAACATTAACATTATAACTGCTAAGCACCCTGTTGTTTCTCAATCTGATATACCAACTTCGGCTCCCTTGTTACCCTTGGCACCAGTTGTACAACCTATGGATAATATCACTCCAATTGTTATACCGGATGATTCATCCCATATGGATGTTTCTACTACTGCTACACTGGACAATATGGAACATTTAATTAGGTCCTTTATATTACCTATTATAGAGAGGCTGAGGAGGGTGGAGAAAAAGCTTGAAGCGATAGAGGCTGCAGCCAGCAGCAATCAGGGATTAACAACGGTATTGATGAGTGGGGGTTCAGTACCACCAGCCATGGTGTCGATGTGTACTTCTGGCGCATTAAAAGGTTCTGACCAATCAATACAATTAACAAACTCTAAGCTGCAGAAGGTTTCCTCACATAAACAGAACATAAGCTCAGTTCCAACAATAGCAAATGTAGTGGCGAGCGGCCCCACAAAATCTCACGTGGGGACTTTACAACAGCCTATAAGGGGACACAAAGGCAATAACAGGCCTTTGCCTCGTAGAATTCCTCATGCTGAACTGCCGCCTGAAGCCGCCCCATATGTGGTTGTTCTCACGGGGGTTCCTAGCTTGCCAACAAATAAGAGAGAGGGTTTCTTCCAACTTAAAAACTAAATTATGCATTGGCTAGCTCAATTCAGACCATTAGCACCTAATATTAATGGTGATATTGTGCACGTTAGACGTCTCCCATGGTTGGGGAGTAGGGCCAAGGATATAGATGGTGATCTAGTGGTTATAAACTTTAGAGATCCTCGAGCAGTCACCTACATACTAAATTGGCCCCAGGGGGAAGGCAGCAACTCTATTGCACCGCGCCCTTTGACCTACTTTTATCCGAGATCCTTGGTGTTTCCCCCTAACCACATTGGTGCTCAGATACCCAACCAGATTGCCCCCTTGATGTCCCTTAACACTGGGCTCCCACCAGAACTTTCATATTACCATCATGTTGCTGATCCCCTTGGGTGGAATATGGTACCCCCCAGGTCTTCCAGATACCCTAATAGGAGAATGGAGAACCTGAGACCTTTTACACCCCTGGAGACAGCAAATAGGTTTGATATCTTCTCTGGTTTGGATAACTGCGATTGAAGATCACAGAATGACCACCGTATGGTTGGTCATTCAAATGTAATTCAAACGGAGAAAATTGATGGTGGCTGTAAACTGGATGGAAATATACAACAACCAATGTTGGGGAGCCTAGGATCTGACACTCTCAGTACTCCAGTAGCTAACACACAGAGAGCTGAGTGCGATCCAATTTTGAAGTTTAATACTGTCGTAGACCAAGTGGTCCATAACCTGATGCCATCTAGGTCCTATCAAGGGGGAGCTGATATTGATGTAGGAGGTGTCTCGTTATTAAGGCAAGTGGTTACAGCCCCTGTTTCCCCAGTAACAAGCTCTATAATAGGGGCTAGTAACAGTGTGGTTTTGAAAATGGGGGCACCACTAGCAGGTGACGGTCCAATGCTAGCTAGGGAAAAAACATCTACACAACACAAAATCACCTTGATATCCTGGAACATCGCTGGTCTGAAAAAAAATCTTTCTGACCCTGATTGGTCTAATTACATAGATGCCTGTGATTTTTGCCTGTTCCAAGAAACCTGGTCCCTCGAAATACCACACAGGGTAGGATACAGGACATTTAACATTGAGGCAGTTCCTTCGGTTAGAGGCAGACCATCGGGGGGGCTCACGGTGTGGGTCAGTGTGTTACTAGAGGTAAAAATTACACAACTAAACAGGGATTCAGCAGATATACTAGGACTTGTAGCTAACTTGAAGGATGGCAGGCGCATTGTTGTGTTTAATATTTACAACCGTCCATGTGGGCTATCAAATGAATCTGTCATTTTTGATCAACTGGAAAAACTCTTTACAGATTATGTAGATGTGACTAGCAGTGTAATGGTTTGTGGTGATTTTAACTGTAACTTTGAACCAATCATAGGGTTTGGAGATGTTTTTACTGACGAGGATAGGGCTAATAACATCCCCTCTTTATCTTATACGAAGGGTGTGAGTTGCACTATTTTAGCCACCCAGATAATGAGATTGGTATCTGTACATGGTCTGAGGGCCTGCAATGGCCGTTTTCCATCAGATTCTCCAAAGGCACCAACCTTTGTCAAAAATGATTCCCAAAGTAGTATTGATTACATTTTGGTATCTTTTGATATCTGGTCCTTCCTATCCGACTTTGTAATTGACCCCAGGTATGAAAGTGACCATCGACCATTGCACTTGACTATAGATCACAGATTAATCCCTAGTACTAGTAGCCCAATGGATTATACTATGCTGGATAACCCAACTATTAATGGCCCTCTGATGAGTAACAATAGGCGTTCGCTTAAATGGGCTAGCCTATTGAGCAATAAAGAGGCATTATCCAGCATTTATTTACTTTTTGCTAATACCTTTGTTAACCATTCCCTTCAACCAGAAGAGTGTAAGGTTTTTATTGACCTACATACCGAATTTTTTAAAGCCTTGGTACCTTTCGTGTCGAAAATGCCAAACAAAAAACAGCTGAAAAAAACTAGCTCTATTGGCATTAAACCTTGGTACAACAAGGAATGTCGTAATTGCAAAGGTTTACTCCTTGAAGCAATCAAGAGCAAAAAACCGTGTGTAATTAGGACCCTAAGACAAGAATATAGGAGGGTACAGAAAAAGGCCAGAATCAACTGGGACGAGGAATGTTGGGAGAATATGCTAACAGCTGTTAAAGCAAAGGATAACGTGGGTTTCTGGAAACTAGTTGCTAATGAGAAAATTGGAGAAAGGTCACCGGATGATGTGTTTATTGATGAGCAGACCTGGGTAAGCCATTTCACTCATTTGTATGAGGCACCAGGTAGTGAGGTGACTGCTGATGGAAACAGCTCATGGCCTGCCCCACTTGTAAACACTATAGAGTTCAGCCTTGAGGAAACAGAGTTGGCAATAACCGCTGTAAAAAACGGTAAAGCCCCAGGACTAGACAAAATACCGGGGGATTTGTACAAGCATGAGATTAGTGTATGGGCGCCTTACATAAACAAGCTTTTTAATATACTAGTGGCCGGAGGGAATTTACCAGATAGCTGGCGGGGAGCAGAAATCATCTTAGTTTTTAAGAAGGGAGATAGATATGAGCCTTCTAACTATCGTCCCATTTGTCTTTTAGACATTTTACAAAAAATGTTCTCAAGGCATCTTTTAAATCGAATGGATCTGTGGATCGATGAGAACGAGATCTTTACAAAGTTCCAAGCAGGTTTTAGACGGAACACAAGTACGATTGATCAAGTAGTTAGATTTTGTTGCATTTGTTGGAAATATGTTTCTTTACTAAAAGGACATATTTATGTAGCTTTTGTTGATCTTAGGGCAGCTTTTGATTTAGTTTTGCGGGATCGTTTATGGGATTGTTTGTTTGCATTGGGCTTACCACCATGTATACTCCAGCAGATCAGACGATTACACGACAATCATTTTGCAAGAGTACGTTGGGGCTCGAAAGGGGAATTAACAGAACCCATACCTATTAGACGGGGAGTCCGTCAAGGATGTGTGTTGGCCCCTACACTTTTTTCCTTATTTGTCAACGACATCCCAGAATACTTAGACAAATGCAACAATGATTCCCCAAAACTGAATGGTGTGAGGGTTCCCTCACTCTTATTTGCGGACGATACAATTCTGATTTCGCAAACGCCCATGGGTCTTCAAACACTCTTAAATTCCTTTAAAATGTATTGTGACTCAAAGGGCCTAGAAATAAATACAAAAAAAACAAATGTATGTCCATAAATCCCCATAAATCATTCAAAGGGCAATTCTTTTTAAATAACCAGAGGCTCGAACTGGTTCCAAACTTCTCGTATGTGGGGGTTTCCCTAGATTCAACAACCTCATGGAAAACGCAAATTGAAAAAAGTAAAACTATTTTCAATCAGAGTACTTTACCTATTATGAAGCGCCATGGGGCAAGTTTAAGTAAGTCCATTTCACAAGCACTAGAAGTTTTTTAATTTAAGGCCCAATCTGGTGCTTTGTATGGAGCAGAAATCTGGGGTGTAAAGGCAGGTAACATCTTTACGATTAGTGAAAATACATTTTATAGAAGGCTTCTGAGATTGCCCAAATGTACTCCACTTGTACCATTATTTATGGACTTAAACATGAAAAGGACAGATCATATTGCTTTACTTAGGCCACTTTTGTTCTGGGTTAGACTCTGGAGTACTCTGGATCTTGAAGATTATAGACATGGAATCTTGGAAGTCAAGAACCTTGATGTTTATATTACTAACCCTTGGCTTAAGTATGTTAAAAATTGGTTTTATCGGATAGGCCTTGCCCACTTTTGGGATGATCCAACATGTTTAAGAGCAAGATGCAAGACTTTGGTCAAGGCAAGATTTTGGTCCCATATATCACACAATTTCCAAAACGGTGATTCATGTGGATCTATTACACGTAATGTTCTTGATTTTAAGGATTTTCCAGTCTTTGAAGACTTTTTAGATGAGATCCAACCACCCTTAGCAAAAAGCCTGTACCTAAAATTTAGATATGGTATACTTAGAACAAAATCTGTACTAGCAAGATGGGACAAGCCTTCAGGGCAAACAAAAAATGTAAATTGCACATGCTGCCAGTTAAACCAGAGAGAGGATGATACCCATATATTGTTTTTTTGTACAGGCTACGAATTAGCGAGGAAAAAATGGATTAAACCCTTGTGTAAAGCCTAAGGTATACGCTCATATCTTGAAGCATATAGGATTGTTAAAACAGACACTGGACGTCTCACAGTGTTTTGCGTTAGCAGATTCCTATTAAGTGCCAGTTATACCCGTAAAAATATGGCTCTTGATCTGTAGACATTAAATGGGTGCAAAGTGCATACACGGTAGATTGCCCTGTTATTGGCTAGTGGTGTTTTTTGTAAAAACATTTGTTTATTATGCCTATTTTTTTTTTTATTCGGATATTTATTGTATAGTTGATGAATTGTATATTTTCTGCTTCCCATTGATATACTGTATTGTCTGTATGTGTATCCCCCGTGCCAAATGTATTGTTGTTCTTTATGTATCTTTTATGGCCGAATGAGCCGAATTAAAGATTAAATGAATGAATGAACATAACTTAGAGGTATAATGACAGCTATCCTGAGGTTCCTGACACCATCACAGGTGTAGGACTGGCCTGTGGAGTGGGTGTTGTTCATCCAGGAGTGAGGCAGCAAGAGGGCAAGCCGTCCTCATTGCCAAATTGTTAGGTTAACCACTGCCAGTCTATGTAAGGAGATTACTGGGCCTCGGGCTTGTCCCACATTGAAGGGCCTGGGTGCTGCAGGAAATAATCAGGCACACACACATTAGCCGATGGGTAGATTGGAACTGCCCTTATGCGGCCCGTCTCTTTATTATAAATCCACTGTCATGTGACTTTGGGTCAAAGCAAATTCCATATAAGCCCCCTGTCCTTCGGGTCTAACACCCCTTGGCCGTCAACATCACAGAACACTTTGCAAGAGTAATGTTTTACAACAGATTTAAACATGTGCGTAGGAGGTGTGGGGGACTCAGGAGATTTATTCGCCCCAGATTTTTGAGGTGGGGACCCAGGGAGGCAAGCGTTGGGGGGGGAACGATCCCTGAGGTTTAAACAGAGACATCGATGCAATCCCTGTTGAAATATCATTCATTTTTCAATGCATTGGGAGGGAGGGGTGGGGGAGACTGAGCAGACCAGGAAACCAAGTAGAGTGTGAAAAAGGCCGCTTTAATGAAACAGGTGCACATTTACATAACATAACCTCGGCAAATGCCTAACAATCTAAACCTTTACCAAATGATTGTATTGTTTTTCCAACCCCCAAAACACCCGCCCCCGCCCCTCACCCTTCATCAAACCCGCCCCCACCCGTACATACCCCATCACATATTAAAACCATACAACAGCCCCATTAAAACATTATAACTTCAACAGGCCCAAAACCATATCTCAAAACCCCACTTACAGCCAAAGCCAGTCCAGATCCCCCAGCCTATGCCTCTAAACCCGAATTCCACCTGAACAACTTCCCCTGACAAAATCCAAATTCCAAACTATCAACTCCCATCATGCCCAAAACTGGCAAATCAAATTAATCCGCCACCCAGAAAGCAGTGGGGGAGGAACCCCAAACCCCACCTTTCTGCCCCCCCAAAACACGCCTCAGAATTGGGGGGTGGGGGCTGCAGCCAAAGCAAAAACAGGCTGAAGGAAGAAAAACTGCCTAACCCAAGAAACTTTGGACCTTCAAACAGCGGGACAGAACCTCCTGCAGTTCCAAGAGATACAAGTCCATCCCCATCCGGGACAGATGAACCCCGTCACTGTGAAAAAAGGCTACAGCATCATAACGGATGTCACTATGGACAACCCGACCAAACCCCAAATCTCTACAAAACCTGGACACTTCAAGATTAACCTTCCTGCGAGACTTGTCAATAGCTTTAGGTTTAACCGCATTCCGCCAACATCTCTTCGGGATCAACTCCGTCCAAAGGACGTGACACCCAGCCCATTGCTGATGCAACAAAGAAAGATCCTTCTTCATGGTCCTAAGAAGAACAACACCTTTAACCGAACACAAATCATTCTCCCCAAGATGTAAAACCAAAACATCCGGACAAACCCCACCCACCAACCAAGAGTTAAGGGCTGGGATAAGATCCTTCCATAACATACCCCCCCTACCCTTCCAAACCACATTGAATAACCGGTCATTGAAGCCAAGCATAGCACCAAAATAACTCAAACGAGCTTGAAGTTGAGCTCTTTTAACGAAGGAGTGTCCCACAATCCATATAGTCAGGAAGGCGGAACGAGGACCAGCCACAGAACCTGCAAGAAAAAGAAGTATCAGATAGGCAAAACAGAAGAAGACGCAGGCGCATCCCCAACCTCACGTCTGACATAGCGCTGAAAGCAGTTTGAAGTCCAGCGCCCTAAACGCATTATGTCCTCCCTCGACCAACCCCTGTTAAAAGCCTCTGTCGCAGCTCCAATTCTAAAAGAATGTGTGCCATAAAGTGACTCATCCAAGCCCAGCTGACGCAGCGCTTTCCGCAACACCATGCGCAATTGATATGTAGTAACCACAGAACCATCCAAGTGTTGAAAAACATTATGTTCCAAAACCCCACCCGAAAACTCCCACCAGCGTCGCGCCCAGCGCAATGGGCAAGTCTCCAATCAAGAAACAGCCTCCAACCAAATACCCTTGCCTTGGTGCCTCTGATCCGTCTTTGAATGAGAAAGCCAGATATGAACTCCTCTACCCCGCAAACGAACATCCCCCCACAAAACTCCTTTGTTAGACCGGTTACCCAACAACTCGGACACCCTAAAAGCTCCAAAAAACATCCAAACCATCAAGGTGGCAAAAAGGCAAGCTTCCGACCTATCCCTGCAAACCAACGGCAAAATCGACACTACACTTGCCAACTTCTGCCACGACAAAGGAGATCTCACCGCCTGAACACCTCCCCGCTCCCGAGCCCACCCTTCCAACATTCTCTTACCCAACTCCCCCGCAGACGGCGAGTAACCCCAGAACAACTTACCCATAAAAGAAACGCCCGCTAACTTCCCAGCAATAGTAACTCTGGACAAACCCTTATCTATTAAACACAAAATAAACTGAACCACATCCTCTGACCTTTGCCACTGCAGTTCTCTCTTATTAGCTCCAGAAGACAAAAACTCTTTCCAAGCCAACTCATAAGCTGTTCTAGTAGAAGGTGCCAATGAACCTACCACCAGCTGAAAGACCCTGTGTTGCCTACCGTCCATAGATGCTCCGGCATGGGATTCGGCGTCTCGTCTGCCTCCAAAGCTAGCCCACGGAATCTCTCCCACTGTGAACGAGACAAAGCATCCGCAATGTCATTGTCCACACCAGGAATGTGCAGGGCCCTAAAGCAAATGTCAAATCTAAGGCACCCAACACAAAGACCCTGAGCAATTTCAGAACTTGCACATCCTTCGCAGATTGTCTATTGATTACCTGCACCACAGCCAGATTATCAATCCTGAAAAGAACCTTCTTGTGAGCCAATTCGCGGCCCCACAACGTAACCGCTACAACAACTGGAAACAGTTCCAAAAAGGCAATGCTCCGGCCACCATTCTTCCAAGTCTCAGGCCACTGTTGCGCACACCATTTCCCTTGCCAGTACAAGCCAAAACCCTCGCTACCAGCCGCATCAGAAAAAATCTGCACATCCCAGATCCAATCAACCTCCCTGTATAGCGGAACACCATTGAAGGAATGCAAAAAGGTGACCCACATACGCAAATCCTCCTTGACTCCCGCAGACAAACGAACCCGGTGATGTGGCAAGTAACGACCAGACAGAGCCCTGCCCAGACGCCTACAGAAAGTCCTGCCCGCCCTGACCACCCTACATGCAAAATTAAGGTGACCCAGCAAGACCTGAACCTCCCGCACCATGACTTTCTCTTTAGGTAACATCTTCTCCACCAACTCCAACATGTTCATTTTCTTGTCAAGGGGTAAACGAGCTTGCATGGACTGAGAGTCAATTTCTATGCCCAAAAAAGACATGGTCGCGCAAGGACCCATGGTCTTCTCCGGAGCCAATGGTACACCCAAATGAACCATAATTTTTTGAAACGTAACCAAAGCATTCTGGCAGTCCAAAGAATCAGCAGCACCCACAAAAAAGAAATCGTCCAGATAGTGTGTGACCAGATTGTGACCAGATTTCTGCGTGAAGAACCATTGTAAAAACGTACTGAACGTTTCAAATAACGCACATGACATGGAGCAGCCCATTGGCAATGCTTTGTCCACGTACCACTTCCCAAGGAAATGGATACCCAGAAGAGGCCAATCTTCAGGATGAACTTGAAGCAATCTGAATGCGGATTTAATATCGCATTTTGCCATTAACGCAGAAGGGCCCGCAGCTACTACCAATGACATGGCCACATCAACAGAAGAATAGGAAACAGAAGCCGCTTCGTCATCAATAAAGTCATTCACTGACCCACCCTCTGGCCACGACAAGTGTTGTATGAGCCTAAACTGCCCGGCTCTTTTTTGGGGACCACACCAATGGGTGAAATTATTAAGTTCTCCAAAGGCCAATCATCAAACGGACCTGCCATTCTGCCTTCACACACTTCCTTATTCAACTTCTCCTGGACGACAGCTTTATGCTCACCTGCTGATTTAAGATTCTTCGACCACTGCCTCAAACGAGGCCCCACATAACCTAGATGAAAACCATCTCTAAAACCTGACACCAAAAACTCTCGCAATTCAGCTGATCCATAACCTTGTAACGCTTCCGACAAATGAATTACATTAACCGGTGTATGAGCCTTTGGGCCCAACACCTGATGAAGATTTCCCACCCCTGGGAGCTTGAGGTGGCTGTGGTGTGGCGTGATGTCCCGAACCCTGCTGCGACCACTGTTGCCCACCTGGAGGCCTGGGCCCCCAACATCTGGACAAAGGATGGCTCTTCTTCCCACACTGCGAACATTCATGTCGGAACTTACAAAACTCTCTAGTGCATGTCCCTCGATTGAAATCCCAGCAGGTCCCAACACTAGACTGTGGTAATGTAACGGTCCTCACCCCTCCCCGGGTGGGTCGCGCCTGAAAGGGGCGATAGAGTAAAGGCAAACCGCTGGCCGTAAAGATTGTTTTACCACTAGCTGAAGCACCCATAGTGTGTTGCCAAAGGTCTGTGTCCAATTCCCCCCATTTCGCCTCGGGATCCCAAGCCATACGCGCCCTAAACTCTTCATCATATTGCGCCCATGCAAAGTCATTCCTTGTGATTTGCGCTTTACGTATCACATCCATGTACTTAAACAGTGAAACGCAGCGCTCAGGGAACTTCTCACAGTATACACTGGCATATATCAAAAAGGCCGCTGTCCAATTTTCGATGGTCAATGGGACTTTAGGGCGCTTAGCTAATTCGTACTCCTCCTCTTTGGAACCCTCTTTAGCACGCACCTCCCTATGTAATAACTTTAAGAGTTCCACATACTCACCATTCCATATTTTCTCCTTAGTGCTCAACATTAAATGAGCCCCCAATGGCTTAGTTACGCCCATATAGGGCAACTTTTTAATTTTCAGCTCTTTACTATGTAAAACCTTCCCCGTTTCCACTCCGACCGTAGAAGTCCCACTGTCAACCTTAGCAGGCACAACCGCATCAACCCCTTCATTACCCACACTCTGGTCCATAACATAGCGACCCTTGTATAACCTACCCTCAGACCCTTTAGAAACTAAATCCTCCCCAATCCCAACAGACACCATTTTAACCCGAGGCACCATATTCTCACCTGGACGTAACAAAGGAGGCTGACTCGGCTCCGCTCTCCACGCCACATGTGAAACATCATCTGCCGTCCGAGGAGCCCTCACTGAGGGGCCGAGCTCTCGAGGCCTGGACAACGCCGCTCTAGCATGCACCACCGGTGCCTGTGAAGAACTAAGAGAAACATGAAAATGCCCCCCCCAGACACAGCATCACGCACTTCACCCTCTTCAGGGCTATCCTCATCATAGTCCAGAATTAACGATTCATCCAACTGGGGAGGGGCAGGCAACACCACCTCCTTCCGGACCCGTTCCAGGGTCTGCGAACGATCACGGGCCTTACCAACCCTTAACTGTGAGCGAGGCGGGGAAGCCGACTGTACTCGCCGGTACGCCCCACCACTATTACCACTCAGAACACTCTTCTCCACTGGCAAAAATCGAAGACCTTGCGGAACAAGAGAAGTCGCGCCGGACCTGCTCCTGGAAACTGCGCTGTAATCCCTCGATGGAGCCAGCGAGGTCGCGCTTGACCTACTTACACCGACTGCGCTGACTTCCCTCGTTGGGGCCACTGAGGTCGCACTGAACCTGCTTTCACTGGCCACGACGGGCTCCCTCGTCGTTACGGGACATGCCGCGCAAGGCTCCACCCTCTTTTCACCTTGGCGCAAATGGGCTGCCTTCCGCCCTACCAAGTCCGCTGCTCCAGACCACTCCCTATCCTGAAAAGAAAAAGGCCGGACTGATGTGCCGGGTCCCTTACTACATAGATAACCAGAAGCTGAAGACACCTCTACTGCCGCCCTACCAAAACTCTGACCGCCCTCCTGAAAA
Source organism: Lissotriton helveticus (assembly GCF_964261635.1). Classification (NCBI taxonomy): domain Eukaryota; kingdom Metazoa; phylum Chordata; class Amphibia; order Caudata; family Salamandridae; genus Lissotriton; species Lissotriton helveticus. The sequence goes on from NC_136067.1 coordinate 1,237,673,272, forward strand.
TCAATCGAATCAACAGGAACTTTTCCCTTAAGAACAGCGCTCAAACGAGGAGGAGGGGGGGAAGGGGCACAAACTTCCTCATCACTACTGCAGTCTAACATCGCTTGAATTATAGCCAACGCCGGACCCTGCGCCTGAGAACCCAGACCTACACCCTCCTGATGTACCCCCGCCAAAGCACCTGACGCCCTATTCCGCCCACCAACCTGTAAACCTGGAAAATGCACCACACCCGGCCTCGAAACCGCATCCCCCTGACCCTCACCTGTTTGAAACTGTGTGGCCTCACTCAGCCCTTCAGCCCAAGAGGGAAAAATATCCAGACCCCCCCCAAGACCGAACCCTAACCCCCGGGTGAGCCCCACCCAAATGCCCCACCACCGAAGAAGACCCCACCAACCCCTTGTCTGCTGCTCCAGAAAAAGAAGGAACCTGAGAAAAGGCCAACGCCTCATCCCCCACACCTGGCTGTGAAAGGTAAGACCCATAATGCCCCCCTATCTGCGCCCACTCTCCCTCCCCCACAGAACCACTACATACAGAGACCACCTCACCCCTGGTAGATAAAGGGGGAGAAAACAATAAGGGGCTAAACTGACCCATGGCAGCACCAGTTCCCCCAGTCCCTTCAGACAAAGCAGCAATCTCACGACCTACAGGAAAAGAAACACTATGCGTGCAAATAGGCGTAAGTAATAGTTCTCCCTGTAAATCCCCAGGCGCTGCCACAACATCCTGCTGATGACCACCCTGCTGGGAAAACACTTCGGACACAGGAGCAACCTGTCCGCCCTGCCCCGGCTGAAGAACCACTGTCTCGCGCTCCAACAAGGCCTCCGCCCCTCCCCCGACAGTGACGTCACCAACCGTCACCCCGGAGGCCGAGGCAGAGCGTCGCGTGCAACCGCGCTGTCTAGATGCACGACGACCTCGCAATACTGGAGCTGAAGCAGCTCTGTCACGTAAGGCTGCCACCGGTACTTCAACCGGCGCAGCCTGAATCTCTCCCACCATTACAGGCCCGCCCACAGCAAGCCCCACCGCACACACCGGCTCAACAAGCCCCGAACCACTCCCCCGCCGAGCCCTCACACCCGGAGCCGCTCTCCTGGTTCTAGAGCGGCCCCTTTCACTTACCGCCTCCTGGCGCCGCCGTTTAGGAGAAAAACAAGCCGCCACGACCGCCGACACCCCTGCTGACGCCAAACGCTGAGGCCGCTGTGGCCCGACCTGCTCCCGGTCACCTATGACCAAATCTAAGCGGCCCGCCTCGCTAAGCAGGCGTATCGCTTCAAGCACGCCATAATCCTCGCCAGCCATCACGAACTCAATAAACAATCCCTACACCAATTGCTACTAAAAAAGCCTACAAACTTGACTGACACAAAAACTGACTAAGCTACCACCCGGCCACCAGGTCACCTAAGCCTAAAATGGTGGCCAAGAGGAGGAGCCCAAAGCACTTATAGGTTGGGCTCCTCCATAAACTAGAAATAGCCCAAAACCAGCCCAAACGCCAGCCTGCTCCAAAATGGACCCCACCCGCCCCTCCCAAACAGCCCGGAGGTGGGGACCTCCCAGGGGTCGGCTGCCCCCCCCCCCAAGCCCCCCTTAAAAGCAAGGGACTGCAAAACAAATAAAGTTTAAACGGGCTGCTGACTTAAATTCAGAACAGCTGTTTTCCCCCCAAATCGATGTGAGCAGCGCCTGTTTAGCTAAAAGGGCTTCAGACCTTCCACCCAACCCTCATTGTGTACTGTTGTAGCCTGGGCGGCTGTAACTTTGAAGACACAGAGGATTCTTTCAGCTGGTTTGTGTGATGGGCTATAGTACTTCACAGGTCATTCAAAGCTGTTTTAAAAGTAGAGGTGTATTTTTTTAAGTTGCTTCTTGGGCACCCTGCAGTTCTGTTCCCTCTTCAGCCCACTTGCAAGATGTCAATTAAAGACTTGGGGGCAGATTTATGAAGGCCTTGCGCCGCCGGTGCGTCATTTTTAACATGGGAAAAAGTGACGCACCGGCGGCGCAAGGCCTTCATAAATCTGCCCCTTGGGGCATATTTACTATAAAATGGTTCACTGATAAAATATCGAAACCTAAAATATCCCCATACCACATTATCGAGTTTTACATTTCGATGTCAAAAATATCGACATCCTATATTTATAATAGTAAGTACAAATATATCGAAAAAAATATTGATGTCAAAAATGTAGTTGTAGAAAATATCGTTTTTTATATATATCAACTAAAATAATAAATATTAATTAAAATAATTAAAGTTACACACATATATATATATATATATATATATATATATATTCACTGAAAAAACCATAGGTTATAGACCATATATAGTTAGGAATTAGCATTTACAAAACCTTGAAAATTCACTGAAAAAACCATAGGTTATAGACCATATATAGTTAGGAATTAGCATTTAAAAAACCTTATTTTACTCACACAAAACCATTGAAATTCCATATATAGTTAGTTGCACTAACTATATATCGCGCACCCGCAATCCACTGCTGATCATGTCACATATTACATCATTCATGACATGGTCAGTGACATCACTGATGACATCACTGATGACATCTCAAATGACATCACTGATGACATCACTGATGACAACATCCAGTGACTGTATGTTTTTGTAAAGTTAAAATATGTCTTACATATTGAAGAATGAGTGGATGTATAAGTGTCTGGATGAAGGATTTAGTAGGTGCGTGACTGACTGTATGAGTGAGTGATTAAATGTGTCTCACTGAATGCATGGATTAGTGACTAAACTGTCTTAATTTGTGCATCATTATGTCTGTTGTGATGTAAACTGCTGCATGTGTTGATCATTAGCTATACGAGAGGCTATATGTGTTATTAATTGGTTGCCCAAGTATTTCTATGGGAGATTGAGTTTGTGTGGGGGTGGCTGGAAGGTGTGTGACTCTGTGCATAGATGTGTGAGCAGTTTATTCACTAGGTGTATGAGTTCAAGAGTGCATGTGGAAACAGCTACATGGGCAGTTGACTGTGTGCATGAGTGTATTGATGAGTGAATGGATATCTCAATGCTACATGTCATAGTAAGTACATATGTAAAACACAGTACATGTGAGAGTTGGCATATATAAATAACTGTGCATGAGAGCCACTGAATGAGTGAGTGGTTGTATCGATCATTGTGAACTTGTATCAGGGATTGTATAAGAGAGTAAATATGTGTTAGTATATGTTTCAATAAGTAAGGTGTGTATAACTGTATAGTTGAAGAAATGGAGGTGAGATTGTTTCTTTGCATGACTGACTGAGTGTGTGAGTAACTCCATGGATGAGTGGCAGTGTGTGAGTGTCTGTATACACTGAGTGTATCTAAGGTTATATTAGAGTCTGAAGAGGTTTATCGTATTAGCACAAGAATGATGTCAAATGAGACGTCATCAGTGATGTCATCAGTGATGTCATTTGAGATGTCATCAGTGATGTCATCAGTGATGTCACTGACCATGTCATGAATGATGTAATATGTGACATGATCAGCAGTGGATTGCGGGTGCGCGATATATAGTTAGTGCAACTAACTATATATGGAATTTCAATGGTTTTGTGTGAGTAAAATAAGGTTTTTTAAATGCTAATTCCTAACTATATATGGTCTATAACCTATGGTTTTTTCAGTGAATTTTCAAGGTTTTGTAAATGCTAATTCCTAACTATATATGGTCTATAACCTATGGTTTTTTCAGTGAATTTCAATGGTTTTTTAATAGCAAATATCATAAGCTGTCGAATGTCAAGTACGTGGTAAGTAAAAACATTTTCGTGTTTATGCACACTGATCTGCCTTGAATGCTGCCCCCCACCCCTCATTTCTATTAGGAGTACTCTCTCTTTGCAGATAGTGAAGGGTAGTTAACGCAGGCCTTTGCCCCCGTTGTAATCCGTCGTGCCTGCTTCTCTCTCCATTTGATTGATTGTTCTCTTTGGTTCATTCTCTATTTACAAACAAGCACAGAGTCACAATACTCTGTTTAGTCTTTGCAGATAGCGAAAAATCGTGTAAAAAAACAAAAGGAATCGAGCAAAATCAGTAGGCCACTAATGGGATCTCTTTTTGACCTCCCTAAAATAGAAACATTAGGAACAACCTGTTGATAATACCAATGTGTATGTACATAAGCGGCGTTCATTTGTGTTCACAGTACCCCTTGTTGATTGTTTGAATCGACCATTGAATTGTTCGAAGTTGGTTCTCTTAAGAATCTTCTCTGCCTGCAAACGAGGAAGAATAGGAGTATTCTCTCTCCCTTTGCAGATAGTGAAGGGTAGGTAACGCAAACCTTTAACACGTCGTGCCTATTTCGTTCCTCATTGATTGATTGTTTCCCCAAACATTGACTGTTTGGGAATTGGTTCTTTTTGGAGGTATTCCCTGTTTGCAAATATACGTAGGAAAATCTTTGCAAATAGTGAAAGGGTACGTAATGCGGACCTTTCTCCCCCGTTGTAATCTGTCATGCCTATCTACTCCCCACTGATTGATGCACCTGTTTCACCCGGACCATTTACTAGAGATACGTCATCTGGCCCGACCAGAGAGCACCCCTAGTGAAAAGGACATATGCAATAATAACGAAGTGATCACTGTATCCTGTTAACAGAAACTTTAGCATGAAACAACCTGGAAAGAAAAGAATAGGAAAACGAAAATCAGTAGGCCACTGATGAACATGAACTTTTATTAAACAACGAACAAAGAAACGATAACATAACGTAATGATAAAACCTATTAATGTCCTAGAAACAAGAAAACGTTAGAAATATGCCAGTGGTGAGAGACCAGAAAAACAGTAAGAGAAACCAAATCACCCCTCGCTGTCCCACCGCCTGCCACGCCAAAAAAATCGATAGACTAGGGAAAATGCAAGTCAGTAGAACATCCGCCCCCACTCTGGAAACTTCCAAGGTGGGGCAGGGTTGCGGCTACGCCCAGACGGGAGCAGCCCATATAAGGCGGGTCCTGCTGCCACGCCTCGGCCAGGAGATCCTAACGTAGGGTGTAGCCGGAGGAGAGGCCGAGGCCAGCGGGACCCGGCCAGGGGATTGCCTTTACAACGCTGAAGAGTTGCAGGGGGGGGAATGTCTCCTCGACCCTCCCCTCTCTCTCCCAGTCCGGCCGCGGTGGCCCTTGAGAGTTTCAGGTAGTCCCGCCACATGCTCTTCCGGTCCGGCCACCAACGGTCGGGGGGCCGAGGCCGACGGGATCCGGCTGCAGCCGATAAACCAAGGAACCCGTTCATGGGGCCAGAGCCAGGGGCGTCCGGCCGACATCCACCGGAAGCCCGGCCCAAAGACGGACGGGACATTTTTTCTTTTCTCCTTCGTAATAGCAGCGGCAACACGCCAGGCACCACTTCTTTCTTCAAAAATGGCTTTGACAACACTGGGGGGGATGTCTTGCACATGCCTCCGACCCCCCCCCCGTCCTCATCGCCACCGGCCATAACAAATGTCAAGCGGGGTGCCGTGGGGTGCACTGGGAGGGAGAGACGGTGCGAACAGGCCTCTCCCGCCTCCTCAGGTGAAGGCTTCCCAGCTGCACCCTCAGCGCTCCAGGCGCCCCGAAAAGGGTTCGTCCACTGTGGCGATGCTGCAACGTCTCGCCCGGCAGGGTGGAGCCCGTCCGCTCATGTGACCCCGCGATCGCCGGTAGCTGCCGAACTCTCAAAATGGCGATCGACCTGGCAAGAGCGGGCCCAGCATGAAGAAATGGCCCGGTCACTGGTTGACTCCACCACCGTAGTCCTCCACGACCTTGAAGATTCTACAGGAGCCGCGGGAGTCTCCGACCCCCGATGGGGAATGACTGCCATGATCGCCCGTGGAGTGACGAAACTGTATCCGCGGGACGTCGGCGCTCCCATGCTGGCGCCAGCCTCACTTTGAATTACTAGAATCCTGCAGACCTCAGTTCCGGTGAAAGCACAGTGTGACCCGGTAGGAAAAATTGTTGCACCCCCTCCCCTTTTGAAGTGATAGTTCAAACCACCGATCCTTTCCTTTGCCCTTTTAACTGAACTTTGGACTGCCTCCCCCTCTTTTACATTTTCTAGAGAAAACAAAACATTAACCACTACATTACCATAGCAGTTGACACCAGAACTGTTTTCAAATTGAAAACCAACAACATCTTCAACAGAATCCTTTTTGTTTCTGCTGTGACCCTGCTACAGCACAGGCATTGTCCCCAGCAGTAATTCTGCAATGCCGGTAAGAATAGCTGTGGTGCCTACTGGACTCACTCACCCCCGCGGCGCCCCATGCAGTTATTTGCTGGGCGGCAACTTACTAGACATCACTTTCGTGCCATCTAGATTTCAGCGCGTTCTGCTGCCTTGGAACTATTCGCACAACAGACTGCTACTGACGACCCACCCCCAGGCAACATCTTCTGAATTTTCATAATTTGAAAGAACTAGTAACATGTCCTCATCAGGAATTCAAAAGAAATTGCCACGGTCTCTTCGTTGTTTAAATGTTTTTACTGTTTTTGTTTTGTTGTATATATTTATATGTTATTGAAGTTTTATATTCCTACTACTTTGTTGGAGTGCTATATATTTTTAATGTGACACATAATTGTAAAAACTTTGATGTACAAAGAGTCATTCCTAGAATCTTCCGCTTCAGGCTCGGTCCCCTCCCCAATCACAATACAGGATGGTTTTCAGATAGTAGGAACACGTGTGGTGTGACGGATCTCATCGGGTGTGGGCCTTGATCTACTATAACTCCTTTGAAGAGGGGTGATTCTTTACAGCTGGAGCCATAAACTACATCTGCAGGGCTAGCTGATAGCCTGGACAATCGGACACAGAGGAAGAGGAGTGTCAGAGGGTGCGGTAGTGAATAGGGCGAAAGGGAGGTGTCGGGCGGGCACAGAGTGTGATTCTCAGGGAAGAGCAGCGCAGATGGGGGGAGGTTTATTGCCCATGCATAAGACAGAGAGCGGGGGTGACCAGTGCCTGGGGAAGATGCTTGCGAGGGTGGGGAGCCATGCTACGAATCGACAGCGTGCAGAGAGTGGGTCTGGTCAAGGCATCTAAAATGGCTGCCGTGCACGACAAAAGTGTGGCATTTCAAAAAAGGCAAGATGGCGCAAACAATGTTTTTCAACACTTCCTCATTTCCTTCGAATCGAACGTTAACAGACGTTGGTGCATATTACCAAAGTTAAGCGATATTTATCGCTAACGATGCTTACCAACGAATTTTTTACCGCTAAGCATCGTCAGAAATTATCGAAGATAAACCTTGCTATTATCAAGGTTTATCGCAAATGCGATAAAAAACGGCCGCAATGCATGAATATCGCTAAAAAGTCAGCGATATTCATGCATTACCGAGCTAATGCTCTTAGCCATGTTATCCACCTCCCATTGGATAACATGGCTAAGAACTGCTCAGGGCAGGTGTTACTTTTTGGAGATATTCGCGCTTAGCGCGAATATCTCCAAAAGTTGGTAATAGGAGATATATATCTTGCATGTTGTAATGCAAATTATTGTGGTATATGGAACTCATACCATAATCTCTCAGGAAAGCAGAAACTGATCCTTTTGGGACCGCCTGAGAAGGCCTAGGGGGTGAGGGGTACTCTACTTTGCCCCCTTTTCACGTTCCGAACTATTTTATTTTACTCTCTTCTGTAATTACACAAAATAGCAGCGATAAGATGCATCAGAGACACACAGTGAGAGAAAGGAGGCCGGAGATGAAGAAGAGATGTCAAATACACATTGGAGATAATATAGTGGGAGAAGGGAAGTAAATATGAGTAAACTTACCATGTCACTGTAGTGGGGCTTCATCTAGCCCCAAACAATCGCACAGCTGAGTGTGCCAATTGCAAAATTTTTTTGCTCCTTTGTTCAATGTTAATCCAATTTATGCCATAATCTTTTAACCTTATTAACCTTGTCCTCCAACTTTCGTCACGGGTCCAAACGCTGAGTGTATATGCAATTTCCGAGTTTTTACCATTCAAACCATGTCAATCCAGACTTTGTGAATGAACAGAACTGAGGCATCAATTCAAATCAGGCAGCGTTTATTCATAAAATACCCAATGCATTTCGGGCTCAACGCCCTTCTTCGGGGGTTACTGTAAATAAATAACAAATAGCCACAATCACAAATTGTGTTTTCAACTTCAGTGTCACATTTCTTAATGCCAACCAACTCTTTATACAAATTGCACGATGTTGAAAACATTTCTACCCAAACAATCGCTTTACATTATACATCGATATATGGCAAAGAAACCTGTATGTCAGACAGCCTAACTAATATTCTCCTCCCTGGATCTTAATCATATTCCCATCCTTCAAAAAACTTACCATGTAACATAAAAATGTTGCACTCTATACTATAAGTCTCATTTTATACTACAATCACTTCGCTACAACCTCATAAATTAAAAATAAAAATGAATAATGTCTCAAACAATTTTTGATTTCTAAATATAAATTTATTCTTCAGAATTTTCTAAATTTGAAAGAACTAGTAACATGTCCTCATCAGAAATTTCCTCTTCAATCATCTCATCTGGAATCTCCTCATTAAAAGTCTGCAATGATGATTCTTGTAACTCTATGGTCTCCAAACATTCGATAAATTCGCCATCAACAGATTGATCAAAAAAATCATTCAAGTCATCTCCTCCTTGTGACAATATTTCATTATTGGTGCTGTCAATTTCAATCAATGTAGTGGAATCATTCAAGTCATCTCCTCCTTGTGACAATATTTCATTATTGGTGCTGTCAATTTCAATCAATGTAGTGGAATCATTCAAGTCATCTCCTCGTGACAATATTTCATTATTGGTGCTCTCAATTTCAATCAATGTAGTGGAATCATTCAAGTCATCTCCTCCTTGTGACAATATTTCATTATTGGTGCTGTCAATTTCAATCAATCTAATGAAATCATACAAGTCATCTCCTCCTTGTGACAATATTTCATTATTGGTGCTCTCAATTTCAATCAATGTAGTGGACAATGCAAAAGAAATTGCCACGGTCTCTTCATTGTGAGCCATTTTATTTTGAAATTGCTTGCTGTAAATTGCAGAAAAAAATAATCACTTTCATTTATCGTTTTTAGTAATACATAATATAAAACTAACTTTATCAAGTATTTAGTATAACAGAAGGACTGCAAATAAATAACAGAAAACATTTTTCAAATTATCTTCAAGTGTACAACATAGTTCCCCTTACAAATTAACAACTCACCTTTTTAAAAGTAGGAGAAGTGTTAGTACTGTGTAAATCAAACACCAGAAATTCACCACCAAAAATTCCTCACAAATGTACCTCAGACAGTAGTATCACAAAATGGCTGTGGTTTCCTCTCATTTGAGATATATACATAACCAATTAACTTTCATCACACACAAATACAAAACCAAAGTAACATTTTAATTGGTTCTAAATTTCAACACTTTCAAATGTGTTTTCCCCATGCAATTTTCCATAGGACATTTACATACGTCTACAGCCTGAATGGCTGAACGGAATTACACCAAACTTGGCAAAATGGTACATCAAACCTAAGAGGTCAGGAAGGATCTACTATGCCCCCTTATGGTCATTTGCCCCTTCGCTTTGGCCTCCTCTTGTCTCTCGATCCTACCGAGAGACAAGATGGCGGCCGCTACGGACTGTTTGTAATGTTGACAGACGCCGGAGAACCAATCAGCTTCGCAAAGCTCCGTAACGCGAAAAGTACGCGAAGCGGAGCGCTGTTACAGATATATATCTTTTTTTGAACGTTAATTTCTCAAAATCCACTGGAGCACATATATTGAGACCTAGCAAAGGCACATCGGGCTACCAGTCCCTAATATTTTGCCAAGTTTCGTGCAAATCCATTCAGCCGTTCGATTATTGACATTTAGATACGTCTACAGCCTGAATGGCTGAACGGAATTACACCAAACTTGGCAAAATGGTACATCAAACCTAAGAGGTCAGGGAGGATCTACTATGCCCCCTTATGGTCATTTGCCCCTTCGCTTTGGCCTCCTCTTGTCTCTCGATCCTACCGAGAGACAAGATGGCGGCCGCTACGGACTGTTTGGAATGTTTACAGACGCCGGAGAACCAATCAGCTTCGCTTCACAAAGCTCCGTTGCGCGAAAAGTACGCGAACTGGAGCGCTGCCCGGTCCGCTGTTACAGATATATATCTTTTTTTAAACGTTAATTTCTCAAAATCCACTGGAGCACATATATTGAGACCTACAAAAGGCACATCGGGCTACCAGTCCCTACAATTTTGCCAAGTTTCGTTGGACTCACTTTTAGCCCGAACGGCTGAATGGTTTTCCACCAAACTTGGCAAAATTGTAGGGACTGGTAGCCCGATGTGCCTTTCCTATGTCTCAAGATATGTGCTCCAGTGGTTTTTACGAAAATTAACTTTGAAAAAATATATATTGGGGTACATTGGGCTATATATATGTTAGAGCCCAAATGTAGCCCAATGTAGCCCAATGTAGCCCAATGTAGCCCAAAGATGGCCACCAGAGACAAAAAAAAACCAAATGTAGCCCAAATATCAGCCAGATGTAGCCCAACTATAGCCCAATGACAGAATGTCCCAGAGTGTTCTAAAGAACAACTAGAGCGCTAACAGTCTTACTTATGACAAAAGTATGGCACACCTGAAGTCATCTTGATTGGAATAAAGTGTTAACACTTAAAACATTTAATTTGCAAAGGAACAAAATGAGGGGGTTCATTTTGCCATAGAAATTATGATTAGTGCTGAAGAAAGAAAAATTAGGGCACATTTTGAGTGACTTCTCAAATCCTCTTATATTTCATTAAAAAAATTCTGATATGCAGTCTCCCAAGATGGCCACCAGAGACAAAAGAGCCCAAATGTAGCCCAAATATCAGCCAGATGTAGCCCAACTATAGCCCAATGACAGAATGTCCCAGAGTGTTCTAAAGAACAACTAGAACGCTAACAGTCTTACTTATGACAAAAGTATGGCACACCTGAAGTCATCTTGATTGGAATAAAGTGGTAACACTTAATACATTTAATTTGAAAAGGAACAAAATGAGGGGTTTCATTTTGCCATAGAAATTTTATATATATATATATATATATATATATATATATATATATATATATATATATATATTCACTGAAAAAACCATAGGTTACACACCAGTTATAGTTAGGAATTAGAGTTTAAAAAACCTTTGAAATTCACTGAAAAAACCATAGGTTTCACACCAGTTATAGTTAGCTGGAAATTTTACTCGCATAAAACCATTGAAATTCCCACGTTATAGTTAGTTGGACTCACTATAACTTGCACGTCTGCAATGCACAGCTGATGACGTCACATGCTACATCACTCATGCATATATTTAAATATTTAAACATTACTCGCTAATATATGTATTCACTAAGATACACTTAATAAACCAGTTAACCAATCAATTTTTTTTTTAAAACACTGAAAAAACCATAGGTTTCAGGCCTTATATAGTTAGGAATTAGCATTTAAAAAACCTTTGAAATTCACTGAAAAAACCATAGGTTTCAGGCTTTATATAGTTAGGAATTAGCATTTAAAAAACCTTTGAAATTCACTGAAAAAACCATAGGTTTCAGGCCTTATATAGTTAGGAATCAGCATTTAAAAAACCTTTGAAATTCACTGAAAAAACCATAGGTTTCAGGCCTTGTATAGTTAGGAATTAGCATTTAAAAAAACCTTTGAAATTCACTGAAAAAACCATAGGTTTCAGGAGTTATATAGTTAGGAATTAGTTTTTAAAAAACCTTTGAAATTCACTCAAAAAACTATAAGTTTTAGTGGTGTTATAGTTAGCTGGACATTTTACTCATACAAAACCAATGAAATTGCTCCTATATAGTTAGTTGTACTAACTATATTTTGCGCACCCGCAATCCACTGCTGATGATGTCACATATTAGATCATTCATGACATGGTCAGTGACATCACTGATGACATCTCAAATGACATCACTGATGACATCACTGATGACATCATCCACGTGACAATCACATACACCTTTTCATACACTATTACAATTTTTCATCACTGTTTGTAAAATACAGAGTATCATATTTAAATCCATTGTCACAGCAATACAAGTATCTAAAAATCCACTCAGTGATTCATAGATGTATACACACATCTAATCACTTATCTATGGATTCACTCATACATGCTGTCAATGAACAATAGAACACTATCAAAAATACTTATACATCTATATCGACATTAAACAACAGCACGCATCCTATTCACATATGAAGTCATCCTACTCACTTATGCAAACAATGGATCATACTTACATATTTACTTAGCAAAACACTTATACAAACACCACTTCTTCTATTCATTTAGATAGTAAGTCATACTTAGTGAATTATAAAATCATTATTACAAGTATACAGTTATCCATACAGTCACTCACACAATCATTGTGTCTTATGTATACTTATTTATATACAACAACTGACACATACACTGCCTTTTATTTTTCTAGTTTGTTGGACCTGTACCTTTGAGAAATATATTTGCTCATCACCACACCCATAAAGAGATTCCCTCACCCAAACTGTTAGAACATGTGGTTTTAACTTCATATATCTACTGAATCAACTATTCACACATCTTTGGACAGTCACACCCCCCCCACCGAACCACACACACTTTCACACTCCCATACAAATACTCAGTTAACTAATCAATAACTAATATAGACTTTCACATAGCTAGTAACCAACTGTAAATCAGTTTACACAACAACTGATAAAGTGATACAGATATTCACACAGTTTAGTCACTATCCACTATATTTAGTGAGACATTATAAATTGGTCAAGTAAACAGTCAATTACACTGCTACTAAATCCTCCATCCAAATATTTATTTATATATATCCACTCATTCTTCAATGTAAATTGCTATATATATAATGCATATTTAAATAACGAAGCAAACCACATTCACTGGATGATGTCATCAGTGATGTCATCAGTGATGTCATTTGAGATGTCATCAGTGATGTCACTGACCATGTCATGAATGATCTAATATGTGACATCATCAGCAGTGGATTGCGGGTGCGCGAAATATAGTTAGTACAACTAACTATATAGGAGCAATGTCATTGGTTTTGTATGAGTAAAATGTCCAGCTAACTATAACACCACTAAAACTTATAGTTTTTTGAGTGAATTTCAAAGGTTTTTTAAAAACTAATTCCTAACTATATAACTCCTGAAACCTATGTTTTTTTCAGTGAATAGGTCAAGGGGTGCTGCAAAATAGTATTTGAATTTCTTAGAACCGCTACGCGTTTCGAGACAAGCCTGTCTCTTGATCACACGATTTTACAGCTCTACAGTGACGTGCTTAAATAACAACAGACATAGAAGAGGCACTATTATCCAGCCACATCCTGTGTTGTACTTGGCAGATATCTTGGAAGGGATTACATTTCAGTGTCATTTCGAGCATTTAAACTGTAATATATGCAAAAACATGGATTGCAATTCATCTTGCATAACGTGGTCCAACACAAATATAAAATTATTAACAGTCCCTCAACGGGTTTCAGAAATAACGTAAGGCAGTGGAATTCATGTACACACAGTAACGTACGTTGTCTGCTACTGTTATGAGGATACAGTTAATACTCTCGGTCTAGTGCCGCTGCCTCAAAATCTATGGTGTTCAAAATCTCCATGCATCCACTACTCATAGCTAGATCACTAAAGATATTACCGGTCTAGTGCCCGTGGAGTACGATCTGCCAATTCCAATGCCAAGTCTGCTACTATGAAAATACCGAAGAAAGATCCACAACTTGCGGTCTGTACCGCCACCTGGACTCTGTGGTATACAAGTTCCTCGTACAGCCATACAGCTCAATTTCTATAGCTATCTTAGGTCTAGTGCCCGTAGATAGATATCTTCGGTCTAGTGCTGGCTGAAAGAAGTGGTAAAGGTGCGGCTGGAGAATATTACAAGCCCAGTGGTATTGGAAAATAGGATCCTCTATCCATGTTCTATCCTATTGGTTCATATATCCACAAAACCATAATAAAGTGAAGAAAGTGAAAAAAGTGAACAAAAGTGCTACAGTATATCTACAATATCTAAAAAGTCTCTTATCTCCAGTGCTGGTGCAGAATCCATCCATATTAAGAAAAGGGTAGGGAACCGGTGTTGTGCTCATAAACGTGAAAGGTCCCTTCATTTTCTCCTTTGAAAGATAGCAGAAACAAGAGACTGTATTTAAAATCAGAATAAAATCTCAAAATATACATTAGGAGTATACAGCTCACTGTAACATCACAGTCTAAGTCACTTCCGGCATTCAATCTTCATGTAAATGGGTTGCAAGTTCTTCATCGAGATTATGCCCTCCCGGGAATATGGTTTCTAATTTCATGATCCATTTGGATTCTTTTTTTCTTAATGCCAGTTCATGGTTTCCTCCCCTTCTACCCAGATTGACCTGCTCAATTGCAAAGTATCTAAGGAGGGCATTATCAGATTGATGCATCTCCTGGAAACGGCGGGCAATGGGGTACTGTGCATCGATATTGGTGAAAGCTCGTAGATGCTCTTGAACACGTTTCTTTACCATACAAACAGTACTTCCAACATATCTGCGTTAACATGGACATTCAAGAACATACACAACATAATTAGTATTGCATGTTAGAAATTGACGGATTGTCCTTTATGGATGCGTCCTGGAATTTCGATATATTTGACCGTATAGCTGTTCTTACACGCTCTAGTGTCCACATGGATAAAACCCTTTAATACCATGTGTCTGGTGTGTTCGTGTATCGGTGATATCCCCTCTCACTAAGATAGCCCTCAGACTCTTCCCCTTTCTATATGTAATACGAGGTCGATCACTCAGTTTGGGACCTATGATGTTGTCGGTTTTTAGAATTTTCCACTTATCAGCAAGGATTTTCTGGATCTTGTTAGATTCTTAATTAAAGGTAGTAATGACCCTAGAGGTCCCTCCTTCTTTGATTGTATTTCCCATAGGGACCGCCAGGCCCCAAAAAAGCAGAATCGGTAGACTTTGTGCTCGGTGTGCGAATCCTGCAGAGAAAATGAGAAAAAAAGGAAGTGCAACCTCCCGCGCTTCGTTTTAATGAGCTCCCGGGTGGGCCAGGTTGCGGGGGCAATGCCAAAATTATATAGCGGAGGGCCCCGCAGCCCCGGGGACCACCACTGGCGCGGGACTATGCTAATTATATGCAGGGGCACGTGACCCCCGCAGCCCCTGGGACCACCACCTCCCCGGGGCGTGTTTAATTTGATGGGGGGCCTCCCAGGCTCCTTCAAGCCCTGGGGGCCTGCACCTCCCCTGGGCTTTATTTAGTTATGGGTGGGGGCACGAGGACCCCCGCAGCCCTGGGGACCGCCACCTCCCCAGGGCTTCTTTATTTTGTGTGTGGGGTGCCACACGGACCCCCCAAGCCCTGGGGACAGACACCTCCCTGGTGCTTTTGTAATTTATTTGCGAGGGCTCGCGAGCCCCCCCCAAGTCCCAGGGACTAACACTTCCCTGGGGCTGTCAAATAATGGGAGGGGGCAGCGCGGCCCCCCTACTGGAGCCCTTGATGGCCCTGGGGACCGCCACCCCTCCAGAGCCGTCTCCTGCAATGTCCCGGGGTGCCCACCCTTGGGACATTGCTGTTTACTATGACAGGGCGGAGCATGGCTCCCGACCTGTCATAGCAAACTCTGCTTCGCTTCATGGAAGCAAGAGCAGGAAACCTGCTCTCACTTCCATGTAGCGAAGCAGATTGCTTTTTGGCAAGGGGAGTTGCATGTTAGCAGCTCCCCTTTCCCAAAAGCAATGCTGGCTCTGGAAGGAGGCAGGGAGCCAGCAGGGACCATGGGGGCATTGGGGCTCCCCCCCAGGTCCCCAACTTGAGGGCCCGCCTTGGGGGATGGGGTCCCCGGGGCCAGAAGTGGCCTGGGAGGGGGGCCACACAGCCCCCTCACTTTAAATTAAAAATACAAACTGTCGGGCCCCGGGGATGGGGTCCCCGGGGCCAAAATCGGCCTGTGGAGGGGGGCCGCATTGCCCCCTCCTTAAATTTAAATATAAAATGGCCAAGCCCCGGGGAATGGAGGCCCAGGGGCCAGTAGTGGCCATGGGAAGGGGGCCATGCGACTCCTCTTCCTTATAAATATTGTTTTTGAAAAGAGGCCATGCCCCAGGGATGGGGCCCCCGTGGCTGAAATCGGCCTCTATAGGGGGCAATGCGGCCCCCTTCCTGTTTTTTTTATATTTTAATTTTTTGGAAAGGGTCATGGAAATACTAAAAGAAGGGAGGCCACACAGCCCCCTTCTAAAAATGTATTTTTTTAAAAGCTGGCATCTCGCCGGAGGTCCCGCCTCCTCCCTGCACCACTCTACAAACGCGCCCCCTGGTGCGTTCTAAGTTGGGAAATTAAGTCCCCTTGAATACTAAGGGTCCCTTGGGCCAACTAGCCCACCAGGTACCTCCAGTAAGCGCCACACAGCTGGATTGCAGAGAGATGGTCCGAGGCCATGCCCCTTTTTACACCACTCTGCAAATGTGCCTCTTGGCGCACTGCTGGTGGGGCGATGAGGTCCTCTTTTATCCTGAGGACCTCAGGACACAAGTAGACTTCATCCCCCAAGCAGCAGTGCCCCACGAGTCGCATTTGCACAGTTGTGTAAAAAGGGGGCATGGCCTTTGAGCACTCTCAACAATCTACCTGTATGGGGCTTACTGGAAGTAACAGGAGGGCTGGTTGGCCCCCCGGGGCCCTCAGGAGGAAAGAGGAATTCATCCCCCAACCAAGAGCGCGCCAGGAGGTGCGTTTGCAGAGTAGTGTAGGAAGGGGGCGTGGTAATGTGTCCACCTCTCAGCAATCACACTGTGTGGGGCTTACTGGATGTAAGAGGTAGGCTTGTTGACCCCTAAAGGACCCCCAGCAGTGAAGGGGACTTCAATCACCATCCAAGAGCGCGCCAGGGAGCGCGTTTGCAGAGTGGTGGGCAAAGGGGGCGTGGCGTGCTATGAGAACTTACCAATCCTGCTGTGTGGGACTTACTGGAAGTAATTGGAGAAGTATTGCCCCCCCAAGGATGGCCTTGGGGGCCACTACCCCTCTTGTTACCTCCAGTAAGTCCCACACAGTGGGATTGCTAAGATATCTTCGAAAGGCCATGCCCCCCTTTCTCCCCCACTCTGCAAACGCGCCGCCTAGGAGATTACGGGAAGGGGATGAAGTCCAATTTACTCTTGAGGGACTTTGGGGGCCAAGAAGCCTTCCTGGTACCTCCTGTAAGTCCTACGCAGTGGAATTCCTGAGCGCTGGTCGAAGGCTCAGCATCCTTTCTCCACACTCTGCAAACACAACTACTAGTTAAAGGAGTGTTTGCAATGTAATAGGTTTCACATTTGCGAGAGTAAGAGCTATTGGTGTTGTAAATGTAAAAGTTTATTACTAATATTTTTGGGAGTGGAGTGATTGTACGTTGTGTTGCACCCCGTCTCAGGGTGGAAATTGCTATTGGACTAAAAGGCAGCTATAACAGTGGGTTTCACACTTTCAAACATGGAAATGGTTTTATTGGCAAAAAGCATGGTGTCCTTTGAAAAATAGCAAGAGACATCAGACACTGAACACCTTACAGAAAACAATTTGAAGATCTGTAACTGCAAATGAAATAATCACATATTTTTGCAAGGTAAAAAATGTAAATGTATTCATTATGAATTGCTCTAGCCTCTGTGTTGCTTCTCTGTTTGGACCTCCTAGCTCTGCATTTCACTTCTATTGCGCTTACTAGCTAATGTAGGGAAAAGTGCAATTTTTCTTATGTGCTGCAGTCAGGACCACGCTGCACACTTACACTGCAGGGATGACTTTCCAGCTGAGCAGTGACTCACACACCACAGCTCTTGGCTCCTCTCAGGCCAGCTCAAGCTCTCTGAAGTTTTTGCCAGGCTGCTTGATGGTGCCGTCATGTGACAGACAGCCTGTGGCGTCCCTCTCCTACAGGTCACACTAGGGATGCAGTCATGGCCTCTCCTCCAGGGTAAACGCACATGACTGGCGAGCTTCACTGATGATACTGAAGTTCAGATCCATCTTGGCTGTAGATGATGTCCAGATGGGCTGAAGGGGACTGCTGCTGTTAGGGAACAAATTCTACTCCAAGCCCTCCATCACAAACTCAACATCACAGCACAGACCAACGTAAGTGTAGTGGACTACGCCAACTAGGCAGGTGTGGCAACAAGGGAAATTAAGACCTGCAGCCGCCAGTGGCCCTATCACTGTCTGTCACATGTGATCACTGACGTCAGTAATAAACAGGCTTGGCGCAAATTGTAGGTAACAGCTTGTGATAGTTTGCAGCACTTACCACTCCAAGCCTGACAGCCAGCAGCAACGCAGCTCGAGAGAGCTAAAGGCGTGCTGGCTGTTTTTACTATACATCTCATTCAGCAGCTCACAACGGCCCAGAGGAGCTATAAAGCGTGACTAATTCATTTTAGTGCTATGATGCGGACACCAGCACTAAAATGCATTAGTCTAACTCTTGATGTGTGAGACTTGGTAGGGCTGAAATATTCTTATTATCATACCTAAATCTCAAAATGCAACTGGTCTAATCAGAAAACATTCTTTCTTGTTGCAGGCAGTTATAATAAAATCCTGAAATTTAGATTTAATCACCAGATATTGTCTTACTCCGTTCAATGTGAAGAACAAATTCTTTTGGCATTGTCTTTCAACTGACTCCATCAACTCTTTATGTGTGTTGCATATAGGTGACACAATTCAGTCTTTTCTGTGACATAGTTGACTTTAACAAGTTGACTTTAACAAAGTTTTTAGCTGGCAGAAACCAATTAAGTTTCTCTCAGCTCAAAGATTATACTGACATAACTCGGAGAAGCTGTCGTAGCTTCTCAACCTATGTAACAAAAGCTCTCTCTGTTGAAAGCATTTTTCAGAGTAAAAATGTATGTAAACATACTTGAAAATGTAGTTAACTGAGCTAAGGGTAGCAAAGTGTCAATTTCTTGATATTGATCAATGGTGTCTTGTGTGTGTCTCTGAGTCCATTTTTGTGGTTTGAGTCCATAACACCATTCTCTATAATAAACCCTCAGTCATTTTGAAAGATGAAGATGTAATCACACATTGAATATTATTGAGTTTGATTAATGTATCATACTGTAACGAAGTCGCCATCCCACTATTACCTCCACTGATGCTGCCCTCGGTGAGAAAACTGTAGTAATACGTATTCATTTGGAATTTAACAGTATCTTAGGCAATGTGACATCAATAATGAAAACAGTATCCATCATTCAGATGTCACCTACTACCCCAGTCTTCTAGAAGAGTCTTCACAATCTAGTTGTCAAAGAATGGAAGTGCCTAAAAACAGGGCTGTTAAAAAACATTAGACCAGACCTCCAGTTGGCAATTCACAGGGGTTAGCAGACAGCACCACTCGACCACTACATGTGGTCCTGTTAGAAATGGGGGTCTCTAATTGGCAAAGGTAGGTACCTTTGTCCAAATAGGGACCCTTGCTTCTAGTCAGGGTAAGGGGAATACACACTTTAGATAACCCCTGCTTACCCCCTGGGTAGCTTTATACGAGGAGACAGACGTATCCTAAAGGCAATGGGTTAATTATTTGTACTCAAAACACACAGTAATACAGTGATAACATCACAAATGGACACCACAACGGTTTAGGAAAAATAAAGTATCTTGATCTGAACTCAACAAGACCAAAATGACAAAAATCCAGCATACATGTAATAAGAATATGACTTTAAAACGGGTTTAAACAACTTGGCCTATAAAAAACTAATGATGCATGATTTCTATAAAAGTACCTGTTGTTGTGACAAAATTCACAAGGCCAAACAGCCGCAGAGATGGGAAGCATTGAAAAACAAAGAAATGCATCACTACCTGAGACCATGGGGAGGTGGTGCGACACTTCTGCTGCACGCAGGAGAACTAATGCGTTGAATCCGGTCTGTAGGGGGAAGTGATGCGTTGATTCCGAGAAGGTTCTGGGCCGCGGGTGATGCATCAGGAAAATTTGCCAAACAGGTACAATGCATGGAAATATGGGATGCGTCAGCGATTGAAGCGGCGAGTGGTGCTGCGTCGGTTTCTTCAGCTGCGATCCCTCGATGCATTGATTCTTACATACCGTTAATAGTAAAGTAAAACTACCTGTCCCATAATGCTAAACGCGACACCAAAACGCTGACCTTTCGCCTGGGAGCCCAGAGTTGCCGTGCTCAGCCCGCCCTTGACCCTTGTGGGTCCCGCCATTCCCTGCAGCTGCTTGCGCACCCGCTTCGCGGGTGCCGCTTCGCAGGTTGAGGCGAGGGGAAGGTGCTGATTTGGGAGGAAGTCGCCAGGAGCATCCAACCGGCTGCTGTGGGAGAGCACTAGCAGGGACTCAGAAGACCAGGAGTCCCTGCGCTGCACAGGTGTGCACGGCCGCCCCACAGCGAGACACGCCCACCCCGCCTGCAACGCCCCCTATCTAACACCACGTCAGACGCTCAGCGGGACGCGAGCGGGACGCCGAGCGAAGCCCGAGCAAAGGGCGGGCAGTCTGTGGCAGTCAGGGGCTGTCAGAGGCTGGGCTGGGCCAGGTTCCTAACATCATCTACACTGGCCCTGAACGGTACTGTGATATTGCCAGAGGGTAAAACCCCAATCATGTCTACTCGCTCTGGGAAACTGCTCAGAGCTGGGGCCGAAGGGGTTGGGGGAAATCCTACGATAGGAACTATGGACAGGTTTATAACCAGAGTAGCGGCAGTCATAGAGAAGGAGATCGCGATGACGGAACGTCGCCTTTCCGGGGATCTCCTACCAGTCAGACGATCCTCTCTTGGCTCTGCGACCAAAGCCTTGTCACATCTCCCAATTATGGCTCCATCCCCACTTATTATAGATGTGCCTGAGCAGCCCCGGTTGTCTGAAATAGGCGAAAGCATAGACAGGTTAGAGAATTTAGTAGCACAGTCAATACCAGGTGGTGCCAGCGACGAGACTGTGGGAGGGTGTGTTCTACCTTTGCTTTCCCCTGTTACTAGTCAAAACTCCCCGTTGCCAGACCCTGCTCCTCCTGTGGGTCCCTCATTGCCTTGCACGTTTCAGGGTGCTCCGAAACAAGCCAAGAGGAAAAGGGTTGTGAGTGTACGTAAAGGTAGCCATCCCATACTTTTTAAGTGCCCCAGGAAGCAAAGGTTAAGGGCCACGGTGTAAAATTAGGCAATGGTCAGAGCCCAGAGCACATGGATGGGTTAGGAGGGTCTCTGTCTCAGGAAATGGGACTTGATACTGACGGAAAGCCACCTCCTATCCAAGTCTCAGTTTCCCTGGACCAAATTATTGATGCGCTCAAACACTCTCTGACACCGCTTATAGACCAAATCAAGAGGGTGGAGGCTAGAGTAAATAGTCTTGAGCAGTCGACTCTTGACAATTTTTTTTCACTCAAGACTTCGATCAAACATCAGACTAGGAATAGTGAGGACCCCACATGTGGCAGTTTGGGAAAAGGAGCAGCAGTTGTTGCTGCCCCGGTACAGGATTCAGTTCCGCCAAAGGCGGCTTCTCCAATAGCACTAAATGTGGGTCCAACTTTTACTACCACTGCCCCACCTGTGTCCAAACCAGGTTCCGCCCTACATTCTATTTCAACCCAAGGGAACCCCACTAAGATCTCTAAAGTGCAAAATAAAGCAACGCAACCAAAGGCTCCAGAGGGTGGCTGTATTTCTAAATCTAAGCAACCACCCCTAAACAGTGCCAAGACTAAGGGAGACGGGGCAGCTTCATCAGTTAAACCTGCCAAAAATCATTCGGCAGCACCTGCTCTAGCTGCACCCGCCTTGAAGAAATTTTCTGGCAGTCCCAATGCTGATCTCCCCCCGGACTGCCATCCGTATGTCGTTGTCCTGGTTAAGGTCCCACCCTTGAAAGACAACCAACTAGAGACCCACCAGGCCTTAAAAAATAACAAGCATTGGCATAGCCAATAGGTCTCGCCTTTGGGACCTTACAAGTGTTTAGCCATGCAACAGTTGTTGTTTCACCAAGGATATTGTGCTGGATAAACAAACACTTATAAGGTCCCAAAGGCGAGACCTATTGGCTATGCCAATGCTTGGTGCTCCTGAAGGGATGGTAATATTCGGGCAGAGTGAGTGACATGGGCAGAATAAGGCTGGGACAGACTCAGTCACTTGTGAGACAGTCTGATACTTCTGGGGAACCCAACGGGGTGAAGCAGCCAGCCTCAGAGGCCGTATGCTGATATCTTTGCTAGCACAGTCAAGCGTCTGCCTGATGTCATTGGTAGACAGACCTAGTGCCAGATAGGCTCGGTTGGGGGGGGGGACACTCACACCCTAGTACAATAACAGCACCATTTAATTAAATACTTATAGGGAAGGCAGTAGGCGCAAAGACAGGAGAAGTTCACTACGGACAAAGGAGTGGAAGGAAGAAGGAAAAGAGAGAGTCTGTTTGTGAAATCCCTCGCCAGCCCAAACACACAAGCACTATCTTTGGATCTTGTATTGCTGTCTGTCTGCTGAGGGCGGAGGGGCCAATGCGGGCAAGCTTAGTGTGATGTTTTGGAGTGAAAAGCTCTAGCATTGCGCCGGGGGGGGGGGGGGGGGGCGGGGGAAGCTCTGGCATTGTGGAGGAGAATATCTTCTGGAAGTTAAAGTAAATAGATTTATTTTAGTCAGTCACGACATTTTAGAACTGGAGAAAGTCGTGTTACAGATATTAATACAATTGAAGAAAGCTGTGTTACAAAATTAATAGCCTCTAATGCGCGCAAGATGACTAGAATGTGCAAACAGCTTGAATTCTGGAGAACTGTTTATTTTATCAGCTGTTGTAATCTGCATACTTTAAAAATAAACTGAGCGCGAAGGAGCAGAGACAACGTGAAAGTGTTACAAAAGAGTTTAAAGATTACAAGAAAAGTGATGGAGTGTTGGCATAAATTACTAAAGCAATATTCATTTGTGAAAAGATCAAAACAATGCATCTACGGTGGAATTGATGTCTCATATGGAAGTAAACTGTCAGCCTGATTGTTTTGCGAAAGATTACATGAGCAGCGCGTAGCTAATTACTGTTCTGCCGGCTGTTCAAAAGTAAACAATGCGCGATGCTTCTGAAGGGCCGATAGGGCTGGGACAGAGTTGGTCATTCGTGAGACAGGTTGATTCTTCAAATGAGCCGGTAATATTGGGGCAGAGTCAGTGACTTGGGCAAGAGGGTGTTTCTAAAGGGCTGGTAGGGCTGGGACAGAGTCGGTAACTCGTGTGACAATTTGGTGCTCCTGAAGGGCTGGTAATATTCGGGCAGAGTGAGTGACATGGGCAGAATAAGGCTGGGACAGACTCAGTCACTTGTGAGACAGTCTGATACTTCTGGGGAACCCAACGGGGTGAAGCAGCCAGCCTCAGAGGCCGTATGCTGACATCTTTGCTTGCACAGTTAAAGGCAGAGGAAACTGACGACATAGTATGGGGAGCAGCAGCCTTTGATGTGCCGGCCGGCCATGCAGTGAATAATTAGGGGAGGAGAAAGCGCAAAGCAACAGATGGCATTTCTCCTTCCCTAATTATTCACTGCATGGCCGGCCGGCACATCAAAGGCTGCTGCTCCCCATGCGGCTCGGGCACGTCCACGCTGGAAAATAGTCAGAAGGAAATAGGAGATGACGATATGAGCTATCGGCATTATAAAGGGTTATCTTTTGTTTTGAGTAATTTATACATTTTTAAAGAAATTTAGTATTTCTGTATTGGTTCTTAATGCAGCGAGGCTCATTTATAAACCCCACGTGATAAGGCAACACGACCCTTGAAGAAGTAAGCTTGTCAAGGGCGGGGAGAGGATAATGGGGGCTCGGCACAGTTAATTTGCTGATGAGGGACACTGGCCGAAAGATTGGAATCCTAATGAGTAAAGTTTGGGTGAATTACTCTCGTAACTGGGGAGTAAGGCATGACTAGTATGAATGAAGCCACAATTCAGTGCACATAGATGAACAAGCATTCCAATATTTATTTTATTTGGTTCTCAGCTTTCTGTGAAAGAGAATCCGACGTTACAGAACGCAAAAGCGTCACCTCAGAGCAGCTCGTTCAATATACAAAACCAGTAACCCAGCTTGTAAATAAAAATAGTTCACCTAATCGTCGTTATAAGTGATGTGAACTACTTTATTTGGGTATAACAGCACATTGTCCTTATTACAGTTTCACAGAGGTGTCTCTTTTCCTAGTATTACGTCCTCTCAATTACAAGTTGTGGAGCGTTCTTGGAAAGCTTGGAGCGCTCTGCGATAGATGTTCAATAAGGTTAGCAGCAAGGGAAATGTATTGTTTTCTCTTTTAAACAAGTAGATTTTAAAGAGCGAGACATGCGTGCAGCCCGGCCTGTTAAGCAAGATGCACCCTTTGAAGTCACGGCCTGCGGCCGTGAATAAGTGAGGGCGGGGGGCGGGGCAGCAGAAGCCTTTGATGAGGCAAATGCTGCTGGCAAAGCTGGCTGGGGAGGGGGAAAGTTTATGGCCCAAAAGCGCGTGCCTGTGGCCACGTGAACTCGATGAAAACCGCCCGAAAAAAAAGCGGTGGTTTCACGAGGATTTCGAGCACTTGAATTCACGCCATTTCCCATTCCTTCGGAATGGAAAAGGCGAGACCTAAAAACCTTCATTGGCTAAAAACAAATAAACCACTCCCTGCGGGCGTAGACGGATTAATCATTGGTGTCCGCAGGGTGGGCTGGGTTGGACAGGGTAGGGAGCAGTTGGAGGGAGACTGCGTTATTATCAACTTCCAGGACAACAGAGTAGCCAGATTGATCTGTAGCCAAGACCAAGCGGTGGGTGGCTCTGGAATTAGCGCAGTGGACCTGACCTATTTTTACCCACGGCCTGCTAACCACGCCATTTTTAGGCCTATTATGGGGGAAACAAGCAAGGGTGCTAGTAGTGGACTATGTAGTATGTCTACGCCCCTTTTCTACCCCCAGACCGGGTGGTCAGGCCAAAATTGTGGCCTCAGGAGCTACTGACTCGAGATAACGGGCGGACTGGATAGGGAGGAACTGGGCGAGTCTCCACACGGTACTGCAACGCCACCTATTTCTCCCTCCCTTAATAAAACCCAAACTACACCACCGGTTACCTTGGACCCTTTGGGGGGCCTAGTTTCTATTGGTGTCAGGGGGTTACTGCCATGCTCGGATAGGGTGGCTCCAGGTCAAGAAATAGTTTCCCCATGCGCTCCAGCTGTGACGGACCAAGTCTTGAAGGTCTTCAGCTGGAACGTTGCTGGAATAGCCAGAAAGCTGGCATTGCCCGACTGGAATGCACTAGTGGATGAGTACTCCATATGCATTTTCCAGGAGACATGGAGTAGGGAGCCAGTACATAGGGTGGGGTACTCTGCTTATGCCATCCCAGCTGTTTGCCCAGATTCGGGCAGGGGACGACCTTCGGGGGGCCTCCTTATCTGGGTAGCTTCATCCCTAAATTGCAGGGTAGTGGAAACCAAGACTAATAGCCCAGATTTGCTTAATATCACATTGAAGGACGCCAGGGGTTGTGCCGTTTTAAATATATTCAATGTCTATGCCCGAGGCACCAAGGGGGGAGGCAGTCCCCCACAATCGCACTGTTGGAGGATTTGTTAGGGGCAACTCCATATAAAGCCTGCACCATGGTTGCAGGTGATGTCAACTGTACGTTCGAGCCCTTGGGCTCGGATGTTACTCAGGACCAGGATGAGGAGGATGGTAAGAGGGGGATACCAGTCCTAGAGCTGCCCCCGATCAAAAAGTGGTCAGAGGTGGCACTGCAGCTAAATGCCCTTAGTATAGAGTATGGCCTGAGGGCTCTAAATGGAAGGACTAGCTCGGATAAGGGGGGTGCCCATACATACAATAGGCCTAATCACACATCAAGAATTGATTACATCTTGCTTGATGTGTGTCTATGGAGCTCAGTGAGGGATATGGTAATAGTGCCTTCAGTCGAAAGTGATCACAATTTGTTGTCCTTTACTCTAGCCCCCTGGTGGTCTGTCAGCAGTGGGGGTCCTGTACCTACCCCCACAGTTGATTTAGGCGAGCCGGAGGTATCCCTTTGCGGTAGGCGCCTGAAGTGGCCAACACTTGTCTTGTCTGCGGGAAAACTTGAGGCTGTGTCCCAACTTCTGGCCCTAGCCCTTCACAACTTAGGCACGGTCGATGGAGGCCTGGGGGAGGTATGTGAAGCATTTTGCAACCTAACTGGGGCCCTGACAAATTTGTTCACTGTGCGCCAGAGGCATGCTGGGGAGAAAGAAAGGGCTAATAAAAGAGAGGGCTGGTATACCCACAACTGCAGGGAGGCGAAAAAAAACCTAGTTGAGGCAGTAAAAGCAAAATCCCAAGTCAGGACAAGGGAGGCTAGGAAGGTTTACTCCAAGTCTATTCAGATAGCAAAGAAGGAATGGGAGGAGAAATCCTGGGCGGATCTGCTGGTTGCTAGCAAAGGCAAAGACGCCAGGGGGTTTTGGAAATTGATAGGTTCCCGTAGTAGACCCGATGATACCTTGAGGACCTGTACTATTCCACCCCAGAGCTGGTTTCACCATTTCGGGGCCTTATACTCAGCGGTAGAAGGGCCCCTAAATGAGCCAGCTGTATTCCCCTTTTCGATGGAGGCTAGCACCCTTGCCTTGTTCACACCGCGGGAGGTTGAGAATGCCATTAAGACCGTGGTCCCATTGAAAGCTGCTGGCCCGGATGGGCTCCCAGGGGACTTACTGCGTGCCTACCCATCCGACTGGGGTCTCATGATCTCGGCCCTCTTGAATGCCATCCTGGAGGGTGGCTCGATCCCAGAGTCGTGGAGAGGGGCAGTGGTAGTCCCATCTACAAAAAGGGTAGTAGAGACATTCCAGGGAATTATAGGCCAATAAGCCTCATTGACTCTACACAAAAAGTAGCCGGAAAAGTTACCCTGGGGAGAATCCTTCATTGGGTGGATGAGAACCAAGTTTTATCGGACTTTCAGGCAGGCTTCCGCTCAGGAACAGGCACTATCGAGCAGGTCTTTAGGTTAACACTTCTGCACTGGAAGGTGGTGGAACTGGGCAAGGGCAGTCTCTACTTGGCCTTCATCGACTTGAAGACTGCCTTTGACCTAGTTCCCAGGGAGGAACTCTGGAGGGTTCTCCACGGCCTGGGCTTGCCCCCGTACATTTTGTTTCTCCTTACCAAACTCCACATGAACAACTTTGCCCAGGTTCGCTGGGGGAGAAATGGCGAAACAACAGATAGGATCCTGGTTTGTAGGGGTGTCAGACAGGGTTGCGTGTTAGCTCCCACACTTTTTTCTTTATATGTAAACGGTGTGGTGGAGCATCTGCTTCAGGAACCAGCGGACGCACACTGCCTGGGGGGTGTGCGGATCCCAACATTGTTGTTTGCGGATGACACTCTCCTTATTTCAAAGACCCCCCAGGGGCTTCAGAAGTTGTTGACCCGTTTTCAGGACTTTTGTGTAACCAGAGGGTTGGTGATAAATGTGGAAAAAACGAAATATTTGATTCAACACCCACCAAGGAAACCAGGTCGTCCTCCCACTTTGAACTCCGTCCCTCTGGAGAAAATATCCGAATTCGATTATTTGGGTCTACGCCTGAATGATAAAATGAGCTGGTCTTCCCACATCGACAAGATGGTTCTTTGTCACAAAAGGGTAGGGGGTGCTTTACTTAAGGAATATCATGCATCTCCCAGATGCTCAGTGGCGCCTGCAATTGAGATCTACAAGGTAAGGGGGGTTACTTCTGCCCTGTATGGCGAAGAGCTATGGGGTCACTGTAATTTGGACTCCCTCTCCAAGGCCGAAAATAAGCTCTTGAAGGACCTCTTAGCTCTCCCCTTGAGTACCCCAACAGTTCCGGTGCTCCTGGATGTGGGCTGCAGAAGTATCAAAGACCAGGCCCGTCTTCGCCCATTGCTTTTATGGTCCCGCATATGGAGGGTCCCGGAACTTAAATCCTATGCCGAGGGTTTATCAGAAGTAATGAACATGGGGGGCTGGAACAAGATCAAGTGGCTGAGGGACACAAAAAACTATTGGGGGAATTGGGCCTGGGAGATTGCTGGTCCACAAAATCTGCTCCTCCAAAGGCAGTCCTCAAAAAACTATATTGGGACTGGGTCTCCTCCCAACTAATTGGGAATCCACATCACTGCAAATTGACTGCAGTGTTCCTTAGAATAAAGGATGTGGTATTATACGAACCCTACATGGACCTAATCACTATGCCTGCGGATAGGGCCCTCTACTTCAAGTTCAGAGTTGGCACTCTCCTGCTAGGGGCAACTGTATCTAAGTGGAAGTCCCATGCTCATTTATCCCCCTTTGCGCCCGCTGCCAAGCCAGGCCTGAAACGGTGGCACACGTTCTTTTTGAGTGTCCAGACTATATCCACCCAAGGAGATACTGGTTGAAACCCCTCTTCAAACGCCTGGGCACACGCATGCATTCGGTGGCTCTCCGAATTTTATTGACTGATACCTCCCCTCCCATAGTCTGTGGTGTCTCCAAATTTTTAAAACGTTCTTGGTTGATTCGTTGCAATAGATTGTCTATTTCGGTTTAATTCATTTTTAGCTAATTTATTCTAGGGTGACCCCTACAATTTTACTTTCTTAAAATGTATGACATACCTCTACATTTTGTAATGCTGTTTTTATAATGTATGTTATGCTTGTAAGATGTCTTTGCATATCGAATAAAGCTTTCAACCAACCAGCTAAACGCGACTGCCAAAAAGTCAGGACTGGTAGGTGTTACACATGGCAAAGTAGCAGCACATCAGGAAAGCTGATTTATTTTCCATTTCTTTATAAACAGATTGGCAAATTTTAAAAGAGGCTTCAATTCACACATATACGTCTGCTTAAGGAATATTTGTAATGCTAGTCCCTGGAGTGATGTTTGTAGTGTTTGTGCACTCATTGAGTGGTGTGCTGTCATGATCTATTTATAAGGAGGTAGTGCAGTAGTGCTTCTCTCCATCCATCTTGGCTTTTCAGCCATGCATATTTCGCGTTGTAAGCCTTTTAAAGGCAGTTTGTAAACTAGCACCGCACAAAAGAGAGTAATCGCAGTTTCTTGACTATTGTATTGGAAAAAGGAGTCATTTCTGTGCACTCTCTCATTAAACATTGATAAATAAATTGTTCTACTTGTGATATGTGTAACTCAATGTGTCGCTCATAAGGCATTGAAATGTCACATATAAACACTCAAAAAATATGTAAATGTCATACATATGCAGACTGAAAACTTGGCAGCTGGTAGAAATGAGGTTTATGATTGGCTAAAGTATACACCATAGCCAGCCAGAACCCACCATTATAGTCAGGGTAAGCTAGATACACAACTGATAAAACCTGTGCTCACCCTATGGTAGCTTGGCGCAGAGCAGGCAGGCTTATCAAAAGAGGCAATGTGTAAAGTATTTGTGCAGCACACACAGCAACACAATGAATAACCACAAAAAGACTCCACACAGTTTTATAAAAATACCATAGTATATTAGAACCAAAACAAGACCAGAAAGATCAATATTCAATGTGTACTTTTTAAGTTATGAGCGTTTCTGAACATGCAGGAAAAACCAGTGTTACAAAACAACTTCGCTCCTCATAGATTATTTACAGTAATGTTTAAAGCTGTGAGCTCGTCATGGTCTCACTGAACCAGGGTGACTGACACAGATCTTGGCAGGGGACCAATAGGTCGGTGTTCATACAATGTCTGGATAAGACCGGCTCTCATGCACTGCAAACAGAATGTGGGCCACGGGTCACTCGGGACTGGTGTATGAAATTCGTTTTGGCTGCCTGTGGAAACGCAGGTCAACCACAGAGGAACTCGCGGGTCCCAACAACAGGCACCGCACTTTTCCTCATGGGAGCGGTCGAGGCAGACTCAGCGGCCTGAGCATAGACATCGTGATCTCCTCTTCACAGGAGCGGTCGGAGTGCAGCTTGGCTACTGATGTTGTAGGTGGTCTACACTGAGGCATCATCGTGGGGAAGACTCCAGCTACGAATGCAATGCGGGCTGTACTGGAAGGACTTCCATCGGCTCTGCAGCATCGGCTCCGACACAAAGGCAATTATTTCGGGCAGTGCGTAGAGCTTATCTTCGTAGTTTACAGTTGCAGGTCAAAAGCAAGCACTGGACCTTTGTAGAGCGAAGCACTCAATCTTTCTAAAAGTGGCCTTTCTAAAGTAGTAATGTCAAATCCAACTTCACCAGTAGGGAGAATTTATAATTTTCAATCTAAAGATATAAAATATGAAAAAGCTACTCCTCTCTGATCGGGAATTACCGCTTAAAAGGGTGAAAGGGAATTCCCCATACTAACCTATGAGAGGGGCAGGCCTCACAGTAGTGAAATATGTATAGCTGTTTGTTACTACCAGGGCATTCAAAACACACACAACAGTACATGTCCTATCTTTTACATACATAGCACCCTGCCCTGTGACTTATATGTAATAAAACAGAAGTTTTAGGGCTTGGCAAGCAGTTTTAAATGTAGTAAAATCCCCACATAGGCACTGCAGTGGAAGACCTGTGTCAGATTTAAAAGGCAACTTCTATGGCAGGCACAATCTGTGCTACAGACCACGAGTAGCATTTAATCTACATGCTGTGGGTATATGGCATACGACTTTACAAGGCATGTACAAGCAAATTAATTATGTCAATCAGGTTGTTGTAGATGGCCCTTTTTGCAGGGTTATCACCAAATGTTTTGCTTCTTCTTCCTATTTTGTTCCTGACCTACTGCTGTTGGTTTTAGGACTCTGGGCACTTTATCACTGCTGATCAGTGCTAAAGTGCATACGCTCTCTGGGTAAATTGTGTTATGGATTGGTGTTTCCATGATAGGCATATTTGATTTACTTGTCAGTCCCTAGTAAAGTGCACTGAGTGTGCCAGGGCCTGTAAATCAAATGTTGTTAGTGGGCTGCAGCACTGGATTGTGCCACCCACACAAAGAGCCCGTAAATGTAACTCTAGCCTGCAATGGCAGAGACTGTGTGCAGTCTAGTACTGCCATGTCGACTTGGCTAGTGAACCCACTTGCCAGGCTCTAACCTTCCCTTTGCTGACATGTTGGTCACCCATAAGGTAGGCCCAAGGTACCCCTGTGGGCAGCGTGCAGTGTATGTGAAAGGTAGGACAAGCCCTGGTGTATGTGGCTTGTCCCAATAGTGAATTACTGCCAAATTCGTTTTTCACTATTGCAAGGATACTTGTTTCCATAGGAGAGAATAGGGAGTTTGTTTATAACATCTTATAAACATAACTGGCCCTCGGAACTAGGTAGAAAAATAAAGTTTGTGGGTTTACTGTCTGGGCTTGGGATGACAGGGCCTGGGGAGCATCAGAGGCTACGGATAGTCTAGGTGGGTCAAGAAAGGGCTGAATAGACATGGGCTGTATTTAGAGTAGGGGGAGTAGATTTCCTTTCACCTGAATGGGCCTGGGCTGTTTCTGACAATGCGGTCTCCACCTCCTGCCAGGAAGCCACACCAGAGAGGGCAAAACTGGTTCAGGCTGTGCACAGACACTCTCTGCCTGAGAGAACAAAGGATTTTGGGCTATAAAAAGTGGAGCCCAACCCCATGAACTTTAGAACTCTTTTGGACCAAGAAGACTGCCAAGAAGAAGGGGAGAGGATGTTGTCTGATGGCTAGATTGCTGACTTTGGTGCAGGAAACCAGGGTTCGAGCCTCGGGTCGCATCCACATCCTGTGATTCTGGGCAAATCACTTAATCTCCCCGAGCCTGAATGCTTCCTTGTGTAACGTAACTGGTGCTCATGTAAAGCGCTTCAGTACCTTGGGGTCGAGTTTGCGCTCTATAAATCTGCATAAAAGCAACAAAAAAAAAGAAGAGCTGGAGAAGCTGTGAGGAGGAACTACCACGTTGCTGTGTGCTTTGCTGTGTTGGCCTGCAGTGGCTACTTCTGTCTTTGGCAGTGAATGGACTGAACTGAACTTTCTGTAATCTACTTTTGTGAGTTTCTCCAAGGGCTTGAGGTAGAGCTCGCTCCCTGTTCAAGAAGTCTCAGGAACAGCAAGGACTTCAAGTACTTCTGCCCTCAGCACTGGGGACTGTCTGTTTTGTGCTGCAACAGAAGAAAAAGCAACCCGACCCCGTCTACGACGCCACTGCCGACTCCGTGTCCTGAAGGCACCGCAGAGGGCACCACGGCAGCGCTGCACCGCGACCCTGGTCTTATCGACAACGCCTGCTGACGACGTCACCGAGCCGCTGCTCGCACCGCCACCTGGGGGCACAGCACTCCACATCGCCTCGTATCACAACGCCGCTTTGGTATCTCTGACAATGCCGCTCCACGCCAAAATCCACACCGCTGCTTGCACCGTGGTTTGAGGGCACCGCTCGTAAAGTTACGCAACGCACCACCCTCATTCCGCATCACAGCCTTGGCCTACCGACGTCGGCGCCATCGACTCCAGTTTGTCAGCCGCCGACAGTGCTTCAGCAATGACGAGTGCCGCTTCCTGCACCGTGTCCTGCCAGCACTGCGACGAGCACCACATCACTTCGAACCGCGACCTGATGGCATCGCACGCCGCACTGCTGCACTCCACACCGCAGCACCCGAAGCCTGCTGAAGCCAGTGCTCCTGACTTCAACCGCGAGGAGTTTGATCTGCAACACATGCGACTTCAAGGGCCCGACGACTCCTGCACCGACCACCGGAACCAACGCCTGCGGACGCCGTGCTTTCGGAAGCTCAACGAGAGGTTGCTGACGTCCTGCATTTCTAAAGGTACTGTTCTGCGTGTCTTCCCGACACCATAGCTGGCCCGCTACACTGCGGTCAGTCAGAAGTGTTTCGATTTATTTGTTCACAATGTCGTGATAGCCACAGAGGGAGCTATCAACTTCAAGGAACTGTTTTTCAAGGTTATTTTGATAACTGAAGATTTCTAGATACTGTATTATGGATTTTTATCATTTTTGGTCTTGTCTTAAGTATATTAAAATGTTGGATATTTTTCTAAACTGGTGTGGTGTCCTTTTGTCGTGGTTACACTATACTACTGTTGGTTATGTGCAAATGCTTTACACACTGCCTCTAAGATAAGCCTGACTACTCGTCCCAAGCTACCAAGGGGGTGAACAGAGGTTATTTTAGTCAAGTCAAGTCAAGTCATAACATTTATATAGCGCACTACATACCCAGAGGGTTTCAAGGCGCTTAGGGAGGGGAGGTGGATTATTTGTCAAATATCCACGTTTTAAGCTGCTTTCTGAACGCTAGGTGATTCTGGGTGAGGCGGAGGTAAGCGGGGAGTGAGTTCCATGTTTTGGCAGCCAGGTATGAGAAGGATCTGCCTCCCATGGTGGACTTGTTGATGCGAGGTACAGTGGCGAGGGCTTGGCTGGAAGAGCGAAGTTGGCGGGAGGGGGTGTAGAAGGACAGTCGAGAGTTGAGGCAATCTGGTCCGATGTCGTAGAGTGATTTGTGTGCGTGGGTAAGTAGTCGGAAAGTGATCCTCTTATTGACGGGTAGCCAGTGGAGGTCTTTAAGGTGACCAGAGATGTGTTCGTTGCGTGGGATGTCTAATATGAGCCTGGCTGAGGCGTTTTGGATTCGTTGTAGTTTCTTCTGGAGTTTAGCGGTGGTACCTGCGTAGAGGGTGTTTCCGTAGTCCAGTCGGCTCGTGACTAGAGCGTGGGTGACTGTTTTCCTTGTTTCGGAGGGGATCCAGCGAAATGTTTTTCTGAGCATGCGAAGAATGTTGAAGCAGGAGGAGGATACGGCGCTGACTTGTCTGTTCATAGAGAGTGAAGAGTCCAGGATGACGCCAAGGTTCCGTGCGTGGTCTGTCGGGATGGGTGCATTTCCGAGGGCTTCCGGCCACCAGGAGTCGTCCCATGCAGAGGGGGATTTACCTAAGATGAGGACTTCTGTTTTGTCTGAATTCAGTTTCAGACGGCTTTGTTTCATCCATTCGGCGACTTCTTTCATTCCTTCGTGTAGGTTAGTTTTAGCGGTGCTGGGGTCCTTGGTGAGAGATAGGATCAGTTGAGTGTCATCCGCGTAAGAGATGATGTTGAGGTTGTGTTGGCGGGCGATGGCCGCGAGGGGGCTCATGTATACGTTGAAGAGGGTGGGACTGAGTGAGGATCCTTGTGGTACGCCGCAGATGATTTCAGAGGCCTCGGACTTGAATGGTGGGAGGCGGACTCTCTGGGTTCTTCCGGTGAGGAACGAGGTGATCCATTCCAGTGCCTTTCCTTGGATTCCGATGTTTCTGAGGCGTTGTAAAAGGGTGCTGTGGCAGACTGTGTCGAAGGCTGCAGAGAGGTCGAGGAGGATGAGGGCGACTGTGTCTCCATTGTCCAGTAGAGTTCGAATGTCGTCTGTTGCTGCGATGAGGGCGGTCTCAGTGCTGTGTTTGGCTCGGAAGCCAGATTGTGAGGGGTCGAGTGATTTGTTGGCTTCGAGGAAGGCGGCGAGCTGGTTGTTGACAGCTTTCTCGATGACTTTGGCCGGGAATGGAAGAAGCGAGATGGGGCGGTAGTTTTTGAGTTCGGTGGGGTCTGCTGTTGGTTTTTTCAGAAGGGCGGTGAGTTCAGCGTGTTTCCAATCTTCTGGGAAGGTAGCGGAGTTGAAGGAGCAGTTGATGACGTCTCGGAGGTGCGGAGCTATGACGGAGTCTGCTTTGTTGAAGATGTGGTGGGGGCATGGGTCTGTGGGGGATCCAGAGTGGATGGAATTCATCAGACGGATGGTGTTCTCAGTGGAGATTGGGTTCCAGGCGTTGAGGGTGTTGACGGGGGGAAGAAGGTCAGCTGATGGTAGGGTGGGTTGGCTTCCGGGTTGGTTGTCAAAGCTGTTGTGGATGTCAGCAATCTTGTTGTGGAAAAAAGAGGCTAGGGAATCGCAGAGGGTTTGAGAGGGGGTGATGTCGTTGGAGTTGGCCGAGGGGTTGGAAAATTCCTTGACGATGTTGAAAAGTTCCTTGCTGTTGTGGGCGTTGTTGTCAAGTCGATCTTTGAATGCTGTTTTCTTGGCTTTTCGGATCAGTTGGTGGTGAGTACGGATGGCGCTTTTGAAGGCGTCCTTGTTGCTGGTGGATGGGTCTTTTTTCCAGGCCTTTTCAAGGGAGCGGCACAGTTTCTTGGATTTCTTGAGGTCGTCGTTGAACCATGAAACCTTTTTGATGCCAAGTTTGTGTTGACGTTTTTTCAGTGGTGCTAAGGTGTCGGCGGTGTTGGATAACCAAAGGGTGAGGTTGGAGGCGGCTTCGTTGGCGTTAGAAGAGGGGGCTGGGGAGGTTTGAAGGAGTGATGTGGAGATCTGCTCTGTGGTGATTTTGTTCCAGTTTCTTTGTAGAGTTGGTTGGAGGTGGATGATGGGTTTCGGCTTGTTGTAGGTGAAGTGAACGCAGCTGTGGTCAGTCCAGAGGAGATCTGTAGTGTGGCTGAAGGAGACATGGTTGCTGGAGGTGAGGATGGGGTCGAGAGTGTGACCTGCGATGTGGGTGGGGGAAGTGACCAGTTGTTTAAGTCCGAGGTTGGCGAGGTTGTCTAAGAGGGTGGCGGTGTTGCGGTCGTTGATCTTTTCAAGGTGGAAGTTGAGGTCTCCCAGAAGGATGTAGTCTTTGGAGGGGAGCGCGTGTGGGGTGATGAAGTCCGTGATGTCTTCACTGAATTTTGCGCGTGGCCCTGGTGGTCTGTAGAGGAGGGTGCCTCTGAGTGTGGTCTTGGGGTCGATGTGGATCTGGAAGTGAAGGTGTTCGGAGTTGGCGAGGTTGGCATCAGAGCTGGTTGAGATGCGGATTGTTTTCTTATGGACGATAGCGATTCCGCCTCCTGTATGGTCGGTGCGGTCCTTGCGTGTGATCTTATAGTCATCAGGGATAGCGATGGCGATGTCAGGGGCGGAGGAAGCGTTCATCCAAGTTTCCGTTAGGAAGGCGACGTCAGGAGAGATGGTGTCTAGTAGGTTCCAAAGGTCAATGGCGTGCCTGTGGACCGAGCGGGTGTTGAGAAGGATGCATTCTAGGTGGTTGGGGTCGGGAATCTGTGGTGTGGTCGTAGCGGAGATGTTGTCGGTGCCGATGAATTTGCAGGAGAAGCAGGAGAACGGTCCATTTTAGGAGTGTAACTCCTTCATCCTGACTAGGAAGAAGGGTCCCTACTTGGGCAAAGGTGCAAGCCCTTGCCAACTAGAGAACCCCATTTCTAACACAGGTATACCTCAATTACGCACACGTTTAGGAAAGAAGCACATGCTCTTTAGCCATTTGGACCACCGCCTCCTCCCAGGCCTTCAAAAGGGACCTCAAAGTTCTCCTCCTCCAGAGACACCTCCAAAAGTAATTCACGTCCTCTTGCTATTTGTGAGGAAGACATCCCACTACTGATAATTTCCACTTTTCAGGACCATGGAAGTGCCTTCCCAGTGTATGCCTATGATTGGAGGGTCTGCCTTTTTGCAGTATTTTCCATGTACTGATGTTTGGTGCCCTTTTGTAACATGCACACACCACTCTACCCTTGCAACACACGGCTGCTACCTCTCACATGTTTTTACTTTTGATACTTGCACAAGTGCCACCGTGCCCACGTAACGCTTGTTCCTGTGCCTGAGTGTCTAGCACCTATTGCAGTACTATACCTCAAACTATACTCTGTTTTCTCTTATAACTGCACACTTGTCACTTTCATTTCCTCTTGTGCACTTTTGACTACCTCATGTATTTTTGGCTGCTCACAATTTTTACTCAAGTATTTTGTTTGCTCACGATTGTCACTATTACCTTTATTCCTCATGTATTTTTGGTTGCTCACAGTTTTTACTACCTCATGTATTTTGTTTGCTCACAATTGTCACTTTTACCTTATGTAAGCAACGTATGTTTTTGCAATCTGTTCTTGTGTAATGTTTCTCATTATGTTTCATCTCTGTTCCTGATGTGAAGCGCTCTGACGCCTTCGGGTAAAGTCCGCGCTATATAAAAATGCATAAATAAATAAAATAAATAAATAAATGATTAGCAGTGGTAAAAAGTGCTCAGAGTCCTGAGGCTAACAAAACGATACAACAAAACGTGGAGGTAAAAAGCAAAAAGTTTGGAGCAAGACCACCCTAAGGATGCCAGATCTAACATCAGCTTTGAGATTGTGTTTATGCTGCCTTGTTTCCCTCCCACCTTTGTTTGCCTGGTGCATGAGGTTGCTTGTTTCATGGCGTTCCACATATT
This sequence comes from Lissotriton helveticus, assembly GCF_964261635.1. NCBI lineage: Eukaryota > Metazoa > Chordata > Amphibia > Caudata > Salamandridae > Lissotriton > Lissotriton helveticus. The sequence continues at coordinate 1,237,710,788 of NC_136067.1, forward strand.
TTCTAATTACCTTGCAGACTGTTATCAACAAGAATGTTGCTCTCCTTTCTTATTTCCATTCGGAACTATGTGATTGTATATGTTCATTGAAGCCTGCCTCGCCCAGGCCATGGGCACTTAATAACGTCAATGAAAAATCTTCAAGGCTGCCTCTACCATGACACTCACACCTCCACCCCCCCCCCCCCCCATCCCCACCCCCACCCCCGCCCGGAATTTAGGGGCAATACATCCCTGGATTTAAATGGGTTTCTTTTCAGCCTTGACAGACACAAAGGCACTTCTGATACCCGACACTAAATAGCAAGCAACGTTTGTCACCAAACTTCCCTGAAGTGAACGGCCTCCGGGTTATTTTTTTGCTCGAAACAACAGGACTGGTCTTATGTAAAATGTTACACGATCTGGCAGGGAGCCCACGCCCCCAACAGTGTTTCATAAACGCTCACTTTTGGATGGGCGGGCCACAACGAAGGTTGCAGCCCCCTTTCCCTGCTTATACAACCATCGCAGGAGGAGGGAAGGAACCTATAAATTCAACACAGAGCAACCTACGAACAGGCGTCTTGTTGCTGCTTGTCTGGAGTTTGCGTGCTATTTAGCTGTGACTGAAAACAAAATGTACTGCGGTCTGGGTGCCTTGCTTCTGCTTCTCAGCGCTACTTCTTCCTCTGGGACAAGATCTTCTGCAGATGCCGATCGGACAACTCCCCGCTTCTGCCGCTCTCGTGACTGTCCCAAGTACGAGTTAGTGAAGAAATACGACGTAAGTAGAGTCTTAATAAATGCTGATCTACTTTTTTAACGATATTAAATATACTTGGTGGGACTGCTGAGGGAGAGGGGGCGGGGGTTAAAGAGACTGTGTGATATCTTGGGGGGACTGCTGAGGGAGAGGGGGGGGGGGGATAAAGAGACTGTGATATCTTGGGGGGGACTGCTGAGGGAGAGGGGGGAATAAAGAGACTGTGTGATATATTGGGGGGAGTGCTGAGGGAGAGGAGGTGGGATACAGAGCCAGGGCCGGACTGAGAACCAAAACCGGCCCTCGCAAGTGCTCGGCCGGCCCCCTGGGGGTGCGACCGAGCTCTTTGCCAGGGCCGGTTTTCGGCCGATTTTGTTACAGTGCCGATTTTGCAGCTATGCTGCAAAAACGGCCCCCAGGGCCCAAAACCGGCCCCCAGGGCCCAAAACCGGCCCCCACCCTTGCGGCGCACCGGGGGGATTGCTCGGTGCCCGCAATGGCCAGTCCGGGCCTGTACAGAGCCTGTAATATCTTGGTGGGACTGCTGAGGGAGAGGAGGGGGTTATAAAGAGACGGTGTGATATCTTACGGGGACTGCTGCGGGAGAGGAGATAAAGAGGCTGTGTAATGTCTTGGTGGGACTGCTGAGGGACAGCAGGGAAGATAAATATGCTTTGTAAATATCATGGGGGGACTGCTGAGAGAGGGGACAAAAGATAAAGAGACTGTACAGTATCTTGAAGGGACTGTTGAGGGAGAGAAGGGAAGATAAAGAGGCTTTGCAATTTCTTGGCGGGACTGCTGAGGGAGAGGAGGGAAGATAAATACTCCAGGATTGTCTGTGCTAAGTCGTTTTAGAGTGCGTTGTTGATTGCGCTGAGAAAAGTTAATGCTTTAAGGTTTCAATTGGGGACTGGTTGGGGATGACAACAGGGATGACTGACATGAACAGTGGTTCTGTTTTCCACGTAATAATGGGACCTGCGGAAGGAATTTCCTGTCTCCAGCCAAGGAGCAGTGACAATACCGGATGCCCTTCAATAATTAATTGCTGTCTCAGATGTCGGTTCAAAGCTATTCAGTTCCTGCAAGTCAGGTGACGAGAGTTGACCAAAATTACATTGGCAAAGACAAACCAAATGTAAGTCCCGAACTCCGGGAGAGGTCAGTACTTAGGCGAGGTATGAACAATGTCGTCCTAATGGGAAGCCGGAGAGAGCTGAATTATATACAGTGGGGCGCTGGGTCTTTCCCGTAGGGGACTGTGGATCTTCCTTGGGTGACGGGTGTTTAATGCTTCCCCAGAGCTTCCTGTAGAGCATGGGACCACGCAGGGAATAAAGGAGAAACCAGAGAGAACTGGGAGCCATGATCAGTAAATATTGGTCTGGCCCCTGCTATGTTGTAGGGTCTACTTCTGGGTCGGTTGCCTTGCGTGGCCCACAGGGTGCTCTGACCGATGGGCCCAATTCCCACTTGAAGACAACTGAGAACAAACCTAGGGGCATAGTATCAAGGACCGGTGTTAAAATTATCGCCGTTTTATCAGCAGTTTCCTGCCGATAAAACGGCGATAATACGCCCTTGTTAATTCCCATAGAAGCCCATGTTCTGATGTTAACATGGGCTTCTATGGGAATTAACAAGGGCGTATTATCAAGCTCATTATCGCCGTTTTATCGGCAGTTTCCTGCCGATAAAACTGCAATAAAGTTAACACCGGTCCTTGATAATATGCCCCCTAGTTCCTCAGTCCCATGAACCAGTGGAAGATAGCCAAGACAGTGTGTGTCGTGGCCAGAAAATGGGAACCCAGTGCTAACAAAATAGGTGAGTCACTGTGCAGAGATATCGTGTCATCGGAGGAAGAAATGTCACAAACCTATCCACCCTTTACTTGGAAGGGAACAGGTCTATTGTCTAGTCAAAGTTGAGGTACAAACCTCCCTATATGTAGTATTATACAATAAACCTGTTCATATGTAAACTGGACATCTTTTTTTGCCTGACACTGCAAAGCCCCAGCAATGTTTGAGGTGATGCATGAGCTTTCATTTGAAAATAATATCTGCATTTATGAACATTCCGTCTTACCTGACATGCCATGGAACATACATAAGGAATGCAAAGAATACTTTAACAAACTGCACACCTAAGCTATCTTCATAGTTCTGCATCTCACAAAGCATGTGTGATACAGATTAGAACATGCACCGTGGGATATGAGTACTGTTTCCTATCCAAAAGGTTTGTGATCCTGGTCTGCTTTTTATTAGTGCTCTGAAGCAGCCTCTTGAGCTTTACAAAAACAGCTAAGAATTTAGATTTGATCACAAAGGAATATGATAACATCTTTTTAAAGTACGTTTATCTATTCTAAAGTCACATATATCTTTCCCACTTATTAAGCGATAATTCAACTTTTAAAGTGACAGGATTTAAAACCAAGCACGCTTGGACAATATATTTAAGAAAGAGCTATTTTGAATGAGTAAAGGCGTATTAAACATAATGACGTACCTAATACCTTTTGAAGTTATTTCAAGGAAGCAGGGAGAGCCTGGTAGATATCAATGCAAACCAGGGGCGATAAGGTTTCTGTTGTATTCTCTTATCTTGTTTTAGTGTGCTTTCCACTTTAAATAGAACATTCTATATTCACTTATGTCATGATGCAACTTGGTGCTCTGGTGATTCTTTACTGGCAGTTGCTTCCTGGCTTTTGATGGGAACAACAGCTTTTCTCTGTAACTCATAATAAATTACTTTATCTACATTGATGGTATTCTTGGCTGTTCAACTTCCGTTATATCAGTTTCCTTTTGTCCTTGATGTGCCCCACCCCAGTTTGATCCTCTTCAGCTCACAATGCAGTAGGATGGAAGGTATCACCTTCCTTTCAACCTCCAGCAAGTCAGATATGACTTCACTAATAGCCTAGTGCCCAGAAGTGCACTACTGCTTAAAGACTTTGAAAAGGGCTTCGATTCCCTAGATTGGGAATTCCTCTGGGATGTTTTTCAGGCCTAGATTTGTGTCCTATATCAAGTCTTATATACTAATTCTAGAGCTCAGGTGCCTATCAATAGAGTCCTATTGCAGGCTTTTCTAATACAATTAAGTACTAGGCAGAGATGCCCAATGTCCCCCCTTCTGTTCGCCCTGGCCATGAATCCTTTAGCTGCGTGGGTTAAATGTGACGCACAGGTGTAGGGGTTCCAATGGGGGAGGACATGGAAGCTCTCATACATTGCTACCCAAATGATGTCCTGCTTTTTATGGCTTGCCAAGAGAACACAGGGCCACGACTTCTCTAGATGCTGGAGCTAAATGGGCAAGCATTCGGCCTACGACTAAACTGGCCAATTCCCTCCTGATCTCTCTAACTGGAGATGTAGATGCAACAAACTGGCAGACGCAGATACCGTTCTGCAAGAAAAGCTTTCAGTGCTTGGCCATATATATTTCCGTGCTACCTCTCATCATATGGAACCTGAATCGTGTCCCACTGGTTGTCAAGATGTGGAAGGCTCTTGAGAGGTGGGCACTGATCTCTCTCAATATCTTGGGCAGTGTGGCATTTCTAAAAATTATTAAGGTGCAGCCTCGCTTCCTGTACATGCTGCAAAACGTTCCATGCTTGATCCCCATGTGGTGGTTTACTGAGGTGCAAGCCAAAATGCGATCTTACATAGAGGCTCACCAGGTCCGGCATATTGCATATGGGTAGTGCATCCAATCCACCTTTAACGGGGCTTGGCAGCTGAAGACAAAAGGCTATACTACTGGGCCTTGCAATTTGTGGTCCTGAACAATTGGATATAAGGGGGCTGGGTGGATCCTGCTTTTCGCATTGAGTTGGCTTTCCTGGGGAATGTTGACATTATGAATATGCTCAATGGTGCACCGATTCCACACTTATTGCTGGAGCTTTCCAGGGTGGTCTTTCAGGTGTGGAGGCTGGTGGAGGTCGGTGATCCAGGAGATTGGGTGGGACAAGGGGATTACCCTGCAAACCCCTCCAAATGGAGAGGTAGTTGGTTGGGACAGGAAGCATGACTGGAGGGGTTCAGTATTTGGGAACTCAGTGGCATCTCTAGGTTGAGGAATGTATGGCTGGGCTACCACATGCGGTCCTTCTTGGAACACCAGGCAGACTTTAATCTCCACCATTCCCAATTTTATAAACGTTTACAACTCTGTCATGCACTGTCATGCACTGAGGTGTGCAGCGGCAGGGTAGTGGCCACAATCCTCGCGTTCTCTCTGCCGCTGCTGTTTAGGAAGCAGTGGTGTTCAGGTGAGTTCCAGGAGCTACTCGGGTATCAGGAGAGTGACTTGAGAGGTTTGTGCTGTGCGCAAGCTGGGAGAGGGTCCGTGCGTCAGCCCGCACCAACATTTATGAGAGGGGAAGGGGGTGGGGCCCACTCCCATAACACATGGCTGTTGCCTCAGGCAGCCCGGGATATTGACACAGTGCTGTTGAGCGATATGGCCCGCGCAGGCATGGAGAGAAGCCTTGTCATTGGGGGGCATGGTTAACCCACTAAGATGGCGGACGCACTTTAAGATCGCTCCGTGCCCTATCCCTCAATTATCGTGGCCATCCTTTGTAAGCCTTATTCAATTTGCGAAACAAAGTGCAGTGAGCCCTGTCTAAAGTTCGAGAGATTGCAGCGGCACGGAGAAAGCCCTGACGCCTCCAATACATGAGGCGTGGCCTACTGAGGATCGGAGTGTTAGCTACGAGGCGACTGCAGCCCGGATGGCCCAGAGCTACTGAGGGAGACAGCCAGAGAGCAGCTTGTAAACAAGAAGTGAAGACAGGACCCGGTGGCCTGCAGCGAGCAGGGATGCCGCCGAGGGCAGAGTGAGCCCCTGGGAAAGGCCGGGGGCTGTGGACATCAGCGCCACCAGTGGACTGGAGCGTGGAGACCCCGCGGCGTAAGCAGCCCAGACCTGATGTAAGAGGCGGCCTGACTTAGTGACTTGCATAACTAGACCTGAGGCAGCGGCCGGTTACCTGCGAGGGGACCGGGCCTCCGCCCGCCTGAAGCGCCTTAGAGTTCGGAGAAGGACACCGTGAGCGCCAGACAGCTTGCAGGGTCTGAGTGCAGTTGCAGATGAGGTGAGCCGGGCGTAGGAGATCTGAGGAGGCAAGCGTGTCTACTGGGGAAAGCCCGGAGGGGGCTTGGGCCTAGGCCCCCCTCCGCAGCACCAGAGCAGCACTGCGGGGGGTGCTGTGGTGAAGCGGCTGGCTGGGGTCCTTGCATTACACTCTCTGGGGCGTGGCCTGAAGCCGCATATTGCCAGGTAGCACAAGGGTAGCGGCACGATGGTCAGTTCGGGCCTAGGCTGCCTCCCTTCTGTCCATATCTTCCTGCAACCTGAAGAGTGACCAAGTCTCTGTATTGCAGATCACAGGTGCTCCTCTTGCAAACTGAGCAACACGAGTAGGGCACGAGTCACAGATGCTGCTGCTGGAATTCTCCCCATGCCTAATCGGACCCCCCAGGGGTAGGTGGAGAGTGGTCTGCCCCATCCTGCCTGGTCCACGGAGTGAGGGGCATCAACCCTGGGGATCTCTTCACCAGTCCAATTGAACCCAGCGCGGTGGCCCCTAAGAATGGAGACCAACAGAGACTGAACTCCAGGGACTTTCAGAGCTGATCTTCATACAGCCTGGAGAGAGGTACCTGTAGGGTCCTACAGCAGTCTGGACTCAAAGGCACTAAAACTCACAGAACTAGGCCACCAGGCATAGAACCAAGTGTGTATAGAACCGGATCATCATGGCCCTCAGGTGTCAAGGTATAGGGGTCTCAGGCCAGCTCTGCTTGAGGGTGACTCATCGGCACCGGAAGCCTGACATCCTAACCAGGGTGTTGACCTCCCTGTGGACCAGATTCATCTTGCTGAAGGGCAGTGTTAAGTCCCATGAGTCAGGGTGAGCGGCAGCGGCAGTGCTGGGTGGTGCAGCCAGGAGGTGGGTGGCTGACGATCTCCCGTGCAATATATTTTGCAGATTGGTGACCAGGATTGGCCAGGGGGCACTGCGCGGAGAAATCTGCACAAGACTTTCACTCACTGGTGTGGCCGGGCACATCACAGCTCTTGCCCCTTGATGCCTAGCACACAGCAATCGGCCATGAGCTGCCTCTGCTCGACTGTCCCGCAGGGGGGACCCCCCGGGATGACCGAGTGGGAGCATCTTAGAGGGCAACGCTGCCCGCAGACTCACAACAGCTGGATCTCTCATCCAAAATTGACGTACTGGCTGCTGTCGGGAAGATTGGTGCAACACTGATGCAGACGTGTACTTCCCTTGAGACCAGGATCGACAAGGTGGTCTCAGACTTCACGCTTTTGAGGGCCGACCATCAAAAATTATCTGAGCACATACATATGGCTGAGCGCACGCTCTCTGACCTGCAGTCCCAGACTCGCAATCACACAGCGACCCTACAAGTTCTGCAGGATCGTGCCTGCACCCTTGAGGACAAGATTGACGATGCAAAGGGTCGGTCTGTCGCAATAATGTAAGAGTGGTTGACCTTCTGGAGGGGGCAGAGGGAAAAGACCCAGTAGAATACGTGGATAGGTGGCTGAGGGGACTGCTCCCGCCCAGTGTTCTTTCCCCTCAATTTGTGGTAGAGGGGGCACATGGAGTACCAGCCCACCGGCTGCCACCCGAACCAACCACTGGCCCTTTTTATTTAAAGTCCTGGACTTTAGAGACAGAGACACAACATTGATAGGGATTTGGAAAAACTCTGGGGCCAAAATACAAAACGGAACAGTACTCTTCTTTCCGGATTACACCGCCCAAGTGCAGAAAAGACGTGCCTCCCACGGGGCAGTAAGGCAACGATTGCGGGGGCTTGACCTACGATATTCCCTGCTGTTCCCTGCCAGACTTAGGGTGGTAATAGATAGCACCACTCAATTCTTCGACATGCCATCAGATGCATGAGATTGGCTAGAAGGGGCTGTCCTGGCGACATCAACCAGACCACCTGACAACGGATCACCATCCAGACAAGACAGGTGTGTCCGACGGAAAGGAGAGGCGAGGATCCTGACTTTGTCAGTAAAGGCGCCAGATCCAGAACCGGTCCTGATGGAACGACAAGAGACCCTCCAGGTGGCAGCTGCCCTTCAAACTGCAGATTCACCAGCGCCATCCACGGTGTCACCATCCAGGTCCTGTGATGACGTTGATTCCACATTGGCCTGGTCCGGGAGCTCGGGGTCGCCTCGCCCCTCAGATATCACCCATCAAACTATTGTTTAGTACACCCCGGCATAACTCACTTTTCTTCTTGATGCATGGGTGCAACGCATTGGGCTTCTATCAAGTACTCGCCGCGTCCGTGACTCAGCGCGGTTGCATATGAGCTTACCTTGCACGCACACTTGATGGAGATGTCCCCCTTCTTTCAATTAATGTTGCAAGCTGAGGGATAGGCTGGATAGACCACCATTACACGCACCACCCTCAGCAGTTCCATTGCCTGGCTGAAAATTACTTGCCATGTTTCTGTCAAGTCTGTTTGGGTCAACTTCAATTGAAGTTCGCTCTTATGTGGTTACACGACCTAGTTGTTGCTTATTGGTTTGTCCCCTGTTCAGGTTTGGCATTCGCTCATGAGTGGCTGCTTCCCACTCACTCTCGTATCCTGAGGCAATCATGAGTGGATATGCGGATAATCATAGATCACCCACATGACGCAAGTTAACATTATCACCTGGAATGTGAGAGGGATTCACTCCCCCTTACGTAAGTACTCCATATATGCATATTTGCAGCAAAGAGCTGCTGGTATCGCCCTACTGTAGGAGACACATCTGACTCAGCGAGAAGCTGCCAGATAGCGGCATAGATGAAGAGGTCGAGTATACAGCACAAACATCTCTTCCATGGCAAGAAGTGCATCGATTTGGGTGAAGGCGGGGGTCCCCTGGGAGGAAAAGAAGGCTGTGACATGTGCAGGCAGGCGATACATACTCCTTAAGGGCAAGCTAAATGGGTATACTGTTTTACTGGGATTCATATATGTCCCTAACGTAGACGAAAATGCCTTCCTGAGCGACTTATCCAGGGTCCTGTCTCGTGGAGGGACGTTCCCTGGCTCTTAGGATGCGACATCAATGCAGTGCTAGATATCTTCTTAGACCGCCCCTTCTTGTCCCTCATACACGCAGTATCATCAGCCAACACGCAAGTCTTGTGTAAATGGCTGGAGCATTGGTCACTGTCTGACGTTTGGCAGGCGTGTAATCCCGATACACTTATATATCCGTTCTACTAGCCAGTCCACAACCTACATGTGCGGTTAGACCACATCCTGACTGACACTGACTGACACTGACTGACACTGACTGACTGACACTGACTGACACTGACTGACACTGACAGACACTGACTGACATTGACTGACATTGACTGACACTGACTGACTCTGACACTGACTGACTCTGACACTGACTGACTCTAACACTGACTGACTCTGACTGCCTGACACTGACTGACTGATTCTGACACTGACTGACTGACTCTGACACTGACTGACTGACACTGACTGACCCTGAATGACTGACACTGACTGACTCTGACTGACTGACTCTGACTGACACTGACTCACACTGACTCACACTGACTCACACTGACTGACTGACTCACACTGACTGGCTGCACCGACTGACTTACACTGACTGACTGACTGACACTGACTGACTGACTGACTGACAGACACTGACTAACTGACAGACACTGACTGCACCGACTGACTGCACCGACTGACTGACACTGACTGACTCTGACACTGACTGACTCTGACACTGACTGATTCTGACACTGACTGACTACCTGGCACTGACTGCCTGACACTGACTGACACTGACTGACTGACTGACACTGATACTGACTGACTCTGACACTGACTGCCTGACACTGATGTACTGACACTGACTGACTGACACTGACTGACTAACACTGACTAAACATATTTAAACAAAAAATGGGGAGAAGCCTTGTCATGAAGAAGGGGGGAGAGAAGCTCCTGTGTACGCGAGGAAGGTGGGTGGGGACAGGAAAGGGATGAGCTGACTGCAGAAAAGCAGCAGACTGGGAGAGGGAAGGTGGGAGGCAACAGGCTTGCCCCTCACGTATTCCATGAAGTGGAGGGTGTGTGGGGTGTAAAAGGCTGAGGGAGGCTAGCAAAATCGTCCCCGATTTTTGGGGCGTTGGCATTGGCAGGAGAGCGTCCCCAGAACATTACAGGGTTTCTGGAGTGAGAAGGGAGGGTGGGAGCAGTGGCAGGACAATGTGTGCACTGCAAGGAGCAGGAAGGGGGGAATTGCCAAAAAGGGATGCCCAGAAGTATGTGGAGGGGCCTGCATCAATGTTAATCATGGCTGCTTTGGAATGGAGTGATGAAGAATCCCCCGGAGTAGAGGAGGAAACGGGGAGGGCCAGGATGCAAAGGCAGTAAACATGATGGGTAAAGGAACACAGGAAGCCCTGCAATGGACGACAGAAGAGAAGGATGGTACATACACAGTAGACGAGGATGACAACAAGGCAAAGGAGAGTAAAAAGATAAAGATCAAGAAATTGCCACACATGGGGATAACCAAGCCCCTGGGGGCCCATTTAATGCTACAGACCAAAGAAAAGATAAGGGAAGGAGAATATGTGGAGCTGTTCAAGCTCATCCACAGAGAATTGAGGGCAAAAGAGGGGGTCATAGAAAGAGGAAGTACAGTAGTTTAGAAGGCAGAGAGTGCCTACAACGGTAGAGAACTGGACATCGGCCTTTCTGATTTTTACAAGTGTATATTACGAACAATATCCAGAGCGATGCGTATCCTTATTTAAATACATGAATGTCATTCACAGGGCACACATCACGTATGGAAGGTATGCAGGGCGCATTATGACGAGGTGTTCAGGGCACGAATGGCATGGTACACTGAGGCTAAGTGGGGGGAAATTGATACCAACTTATATCACCAGACGATTGGGTCAGTAAAGTTCGACAAGACGGCATATACAGCAAGTGGGTTGCCGGTGGTGTATCGGCCCTTTCAGCCCTACCCCACCAAGGTGTTGGGACTGTAATAAAGGGTCTTGTACTAGAGACTACTGTGAGTTCCGCCATGAATGTTCAAAGTGTTCAGAAAGACATTCCCTCGTACAGTGTTATAAAGTGAGGGAAACGTACTAGGGACACTGGCAGGGCCTTGGAACCAGCAACATAGGGGCTACATGGGACAGCAGGGCAATGCAACTGGCAGGGGGGTGGACACATAGCAATATGGGAAAAGGATTGTACGCCAGGTAATGGTGACCGCATTGTTATGGCACTATCCACACAGACGGGACGCAGTGTTATTGACTGATGATTTTCAGGAGGTGTTTCGTTTGAGTTACACTGGACCTAGGGTCACTAGGAGGGCGGACAATTTGAAATCGTCCACATCACATAAACAAGTTGTGAAGGAGAAATTGGCAAAAGAAGTGCAGGAGGGCAGAATTGGATGGCCCGGTTGAGCAATGGCCCATACCCAACTTGATTGTGTAACCAATTGGAATGGTGCCAAAGAAGGAACAAGGTCAATTCTAGCTCCTACAGCATTAGTCATGGCCGGAAGGAAGCTCGTTAATGATTTTATCGGGGTAGAGGATATGTTGGTGTCATATTCCTTGGTGGATGTGGCCATGACATTGGTGGAACAGATCGGAAGCGGTACACTCATGGCGAAGTGTGACATTGTCAGCCTTCTGGCTGTTACTAGTTCATCAAGATGATTATCAGTTGCTAGGCATACCATGTGAGGAGCAGTGGTATGTTGATAAGGTTTTACCTGTGGGCTCTTCCATATCTTGTGCCATATTTGGGCATTGTAGCTCTGTCCTACAATGTGTTTTTACTAACTGCAAACAGGGAAGAGGACTGTTACGCACAATCTAGAGGATTTTTTTTGTGGTAATGCCCAGTGCTGAGGACTGTCAGCAGCAGTTTACAAGTTTTCAAGAGCTCATGGGCGGCATAGGAGTACTGCTGACTTCAGAGAAAATGGTGGGGCCAGCAATGGTGCTTTCTTTCTCAGGTATTGAGCTTGATTCAGTGTCCATGGAGGGATGCCTCTCAGTTGAAAAGAAGGTAAAAATGTAACTGTTATTGGGCGCAATGCTCAACAAATCAAAGGTGATCATCAAGGGGTTACAGGTCTTGCTGGGGCATTTGAACTTTGCATGAAGAGTAGTCTGGACAGGGGGGATTTTCTGCAAATGTTTAAGCATGTCCTTAGCAGGGTTGTCACTGCCACATCATGACATGCAGCTGTCAGCCGGTACAAGGGAAGACCTATGAATGTCGCGCAGGTTCTTAGATGATTTCGATGGAATTTCAATCATAGCACCCAGAGAATGTGAGTGGGATGTTCAGATGTACTTGAATGCATCTGAGGGTATAGGCTTTGGCCTTTACGGGCAAGGCAGAGCATGTGCAAAGCAGGATTCATACAAAATATTGAGTTAGAAATGTCGACTAACACAAATATCGAGTTGTAAATATCGGGACAGAAACATCGACAGTAAGAATATCGTGGTCAAGAATATCGATTTCAAGGTAAGAAATATTGTTTTTAAAAATATAGAAGTAATTAATATCGTTTTAAAAAATGCAGCTGTTTAAAATAGCGATTTTTTTAATTAGTGTTATATATTTTAGTATATATTTTAAATATATTACTTTTTTTGTATAAGTATTGTTTTTGTTTTTTAATATATGTTAAATTTTTAGTAGTTATCAATTTTATTTCAATTACATTTTGCATTTTTTAGTTCCGTTGCAGGTTGTGTGTTTATAGGGGAATAGGGTGGGAAGTATTTTAATTATAATAAATTATTGATTCTTTTTTATTTATTGATATTTATTTAATTGAGATTTTATAGTGTTAATTGTGTGAACTAATTTATTATTTAAATATTAATTGGTTGTCAATTAATTATTCGGTAAATAGTTATGGTAATTGTGTCATTTTTTAGGTGCGGGTTGTGGGGTTTTTGGGGTAAAGGGTGGTGAGTAATTTATTTTTAATTAATGAATAATTAGTTGTTAATTAAAATTAATGAATTGAAAATTAAATAAATGAAATTGTGCAAATAATTTTAGGTGCGGGTTGTGGGGTTTATAGGGGTAAAGGGTGGGAAGTAATTTATGTTTAATTAATAATTGATCATTAATGGTAATTTATTGATATTTAATTCAGGTAATTGTATATTTTTGTGTGGGGGTTTTAGTTTTATAGGGGTAAAGGGTGGGGAGTAAGTTAATTTTACTTTATAATTAATTGTTAAATACTATTCTTTTTTTATTGAAAATACATTTTAATTGTGTAATTAATGTATTAACAATTTAATTTTAACTGTGGTTTGTGGGGATTACATTGGTAAAGTTTGGAAAGGTAATAAATTTTTATGAGTCTAATTGATAATTAATTATGGAGGTACATTTAAAAAAAATATAGATGTGGGTTGTGAATTGTGTGGTGTTACAGGGTAGGAAATGGAAAAAATAAATGTATGTAATAATGTTTTTGTTTCTAAATCATTTCTAATTAAAAATATTTATTTGTTTGAGAATTATTTTAAATTGTATTTAATATAATATTTGTAGGTATTTGTCATATGTATTTAACATTATATGTTTTTATTTTTACAGTTTTTAATATTAAATATATTTGTATTTTATTTGGTTACATATTTATATATTTTTTATCTTTTTTTTAAAATTGTTAATATTTTGTTAGTTGTTACATTTTGAACTGACTGGAGTGGGAATATTAGTTTTTACCCCTCCGCAATCCAAAACTTTCCCTACTGTTTCACTAACTGGAGTGGGAATAGTAAATGTTATCCTGCCACTATCCTACACGTTCCTTACTGTTGCACTCACTGGAGTGGGAATAGTAATTTTTACCCCTCCGCTATCCAACACTTTCTCTACTGTTACACTTAGGGGCCGATTTTGATCTCGCTCAGAAGGTCCCCGAACGCGATCCGGCCGTAAAAAGTACGAGCCGTACGCGTGTTCTCCGCCTGACTCGTACAGCTGAGTGAGAAAGTACGATGCGAGAAACGCAAAATCACCGACCGAATCGTTTCCAGGTCCGGACCGCTCTGTACACCTCGTCCGTAAGCAAACCGTGCCGTGCAATGGAGGCGAATTCTGACCGAGCCAGTACGATGTACACGTCAGACAGCCGGAGCAAGCTGAAGTTTCTGGCTCGCAAAACGTCCGGGAAGCTGCCTTTGGGGTTCCGGACCCCCGTCACCCACAGCCTTCCGACTTGGACACTGGGGGAGACCCAAGGGTCTTCCCAACACAGGCATGTACGGTGAGGATGGCACCGACGCATACCCAATGTAGGGTAGCGCCCTTGTGCAAGACGTACCCATTCAGTCAATGGGAGCCCATGTACGCGTCGTACGACCGGCTCCCATTGACTTCTATGGGAGTTCAACCGAACCGAGTTCGGCAGCATGCGGCCGCATTGTACTCGCTCGGTCGGACTGCAAGAGTCTGTCTCGGTCGGAAAACACTCCGGATCCTGCTTGGTCAGAGAGCTTTCCGACCCAGATCGGAATCGACCCCTTAGTGGAGAGGGAATAGAAATTTGAACCCTCTGCTATTCAACAGTTTCCTTACTGTTGCACTCATTGGAGTGGGAAAAGTAATTTTTACCCCTCCAGTATCCAACACTTTCTCTACTGTTGCACTCACTGGAGTCGGAATAGTAATTTTTACCCTCCTCTATCCAGCACTTTCCCTACTATTGCACTCACTGGAGAGAATAGTAATTTTTACCCCTCCAATATTCAACACTTTCCCTCCTGTTGCACTCTTTAGAGTGGGAATAGCAATTTTTACCGTTTTGATATCCCACACTTTGCCTACTGTTGCACTGACTAGAGTGAGAAGTGTGGCTCACTGGTTAGAGGTGGCAGACCCGTAAGCAGAGAACGGCCCGGGACCAGGGTTCGATTCCCGACGCGGCAGGGTCGTGGACCAGGGTCAGCGGACTCGATAATTCTCGCCTCGGTGCCTACTCTAGTCAGAAACCACACTCGGCAACTCTGGGCATCAGCTTGCCTCATCTTCACAACGGCCCCCCCAGACCGCCGGGGATGCTTGGTCGCACCTTAGAGATACCCATCAGGGACCATCTCTCAGGGTGAGCCAGGACGGGTTCCCCAGCGGTCGAAGCGTGGAGATACTCATTCGGGAGTCGATTCCTAGCACTATATAAACCCACAATTAAATTAAATTAAGTTTAAAGATTTTTAAATAGTTTGTTTTAATTTTTAATAGATTGTTTTTTATTAGATTTGTTATTAGATTGTATGTTATTGTTATACAGATATATAATGTTAATTTTTATATAATTGTAACATTATAAAATAAATTTCAATTAATATTTTAATTGTTTTAAAGCAAATATCTATTAATTATTATGTATGTGTGAACTTCTTTTAATTTAGTTTATTTGTTATCTGTTAAAATGTATGTTAAATCTAATTTTTTTTAAATTAATTTTATTATTTAACATTTATTATTTGATTTTATATATGTATATGTATATATATATATATATATATATATATATATATATATATATATATATATATATAATCGATATTTTGTACAACTACATTTTTGACATCAATATTTTGTGGTCGATGTTTAGTCAGTGAGCCATGCGGACAATGGCCAGTGGCCTGAAAGCACGCGATAGAAGCATTGCTTTCCTGGAATTTTTTCCTCTAGGGTTAGGCTTGATGGTATAGGGACAGGAGCTTGATGGTGGTATTCAGAGTAGATAATATATCAGTGGTGTATGTAGTGAACAGGCAGTCAGCAATAGATGAACAGGTACTTAAACTGCTGCACGTCGTCGTATTCTGTCGTTTGAGACATGATGTGGCCTTTAAGGCTAAGCACGTGTCAGGCATGTAAAATGACATTGGAGATGCTTTGTCTCGTTCACAGTGGGAGAGATTGCATGAGCAGGCCACGGAAGTAGACAAAGTCAAGACAATGGTCCCACACACACATGTGGAGCATAGGATGCTATAGTTGGTGGTTGGGTCGCTAGCCATATCCACCAGGAAAGCATATGCTTTGGCCTGGAAGTAATGTGAGGCAAGAGTGGCCAAGCGGAGGACAGAACTGTGGGGACAGGGAAGAGGATGTAGTTCAGTACATCCTCAAGCTGAATGACAGGAATCTCTTGGGGGTCACAATGGCTGGAATTACTTTTATGGGGATACACACCCACGGCTGGGGGCCTGGGTAGGAGAATGTTAGAGGTATGGTATAGGGAGAGGTGTCGGCGGCCTCGGCTGCTAAAGCCTTTGTCAAGGAAGTTGCTTGGTAAAATAATAGCGATATTGCCAGAAATATGCAGGGACAAGAGAGAATGGGTGTTTTTTTCGACTTTAATATCCCGGATGCTTTTTAGGGATTTTCGGGTCTCGAAGCAGCCGTGTAGGAAGGGAATCCTGTGCCTGGAGTGGAGAGATGTGTTGCACGTGATCCTAGGGTTCAAACTGTATGTTCGACAATCCAAGGCAGATCAAAGGGCCCTGGGAAAGACAGTGCAACTCCTGGTTTTCTCTGCCATGGATGTGTGCTCAGTGCAGTGGGGAGCAGAAAGGAGGGTAGTGAGTGGGTCAAGAAAGGGGCAGTTGTTTTTCTTGTACATAGGGCAGAGGTGAATGCTCATCAGTTGCTTTGGGTCATGCAAAAGGATTTGGCAAGAATCTAGGGGAAAATTACTTGGTGGTTTGAAAGTGCCTTGCCCTGTTAAAGGATATGAAGAGGGACATGTTGGACATTAGGAGGCAGTGGCCCGAACACTAGGGGGGGCAGCAAAGCCCAGTGCTATCAACAAAGACCGAAGAAAGATCAACAGGGATGAGAGTTTTTTTTTGCAGAGAGGAAAGGTTGGTCTGGGTGGACCATTCTGAGCAGAGATTCCATGCACCATATTGTTTCAGAGGAGATGAGGTTAATTTATCAGTGTATAAAATGGAGCTCTACCTGGTTCAGATCAGAGAAGCACTTGAGGCAGCACTGTCGGGGAGTGAAGCAAAGGGAGGTTCCTGGGAGTGGGGTGATGGGGGGGTCACAAAAGGAGAGGTAGGGGATAGGCCTTTTCTGAGTGGTGGTAGGCAGTTTCACTTGCCATGGTTATACATTAAGATGATGATGATGGTGAACTTAGGGGAAGCAGGACAATTAGGGAGTGGTAATCAAGCTAAACCTGGAGGAGCAAAGGTAAAGTTAAGAGTTAAAATACGTAGATATTTACATGATAATAGATGTAGATTAAAGTGTTTATCGATGTAAAGGTTGACAGTTCAATTTCACTGGATAAGTTACAGTTGCAAGATAAGGATATTAAAGGGAGTGAACAACGTAGGTGTGGGGGTAGGGAAGGTTAGGCGAAATAATGTATTGTGAGATCTAGCTATAAAGGGCTAGAGTAAAATTATTGCAATGTGTACCTGTCTTCAATAAAGCTGCCTTTTTCACACTAAAAGCGAGTATGTGGTTTGTGCTGTCCCTTTTAGCCCAAAGCCTTTCATTGCTGTCAAGTTAATGGGGTGCACAATGCCTGCGTGAAGACAATTGTACAGTGGCAGAGTTCTTCCACAGGACAGCAAGAAAGGCAAGGAAGTATTCTGTGATGCAGCATGGCACCTCTGTTCTGCCTGTCCACTCTTTGAAAAATGGTGAATACACCTCCGAAACGTAGCTGGGCTAGTAGATGCCATGATATAAAGATGTCCCGCATCTCACTCCTAACTGCCAGTCCATATCTTCCTGCAACCTGAAGAGTGACCAAGTATCTGTATTGCAGATCACAGGTGCTCCTCTTGCAAACTGAGCAACACGAGTAGGACACGAGTCACAGATGCTGCTGCTACAATTCTCCCCATGCCTAATCGGACCCCCCAGGGGTAGGTGGAGAGTGGTCTGCCCCATCCTGCCTGGTCCACGGAGTGGGGGGGCATCAACCCTGGGGATCTCTTCACCAGTCCAATTGAACCCAGCGCGGTGGCCCCTAAGAATGGAGGCCAACAGAGACTAAACTCCAGGGACTTTCAGAGCTGATCTTCATACAGCCTGGAGAGAGGTACCTGGAGGGCCCTACAGCAGTCTGGAGTCAGAGGCACTGAAACTCACAGAACTAGGCCACCAGGCATAGAACCAAGTGTGTATAGAACCTGATCGTCATGGCCCTCAGGTGTCAAGGTATAGGGTCTCAGGCCAGCTCTGCTTGAGGGTGGCTCATCGGCACCGGAAGCCTGACATCCTAACTGGGGTGTTGACCTCCCTGTGGACCAGATTCATCTTGCTGAAGGGCAGTGTAAAGTCCCATGTGTCAGGGTGAGCGGCAGCGGCGGTACTGGGTGGTGCAGCCAGGAGGTGGGTGGCTGACGATCTCCCGTGCAATATATTTTGCAGATTGGTGACTAGGATTGGCCAGGGGGCACTACGCGGAGAAACCTGCACAAGACTTTCACTCACCGGTGTGGCCGGGCACATCACAGCTCTTGCCCCTTGATGCCTAGCACACAGCAATCGGCCATGGGCTGCCTCCGCTCGACTGTTCCGCAGGGGGGACCCCCCGGGGTGACGGAGTGGGGCCATCTTACAGGGCAACGCTGCCCGCAGACTCACAACAGCTGGATCTCTCATCCAAAATTGACGTACTGGCTGCTGTCGAGAAGATTGGTGCGACACTGATGCAGACGTGTACTTCCCTTGAGACCAGGATCGACAAGGTGGTCTCAGACTTCACACTTTTGAGGGCCGACCATCAAAAATTATCTGAGCACATACATATGGCTGAGCACACGCTCTCTGACCTGCAGTCCCAGGCTCGCAATCACACAGCGACCCTACAAGATCTGCAGGATCATGCCTGCACCCTTGTGGACAAGATTGACGATGCAAAGGGTCGGTCTGTCGCAATAATGTACGAGTGGTTGACCTTCTGGAGGGAGAAGAGGGAAAAGACCCAGTAGAATACGTGAATAGGTGGCTGAAGGGACTGCTCCCGTCCAGTGTTCTTTCCCCTCAATTTGTGGTAGAGCGGGCACATAGAGTACCAGCCCACCGGCTGCCACCCGAACCAACCATTGGCCCTTTTTATTTAAGGTCCTGGACTTTAGAGACAGAGACACAACATTGGTAGGGATTTGGAAAACCTCTGGGGCCAAAATACAAAACGTAACAGTACTCTTCTTTCCGGATTACACCGCCCAAGTGCAGAAAAGACGTGCCTCCCACGGGGCAGTAAGGCAACGAATGCGGGGGCTTGACCTACGATATTCCCTGCTGTTCCCTGCCAGACAATTCTTCGACATGCCATCAGATGCATGAGATTGGCTAGAAGGGGCTGTCCTGGAGACATCAACCAGACCACCTGACAACGGATCACCATCCAGACAAGACAGGTGTTTCCGACGGAAAGGAGAGGCGAGGATCCCGACTTTGTCAGTAAAGGCGCCAGATCCAGAACCGGTCCTGACGGAACGACAAGAGACCCTCCAGGTGGCAGCTGCCCTTCAAACTGCAGATTCGCCAGCGCCATCCACGGTGTCACCATCCAGGTCCTGTGATGACGTTGATTCCACATTGGCCTGGTCCAGGGGCTCGGGGTCGCCTCGCCCCTCAGATATCACCCCTCAAACTATTGTTTAGTACACTCCGGCATAACTCACTTTTCTTCATGATGCATGGGTGCAACGCATTGGGCTTCTATCAAGTACTCGCCGCGTCCGTGACTCAGCGCGGTTGCATATGAGCTTACCTTGCACGCACACTTGATGGAGATGTCCCCCTTCTTTCAATTATTGTCTCAAGCTGAGGGATAGGCTGGATAGACCACCATTACATGCACCACCCTCAGCAGTTCCATTGCCTGGCTGAAAATTAGTTGCCATGTTTCTGTCAAGTCTGTTTGGGTCAACCTCAATTGAAGTTCGCACTTATGTGGTTACATGACCTAGTTGTTGTTATTGGTTTGCCCCCTGTTCAGGTTTGGCATTTGCTCATGAGTGGCTGCTTCCCCCCTCACTCTCGTATCCTGAGGCAATCATGAGTGGATATGCGGATAATCATAGATCACCCACATGACGCAAGTTAACATTATCACCTGGAATGTGAGAGGGATTCACTCCCCCTTACGTAAGTACTCCATATATTCATATTTGCAGCAAAGAGCTGCTGGTATCGCCCTACTGCAGGAGACACATCTGACTCAGCGAGAAGCTGCCAGATAGCGGCATAGATGAAGAGGTCGAGTATACAGCACAAACATCTCTTCCATGGCAAGAAGTGCATTGATTTGGGTGAGGGCGGGGGTCCCCTGGGAGGAAAAAGAGGCTGTGACATATGCAGGCGGGCGATACATTCTCCTTAAGGGCAAGCTAAATGGGTATCCTGTTTTACTGGGATTCATATATGTCCCTAACGTAGACGAAAATGCCTTCAAGAGCGACTTATCTAGGGTCCTGTCTCGTGGAGGGACGTTCCCTGGCTCTTAGGATGCGACATCAATGCGGTGCTAGATGTCTTCTTAGACCGCTCCTTCTTGTCCCTCATACACACAGTATCATCAGCCAACACGCAAGTCTTGTGTAAATGGCTGGAGCATTGGTCACTGTATGAAGTTTGGCAGGCGTGTAATCCCGATACACTTATATATTCGTTCTACTAGCCAGTCCACAACCTGCATGTACGGTTAGACCACATCCTGACTGACACTGACTGACTGACACTGACTGACGCTGACAGACACTGACAGACACTGACAGACACTGACAGACACTGACTGACACTGACTGACTCTGACTGACTGACACTGACTGACTCTGACACTGACGACTCTGACACTGACTGCCTGACACTGACTGACTGACACTGACTGATACTGACTGACTGATTCTGACTGACTGACTCTGACTGACTGACTCTGACTGACTGACACTGACTGACTGACACTGACTGACACTGACTGACTGACTGACTGACTGATATTGACTGACTGCACCGACTGACTGACACTGACTGACTGACTGACACTGACTGACTGACAGTTACTGACTGCACCGACTCACTGCCCTGCATCCTGACTGACACTGACTGACTGACACTGATTGACACTGACACTGACAGACACTGACTGACAGACACTGACACTGACTGACTCTGACACTGACTGACTCTAACACTGACTGTCTCTGACTGCCTGACACTGTCTGACTGATTCTGACACTGACTGACTGATTCTGACACTGACTGACTCTGACACTGACTGACTGACACTGACTGACACTGACTGACTGACACTGACTGACTGACACTGACTGACTGACTCTGACTGACTGACACTGACTGACTCTGACTGACACTGACTGGCTGACACTGACTGACACTGGCTGACACTGACTGACTGACTGACACTGACTGACTGCACCGATTGACTGACACTGACTGACTGACTGACTGACAGACACTGACTGATTGACAGACACTGACTGCACCGACTGACTGCACCCACTGACTGACACTGACTGACTCTGACACTGACTGATTCTGACACTGACTGACTACCTGACACTGACTTCCTGACACTGACTGACACTGACTGACTGACTCTGACACTGACTGACTCTGACACTGACTGACTCTGACACTGACTGACTGACACTGACTGACTGCACCGACTGACTGACACTGACTGACAATGAATGACTGACAATTACTGACTGACACTGACTGACTGACTAACACTGACTGACTGACACTGACTGACTGACTGCCACCGACTGACTGACACTGACTGACTGACAATGAATGACAATGACTGACTGACACTGACTGACTGACACTGACTGATAATGACTGACTGACACTGACTGACTGACACTGACTAACATTAGGTCACACCTTTCATTAAGTTAAAGCCATTTGCTTTGCTATATAATACCATTAGCAAAGCAAATGACTGACACTGACTGACTGCACCGACTGACTGACGCTGACTGACTGACTGACACTGACTGACACTGACTGACTCTGACTCTGACTGACTGACACTGACTGACACTGACTAACTGACACTGACTGACTGACACTGACTGACACCGACTGACTGCACCGACTGATTGACACTGACTGACAATGACTGACTGACAATGACTGACTCACACTGACTGACACTGACTGACTGACACTGACTGACTGACACCGACTGACTGACACTGACTGACTGACACTGACTGACAACGACTGTCTGACAATGAATGACAATGACTAACTGACACTGACTGACTGACACTGACTGATACTGACTGACTGACACGGACTGACACTGACTGACTGACACTGACTAACATTAGGTCACACCTTTCATTAAGTTACAGCCATTTGCTTTGCTATACAATACCATTAGCAAAGCAAATGGCTTTAACTTAATCAAAGGCGAGACCTATTGCATTTTCAATGCTTGTTTCATTAGCGGTAGAACCTCTGGCAATGTGTGTCCGGGCCCGGGTAGACACGGGGAGTCCTCTCGGGGACGGCACGCATATAATTTTCTTGTATGCTGATGACATACTACTATATATCAGAGACTTCCACTCCATCCTCCCATCATTAGATCTGACATTGTCAACATTAGCCTATGTGTCGGGCTTGCGGGTTAATGCCTCAAAGTCTATTCTGTTTTCTTTAACAGAGAATACGACAGATCCTGGCTACATGCTAAGTGGTGAGCCGCTGTCATGCTGCACCGGCACTTTTCACTACCTGGGTATTCGTAACTATCGTCAAAAAGCAGATCTGCTAGATGGTAATATTACCAGAGCTGTGACTGCCATCTGATCTCAGATCTCATTCTGGGGGACATTGCTGTTATCCATCTCTGGGAGAATTGCACTTGTTAAAGTAGTGATCCTTTCCCAGCTCCGCTATTATTTTACAAACCTGCGCCTTTACTTGCCTCCAGCCTTTTTTAACAAGCTAGAAAGAACAGTCAGAGATTATATCTGGGGAGCCTCCAGGCACAGAGTCTCTATTAATAAGCTCTACATGACCATCTGGCAGGGCGACCTGGCCGCTCCCAATTTTGAGCACTATTAACTAGCGGCCCAGGAGCAGTGGATTTCCAGGTGGTTGGCCTCCTACCCCCTTGCGGACATGACCACTACGGTGCCCCCGATTTCGCACCTTGCCCTTCGGCACATGTTTCACCCATGCGCGCAACCCAAATACATGGGCCCCAAGTTGCTTACAGTAGCTTATAAATACTATCGTAGATGCCTGTTAATTACCCGCATCACAAAACCCGATGCCCCTGCTATTTCCCTACTGGGTACCCCCATGGGGCAGCGAATCACCTCGGCAGGGGAACTGAGAGGATGGGACACAGTTAGCATTCAAGATATTGGAGATCTGTTCCGGATGGGTCCCTGATTCCGCACCATGCCGAGCTGGTGGAGGGGGAGAGTGTCCCTTCGGGGAGCTTTCTCATACACCATTCACTTATAGTCTCTTTATCTTCCAAGTGGGACTTTCTAACCACAGAGCGTCCTTTACACCACACAATCCAATACCCACACGTCATGGGACACGGGTGCCACCTGGTTCAATGGTTCACCGCGGCACTCCGACAGCATACTGTAATCTTGCTAAGCCCCTTGCTTTCACTCAGGGAGGGGGATCTGGGATGGGTATTCACATAAGCAGAATGACTGGCCGCCCTGAAGGGCCCCACTCATGTTCCCCGTAACCAAAGGCTTCGTCAGATACAGTTTTTCATACTCCACCGGGCTTACCTTACCCGGCCAAAATAAATAGATATTTTCATCATGCAGACTCTAATTTCCCCAGGTGGCACATAACCAATGCAGACATTTTGCAAATGCTATGGCTGTGCCCAGAGTTCACTACATACTGGCAAGAGCTGACCATTGCTTTATCGCATTGCACAGGCGGGACGCACCTTTTAGTTGGAAGGACCATATCCTGCACCTGTTTAAAAGAGAGAGGAAATACAGGGTCACTTCCTGCTTCCTGGACCTAGGCCTAGTTATAGCCAAATGCCTAATCACAAAGCAATGGAAGGCACCGGGCGCCCCACACGTAACAACAGCATGGCGCTACTCCCTACTCAATTCGGCCAAGGGGGAGAGCGTTGCCCTACACAGAGTGGACCTGTTGGGACTCTGCAAATTCCCGTTTGCCATAGAATGGGAGACCGTATTATTGGAGTTGCGAGGGATGGACGGGTCGGTGGGGGCCTCCTCATTAGAGATGGAAGGCACCACTGAAACAGGGACGTAGTTTGGAAGGATTACTCTGACAGCCAGCCCTAAGAAGTGCAGCTACGACGACATCTCTCTAGATCAACAGTTGGGCAGATACAGGCATAAGAAGGCTTCATTACACACAGCTTGCACCTGTGGACTGGTATGGAGGACAGGGAGCAGAAGCGTTTAACTCACAGCTACCCCCTCCCTCCTTAGATTTGCTTTGTCCTCATTTGGTTGATAACCACTTCCATAGTTCATGTTTGTAGCATAGTCATTGCAGAGAATATGAAGTCCTGTGTGGCATTACACATACCAAGAAAGAGAAGCTTCGCAAGAGCGTCATGCTGAGTAATACCCCTCTTAGCATATGTACCTAAGAATTGTTCATGCAACACTTGATATGCTTTGAAACATATGATGTAACTGTAATGCATGCGTTTCTGACGTTCAATTGATAAGCAAATGTAAAACTATGCAAAATGTTAATAAACATATTTAAACAAAAAATGGGGAGAAGCCTTGTCATGAAGAAGGGGGGAGAGAAGCTCCTGTGTACGCGAGGAAGGTGGGTGGGGACAGGAAAGGGATGAGCTGACTGCAGAAAAGCAGCAGACTGGGAGAGGGAAGGTGGGAGGCAACAGGCTTGCCCTCACGTATTCCATGAAGTGGAGGGTGTGTGGGGTGTAAAAGGCTGAGGGAGGCTAGCAAAATCGTCCCCGGATGTTTTTGGCGTTGGCGTTGGCAGGAGAGCGTCCCCAGAGCATTACAGGGTTTCTGGAGTGAGAAGGGAGGGTGGGAGCAGTGGCAGGACAATGTGTGCACTGCAAGGAGCAGGAAGGGGGAATTGCCAAAAAGGGATGCCCAGAAGTATGTGGAGGGGCCTGCATCCATGTTAATCGTGGCTGCTTTGGAATGGAGTGATGAAGAATCCCCCGGAGTAGAGGAGGAAACGGGAAGCCTAGGGAGGGTGGGGGCGGTTCTGCAGTAGAGTAGAGCCCATACACAGAGGATACACGCAAGCAGTGGTTTCAGTGAGTAGGCAGCACCGGTACGAAGGGGGGGCACTCTGCAGGTGGGGAAAGGAGAGGGCACGTGGTCCCTGGTGCAGGCGGTCAAGAACAGGTTAGTGGGTTAGGTGATGAGAGTAGTTGGGGGGAGCAGCAAATGGGTAGTTGGTTGTGGGTGCCAGACCAGAACGAGGTGACGGAAGAGAGGGACATTAATGGCGGCACGCTAGACCTGCCTTTTCTTTTTCAGGGCAAGCGTCAAGGAGGACATGCAGACTTGAGAGAGTCTTATGTGGCTCAAAGACCTTGAGGGGAAGAGATGGTAAGGTCTAGGGTGGTCAGCCGGATGGCGACGTGGGACGGCGATAACACTGCCGCACGAAGGTCTAGAGTTGATCGGTAGTGCAACACTCGGGACAAGTCAATGCGATCTCTCGTACTGTTAGTAGCAGCGACAAAACAGCCTCAGTTGCGGATCGAGGCAGGAGGGCTCATAATGACAGGCTCATAATGGCAGCCTGTCCGCCCTTGGAGAGGAACTTATGTGTATAAAAGAAAGCAGATGACAAGTATGCTTGCAGGGCCACAGGGCCACAGTGCCATAAAGGGACGGAGGATTTCGGTGAGGAGCAAATAGATTATGACAAAATGAGCATAGAGAAGAGGGAAATAGTAGAGCGACCTCATAGTAGTTCCATTGGTACGCCTCTGCCCACAACCTCCCCAAAACCCCAAATGAAACACAGACAAGTGTGTTGGGATGAAGAAGTTGCAGGTTTATTTGTAGTACAAATAACAGGATGGGTTAACTGACAGGCGACCCCCTCCACCCCGCAACCCCTTGTTGCAGGGAGCCTGAAGTTGAGCCAAAGTAACAGACACCAGCGGCCATAGCCCGGTGCGGTACCTGGGAGGAAACTCCTCCCACCGGCGGACCTATCGTCCACCCACCCCACCCTCCGGACAAGGGAGAGTTAACTCACACCTTACCCATCCAGGCGGGGCGCTATCGGCAAGCCCCCGGTTGCTCAGGCTTACAACCGCCCTAAGGACTAACGGGGCGCCGTCGAAACCAAGTCCCCAAGAAGGGCCCCTTGGATTATGTATGACTCAGCACGGTGCGTTTCGCACTGGGGCTTCAGGTCCTGTTCATGCGCCTGTCCTGTATGGGGATCGCCTTATAACTCCTCCTGCAACAAGAGAAAACATTAATACATTATTACTGTCCCCCCCACTTCCCCCCTTTCAGCGGGTGAGCGGCAGGGAGGGGAGCTGAAAAGCGCGGCCCTCGTGTCCGACGGGGAGGGGGCGGGGGCGACCTACGACCCTACGGCTGGCGAGGAACAGCCAGAGGAGCAAACTAATTGGTGTGGGGGCAGCAGCAAAGAGGGCGCGTGGTAGGAGGGGCTACCCTTATATCCTGCCCCGGGGCCCACCCCCTCCCTTTATCGTTGACGCCCCCCAACTCCCGCCCCCCCACCCCGGAATGGGCGACCGGCTGCCCACGGACCTACTACGGGGTCTGCCCTCCTATGGGGTCCCCTGCAGGGACCGCGGGCATCCTGCATAGTAGTTCCATCGGTACGCCTCTGCCCACAACCTCCCCAAAACCCCAAATGAAACACAGACAAGTGTGTTGGGATGAAGAAGTTGCAGGTTTATTTGTAGTACAAATAACAGGATGGGTTAACTGACAGGCGACACCCTCCACCCCGCAACCCCTTGTTGCAGGGAGCCTGAAGTTGAGCCAAAGTAACAGACACCAGCGGCCATAGCCCGGTGCGGTACCTGGGAGGAAACTCCTCCCACCGGCGGACCTATCGTCCACCCACCCCACCCTCCGGACAAGAGAGAGTTAACTCACACCTTACCCATCCGGGCGGGGCGCTATCGGTAAGCCCCCGGTTGCTCAGGCTTACAACCGCCCTAAGGACTAACGGGGCGCCGTCGAAACCAAGTCCCCAAGAAGGGCCCCTTGGATTATGTATGACTCAGCACGGTGCGTTTCGCACTGGAGCTTCAGGTCCTGTTCCTGCCCCTGTCCTGTATGGGGATCGCCTTGTACCTCTTCCACAGCCCTGGGCGTGGCACCCGCTGCGCCCAGAGCCCCCACTACCTAGCCCCCTATTCTCCTCTACTTGCATCCTGCTGTTTCCAGTGCTTCCCCTAAATCTAGTAGGAATATTGCCATGCCTACCTTGGACAAATGCACCCCGTCAGATTCCCAACAACCAATGGATTTCGCGTGCAGTAGGCCGTGCCTGATGAAACCCACCCCTCGCATATCTGCAAATTTACGCATAGCTGCGTTTACACGCCTGCGGGTAACTTCCAGCGCCTCCTGCGAGATCGCTCCATGCCATATAGGTCTGGGAGTTATTTCCGACCACCATATGCTGCATGGTCCCAGCTCACTGCTCAGGATGCTCAAGTCCTTCCTCATCGCATCCAATAGTCATCTCTTGCCTAATGAAACCAGGTCATTCCCCCCTAAATGCACCACCAAGATGTCTGGCGGTCGTCTATTCTCCCTCAATGTCTTGCGCAGCGTCGCTAAGAGTGCAGGCCAGTGCGTTCCAGGGAGGCCAAACCAGGATATACTAGTGTTGGTGAAGCCATGCTTCCACGTGTTTGCTTTCACCCATCTCGCCAATCTTGTGACATAAGAGTGCCCCATCACCCACACCTCTGTGCCTGCAATAAAACACAAAGTGTTGCAAGATTATAGTTTATTTGAACACTTCAAAGCACTGCACAGTAAAACAAGCACCAAAACGTGGCAAATGTAGTCTATAATTCACATTGCACTACAAACCAGAAAAGGCCACGTACACATTATTCTCTCTTTGTTTACACGTTCCCTACTTTACTTCTGCTAAAAGGGGGTATTGCACTAACTGGTCTCACATATCTTTTGAAGCAATTGGAGTCCCGCCGCCCTACCCTCTTAATTGCCTCGGCTGGCAAACCTTCCTTGAAAGCTGTGGTGGCCGCCCCTATTCTAAAAGAGTGTGAGCTGAACTTGGCCCCTTTTGTTGTATAGCCAGCCAAGAATAGGCACCCTTGCATCACATGCTCCACATGGTATTTAGTAACCGGGGAGCCGTCCAAGTGTATCAATAGCAGCCCTTCTGTACATGGGCGGCAAGCCAAGAAGGCGGCTAGTAGGGCCACCGGGCAGTTGCTGTCGTTGCCCAGGCGATGTAATGAGATGCTCCTACCCCTGCCTGCTTGGTCTGTCTTTGAAAATTGTAAGCAAATCTCTACTGATTCAGCTGTAAGTCGCACGTCCTGCATCAGGAGGGCCCTAGAGTTCATCTCTTTCTTGGAGCGGGCCACCAACTCCCCTATTCTAAAGGCTCCAAAAAACGCTAAGCTGAATGTCGCTACGAAGAGGGATGCTTCGTAGGCAGAGTGGGTGACCGTGGGAAGGGCGTCTATCATGCTTTTTAATGTCTCGTAATCAATGGGGGCCCTTTGGTCTACTGATTTGGGCATCACTCTTGCCCAACCTTTGAGCGCTGCCCTGGTCGTAAATAGTGTGGTGGGGTCCTTCTGACCTAACAGCCTGGCATGATGCCCGATGGCCGACAGGTGACCCGCCATCCACGAGTGGCTCTTCCCCTCATCTTTTGCCCAAATCATGAATGCTTGCACCTTGTCAATCTGTATGGAAGCCTCCTGCTCCCAAGGGCCCATGATGTCACAAAATGTTTTTACGCACGTCTGATATCTTCTCATAGTCTGGGGTGCCAGGGACATCTCGCCTAGCTCTCTAATGCGCTGCGCCACCGCAGCAGGTGCCAGAGCTGAGCCGGGAAAGGTGTCATCTCCTCCCTCGCTCGTGGCCAAGCCTCTCGGAACCGCTGCCAATGAAAACGTGAAAGTGCGTCAGCAGCTGAGTTCTGGACTCCTGGAATGTGCCTAGCTCTACATTCCACGTTATTGTACAGAGATACCTTGACTAATTCCCTAAGTAAGCATAAAACAAGCGCGCAAGAGGCAGACTGGGTGTTGATGGCTTGGACCACAGCCATGTTGTCGGACCACAGGACCACCCTCTTCGCAGTTAACAAAGCGGGCCAGAGGTGGAAAGCAACTACAATTGGGAAAATCTCTAATACCGTTATGTTGGCAGTTATCTTTTTCTTCCTCCATGCGTTGGGCCATTTCGCTGCGCACCACTCCCTGTCGAGTATTGCGCCAAAACCCTCCCTGCCTGACGCGTCAGTAAACAGCGTCAGCTCCTGGCTGCTGGTCCAGGGATCCCTCCATATGACAGAGCCATTGAACTGCTCAAGGAAATCCCCCCACATCTTGAGGTCCTCTTTAACCCCCAAGCTCAACCTCACCTGATGGTGCCTGCGTTTTATTTTGGCAGCTGTCCTGGCTAACCTGCGCGCAAAGGCTCTACCCGCTGGAATCACCTTGGTGGCGAAGTTTAGTCTGCCATGTAGGCTTTGTATATCGTCCAGTGACACCTTATCTTGCCCCAGTAATGTCCGGATCTGAGCTGCCAGTTCGATGACTTTATCTGCTGGAAGCCTAGCCTCCCCTACATTGGTGTCGATCTCCACGCCTAGGAAAACTAGTACCTGCGCTGGCCCCACTGTCTCTCCCGAAACCAATGGCACCCCCAGATGTTCTGTCATTACCTGGAATTTTGCTAGTGCCTCAGCGCAGTCTTGTGTCTCTGCTCTACCTATAAACAGGAAGTCGTCGAGATAATGAGTCACGCTCTCAACCCCTTCTATCTCTTGCAGTACCCACTGGAGGAAGGTGCTAAAGGCCTCAAAAAATGCGCATGAGATGGAGCAGCCCATAGGCATGCACCTGTCGTAGTAGTATTCATCACCCAGCCAAAAAACAAGTAAGTGTTGGCTGCTGGGATACACTGGCAGGAGGCGGAAAGCCGACTCGATGTCAGCTTTGGCCAGCCAGGCTCCTTTACCAGCCCTACGTACGAGGTCCAAGGCCACATCGAATGAGCAGTATGAAACGGAGCACACCCCTTCCTCCAAGTTGTGGTTGACCGACTCGCGTTCAGGGTAGGACAGGTGGTGTATCAATCTGAAAGCCCCAGGCTCTTTCTTGGGCACTATCCCCAGGGGAGGGACTACAAAGTTGTCAAGCGGTGGCTGTGAAAAGGGGCCAGCAACCCTCCCCAGTTCCAGTTCTTTAAAAACTTTCGCCCTCACCACCTCAGGATTGTCCTTAGCTGATTTCAAGTTTTCTGCATCACGTGCCAGAGGTGCCCCTATGTAAGGTATGACAAAACCTTCAGCAAACCCTCCCAGGAGCAGTCTCCCATCCAATCTGTTTGGGTATTTATTCAGCAGGGTGATCAGTCGATCCAATTTTATTGGTGAGGGCCCCTTTACAGCGCTGACCTTTGTAGCCAACCGACTGGGGGGAGCAGTACTTGGGTAGTTCAGGGCTAGGGAAGGCTTGGTTGGCTGCGGTTGAAGGGATGGGGGGCTTAGGGGGGTGGGGGCATCTGAAGCGCCTGTGCTACTTATTCTTCCAGGACCCGCCCCTCCCCCCCGTACTGACTACCTTGCTTCTGTCCCTTGGGTGTTCTGCATGTTCCTACCTGATTTTGCCCTCCACAGTTGCTACATGTGTGTGTGAACTTGCAAGATTTACCCCAGTGGCAATGCCCGCTGTTAAACAGTCTGCCTGATCCTGGAAGGGACTTCCCACCTCCTCTTCGCTGACCTCTCCCCCTTTGGCCACCCCGAAAGGGCTGAGTGCTTTGCTCTGCGTGAACCGTTGTGTTGCTCTTTTCAGGTGCTGCTATTTGCGTGTCCTGCCCTTTGCTGTTTGTCGCCACGCCTTGAAGCGCCCTGGACCCCATGTGGTCCATCCACAGCTGCACTTCCTTGTGATCCCAGTGCATGTTAGGCGACCTGGACATCTTCTTCCTGAACTCCCTGTCGTAATTCAGCCAGCCTACACCCCCCCACTTTTTCTCCTCGTTATGGATTAATCTGCCGTACTGGACCAAGGCAGGTCCTTGATCAGAAAATTTCACCATAATGACGGAAGACAATATAGCGAATGCTTCCAACCATGTGTCAATGGACTTTTCTGGCCATGGCTGAAATCTAACTTTATTGTCGTCTTCTTTTATCCCTGCTCTACGTACGTCTGTACCCTGCTGGCCTAACATGAGTAGTGAGAAAATATCAATGAACTCTCTTTTCCATATTAATTCTTTTGCCGCCAGCGGGACCTCCCAGGACAAGGAAGATCGCCCTGACAGCAAGGGAGCGTCCAGCACCACCTCCTCCTCAGTGAGCGGCAACGCGGGTTAGGATGCTGGGATTGTCGTGGGAGGGATCGGTAGCGACAGAGGAGTAGGCAACGTGATCAATGCGTTTGGCGCCGGCAGAGCTGGGAGAGCCGGCAGTTCCGGGGATACGGGAGATGTAGCAGGTGATGGTGGTACTGCTGGTAAGGGCGTCGGCGGAGGGAAAGGCAGATTGGTAGGTCCAATACCCTCCTGGTCTAAATCCAACCCTGAGCTGCCCCCTAGCGGTTGGCCGGCTGCTGCCGGCGGGCCAGGAACAGATCCACCATTTCCCCATACCTTCGTGGGCCCTGCACCTCTCCCCCCGCTGTTTGACACACTTTCCCTCATCTCCTTCATAAACACTTCTAATGTGGACATGATCTTACCCAGATCGCTTTTAGTGGCGTATTCTGCCGGCGGGTGCACACGATCGCGCATGCCCGATGGCCCGGGCACCTCATGTACCACTGCGACTGTCGTATTCGCTCCGCCTTTCTTTTTTGTTGGCGGTGGGAATTCTTTGCTCGTGGGAACCCGCAACCTTTTTGACGCTCTAGTGTGACCTGCGCCACCTGTGTCATCATCATCCAAAGCTATAATGTCATCGTGACCACATGGGGCCGGGGTGCTGGCATTAAGCAGGTTTGTAGCCCAAGCCTGGCCATTAGTCTTAACCAGTTGTAAGAAGATTGCCGCCTGCGCCGCTTGCGCATCCGAAACCGACCCTGATCCTACGGCTGTTGTTCTCTGTTCAGACATCCTGTGTGGCCTTAACGCTCCTGCAAGAAAAAGTAGTAGTGACCATCCATACTAATCCTGCTGTGGACCGTAGCCCCCTACCCTCCCTTCTAACTGTTGTTGCTCCAGTGACCATTCCTACTTACTTGTTGCCTCAGGGCCTCTGGTATCACTGTGCGTCACTAGCTTTCGACTGTGGTGCGACGATATCGACTGTGCGCCTCGCTCCTGTGGTGGTTGATATAAACATCATTTCAATTTCTTCAACTATTTCCAGTACCCTAAAAAGGACCCTGGGGGACCGGACCATAAACACCGATCCCCCGGTCGCTGCCTGTAACCCCACCTAAAAGTAGCGGTACGCCACCTTCCTTTATTTATGTCTTACCTTATGATCGCGCGTTGGTACCGCGCTCTTGCTGCTCCGAATGTATTGCCTATCCCGCTCTTGCCTGCAATGGGGGAACACTTACATTATACGTGTACTTAGGACGCCGCAACATAGCCACAACGACAGGCATTATTCGCATGCAAATTTACACACTCCTTTCTAATATTGTTATGCCCAGTCAGCTCCCAAACCTACAAGCCAACTATTGTCTGCCTGCTAGGGCCTCGCTTTGCTGCCAATGTACCACATTTTTGTCAAAATGTATGACAGCCATTCATATTATAGCCACCTGTGGATGCCGCCCTTCAGCCCATGCGGGTGGAAATATCCTGCCCCAGGGCAGCCACCTTGGGCCCCGAAAGTTGTGGACCGACCAGTTTGAAGGGAACACGCCCGAGACCCCAGGCTTAAATTAAAGGAAGCCCCTGCTGTTATCTCGGCCTGCCCCCACACCCGGCCAGAGGACGCATAAGTACCGCCGCAGTTATTGCGGTCGGGCTGGGCGAAAGTATTAATTGACCCGGAAGTGCTGTGATAACAACCGGAAACGGACGGGTGCCCGACCCGCGCTCTGGTGAGAGGAGGAGATAGGTACCTGAGTTATCGCGATCGCGCTAGGGCGGCAGGACCTTACTCAATAACCCCGCCCAGGGCTGCGTGATGGACCGAATGACCCCGGAAGTGCTCTGATAATAACCGGAAGCGGACGGGAGCCCACCCCGCGCTCCAGTGAGAGAAGATCAGTACCTACGGGCGGCGGCCTCCACCGAGGCTCCCCCGATTGAGGGAGAGTCCCGTGATGACCTGCTGCAAGGAGGTAGTCCGCCGCCGCATCGAGCCAGAGGAGTCGCGCTGAGCAGAGCCCCCGCCTTACAGGTTATTAAGTAAGGCCGAAGGGGGCTCTGCGTGTACTACGGTATAACCAGACCCAAAACGGTTACCGTTCAGAGCGGGCCCGCCCGTGTGACGCTCTTCCCGAGGGCCACGCTATCAGCGTCCCCGGAGGGGACTCCGACGACTGGGAGTAGTGAAGCGGCATCCTGACGCGCTAACCAGCTCTTTTAAGCATAGAGAGCCCCAGCATGCGGTTGCTAACCTACTTAAAACGCTAACGGCCTATCGCAGTCTCAGTCGCTCGAATTCCGGCGGGAACCACGCTCTAGACGTTCAGCCGCATATTACCGCCCCAGCCGCTGTAAATAAATGACCATATATATTACAGGCCGACATCTCATTGAAAACATCCTATACCGCAAAGCTAGCCGCATGGCCGGTTGCGCGGTCCTCATTCAACAACTCCACGGTCTACGGCCTAACACCCTGACCTCTGGTGCACCCACACAAGGCAAAACGCCTGGCTGAGGGCGCGGCCCATATTTACATCGCACACGGTTGTTGCCCTCACCCCGCCTGCCGCTCACACTTCGGTACCCCACACCACCACAACAAGCCCCCTACCCGTAACACGATCACGGATCACCTGCCCCCCCCGTGGCATAGCCACGGAGCCCTGTCGACTTGGGTTTTGCCCAAGGACGGGGCCCAGGGGGAGGCAGTGTACTCCGCTTACCTTATCAGAGCTCAAAAGCGCGGCCCTCGCGTCCAACAGGGAAGGGGAGGGGGCGGGGCGACCTACGACCCTACGGCTGGTGTGGGGGCAGCAGCAAAGAGGGCGCGTGGTAGGAGGGGCTACCCTTATATCCTGCCCCGGGGCCCACCCTCTCCCTTTATCGTGGACGCCCCCCAACTCCCGCCCCCCCACCCCGGAATGGGCGGCCGGCTGCTCACGGACCTATTACGGGGTCTGCCCTCCTATGGGGTCCCCTGCAGGGACCGCGGGCATCCTGCAGGAGAACGAGGATAGCTGGTGGGCGAGGGGTGCACATGGATCTCATAATGCCCCTATTTATAGCTTGTTACCGGATGATCACATCTGAGTGGAACAGCTGGTGAATGCCCCTTCACAACTGGTTGTGCTGCTGGATGCACAGAGGGGGCCAGCCTTGATGTCAGCTAAGTGTGCTAGGGGCGCCGGCATTACACTGCACACAGGCAAGGTATCGTTAGGGGTTAATTTGAGGGATGAAACAGAGAATGGGGTCATCCGTTTGAGAGAAGGTAGGTATGTGAAGGACACAGGGTAGGCATGGAAGGGCAGGTGGACAATGTAAATGATGCTGGGCAGACCCAGGTGGATTGCCAGGATGCAAAGGCAGTAAACATGATGGGTAAAGGAACACAGGAAGCCCTGCAATGGACGACAGAAGAGAAGGATGGTACATACACAGTAGACGAGGATGACAACAAGGCAAAGGAGAGTAAAAAGATAAAGATCAAGAAATTGCCACACATGGGGATAACCAAGCCCCTGGGGGCCCATTTAATGTTACAGTCCAAAGAAAAGATATGGGAAGGAGAATATGTGGAGCTGTTCAAGCTCCTCCACAGAGAACTGAGGGCAAAAGAGGGGGTCACAGAAAGAGGAAGTACAGTTGTTTAGACAGCAGAGAGTGCCTACAACTGTAGAGAACTGGACATCTGCCTTTCTGATTTTTGCAAGTGTATATTACGAACAATATCCAGAGAGATGCGTATCCTTATTTAAATACATGAATGTCATTCACAGGGCACACATCACGTATGGAGGGTATGCAGGGCGCATTATGACGAGGTGTTCAGGGCACGAATTGCATGGTACACTGAGGCCAAGTGGGGGGAAATTGATACCAACTTATATCACCAGACGATTGAGTCAGTAAAGTTCGACAAGACGACATATACAGAAAGTGGGTTGCCGGTGGTGTATCGGCCCTTTCAGCCCTACCCCACCAAGGTGTTGGGACTGTAATAAAGGGTCTTGTACTAGAGACTACTGTGAGTTCCGCCATGAATGTTCAACGTGTTCAGAAAGACATTCCCTCGTACAGTGTTATAAAGTGAGGGAAACTTACTAGGGACACTGGCAGGGCATTGGAACCAGCAACATAGGGGCTACATGGGACAGCAGGGCAATGCAACTGGCAGGGGGGGTGGACACATAGCAATATGGGAAAAGGCTTGTACGCCAGGTAATGGTGACCGCATTGTTATGGCACTATCCACACAGACGGGATGCTGTGTTATTGACCGATGAATTTCAGGAGGTGTTTCATTTGAGTTACTGTGGACCTAGGGTCACCAGGAGGGCGGACAATTTGAAATCGTCCACATCACATAAACAAGTTGTGAAGGAGAAATTGGCAAAAGAAGTGCAGGAGGGCAGGATTGGATGGCCCGGTTGAGCAATTGCCCATGCCCAACTTGATTGTGTAACCAATTGGAATGGTGCCAAAGAAGGAACAAGGTCAATTCCAGCTCCTACAGCATTTGTCATGGCCGGAAGGAAGCTCGTTAATGATTTTATCGGGGTAGAGGATATGTTGGTGTCATATTCATTGGTGGATGTGGTAATGACATTGGTGTAACAGATCGGAAGCGGCACACTCATGGCAAAGTGTGACATTGTCAGCCTTCTGGCTGTTACTAGTTCATCAAGATGATTATCAGTTGCTAGGCATACCGTGTGAGGGACAGTGGTATGTTGATAAGGTTTTACCTGTGGGCTCTTCCATATCTTGTGCCATATTTGGGCATTGTAGCTCTGTCCTACAGTGCGTTTTTACTAACTGCAAACAGGGA
Source organism: Lissotriton helveticus (assembly GCF_964261635.1). NCBI lineage: Eukaryota > Metazoa > Chordata > Amphibia > Caudata > Salamandridae > Lissotriton > Lissotriton helveticus. The sequence goes on from NC_136067.1 coordinate 1,237,747,043, forward strand.
AGAGGACTGTTACGCACAATCTAGAGGATTTTTTTTGTGGTAATGCCCAGTGCTGAGGACTGTCAGCAGCAGTTTACAAGTTTTCAAGAGCTCATGGGCGGCATAGGAGTACTGCTGACTTCAGAGAAAATGGTGGGGCCAGCAATGGTGCTTTCTTTCTCAGGTATTGAGCTTGATTCAGTGTCCGGGGAGGGATGCCTCTCAGTTGAAAAGAAGGTGAAAATGCAACTGTTATTGGGCGCAATGCTCAACAAATCAAAGGTGATCATCAAGGGGGTACAGGTCTTGCTGGGGCATTTGAATTTTGCATGAAGAGTAGTCTGGACAGGGGGGACTTTCTGCAAATGTTTGAGCATGTCCTTAGCAGGGTTGTCACTGCCACATCATGACATGCAGCTGCCAGCGGGTACAAGGGAAGATCTATGAATGTTGCGCAGGTTCTTAGATGATTTCGATGGAATTCCAATCATAGCACCCAGAGAATGGGGGCGTGGCTTGAGCGCCGAGGGAGATGGCGGCGTGAGCTCGGAGCTCCGTGCCTCTTCCCCACGAGAATCCTGAAAGAAGGGCCGGAGAGCCCGTGTGTGCCCCGGCGCCGATAGAGTGACCGGCGGTGACCAGCTGGACGAGGTTTGGGCGGCCGGCGGCATCACAGCGCCGAGAACGGCAGCCGATCGTTGTGGCCGCTGGAGCGGAGGGAAGGACGGCGCCGCGCAAGATGGCGGCCGCGGCGGAGCCCTGAAGGTCGGTGGGCTGTGCTGCAGAACACACTGCCGGCGCGCACAGGGGAGGCGCGGTTGCCGCCAGCGACGGACCCCACACAGCGAGGGACGATCCTCGGACCCCGGCTGCGGTGAGCAGCGGTCGCGGGAGTGAGCGGTGAAGGCCACCCGGGTGCGCCGCTGCGGGCGAAGCTTACGGACAGACTCCTTTGCCGAGAGGGTGAGACCCGGAACTTCGACCCAGCCCTGAGCGCCATACGAGCCAGCAGGTGAGCGGGGGACGCCCGGAGAGGGGGTTCACGGGGGACGGCGCACGGCGCTGTGCAGCTTGGGCCCCCCCTCGCCCCCGCAACGGAGGCCCGCGAAGCATAAGGGGGCATAACGGAGGAGCCCATGGGCCAGTGAAGGGTCTTTGGCGGCGCCAGACTCCCGGTGGCGCGACCAACCTACCACGCCGATCAGGGGGAGAGAGAACAATCCTCCACAGTACCCGGGGATTGAACACCACGGCGGACGCTACCTCTGGGGCGCAGTGTTTGCACAGCGGGGCCCCATAGCGGGCAGGAGCTAGCCACGTAGCGGAGGCCTGGAGACAGAAGGCAGCCGAATAAGGCGAGGGCGGTGAGGCCGGCTACTATGGGGAAGCCAAGAGCCAGGGTGGAGGAGGCGGCGACGTCAGATGTAGCAGAAGGGGGCCCCGCTGAGCAGACAGACCTGCAGCGATTGCAGGATAGGATATTGGACGCCATAACGGCCACTAGAGACGCGCTGCATAACGATATAGCGCAGGTGGCGTCGGGGCTGGGCTTGCTCCGGGCGGACCACGGCAAGCTAAAGGACAGGGTCAAGGATGCTGAAGCGGTGCTCAATGACCTGGCGCCGGCTCACAAGGCGATGGAGAGTAAGCTAACTGAGGCCCTGGACCGCATACGCACCCTGGAACGGCGAGCGGAGGCCGCAGAAAATAGAAGCCGACGCAGTAATGTGCGGATCGTAGGCGTGCCGGAGACGGAGGGGACGGGGGACATGATTGCCTACATGGAGGAATGGCTGAAAACAGTGGTGGCGCCGGAAGGGCTTTCGCCATTCTTCACCCTGGAGCGTGCTCATAGAGTCCCCTCAGGACCCCCCAAGCCCGGGCTCCCACCCAGACCGATCATAGCCAAGTTACTACACCACAAGGACAGAGATCTGCTCCTGCGGAAAGCTCGAGAGGATGGCCCTTACCAGATAGCGAACAGCAGAGTCACACTTTTCCCGGACTTCACCTTCGAGACGCAGAAGCAACGGGCCTCCTTCCTCACAATCAAGAAGGAGCTACGGAATGAAGGAATAGCCTACTCCTTGCTTTTCCCAGCCAGGCTAAGAGTGGTAGTGGACGACAAGGCGATCTTCTTTGCAACGTCAGCGGAAGCCTGAGACTGGTGGGAGACATACAAGGCCGGGACTGACGGCGCCAAGGCAAGAGAAGAGCGGGAGAAGGAGCGGGAACGCTCGCCCAAACGGCTGCGGAAATCGAGGAGACTATGGAAACGAGGGCGGGGGAAGCTGGGACCGACGGCCTCCCAGACTGAAGCGGAACGGCAGGCCGCGCTGCTGGAAGTGGAGAAGCTCGGACGGGCGGAGGGCCCCGGATCTAGAGGGGCCACGGACTCGGACACTCATGTATCGGCCTCTGGCTCGGAGTCGGATCTTTCGGGGATTCAACGCACAGAGGGACCGCTGGTGACACCGCAGACGGCGGACGAGATCCTGAATATATGAACTGCTGGCATTGCTGAGTGGGTAATGTTTGAAGGGCTGGGAGGGGAACCATTGCCTATGCACATAGCGGGGGTCGGGCACACCGAGGGGTTCAGGGCAGGGTGGTTATGGGGAATTGGGGAGGAAGCGAGGAGCTGGGCGGCGCAGCCCCCCTCTGGACGACGCCGCGCTCCGTAGGCCCTTAAGGCACCCACAGCTACGGCTGTGTAGTTGAGACCTGGGTCATCAGGTGTGGGAGTTTGGATGGGGACTGATATCTCGATATTGGGGCCTGTTCTGGGGGAGGGGGGGGGCTCCACAGTTGGGGATTGTTTACTTTTCTCGAAGTTGTTGACCCTGGGTGTACCATGGGAAGGGCTGTTGAGAAGTTTTGTTTTGTTCAGGGGGGGCACCACCACCGTCGAAGGGCTGGAGCTGGAGGGAGTGTTTCGACCGGATTGCTGGGACAATGGCTAATGTGAATGGGTTGACCTGTATTACTTGGAATGTCCGAGGCCTACATACTATGCAGCGCAGACACAAAGTACATGCCTATTTAGTGCGAAGGGGAGTACACATCGCGATGCTGCAGGAGACGCATCTTACACGACAAGAGGGGGCGGCGCTACAAAGGCGATGGCGGGGACAGGTTTTTCACACCAGCTACTCGGCCTATGCGCGGGGAGTACTCATATGGGTTAGAGCAGGCACGCCTTTCCAACTCACGCGCCAATGGGTAGACCAAGACGGGAGGTATGTGGTGGCGGAGGGGAAGCTAGAAGGTAGAGATATTGTGATAGCTAGTATTTATGCCCCAAACACGGACCAGTTGGCTTTCCTCGCGACACTCTCAGGGACGCTGGCCCACTCCCTGGCGGGCCCGGTCCTGCTGGGGGGCGACTTTAATTCCATTGCCGACCCCTTGCTGGATAGGTCCCACCCCCCTCTACGTGACTCTCCAGTTTACAGGCTGTCTAGAGGTAGGAGGGAATGGCAGGAGAGCTGGGGACTTGTAGATGTCTGGAGAGGGCAACACCCGACTGACAGGGATTATTCATTTTTCTCTGGACTGCATGATCTGCATGTCCGATTGGACACGATACTCTGCTCCCGTGGGGTGCTGCCATGCGTCACTGGATCGGAGTACCTGTCAAGGACGATCTCGGACCATAATCCACTCCTGGTTCGGCTAGCGTGGATAGCAGAGAAGCCCAGGGTTCCGCTCTGGAAACTGCGGCCTGAGACCCTAGAGGACCCCCTCTTCGGGGAGGCCCTAGCGGACGGAGTGGCCTTATATTTCACGGAGAATGAAAGGACGGCGGCCTCTAGAGCGACGGAATGGGACGCCTTTAAGGTAGTGGTGAGGGGTATCTGTATCAAGGATTATGTAGGCGTGCGGAAAGTGTTGCTGGGCGACTTGGCTAAGGCGGATGCAAAGCTGAGGGAGGCGGAAAGGGGGCGGCCTGGACACCCAGAACTCCAGGAGATACTTTGTTCGGCTAGGGAGGCGGTAGCCGTTGAAGTGGAGAGGCTCCGAGCCTTTGACTACAAGCGATATGTGCTGCGCTCCCATGTTGACGGCGATAAGGCGGGCACCCTCCTGGCATGGCTCTCGAACCCCACAAGACGATGCGCTCCCATACTTCAACTAAGGGATACGGCGGGCGTGATACAACACACTCAACTGGGCATAGTCGACGGCTTCCAGGAATATTACGAGGGCCTGTACAAGAGTGCTCCGGGAGACAGGACGGGGCTGGTAGAACCCTTCCTGGCTGACCTACCCCTACACCGGCTGGAAGCTGAGCAGGCGAAAGGCTTACGGTCGGACATTGACGTGGGGGAGATACGATCGGCGGTGCGGCGCATGGCAAGGAACAAATCGCCGGGAATAGACGGGCTCCCCATAGAATTCTATAGCAAATATCTGGACATACTGGCACCGCGACTCCTGACCGTCTATAAGGAGGCCAAGGCGACGGGCCGACTACCGCAATCGATGCGGGAGGCATTAGTGGTCCCGCTACTGAAGCCCGGCAGGGAGGGTAGTGACCCAGCGTCCTATCGACCACTCTCTATGCTCACCGCGGACTATAAGATCCTAAGCTCCATACTAGCGGCGAGGCTCCTGCCTCACATGACGGGGCTTGTGCACGACGACCAGAACGGTTTTATACCAAAGCGCAACACCACAATAAATATCAGAAGGCTTGTCCGTCTCATGAACGGGCTAGACGGCGGAGCAGGGACGGAGCTGGTTCTCTCGGTCGACATTGAAAAGGCCTTCGACAGCCTCGAGTGGGACTACCTCTATGCTGTCATGGAGCGCTTTGGGCTGGGAGCTGGTTATATTCATTGGACGAAGGTCCTTTATGCGGGGGCGATAGCAAGGGTGCGGGTGGGACCGACGGTGTCCCTACGCTACCCAGTGGAGCGGGGCACTCGACAGGGCTGCTCCCTCTCGCCGCTTCTATTTGCGCTGGCTATTGAGCCGCTGGCGGCTGCGGCCCGAACGGGGCGGCACATCCGCGGAGTGCGGGCCCGAGACGGGCAACATTTCATCTCGCTATATGCCGATGATTTACTACTGTTCCTCTGCGACGGTGTTGAGGACTTGCAGAGAGCGGAAGCCCTACTGGAGAGCTTCGGAGAGATGTCGGGCCTAAGAGTCAACTGGCCCAAGACGAGTTTGTTCCCACTGCTGGAGGGCGCTGCCCAGCCGCAACACCGGTCGGAGGTGGCCTGGAACCCTACCTGTATTAAATACCTGGGGGTCCATATTTACCATAAGCCGGAGGACTTGCTTGAGGGCAACCTGGGGCGCTGCGTACGCGGACTGAAGGGCTGCATGGCCTTCTGGGCCACGCTACCACTTTTGGTAGCGGGCCGGATTTCCCTACTGAAGATGGTTGCCCTACCGAGATTATTGTATTATTTCCGGACGCTCCCAATTTGGCTACCTAGCTCCTTCTTTAGACTATTTAAATCTCAAATTACGACGTTCATTTGGGGAGCGGGACGGTGCAGAGTAGCGCTGGCCACGCTTTCTCGCCCGAAAGATGAGGGGGGTCTGGCGGTGCCGGACTTTGAGCTCTATTACCTAGCGGCCCAACTGCAAGTCTTCACGCAGGAGGTAGCGAGGGTGTTTCGGGGCCCAGAGGATGACAGCTTGCGAGGGACGCCCAGACACGTCCTGGCATATATAGTCCTCCGGCAGCGGTTGGACAGTCGGGATCTGTCGCTGGAGCAGCGCACGTACCGTCAATGTTGGAACCGGGCCCAAAAGAGAGCGGGTATCCAGCGCCCATATGCGCCTGAGATCCCCCTGGGCATGCTAACGGTCTTACCACATGGCGGCGACTGGTCGCGCCTACAGGAGTGGGAGGAAGCAGGAATACAGGTGGTTGGAGACCTCTTTGAAAACGGCGCAGTGCTCCCGTTCCAGGAGTTAATAGAACGCTTCGGCATCCCGAGAGGGGGATTTCTGCTTCATGCAGCAGTAACCAGGGCGATGCAGGCCCACTGGGGTACGGGACTTGAGGAACCTGGGACGGCAGCGGCGTGCCAGTACACCATGATGGCGGCGGGCACGATCAAGGCGGTAACGTGCCTCTATAATCGAATGATTAGAGAGAATATCCCTCCTCTCACATCCCTAAAAGCCAAGTGGGAGGCGGACCTGGGAAGGGACGTACCTGACACGACGTGGGCACAGCTTGTCCGTAGGGCTCGCAACAGCACGAGAAACGCTAGGTTTCAGCTGATCCACTACTATGTGTTGCATAGGGCGTACATGACCCCGGGTAGAATTAGGCGGTATTTTGGCGATGGGACAGCGACCTGTCCCCGATGCCCGGAAGAGGGGGCCGAGCTAGTGCACATGTTGTGGGCATGCCCGGCCCTGCGGAATTATTGGCAAGAAGTTGGGGAGGTGCTGAATGAGGTGACTGAAAGATCCATAGAATATGGACCAGCGGAATGTCTTTTGCACTGGTTTCCCCATACCCCCAAAAATAAACTCACGAGTAAGTTTATCGACATGGGACTGATGGTGGCTAAGAGGGAGATCACTAGAAACTGGAAGTCGAGAGTGGGGCCAACTCCGCGGAGGTGGCGGCAGGAATTTCTAAAATGGGCTACGGCTGACAGCACACATAGGTACCAGCTTGCGCGCAGGACCCCTAGCCAGACAGCAGCTGACACTGCGACCTCATGGGAAGTAATGGTGCAGGCACTTAGGGACAGCGAGGCTGATGACGAAGAGGGGGTCCCCAGGGCGGATGGGGCGGAGGAGGCAGGCTGAGGCCCTAGGAGCAGCAGGTATGCAGGGGGGCTGGCGCCAGCAATCCAGAAATGATCGCAACGTGGCCTTAGGCGGGGGGTGGTGTGAGGGACGGGATGGGGAGGGGAGTTTTAGGTTTTGCGCAGGGAATGGGAGTTGGGGATTAGCGCGTAGTTCAGTAGGACTATAAAAGTAGTTATGCACATAATCCGGACACTAACCACTCCTCAATATTGAACGTCAGGCATGGAAGAGCTGAGACAACATCGCCGCCCAACCCCCGGGTTGTGGGCATGACGGCTGTGTACTGATTGACGAAGCATATTGTGTATCTGCTAAATTTTATGATGCTACTTCTATATGTAACGACCTGTACAGGCATGACTACAATAAAAATTATTTAAAAAAAATAAAATAAAATAGCACCCAGAGAATGTGAGTGGGATGTTCAGATGTACTTGGATGCATCTGAGGGTATAGGCTTTGGCCTTTACGGGCAAGGCAGAGCATGTGCAGAGCGGTATTCAGACAAAATATTGAGTTAGAAATGTCGACTAACACAAATATCGAGTTGTAAATATCGGGACAGAAATATCGACAGTAAGAATATCGTGGTCAAGAATATCGATTTCAAGGTAAGAAATATTGTTTTTAAAAATATAGAAGTAATTAATATCGTTTTCAAAAATGCAGTTGTGTAAAATAGCAATTTTTTTAATTAGTGTTATATATTTTAGTATATATTTTAAATATATGACTTTTTTGTATAAGTATTGTTTTTGTTTTTAATACATGTTACATTTTTAGTAGTTATCAATTTTATTTCAATTACATTTTGCATTTTTTAGTTCCGTTGCAGGTTGTGTGTTTATAGGGGAATAGGATGGGAAGTATTTTAATTATAATAAATTATTGATTCTTTTTTATTTATTAATATTTATTTAATTGAGATTTTATAGTGTTAATTGTGTGAAGTAATTTATTATTTAAATATTAATTGGTTGTCAATTAATTATTTGGTAATTAGTTATGGTAATTGTGTCAGTTTTTAGGTGCGGGTTGTGGGGTTTTGGGGGTAAAGGGTGGAGAGTAATTTATTTTTAATTAATGAATAATTAGTTGTTAATTGAAATTAATGAATTGAAAATTAAATAAATGAAATTGTGTAAATAATTTTAGGTGCGGGTTGTGGGGTTTATAGGGGTAAAGGGTGGGAAGTAATTTATGTTTAATTAATAATTGATCAATAATGGTAATTTATTGATATTTAATTTAGCTAATTGTATATTTTTGTGTGTGGGGTTTTAGTTTTATAGGGGTAAAGGGTGGGGAGTAAGTTAATTTTACTTCATAATTAGTTGTTAAATACTATTCGTTTTTTATTGAAAATACATTTTAATTGTGTAATTAATGTATTAACAATTTAATTTTAATTGTGGTTTGTGGGGATTACAGGGGTAAAGTTTGGAAAGGTAATTAATTTTTATGAGTCTAATTGATAATTAATTATGGAGGTACATTTAAAAAAAATTGTTAGATGTGGGTTGTGAATTGTGTGGTGTTACAGGGTAGGAAATGCAAAAAATAAATGTATGTAATAATGTTTTTGTTTCTAAATAATTTCTAATTAAAAATATTTCTTTGTTTGAGAATTATTTTAAATTGTATTTAATATAATATTTGTAGGTATTTGTCATATGTATTTAACATTAAGGGGCCGATTATGATGGCGGATGGACTTGAGTCCGTCCGCCACCATAGAGTAGGAGGGACCGTCCGCAGGGGCACCGGCGGTCCCTCCATACAGATTAGGATGTGACCGCCAGGGTGGCGGTCACATCCTCTATTTTTAACATTGCGGCGGGTGGAGCTTCAAGCTGCACCTGCCGCAATGTTAATAATGCATGCACAGCATTTGCGTGCACAAAGCGGCAGGCACCGCGCGGTGCCTGCCGCTTTGTGCACGTAAATGCAGGGGGGTACCATAGGTACCCCCCATGTGCACCCTTCACCCAGGGGGCCCGCAACGGGCCCCCGAAGTGAAGGTCCGTATGCTTTTCCACGGCGGAAAAGCCGCCGTGGAAAAGCATACTTTTTACTCCATCCTAATATGGCTGGCGGTGTCTGATAGACACCGCCAGCCATGTTACAGCTTATCCGCCGCGGTTGTAAGTCAACCGCGGCGGAAAAGCGGCGGACTGAAACCAGGACCCACCAGCCATCCTAATGTGGCGGTGGGTCTTTGGTGGGTCTGCAGAGGATTTTCCGCATCCTCCGGGCCGGCGGTGGCTTCCGCCGGCCCGGAGGATGCGGAAAATCCTCTATCATAATGAGCCCCTATATGTTTTTATTTTTACAGTTTTTAATATTAAATATATTTGTATTTTATTTGGTTACATATTTATATATTTTTTATCTTTTTTTAAAAATTGTTAATATTTTGTTTGTTGTTAATTTTGAACTGACTGGAGTGGGAATATTAGTTTTTACCCCTCTGTAATCCAAAACTTTCCCTACTGTTTCACTAACTGGAGTGGGAATAGAAAATGTTATCCTGCCACTATCCTACACTTTCCCTACTGTTGCACTCACTGGAGTGGGAATAGTAATTTTTACCCCTCCGCTATCCAACACTTTCTCTACTGTTACACTTAGGGGCCGATTCCGATCTCGCTCGGAAGGTCCCCGAACGCGATCCAGCCTTAAAAAGTACGAGCCGTACGCGTGTTCTGCGCCTGACTCGTACAGCTGAGTGAGCAAGTACAATGCGAGAAACGCAAAATCACCGACCAAATCGTTTCCAGGTCCGGACCGCTCTGTACACCTCGTCCGTAAGCAAACCGTGCCGTGCAATGGAGGCGAATTGCGACCGAGCCAGTACGATGCACACGTCGGACAGCCGGATCGAGCTGAAGTTTCCGGCTCTCAAAACGTCCGGGAAGCTGCCTTTGGGGGTCCGGACCCCCATCACCCGCAGCCTTCCGACTCGGACACTGGGGGAGACCCAAGGGTCTTCCCAACACAGGCATGTACGGCTAGGATGGCACCGACGCATACCCAATGTAGGGGGCGTCCTTGTGCAAGACGTACCCATTCAGTCAATGGGAGCCCATGTACGCGTCGTACGACCGGCTCCCATTGACTTCTATGGGAGTCCAACAGAACCGAGTTCGGCAGCATGCGGCCGCATTGTACTCGCTCGGTCCGACTGCAAGAGCCTGTCTCGGTCGGAAAACACTCCGGATCTGGCTTGGTCGGAGAGCTTTCCGACCCAGATCGGAATCGACCCCTTAGTGGAGAGGGAATAGGAATTTTGAACCCTCTGCTATCCAACAGTTTCCTTACTGTTGCACTTATTGGAGTGGGAAAAGTAATTTTTACCCCTCTAGTATCCAGCACTTTCTCTACTGTTGCACTGACTAGAGTGGGAATAGTACATGTTATCCCTCCACTATGCAATACTTTCCCTACTGTTGCACTCACTGGAGTGGGAGTAGTCATTTTTACCCCTTCGATATCCAACACTTTCGCTACAGTTGCACTCACTGGAGTCGGAATAGTAATTTTTACCCTCCTCTATCCAGCATGTTCCCTACTGTTGCACTCACTGGAGAGAATAGTAATTTTTACCCCTCCAATATTCAACACTTTCCCTCCTGTTGCACTCATTGGAGTGGGAATAGCAATTTTTACCGTTTTGATATCCAACACTTTGCCTACTGTTGCACTGACTAGAGTGGGAAATTTAAGTTTAAAGATTTTTAAATAGTTTGTTTTAATTTTTAATAGATTGTTTTTTATTAGATTTGTTATTAGATTGTATGTTATTGTTATACAGATATATAATGTTAATTTTTATATAATTGTAACATTATAAAATACATTCCAATTAATATTTTAATTGTTTTAAAGTAAATATCTATTAATTATTATGTATGTGTGAACTTTTTTTAATTTAGTTTATTTGTTATCTGTTAAAATGTATGTTAAATCTAATTATTTTTCTAATTAATTTTATCATTTAACATTTATTATTTGATTTTATATACATATATATTTTTTTTATATATATATTTTTTTTATATATACATCGATATTTTGTACAACTACATTTTTGACATCAATATTTTTTGTTCGATATTTTGGTATGTACCTGTTTAAGTATAGGGAGTCTATATTTTTGCATTCTATATTTTTACCTCGATATTTTTTACATCTACATTTTGTGGTCGATGTTTAGTCAGTGAACCATGCAGACAATGGCCAGTGGCCTGAAAGCACGCGATAGAAGCATTGCTTTCCTGGAATTGTTTCCTCTAGGGTTAGGCTTGATGTTATGGGGACAGGAGCTTGATGGTGGTATTCAGAGTAGATAATATGTCAGTGGTGCTTGTAGTGAACAGGCAGTCAGCAATAGATGAACAGGTACTTAAACTGCTGCACGTCATCGTATTCTGTCGTTTGAGACATGATGTGGCCTTTAAGGCTAAGCACGTGTCAGGCATGTAAAATGACATTGCAGATGCTTTGTCTCGTTCACAGTGGGAGAGATTGCATGAGCAGGCCACGGAAGCAGATAAAGTCAAGACAATGGTCCCACACACACATGTTGAGCATAGGATGCTATAGTTGGTGGTTGGGTCGCTAACCGTATCCACCAGGAAAGCATATGCTTTGGCCTGGAAGTAATGTGAGGCAAGAGTGGCCAAGCGGAGGACAGAACTGTGGGACAGGGAAGAGGATGTAGTTCAGTACATCCTCAAGCTGAATGACAGGAATCTCTTGGAGGTCACAATGGCTGGAATTACTTTTATGGGGATACACACCCACGGCTGGGGACCTGGGTAGGAGAATGTTAGAGGTATGGTATAGGGAGAGGTGTTGGCGGCCTCGGCTGCTAAAGCCTTTGTCAAGGAGGTTGCTTGGTAAAATAATAGCGATATTGGCCGAAATATGCAGGGACAAGAGAGAATGGGTGCTTTTTTCGACTTTAATATCCTGGATGCTTTTTAGGGCTTTTCGGGTCTCGGAGCAGCCGTGTAGGAAGGGAATCCTGTGCCTGGAGTGGAGAGATGTGTTGCACGTGATCCTAGGGTTCAAACTGTATGTCCGACAATCCAAGGCAGATCAAAGGGCGCTGGGAAAGACAGTGCAACTCCTGGTTTTCTCTCCCATGGATGTGTGCCAGTGCAGTGGGGAGCAGAAAGGAGGGTAGTGAGTGGGTCAAGAAGGGGGCAGTTGTTTGTCTTGTACATAGGGCAGAGGTGAATGCTCATCAGTTGCTTTGGGTCATGCAAAAGGATTTGGCAAGAATCTAGGGGAAAATTATTTGGTGGTTTGAAAGTGCCTTGCCCTGTTAAAGGATATGAAGAGGGATATGTTGGACATTAGGAGGCAGTGGCCCGAACACTAGGGGGGGCAGCAAAGCCCAGTGCTATCAACAAAGACCGAAGAAAGATCAACAGGGATGAGAGGTTTTTTTGCAGAGAGGAAGGGTTCGTCTGGGTGGACCATTCTGAGCAGAGATTCCATGCACCATATTGTTTCAGAGGAGATGGGGTTCATTTATCAGTGTATGAAATGGAGCTCTACCTGGTTCAGATCAGAGAAGCACTTGAGGCAGCACTGTCGGGTGTGAAGCAAAGGGAGGTTCCTGGGAGTGGGGTGATGGGGGGGTCACAAAAGGAGAGGTAGGGGATAGGCCTTTTCTGAGTGGTGGTAGGCAGTTTCACTTGCCATGGTTATACATTAAGATGATGATGGTGGTGAACTTAAGGGAAGCAGGACAATGAGGGAGTGGTAATCAAGCTAAACCTGGAGGAGCAAAGGTAAAGTTAAGAGTTAAAATACGTAGATATTTACATGATAATAGATGTAGATTAAAGTGTTTATCGATGTAAAGGTTGACAGTTCAATTTCACTGGATAAGTTACAGTTGCAAGATAAGGATATTAAAGGGAGTGAACAACGTAGGTGTGGGGGTAGGGAAGGTTAGGCGAAATAATGTATTGTGAGATCTAGATATAAAGGGCTAGAGTAAAATTATTGCGATGTGTACCTGTCTTCAATAAAGCTGCCTTTTTCACACTAAAAGCGAGTATGTGGTTTGTGCTGTCCCTTTTAGCCCAAAGCCTTTCATTGCTGTCCAAGTTAATGGGGTGCACAATGCCTGCGTGAAGACAATTGTACAGTGGCAGAGTTCTTCCACAGGACAGCAAGGAAGTATTCTGTGATGCAGCATGGCACCTCTGTTCTGCCTGTCCACTCTTTGAAAGAATGGTGAATACACTGCCGAAACGTAGCTGGGCTAGTAGATGCCATGATATAAAGATGTCCCGCATCTCACTCCTAACTGCCAGATTTAAGTTCGTTCAGCCACGTGTTTTTTCAGATAGTTGTTACATGTACTTTTTACTTTTAATTTATTTCATTATATATCCATGAGTTTCTTACACAAAAACACAGGACTGGATAAGCTACTTAGATTTGACAAGGACCAACTTGAGATCTACACATTCCACTAACATATCTAATGTAGGGGTGCCTGAAACCCTTATTTCCTAGTAATAATTGCGAAATCATCCTTTTTGTGGAATTCTCATTTCTTGCTTTTATGGTGATGGTTCTAAAAAGTTTGATTGGTTCCTTTCCCTCCTAATAGCTGAATTTCTCAAATTCGTGTTAATTGACTGAATATAGGCTCTCGAATTATCTCCAACTCCAGTTCTCAATATTTAGCTTGCACTTCATGACCTGAAGGGAACTCTGCTTCTCCGGGTATTTTCTGACCTATAGTGTCCATGTTGTAAAGGTGCCTGGAGGTATGTAATACTAATAGTCAAACTGAGAAATAGAACTTGGGGCCTGGTATAGGATTTGGTGGGTGGGTTACTCCGTCACAAACGCGACAAATATCCTGTCTGCCCACTTACAAGTGCCATAGTATATAGTGCACTTGTAATTCAGCCGACGAAATACCAGTGACATTTGTAATGCAGAAGCCAATCCACCGAACTCTATATCACGCCTTTCGTTTTTTAGTTTGACAAGATCTTTTCTCTTGTATTGAAACCCTCTGAAAAACCACTGTCCTACTTGCATAGGGATCCCTGCAACCCATACCCAACTCACCCACACCTGGTAGGTGTCACCCTCTTTTGATCTGTACTCACCTGACTAACAAATGCCTCTCTATATTTTAATGGGCTCACTTGCTTTTCAAACCTATATCCCCTTCCTAAAAATTGTTCATTCTCCCATCACCTAAATGAATGAGTCACCTAATTCAATGCCACTTCACCAGCATTTTTTAGTCAATTGGTTGCTAGGTATAGTATTAACCTATTCAGCCAGTTCTGCATTTTTGAACTAATATTGCTTTGAATGTGAGACTTTTAGGGCGGGTGAAAACAAGCGTTCCCATTTCCCTGTTAGTGTGTGCCATTTTCCACTGTTGTTTGTTTTCAGACCTTTGAAGAACTGTTGTTTGTTTTCAGACCTTTGAAGAACGTAATTATGAATCCAGCCGCTGGGTTTCTACCTTGGTTGAAGGAAAGTCCTATAGCCATGCGATCGTGGAAGGATTTTGGCGTCTTTTCCATTACATTGATGGCAAAAATTCAGCAGGTAAACATAAACCTTCTTAGGTATGTGCGGAAATAGGATGTAAATGTCTAATGAGGCAGTGCTTAATTTGTAAAATATTAAGTGCCGGGGCTCTGACCAGGAGGCCTCTGCAGCTTGCACCACCCATCGCACTATCATGTGGTTGACTGTTCCACATATGGAGTTGAGAATTAGGTGCCGGTGCCGAGCACCGGAAACCAATTAAGTGTCGGTGCTGAGCATCGGAAAGCACTGGCTCAAATTAAGCACTTGCTAGTACTTGCCTCCCCAGCTATTCCTATAGCTTTGGGGACCTGGAATAATCTGAACTGTCACATTTATATGCGAGAGAGATGGTTAGTAGGTGTTTTGGCAGCAATGACAAAGGCAATGGGTGGTGCAAGCTCCAGTGGCTTCCTGGTCAGAGCCATGGCACTTAATATTTTACAAATTAAGTACTGCATGTGGGGCACCCATTTTTATTTTCCATAGTGATGGGTAGGGAAGTCTTCTGACTGACACTGAACTTCATAGGAGTGTGAATAGCAGGTTAGAAGGCGATGCAGACCTCACTAGAGAAACTGCGGCAGCTACTGTTTCTTGTATCCACCATGGAAGTCTTAAGAACCATCCCATGTCTGTCATGCCCTGCTACTATTTGAGCCAGAAGGTGGCAGTCAAAGAGGGCAATCAGCGGAAGAAAAATATGATGTTGTGGTGTTTAAATGCATTGTTTCACTGTTTAGTAAACAGGGTATGTAAATTGATCTGCTGGCTAAGATATTTTTTTTCTTCCACGTTTTCAAGGTATTAAAATTCCAATGACTGTCCCTGTCCTTTCACGTGTGAATCCTGTGGGGGTAAAAAATGTTTCAGATATTACAATGTCCTTCTTCGTACCATTTGCCGTGGACGATCCACCCACACCGACCAACCCTGAAGTTTATCTTTCCTCAACACCAGCGCAAACTGTTTATGTCAAGTAAGTGGAGATGAGTTTATTTTCTACTAATGGTCCATCTTACCTTTGTATAAGCACCGCTCCGAAGACTACAGCATTTTAAAGTTTAGTAAATGAATGTAAAAGGGCGGCTTTCTCTGGGAATTTGACGGAAGGCAGATTAAGGAAAAAACATATACAATTAAAATGGATGTTATGAACTTGATGACAATGCAAGTGATCGGAGGAGAGCTCAAATTACTGGTATAAATTGTCAAAGTATGTACTTGGGTTCAACGGTGGTGCGACCACTGTGTGTTACCAAACCTTGGGGCCGATTAGGATGGCAGACGGACTTTGCCCGTCCGCCGTGCCCCTGTGTTAGTCTGGACATTTCTTTACAAACAAGTAGCTTCTTTATTAAAACATCAGGATGTGCACTGCAACCCTCAGGTTCAGTTGCAATTTATTTGTATATGTTTACTGTGTAAGAGACCATGAGCATGGGTCTTCCCTTCTTAATCTCTGGTCAGCACTCCGACTCTTTAAAAAAAAAAAAAGTTTCGTCTTTGCGTTACATCTCATGCTGTCATTCAGTTTTGCTCAGCAGGAAACTTGTGGGAAATGTACCAATTCCTATGCTTAGCTGGAACTACTTGATCGCATTAGATAAGGCGACCAGTATTGAAGAACTCTGAAAGGCAATTTGATAGCTCCAGAGGAGACGGGCCCCTGGGCCTAATTGCTTCCCACTCTAATTCCTCAAGTTTACTGGAAGACTAGTGGGTGAACCGGTGCATAACATGCTGTATGAAACCAGGGTGGAAGGTCTGTGGCGGCTCCTGCACTAATGCGGAGGGGAGTCGCCCCACTGCTTTTTAGCAGTGAAATAAAGGAAAAATAAAATGATAAGAAATCTTGTTATCATTTTATTTTGTCCTGCTGCAGCAGCTTTTCAGGACGGGGCAGCGCTGCTCTGACTACAGGTGCAGTGGGAGTGGTGAGCACACTGTGTAAGTGCGCATGAATGTTTGGTGGGCTCTCTCAGGCAATCCGAACATTCATGCACACTTTGCATGTTCTCCATGCAGGCTGCATTACAGCCTGCTCGGAGAACATGCCCAGGCTCCCATTCCTGGCTGAGCGCAGAACTGCAGCGCTCATACCAATCACAATGCTGCATTGCAGTGTTGTGATTGGCTATGGGGAGCCTGGGTCTGCCTTCTGTTCTGGCCAGAGCGAGGGACTATGGAGGTTCCTCCCAGCTTCCTCCTGCCCCTGCTCCCAAACCCCCAATCCATGCCAGTTGCCGGTGCAGCTTCCCCTGGATCTTAGAACAGCTACGATTGTACTCTTTCATAGGAAAGGCATTCCTCCAGATCAGTGGGCATCCCAGCAACCTATCACTGAGGTGAATGTCCTGGTTAACCTTTTAATACAAATGATTGACAAATGAATTGCTCCCGACAAGTTCAAGCATATACGATCCACCCGTCATGACTTATGGTGGCTTTTTGGATGTCTCACAAAATAATAGGGCCTGAGGGAACCTTTGGTATTGTTGGCCTAGATGCTGAAAAGGTCTTTGAGTCAGTCAAGTGGAGCTATTTTTTGGAGTTTCTGGTCGAAATGGGATTTGAGAGAGTTTAAAACTTGGATTCGCTTATTGTACCCCAGTTCGGTAGCAAGAAACATCACTATGTTGTGGGAATTTATTTTGGGAAGGGGTAGGCAAAACAAGGATGCCCACTTGCCAGCCATTTGTTTACCCTGCTGCTATAGCCCCTGGCCTGTTGGATACGGGTAGATGCAGAGATTGGGGCTTGCGGTGAAGCCCAGAGTTAGAGGATGTCATCTCCCTCTATGCTGATGACATGATGCTGTTCTTCATGCTAGACACAAATGGTCCATGTGGGGAAGTGTAGCCCTGACTTCCACAGCAATAGTTATCAAGGACCCATTTCAAAAGGAAGATTTATTCTGCGATTAATTCATTTATTATTTATTCACATATCAATCCTGGATAAGGAACTAGGATTCTCAGTAGTTTCAATAATATACCACAGTGCTCCTAATTAGGAAGAGCGCTATAGCCCAGATTGGGGAGCCTCCAACAATATTGCTTTGGAAGGCAGGTGTGTACTGATGTATGCAGGCCAAACGCAGTGTACAAGGCGAGGGTGTTGTCCCTGGAAATTTGGTCAAATATGGAGTCAATGGAGAGACTTCAGAAACTTGGACTAATGTCGCAGGTGGTCATGATGGGAATATGGTACATTGCAATGCGATGCATTACATTGCGTGCTTTTACAATTCGGTCGTTACAACGACCACGTTTTTAATACCCGATGCATTTACATCGAAAGTCATTACAACGACTTGCACTTGGGGGCGCGCTGGACTTAGGAATAGTATTAATTACTATTCCTACTTCAGTTTGCTCAAGAGTCGGTGAAGGGGTTGGAATTCATTTTCAGTACCTCAGTGCTGCCTAGTGCAAGTCGTTGTAATGACTTGCGATGTAAATGCATCGCGTACTAACAACGCGGTCGTTGTAACAACTTCGTTGTAATGGTACAGCGATGTAATGACAGCGTAGTAAACACAGTTTCCCCATGGGGTCTGCCATGCTTGAATATTCTGATTACACCAAACAACATGTGTGATACTAAAGTGTCACACTGTTTTTCTGTTCTTATGTTAAATGCATAAAATACACTAAAAAAACGATAACAATAAAAAAAGCACAATGTTTAAATATACTAAATAAGCATGCAGAAACCTATTATATTGATCTATCCTGTGTATATATGTTTTAAGACTCTTATAACAGGTTTGTGTCAGATATTATCAGCTGGGTCCTGTGACCAATTGGGCAACATTCTTACAAAAGCTTTATTTATTTCAAAATGCCTATTTGGGACTGTAGTTAATCTCTGTTGGGAAGGTCTAATAATAATTCCTCTCGTTGCAAAGCTGTGCACTCCTATTCTTAGCAACATTCCATGTAGCATCATACAGATTAACAAAGACGCACAGAACACTGGGAAAGCAAGATACAAAATATACTTTCTCAGTCTTCATGTTCAAGAATGAGATTACAAGTTGGTGATCAGGCTAGCTTTCTCATATGCCAATATATCAGACTGGTATTATAGGGTGGATGCCTGGTACAAGCAAAAAGCAGGATTATTTATGTTGGGTACAACCTATCTATTAGGGTTGTTACACTGTCAATGTCATTAAGGTTTAGAAAAAAACAGGAAATCTAAATCTTGAATATCATTTTTTTTTCAACTTTTGAGAATGTATATTTAGGCAAACCATGAGTAGAAAAAAACTTGCATTTCTTGGATAGGACGTTTCGCTTTGAAGAACAAATTGGCTCAAAGTTGTACAATGAATCAACAGCAGCACACTATATTATATACTGATAGGGTTTCGCCTGAAACATGATTTGGGTCACCATGCTGCCTCCAAAAAGGAGAGCAACCGAGGTCCTCTGGCCATCAACATGACCACCGTGGTGATTTTTGTGTGGTAATACCGTTCACTATATCACTGATGCCTGGGTATCAGTAATTATAGGTTGTAGCATTGCAACTATTCGCCTTGGTGCTACAGAATGGAAAATAATATGTGGAAATGTCTGTTCCTTTATGAATTTCCACATTCGATTTTGGCCTTTTTTGCTGATACCAATTCCTTCAGTTTTGAACTAGAAGATTTGTACACTGAAACCAATGTGGTATTACCATCTGTGGTAACAGTCTGCCTGACTACCAATATCTGTTTGGGAATAATAACCTATTTCTACCCAAATCGCTAATGCTTACCTGCCATAGTTAGACTCCCAACCCAGATAGCAGACATCTTTCTTTGAAGTGCTTCCACTGACATGGGGGGGAGCACTCCTGGCAAAAACTGTCAGTGCCAGCCTTCACACCATGCTATTACAACATGGCAGCCCGGGTGACCTATTTTTATATTTTTCAAATTAAGATTAAAAAATAATGTCCCAAACATGTTGGTACATTTCTCCCAGCGCATGTGGAATACTGATAGTTTTTCCTGCCCTGCGCAACTATACTGACATAGCGATCTTTGGGCAGGAAAATATATGACAGACATGACATTGGTAGGCCCCCCTTTTGTAGGCTGGATCTTCTAACATCATGTCATGTCATCCAGTGGATCCCTAACTGTAAGGATGTTTTCCCTACTGGAAACACAGTGGGTCCAGGACTTCTAATCGTGGTGAGTGGCCAAAGCATTTTCAAATGGGACAGCTGCAATTTTTTCAATTACAGTCAACCTCTAAATGATCCCAAGAATCTAGTATGTTCACTGAAAACTTTCTGCCGATAGTTGGTCATGGATATGATTTGTATTGGACTTTATATATTTTTAAGTAAGAGTACAACTCCCAAAAGCATTGTTTTTAATGTAAATTGTTTTATCTGGCAATCAAAGTACTGCTGATAATCAATTAAAAATGAGTTTTCCCGCAAATTACAGTACATTTATTGATGTACATGAAAACTACTAGAACAAAAAACTGAAGAACAAGGAAGCCCCACCCTTTACGTATAATGTTTCTGTTTCTTTTTCAGGTCATTTGGCGGATATGCATTTAAATCTGATTTCGTTGAGATGGCGGAGAAACTGTCTCAAGATCTGAACACTTTAGGAAAGCCTTTCCAAAAAGATTTCTTCATAACGGCTGGTTATGACGCCCCCTTCATGCTCTTTAATAGGCACAATGAAGTCTGGTATATAGCAGAGTGATAGCTCACCATAACCATGTTGATTTTTCACCTCTGATGGGAGACAAAAGTGAAAAAAGACTGATTTTCACAGTCGAATTGTCAGTGAAATCTAGATCTTTTGTACACTGTCAGGTTTGGGTGCTTTCTTTTGAATACCTTTCCTATAATGGCTGGGCCAAGCCCAAATTATAGCACTGTTTTGCAATTTAATAAACTATAAATAACTTGTTGGTATTTACTGCCTCGTTTATTTGCTACCGGATATTTCTAATCCAGAAGGCAATTTCCGAATGTACTTTTTAAACTTTGTTTTAGGCATGGGCCAAAAACAGAAGGTATTGTACATAAGAGTATGATAGCTCTGTCCAGTTTAGTCCAGGTAGGATAGTAGGTACTGAAACATATAAGCTGTACTGTAGCAGACAGTACACTTTACTTTTGGTTTTGTACATATTTAGCTTCGTAAGTATTTTGTACAATTTGATAAAGTCAGTCAGTAAAAGATTATCCCACTTTAGAGGTGTAAGCATTTTAAGTGGTAGGAGTTTATATCATGTAGCTTAATGTTGACTTTTTATGATTTTGAGGAAAAATCATCCTTACAATTCCCACCAATAGGATTGTATGCAAATGTTCCTCCAGAACATCCTACAGACAAAAATGCCCCTGCTTGACATATTAAGACATATGATGGTCTTAAGATTGAAATAGAATCTACAAATGCATTAATGTGCTATTAAAGTCAACATGACTTGAAAGATACAAGTAACATTCTTAATTTGTCAAAATTCTGAAACCCACAAGAGCATACTAGCAATCAATTTACAAATATTTTATTTCAGTGGGTCTACAACAATGTTGATGTACCTAACTGCCGTAAGGTAAACCCATACTTTATTAGCTAGAGATGGAAATATTCAGTCTTCCAACTTTCACAAGTCAGGGTATCCAATGAACACCGTTGCAGAACCCTCGTTGGTCCTTTTTCTTTGATGTAAAGAAGAAACATTTTGACAAGCAGGTGTTCTGTTGGAGTTGCATACAACCATCCTGTTTTTTAAAAGTATTTGTATCACCTACTTCGAAACAGAAGAAAACCTTTTCCTGGAAATAGGATTGTATTCCTGAATACTGAGACTTAGAATATTGAGATACAAGATGATCATGGACAAACGTTTGAAAGGTAAGTGCATATAGAGGAAGTATATATTTAGTATTACTAACTTAACATCTATGTACCTTGAAGAAAAATATATAGATATTGTGAAGATACATTTATGTGAATTTAGGTATACAAAATCTATACTTACCTTACAATATTTTGTCCTCTATATTTGTATACCTCTATCTCAATAATGTAGCTTCAATATTCGGAGAGGATGCCTGGAAATACCAGTGTCACAATTTAGCCTGTTGGCCTGTGTCTTGCTGTCCACACAACAGCGGTAGTCTGGAGTCCTTAAGAGTTTCATTGGATCAACTTTGGTAGCTGTGCTAAATTAGCGAGGCATTTCTCAGAAAAAAGGTGTGAGCTGTGTAACTATACAACAAAACAATACTACAATTGAGAAATCAAGAACTGAAAGGTTAAACTCAGGCTTAAAAAGCAATTGGTTAACATCTCATTACTACAGTAGCAAGCCCTTCTCCTTCAGAAGCACTACGTGCTACAATGGGCCTTTTATAAGTTAAAGTACTCCGTGTTATGTCTGAAAATATAGTGAAGGGATGGTATCTCACTAATTGCGAAGTGCTGCACAATCATATAGACAGCGCTCTGTGACGATGGCATTGCTGTACTTGTCATGGCTATGTCACTTTCATCTTTGGATCCTCCCTCAGCTCCTTCACCTTGTCCAAACTCTCTATCACTATACTAAAAGTCGAGCTTGCCGACCTGTAGCAGGAAATAAACATCTTTCTATACACAAAGGGCAAAGTACAGAGAAATTAGAGTGTTTTTCTTGCCACAGGTGAGGCGGGCAGTTGCCGTGCCCCAATATCCCGATCTACCATCAAGCAGCACATTTCAAAATAATAGTTTGAGAATATGAGAAGAGATGGCTATTTGTGTACCATACAGTGGTGGATAGATTACTATAGGATCTATCCTTGTTGGATAGATGACAGGCAATTAAAGCTTATCTGTCCATCCCCGTGAAGACAGTCTAAGAAATATAGGATGGGATTGCTACATATGGTCATCAGATTGCGTTCTCATTACCCAACACCCCTATTCATGATGATCCACACTTTACACCAGCTATGCAGTGGAAAGACTTGCCGAGTTGTGGCAGAGGGACTGCAAAAAAGAGCTTGCCCTTGGTGAAGGGTAGAGTGCTATAAGTAAAGCTGTGGAATTGATCCCTACACCTGCTAAATATGTTAGCAACCAAGTAATTTCCATATAATCATTTTATGGAATACCAACAAACATCAAGTTAGTGTCATGACAATTATTTCAGAAACCTTGGGCTTGTAGGACTGGCAAAATAACTCCGTTGTTGCTTATTCACCACTCAGGTCTGCATTTCAGCTAAACCGAAGTGGATCAGGTTTTGAACAAAAACATAATCTCAGAACTCAATGTTTGCAAGCTTTTAGGTCTCGGCAAGACAGCTGATGCTCTGTCTCTTCAAGGTCTATTGTTTACACACTGTGGGCTTATAGCCCTCCCACAGCTTTTCATTCATTTGCTGCACATCACTCTCATTTCCTTCATTGTGGTTTGTGTAGGCATGCTTATGACATGTCTTCTCCTTGTGCTTGGCCCTGTCCTGGAGCATGGACCAAGTACTTGTGTCCATCTGCTGCTCCTGTTTTTGCAGCTACTTTTCTTCTTGTGTTCCAACACTCCACGTGAGTGCTTGTGTTTTCCCTCTGCCACAGTTCATTTCTTCTCCATCCCCACTCCCTGTTTCATAAACTCTTCAACCCACCCCCTCTCAACCCTCATCCCCTCCACCCACCCTCGTTCGTTTTGTGCCTGTGAAATGAAGCAGTTTCTAGCAGAAGAGCAATGCGCTCATTTAACCCTCTTGCTGGGAATGGTTTGGGGCTGTTGTGTGTTATGATTTTCATCGTATTTCTTTTTTTCAGGCATCTTTGGTGTGTTCTGCAAGCGCCCCCACCCCCCCCCCCCCTTTAGACAGGGAGAAGAGTGAGGGGAGTGCTCCCCAGTCGGTTCAGACGCCGGCGTAGGAGTACCGACGGTTAGAGCGGTGCTTCACTCTATCCCTGAGCCACTGCCAGGTGGGGTGAGGTCTTCACGTCTCACAGACTATGTGAAAGATACGAGCTGAGTTAGGACAAGACTCGTCACCTGGAGACTGCAGGTGATTTCATGTATTTGTCCTTTTACAAATTTCACTTATTATTTTGATTTGCAGTAGCAATTGATTATTATGAGGTCCTGAAGAAAGCAACGACTACTATGTCGACAAATTGCTGAAACATGTTGACCTAGTTCCACCTATAGACAGCGCATTTTTCAAACTGTCTCTACATAATAATGGTTTTTAGATTTGGTAAAGAGAGCATCATCTGAATAAAGTTTGCTCTATGCTCCCTTATCCAATTTTAGACACTTTTTTCTAATAATTTTTCACGTTTGGCTTTTTGCACTGCACCCCCTCAGTCACACCGCTCCTCTACCACTTACCAGTCACAGAGAGTGGTATACCATACTAGTGTTACTCAACAGGAGAGAACTATTTACCATATAGTCTCCCCTCTTTTTTGAGTATTACCAACTTGCATAGATGGTTTCAAAAAATCCCAAATGATGAAGGGCGGGTCCGAGTGGTGACTGATGGGTACTTTTGACCATCCATTGAGTTGTCACAGTGATTTTTTGTATAAGTCAGCCTAGGGCCTTTTTGTCCTGACTAGTTCTTCTGGCTACCGCAGGCTCACATTTTCTTGTGTAGACCCTCTGGAACCTCATTTTTGTCATATATTCTTGGGGACCGTTCACAGAGTTTGGTCTTTATATATTCCCCTGGGTCCTATCTCATCGTAGTGTTAATGTTGGCTTCTTTGTGTACGCAGTGAGCAGCTCCTGAATTGCGTTAGATTTTGTATGTTTCTTAGCTCAGTTACTGCTGGATTTGCACCCCGAAGCTGACCTAAACTTCAGCTGTGAATGAAAACAGATGTTCCCAGTGGTCTCCCAAGATCTCCCTGTGGAATGTCTTATTTTGCAGAAATATGATCTGCTTTGTTCCCATGTCTACCAACCCTCTCCGTATCGCCTCAACAGCCTGTGATTCTGGGCACATCACTTAATCTGCCCGTGCCTATAAATAGTGATTGTGTAATGTAACTAGTCCTCATGGAAAGCGATCGGCCTTCAGTCGAGTTTGCTGTATTTAAAAACAACGGTAAAATGAACAAACGGGTAAAAACAAAGCCTTAACATAAGGAAAGACAAATAGATAAATTAATTCTTAGCTGAGTTGTATAAAGTGAAACCTGAAAACCTGGATACACTGCAGCTTCCCCAATGAAAATGTGTGCTCTTGCCCAAATATTGTATTTCACCAAAACATTTTTCTTCATTATTGTGCATGAAAACACTTTCAAATATCAGTTCAGAATACAGCGCTCACTGATTCATAGCACTTTTGTACATGACTTTCAGCCATGCTGAACAGCAGCAGTGCTGCTGATCAACATAGCCAAAAGAAGGTGAAACACCAATAGCTCTCGGATTGTTAAAACCTATTAGCTTTGCCAATACTGGATAAATAATGCCATCCTCATAGTGATTATTCTAAAGCTTGCTGTGTTTGATATAAGGACCAGGGCCGGACTGGACATAGCGGGCACCGGGCTATCCCCCGGTGCACCGCACGGTTGGGGGGCCGGTTTGAGGCCGCTGGGGACCGTTTTTGTTATAGGGCCGTTTTTGCAGCAATCGGCCCTGTAACAAAATCGGCCGAAAACCGGCCCTGTCAAAGAGCTCGGCGTCCCACAACCCCTAGGGGGACGGCCGAGCACTTTTCCAGGGCCGGTTTTGGTTCCCAGTCCGGCTGAGAGAAGGACTTATGTATTCAAATATGTGAGCAGCAATGACGTCATATTCTTGGTCGCCACTTCACTTCAGGTTGTAATCTAAGCACAAGTCTGGGCCAAAAGGTACTTTTTATGTATTTTTAGCAATAATTTTTCAAAGAAATATGGGTGCCGTCTCAACCTGTCTAACAATAAACTGTGAGGAGGGTCGTGTCTCATGACCGAATCAATAGTGACACAACGAGACAGAGGTGAAATCACAGGATAAAAGGGAGCAGAAGCCTGGAGAGGCCCTTTAGGGAGGGCATGGTTGAGATGAACTTTGAGACGGTGAAAGCTTCCCTTATAATCGACTGCAATGAAGAATATAGCGCCTCTCCAACAAGTGACTATTAGCCTCTGACACCACCTCCAATGCCACAGACGCGTTATTGAGCTGCGGTATGGAGAAAGAAACCTTAATGGACATGTTCCAGCACTCTGAGAGAATGCAATTATTGTCACATTTTTAAACAGGACAGGTTCTTACATCAAAAGAGATAGGAAATGCTCCTGTGAAAACTTAAAACCTGGCAGAGGTAAAATAATAGGATGGTATACAAATGAATTTAGATCTGTAACGTATCATTGTGAAATGGATTACAAAAATGCACATTTCAAGACCACGAACTCTCAACATAATTAACTGATATGCAGGACCTCTATTAAATAAAAATGGCAAAGTTATTAGTTCTCTATTGGCTGTGTCAAGTTTTTTTTTAATCTATGTTGTATAACTTTTGTACAAAAGGATTTATATATATATATATATATATATATATATATATATATATATATATATTACCTACTGGCGGTCGCCAGTAGGTATATATAGTTAGGATTTTTTCTCTATGGGATTTTTGAAAATTCTATGTCTAATAACTTTGGCGTTTGTGGACGGAATTGGCTGAAATTTTCAGGAAAATGGAACATTTTGTTTCTGAGCAGCCACTGGAAATTTGGGGGGTGTTTGTCAAGGGGGGGCCGAGAAAAAAGGGGGGTCCCAAAACGCGTTTTTCCCATGTTAATTTCCATAGGGCGGTTGGCCTCACTTTTAGGCCGAACGGCTGAATGGATTTGCACGAAACTTGGCAAAATTGTAGGGACTGTTAGCCCGATGTGCCTTTGCTAGGTCTCAATATATGTGCTCCAGTGGATTTTGAGAAATTAACGTTCAAAAAAAGATATATATCTGTAAGCGCGCTCCGGGCAGCGCTCCGGTTCGCGTACTTGACGCGTAACGGAACTTCGCGAAGCTGATTGGCTCTCCGGTGTCTGTCAACATTCTAAACAGTCCGGAGCGGCCGCCATCTTGTCTCTCGGTAGGATCGAGAGACAAGAGGAGGCCAAAACAAAGGGGGAAATGACCATAAGGGGGCATAGTAGATCCTCCCTGACCCCCTAGGTTTGATGTGGAGGCTTTAAAAGGGCCCCGCAGGGCAAAAAGAAAATATATATATATTTTTTTTTTTGCGTGGGGAGCGCCCGGTCCGCGAACCGGGAAGCGTTCTGGGGAGCGTACTATAAGGAAAAAAGAATGATAGACTTTTCAAATACTGTATGTTAATTGATTGTTGGTTTTGTTGATTATTTTTTAATTTCTTTATTTTTTAAGCAATTATTTATTATTGTGATTGTGTTTCAAAATTTAATAAACTTTCTAAAATTTCACTGTCTGAAATGTCGTTATTTTCATTGAACATAGCTTGTAATCTCTGAGTGTGTAAAATGTCCTCATTTTGAAGGAGGTCATCTACTGCTTGCACACATTGCAGTAGTTCTTGGTCCCAAGTTTCATCCATAAATTCTATATAATTTGGATCAATTATTTCTTGGCTGCTCTCTTGCAGGACAATTTGAAATGAAACTTTGTGTTCGCCTTCCATTTGGCCTGAAATTTGGATAAAAAAAAATATATTAGTAGAGATAGGGCACTGTTGGGATTAATTTTAGATAGGCAGTTTTTATCAGTGAATTTATCTTTGGGCAGTGTATAGTATCAGAGTGGAAGTAGGAATATAAAAAAGTGTATGTGATTTAACGTAAGTAAATTCATAATTATACAAGAGAAACCTAACTCCATCCATAACTATAACAGAGAAGTCTATATAAATCTATAACTACTACAGAGGGATAGTATATAACTATCAGAAAAAGTTTACCATATTAACTTATAGTGCACAATATACTTCAGTTTTTAAAATAACAACTTACCTTTACAAAGAAGTTGAAGTGATTAGTGAAAATCCAATTGAAATGTACACCAGGAAGTAGTAGTCAAAATGGCTGTGTTCCCTTCTCTTCCTTTAAATATATTCAGGTATATAACGAATCAAATGTCAGGTAAAAAAAGTAGAAAATGAAAGTAACATTTTCATTGGTTGTCAATTCCAACACTTCAGATGTGTTCTGTGAAGTAATTTACCTCACGGTATTTAGAAAGGTCTACAGGCTAAATGGCTAAATGGAATTTCAATCAAATTTGTGAAAATGGTAGGGATTGGTATGTAGTATGAGCTAATCTATATTTGGTGAAAGTGTCTCCAGTCGTTTTTCTGTAAATTACTTTCCCACCTTTTTTTGATGGAGCGCTTCCCGGGGAACGCCCCGGTACGCGAACTGGCGAGCGCCCCGGTACGCGAACCTGAAGCGTTACGGGAGTCCACCATTTTGTGTTTCGGTCGAATTAAGATACAAGATGGAGGGCAAATAATGTTCAGAATGGGTAGAAGGGGGCACGGTAGACTTATCTTGACCCCCTAGGTTTTCTGAGGGTGGCTGAGGAGGCCCATATGTGCGGAAAAAAAACATTTTTAAAAAAAAATTTGCGAGGTTAGCTTCCGGTGCGCGTACCGGGTAGCGCCCCGGGGAGCATACTTTGTTGAAAATTAGTGAAAAAAGTTAGAGTAAAATAATAATTGTGAGTGATCAGATGTAGGGTAGCTCTGAGAAGAGCTTTTGGGTTTATGGTACATTTAGGTACTTATAAGTAGGTACCAATGCACAGTCTTAAATTCAGAATGAAAATTCTGTTGCCCTCATCTGAGAAGTGAACTCCATCTCCTCTGTAGATATCTTGCATGTAGTAACGCAAGTTATTGTTGTACATGGAGCCCATTCCATGGTCTCTCATGTAAGCTGAAACAGATTTGTTTACATGCTTCCTCGACTTCTCAATTTGTGGACAAAATTGGTTCGACCACCTCCATTTCTGTCTTTGGCATATATTTGAATATACCAAGGCAGTTTGAGGAAAAAGTGCCATCAATTGCTCAAAGGTGTCCTTTAAAAGCATTTCCAGACCTACCCCAGTCAAAGTGCCCAAATCATTACCTCCACAGTGCACAATTAACAGGTCAGGTTTTGGCAAATGCATAAAGGTTTTCACCAATGGTATCAATTGGTGACATTTTAATCCTCTGTGGCCAAACCACTTAATTTCCACATCTTGTAAATTGAGGTTAGGTAAATTTCTGTTCTCAGCATACCTCTGAGCCCAATAGATGTAACTTTGTCCAACAATCCAAACAGAAAACATGGTGAGAGAAGGTTCTGCTGCAGTCAGATGAAGTGTGGCAATGAAATGGCAGTTGAAAAAATAAGAGTTTAAAATGAAAAAAACTGTGGAGTTTCTGTGTTAATGAAGCAGTAACAGTGATTGGTGGATTTTGATTGCTGAAAACAGAAAGTTAGGGTGCATGGATGAGTTCTTTGAAAGATGGAATTTGAATGGTCAAGCAAAAATCATTTAATGAAAGATTGCACTGGATACGCAGGTGCACTGAGAGTTCAGAGTTCAATTGAAACATTGTTGTGTGAACTTGCAAACACCAGAGGTCTTCCAAGAGGTGGTTGCTATGCAAAAAAGGCAGAGAGGGCAGAGGGGGGAAGGGTTTTGATTTGAAAAAAGTGAGGGAAGAGTTTTGATTGGGTGACATGAGAGATATGTGTGATGAATTACAGCATTTCTGTGCCATTGTTGGTTCCAGCCTCTGGTGTGCATACCTTTTGCTCTGCTAAAGACAAATTGGTGTGTTTCTGAGACTGTTTTGAAACTCATAAAGTATTTGCCAAGGTGAGAAAAGATTTATTTAATTTAGATAGAGAATAGTGTGCTTTAAGGAGAAAATTATGAAGAAATTTGTGTTTTTAAAATGTTGCTTTGTCTCAAGTGTTTTACAAATAGATTTTGTTTCTTTGAGAAATTGTAATTGGAGAAAATGTGAAGTATTAGTACTGACAGGGTGTTTTTGTGCATAGGAGCTGTGCAGTGTTTTCAAATTATGACTTGAAAATCGTTTTTGAGGAAAAGGAATGCTTTCAAAATTTATGACAAGGACATAATGGTGTCTGCTTCTTTATAAGGCATTTGAGTGTCTCTGATGTTATTTTTCCCATTTTAATTTAAGACCTTTCCCCGTGGTGCAAATTCCTTGTAAATATGCTCGCACCTGTGCTTGGAAAATTTAGATTTTGATTGTTTGAGTGACATAGCCATGTTAAAAGTGACCCAAAAATGCTGCAAAGGCAATCAAAAAACGCTTTCATGTGTCTTAAGGACATTTTAAGTCATTTCCCCATGTGCAGTGTTTTCAAATTAAGACTTGAAAATCGTTTTTGAGGAAAAGGGATGCTTTTAAAATTTATGACAAGGAGATTATGGTGTATGCTTCTTTATAAGGCATTTGAGTGTCTCTGATGTTATTTTTCCCATTTTAATGTAAGACCTTTCCCCGTGGTGCAAATTCCTTGTAAATATGCTCGCACCTGTGCTTGGAAAATTTAGATTTTGATTGTTTGAGTTACATAGCCATGTTAAAAGTGACCCAAAAATGCTGCAAAGGCAATCAAAAAACGCTTTCATGTGTCTTAAGGACATTTTCAGTCATTTCCCCATGTGCAGTGTTTTCAAATTAAGACTTGAAAATCGTTTTTGAGGAAAAGGAATGCTTTTAAAATTTATGACAAGGACATAATGGTGTATGCTTCTTTATAAGGCATTTGAGTGTCTCTGGTGTTATTTTTCCCATTTTAATGTAAGACCTTTCCCCGTGGGGCAAATTCCTTGTAAATATGCTCGCACCTGTGCTTGGAAAATTTAGATTTTGATTGTTTGAGTTACATAGCCATGTTAAAAGTGACCCAAAAATGCTGCAAAGGCAATCAAAAAACGCTTTCATGTGTCTTAAGGACATTTTCAGTCATTTCCCCATGTGCAGTGTTTTCAAATTATGACTTGAAAATCGTTTTTGAGGTAAAGGAATGCTTTTAAAATTTATGACAAGGACATAATGGTGTCTGCTTCTTTATAAGGCATTTGAGTGTCTCTGATATTATTTTTCCCATTTTAAATTAAAAGACCTTTCCCCGTGGTGCAAATTCCTTGTAAATATGCTCCCACCTGTGCTTGGCAAATTTAGATTTTGATTGTTTGAGTTACATAGCCATGTTAAAAGTGACCCAAAAATGCTGCAAAGGCTTTAAAAAACGCTTTCATGTGTCTTAAGGACATTTTAAGTCATTTCCCCATGAATGTAGGTAGGCCTCACCTTAAACAAACCTCTGGATAGGCCACACCTTATCGTCATCCTGAATTAATCATTTAAAATGCTAGGGACAGATTTATGATAGGTGTATGCCTCTTTTGCGCCACTGTGCGTCACTTTTGTGACGCAGTGGCGGTGCAAAAGATTTGCTATGTGGCGAAAAAATTACAAATTGATGCATCTAGGAAGATGTGTCATGCTGTAAAAAAAAACGTGCCACATGAAACCGATGCAGCAGTGATGCAAAAGATGCACCATGTTGCAAGACAGGCCTCACTTAATCTCCAACAAGATAAGAAGCTTAGGGATAGATTTATGATGACTGGTGCATTCCCAGGGATGTGCCAGTCATCCTGCGCCGCTGTTCCGCCACCCATGGTGCGCTGCATTTACAATGCGGCGCACCATGGGGCAAAAACGGCACAGATGCGTGACGCATCTGTGCCCTAAAGGTGGCGCATTGCTGGAGCTGCATCGCAAGTGCGATGCAGCTCCAGCAAGGCTCAGGGGTGCCCCATCTCCATTTAATCTGCAACCCTGAGTAGGCCTCACCTTAAACAAACCTCTGGATAGGCCACACCTTATCGTCATCCTGAATCAATCATTTAACATGTTAGGGACAGATTTATGATTAGCCGTGTGCCTCTTTTGTGCCGCTGTGCGTCACTTTTGTGACGCAGCGGCGGTGCAAAAGATTGGCTATGTGGCGACATATTTAAAAATTGATGCATCTAGGCAGATGTGTCATGCTGTAAAGTCCTGTGCCACATGAAACCTGCGTCAGTTTTCATATAGGTGTTTTGTTGCAAGGTATGCATTAATTTGCAAGAAAGCCCTGTAAAACTAACACAGTGAAATTTAGAAGATTTCACTGACTCAGCTTTATAGCATTGCTGAATCAAATCATTACGCCTGTTTGAAACAGGCATAAGGAGTGATGCACCATGCAATGTGTGGCTTGCTCCTGTGCATTGCAGTAGACATGTTGCGCTTACAACGTGATTCCTGCAATGTGCTGCTTTTGCGGCACAGATGCGTGACGCATCTGTGCTGTTTTCACTCAATGGTGCTCCATATTGTAAATGCGGCACACCATGGGTGGCAGAGCAGCGGTGCACATTAACTGGTGCATCCCTGGGAATGCGTCAGTTAACATAAATCTGCCCCTTTACATTTAAGTATGAGCAGGGGACACAGAGTTGGTGAGGCTTATCCAAGGTTAAGAAGAGATGAGTCCTGTTCACTGAAAACTTGGACATAGGCCTTACCTCCTCAGCATCGCTGGTCATGGCTAAATAATAGCTGCAAAATGTTACTCTTGTTAAACAATTTTACTATTATAATGTCTGAGATTTGTCTCTTACTCTGCAACATCTCATTGTTGTTCTCTTTCTTTAAAGATAACAACAACATCAACCATGAGTGACAATCAGCAATCAGTTGATTATGACATTATCATTGAACTTGTAATTGAAACGTCAGTGGAAGTAGATCCATTGGATGATTTAAATTCTCAGGATAATGAAGAACATGATGAGGATGCCGATTTGTCAGAATTGTATGACATAGGTTGGGAAGCTGACGTGCTTGAGCCTATGGAACTATAAACATTTATTTTTTAAATTTATAATAAATGAAAAGTAAAAATGTAAACCGTTTGATTTATAATTAAAAACACCTTTAAAAACAGGTTATGTCTAGTGTCTTCAATAAAATATTAAAATATGCTCATAAAATTAGATCAGAATCACATATAAAATAGTAGAGGTAAAATGAAGAAGAATTCTATTTCTTTTCTGCTATTTGTGTATTATATATTTGCCAAAGCACTAAAAAATGTTCTATGTAAAAATGTCAAGTAGTGTGTTAAGTTTTTGATGACTGTTATTGATTTACTGTTTGGTAATAGTGGCTAATAACATTTTTTATTATATTTTACCACAGATTCAACTGCATATCATTTCAAGATTTCAGCATGCCAACCAAGGATAGACTTAAAAAGGCTGCAAAACGTCAAAGACAGCAGGTACATGAAATAATGCAGCAGTCCTCTACCCAAAAAACTTGTCAAGTCACCAAGAAAGCACCGGGTAAGAGCACAAAAACATTCATAAGAAATATTTGTAGTAAAAAAAATATTACTACAGAAAATGTTTCAGTCCAGAAAAAGAGAAGCATTTTAAACGGAAAGGAAAGGCCAATCAAAAATGTTACTGCTAGAGCAAGAGATAACTCTGTGCATGATAGTAGAAGGAAACAACAGTTTAGGGACATTCGTAAACGAATGTTCCGCAACAGGATAATTGGCAATTTGTTAAAAAATATTAAGAAAGGTCAACAGAAAGTGGTTTTTTATAAGAGAAAAAAAAAAGTTGAGAAAGTTATTGATCAGGCATTTGAAATTAAACGTAAGTTATTTATTTTGATAATCAATAGAATTAGGAAGCTAAACAAGGCAATTTATGATTTCAAAAGAAATAGTAGATGGAAGAGAATAGTTAATCGTAGTAATTTTTGTGAAGTTTTTTCCGGAGAATGGATGCATAGTTCAAGTTGTGAGGCATTTTTTAATGAGGAGAGTTATTTCCAGGATAATGATTTGGTGCATGCAGTTGACACCAGTGGTCGAGCTTATGAAGTGAAAGATGGTTGTCCAGTTGAAAAAGAAAAACTTGTGACAACAGAGACAGAAGAGGTGTTAGGTAATGAGGTTTTAGGAAGACGTCCTAAGGGTCCTGTGTACACCTGGAAGTGTAGTAGTATTTGCAGTGTGCGACAGGATTCCATCAATTTGCTTTGTGATTTTGTACGGACATTTAATAAGAAAAGTTTGAAGCATAAAATGAAGTTGTTGCAAGAATTAGATCCTTGCAGAGTGAGAGAAGTGACAGGTTTGCATGGTCATTCACTGGCTTGTCTTTCCAGGAGAGTATGCCAGAGTGTTTTTCATCATTTCAGGATGCTAGCAGTGCATCATAATAAAGTGAGGAAATTAGTTAGAATGTTGTATTATGCTAAGAGTCCAGCAATTATGCTTAAACAATTATGCGCTGCTCTTTTGCATGGTTCTGAAATAGATGTGAAGAATATTTGTGAAGAAATTGAGTTTTGTTACTTTGGAAGTAAAGAGGAGAATGTTGAAATTGACCAAGTAGAAGAAGGTAATGTGGAAGATAGTGTACAGGTTTCCAGTACAGATAATTTTCAGAGGGAAATTGCGACGTTTCAGGTGAAATCAAGTGAGAGGCCTAATTTCACTTGTGTGTGTTGTCGACGCACTTATTATAAGAATCAGACTAAGTTAGTGGATTTATATGCAAAAAGGGAAAATAATAGTGAATGGAATGATTTCACAACATACTTGATGGTAGAAAATTGTTTTGATTTGGGATCGGATCAACGTGTGTGTACTTATTGTTATAACAAATTAAATCAAAACCAGATGCCTGCTAGAGCAGTTCATAATAATCTGGAATTGGTTGAGATTCCTTCTGAATTGAAGGATTTAAATACTTATGAATCTATTTTGATTCAAAGTATCCATCCCTTTCAGGCTATTGTAAGAATGGAGCCAAAGACAGGGAAATTGCCTCCATCAGATTTACAGAGAGGATTAAAGGGAAGAGTTGTTTATTTGCCTCTAGATTTGAAGAAAAACATTAACACAATTGGAGTAGAAAAAGTGGAAGAGGACCCTCTGGTTATCTTAGTTAATGGGGTTCCGACAAAGAATAAGAAAATATGGCAAGATTTAGTGGATGTTAGGAAAGTCAAAAAGGCAACATTGTATTTGAAAAAAAATAATAAGTACTATAAGAATATATATGTTGCAGAAGAGGAAGTAAGTGAGGAAGAGGATAGCGATTTGTGTGCTGGTCAAATTGAGAAATTAGAACCCTCTACTAGTGAAGAAATATATGAACATTATAGTGTTCATCCTTTGCATTCCAAGGAAGTCATGGGGAATGCTATTGAGTTGTTTCAAATGAAACAAGCCAAAGGGAGTCCCATTAGTGTTTGGGAGGAAAGTTTGGAAGCTCGGTGTTTCCCACAGCTTTTTCCAACAGGTCAGGGAGGAAGATATGATGAGCGACCTCATCAAATTCCTGCTTCTGAATACCGGAATTTGCAATTGTATGCAGGAGATGCTAGGTTTCGACAATGTATTCCCTATTTGTTTCATCTCCTGTTTGAAAGCGATCTGTCTGGACTGTCATATGCAGTGAACCACATCTTGAAAAGTGGTATACACATGCAAAACATCTCGGCAAGTGACTTTATGGATAAAGTCAATGTCCAAGACAGTATTTTGGATTCTCACCTGATTAATCTCATGGCGTGTCAGCGTGGTACTAATGAGTACTGGTACCGTCGTCATGGTGATTTAAAATGTATGCTGAGGAACTTAGGAACTCCCACATGGTTCCTCACTCTGAGCTGTGCCGAGTATGGCTGGGAAGACTTACTTGAATTTCTACGAGAGGCAAATGGAAACATCGAAAACATTGAATTCAAGACACCCGGAGAACTGTGCTCTTTGGATCCAGTCAATGTATGCCGGTACTTCAATCATAGATTTGAAGCTATGATGTCTTTCATCATGAATAAGAAGAATCCACCTCTTGGAGAGGTGTTGGATTTCTTCTGGAGAAAGGAGTACCAAGCAAGAGGTGCTCCTCACATACATATGCTGTTGTGGATCAAGGATGCACCTAAATTTGGAACGGATCCAGAAGACTCAGTGATGAGTTTCATACAACAGTATTCTACGTGTGCTGTTCCAAACGCAAAGGAGAAGAAAAGCCTAAGAGAAAAAGTTCTATGTTTCCAAAGCCATCGTTGTGGAAAGTACTGTCGTCGTAAATTCCGAAACAAGGACAAGTTCTACACCAAATGTCGTTTCGGGTTTCCACGACCGGTGATTTCTAAAGGAAGAGTAAACAGTTTGATGTCTTCGCTGCGACATAATGTGATGAAGAAATCACCGAAAAACACATACAATTTGAAGAGGAACGAAGAGTCCAAGTACATCAACGACTACAACCCAGTGATTTTGTCCATGTGGAATGCTAACATGGATATACAGTTTGTGGCTGATAACTGTATGGCTGTGGCTCGGTATGTGACATCTTACATCACCAAAAAAGAGAAGACAGAATTGAAGGATATGTGGGAGGACATTTCCCATGAAAAGAGCCTCAGTAAGAAGTTGTACAGTTTCAGTCTGAAGATGTTGTCGCATCGAGAAATCGGAGCTTACGAATGTTCTGACCGGTTGTCTTCAGTAAGTCTCTATGCCAAATCTAGGAGTATCGTTTGGGCGAGTCTTGGTCTTGCTGCAACGCGTAATCGAGTTCTGAAACCTGTGCGGGAAATTGAGTATTTGGCGGAAAAGGAGCCAAACAGTACCGACATTTTGAAGACCAACATGTTGGATACATATTATCCAAATCGAAGCAGTCACCTCGAGAATGTTTGTCTGTATGAGGTTCTTCAAAATTACATATTCAAGAGGAACATCAAAGAAGATACTGAGAAAGGAGTGTATGCTGTAATTGGAAGTGAGGGATGTCTGGTCAAGCAAAGAAAATGCCACTTGGTAAACCATCGAAAATTGAGTGGCGAATCTCCTGAAAAAAAGGAGTTTTTCTATTTAGCACTTTTGCAACTTTTCAAGCCTTGGCGTGCAGAAGAGGAACTGCTTGGAGATTTCCTCTGTTACGAAGACTCTTTCACTGCCGCCAAGCAGACCATAGAATGTCCTGCTTTTCCCAAATATGTAGAAATGTTGAATGCGGAAATCGAGCAGGAAGCAACGATTGCAGCCGAGATTGCCAGAGACAGTTCTCAGGACAGTCAGAGTTCTGCTTCATTGAGTCAGGATCCACTAGGAGGACCTGTTATCGAAAATGAAGCTGCCACTGCCATGAATGAAGTGGAAAGAGCCATGGCACATGCTCAGGAGGATGCGGTTAACTTAGAAGACTTGGAAAGACAACTCAACGTTGAGCAGAGGAAAATATATGACGAAGTTACCATGCAAATTGATCATGGATTAAGTCATGAGAAGAAAGAGTGCTCATGTACGTCGTTGAAGCCTGTCCGACTGTACGTGAGTGGAGAAGCGGGAACTGGAAAAAGTTTCCTCATTAAAGCAATTTCATGTTATTTGCAGGAAAGGACTGAGTCATCGCTGTCTTGTGTTGTCACCGCTCCAACTGGACTGGCAGCACATAACATTAAAGGGATTACTTTACATCGTTTACTGATGCTGCCAGTGGAGCATGACAACAAATTACAATATCACAAGCTATCTGGAGATGCTTGTTGTGAAGTTTCAAGAATCTTGAGGAAAATGAAACTTCTTATCATTGACGAAGTAAGCATGGTTTCCAATGTCATGCTTGCCTTCGTGCATTTGAGAATGCAAGAAGTTCTCAAAACAGAGTATGATGTGTTATTTGGTGGCAAACACATCATTGTTTTCGGAGATCTTCTGCAGCTGACACCAGTGAAAGGGCAACCTGTGTTCAAAATGCTCACGCATGAAGATACCAGGAAGTGCCTAGGGAGCATTGGCAACGTCAATATATGGTTAAACTTCAATTATGCTGAACTGCATGAAAATATGCGTCAGGCGAAGGATGAAGTTTACAAGAATATTCTACAAGATGTTAGAATTGGAAAAGTGACCGAGCATGGGAAAGAAGCTTTACATGCACGATTACTGTCAAATTTATATCCAGAACAAGATGTTGTGCCTGAGAATATTTTTCAGAAAATTACTGAGAAGAAATCTGGAATATGTTTGATGCCAACTCTTGCAGAATGTGCCATCTTCAACAACAAAATGTTGCATTTAGAAAAGCAAGAGATTGTGAAACTGGAAGCTATTGACAGAGTAGAGCATATGGGATCAACAATTATTTTGTCTGAGAATTTGAAATCCAAATTGGATTCATTAGAGAAGACTATATCTAAAACTGCAGGTTTTGAAAAGACTCTGAATGTGTGCTTAAACTGCCGTATAATTTTAAGAAGGAATTTATATGTTGAAAGAGGTCTGGTAAATGGATCAATGGGTAATGTTGTTGATTTTGTGAAATACAGAAATAGAGATGGAATTGAATTTTTAAAAATTAAATTTGATGGCATTGAGGAAGTACAGCTAATTGGTCGTTGTTCTGCTAGATTTTTGCTTGTAAAAGACTTATATGTTCGCCGTAAGCAGTTTCCTGTTTGCTTGGCATATGCGGTGACAATCCATAAATCGCAAGGTTTAAGTGTAGACAGTGCATTGGTGAATATTGGCAGTTCTGTGTTCAAGGAGGGTATGGCATATGTGGCATTGTCAAGAGTTAGAACTTTATCGGGATTGTACTTGATTGAGTGTGATGTCACAAACATTTGTGCGGATCTAGATTGTGTTAAGGAATACAATAGGTTGAGAAGAGAGTATGCGCCACATTTGCCTCAATATCCTTTGTTTGAGAAACGTGTGGTAGGCCGGAAACGAAGAAATGTGACCAATACTAGGGAGGTTGTAGCAAAAAGACGAAAAGTCGATGAACCTGAAATTATAAGCAGAAACAAAAAGGATTCTGTTGAAGATGTTGTTAGTTTTCAATTTGAAAACAGTTCTGGTGTCAACTGCTATGCTAATGTAGTGGTTAATGTTTTGTTTTCTCTAGAAAATGTAAAAGAAGAGATTGTGGTCAATTCTGATCAAAGATTTTGCAGTTTGTTAAATTCTGTGTTAGAGAAATGTAGCACTGATAGAACAAAAATAGAAAGTGTGTCTGAAATTCGAAATCTGTTAGACAGATGTTCAGGCCAAACACAATTCTCTCAAAATATTCAGCAAGATTGTCAGGAGTTTTTAATGTATATGCTTGATGTATTGCATGCTGAAGGTGTAGATGTAGATCACCTGTTTGGGCTTTCTTATCAATGGCAGCATGACTGCGAGAACTGTAGGGTATCAAGTACTACTAGTGTAGACTCAGAACGATTTATATATTTAACTTTGCCAGACAGTAAATCAGTCTCCTTTAATAAGCTAGTAAAAGCAGCTGATCAATGTAAATCTGAAATGATGTCCACATTATTTATACGAACATATGGCCAGTATGTCATTTTAATGTTCCAACGATGTAGGCCTGATGGAACAAAATTGACAACTTTAATTAAAAATGTTGTGGCTTCACAGTTGTCAATATCAGGAAGGACTTTTGTAACTGTAGCAATTATATATCATGACGGTCCTTCAATAACATCAGGACATTACACAGCTTATTTAAAGTCTAGAAATGGCTGGTCATTCTGCAATGATTCTGTTTTAATTTTCAAAACAAAATTGCCGTATGACCTTAAAAATTGTTACCTGGTGTTTTTAAAACCAAAATTTTAGGGAAAGAATCTCGGGATGTGCTCTGAGGAATTTCAAGAAGTTCTAATGGCTCCTACACGATTTGGCCTTGAGGATAAGTGTAGTACAGAGACATAACTTCTTACCATAACACTGGACGTCATGGAAAAATAACTGCACTTTGAATGAGTTCAGAAAAACTATTTCTTTTTATAAGCTAATTTAAGCAGCCAATCAAAACATGGAGTAGAGGGAATGTAAGTCTGCAATGCTGTCTACTGTTTTATATTGCTTTGTGATTAAAAGTGATGTAGAGAATTAAATAATTGTAGTAGTCATAGAGGTAGTGTAAGTCTGCTTCATAGTAAGCAGTATCAGTGTCATAGGAAATGTAGAACATGAGTGAGCAAGAAGGGTAAGATATTAGTAGTCCAGGATTGTGAAAATGATCTTCAACATTTTAATTCTGAAAGTTGCGGAAATATAAAATGACGGGATTGGCTTACAAGAATTCCAAGAGTTATAAATGGCTCTTACACGATTTGGCCTTGTGGAAACGTGTGGTAGAGAGTGAGAAGTCATTTATTGTATGTAACATATTTTTCAAAACGATGGAGGTTTTCTTTCAGAAAGTGGCGGGCTGAAAGTAATAACAGCACAACAGAGTGTAAGCTGTTCATAGGACATCCTTCGATGTCATGGAAAGTAAGTTAACTTTAAGGAGTTCTGAATTCTGATTTGTTATGTTGTATGGGTTTTTTAAACACAATCATTTTGATTGTGTTTTTTTTCCCCCGCTGTTATATGATGAATACCTTCAAGTCACTGTTTTTAGTGAAATTTGATACATTCTGAGAACAGCAAAAATAAACCATTTAAAATGTATAATTAATTCTGTACTGTTTGCATTTATGATGTACATTTAGAACTGTGTATGAGGCATGGAGAAGGAGAGGCTTCTGTAAGTGTCAAAGTTGTTGCATACAGTGTTCACATTCTACGTAGTCTTTCATATGATAGACTACATTCCCACAATGAGATACTTAAGCAAAGGAAACACAGGTGATATGATTGTGGAATGAGCAAAAAAAATTGCACGTTTTTCAATTATATTACCTGTGTTTCCTAACATTACACATCACATTGTGTAGATGAGGTTTAGGCCTGTTCCAGGAGACAGAGGAGGTCTGACATTTGTTCAAGAGTGCAGTGGACATGACTCACTTCGTTGGTAGGTCTGCACATGTATTATCTCCTCTGTATTCTTCAACAAACCTAAATTTCATCTGCAACCCTGAGTAGGACTTACCTGAAACAAATCTGTGGATAGGTTACACCTTATCAGCATCTTGAAACAATCATTTAAAATGTTAGGATCAGATTTATGATGGCCGTGCGCCTCTTTTGCGCCGCTGTGGGTCAGTTTTGTGTAAAAGATGCACCATGTTGCAAGATAGGTTTCAGTTCATCTCCAGCAAGATACCATCAGTTTGAAATGTATATAATTAGCACTGTGTAGGGGGCATGCAGAAGCTGAAGCTTTTGTAAATGTCAAAGTTGTTGCATGCAGTGTGCATTTCTGGGTACTGTTTCATATGCTGGACTACATCTGCACTATGAGATACCTAAGCAAAGGCAACACAGGTGATGTGATTGTGAAATGAGGAAAAGAAACTCCACATTTTTCAATTACATCACCTGTGTTTCCTAAGTTTACGAATGACATTGTGCAGATGAAGTTTAGGTCTGTCCACGGACACAGAAGAGGTCTGGCCTTTGTTCAAGAGTGAGGTGGACATGACTTACTTCATTGGTAGGCCTTTACATGTATTATCTCCTCTGTATTCTTCAACAAGCGTAAATTTGATCTGCAACCCTGAGTAGGCCTCACCTTAAACAAACCTCTGGAGAGGCCATACCTTATCGTCATCCTGAAGTAATCATTTAAAATGTTAGGGACAGATTTATGATAGGTGTATGCCTCTTTTGCGCCACTGTGCGTCACTTTTGTGACGCATTGGCGGTGGAAAAGATTTGCTATGAGGCGACAAAATTACAAATTGATGCATCTAGGCAGATGTGTCATGCTGTAAAAAACCCGTGCCACATGAAACCGATGCAGCAGTGATGCAAAAGATGCAGCATGTTGCAAGACAGGCCTCACTTCATCTCCAACAAGATAAGAAGCTAAGTCTTCTGTAAATGTCAAAATTGTTGTATACACTGCTCAACTTTTGTGTACTCTTTGATATGCTAGACTCCATCTGCACTATGAGATACCTAAGCAAAGGAAACACAGGTGATGTGATTGTGAAATGAGGAAAAGAAACTCCACATTTTTCAATTACATCACCTGTGTTTCCTAAGTTTACGAATGACATTGTGCAGATGAACTTTAGGTCTGTCCACGGACACAGAAGAGGTCTGGCGTTTGTTCAAGAGTGAAGTGGACATGATTTATTTCATTGGTAGACCTTCACATGTATTATGTCCTCTATTCTCTTCAACAACTCGAAATTTCATTTCGAACCCTGAGTAGGCCTCACCTCAAACAAACCTCTGGATAGGACACATCTTATTGGCATCTTGAAACAATCATTTAAAATGTTAGTGTCTTGCGACACTTTTGTGAGACAACAGCAGTGCAAAAAATGCACCATGTTCTAAGATAGGCCTCACTTCATCTGCATCAAGATACTGTTAGTTTAAAATGTATATCTTTAGGACTGTGTAGGGGGCCTGGAGAAGCAGAAGCTTCTGTAAGTGTCAAAGTTGTTGAAAAACTGTTTCTCCTTCAATCTTTTCCCTTGTCTTTTCTAATTTTTAAATACATGTTTTAATATTTTTCAAATGTTTGTTCTCTCTTTCACAGATTGAAAGTATAAAAATAAAAAGTGAGTAATTTAACGACAATTATAAGGTAAATGTTTTGTAGTCTTTTCGTTACATTTCTATCACATTCACCTACTATTAGTTCCACAGCTTCATTTCTTTAACCCTCAGTTTCCTGCCTTTGCTACTTCCCTCATTCCTTTCTCTATTACCTACTTACTCTACTCCTTCCACTCCTTTTCTCAGTCCCTCTCTTCTCATAGTTCCTCACTCTTGTTCACTCACTCCGT
The DNA here is from genome assembly GCF_964261635.1 of Lissotriton helveticus. Taxonomy (NCBI): domain Eukaryota; kingdom Metazoa; phylum Chordata; class Amphibia; order Caudata; family Salamandridae; genus Lissotriton; species Lissotriton helveticus. The sequence continues at coordinate 1,237,789,195 of NC_136067.1, forward strand.
CTCTATTACTCTTAGTGTCTTTGACTGATCACTCTTTCACTGCTTGTTCATTATGCTTTTTCTGTGTAGTTGAAGCACACTAAGGGGCATATTATGAACACAGCCTATAAAATTATTGCTGTTTTTATCGGCAGAAAACTGCTGCAAAAGTGGTTTTAGCGGCAGTTTTCTGCCGCAAAAGCGGCTTAAGCGACACATTTCTGCCGATAAAAGCTGCAAAACTTTTATTGCCTATGTTGATAATATGGCCCTATGTTATTTACATTTCTTTGCTGTTTCAATTATTCTTTTTCTGTTACTTCTTCTTTTCTGCTTTCTGTTTTTTCTCTCTGTTATTCCACATGTTTTAATCTTATTTTGAACATTCACTCATATTCTCTAAGAAACTCTTCTTTGTTATTCTTCTACTGTCCTTTTTTTCTTTCACTTCCTTATCTATTTTGTTTTTCACAATTATATCCTCTTCCCTCTTTTCTTAGGTAAATAAATCTATTAAACAGTATCTCTGGTTTAGACCCTATAGCTGTCTTTGTTTTAACATTACTCTCTGTTTACTTCCCTTATACTTACTCTTCTTTTTTAAAAAAAAAAATGTTTGGGTTCGCTCCCGGTTCGCGTACCGGTGAGCGAACCAGGAAGCGAACCAAAAGAAATACAGCTTGCCAGAGTGCTAAACATTCTAGCAATTTTTTTTGAAAGGGGAGGTAGTTCTGGAAAGAACTTTTTTTTTAAATGTTTTTGTTGTTTTATATATATTTTTTATTTTTCTGAACATTTTTTGTTTTTTTTGTATTTTTTGAACAGTTTTATGTTTTTTTTGTTTTTTTGGGAGGGGAAACAACAAAAAACAGGCATTGGAAAGGGCTCAACAGGAGCAAAAAAAAAATTTACTTTCTGGGGCGTTTAGAGCACTTGTGATTTTCATAAGCTCGGTTGATTAAGGTAATGCTCATATTGCCACATGAGAGTAATGCACCGCAATACAAACAGGTAAACTTCATATGGACAAAGTTGTCCTGAATGTTTGGCACGGTTTCCCGTGCCTCTGGTCCTGTCAAATATACCTGTGTTGATGTCGTGCCCACAGGAGTTGATGGGTTGTCCTGCAGGTCACGCATCTCTGCCCGGCTGTAGTTTAATGGATGCCACCTGATCATGTGACGATGCATGGTGTAGTTGCCGAAGCTATACTTTTTTAAGGTGCCTCTAGATAAGGCCTCTTTACATATGAGGCACGTCACATATCTAGCATTAACTTTCTTCTGCCCTTCAGGGATTGAAAAAAACTGCCAAATAAAACTGGTTTTACGATGAGAAACCCAGGGCTCCTCTTGTAAAAACTGTGGTCCTTCTGTCTCCTCTTCCTCTTGTTCATCCTCTTCCTCCTCTGTGTTGCTGATGAACTGTGGAGGTGGTCCTCTCTTCCCATGAGGAGGTGGTGGTGGTGGTGGGGGTCCACCAGCTGAAGCTACCAATGAAGCCATTGCTCAAATATCAAAAAAGGTCTTCCTCTCACAAAGATGAAAGTCAGAGTGAGGAAAGAAGGAGGGGTTTTCATCATTTGGGAAAAACAATAGTTCTAAACCAATGAAAAGTGTTATTTTTAGGTCACCTGACAGCCTTACATCATTAGGAAACCAAAAGTGAAATGAACCAATGAAAAGTTTTATTAACAAGTCACATGACCTGTTACGCTTATGTTACGCGCTGCGGAACGCGCCCCGGATCGCTTCCGGGTCGCTGCGCTTCGCGCCTCGGTTCGCGCTCCGGAGCACTTCCGGGTGCGCTAACGCGGCGCGTCATAAAACGCATTACGCGGCAACGCGATATGCCGCGCTTTCGCGACACGCCCCGGATCTCTTTCGGGGAGCTGCGCTTCACGCCTCAGTTCGCGTACCGGAGCACTTCCGGGTGCGCTGACGCGGCGCGTCATGAGACGCATTACGCGACAACGTGATACGTCGCGCTTCCGCGACGCGTCACGATGTTGATTTCTACCGCGGCAGTTGCGCAAACGGAACGTTTACCGGTTCGCGGACTGGGTCGCGGCATCAAATTGAGCTAACGAGAAGCTTCCCGGTTCGCGAACCGGGAGCGAACAAAAAAAAATATTTAAAAAAAAATTATTAATAAACATATAAAATATATTTTTTGATTTAAAGAAGAATACATTTTACAGCTACAGATATTAGCTTTTAAAAAACCAATGAAATTCACTGAAAAAACCATAGGTTATAGACCATATATAGTTAGGAATTAGCATTTACAAAACTTTGAAAATTCACTGAAAAAACCATAGGTTATAGACCATATATAGTTAGGAATTAGCATTTAAAAAACCTTATTTTACTCACACAAAACCATTGAAATTCCATATATAGTTAGTTGCACTAACTATATATCGCGCACCCGCAATCCACTGCTGATGATGTCACGTATTACATCATTCATGACATGGTCAGTGACATCACTGATGACATCACTGATGACATCACTGATGACATCACTGATGACATCTCATTTGACATCAATGACCACATCACTGATGATATCATTCATGTGACAATACAATGCATCTCCTCACATTTTAATATAACCTCTGTTACACTCAGTGTTAAATACAGAGTATAATTTTTGAAACCATTGACACACCAATACTAGTTACTACATACGCACTCACTGATTCCTACGTCTACACACACATTCACTCATTCACCCATACAATCATTCATACATACAATCAATCATCTTTACAACACTATCATATGCACTCATACACCTATACAGACACTCACACTCTGCCACTCATCCATGGGGTTACTCACACACCTAGTCAGTCCTGTAAAGAATCAATCACACTTCCATTTTCTAATCTATACAGTTAAACATAGAGCACCTTACGTTTTCAACCATATACTAACACATACTTAGTCTCTTATACAATCATTGATACAAGTACACATTGATCTGCACAGAGTCACACACCTCCCAGCCAGCCACACACACACTCAGTCTCCCATGCAAATACTTGGGCAATCAATCAATAACCCATATAGTTACTCATATAGCTACTGATCAACACATGCTGCAGTTTACAGAACAACAGACATAATGATGCACAAATTAAGACAGTTTAGTCACTAACCCATGCACTCAGTGAGACACATTTAATCACTCACTCATACATTCAGTCATGCACCTACTAAATCCTTCGTCCAGACACTTATACTTCCACTCATTCTTCAATATGTAAGACATATTTTAACTTTACAGAAACACACAGTCACTGGATGTTGTCATCAGTGATGTCATCAGTGATGTCATTTGAGATGTCATCAGTGATGTCATCAGTGATGTCACTGACCATGTCATGAATGATGTAATATGTGACATCATCAGCAGTGGATTGCGGGTGCGCGATATATAGTTAGTGCAACTAACTATATATGTAATTTCAATGGTTTTGTGTGAGTAAAATAAGGTTTTTTAAATGCTAATTCCTAACTATATATGGTCTATAACCTATGGTTTTTTCAGTGAATTTTCAAGGTTTTGTAAATGCTAATTCCTAACTATATATGGTCTATAACCTATGGTTTTTTCAGTGAATATATATATATATATATATATATATATATATATATATATATATTTCTAAACACTCAAACACAAATGGAAACTCGCACTCCAATTGATTGCTTGAAGATTTATTCCACATAAATCCTCCATGGTGTACAGGAAGGCAAATAAATACACGACTGCTTTAGTGCTTTTGGTGAGCAAGTCGACTTGATCACAGGTGAGTGAATGCCGCCCCTATTCAAGTTTTAAAAGCTATGTCAACATATTGGGCTGCTAAACATCAACAAAGAGCTAACAGAGCCCCAAAACGGGCATAATAGTATGGTGGCCATTTTTGAACGAACATCATAAGTCCAAGCAATCTTACAATTTCAGTAAGAAGGTCTTTTTTACACAGCATTACAGATTACACATTCTATTGGCAATTCATATTATGCACATCATTTTTATGATTCATGCATTTGGAAATTTTTATACTCTAGCACAGATGTCTTCAAACGTTTGTAGGTTGAGCCCCCCCAGCTGAACTTTTTTAGATGTTGGGGCTCCCCCATCACCTGACGGAAATTTCTGGAATCTGGTACACTACATAATCGACCGCAACACGCATATCACGGGCCATATCCGGCAAATAATGTTCAACACTATAAGAGTGTTTAGTAAACTGCAGGTTTGTGAGTGGGTGTGGTGAAATATTAGAGGCTTATTATACAGCTCAAAACACAATTTTCCAAGGTAAAATGTGTGCAAATTATTTTTACTAGGATGCTTTGTTTTACACATGACATAGCTTAATAATAACACCACCAAAATAAATGTGACGGTTGTGCCTTTTTTTAGCCACATAGACTGTCAATCTGTAGATGGATTTTTGCTACTGCCATCCTCAGGTTGTGCTCCACATCCAGTCTTGAAGGACACTGAGGTCCCCATTAGGATAGCGGGTGGACTTTGCCCGCCCGCCATCCCATCGTGGAAAGGGACCGCCCGCCATAAGGGCGGGGGTCCCATGGGGAAAATTAGGATGCGCCCGCCACAGTGGCGGGCGCATCCTGTATTTTTAACATTGTGGCGGGCGGTGCTGAAATGGTAAAAATACCTGTTGTGCATTACAAAGCACAACGTGACAGGCACCGCGCGGTGCCTGCCACGTTGTTCTTTGAAATGCTGGGGGGTACCCCCCATGTGCACCCCCCACACCCCCCCAGAGTCCCTGGGGGCCCCCGCAACGGACCCCAAAGCAGACTCCGCATGCCTTTCTGTGGCGGCAATGCCGCCACGGAAAGGCATTGGAAAATGCCTATTGTAATATGGCTGACGGTGTCTGATAGACACCGCCACCATAGAGAGCCCTTTTCCGCCCGGTCACAAGGCGACTGGGGTGGTAATGCACCGGACGGGCTTTCCATCCGCCGCCAACCCCCCAGCCATACTAATATGGCGGCGGGGTCATTCCGGCACGGATGGCGGGTGGATCGCCCCCGCCAGGCCGGCGGTAGCCACCGCCGGCCGAGCGGGGGCGATCCGCCCGCCATCATAATGGGGGCCTTAGTCTTTAGTACCGCAAGTGCTGGGAACCCAATCTCACACAAATAGGACTAACTGAAAGGAAAGAGTTTTGATAGCAGTTTCTCCTAAAGCTGAATATTCTGCAGACCTTTTCAGCCAAAACATTGACTGTAAGGGAGACAGTGTTATCAGATTTTCCGAGCACTCCCTAGCTCAGAGTTGGTACACGAGAAACAATTCTTCTCTAGAAACCATTAACAAATGTTTTAGGCAGCATTATGATGAGATAATTGCCCACCAACCAGTTATGGATCCGAAGACAAAGGTGAAAGTCCACAGAGAGGGCGCTGAACGAACACCTACTTGAGAATTCCTTAGTGGTACGATAAGTTGCTTGCCTGAAGCAGTGGGGGTTTAGGACATATCGGGCTTATGTTTAAAAAAAAATAGAACTGATAATAATTGAATGATGTTGCCTATTTTACTTCAGAGCAATGTTATTTGACAGACTCTGTGGTGGCAGGGACATGTTAAGGATTTTGGGTGCCCTGGGCCAATACTATTTTGGGGGCCCCTGTTCGGAAGAGCCTTGAGATTAAATGATTTACTTTCAGCTCTGCCATTCTCTCTTTAGCCAGGCTACTAATGCTGCACAGGCGCTATGGTAGAAATTCTAAAAGTGTTTACATCTAATATTCAGAGATAGTGATGTGTGTTTTCACTGTTGTAACAAAGCAGCAGCCCACAAATTTCACAGCGAATAATATCTGTGATATCCTCCAATTTCTCATATGTGAGGACTCATTTTGATCTAAAAGAAACTTTTTTATGGTTGTTGCATAAACCAAAAACATTTCTCTGCAAATAGTTATAGACTCTCTCACATCAATCACATTAAAAAGAAATGAAACAAAACGGTATTTACAAGAATCTGTTCAGGAATTATTCCAGGCCATCAGGGCAAAAACAGAGCTGCCTCTATCAAGTGGCACCCTGAAAGGCTGGATTGCAGTGCATGTAAATGTGTCCTTTTGTAATTTAGGAAGAAAACCTTGATGGGGCACAACATGCCCATACTTGTGTACAGGGGCGCAACTAGACCAAAACTTCGGGTGGGGGCGAACACTCCCAGCCAGGGATGGCCCTAGCACTGGTCACACACAGTGGAACGGTCTGTTTTGGCGCCCCCTCCCCCAGTTCCTCCTCCATGAATTTCCTCACTACCACTCACCAACACTGCACCTCATCTCTCTATAGCACCTTTCTGGCAAACATTTCTTTGTTTATAGCACTACTCATTGTTTACTCACACTCAGTTCTTTGATCTGCATGGTACACATTCTTTGTAGCAGGCACATTAACCCTTGGCACTGTGTGGGTGGAAGGAATACCATGTGAGTGCAGGGTGAGCCATGCAACAGTGTGAGAGTAGGGTAAGAGGAGTGACTGCAGGGTGAATGAGGTGACCATATGAATTTGGGTGCGGATGTAAGTGCAAAGTAGGACGAATGAATGTATGGTTTGTGATGGCCTTATTTGAGTGAGATTGCAGATTGAGCAGTAAGGAGGACAGGTGAGTGAAGTGTCATGAGTGCAGGGTGAGTAGTGTGCTTGTGTGACTGCAGGGTGAGGTACAGGGTGAACAGCGCAAGTGCATTGTGAGTGCAGAGTGATCACTGTGAGTACAGGGTAAGCAGGTGAATGGTGTGAGTGCATCGGGATCAGTGTGAGGGCATTGCGATCAATGTGAGTGCAGCCTGAGCATGAAAGTGAAGGGCGGGAATGAGGAGCAAGTTGTCTGAATGCAGGGTGCATTCCCAGACACTTGCAGTAACTCAGCATGCTATTGACGGCAGCGTAGGGTTTCAGATATGTTAAACTATTGCTATTATGGCATTAACCAGGGATCAGGGTGGAGGAAATAAATGTGCTAATCTCACAACAAACTTCCAGTTTTATGATTAGGGTTGCCAGCTCATTATGTCCCAGGCAGTACAAATATAAAAAAATATTGTCACCAAAAGCTGTATTGTCAGCACTTGTGTTTGGATACCTTGAACAGCCAATATAAATAGAAGCACTGTTAATTGAGTTATAGGGCTGCCTGAATGATCCATGACTGTTAATAAAATGGAACAAAGACAGAAAAGTCACATTACAAATGCATACATACTTATTTATAAGCATATTTAGTGTCAATATAATGAATTTGCAGGCTGTTTAAACAACACATGGCTGGCTGGCATTTTTCTTTCGGCAACTTGAAGCCCTGTGTAAATTTAAAAGAAACTTTGTCTCCTTTTGCTATGAGCTAAACCTCCCAGGATGGGGTTAAACTTGTAGAGTTTCCTCTGCTAAAACTGAAAGCAAGGAACAGACCGGTCATTTCAGCTGCAGTGGGAGGCAAGGACTCTCCTCTGCTATGTAATCAAACGTGAAGGAACAGGACTGTTTGTTTCTTTGCTTTTGTTTTTAGCAGGAGACTCCCTGCCTCACACTGCAGCTGAAGCATTTCAGCTCTAAGAATTAACCCCCTCCTGGGACAGTTAACTCAGCTCATTACATCACAAAAGCACGGGAAGGCACTTTTTACCCTTCCTCCCCCCTTCAACCCTCTGTTACCGGAGCTCTACAATAAAACAGTAAAACACTCACATAATAGCAGACTTAGGTGTACATGATCAGCTTTTCTACAATAACAAAATGGCTGTCAAAATAATCATCATCATAATCACCGCAATCCTGCCCTAGTGGGCGGACACAATGTTAATCCTGCCTCAGCTGTTCATTAAGTAGTACATACCATAACTTGTCATAGATAACATGTAGAATTTGCAGTCTGACATTGATACATAACAATTAATCCCAAGTGGGCATAATTCCAATAATAGTTCACCCATACTAATAAATAGGCTGATGTGTGGTCAAATCTTTCTCACCATTCCCAACGACATGGTTTAGTACATGACTCACTATTCACTGACTATTCTCAACTTGAGTTGATGCTCCACTTAGTCCATATGACCTAGTAGCCCTGTGTGCAAATAGATTGCAACAGGAAGTGAGTAAAAAAGAGAAGATAACAGAAGAGGGAAGCACAGGGGACAGAAAAGAGAAACAACAAAATGCAATAATTAAAATCAGTTAAAAACCAAGCAGTTTCAGAAGCTTATAGTACACAACTCAACGTCATTTCCCTAAATGAGAGGCATGCTACGTATAGAAATAATTATACACATAATATGATAAATCTATATTATATCAGCCTAAGTATACATTTGTATACATTTGTTTCCTCGTCCATTTTCAGGTCCATTGGGAATCTTGTGTTTAGTTCCAAAATGTATCACAACTCCAATCTACTCAGTCATTTATCTGTCACCGCCCTTTGCAGTCAAATTTATCCTGACAATTGCAAAGAACCTCTGCAGGCTAGTGTTACTCCCATGAAACTATGCAAAATGGATGGCTACAGAATAGTGCTCATTACCACGAGTAATAGCCTTCAGATGTTCTAGGACACTTTTCTTCATGAGGTGAATTGTACTCCCTAGGTGTCATTTTTCACAGGGGTATACAAGCATATAGATAGCAAAATCGAAGTTGCAAGTCAATAGCTTTTCAATGCATTTTCCTTGCCTAAGAATGGTGAGAAGAATTCACTAACATCCTTGGTATTTTTGTAGGCTTTACATTCCCACATACAAAGCAGCCTCTTTGTGCACTAGTTAACCAGGTAGAGTTACTTTGAATAGCATTCTTACTCAGTCTACCTTTGAGTGTGATCCCTCTCCTGAATGTAATCATGGGGCAGTCCTTAATCACATCATTGAAACAATCTTCACTACATAGGATCTACCAGTGTTTACCCAGAATCTTTCCAATATCCCTGAATTATTATTGAATGTCATAATTAATCTGATGTTATTCTCATCATCATTGACACCCCCTGTTCTATTTGGGATAAGAAGTTATTGTCTTGGAACATTACTTTGTAGTGTGGCTTTTAATGTGGAATAAGAGTAACCCCTTTCCTTGAATCCATCCAACATGGCCTTGCTTTTAGTTGGAAACTCTTATTAGTACTACAATTGCGACGGACACACAGTAATTCCCCATAGGGATTACTGTGAATCAGACTTGGTTTGGCTGCTCTGGGCATGTAAAAGAGTGTTCCCTGCAGATGATTTCCTATAAACACTAGTTGTTATTTTTTTGTTTTCCACTTAAAAATGAATATCTAGAAAGTCAGTGGATGTTTTGCTCTTCTGACTGGTACATGTTAAGTTAAGCTCTTTGGTGTGCAGCACATCCACAAATTTCTTAGCTTCATCATTGTCACCCTTTCATATCATGAAGAGATCATTGATGAATCTGATCCACATTACCACATGGGAATTAAAGTCATAAAGGGTACCCACTGTTTTTGTTCTTCCCACCATCCCAGAAATAGATTAGCAAAATTTGGGGCAAAACAAGTGCCCATGGCTGTGCCTTTGACTTGTCTATAGTATTCCTTGTCAAATACAAAAAGATTGTTCTTCAAACAGAACAATCATTTCCAGAATAATTTCAGTGTGGAAGAAGTAGGAGGGAGACATGGATTTTAAAAAGTTGCTACACGCATATATCCCAGCTCCCTGATCTATGCTAGTGTATAGACTCCCCACATCAAGTGTGATTAAGTCAAAATCCACCTCCCAGTGGGTACCATCAATATGTGGTGGAAATGTTTTGCTGTCTTATATATACAAGGGAAGTGCTAACCCAACAGGGTGTTGGAAAAAGTCTACATACTTGGGGGTGTTCTTGTGCAAAGACCCAATGTAAGACACAATGGGTCTCTCTGGAGGATTGGTGGCAGTTTCGTGAATTTTAGGGAGTAGATAAAGGATTGGGATTTTGTGGTGGTTGCAGGCCAATAATATATACTCCTCCAATTCTAGGAGTCCCCTCTCCCTCCATTCACACAGTTTATCAAAATAAATATGATTGGCCACCATGAATGCACTCCTAGGTACATTCTCATTAGAGTGTGCGCTATTCAACTGGTTGTAACCTTCCTTCAAATACATAGCTTTTGATAGAATGGCAACATTAACATTGCCCCATTTTTCTGACTGTCTGATAACAATATTATTATTATCGGACTGCAGATTCTTTATAGCTTGTCTCTCCTTAAGAACAAGATTGTTACTCTTCCACCTGCTTTTAGGTCGAGCCTAGAGTCAGCACGCATGCGCTGCTCTGTGAGGCATGCTGTATTGTTATGAGGGATTTGGCCACACCCACCACATTTAATTGGTTATTTCCTATGCCTTTCTAACTGCTAATCTTTTGTGTGGTGAATTTTGCCTTTTGTCTGCACTTTGGGTGTGTTTGTAACGCCTATGGCGACTGGCTCTCTTACATGTGTCATTCCGCTTCAGGCATTTCATACATGCGGGGCACTCTTTTTAAACATGTTTTTTTGGAGGGAACATGAGCACTTGCTTTTGGAGTTGCTGTCTGCTCGTTTGGGCACAGAGTTCCCGAAGAGACCGGCGCCGCCCCTTTCAGCCACAACACTGTAGTGCTTGTAATGTGACACAATAGGACACATCTGGACCCTGAACTCCCAAGAGGAGGCAAATGCACTACTGCACCTTTAAGCAATACACATTAAACAGCACTCCCAAAAGCTGAGGCGATAAAACAAGACCCAGCACTCTCTTAAGGCGAGGCAAGAGAATACATTCAGGTGCATTTAAAGTGACACTCATGTTTATTAATTCAATATTTTAGAAAGGAAGGCAAAATATATCAGTTAATGCAGACTCCCAAATTTCAAGTAACTCAAGGGCAAAACCAGAATAAAATGTAACATGTATATATGTAGCAAAGAGTAAAGAAACTTAGAAATGATGTACACAAAGTAAGGAACACCTCACGGATGGATCATGCAGTTCAAATAACTTTATTCGGTTTTTAGTTCAAACCATAAAAGTCACACAAGATAAAAAAACAGTATAATTATCAATACATGTGTTAAAATCATATCTGAGTGAGGAGAAGATGGCGGCTGACTAAGCAGTCTAGTCGTGAGCTCCCCGTCTCTCAGCATTGGTATGTAGTACTTCCCACCGAGGCAGAACCGAAGCAGAACCAGCAAACTGAAGCCGAGCAGAACAGGAGCGGAAAACTAGGTGAATTATGCGGCGAAGTGCCATGTACTCTAACTAAATCTATTTTTGAAAAGCGGCCACAGTAGTAGCGCCGGGCAGCACTGAGCAGAGAAGCGGAGAAGCACGGACAAAAAACCCCAACCTAGTGTTCAAGATCTACCGGGTATGCAGACATGGTGAGCGGGTCCGTTTGAATGTGGCAATAAAGGAGCTGGACGTCAGCAATGACTCTGTGTAAATTTAGATTTACTGTGGGCATTTCGGTGGTTCGTTGCGGTCTCCTCACTCTCTTCCCCCGGTTTTGCGGTTTCTGCGTTTGGTGTCCGGCCTCGTTTCCCTGTGGCTGCGCGGAGCACCGAACGCGGTGCACAGACGGCGGGACAATTGACAGATCGGCGTAGAAGCTCCGGGCTGATCTCTGGAGATAGAGACGGAGGGCTGTAGAGTAAGGAGGAGGCCGGGGAGGCGAGGCAGCTGGAGCCCAGAGAGGAATCCGTCACAGCGCCACTGTTAGAGGAAGGAGCCTGCGGGTGTAGCACTGGAGGGTTCTGAGAGCAAACACCCTGACTTGAACAACAGGGGAGTCAGTTCCAAGAGGTGCTCACCTTTTGTGTGGGCAAAAGCGGCTCATGCTAGATTGATAAACAATAAAACGGCACATCGTGTCCCACATGTTCCAGCCAGAGGAGAAGGAGGCATAATTTCGGACTATAGCATAGTGGGTGCATACTTAGTCCCTATACAAAACAATATAACAGAGGGGCCCAGGAAAGCAGTGTATCAAATAAAGACTCCAGTAAATACTTTTTCCTGTGTTATTTTGAGGTCTGGGGGCTTGGAGAGGGGCCTTAAGGCGGAGGCAGAGGCAGCGTGCAGTAAGCCTGAAAGCAGAGAAGGTAAGCTGCGCAGAGCACCTCTTAAAAGCAAACTGGATAAACTTAAGGTGCCCCCTCCAGAAAAACCTACCCTAATGGAGGGAAGGTCCACAGGAGGAGGATACAGCCTGAGAAGTCTTAAGGGTGGCTATCAGGGGCTTAAGGATACTAAAGATAAAACTAAAACTGAAGACCTAAAAACTGCAGATATATCCAAGGAAGAGAATAAAGACGCAGGCAGAGGTAAAAGCAAGCCCTGCAACACACCCAGGACTGCTAAAGGAAGGAAAGAAAACACTGTACCACTGTTAAACGCAGCACGGCTCAGCTTGACAAAGCCAGGAGGGAAAAGTTTGCAAAAAATTACCCCTTCATTTCGTCTGTTTTTCAAGGTACAAGAGAAGAAGGGTCTGAGCGAGGGGAGTGAAAAGAGACCCAGAGAATCTCAAAGAGAAGATACCACACAAAAGGAGGTAACGATGGCAGAAAAAACAAGTATGGAAAGCTATGGACTCCCAATAAGTAATCAGTACCAGGTTTTGGAGAACTTTGAAAAACAGGAGACTACAGGGAGAGACCAGGTATCAAAAAATATACAAATTCAGGACCAATTATCCCCCCCCCCAACACCGTTCCAGACCCAGAACCAACTAAATCAAAAGATAAAAGCAAAACTCCAGATGACACAGGAGGATCTCAAGCAGGAAAGATCTTAGGGGAGATGGGAGAGATGATGAGGGAGCTAAGGGACAAATTCGCGACCTCCGAACGAAACCAAATCAAGATCCAGGAGACATGTGAAACGCTAGACCATAAAATAAATACTTTGATAGAAAGAGTAACGCATGTGGAAGGGGAAGTAGAGGGCCTAAAGAAAAAAACAGAAGACAATTGTAAAGAAATAACCAAATTGAAAATCAGAGAATCAGAGATAAGTGAGAGAATGGAGTCTTTGGAAAATCACGCCCGAAGAAATAACCTTAAAATTTTAAACATCCCAGAAGGTTTGGAAGGGGATGATATAAAAGGGTTTACAATCCGGCTCCTGGAAGAACTGATACCCTGGACTAAAACAGTAAACTTAGTCGAAGACATACAAAGGATCCATCGCGATCACTTCAGGAAAAGTAAGCAAAGGAAAAATCCCAGGATTAACTTCCTGACGTACGTGCTTAAGGAGAAGATCTTGAGCGAGGGTCTAAAAGCAGCATCATTCTCCAAAGACGGTTGGACTTGTAGGATTCGATCAGATATCTCAAAAACTACACAAGATAGACAGTGGGAGCTGGGCCAACTTATGCCACAACTTAAGTCGCTTGGTGCAAACGTTCAAATGCGTTTTCCAGCCGCTTTGAGGATCATGTGGAGGAACAAGATGTTTAATGTTAAGGATCCAAAAGAGGTGGAAAGACTAATTTAACAAATAAAGATCCAGCAGGAAGAAGATGCCCATTCTAGTACACACAAATAATTATGGTTCACTCCAAAAACAAAAATGGAGGCTAAAAAACGCTCGATGGATGTGTAATAATAATTAAAGGTGGAAATGAAAGGAAGCATTAACTCAAAGTGCACAAGTTGAGATGGGGAGCTCGAAGCAAGGGCAATTGAGCCCAAAGGAAGAAAGAAGAGGGAGGCTTCTCCAGGGGGGGGGGACAATCACCTTGGAAGTACTCACCAAAAATAAAATGTAAAAAAATAGAAGTTTCACCGGGTGGGGAGCAAATTGGGGGAATTTTTTTTAAAAAACGAAGTCCTTATAACAAGCCAAGAGAGAATTCAGAGGCCGTCAAAACCATGGTTAAAAATGAGTAGAAAAAATATAAGAGGGAAGGAGAAAAAACTTAACATTTTGACCTGGAATGTAAATGAGCTCGTCATGAGCGTCGAAGGGGTTAAGAACAAGAGGCTAGACCAAAAATCCAGAATTGACTTTTTTCTTCTTAGTTATAATCTTGCGGAGTACACAAGTAAGGTGAAACATATCCCAGAACATTTGTCTGATCATTCCGCGGTACAATTGAACTTGGTAATATCGGAGGTTCAAACGCAACAAAGATGGACCGTGGATAAGAGAATATTCCTAGACGAAGCAAGTGTGGCTAAACTGGAAGAGGAGACACAGCAATTTTTTTAATTAAATAAAGAAGGAACCTCCAAACAAATAACGTGGGATGCCTTTAAAGCCTGTATGAGGGGGAATATCATGAGTATAATGGCCCATAAAAATAGAGAAAAAAGAGTCTATATACAAAATATCGAAAGGGACTTACTGGATCTCAATGGAGAATTAAAAAAGGCCACGAATGTTCAAGAAAGTGAAGAACTAAGAGAAGAGTAAGAATAAAGAAATTGGAAATGTCTGAGTATCTGGAAACAATAGTAAAAGAAAGATGGGAGGTCAGCAAACTTTCTAATTAGGAATACGGTAAAGGATGTGGGAAAATTCTAGCCTGGAAAGCAAGAACAGAGCGAACTAGGAATCACGTTAATAACATACATAGAGAGAGTCAAAATGGATGTGTCTCTGAAAACAAGGAAATAAGAAAGGAATTTGCAGACTTTTTCTCAGAGCTATACACGGAAGAAAGTATTTGTGATGAAGACCAGATACAAAGCTTGCTCGAAATTATAGAGATTCCTGAAGCATCCCCGGAACAAAGAAGGCAATTTAATCTAAAAATAAGTGAGAAGGAAGTTGCGGAAGCAATAAAATCACTAAAAAGAGGGAAGGCGGCAGGCCCAGATTCTTTACCTAATAAACTATATCAAGTACTCCAAAAGAATGTCCTGACCCCTTTTACAAACCTTCTCAACGAAATTGTTTTGATTAATGGAGAGCTTCCTAAATCATGGAATGAAGCCATAGTAAGTATACTATTAAAACCAGGAAAGGACCCCACTAAATGTGAGTCCTATAGACCCATATCCCTTCTAAACAGCGACTACAAAATATACACGCAAATATTAGCAAGAAGGCTAGGGACAGTGGCAGGGTCCCTAATCCATCCGAATCAAAAGGGTTTTATTAAGGGTAGACAGATCACAGAGCTGTCTCATGAACTTATCGCCACCATAGATATTGCAACCCATAACCATGTACCTTTGGCAGTTATAACATTCGACGCTGCCAAAGCGTTTGATCGGGTCAGCTGGCTCTTTCTAAGCGCTACATTAGCAAAATTTAACCTGGGAAATAATTTTGAGACAGCTATAAAAAACATCTACAAGAGTCCAACAGCTAAAATATTGGTCAACGAGACACTTACTGATAGTGTGCACATAGAGAGAGGAACTAGGCAGGGATGCCCCCTGTCCCCATTATTATTTAATTTTTACATAGAACCTCTAGCCTGCCTCCTAAGACGGGAAGAAGAGATTATACCCTTTAAATTTCAGGGATGGGATAAAAAAGTTGCATTGTTTGCTGATGACCTGATGTTATCCACTGGGAACTTAAATAACTCCCTCCCAAAAATAGAGAAGATTATAAGTGACTTTGGAGCAGTTTCAGGGTACCAAGTAAATAAATCTAAATCAGAAATAATGGAATGGAACATCGCGTCTGGAAATCCTTTAGTGAAGACCATATTAAAGTATCTTGGAGTTGAGTATAGTAAGAATATTGAAGAAATAGCAAGCTTAAACTTCAAAAGAGTGCACAAGGAAATTAGCAGACTTCTAAAGGCTTGGTCAGGCCTACGCTTATCTTTCCCAGGTAAATCAAACCTAGTAAAAATGACAGTATTACCGAAATGCACATATTTATTCAATTCTCTTCCATTGGAGTTTAAAAAAGCGGAGATCAAAAAACTACAAGGGGAAGTATCCAGTTTCATATGGGGGTCAAAAGGAGTAAGGATCAGCTGGAAAAAGCTGAGAAGACACAAGCTACAAGAAGGTATAGCCAGCCCGGATCTACTGGAATATTATAAAGCGTTCCAATTTAAAAATATAAGATTTCTACTAGGCAAAAGTGAAGAAAGGCCTGAGTCTTGGAAAGCATTAATTGGATCAGGAAACGATCACTATCTATACAAATTTGGCCATCCCAAATTTAAAAAAAAAATCAAGTTGAAGACGATAAGATCAGCAGTAAGAATATGGTATGACATAAGAACTACTCTAGGAATACCGTACTATAGCAAATATTCCCCAATTTGGGATTCTCCTGGAACACCAGAGTGTTTAAAAGATAGCTTAATCAACCCACTAAAAGAAGCCAACATAATTTATTGGGGCCAGTTGATAAAAGGAAACAAGATTATAGAGTGGGAGACCCTTGACAGAGAGACCCAGGGGACGTTATCAAGATTCAAATATTATCAATTAACAAGTTGGCTTAAAGGAGTAAAAGAAAACTTTCAAAGGGATGATAATATTGAACAAAAGATCCAAAACACAGTACCTTTTAAGAAGGAGATATCATTTTGGTACTGGGCCTTGATAAGATCTGGGGAAGAAGAATATAAAGTCCCGCAAAACATCTGGGG
Organism: Lissotriton helveticus; assembly: GCF_964261635.1. Classification (NCBI taxonomy): domain Eukaryota; kingdom Metazoa; phylum Chordata; class Amphibia; order Caudata; family Salamandridae; genus Lissotriton; species Lissotriton helveticus. Next base: position 1,237,805,818 of record NC_136067.1, read on the forward strand.
TAATTCTATGCTAAACCGTCCAATTGGGAACCTTTGGGAAGCCTCGAATACTATTGCAGCTAGAGTGATAAAATCTGCTCCGTTAAAGAAGAATCATCTATTCACAATACATAGAGCATATTGGACACCCAAAAAACTGTCAAAATTCAAAAACAGCACAGTAAAGAAATGTCCAAAATGTAGTATGGAAAGAGCGGATGATCTGCACATGTTCCGAGAATGTCCACTGCTGGCAGAATACTGGGACCTGATTGGTAAGATGCTTTCCGAGGTCATAGAACAGCCCATAGAGGTAAGCGTTGAACTAATTATTTTTGGGACTTGTAAATATGCACACAATATCATACTGTCTAAGGGGCAAGAAAATATCCTATTTTTACTAATCCTTTTAGCCAGGAGGGAAATATGTATAAAATGGATAAAAAAACTCACCACCAAAACACTTTGATTGGTTAAACTCCATCCTAAGGGTATATAAAGTGGATAAACAGGGAAGGCAGAGCAAGAAAAAAAATAGGTTCTGGGATATTTGGGAAAAGTATAAATTGGGAACTGATAGGGGGTCCAATGATTAAAACAAAGGCACCACTGATTTCACGCTGAGTCTTGAATTGAGTAGTCAAAATGACTAGCTCCCCTCCCTCCGAAAATCATGTGCTAAGAGATGGACAAAAGGAGGCCAAGAAGGATAAGGTAAACGGAACACCTCGAATAACCAAGGGCCGAATTAATTAAGGAAGCGGGGGCCCTGACTCCTTCATACTCTAATCTTTTTTGCTTGATGAGGACAAAAAAAAAATCACATCTGAGACAGCAAGAGAATTAAATAAATTTAAAAAAACGGAGGAAAACACTCCTTACATATCCATATACTTCCTGGAATTAACAATAGCTTTTAAAAACCCCACAATAAAAAATATGCAGTTCTCTTTCAATGATTGTAAATACACCAGTGCTGGATGAGCCTGTCTAAAATTCATTCTTTTTAAAATAGGAACCAGATAGCGTTTGCGATGGAAATCATATAATTTACAGAAGAACATAAAATGCAGAGCATCCTGCGGAGACTGTCCATCGCAGCCGCAGGGAGCTGCCTCTTTACCTCTATAAAAACCTTTTGGTCTGGCAAGCAAATGATGGAACAGATTCAGCCGAAACCTGGTCAGGTCAGCAAAAATTTCTCATGTGTGGACAAAGACCCCATGAGATATGGTTCTGCCTGTGGGGTAGATTTAAGCATTATATACGTCCGCACACTCGGTTTCAGTAAGTCCTTGGCTTCTCTGTCCGTATTCCTTGCTGTCAAGAAGGCTACCTTTATTGCTTCCACATCCATCTTTGAGATACCTTCAGGGTTGGTGAATAAGTCCCCCCGCCCTAACCCTCCAAAGCTTTTTTTTTATATAACTCAGCCACGGGATACGAGCCGAGTTATCTAGCGACAAACAGTCTCTTAGAATCAGGTGGGAGAGAGAGAGATCTGTATTCAACCAGCATTTTAACCAAAAAATCAGGGGTTGCAGAGAAAGTACATAATTTACGTAAGGGACCCCCAACTCCTCATGCACCTCCAAGTTGGATGCGCCCCGTGGAACACTTAGTAACCGTTTAAGGAAATTTCTACTACTTGAAGGGCTTCTCCAGCATTATAACCCCATATTTCACTAGCATACGAAGCTATGGCCAGGCTTTTTGCCTGATACACTTGCAGCATAGCTCCTGAAGGTTTTTTCCCTAATTTGGAGGCAAAATAAAAAATAGCTGAATTCGCCCTAACCATGTCCCCCTTTTTTCTGTAATAGGGGACCCCAGTTGAGCTTATCATCCAAGAGAACCCCCAAATAGGAGAATACGTTTGTACTGGGAATTTTGGAGTCACCCACTCTGAATTGAAAATTCTTCTTCCCCGAATGCCCCACTTGCATGACAAATGATTTGGAATTATTAATTGCCAAATCCCTGTCTGACATGAATCCTATGAATGCAAATAATTGCCATTGTACCCCCAATTCAGTCCTTGAAATGAGGACGGCATCATCTGCATACAACAGGACGGGAATCCCTCACCGTCCTCCACTAGGTTAATCAGCACCTGTGGCCCTTAAAACGCTATCCAGTTCATTGATATAAAAGTTGAATAAAAAAGGGGCCGGAATACAACCTTGCCGAACTCCCTTTTTTATATTAAAATCCCTCGTTACCCGCAAGTTCTGTGAGTACCTGACATTTTCTGTCGTAGACATATGCAGATCCTCGAGGAAGTTGGCAACACTATTCTCCACTCCCATTGCCCTCATGGACTGCCATAGCTTCTTTCTGTTCAAACAGTCAAATGCCGATGACAGATCCATGAAGGCAAGGTAAATGATACCAGAGCGGGCAACAGTGTATTTGCTCAATATCAGAAATAAATTAAGACATTGAACAACGGTGGACCGGCCCTGTCTGAACCCATACTGAACTTCCGACATAACCCTATTATCCTCTGCACAGGATGATAACCTCTGAAGGAGGACCCGTCCCACCACTTTAACCACTGAGTCAATAAGTGAAATAGGTCTATAGCAGTGGGTATGGTTTATGTCACCTTTTCTAAAGACAGGAACTATTGTAGAGGTTGCCCAGGACTGAGGACAACCGTACTTGGCTGCCGCGTTAAAAACAGACTCCAGTATCGGAGCCCAGAACGAGGGGTCTGATTTAAATAGATCTGGAGGGATCCCATCGGGACTGGGTGCTTTTCCTACAGTTAATCCTGTGATGCCCTCCACTATCTCTTCCCTCTCAAATGTTATTACTCGTCCTTTTTATCATAAGAGTCCCTGAGATGAGGTTCAGGCGGACAGTCAAACATACTTTCAAAATGGAGTACACACTCCTCCTCAGTGATATAGGCTTCAAGGTCTCCCCCCCTTCTAGATCAAACAGGGGCCTATTCACAACACTCCAGAACTTCGAACTGTTTCTGAGAGTGCTGGCGTTGATCAGCTCCCTCCACGCTTCGTCCTTAAGTGCTCCCTGTCGTGTGGCAAGGGCCGCCTTATATTCCCTGCGGCAAATTGAGACATCTCATTGGACTCTGGGTTTAGATGACAGGGCTTCCCTCAGCCTCTTAGCTGCTTTAGAGCAGTGGGAGTCGAACCATCTGGGACCGGACAATGTTTGAACTCTAGCTGGTGCAGATAATAGTTCAGCCACCTTTTCTGAGATGGACTTAAAAGCACGTAGAATTTCATTTGGCGAGGGCCGCTCCCTTATACAAAGAGATAGTTCATCAGCACATGTTGTTTTAACTTTGTCATAAAAGGTTTCTGGGGATACTTGAGACCATTTTAATCTGCGCTTTCCATCAGTTGGGCGCAGTAGACCCTGCTTTGGAGCATCCCTACGCTTTTCTATCAGTGGGCCAGTCATAAGATATGTTAATGGGTTGTGGTCACTGAATTCACTCTCTAATATTTTTAAATTATTGACCGAAGATTGTAGGGAGGATGAAATTAAAATAAAATCAATAAAGGACCCCCTCCCATTCCCTTTAAATGTGGGTGCAGGGAATTTAGTGTGTGGGTCTGTTATACTCATTTTAGCCACCAGGTCTAGTTCGTTAATCAGAGTGTTTAGCAGTAATCCCTGGCTAGTATGTTCAAAATTAAAACCATGCTTTTTTGTTTAGATTTTTATTTGCGACTCATAAAGACATACATCCGATCATTTTCATCATTCACGAAAATACAGTCTTTTTAACTTTTCGCCCCTATTATTACCAAACCGGCTTAAATTACATTGGCTGCACAATTACATTGTCTGAAGCAATCAGGAAAAGGAAAAGGAATCTTATATTTTTGGTACAAAGCGTGCGAGAAAACCTCAATTATAAAGTCATCATTATGCAACACAACATTATACAAAAGCCGTATCTTGCAAATCGTGTAATAGATTAAGCCCGTAATCTGTCCCATCTCCCTCCTCCCCCCACCCCTTAACCTGTACGTCTCCTGGCACACCAATACCAACGGGCAACACTTCGTGCCGTGGAGAACGGGCTAACTTGGAATGTTGTGTAAAAGTACTTCAGGTACCCCCATCGCATTTATGTGATCCTGTGCCCATATACTGCTTGCTCCGATACCTACTAACAGGTCTTCCACTTACGACCCATCAACCTGCGACGGCCCCAGTTCCAGCTCTTCCAATTCTAACAACATAAGTTCCCAGTCTTGTGCAATTGGATACTTCCGCTGCCCTCTCTCCTCCTCCTGGTGTAGGGCCGTCCCTTCCGCCCTGCCCCATCTCAACAGGTCAGCCTGCCACACGGCTACTCCCGGTGATCTGGGGGACTTCCATCGCATTGTTAAAGCTCTAATTGCCAGTAATAGAGCCAGGTCCAAGAATTTCAATTGAGCCTTGTGGTGTTTAGGACGTTTACGGTGCCCCACCAAGCAATACAGCGACTCTTCTGGCACCGACAGAGCAGTGACAGTATGTAGGATATGGCAAATTTCCCTCCGATAACTACGTAATCGTGGGCACGCCGAGAGCATGTGAAGGAGGCCAGCCTCATCCGCCTTACAACGGGGACAATGGTGGGGGGAATCCGGAAACATTCGATGTAGTCTTTGGGGGGTGAGGTATGCCCTATGCAACACCATAACCTGAATAAACTTAAATTTAATGTTCCTAGACACCTTCCTGGGGTGCTCGAGGACAATCTTCCATGCCTTATCTGATAGGACCTCCCCTGTGTCTTGTGTCCATGTGTCTCTAAGTGTGGTGAGGGATATGGCAGCATGTTCCCTAATCCCAATGTAAAGCCACCGCACCAAGTGGCCTCCCGCCCCCATATAATATAGTAAATGTACCAGTTCATGTTGTGCAGGTTTGATCCGCTGTGGGGCCCAAGTACGTCTTATGTAATGTGACACAGTGGCATGTAGTAGGTATAACCGTTGGGGAGCCCCTGTGGTTTGCAGAAAGGATTTGTGATCTAGTAAAGCATCATCCCTAAAAAAGGTCCCTAAATCTTCCACCCCAGCTTCCGTCCAGGGCAGTAGCCTACGTTGGTTAAGTCGTCCCTGCGGAGTTGGGATGCCTAACAAAGGAACGTTCTCTGCAAAGAGCGTGGTCGTAGAAGTATATGCCAGTGCCTTCCTCCAGCACATCAGAGCCGTGCGCAGGAGAGGATGGCAATCTGGGGGAATCCTGGCCTTAGGCAACAACAGGGAGTGCAATTCGCCATGTGCCAGTTGATCCGTTGTAAAACTAATCTCGTGCAGGTTCCTGCCCGCAACCCACCGCGCCAGCCATTGAAGCTGGCTGGCATAATAATATCCGCGTAGGTCCGGCACTCCAAGACCTCCCAATCTGGTGTCAAGTTGAAGCTTTCGGAGGCCGATACGTCTCCGCCCGGACCCCCAAACAAGAGTGATCAAAATCGTATTTAAGGTAGTAAATATCTGTTGTGGAAGGATGACCGGCAAGTTAACAAAATAGTATAACATGCGGGGGAGCAGGACCATCTTTGAGACGGCGATCCTACCCATAACGGACAGGGGCAAGGATGTCCAGAATCCCACACTGTTGCAGAGGTTAGTGATGGCCCTTCGAACATTGCCCTCAATCTGGTCTTCTGGCTTTCTATAGACTTGGATGCCCAGATACTTAAATGTGGTCTGGGCTACCGGGATCCGGTACTCCCCAAAGTGAACAAAAGGAGGGTACGGTGAATCCCTGAAGTAAAAGCCAATAGACTTTCCGGGGTTAATGGCTAGGCCGGACACATTCTCAAAGCTAAGAAAAAAGCGGCTATAGCAGAATGTTCGTCTTCTAAATCACAGAGGTACAATAAGATATTGTCTGCGTATATGGATATCAGGTTGTGTGCCCCTCCAATAGAAATACCCATCCGTTCTCCCCGAGCCCGAAGGGCTATGGCCAAGGGCTCCAGCGTTAAGACAAATAAAATGGGCGACAGGGGGAAGCCCTGCCGAGTGACTCTGTATACTGGGTAGCTATCTGAAATGTACCGACCGGTACGTGCTCGGGCCGAGGGATCTGTGTATAATAGCTGCACCCATTTTAACAAAGAATCTGGGAAACCGAAGCGCCGCAGTACCTCAAACATAAAAATCCATGATAATGAGTCGAATGCCTGCCTGAGGTCCAGCGCAATACAGCCAGCTTGGGGGAGGTCCCGCGGTGTGGCAGTCATAAGAGCGTGGAGTCTCTGCGTGTTCTGGGACGTGCTCCTGCCTGGGAGAAAACTACACTGATCCGGGTGTATCAGGGCGGAGAGGTGGGGTTGTACCCTCAGAGCAATGGCTTTACTGAGTATCTTGTACTCCGTTGAAAGCATCGAAAGAGGCCTATAATTAGTCAGTTCGAGCGTATCTCTACCGGGTTTTGGTATAGACGTAACCAGGGCTTGCATCGTTGAGGCAGGCAGGTGACCTTCCTCATATGACGTCTTATATATCTTTTCAAGAATGGGCACCAGGGTTTCGGAGTATGTCTGGTAAAACTCCACTGGAAGCCCGTCCATGCCCGGTGTCTTATTACGATTAAGGGACCGGATCGCCGCTCGGATTTCCTGTTGCATAATGGGACCGTCCACCTCGTCCCGTTCATCTCGTGATAGGGTTGGGAAGGGCAGAGCTTGCAAGAATTCCCCAATCCTCCCTGGGTCCTCTGTGAGGAAAGGGAGCATATAACTCTTGCAGGTGATCATGGAACGCCTTATTAATTTCGCACTGTGTAACCACGACTTCGCCTAACCGATCACGAATCTGTGTAATTACCGGGGGTCGGGCCTATCGCGTACCAGGCGGGCCAGCAAAGCGCCCGACCTATCAGCTTCGGCTTGTTGACGGCGTAAGTACACTCGCCTCCCTCTCCAATATTTTTAGGCGGTTCTCAACGTCGCAAAGTCTCTTATGAATTTCTTGTCGGGCCCCCACCAGCTGTCCAATGGCGGCTCCCCGCAGTACCACCTTCATAGCATCCCACACCACCAAGTTGGACGTTGCGGAGTCCCAATTGTCTCTAAAGTAATTAGTTAAAGTGTCAGATAGGGATGTGCGAAATGGGGCATCTTCCAAAAGTGTCGGGTTAAGTCTCCAGGTGGGCACCGGCGACGGCACCCTACCCCACAGAAGGCCAAGCGTCAAGGGTCTGTGATTGGAGAAAGTTTTAGCTAGATATTCTGACGTATTAATCTTGGATACTAAGGAGTTGGAACACAAGAATCTATCAATTTGGGTGTGTAAGTTGTGTACGGGGGAAAAATAAGAGTACTCCTGGTGGGTCGGATGTAATGCCTGCCAGGCATCCACTAGCCCCCATCCCGCAACCCAGGTCTGTAACATCTCAGCCAATTTAGTTACTCCAGCCATCTGGAGGGGGGGCGCGACCTATCCAGGCCCACATCCAACACCATATTCCAGTCACCACCCAGGATCCAGGGAACATCCACCCAATCTGACAGTGCCCGTCCCACCTTACAGAGAAATGTATCATGATCAAAATTCGGGGCATAAATACTGCCAAGGACCAGTAGTGTGCCATCCAGCGTGCCTTTCACTAAGACGTACCTCCCCTGATCATCCACCTTCCTCTCCAGTTCTACAAAGGGTGTTCCATGACGTACCCAAATGATCGCCCCCCTGGAAAAGGCGGAGTAGGAAGTGGAGTAAATTGTACCCCTCAATCTCTTCCTTAGCTTATGAATGTCAGATGCTGTTAGGTGAGATTCCTGCAGGAATGTAATTTGTGCATGGTGTCGCAGCAAGAACGCATGGATCCTGTGCCTCTTTTGTATTGCACCCAGCCCACGCACATTCCAGGTAGCTAGGCTATAGGTCCCTATTGTGTTACCAGTCCTTTTCTAATGTATAATGTTAAAGTCAGCCAGGAGACGTACCCTTTCCACCCAAGAACAGAACTAACTTGGCGCAGCATAAGAACATTGCTGAGCCGAACAAGAAAAACCTAAACAGAACAATCCAAGTACTGGTGCATGCGCCAGTGGGGTGGGGCGGCCAAGCACAGTCTTAGTCATCACAACTGTCCACTTAGGTGCAGCTGGCTCAACGGTGTGCCAGCCCATGGGTGCTATTGTCAGGAGAATATTCATAGTGATCTTCTGGAGGACCCTAATAGAGGGACTTCAATATCCCTCGGGACCCAACAGCCAAGGTAGTCTCACCCTCCTTATACACACAGCATCGAATCCAATGTACTTTGGGACCCACCTCATAGGATCCGAACTAGAAATAGTTCCCCATTCCCCCCCCCCCCCGGTCCCCCCGCATTGTATATCTACAAGCATCAGCTAGATGTTACAGAAAAGGATATCAAAAATCTTCGGTCGAGCCATTTGCTCCCAGCCGGGACTCAGAGACTCTTAATTGTCCAATATGTCATCTGCCGCTCTGGGCGTTACAGTTGGGAATAAAAGCACGCTGTGTTCCAAGTCCGAATGAATCGTGCTGTCGTCCGTGTCCATGTTAATCTTCTCCTGATCTTCCCGGAAGTTGCCCACCAGTGCAACAGCTCCCAGTTGTTCGTCCTTCTGCTGCTCCCGCGATGGTCCGAGTCGCCCGGGCCTCCTCTCCAGGGCCGGAGAATTCCCAGCATCACGGTCCGAGCCATTCCGAGGTCCGCCAGTGGATGTGTCCTGAGTCGCCTCTTGACTACCTTCGATGCCCATCACCTCGAGCCACTCCTCCACATCTGTGGGGCTTTCGAAGAAGTGCGTTTTTTGGTCATACACGATCTTTAATCGGGCAGGGAATAACAGCGCGTACTTTAGCTTGGCATTTTGGAATTTCTTCTTCACTGCCAGGTATGAGGATCTTTGTTTTTGCACCACATTGGTATAGTCCGGGTACAGAGATATGCGGCAGTTCTCAAATTGTATAAGGGATTTCTCCCTCGCCTTTTTCAGGAGTATGTCCCTGTCCCGATAGTTAAGTATCCTTACGATCAGAGGGCGGGGCGGGCACCCCGGTCTAGGCCGTCCGGTGGGGATTCGGTGTGCTCTTTCCACACAAAAATGTGGCGACAGGTCTTCCGTGGTGACGTGGTCTCGGAACCATTGTTCCATGAAGTTCGCAGCATGGGTCCCCTCACAGCGCTCCGGAAGGCCAATGACGCGGATGTTGTGGCGTCGATTACAGCCTTCCGCATCCTCCACGCCGCCCATCAAGAAGGCAACCTGCTGTTGTAATTGCTGGATAGATGTGGTGTGATCCGCCACTGTCGGTGTGAGATCTGCCACCACAATGCCCTGATCCTTCACCTTATCGGCTAGTTTATTATGGTCCGCTTTGAGCAAGGAGAGGTTGGTGGTAAGAGCCCCTAGTTGTAACTCCATTGCTGACCTGGAATCCCTAATCTCCTTCAGGATCAAATACAGTTTGTCTGTTTGGTGTCCCCCGGCGGGGTTCAACGCAGCTGCCCCTGACAGCACCTCTCCAGCCCCAGTGTCCTGCGTCTGCTGCACAGCGGCCGTGCCGTCCCGGCCCTCCATCACCCACGCCCCTTTCCGGACCATGGCCAGCCCGATTAAAACACCAACACACTGCGCGTTCGTGTTGGCCAGCACAAGCACTGCAGACTAAGGTAGTCCGGGTGTTCAGCACCTTCCTACACCACACCGCGGGCTCTGTTATGTCAAAGCATAGGGCACAGCGCTAGGGCCCCCCACAGCAGTCCAGCGTCAATGCCACATGGTGAAGGACTCACAGCCGCTCTCCTCCGTCCTTGGAGCTCTTGCCTGCTGTCTAAAGAATGGCCAACTATGGCTCAGGCCACCGATCCTGCATGGCGCACCCTCAGGAGACGTGGGGGAAGGGGGGAACTGCGATTCTCCAATTCAGTACCCGACAACTCTGGCATGTCCCAGCTCTGTCCTGAGTTGTTACCTTCTATGCTGTGCCCGCCATCATCACCTGGCATGGGGCCTCAACCATCACCGCATCGGCAGGGGGCAGGGAGGAGGGGGGGCCCGGGAAGAAGGAAAAGAGCCCCCCGAGGATCACCAGCCTCGCCCCCCTACCTCCGGGTCCAGGTCTTCAGGCCGCCTCACAGGCCAGCAGGGCCCCGAGCCTCGGCCACCAGCAGGGCCGGCCGGCCGCGTCTGCCGAGATCTTCTAAGCCAGCCGCCCCGCAGTGAAGTCCTCTCACCGGGCAGCTGGTCAACAGGGGCACAGTCTCAGGTACCACCGCACTCCGACGGCGCTCCGATGTACCGGGCGCCGTCACGGAATCACTGGGCCCGAGACCCGGCACTTCCGGTTCTACACACCCAGGTCGGCCCGGGCCCAGTCAGCACGCTAGTCCCCGGCTTCGTCACAGGGAGTAGGCCGCAGCAGGCCGTGTTCTCCCACGGCGTTCCGCGGCTCTCTGCAGTTCCCGGTGGCACCCGGAGGCTCCGGGGGGACAGCGCCATCCAGGCCTCTCGCCGCAGGGGTCTCCCGGGGCCCTCCAGAAGCACTTCGCAATGTAACAACCTCCAGGCGGCACCGGAGCTCTAGCTGCCTCCGACCGCCATCATGGCTGGCTAGCCACGCCCCCCAAAATGAAAAACCATGCATACGGGGACAACCCAATTCCGAGATACAAGACGTAAGTGGCTCACCGCAGGGATGTGTGTTGAAATCACCAGCAACCACGAACTATGTAGACTAAGGTTCAAAGATTGTTTATGGTTTCTCCCAGAGCGGTAATGTTGTTGATCTCAGACTGGGAGGAAATAGAATTATAAAAATTGACAAATCCCCAGCTATTCACCCCTTCCGAGCTGTCAATACTAAAATCCCTGGATGTACAGTGGGCACCACCTGCAATTTACAATCGATAGTCACAGAGATGTACGTGACCAAACCACCCCTTGGTCTCCCACTCGTAGATGGTCTAGCTGGGACAAAAAAGGCCTTATAGCCTTCCAGGAATAGATTACAGTTTACCGACCAAGTTTCCAGCAAACAAATTACCGCAAATTGTTTAACAAAAGACACCCATCTTGGATCCCAGAGCTTTACTTCCAAGATAGAAAATTATTTGCACACGTCCTTACAGGCCTTTCCACTGCCTCCCTAGGATCCTGAAACTGTGCGGTCGACTCGGGCCCTGCAATTACCGGGTCCCGCTGTCAATCGTAGTCCTCCATGCCTGTCAGGGCGGCAAATCTGTTATTTGAATCCAACCTATGGCCATTGCCAGATTCCCTACCTTCGATTAGCGGGGTTTGCCCCTGGGGAATAAAGTGATAGCTAGGGTCTGGTCTTGTAAGAGCACCCCTCGAAAGGGATACCCCTTGGCCATCTGCAATCATGTCCCTATTTAGAGGTGGCCTATAAAAGTAGCCATGGGGAAGAACCTTAATGACTGAGCCCGCTAAGGGGGTGAGACTGCAATCCCTAGAGAATATACGTCCTGCAGTATAGGGATTGTCAACATTTATAATAATACAGTCACCCAACCCCTGTTTGCGTGAGCTCCCTATCCAGTGTACCCTTCGAGCCATAACGATGTTATTAGAAATATGAGCACCCACCGTGGTGTTATGGGTAAACCAATGGTTTATTTTGTTAAGTAGCTGCCCATAATCTTCACTCTTCCCACACGGGAGAGCAGGAACACTCGTCAGGATCACTACGTATGGGGTGGATTCTGGTGGGAGGCCAATAGTTGGTAGGATCGACGCCTGAGGATACCTAGCCTTTTGTTTCATGTCCCTCTGAGGCATAGGGGGCCTAATGCTCGATGGTGGTTGCTGTGTAGGGACTAAGGTGTCCGAGCTGGTTAGCTTTAGACTTGATGAGCTATTTTTATTTGGCGCCTTTGCTATTGGCTAATAGCCTGTTACTGGGAGCCCCCCACCTCCTTCCCGTCCTGCTCGTGCCACTTCTCTAACCACTTGGGTGTCCGGTATGTATGAACCTACTGTCGGAGTGTCCGGGGGAGTGTTCACCATTAACCTTTCTATATTGGCCCGCCTATCTTCAACTAGACTTATTTTTTCAAGAATCAGGTCAATTAGGGTATTCAGCATAACTTCAAACCTTCCCCAAAAATTCCCCTCTGGTATACTAACAGGTGATGGCTCTATCCTATTCTGGCTCAGAGTGGTCGAATATCCCTCACTTCCAGCTCCTAAAGGAGAGACAACTGTCTCAGTCCTCACCAGGGTGGCCATTACAGTTTTTTTTTTACTTCGTAGCACCTCGATTATTCCTTTTTGCAGCAGGGGAATTAATAGGACGGTTAGATTTTGTTTTAGCTTTCTGCCCTCTAGGTCTCAATTTGGACTTAACAGGACTAAGGGCCAGATGTAGGTGGCCCAATCCCAGTCGGTAACGGCCGAAATTACAGAATTTCGGCCGTTACCGACCGGTATTGGGCATTTGGGATGTAGGGGAGGATTCGATAAATAACGAATCGGTATTTACCGATTCGGTATTTACCGAATCATCATTTACCGATTCGGTGTTCACCGAATCGGTAAATGACATGTAGGAAGCACTTTGAAGAGTGCTTCTGTGCTTTAAGGATTCGTTATTTACCACCAACTATTAGTTGATGGTAAATAACGAATACCTCTGTAAATGCAAATCTGTGCATTTACACCTGTGCCATGTGACAGACATACATGCCCTAAGGGGATTTATGTGTGCCACATGTGCACACAAGCACTATTCAGGGGTGCAACTGGGTGTCAAGGTGACACCCTGCCACCCTTGACTCTTTCCCTATTTTACCGAATCGGTAATTATCGATTCGGTAATTGACATTCATTCCTATGGGCCTCCAGGCACATAGGAATGAATGGCAATTACCGAATCTGTAAATACCGATTTGGTAAATACCGAATCACAACGATTCGGTAATTTTTACCGAATTATTAGCTTCATAGGATTTACCGATTCTAAAATACCGAATCGGTAAAATTCGGTATTTTAGAATCGGTAAATCCTATTTACCTACATCTAGCCCTAAGTTCCTGGTCCAAGGATATGGTCGAAACTGAAATACTTGGTGTTACAGTGTCAGCAGGTGGAGAATGACTCCTCTGCAGTAAGTGCATATCCTTATTTGGGACCAAGAGAGCAGCAGGCAAGACAGGAGTAAGGGAAAGCCTGCTTTGTGAGGCAGAGGGTTCCAATGATAGCCTACCCTCTGTTAATTTAATTTCATTAATGAGGACAGATTCCGCCCTCAACAAGAAGGCGTCTAGAGTTCCCACCACACTTTTCCCCAGAATTAATTTCTTCAGTGTCATTTTGTTTGCCCCTTGTAAATTATTAGAATGGTAATGTCCACTCCCTGATTTAATGCAGAATCTCTAGCGGCAAGAAAGTGACTAGTGCAATATAAAATGTACAAGGTGCAAAAAAGCTTACAGTAAAAGAGAGCAAGTTCTCTAGCGGCATTAAAGTGACTAGTGCAATATGAAATGTACAAGGTTCAAACGGGGTTACAGTAATCAGTGCTGTTGGCAAGTTTAAAAATTTCCTCAGGTCTATGTTTAAAAACTTATACTGAATGCGATGACAGAAGTCCTGTTTTCACAGCTAATAAATGACTAGCAAAGTCACTGCTGGTTATAAATATATAGTCAGTAGAGGCACTTCCATAAACCTTAAGGCTAAATAAAGATATAGGAAGCTGTGCACTCCTAAGTCCTGTAACTATATAAATGTGAAACAAATAGTTCCCAAGGCTGACAGTACCTGCTCCGCGGGCCGCACAGGCTGATTTCAAAAGGGGGTGGCCCTGCCCTGCCTCCTCCTGGCGATGAAGGGGTCAGGACGGGCCCGCCCTTGGCCCGGGCTTGGCCTGGGCAGCTCCCAGGCACGCCCGCGCACGTCCCGTGCAGCGGGAGGGCCGCGCTGTTTTTAAAGGCCTCTGGCACCTTCTGGTGATGCCCTCTGGTTGTGCCGCTCAAAACGCAGACATAATATCGAACTTTTAATATCGAAGTGACATAATTTCGAAGTTTAAATATCGATGATGAAAAATATCGGAATCACCAATATCAATTACAAAAATATCGTAATAAGTATGTGTGCTGAAATATCGATAACAAAAATATCTAAGTAAAAATATCGTTGTAAAGAAATATCGATAAATAGTGAAAATATCGAAATAAAATATATTGTAATATTTATGTAGTAATATGTGTTATTGTTGTGTAATAATTAATAATAATTAGAATTTATTAATAGTAATGTGTACCTATAAAATATAATAAAAAAATAAAAAAACATATATAAATTTAGGAGCGGGATGTTGGGTTAATAGGGGATAAGGGTGGGGAGTGTATTAAAAATGTATATATTATAAATATAAAATTCCATAATTTTTATTTTAATTAGAAAATATTACAAAAAAATAAATTTATTTTTTTTTTATATAAAAATTAATTAATTGATATATAAATTTAGGAGCGGGATGTTGGGTTTATAGGGGATAAGGGTGGGGAGTGTATTAAAAATGTATATATTATAAATATAAAATTGTAGATTTTTTATTTTATTTTGAATTTTTTTTAAAAAAAATATTATAAAAAATAAATTTTATATAAAAATTAATTAATTTATATATAAATTTAGGAGCGGGATGTTGGGTTTATAGGGGATAAGGGCGGGGAGTGTTTTAAATTTTTTTATTTTTTTATTTTTTTAATTTAAAAAATATAATAAAATTAAAAAAACATTTAAAACTTAAAAATTTATAATTTAAAAAATAACAAATTATTTTACAATTATGTTTTCACATTAAATTAAAAAAAATTGATATTTGAAATAGATGTTATTTTATATTAATTTTTTTTAATTAATATTATATAAAAAATGTTTATAAATAAATATATTTAAATTGGAGAAAAATATTAAAATGGTTAAATAATTATGCATTAAAAAAGTGTTTTAAATTTTTAAATTTATTTGGAATTTTTTTTATAAATAAATCAAAATATTTTTTAATTTAAATATATATTTTTTTTTAAAAAATTAAAAATATGTCAAAACATTTATTAAACCAATATGTACATTAAATACAAATTTAAAATTTCGATTTTCGAAAAAAATTTGAAATAAATTGCGAATTTTTTTCTATAAAAATGTACAATATTGTTCTACTTTCTAATATGTTTAACTATTTATTTGATATAAATATTTGGAATACTTTTTAACATTTAATTCATATTTAAACATTTGGTTTAAGTATATTTGTTTGTTGAGTGTATGGAGTGAGTAAAATTGTTTATATTGCTGTACAGTTTTGTATATTATACTACATTTGAATAGTGAAAAAAAACATTATTAATTAGAAAAGATTTTATTTTTATACATTATTGTATATAGTGTTTAAGGTATCTATTTTTATTTAACTAAACATATATATACATGCATTTTATGTACCTTGGAGTGGGAATTTAAATGTATATGTAAATAGTGTACTAAAGTATTCCTAATTAATGTAGAATGGAGTAGGAATAGTAAATTATATATAATTAGTGTCCACCATCTATCTCTAATTAATGTAGACTGGAGTGGGAATAGTAATATCTATTTAATTAGTGTCCAGCACCTACACCAATTTAATGTAGACTGGAGTGGTAATAGTAAAGTTATGTAGATTGAAATGTCATTAAATAAATCTTGTAGTGAAGTAAAATATTAAATACTGTAGTGTTTTTTTGAACAAATGAATTTTTTTATTCACATGAGAAAGAACAACAATAAACATTACAATAACATATATTTTTTACATTTATATTTATTCATATATTTGTGTAATTTGTGTAAATTTTATTAAACATTTCAAACAATATTGGTAATATAACTTAATTCAAAGATAATACAAATTATAAATTACTATTTTTTCATAGTATTCCTTGGTTTATTAAATTCACAAATACTTTGCTTGCATTAAATAATAAGTGTGTAATTTCTAACTTTTTCTTTAGTTTTGGGTCCTTTATTTTGTAACCGCTTTAGGTCGTTTTGTGTCATTTTGAGGAAGTTCAGCTAGCGGTTGGGAAACACTTCACGTCTCTGAAGGTAAGGTTTATTTAATATGTTTTAACTGTGTTTTAAATTAATTTTGAGAGTAGTTTGGTCGTATTTAGTGTTGTTAGAAGTAAATGTGTTGTATTGGAGATTATGATATGTTGTGTTTGCGGATGTACATTTAACGTACTTTTTAGTGTTGTATTGGCTTGTGTGTAGAGTTAGTGTTTCGATGTTTAAGTTTATTATTCGAAATATTATGTTGCTATTACTTTTAGTAGGACTGTATGTGTTATTTTATGTGGGTGGGAATATTTCTTTTATGTCTTTCACTTGCAGGAGTTCCTGATGTCCGAAGGAAGCGTTTTTTTTTGGGGAGAAGTGTTCGTTAGTTTTATTAACTAATAGTTTGTCGACACTTCTTCAATTTTTTCGGTTTTCCTGGAGCCTTTTTTCTACATTTTTACATTTTTCGGGTTTTTTATGGTATTTCGAAAGAGCTTCGTGGAATGGATTTATCTATTTTGGGACACTTGTATTTTTTCATTTTTTTGGGGTAACTGGAATTCGAAACTGGATTATTTTGGTGGAAATGGATTCTACATCATTTGGAATATCTTTGGTAAGTTATTTTAAATTTTTATAATTGTGGGTGGGTAATGTTTTAATGTTTATTGTTTAGTTTTATTTATTTCAAACATAATTAATGTGTGTATATATATTTAATTATATAATATATATTCCATACATTAATTTTTTTCGAAATAAATTATATGAATGTAATATTATTGTATTACAACATTTTTCTATTGAGATTGTTTGTGGCTTACAGTAGTTTACAGTAGTGTTTTGGCTATTATATTGAGGTATTCCATGCCTGTTGTGCTAGGGTACAGCTTTACTTGTTGCTCTAGGTATTTGTGCATTTGTTTTGTTTGTTTGGATGTTTTTGGAGTTAGTTGTGTAATGGATTGCTCCATTCTTAATTCCTGATAACTTTGCTCTTTTTGGAGGCATGTAATGAATTTTTCTAATGTTGGTTTAGTTCGGCCTGTTGATTGGAGGAAGGCATTGTGCCAACCTTCAACTGCGTTGTTTGTTTTAGATTCTCCATTTAAGGTGCTTCTGTAAACATTCCACCAGGGTATTAGGATTTTAGGATTTCTCCTGTGGCCAGATCTATGGAGTCTACCTATCCAAGTGTCCTCAAAGTAGTCTAAGAGAGGACTTAACTTTGCTTCATTTTGTTTGTAAAATTGGCTGTCTATTAAAAGGTTGTAGTGTTCGGCCACATCTGTTTCAGGGACGTAAGCTAGTGCTATCAGTTTTTTTATTTGATATGCAAAAGATGAGCTTGTAGCATATTCTATGCTTAGAGTAGTTTTTTGTAAATGCCTCCAAAGACACTGATTAAAATGATAATAGCATCCTTGGATACAAGTATGGGGGTGTGTTTTTAAAATAGCTGAGAGCATTGCTTGTTCAAAATCCAGTATAATTTTTTCTGGGGAATAGTCATTTGTTTTTTGTTTGATAATGTTTAATAAATCCATATATGTTGAATTAGTTTTATTTGAAAGCAGTGCATATAGTAGAGGTATGTTACAGTTTTGATATAAGCCATGTATTGTGTAAAGTTGGTAGAAAGGTCTGGGACAGATGTTAAAAGTACCGTCCATCATCCAAATTTGGCATTGTTGGAGTTTTATTAAATTTATAGCAGTACCAAAGATTATTATTCTTTTCTCATTGTTTTTATTGTCGTAAATTATAAAAGGTATTTTGTTTAAAGTTATAGTTTGGTTATGAGTTAAATTTATATCACTATATGTTTTAGGTGGTGGAGTGGTAGTAGTAGTTGCTTTTTTGGTACGTGATATTGTTCTTTTGAGAGAAATTATATTAGGCATTTGGGTAGTGGCTGTTTTTGGGATTTGTGGAATTTGTTCTTTTAAAATTAGGCTTGTAGGTTTTTGGGAACCTGTACTAGCTTCTTTAATGTTTTCTAATGCTGTTCTGACTTCTATTTCTGTAACATTTGGAGGGTGGTTGTGTTCCCTGGTGTAAAGGACAGTTGCTTCTCTAGTTGTTGCTCTTCCATAACATTTGTTAGAGTAATATTTGCAACATTTCCAATTTACTTTCATCCCAAATTGTTTCTCTTGGGTATAAGTATAACCCATGTAGCAGAGTAATAGTTTCCCTTTTTGACTGGTAACAAATTCAGCTCCTTCTGTCATTTTCTCCTTTTTAAATCTATAGGAAATATATTGTATAGTTATTATAGTTATAGTTATATGTATTTTAAGTGGTTATTATAAATATTTATATTGTGCATGCTTACCTTTGGTTGAAGTTTAGTCTGTGATTTTGATGTTCTTTACTCTTTTCCTTGTGGTCTGTCTTTTCTGGTGTTTCTTTGCTTGAAAAAAAACATTTATTTGTGTTAATTGTTTACTTATATTTTGTTGGGTAGCTTTTACATGTTTTCCTATAAGTTAAAGCTTTTACTTATTTTATCTTTTGGAAAAGTGTTTGGATATACTTACTTTGGTAGTTGTATCTTTGTTTGTTGAATTCTGTTCTTTGATATTTGTTGTTAGTGGATGTTGTAGTGGTGCTAGAAAAAAAGAAGGATATATGCATACATTTTTACAATATATTAGCAATTTTTAATTCTTTAGGAGTTACTGTTTGTCACATCATTTAATTGACTTACTTTGTATTAGTTGCTTGTTATGCAGAGTTTTAATGCTGTTGTAGGTGTAAGGCAATCTGTTCAATTTTCTGTTGTGGCCTGTATTTTCTTTGATGTCTTTATCTGTAAAAAAAATATTAATCATTACAATCCATATTTAGAAACATATTTTTGGTAGCAGGTCTGTTTGATGTTTTAATGTTAAAGCTTCAATTAATTAATGTTGTTCGAGAAAAAATAGAAAATTATTACTTTGTTAGTAGTTTCGTCGTTTTCTTCTTAGGTTTTTCTGTTCTTTAGTAGTGAAGTTTTCTGTACTGGTAGGAGATAATATACAATACATATGTATGAGTAATTTGTCCTTTTTACTAACTGTAATTTTAGCAGTTCCTTTAATTAAGTTACATTTAGTTACTTGCTTTCAATCCTCTTAATGGTAGGTTGAATCTTAGTTTTCTTGTAGGCGTCGTCAAATGTATCCACAGTATTCTTTCCTGTCTTCTACTTTTCTCAGGTAATTTGTTTGTTGGATGTAATTGTTTATATAGTGTTTTGGAGTTACTAATTAGTTAGCTATTGGTGAGTTTATGTTTGTACTGTTTTGATTCGTTGGTTTGTATTTTCGAAAAACTGTTGGTGTAATTAATTACCATATATGGTAAACGCTAATTAATGTTGAGCATACATACCTTTATATAATATGTTAAAGAAATAATTTATAAATGTGTAAATCATTTATTTTTAAATGTGAAAATATTTTTATTTATAAATAGTTGTAAAATGTTATTTTTTGTAGTGCTAATAGTAATTTTTTAATGTTTAAAAGTGTTATAGAATAATAATAAAATTGTTCGATATTGCTTAAATAACGATATTATTGTAGTCGATATTTTTACTCTCGATATTTTTAACGTACTGTTTATAAATTTTAATTATCGATATTTAAATATTGCGATATATATGTGGTCGATATAATTGATATCGATGTTTATGTATTGCGATATTTAATTTTCGATATTTGTGTATGTGATTAAATAAGTATAGGAAGTCGATATTTTTTATGTCGATTTATTTGTGTCGATAATTTTGTACTACGATATTGTGTCTTTCGATAATATGTCATAGATTCGTGCCGCTCAATGCCTGCTGGGAGATGTAGTCACCATCTTCCCCGTGGCAGAGGAAACCAGGAGTGATGTCTGCAGTGAAGGTAGCCATTCCCCTCACGGCGTCAGTTGGTGCTTCAGAGCTGCGTCGATCATGCAACATTCTTGCCAACTCAAGCTGGAAGAGCCCTTCGACAGCCCAGGAAGGAGTTCGATCAGGACCCAAGTTCCGTTTGTTTCACAGCAGTACGTCTACTCCGTGAATGAGCTCCTACCCACCCCCCGTAGACTTCCAGCTTTTAATACCTTTTCTCAACGTGAGATGAAGGTTATAGAAACCATGCCCCCTTTCTTCTGTTGGAAAAAAACTGAGCTGACCGTACTGGTCTGTGTCAAGGTCAAGACAGAAGCTCGCCAGGCTCCTGTATTTTGACTCCAAGACAAAGCTGTACATTCCGCGCATTCCCTGAAAGGTACTAAGTACGCATCCCCCACAACATGTTCCAGTTCACTTGGATTGGTGAGGAGCAAAAAACAAGTGAAGAGCGAAAACATGCCCTCCCTACTACGTGCGAGCACAGAAAATGGAGTCTTTTACACAAGATGGAGTCAGTACAGAAAATGGAGTCAATTATGCCAAATGGATCCAATGGTCAATATATAATTCTTAATAGCAGTACATTCCACCCTTTGACCAGTGGCTTTCATAACATATCAGTCTAAGATCAACTGCTTTAGGTTGAAGCATAGATAAGAAATTAGGTAGACACTGGATACAACAACATAATGATATCAAGATACGTATTGCTAATATTATCCCACCTAGAACAGAGCGAAGTTTACCAAAATCCGGCAACCACCCAAACAACCAATCTCAACACCCTTTTTTCTACATCCTGCTTGACATCTTTAGCTAACTTATGTAAAGATTCAATGTGGGATTGAATTGACTTAGAATGATCTGAAAGATCTTTTGTTTTATAATGCTTGGTGAGGGGGAAGGTGCACTGGATACGCCGTGAGGGGAACGGCTGCCTTCACTGCAGACATCACTCCTGGTTTTCTCTGCCACGGGGAAGATGGTGACTACATCTTCCAGCAGGTACCTCTTCATATGTTAAATTTAGCAGAACATTCTCCCCTCCTACCATACCGTACCCTGGCCCCCGCATCCCTATATAGTTCCTTGATAAATGATAAAATCTGCTGATCTACGCCCATATCACTAAGCGTCTTCCATTACCTGGCATGGTGCACACAATCGAAGGCGGAACTCAAGTCCACAAATGTCACAAAGAAGTTTCCTCTCTTACCTTGAGTATATTTAGCTGTTAGTAATGCTAAATAAGGCCCTGTTCGATTGTACCCTTGCCTGTGCGGAATCCATATTGCAAGTTAGTGATAATATCCTTTTCCTCCGCCCAGTCCTGCAACCTATTGAGGATTATCCTGCCAGCTACCTTCATTAAAGCGTCTGAAAGGGATATCGTGCGGTAGCATGTTGGGCTGTTCCTGTCCCCTTTTTTAAAGATTGGTATGACAATTGGTTTCGGTTTCGGTTTCAAAAGCTTTATTCCATTATTTCACAAAACAATCATAAAAGCATACAAAATATGTGCAATATACATTCCTCGAGATACTCTCTATTATTAATATCGCTTAAAAATACAAGTACAGAAATACAGAGATATAACAGAGATGTAGACATAGTACAGCACTTAAAGATAAAACTTAAGAAGAGTTAAAAAACCATGCTTTTTCTAATGGCCATTGATTTTAAAATAAAAACAGCTGTGAAAAAACATACATCTGGATCCTCTAGGGAGAACAATAGGCTCATTGCTGATTTTGTCGTTGTTACAGCCTTTTTTTTTAATAATGGTTTCAAGTACATAATTCGAAAGTGCAAGTAAAGGTAGCAGATAAGTAAAAAGTGCACAGTGCTCTGCTTAGTAACCTTATTGCAAGGGCAGGGGGAGGATGAATGATTTTTCATATAAGGGAATGCCACCAGATGGTGGACTATTCCTAGTCGTAGTCTAGTGAGGACAAACCGGTGGGATGGTCTGGTAACAATCCTCAGATAATTTTGGAAGCCAAGTGACATCACATTGGAGAAATAAAATTGTGACGTTGTTAACATCATATTTGCATCTCTCCGAAGGTGAGTTTTCTTACTCATATAGCGACGCTTTAACTCATTCTTGGGGATATCGGATAAGCAATCGGGGTCAGCCTTGACATCTAGAATAAACATATCTTTAGCTGTTACCACAACATAATGGATCCATGGAATCAGTGAGCACTTGTCTAGGAGAAGGCAATCACTAATAATACTCCTGGTGAAACCAGCTTCTTCCTTCATCCAGACTGCTCTCCACACCATCAGGGGCCTTAGGCTAATTAGGTCAGACAAAAAATCCAAACCCAATTCCCGGTGTGAAATCTCATTCGAGGCTGATTTTGGTAAACATAACAATCTTTTGATAAAAGCATTTTCCTCGACCTGTAGATCCATATGCCTATTGTGTCCCCAAACGCCGGATCCATATAATGCGATTGACACACATCTACAACAATAGATATGCAGCATGTCATGGATACGACGGTCCCCAAGCTTAGTCGCGAATTTGAAAATTCCGTTGGCACTTTTAGACATTTTGACCTTCACATTAATTATCTATTGGGACCACATACCATTACTACTAAACGTAATCCCCAAGTAGCAGAATTTTTTTACAATTTCTATTTTTTTATCCTCTATATAGAATGATTTCGACTTTCTCATTTTCTTCCCACACTGCATGATGAATGTTTTGGTATTGTTCATTTTTAGCTTCCTGCCCTTGATAATCCCTGCAAACTTGTCCATTAGCCTCTGCAGGCCACATGGGGTTCTAGATAAAAGCACCGAATCATCGGCATAAAGCAGGACCGGGATGGGCAGACCGTTAACTTGTGGGGCATCTGAGTTGACCTTCTTGAGTTCCATATCAATCGCATTTATAAAGAGGGAGAAAAGGAGGGGCGCGAGAACGCACCCTTGTCGAATGCCCAAATTAACATGGATGCTGTTTGTACATTCTCCCCCTTGACCATATCTTATGTTGGCAGATAATTTTGAGTATAATCTGGCCAAAAAATAAACAATCCCAGGCGGGGCACCTTGCTCTAATAGTGTCGACCATAGCAATGCATGGTCAACGAGGTCAAACGCGCTGCTAAGGTCCGCAAAGCAGAGGAACAGCGACCCCTGCTTAGCGCGCGTGTACTTTCCTATTAGAAGGTCTAGGTTAATACACTGTTCTATAGTTCCCAGACCTTTGCGGAACCCAAACTGGGACTTCGCGAGGATACCACCGGCTTCTGCCCACTCCTCCAACCTGGCTAGCAATACTCGACTCATCGTTTTAAGTGATGAGTCTAAAAGGGATATAGGTCGGTAGTTCTTCGCATCCGACCTATCTCCCTTTTTGTATATAGGGATGATTATGGATTCACCCCAAGTAAGTGGAGTACTTTCATTAACTGCCGCATTAAACACCTTGGTCAGGACGGGGCCCCATAATTTGGTATCGGCCTTATAAAGGTCGATGGGCACGCCGTCCGGACCTGGGGCTTTCCCGCCCTTACTGCGTCTGATAGCAAGCTCAACCTCTGGGACAGTGATGCATAGTGAAATAATGGGCCACTGATTGGTCACCATGGTTAATGAATTGTCCAGTCCTTCCGGGTCAAAAATACTTGTAAAATGTGAGACCCAACACTCCTCACTAACTAAAGCAGTGAGGCATGGCATATTATCGCTCTTGAGGAAGGGGCAGTTAACAGTGTCCCAGAAAAATTTACTGTCTGAGAGTTCAACGGCCCTAGTCAGCTTATCCCACGCTTCCTCCTGCAATTCATGCTTCCTACGCTTTATCTGCCCCTTATAAGCAACTCTCAAATTTTTAATAATCAGCCTATCTCTGGACCTAATAGCTAATGCCTTCTTTAACTTTCGTAATAACTCTGTACATGCGGTGTCAAACCATCCAGTCCTCTGTTTCATATTGCCAGACTTAGTTATAGTCATAATATTAACAATTTGGGCATTCATCTGACTAAAACCTAACAAAATGCCCCTTGAGTCAGTATTAATGTCTAGGCAGCTGCAGAGGTTTGGTAAACAGGCTACCACAATCTTAGTCAGAAGGTTTTCAGAGTTATCTCCCCTCCATTTAATCCTGTGGCCATTAGGTCTAATTGGGACAATATCAGTAACCATAGGTTTAGCAGCCAGTACTTTATTGCCCCATATAGTTAATACCATGGTAACACAGTTATGGTCACTCATCGCAAAGTCCAAGACAACAGGACTATCACAAGACCCGCTAATATTGTCCGAGATCAACACATGATCTATAACTGTTGCAGCGTTCCTCCCGGTGAATGTAGGAAAAATATTACCCTCACAATCCTTCGCCGCTTGTAGAGGAACTAAATCATATTTTGCTAAAACTAAATTCAGTGATTCCCCATACGCACTATGGGCAAAGTGTAAGCAACCATCACCATTCTCATCGTTAAAACCACATACCCTGTTAAAAGACAATGGGCACATCTGGGCATTAAAATCCCCCCCAAGATGAATACAAAATTAACCTGTTTGACTCGACATATCTTTTCCAGGGCCTTTTCCAATTCATTGACTGCATTCAGGCGTGACGAGTCCGATAGATTGTTATAATAATTAATCAGTAAAACATTGCAGCCATTTTTATGACTTAACCACAATATTTGGGAGTGCCAACCAACCTTCTCATAGATCATGACTTGCACAGGGAGGTCAATGGCCAACAGAATCAGAAGACCACCTTTAGCTCTGCCTATGGTGGAACTTTGAAATAATTACAAAAAGGGGGTGGTGATGGACAGAGTATCTGAGTTAATCAGAACACTCCTACCCAGTCAACAGATCAGGGCTTGATCCATCACCGTTTTTTAGCTCACTGCACCATCCCAGTTCAGAACCTGGCTATATGCAAATTAGTCTGTCCCTAGCCCAGTGCATCATGGGAACAGGGCAGACCAAACTACCAAGCCAATTCTTCACTGGAAAGGAAACAAGCTTCCGGGGACCGGTTTCTGGCATTACAGCCGTCTTCGGCCCGGCTTGCTTGAATCCTGATGGTGCAATGCGCAAGGGACTCATGTCTGAGCATACCCTTCCACACTCATGGTGGCCAAATAATTACTAAAAGGGGGTGGTGATGGACAGAGTATCTGAGTTAATCAGAACACTCCTACCCAGTCAACAGATCAGGGCTTGATCCATCACCGTTTTTTAGCTCACTGCACCATCCCAGTTCAGAACCTGGCTATATGCAAATTAGTCTGTCCCTGGCCCAGTGCATCATGGGAACAGGGCAGACCAAACTACCAAGCCAATTCTTCACTGGAAAGGAAACAAGCTTCCGGGGACCGGTTTCTGGCATTACAGCCGTCTTCGGCCCGGCTTGCTTGAATCCTATTATGGCATCTGGCCACAGTGTCGCCCACAATGCTCACATGCTGCACCTTTAGCTATGCCAATATAACTTTGATGCTGCAGTCGCCGTTAGTGCCTGTGGCCTGAACTCCGTATTCCCTGATGGTGTAACTCGTGCCTCCGTCTCCGTCTGAGTTCCGAGGGGAAAAAAGGGGGGCCTCCAGGATCTGAGAGCGTGCGAGTAACTCACGGGCAGCCCAAGTCCCAGCAACTGGAGTTTTGCTTGCTCCTACCGCTCTTACGTATGGGTGTTAAGAGAGGGAAGCATGGGCCTCGACTGTGCCTGTTTCCGCAGCCTCCAACGGCACCCACAGTGACCACCGCACTCGGGAGAACCATAGGGAGCCATTCGTCACCTTCCAGAGCAGCGCCCCTCAACTCCTCAGCACTCAGCCGGCATCAGCCAGGAAGCCACTCCACACTCTCCACAGTTCAGCTCTGGAATCGACAGAGATCCTCAATGCCATACTCTGCCGCCCAGAGACTACTCTTGCTGCACACGCCGAGTCACACACGATCAGAATGTTGCATATCTCAGTGTACCTGACTGACTTTGTCTACCGGGCGGGCCTGCAGTCCGCACCAGTTCTCTGCAGCTGCACCCCGCCGGTCCGACTGGAGCTCGCCACCACAGCCCCCAAAGGCCAGGTCCCGCACCTCATCACCCGGTCTTAAGCCGCTCCACGTAGCGATCGGCCGCCACCGTGTAACCCCCGACGGAGCCTCCAAATCACGATCCCAGCAGCTTTTGTCTGACAAGGCCACACAGAACCCAATCCAGGCCCATGGCACCAACTCCAGGCAAGCAGTTCTATCAGGTCGGAAACTGCAGCCAGCAGGCTTAGATTCGCTAACCGTACTCTGTAGATGGTCTTCTCTCAAGTAGGCGACAGTCACCGACACAATGGCACTGCTACAAGCAGGATAATTGTCGGATATGCGCATCGTGGGACGGATCCTCGCTAGAGTTTATCTGCCATCTTAGCTAGCCACCCACGCCCCCCTGACAGCGCTAGTAATGTTGCCGTCAAAGAGGTCTGCCGGAGGGTGATATACATGCACACCGAGGTAACAGAAAATACTGCGTTGCCAATCCATCTGTATACCATTAAGTGAAAATGTGGATATGGGATGTCAGGCATCTGAGTAGGTCATGACAAACTGACCTTAGACATAGAATAACTTGGCAAAGTAACCCGGCAAACTGGCAAAATCTTTATGGATAGGATCAGGGTTTTAAAGCGCAATATTTCTTTTTTTAAAAGCCCCTGGACGGTTTTTAATGCCTGAGTGCTGTGGTCATGATGTTCCAAGTCATATAATTTCGGCGTAAGCTCGAGTTGCTTACCATCAGTCCTGAGTTAAACTTCCAGTCCTCTTTCCTGATGCAGTGTTATGGATGAGCTAAAGCATGTACAGCATAAGTTACATATAGCTCGATACACTAAGTACTGTAAAAGTGCCCTACAGTCCAAAATTGGCATTTTTTCTAGATTATGATTTAATGGCCCCTACTACTTGCTAGGATTCCATGATTGGCCAAGAAACACTTGTAAAGACTACTGTTATACTCTTTTCCATTTGGGCATGCTAAAATGTCACCACAGGCCAGCTATCCTTCTGGCGGTCACAGGCCTCGAAAAATCATTAAAATGGTACTAGACCGGCAGGTCTAGTGATTTAAATAATCTGCTCGACCTAATTATAATTAAGGCTCCCTGTTTTCCGTTTTTATGGATTTGTACACATAAATACAGACAGAAACATTTATTTTTGTGTCTGTATTTATTTTTAAATGCAAATAAAAATGGAAATTTTGTTGCTTTCTGAGTAATTCTAAATACTGCCTGCCATGACTCAATAGCTGTGTGGATTGATAGGTAAGTGGGTTGAAAAAGAAAGGGATTTTAGTAAAGAGGCTTTAACAGAGGTTGATAAATATACACAAGATTGATATTGAAGTGTGCTTCTTTTCAAACGAGTGCATTGATGTATATTCAGGGGCTGTTTGCAGCATTAAAACCTAGCTGGCATTTAAGCATGTGCATATTTATTGATTAAATAAATGTGCAAATATACTAATTTCAGCTTCGTTTTTTTCACAAAAACCAAAATAAATATTGATAAATACAGATAGAATTAGCAAAAGAAAATATGGATAAATACAGACGAAAATGTCAAAGAAATAAATACCATAAAACCAGGAGCCCTAATTATAATGCTCTTGACCCATAAACTGTTTTCTGGGCAAATATTTTAATTCACTGAGCCACTATTTTCTTCTTTATCACACGAGAGCATCTTCAAGCATGCAAATTCAGCAGATCTGCTGTACAAAAACTCTTTTGTTTGATTTAATTGACTAAACTTTTGCTCCATATATAATACAAATCTAGCCACATATAGGATACACATGACCGCTGAATTGCCTTTTAGTTCATTAACTGCACTGTCATTAGGATGTGGGAAGGAATGTTTCTCAAATCATGTTTAAAAACGATCACTTTTAATAAATAGACACCTAAAGCATGAAGTGTTAACACACTCATTTGCAATCAGCAGATTTTCCTTGGAAATGGCCACTAAATTTCCCACTGACATGCGGTTTTATTGATAAAACTATATAGTTATATATAGTTATACAATGTTTAGAAATCGAGTTTCTTCAAATATTTGTCATTTGCACATCATCAACTAAAGCGTTTTGATTTTTTAGGCTCCTATTTAAATCTTTGTTTGCATCACATTTCTGAATTATAAAAATGTGCTTTCATAAGTCCTGATATATTTTGAAATATGTGTACTATTCACTTATAAGCTGTTTAAATGTTGTGTGTCAGAAAACACTGACATCATACAGCCTTTTGTTTCAAAATGATTGTCAGATAGATCACTTAACAAAAAAACTCTAATTAATAAGAGAAATAAAAGTAAACACCATTTGCCAGGAAAAGATAAGCAGCAATTAGTAAAAAGACACACTGACATTTAACCTCTGTCCTTGAACAGACAGCAAATGTGTCAAGATAAAAGCAAGACTTAAAGGTGTTTTAATTGCTCATTTACCTTTTGAATGAACAGAACACCAGTTCCTTTTCAGTCTAGGGTCACTCCACAGAATAGATGAGTAGGTACAATAAATAGCTCAACCTGATCAAATCTGACTCGCCATAACGAGTGGGCGAGTATATTTTTCGAGATCTGGGTCACATTATGAAATTCTTTATTCATAACGTGGTGTGTGCCATCAAAATCATCTGACCCCTGTTCATCTACTTTAGCACAGTAGTGGCAAACGTCTTGGGCACAGCAGGTGTTGTAAGCACCTCATGGTGCTCTCCTTCTGATGAACACATGTGGCTGCTGTCAGACTACACAGTGCCACCATGCTCATCCATCAAACGACCTCCCCAGTAGAGCGAAACTCAAGATGGCTACCTGCCTTAACTCAAACTGTAATGGCAGCTACAATGCACTGGTATCTCACTGGACGAGAATCGTTCCATAACAATTTCCTTCATATATCACTGGTCCGATTACTGACTAATGTGTAGCTGTAAGAGTGTATAAATGTTTCTACACAAAGTATTTGCAGCATTTTACCGATCAACATCTTTTTTTCCCTCCTCTTTCACTACCTCTCAATATAGGGATTGCCTATGATTTTCTGTATTGATTCCTGAAAACTAAATTAAATATCTAAGTTAAAATCAATTGGAAACATGCACAGGCGTTGTCTCCAGGTTGTTCGACGGTCTTAGCTTGACTTGCCAAAAGCTTTGTTTATATAATGGCAATGCACACGGATTAATTACCATTCAGGAAAAAAGAATAAAGCTAGATCCCAAACAATCTGTTGAGTGTCAGTGGAGTCACTTATAAAGAAGGTAAATTAATTACCTATCAATATCTATTAGACATGCATACTGCACACACAACAAGCATTTACAGTGCAATAGGTCTCACATTAATTAAGTTTGAGCTATTGGCATTACTAAATATTGCAACACCAATTGCAACACCAATTGCAACAAAAGTCTATAAATAGTAGGGCAAAAAAATGTGTATTAATTTTTGTAGCAATGGTGGCATGCTGCGCTTTAAATGAATATGTTTAAAAGTAAAGTGCGCCATACTGCTATTGTTACAATAGTTAATTGTGGATGCGTTAACAATTGATGTGTGCACTGATGGCTGGTGGTGTGTGTGTCTGTAGAAATTGTGCACTGACGGCTGGTGGTGTGTGTGTGCCTGGTGAAAGCGTGCACTGACGGCTGGTGGTGTGTGTGTGCCTGGTGAAAGCGTGCACTGACGGCTGGTGGTGTGTGTGTGCCTGGTGAAAGCATGCATTGACGGCTGGTGGTGTGTGTGTGCCTGGTGAAAGCGTGCATTGACGGCTGGTGGTGTGTGTGTGCCTGGTGAAAGCGCGCACTGACGGCTGGTGGTGGGTGTGTGCCTGGTGAAAAGGCGCACTGACGTCTGGTGGTGTGTGCCTGATGGGAGCGTGCACTAACGGCTGGTGGTGTTTGTGTCCGGTAAAAGTGTGCACTGATGACTGGTGGTGTTTGCGCTTGGTGAAAGTGTGCACTGACGGTTGGTTCTGTGTATGGTTGTGTGTGTGTGGTTGTATGTGAGGTTGTATGTGTGGTTGTATGCGTGGTTGTGTGTGTGGTTATGTGTGTGGTTGTAGTTGTGTGTGTGGTTGTGTGTGTGTGTGGTTGTGTGTGTGTTGTGTGCGTTGTGTTTGTGTGTGTGTTTGTGTGTGTGTGTGTGTGTGGTTCTGTGTGTGTGTGTGGCTGTGTATGTGGTTGTGTGTGTGTGTGGTTGTGTGTCTGTGTGGCTGTGTGTGTGTGGGGCGGGTGAGCGGGCAGATAAGTGTAATGTTGTCAGCTCTAAGGAGAACACAGTTTATGCTCATATTCTGAAACATGTGTTTCCAGACTCTTTGTTCCCCCTTGACAGTCGGTCCGAGTTATACCTTGCACTGCTGCTAAGCCTCAATAAATCCCAGGCACACTTCCGCTTTGCATCTATCGCCACTGGAAGAAGCAGTGTACCAGTACATTGATTAATCGGCCGGCTGATGGAGACACTCCTGTGAAATCTAAAGCATTTAATAAAATAACCCTCATGTTAGCTCTTAAAGTGACCCTCACATTATATCCTCAAATGACCTTCACGTGAGATAATAATGTGATCCTCCGGTGAGACCCGAGAGTTAGCCTCTTGAGATCCAAGGGTGATTATACCTGAGACGCCAAAAGAAGCTGCTGTGACATGTCTAGGAGCCACCTAAATTACCCAACTGTATTTACAAAAAATACCGAAATATGAGAAAATTGATGCAAAATAGGTCATGTGCGAGACCCCGACATGCCGCCCCTACGCTATACGATTACAAAAGTATGCACATGTCTATTTCTGAGCTTTTAAACTCTCCTGACATAGAAATAGTGGTCTAACTAGAGCATTATATCTAGAACCACTGGGATTATGTGGCAGTGATGGACCAAAGTATGCCGCTAAATTATATGGCAAGAAAAGGCAAACTATGCGGCATAATGCAACACATTTTCTTATATTACTTAACTATTTTGTCTTTTTTACTCACTGTAACACCATCTGGGCAAAGATTTCACCTTATTAGCAGTACCTGTTTAACATCCAAATGCACCAATAAACAAATGACAGATAGCTAGTCAACTATTGTAAAAGGTCTTCCACTGCACTTGAACTCATCGTCAAACTTTAGTGAGGCTTTAGTGAGCTAGAAGCATGCAGCGCTAGGAGAAAGCAGCTGTGTACAGAGCGAGGCGCTACGGGAGATAGATGTACAGAGAAGGAGAAGAGATGCCTTGTGCGCAGAGCCATCAGGAAGGAAGCGAGGACTTGTGGCATCACCCTACAGTACACTCTTCGTGTAATGCCGTCCATATCATCAGAGCAGAGGCCTGTAGAGAGGTTCTGGCAGGCTCGCCTCAGCTCCCTGAATACTGGAGGGGTGGGGGGGGAGATGCCTGGCTGTGGCTCAGCTCGAGGTCTTGTTGGCACCTCAAGCCGATGATGAGCTGAGCCTCCATGTGGCATTGCCTGTCCCTCTCCCCTTACCCCTGGATGCGGTGTAATGGCCAGACCTGCTGACTTTATAACTGGGAATCAAGTTCGAGTCACGGAGTCGCTCGACATCCTATAGTTCTGGACGAATAAGCTAATATTCCCGGGACAATAAAAATGAATGTGACCTTGTGTAAGGTAACTGGAATGAATGACGCCCCTTAACAGGAGACACGCCCATCCAATACCTGGCCTCTCTGAAGAGAGCACGCAGCGATGGTCGGCTATGTGAAGGGGGGCACAGCACCGAAGGAGGTTACAATGAGTTGAGAGGGGGTGAAGGGTGAAATAACTTGCAATACCACCTACCATCGTCCTGCCCAAACAGCCCCACATAACGGCTTAATTTGCTAAAATGTGAGGGACAGTACAGTAGCAACAAGTGGATTGAAAGGATAACGCCAGCAGCATGGGTAATGAAATAAAGGGAGTGGCTTAAATAACGTGCAAAGAACAAATCGTGCTTAGCTTAGTGTGCTGCCCCACTTGTATTTCGGGTGTTTCTGTCATTGCATCCAGATATATGATACAGCGAGTAGCAGCATACTGACAATAAGTCAGGTCTATTGGCTTTGTCAATGGTTGTTAGTTGCATAAGATAAATAAGCAGCAACGATGACTTGGGCTATAGTATGCGGCAGGGTTGGGTATAAAAATAAAATGAACAAAAAGAGGCCAAATTATGCGGTAGAATGCAGCACATTGGGGTGCATGGGGGAACTAAACAGTCGCAAGCTGCGGAAAGATAGTGGCAACACAAGTCACTTGGGGACATTACCTGGCCTGTGGTCACATCACACGGCTGATGTACGCCGATCCAATACCTGGCCTTTCTGAAGAGAGCACGCAGCGATGGTCAGCTATGTGCGAGTGTGTGAAGGGGTGCACAGCGCTGAAGGAGGTTACAATGGGTTGAGAGGGGGTGAAGGGTGAAATAACTTGCAATACCACCTACCATCGTCCTGCCCTAACAGCCCCACAGAACACCTTAATTTGCGAAAATGTGAGGGACAGTACAGCAGTAAAAAGTGGATTGAAAGGATAACGCCAGCAGCGTGGGTAATGTAATAAAGGGAGTGGGTTAAATAACGTGCAAAATAAAAAATCGTGCTTAGCTTAGTGTGCTGTCCCACTTGTATTTTGGCTGTTTCTGTCATTGCATCCAGATATATGATACAACGAGTAGTAGCATACTGACAATAAGTCAGGTCTATTGGCTTTGTCAATGGTTGTTAGTTGCATAAGATAAATAAGCAGCAACAATGGCTTGGGCTATAGTATGCCGCAGGGTTGGGTATAAAAAAAAAAAAAAAAAAAAAGAGGCCAAATTATGCGGTATAATGCAGCACATTTGGGTGCATGGGGGGACTAAACAGGCACAAGTTGTGGAAAGATAGTTGGAACACAAGTCACTTGGGGGACATTACCTGGCCTGTAGTCACAGCACACGGCTGATGTACGTCCATCCAATACCTGGCCTCTCTGAAGAGAGCACGCAGCGATGGTCAGCTATGTGCGAGTGTATGAAGGGGTGCACAGCGCTGAAGGACGTTACAATGGGTTGAGAGGGGGTGAAGGGTGAAATAACTAGCAATACCACCTACCATTGTCCTACCCTAACAGCCACACATAACGCCTTAATTTGCTAATATGTGAGGGACAGTACAGCAGCAAAAGGTGGATTGAAAGGATAACGCAAGCAGCGTGGGTAATGTAATAAAGGGAGTGGCTCGTGGGTAATGTAAGAAAGGGAGTGGCTTAAATAACGTGAAAAAAAAAATCGTGCTGAGCTTAGTGTGCTGCCCCACTTGTATTTTGGTTGTTTCTGTCATTGCATCCAGATATATGATACAACAAGTAGCAGCATACTGACAATAAGTCGGGTCTATTGGCTTTGTCAATGGTTGTTAGTTGCATAAGATAAATAAGCAGAAACGATGGCTTGGGCTATAGTATGCGGCAGGGTTGGGTATAAAAAAATAAAAAATAAAAAAGGCCAAATTATGCGGTATAAAGCAGCACATTTGGGTGCATGGGAGGACTAAACAAGCGCAAGCTGCGGAAAGATAGTTGGAACACAAGTCACTTGGGGGACATTACCTGGCCTGTAGTCACATCACCCGGCTGATGTACACCCATCCAATACCTGGCCTCTCTGAAGAGAGCACGCAGCGATGGTCAGCTATGTGCGAGTGTGTGAAGGGGTGCACAGCGCTGAAGGTTACATTGGGTTGAGAGGGGGTGACGGGTGAAATAACTTGCAATACCACCTCCCATTGCCCTGCCCTAACAGCCCCACATAACACCTTACCCCCTTCGGTGCTCATGACGAGCTCAGCTCGTCATGAGTTACACCTCTCGTGTGCTCATGACGAGCTGAGCTTGTCATGACCACACCCATTTCTATTATGGCCCAGCACAGCGGAGGAATGTCTCCAGCAGCCATGGTGTTAATTTGCTCAAATGTGAGGGACAGTACAGCAGCAAAAAGTGGATTGAAAGGATAACGCCACCAGCGTGGGTAATGTAATAAAGGGAGTGGCTTAAATAACGTGCAAAAAAAACCACATTTCGTGCTTAGCTTGGTGTGCTGCCCCACTTGTATTTTGGCTGTTTTTGTCATTGCATCCAGATATATGATACAACGAGTAGCAGCATACTGACAATAAGTCGGGTCTATTGGTTTTGTCAATGGTTGTTAGTTGCATAAGATAAATAAGCAGCAACGATGGCTTGGGCTATAGTATGGAGAGTGGGCTAGGACACATGTAAGAGAAAAGGGGGGAACATTACCTACAAGATAGTGAGGTGCAAACAACATGCTGCAGGCGGAGGAACAGGAGGCATTCTTCAGTAAAGAGGTACACGCCATCACGCCCCCCAAAATGAGTGCGGTCCACAAGAACGGGAAAAGGATGTTGGTGACACAAACAACAAGCGATGCGCGCTCTGTGCTGGTGGAGGGGGAGGCAAATTATAGGCGTGTGTGAGGAGCACTCCGCTAGTTAATCTTAATGATTAGATCTATCGGTGCTGCGGCTAATTAGAGTAGTCAATCCTAGTGGAAAAAATACATGTTATGGCGGGTTATGAACCCATCTAGCCGTGCACTGTTCACCTGGTGTGATACACCTTATCAGTTTTGAAAAACTTTTACACATCAATATACCAGTAAACAATACATTGTTTTAATGCATAATTCTCATTTTTATGATTGCTTGTGCACACTTCCTTCAGTGTGAATTATTTCAACATATCAACATGTAATATATCTAATACATTTTTTATGTGGTTTTACATGTACAATATCATTTGCTTTATCTTTTACAACACAGTTTCTCTGTCTGCCCAATGCATTTCGGTACTGTTAGTACCTTCATCAGGGGCCATCTGCAATGAAATGAAAAAAAATTATGAATGTAATATAAAATGTGAGGACGCCCATGGGTGTGATATAAATGGTATTACGAATCATACCTGTGTAAAAGGATCACCTCTCCTGGGTAAAGCTGAAAACAATGATAATATGTATGTAATCTGTCTGTGAGAGACTGACTATCGATTGCATAGCGAAAGTTATATTCTGAATAAGGTTAAATGCTTACCGCGTTCCTGAACCATATGTTATTGTCGGTAAACTGCCTGTTGAGTAGTCGGTGTATGTCTATGCCCTGAAAAATATATATATGTAGGCTGTTATATTGGATTGCGAACCAAAATCTCATGTGCTCAGGGTTGTTAATATAAAATGTTCTAATACCTCTTTGTTTTATCATTCGTTCTAAAAAAACGAAAACAGCATTATTAGTACCTAACTGTAATGTCTGCTTCACAATGCTGTAACTATCTAAAAAACCGCTCATAGTCAGTGTTTACCTGAATAGGTTACACTGCTTTGCTCTCCCGTTACCGTTGTGCTTCAGTCCGCGTTCGAAAACGCCGCCATTACCTAACTAATCCTATCCCGTTGTCGTGTATTCACGACTCTAAAGATAAAAAACGGACTATCAGAGTTACTCGTATGTCGATGTATCGCCCTTGGGCGCCATCTTAACCGAGTGAAATTACACTGTTGTTGTGTGTGTTTGTGTACCGGCATATTATGCTCCCTACTATATTAAGATGATGTTAAGATCCTGCCGTATTTGGTTTGTTAATCCGGTTGGATGGTATGGTTTAATGACTTTTAATGATAATTATGTGCGTGTTCTGCTCCAATAAATCAGTACACAATAACTTGGTGTAAAATGTTCAACATCATTGGAAATTAAACATATGCATCCTATTATACAAATGTTGAAAACATTCTGCCTAATATTGACATTGTTATCACAAGTGTTATACTTGTTTATAATATTCACATTACAAAATAACTCAAAAAGTCATACCTAGTTATAGTACCCACAATAATATCCTTTGATCAAACGATGCATGACTGTTCATGCTTTGATGTCAAGTTCATCATACAAACTATATTAGAAACACTCTACGATATATAGAAATCATTCACAGTATTATATACTTTCAGTGTTGTGCCTGACTGTTTAGAGTGTTTAGAGATAGCATGATAAATCAAACCGGTCATTAAGTCCTATCGGGATCATGGTATTCAGATATTTAATCCAGTATAATTCACGTTGTAACAGCCTTTGGTGATTATCTATACCTGGACGTATGTCTACTTTCTCAATGATGAGAAAACGAATCTGTGAAATAGTATGTTTTGTGTCTCTCCAATGTGTAACCAATGGTGATGACAAATTTAAATTACGGATTCTGCTCTTGTGCTCCGTCAATCTGATTTTTAGCTTCCGTTCAGTTTTGCCAACATACATCATCCCGCGTGGGCATTTGATGCCATAAACTACGTGTTGCGTGTTACAATCACTTGTCTGTTTTAACTTTATCTGCGTGGAGGGGGAGGGCCATTAAAGGAAGGGGGCAGAGAGGAGCCTGTGAGGACTTGCGCCGAAAGTTAAAAGAAAAGCGGAGATCAAAGGAAGGGTGGGAGAGACTTTGGCGAGGGAGCATATGTCGAGTGGAGATGTAGGTGCTTTAACAATGAGTAAAAAAAAAAGTTACAAAGTCATTTCTGTTGTAAAGAGCTGTGAAGTACATGGGTGCGGCTGTGTGTGTGTCTGGGAGGCAGAGCATAAGGGGGATAGGGGGTGAGGGGGTGTGCTGAAGCATAGTAATCTGAATGCGTGTCCATATGGCAGCAGAGGCGGAGCGCAGGCGTGAAGTGGCTGGGAACATCAAAGCGGCCACAAAAGTCCTCCCAAAGGCTGCAAGCGGACAAATAGGGCGCGCGCCCGGCGCACATGCACTGCGCCCGATCCGCCTGCAGACTTTGGGAGCATTTTTGAGAGCCCCTTACTATACTCTTGCAAAGCATTGCTAACGCAATGGCTATAGCGAGACCTAAAAATGAAAAGCATGCTGTTTATATAATGAAGTTGTATTCAATCCAATAATACATTAGCCAATAGAGGAAAAACAATCTTTGTAATTCCAATAAATATGACCATACACAAAAGTGCTACAGGTCCAGATAGTGTGAATGTTCTCAGGTGACACAGAAACGTGAAAACCAATGTACAACAAAGCCTTCTTTCCATTGATGGCTGTCATGTAAACATAAATGGCAATATTAATTTAATATTCATAAATGTACTGTAGTCACATTGCTTAGTGACAGTCCAGAGACAAAAATAATTGACGTTTCAACATCCGGATGTGATTTACATGGGGTCGGCATTAGGATGATGATATGACACTAAGAACTGTAGCGACGTTAGAAACAAAATATATATATGGCCATAGGTAAAGCTAAAGCAAATCCTTGTTAAAAAATGCCAGATGAAAAACTGCTTACCTTAAAAAATGTAAGATATGTGCATTATGAGGAAGTAACATATTCTGTAATACAAGCGTCAGAAGCCTCAGTCACATTAATGATGAATGAAAAAATACCGGTGCCCCATAGTAAATGGAACACTAACAGCCTGATTCATCAAGCCGAAATCGGCTCGCAAGGGCCGGATTCTGAGAATCTGGCCCTTTGCGAGCGCTATTTTTGCATTTGGGATTCATCATCCCAAATGCAAAAATCGGTAATAGCGATTTCGCTATTTTGCGAGGAATTACATTTAAGGAATCTCTATTTGAGATTCCTTAAATGCAATTCATCATCCATTTAAAAATTGCGAATTTGCAATTTCGGCCACAAATTTACCGCGAGGTCAAACCTCGTGGTAAATAGCGAAAACTTAGAAAAATGCTTTTAAAAGCATTTTTCTAAGTTGCATGTTGCACACACACATGTCCTTTGGACATGTGTGTGCGCAACACCTGTTTCAGTTTGCATTTAAGGGGTGCTACAGGGTGTCCTTTGGACACCCCTGGCACACTTTAAATCGCTATCTTATTTGCGATTAGCTAATTGCTAATCGCAAATAAGGAATACTCCCCATTCATTCCTATGGGCCTTTTGGCCCACAGGAATGAATGGGGAGTTATTCCTTATTTGGGATTAGCAATTTGCTACTCGCAAATAAGGAATGTGTAGGAATCGCTATTTATTTAGCAATTCCTACATGAATCCCGTTTTGCAAGTCCTTAATAGCGATTCCTTATGAATCGCTATTAGGGGCTCGCAAAACGGGAGAATGATGAATCAGGCTGTTAGCGCTGCATGTTGTAAAAAGCCTCAGGTATCGCCAATATCCTGCAATACATGACAGCACTTCAACACCTAAGGTCATAGTTCCAAATCTCTCTCTATATTTTGTTGCCAATATTTTATCTTTTTGACTATTCAAAGAACCAAGAATAGCTGCATTTTTCCTTCACAAATTGGATTTTCGAATACAGAAGGCGGAAAGTTCCTATTACACAACTGCATTAGGTCTAGTCCTGCACCTGGGAGGTCCTTCCAGCAAAAAGAGGTGCATCAAGAAAATAAGGTCATAGGTTTATATTTATTCTTAAAGTAATTACAATAAGTAGCTGCATCACAAAAACCTTCTCAGGTGTATTACTGTTAAATGCAGGAAAACTTGCATTTCCTTGATCAATGACAATGGAGCATAAAAAAACACAATGGAGCTATTGAAAAAGGAGATCAAAACACAAACGGTGATGGGAGAATGTTTGTAATAAGTCTTACCACTGGCAAATGCTTGGGCTAGCATTCCAACCTATTGCTCTTCTGCTCACCATAACCCCTCAGGTTACATCCAGTCATATGCAAATCAGTTTTGACCTTGCTCCAACAGGAACATTTCAGCCCAAACTGCCAAGCAAAGTCCTCTCAGAACTGGAACAAAAGCAACCCAAGAGCAGTTTCACCCTGATTGGGGGTGTAGTTTCAGGGAAGGGTGAGCAAGGCACTCACGTCTGGGCATACCCTTGGCCACCAGAGCGTTACATCAAACCTGCCAAAGCTGATGTGCAGTTGCTTGAAATAAATATAACCACTGGCAATTGCTAGGGGTGGAATTCCAACCTATTGTTCTTATGAAAGGGGATCTTCAGCGGTTGTACCTGGGTTCCGGTAGCAAAGTGATCAAGGGCCCTGTGTCGAAGCCTCAATCAGGGCAAAAACTGTCTTGGGTTGTTTGTGTTCTGGTTCATGGAGACCCTGGCCTGGCAGTTTGACTGGACTGTTCCTATTGGGGCAGGGTCAAGACTTCTTAGTCTTCAACTGAAAACTGCGAGGATTTCCCGATGGGGGGGGATCTTAAATCGGAGTCCGTGTTAGTTAGCTGGGAAACTTTGAGTCTTTGCACAAGGGGTCAATTAACTAGATTCAAGTACTATCAAGTTTCTGCATGGTGGGCACGGCAATTTTGGGATGAGGAAGAAGATGATTCCTGGTTGGATCAGGTGATTAAAATTGGCACTATCAAAAAGGAGGTCTCTCTGTGGTATCGTACTTTGGTAGAGGCAGACTATGAATTGGACAGAGACATTCAAAAGCTCTGGGGAGTGAGGCTTGGGTTGGTTCATTTGCAATGCTTCGGTAGATAGTAAATCCCGCCTTTCTCAAACGTAATCATCTTTTTACTGTCTATAGGGTATATTGGTCCCCAGCAAAATTATCAGCATTTTCAGGAACACAGTATACATGCCCAAGATGTATGTACCCTTTAGCAGACGACATGCATATGTTTTTAACATGCCCCAAGATCACAAATTACTGGATAGAGCTGTGTAAATTTCTGACGGAAGTAACAGGCATACAGGTGAGGGTAAGCCCTTCACTTGTATTTTTTGGAGTACGTCAGGACAGTGTCACTCGAATTAATAATCTCATTTCAAGATTTATTTTTTAGGTAATTTTATTGGGCACACAGGAGATCTGTAGGTCTTGGAAATCAGGAGCCCCATCTCTCTTCTCAGAGAGTAAGAAGAATATTATATCTATAAGCCAATCTGATATAGCATGTGATCCTAGCAGTCAGGAGAAAGTATGGGCTATGCTGGTTTATTGGAGTCAAAAACCTGGGGGTCCATTAGGGACCACCCGCCATTAGGACAGGTGTCCCGTGGCTAGCATTAGGATGCCCCCGCCACAGTGGCGGGCGCATCCAGCATTCCTACCATTGTGGCACTATCCCATCCACTGGCGACAAGGATGGGATAGTGCTCTTTTTAAATCGTCGCCAGTGTTAAAATGAAGATGGAAGCTCAGACATGTCTTGTAGATGGTAATAGCAGATTTATTCTTGTGGTAATCTTACAGGTTCTCAGTTACAGGAAGATGTTCAGATCCATGGTAATGTCCCACCAGGAGCAGGCTCCTCTCTCTGCTCAGCCAAAATGCACAGTCCAAACACCTCCTTGAGGCATTAACCACATACAGGGTATCATCAAAACCAATAGGAGAAGCTACACTAGAGGTAAACTTCCCACGTGCGTACCCGTAACACAGTCCGAAAAAATACTCAACGTGCGTATCCATAACGCACAGTCCAATACATACTCCAAAGATACTCTCAAAAACCAGCCTCATAATAAAAGAAAACATTTTGCAAAATGAGATACACAACACCATGAGGCATCATACTAAGAATTACTGAAAAACGAAACACCCCATTCAAGGCATTTACATTTAAAACCCAAATATTAAAGTAGAATATCATAAAACTCACCACCCTGCAACCACCCCCACAAACAGTATTGCATTAATAAAATGAAAATGAAAGGAAGTCTCTTACTCCACATCTCCCCTTAAAATGATCATAAACAACAAGAATGCAAATTGAATAAAAACATTCTTAAAAACCAAAGGATGCTATCCACATAACACACGCCCCAAACTGCGGGTACAATAATGTCACACTTCACATAGTAGCCAATGAGCCACAAACTAAGGCACAAAACTTGGCAGAACAGGGATCTACAACCCTCAACTGCACAAATCCAAGTCACCAGACTGAGCACCCATTGCGCCACAACTAAGGCACAAGACTGCAGCAAAACAGGGATCTACAACCCTCAATTGCGCAAACCAATGGCAGGACAGGTCTACCTCAAAGAAGAGGAATCAGACTCCACCCATACCAAGACAGAGCGCTTATAATCCCAACACTCTAGAAACTGATATGGGTATCTTTAAACCCAAAATAAACCCAGGGTATCCTTTAACCCAGAACACACTCAAAATTTCCTATGGGTACCTATAAACCCAAGACAAACATATTATGGGTATCCCTAAACCTAAGGCAAACATATTATGGGTTTTAAACCCAAGGCAGACATATTATAGGTATCTCTAACCCATGACAATCTAGGGTAACCTTAAACCCCAAACCACTCTCGCACTTACTATGGGTATTTTTTAGCCAAAGTAATACATGTTATACTTAAACCAAAATGTTCCCACAAGGGCAGGAAAACCAAAGACTTATGCTGGCCTAAATATGGAATTCAGAGAAACTAGCACATATATGACACTCTCGCAACGTACGACAATCCAATGGGTATCCTTAAACCCATGACAATCTAGGGTATCTTTGAACCCAAAACAAACTGGTCAAAACATGGAAAACAGAAAATCTAGCATACAGTGATGACACTCACACAACAAAGAACACATCTCCTAATGTGCACTCACCACCCCATACCCTACGCCCAGAAAAGACACAAGTGAGAGATACTGCAAACACTCAAATACAAAAAACAGAAACCAGAAAGAAACATCACATTAATAAAATGAAGAAAAGAAAGTCTCTTACTCCGGTGAGCGATCTCTCACCCAAGGTCCTCACCAAAAGCTCCCTTCATCTGTTCACAACCAATGCGAAGACTTTATCTTGGTTAACGTCCCCAAAAGGCCTTAAAACTTGTCAATGTTGTATGCAGCTTCTAATGAAAACGATGTATGCACAAACTCCAAACAGATCGAAAACTTCACAAAGATGCCGATTGCAAGTGACAACTGAAAGCGTACAGACTCCAACAGGACGACGTGGTTGGCAAAATGTGCTATCACGTGGTTGGCAAGCATGTGCTTGAGACTGCAGTAATAAAAAAAAAATTTTAAATCCAAAATGGCGGCACGCAGTGCACGCTGTGCCGGGTGGCTTCCAGCTTCACTATGCTCCAGAACGTCTAGAATCGCCGTGAGCACACGACATAGAGCCTTGAGAGGGATCAGTATAACTGCATCACAAGTTCGGTAAGGCTGCAGGCATTAAGCGTGTGCGCGCGGTGGGGCTCGTGAATTGTTTGAAAGGCAGCGGTCAACTGCCATGGTGCAGCGGAAAGTACCAAGCATATCCAAAACGGCAAAGCAAAATGCACTCATCCATCTGACTACACGCAGCCACAGTCTCTGTTTTCTCGAACTTGTGCACATGCCCCCAAAAGATGCAAGTCTAAACACAAGTTGTTGTGCCCATTTCTCTGGGGAAGTACTTAAGCTCACACCTGGTATCGCTTTTCTCGGGGCTAGTCGCACCTTCATCTTAATGTGGATTGCGAAAAATTCAGGATCCACAGTATTCTCTACTCAACACATTAATCTTGGGACAGTTCCACCTTCACACGGGATACAGGTTCAGAGGCAAAACAGCGTAACAGCTCACCAGGGTTGTCAGTTCTCAGTACTCACTCACTCACTGGTCTTCTCCAATAAGATGATAGCAGGAGTACTGGTAGTACAAAGACAAACTAGTTGAAACTCAATACCGGTCTTGTCAACAAAAGGTACTA
Organism: Lissotriton helveticus; assembly: GCF_964261635.1. NCBI lineage: Eukaryota > Metazoa > Chordata > Amphibia > Caudata > Salamandridae > Lissotriton > Lissotriton helveticus. The sequence goes on from NC_136067.1 coordinate 1,237,848,499, forward strand.
GCAGGCCCAGGCTAGGGCTGACCATTGACAAGTGATGAGGATTGTCAGGAACTTTTGTAAGTCAAGTTACACATTAGGAGAAACACTCACCCCAGTTCAGCAGGCACTGGCACGTCCACGATGGGGCCGACCGGTCTTTTGGTCACTGCTGGGGCTTCTGGACTGCCAGCTTGCTTGTTTTAAATGCACTTCTTCAGTTTCGTAAGTACAAGTCTGTAGTGTCCTTCTCTCTCTTCATGGAATATTTGGTTAGCAATGTTCTACCTGAACATTCCTTTAGAGTGTTGAGTTTAAACAGAGGGTCAGTTGGCCGTCTGCTCTGGCTGTGTAACATCGCTGCTGCGCAGCACCTGCTGATAAACAAATAAACTACATTTGGAACCTCCACAAGCCTACGAAGTTATTACAAAGTCCAATCAAGGTAGCTCACGCAGATTCTTTCAATCGTCGCCAGTGTTAAAACGAAGTCTGTTACATCTTCATTGTAACAGAAAGGCATCTGAAAATGCCCATTGTAATGTGGCTGGCTGTGTCTGATAGACATCACCACCATATTAACCCTTTCCCACCCCGGCGGAAAAGCGGCGGACGGTCTTTCCGTCGGCCGCGGACCCCCCAGCCATACTAATATGGCGGGGGGTCATTCCGGCTAGGATTGCGGGCTGTTAGCCCCCGCCAGTTGCCACCGCCGGCCTGGCGGGGGCAATCCGCCGGCCATCCTAATGGGGCCCTAGTGTCCAATGATTAAACCAAAGAATTGCTGTCGGTCCTGGCCCCTTCTTTGCTACGGGCACACCAGTGAAGGTTTGGAAGTGGAACAGCTATTTTTTCTTGGAATGGAGTATTGCCAACAAGAGAATTAGCAGAATGAGGATAACAACAAACAAAAAAGACTGATTTACAAAAGGCATGGTCCAAACTTTGGTGGCATGAGTTAGGATATTATCCAGAGTGATTGCCTGTGGTTAGACTTATTGCGAGCATTTCTCTCTTCCCATTTTGTGTGCTTGATTAACCCTCCAGTGACTAGGGTATGATCAGATGTGGGTCCTGTGCTCACAATTCCAGTGGAACAAGGCTATTCCGGACTGATTAACCCCAATTAGGGCAAAACTAGTTTTAGGTTGTTTGTGTTTTGGTTCAGGAATGACCTGGCCGGGCACTTTGGGCTGGACTGTTCCTATTGGCGCATGGTCAAGACTGATTTGCATATGGCTGTGTCAAAACTCAGGTGGGACAGTGGGCAAAAGAACATTGGGTTGGATTGCTACCCCAAGCGATTGTCAGTAGTTCGACTTATTGCAAGAAATCTTCCCATCACATTCTCTATTTTTAGTGAAAGGGAATCCTCATGGGGAAAAATATGATTTTCCCTTACAGAAAAACTAAGTTACACATGGGAAAATGTACTGTAGAATACATTTAGAATATATTTACCAGATAAACATTATGCAATTCGGTGCTCTGGGAAACCAAGGGCTATTGTAGTTTTCTGAAATATTTGAAGGGGCTCTTAGTGAATCGGCTAAACGTCAGTAATGTGTTCCAAATAAACATATAATCCTAACTGAGGAACCGGTCTTAGGCTGTTTGTGTAACAATTCAGGGAGAACCTGGCCTGGCAGTTGGGGCTGGACTGTTCCTATTAGATCACAGTCAAGATTGATTTGCATATTGATGTAATCCAGGAAACAGTGGAGTTAGTAGATAGGAGATTTATTGAAGAATAACAGCTTGTACATCCACAATCTTCAGGAGACAGACTTGCACTGCCTAACTCCCACATGTAGAACTAGAAAAGAGTCATAACAATTCTAGAAGGCCAGGAGGAAGGAATACAACACACCTTCCCCCTTTAAAAAACAAACACAAAAAAAACAACCAAAAAAAAAAATCATGAACAAAATCATGCAATTTGATAGGAGAATATTTAACATGAACACTTCTTCTTAAAGCCTCATTACCAGATCGTTCAATGACACGTCCGGAGACTTCGTAATCAGCATTCACAGTAGAGTCATTTAGAGTATCACAGTCATTAATGGGTAAATTGACCTCACTAAATTGCGAATCAACATTCTCAGTTTGAGGCAAATTGACAATCTGTGGTGAATTAACAATCTCTGTTTGTGGCTCACACCCAAAAGTGTCTAATAAAGCTGAAAAAGTAACATCATTTTCAGCATTTAAGTTAGACTGTAAAGAAGGACTGGCATTTGAGCTTGACTGCAAAATAGTCTTAGAATCCAAGACTTTACACAAAGAAATCCTTCTAAAGTTCCAAACCTTACCACCTTCAACTCTTACAGCCTTAGTAAAAACCTCAGAAACTTTACACGGGTCACACCATTTATTGCCAAAAGTTCTACCAAATTTTACTCGCACAAAGTCACCCACTTTGATCTTTGGACTATGTGTGACAGAACCAGAACAATTCCTTTTTATCCTTTCCTGATATGCTAACACCCTGTCTTTAACTTTGAAAGGGTCAAAGGGACGCTCGCAGGAAATTTCACTTTTCATCCACCAGGGTAAAAGTTTAGAGCCTGGCTTCCTGCCTCTTAACATCTCAAAAGGACACAAACCCGTAACAGAATTGGGGGAAACACGATAAGACAATAAGGAGGCACGTAATGCTTCTCTCCAATTTAAATTGCTCTTAACAGCAAGTTGGATGGACTCCTTTATCACTCTATTAAAACGTTCTGTTTGACCATTGGCCTGTGTGTTATAATTTGACACCCTTTTGTGTACAATACCACATCTTTCAAGGAAAGAAGAAAATTCTTTGCTAATAAACTGTGGACCATTATCTGAAACAATTTCAGCAGGAATGCCCTCTCTACAAAACACTTCATCCAAAAATTCCACAACTTGAGTAGAACCTATTTTATCCACAATCTTTAACTCTGGCCATTTGGAAAAGTAGTCAATTAAAACCAAAATAAACAAGTCTTTGTTAGGTGACAAATCAAGAGGACCAACAATATCCACTCCCAATTTTTTCCAGGGAGACGTGACAAATTCAATGGGCGAAACACCAACAGTCAGAGGTTTCACAGACTTATCACTCAAAGAACAAGGTAAACAAGAACTGACCCATTTATCAATCATGTTATCAATACCTGGCCACCAGTAGAATTCACGAATACGCCTCTTCGTACTGGACATGCCCATATGGCCTTCATGAGCCATTGAAATAATTTTCTTCCGTAAATCACAAGGAGGAACTATTTTATCTCCTCTAGTCACAAAACCCTGGTCAAACATGATTTCATCCTTTATCTTATAAAAAGACAGAACATCGCCTGATAATTTCCGTTCCTCAGGCCAACCATGTTGTAAGTACGTTACCACATTAGATACATCAGAATCCTTAAACATGGCATTTCTCCAGTCAACTTCTGAAATAGTTCCAGACAACTTGTTGTTACTTTCACTGTTGACATCACCAATGGAAAATACAACATCGAACTCACTGTGAACACAAGAAACTTGCGAATCTAAAGGCAACCTAGACATGCAATCGGCATGTACGTTCAAACGGCCAGGAACATATTCCACTACACACTGGAATTCCTGCAATTTCGCAGCCAAGCGTGCCAAACGCGCTGTTAGAGTCCTCCCACCACCAGCCGCTAGCATGTTGATTAGAGGCTTGTGGTCGGTTCGTAAACGAAATTTAGTTCCCCAAAGAAACTGTCTGAAATGTTCAACAGCCCAAGTGCAGGCCAACAATTCTTTCTCAATAGTGGAATAATTGTACTCAGCACCGTGGAGAGTTCTCGAGGCATAGGAAACAGCATATTCCTCACCTCTATTTTTTTGCATTAAAACAGAACCCAATCCTACATTGCTTGCATCCACACAGACAATACATTCTTTACCTAACTCAAAAGGTCTCAAAAATGGAGCGTTAAGAATCTCCTTTTTCAGTAGATCAAAAGCAAATTGTTGTTCAACAGTCCATAAAAACTTTGCATCTTTTTTTAACAGTAATCTCAAAGAATGTACTTTTGATGAGTAATCTTGTACAAATTTACTATAAAATTCAGTAAGTCCTAAGAAAGACACAAGTTGTTCTTTACTGGAGGGTGCAGGAGCCTTAAGTATACTTTGGATGTGATTGAGCTTAGGCTTAATACCTTGGGAAGAGATCTCGTGTCCAAGATATTCCACTTTACTCTGTCTAAACTTGCACTTTGAAAATTTTAAGGTTAGACCTTTGTTTTGGATCTGTTTTAGCACAGAGTTTAAATTCTTGTCATGATCTTCAAAATTCTTCCCAAAAATTAAAATATCGTCCTGAAAGGCTATGGCTCCCTCGCAACCCTCAAGAACCTCTTTCATGAGTCTTCCAAAGACTGAAGCTGCACTGGCTAAACCAAAAGGCATGCGACAGAATTGAAACATACCTTCTGGTGTTATAAAGGTAGTCAAAAATTTAGACTCTTCATGCAAAAGTACCTGATGGTAAGCACTAGCCAAATCTACAGTAGAGAATACACATGCCCCCGAGAGGGTAGAAATCAACTCATGTATGTTAGGTAGAGGGTGCCTATCAACCCAAATTTCTTGGTTCAAACTCCGATGGTCAACACATAGCCGAAGTTCGCCATTGCTTTTAATGGATAAAACCACTGGCGAAACCCAAGGAGAAGATTCAACAGGTTTCACTATCTTCCTGGCTACAAGATCAGTTAAGATAACTTTTAGTTTATCACGATACGCTAGTGGCACATTTCTAACTCTGTGCCTCACAGGAATAGCTCCTTCCTTAAGAAGAATACGATGTTTGAAGTTCTCGAATTTACCTAACTTGTCAGTGAAAATGGCAGGAAATTTTTCTTTAATACAATTGGTAAACTTATCAGCCTCTGGCGATACAACGTACACAGGATGTGATGCATTGGGGTCAAGTTTAATACCTAACTCATGCTGGTGAGGCCAACTGAGAATGGAAGCACCATTAGTAGCGACATAAACTTTGCCTTTAATACTCCTACCTTTAAATGTGATGTTGGCCCACATGAAGCCAACCAAGTCAATTTTATGACCAGTGTAACCACCGGGTTGTACATCTGGTGGTAAAAGTTTCAAAGAACCCCAAAATGTATTAAAAATATCCATACATATATTACTGTACCATGCACATGAATCAATGAGCATGGAGATTTCATTGCCATCAATTAAGATTATATCTTTGGGAAAGCCTTTACATTTAGTGTCACCAACACACAACAAACTGTTAATTCCAAAATTGTCAATGGGAATAGGATCAGATTCATCATCTGTCAATAAATTCACTTTTTGAGTAGACCTACACATTTTGCTAAAATGGCCTGAACGTTTACATTTAATTCATATTTTGTTCCAAGCAGGACAACCTCTGTAGCTCCCTACATGGTCGACACCTCCACACCTGTAACAAACTATTTGATTTCTCCTTTCAAAAGGTTTAATCTCCCTTCTAAAATTCTCCTTTTGTTTATTAGGAATAAACTGTGATCTATTAGGAACAAACTGCGTTTTCCTTTGATTATAAAATTCCTTTACTACTGAAACTTCAGGAATCACTACTTTGTTTTTGCTTTCCTGACCTCTGATTTCACTTACAAACAGTTCAGACTGTTCGATGCCTTTAGCAATGTTTAATACAGCCTTAAGAGTAGTTTCAGTTCCCATCCATAACCGTTCCTGTATTTTTTTACTCTTAGTTCGCATCATAATTTGATGTCTGAGAACTTGTTCAAAATTAATTGTTTCAAAAGCACAGGAACCAGCGAGAGTTCGTAACGCAGCTACATAGTTCTCAATTGATTCATCCTCTTTTTGTACACGGGAATAAAATTTAAAACGTTCCATAACAGTATTTATCTTCCTTCCAAACCTAGTACCCAATTGTTTTACAACGACATCAAATACATTTATATCACCTGCACCTTCAATAGGAGGTACATTTTCTAATTCTTTAAGACCAGCACCACCTAAACAGTTTTTCAATAGCGCTAATTTCCTCTTAGGGGAACAACCATCCTCTTCTACAACATCAACATACGCCAGAAATGTAGGAAACCATAGATCCCATTCCATTTTGGGATCACCAGCTGTAGGTAGGAAATGTGCAGGAGAAATAATGTTGTTAGACATAGTAGGAAAAACTGTTGAAATATTATATGTGTAAAAGTAAAAGAAGACACCTAAAATAGATACATTATACACATATAAGTAATAAAATAAATTAAATAAACTAAAATAAAAGAAGTAGTCACCGATGTCTATTTTAGTTAAAACACAATCCAAAGAAGTACTTGTAATTGCCGGTGTAGAAATCGTGTGGCGTGAGCTTGTTGAAATAGAAATTTAGCACAATCCAAGATATATAAAAAAATGCTTCTTCTCTCTTTTTTTTTTTATCCCGCTGGCGTAGAAATTGCGATGTGTTTGCTGGCGCAGGGGTCACAATGCAAAATTATTGAGGTTCATAAAGCCGCCGCTGCCGTGCGGATCGGCGTTGCGAAGCGTCGTCAAGGTGATTCAAAATGGCGGATGGCGTGATGACGCAGAACGTTGCGTGATGAGCGTTGCGCTGCGTGATGCGTGTTGAAGAGTCATAGTTCGGTGACAGACTCACCAATCGAAGACAGAGAAGAATGGAGATCTTGATCGCGTGTGCTCACGCGCTGCCAGTAATTCGAATGCACACGCGATGGCAGCAATTCAAATGTACACCGCTCGAGTACTGGAAATAAGGTGAAGGCAATTTCCAAATTAATTATAACGAGATGTTAACAGGAAAAGTTGGGGTTTCCATATTTTAGTAGAGACACGATGTTGATAAAAATTAGGAAAGTCTGAGCATGAATAACATTAAAAGGTTAAAAATCACGAAAATTCAGCCGCTGGTGCAATCAAGGCACAACCATAAATAAACATTTTGGGATCACCAGCTGTAGGTAGGAAATGTGCAGGAGAAATAATGTTGTTAGACATAGTAGGAAAAACTGTTGAAATATTATATGTGTAAAAGTAAAAGAAGACACCTAAAATAGATACATTATACACATATAAGTAATAAAATAAATTAAATAAACTAAAATAAAAGAAGTAGTCACCGATGTCTATTTTAGTTAAAACACAATCCAAAGAAGTACTTGTAATTGCCGGTGTAGAAATTGTGTGGCGTGAGCTTGTTGAAATAGAAATTTAGCACAATCCAAGATATATCAAAAAATGCTTCTTCTCTCTTTTTTTTTTATCCCGCTGGCGTAGAAATTGCGATGTGTTTGCTGGCGCAGGGGTCACAATGCAAAATTATTGAGGTTCATAAAGCCGCCGCTGCCGTGCGGATCGGCGTTGCGAAGCGTCGTCAAGGTGATTCAAAATGGCGGATGGCGTGATGACGCAGAACGCTGCGTGATGAGCGTTGCGCTGCGTGATGCGTGTTGAAGAGTCAGAGTTCGGTGACAGACTCACCAATCGAAGACAGAGAAGAATGGAGATCTTGATCGCGTGTGCTCACGCGCTGCCAGTAATTCGAATGCACACGCGATGGCAGCAATTCAAATGTACACCGCTCGAGTACTGGAAATAAGGTGAAGGCAATTTCCAAATTAATTATAACGAGATGTTAACAGGAAAAGTTGGGGTTTCCATATTTTAGTAGAGACACGATGTTGATAAAAATTAGGAAAGTCTGAGCATGAATAACATTAAAAGGTTAAAAATCACGAAAATTCAGCCGCTGGTGCAATCAAGGCACAACCATAAATAAACAACAGGCGCAGGTGCAATCAGTATACACTTAATAAGAATAAATACCTTTAGGTATGCGTGAACGCTGTTTTTCAATCCTTTCTCCAAGAATCCACTTCTTTTAAAGTAAAACATTTTTTTTTAAATTGTTGTTCTTAAAGTATGGTGTTCTGAAGGTATCCCAAAACGTCGCCAAAATTATGATGTAATCCAGGAAACAGTGGAGTTAGTAGATAGGAGATTTTTTGAAGAATAACAGCTTGTACATCCACAATCTTCAGGAAACAGACTTGCACTGCCTAACTCCCACATATAGAATGTAGAACTAGAAAAGAGTCATACCAATTCTAGAAGGCCAGGAGGAAGGAATACAACACATATGGCCAGGTACAAACCGAGGTGTCATGGTGAGCAAAACAAAAAAGGTTTGGAATGCTATCCCAAGCGATAGTCTGTGGTTAGACTTATTGCAAGCATTCCTCCCATATTGTATGCACATGAAATACCACCCTTAGGTGCTAGATTGTGCCTGGGCATGAGTCCAATGTCCACTGTGCTATTGGAACCAATCTACAACCAGCATCAGGGCAAAACCGGGTTTGTGTTGCTTGTGGTCTGCTTCAGTGAGGACCTAGGCTTGCAATTTCGGTTGGGATTGTTCCTATTGTAGTGGGTTGAAGACTGATTTGCATCTGGCTGTGAATCTCCAAAAAGTCTGAAATGTGTTCCAAATTAACGAGTAATCCTACATTAAAAACTTTACTTACCCCACAGTCAGACAACTGTGTGTTAAGATGAATGCCAGAGGGGATATGTCAACCTGAGCTCCGGCCTTCTTCCAGTGAAATCCGTCACTGTACTGTGCTCCCGCAGCCATCTTAAAGATCACCCCTGCATTCTTGGACGCTATTGGGCCACCTTTATTCCGCTGGCTGGTGTGGGAATCTCGCCCGGGGCGTGCAGGGGCAGCAGCCGGGCCGAAGCCCTGGTGTGTTTCCTGGCCCAGGCAGCACATGCAGAAGTCCCGGAAGGAACAGGTGAGTGCCGACTTCCATGTAGGCGCTGGATTGTCTGCCCGTGAGATGCTGAGCCAGGTGGGGCTTCCTGGCTCAATCATCCTGGGGCCAGAGAGTGAGGGAAGTTTATTGGGCCTAGTGGGGCCTTGAATACTGGGCATGGCCCATCCATTCTTGGCAGCCTACGTGGCGTAGGTTGACACCTACTGGTCGACCCTGCGGTACAACTTCCAGTGCGGAGGCTCCTGCGGAGGAACAAGAAGCTGTGGAAGAGTGCCGGTGGCTACGCAAGCCCAAATTACCACCTGTTGGGACATTTGGAGGAGCAAGCCTGCCAGGTCCGGCAGGCATCCCAGAGCCTGAATGCCATTCTGAATCTGCCGGGCCTCACTGTGGTTGCTGTCGTGCCCACAAGACGACACTAGGACCCTGGGGCTCAGGGTCAGGGGGACAGGGACACCGGACACCACATCCGGTCAAGGGGCGGGGGTCAGGGATCACTTGCCTGGAGGACCTCGGGGCGAGAGGTCAGGGGACCACGAGCGCGCCGTGCAGCTGCGCACCCATGTTCAAGAATAAGGAGATACTGAACACCCTACCGTCTCCTGTGCTTTCCTGGTCCACAACACAGCGACGCGACAACTGGCGACGAAGGCGGCGACATCGACCTGCGTAGAGTCATCTCGTCGGAAAAGGATCAGGTCGGTCGGCGTCAGGAGACTGGTGGCCAGGGTCAGGAGGAAACAGAAACGGCAAGACGAGAGAGCGCAGCGACGCGGGAGCCCACCCCGGCCGCTGCGAGTTAAGACTGCCTGCCCCCGGTAAGCGCTGTGTGTGTACGCGCAAAGATTGAAGATTTGCCGCGAGCTCTCGCGAGAGTCTTGGCGGCCATCTTAGGGTCAGGCGGGAGGACCAATAGGCGAGCCGCAAAGGCTTGGCGGCCATTTTAGGATCAGGCAGCACGTCCATTGGCCGCAAAAGACCGCGTGACCATCGGCGGCCATCTTAAAAGCAGGCGAACAAGCCAATAAGAAGGGAGATTGGCTCGGCGGTCATTTTAAGGCCAGGAAAATCGATCTGCACAAAAGAAGTGCCGATTTTCAAGACAAAAAAAGGCAAAAGTGCAAAATAAAGCACAGATAAAATAAAGGAAAGACACAAATGAAGAAATAAATACAGGCAAAAAAAAAGAGAGAAAGAAGGAAAATAAAGGCAACACAGAAGAGAAAGAAGGAAAGAAAAGGGGCACAAAGAAAAGAGAATCAAGGGCACACACAAGGAGAAGACAAAGAACAAAAAGGAGAACAAGGGAAAAGACAAAGAAAGACGAGAATAAAGGCAAAAAAGACAGAAATAAAGAAAATACAATAAAGGCAACAGAACATAGGAAACAAGGAGAAATGACAGACCCGAAACCAAGTGCGCAATACAGAAGACCACTGCCATTCAGCCTGTCTGAACCGCAAACGGGGATAAGATGGGAGAAATGGCTCCAGCGTTTCGAAAACTACGCGGACGCAACAGATGTCACGGCAGCCAAGAAACGAGGGCTGTTCCTAAACTACGTGGGCGATGAGGTCGAGGATCTGTTGGTGACACTGCCAGCTGCGGACATTGACACTTATGACAAGTTAACAAAGTGCCTGACAGACAAGTTTGATCCGCAAAGAAATGTCGATTTTGAGAGGTACAGTTTCATGATCGCTTTCCAACAGGCGGAGGAATCACTAGACAATTTCGCAACGAGGTTGAGGAAACTAGTGACTCACTGTGCATTCGACAAGTTTGATAACGAGCAGGCCATACGGCTACTGATCATCGCAGGCTGTCGGGACATAGATTTCCGAACAAGGATACTAAAAGAACCGATAACGTTGGAGAATATCCTCGCCCTCGGGAGGGCAGAAGCGCGAGCAACAGCACACGCGAAAGAAATGGAACGTGGCAAAGGAAGAGCTGGAGAACAAATTAATCGGATGGCGAATAACAACAACAAAACAGGAACTGGAGACAAGACAAGGGCGGCCAGGCAGGGAGGAAGCAACAAGAAGGAACGTGCTACAGATGCGGACTAGAGTTCCCACACCGAGGCGGCCCATGCCCAGCATTTGGCCAGACGTGCCGAAAATGCAACGGCCGAGACCACTACGCAAGTGTGTGTCAAGGGACACAGTTCAGAAATGACCGTGGAAGGACGAGTAGAGGAAGGATGCCGACGCGCAGACACATCAGGCATGTAGAGACAGGAGTGAGGAGTTCGTCCGCAGAATCAAGGGAAGAAGAAGAAGAAGAAAAAACGGAGCGGCTATACCTCATGACAGAGGTTAACACAGACTCAGAAGAAGAGGAAGAAGAATGCAACGAAACAATATGCCTGGTTGACAAAAAGAAAATAAAGAAAACGGAGTCAGTAACAATCAAAGTGGGACCACATGATACCACGTTTGTGTTAGACAGTGGCGCGACGTGCAATATCATGTGCGTCTCTGAATATGAGAAGATGAAAGTGAAGCCGGCTCTGAAGCCATCCCGAGTGAAAGTATTCACATGGGGGGCAAAGCGTCCAGTGATCAACTTAGGGAAGTTCAAAGAGGAACTACGATATAAGGATCAAAGGCTAACTGTCATGCCCCAAGCCCCCTCCTAGTGCGCTGGCCCTTTAAACATGCACTACTTAGGTGTCCTTAACCCAAGGAGCGACGCTTCACGTTCTTGCGTCTAGCTCCGTTGGGTTCGTTCCGGTGCCTGACTTCCTGTGCCTGACTTCCGGTTTCTCTTCGTCTTGGTGTCTGTTCCGTTGTGAGAGTCCTCGGCTCTGTTTGGTTCATTCTGAGCCTTTCCCGGCCGTCGCTCTCTTTTACACATTGCCTCCCCACCGCGCTTGTGTACATTCGACACGTTCAGTGTCTCTACGCAGTTAGACTGCATTGCAGTATTTCTCTTGTCTCGCCCGGCGGCCGGGTTTTACTCCGCCATCCGGCGAGATTCCCTTACCATACCCTTTGCCTCATTTCAGCTCCGCTTTTCAGCCGGGCTTTGCTCCGCTGAAGAGCCGGGCATCCTCCCTCTGTTTTTGGCCTCCTTGGTGTTCAGCTCCGCTTGTCAGCCGGGTTTTACTCCGCTGACAGGCCGGGCACACATTCTCCCTCACGTTGTCTTGCCTCACCGGGTTGCTCCGCTACCAGCCGGGTTTTGCTCCGCTGGCGGCTGGGTTGTTTACCGGTGAGCTCTATTTAGTTAGTTAGGTCTTTTCCTTTTCCCTGATCTTACCTATTCCTTGGGGTTCGTAAATACTGGTGTTTATTCACCTCATTTGGACTTGAACTATTGCGTGGACCAGTGAGGAGTGGGATACAGATTCATGTTCCAGAAAGACGGTAACAGCGCATTTCCGCGCTGCATATTATATTGTTATAAGTGTTACTGTATTTTGGTTCTGACTCCTTGTTTTGATCATCATAGATGTTGTTCTCACCATCAAGAATATTGACTATTGAATGCTTGTAATCAGGATATCCTTTGGGGTGTGCTTCGAGGCTGTTAAAGACAATAGAACAGAGTGAGCACGATATATTGTTAGTCCCTTACTACTACAAGTATACATTGGGTCCGTAGACTTATGAGGTTATTGTCTTCTTCACTGCAGCTCCAGTTATATCCCTTTCCAGAGGTTTTCACATATGCATTCAGGGACAGCAATATACAAACATCTAGGTATGTAAGGTTATGTCATAAACTTGGAAGTGTGATTGTCCTCTTCAGATTGAAGAATATAACTCTTTGCATTACAGTCTCTCCTGATTACCAAGTCCACACGAAGGTTGAGACGACCAGTCTGAAGACCCTCAACACCCACTTGTTACCCCAACCTTTCCTTGTTTTGTTTCCCTGTTTTCCCCTGGCTTGCCTCCTGTGCTCTAGTGCTTGATAGAGTAGTAGGCAGCAGGGGAAGGCTGTGGATTATACTTCGGAATCCTGACGCTCCTGCAGAATCGTCGTGTATCCTTTACAGAACGTGAAGCCCAAGTGGTTAGTTCTGCCCGAGCGTCATGGATCTCGAAGCGGTCACACTGGCGGATGTGGCAGGTATGTTGGGTAATCTGCAGGTTGAGACTCAGACATTGATGGCCCGAATGGACTCCCTGCAGAGACAACAGACTTCTAGTGCCACAGGAGGGGGGCCATCGGTAGTACAAGTGACTACTCCACATTCAATACCTCTAGCACCCCCTGAGCGTTTTTCAGGAGAAACAGCGCGATGCGCGGCTTTCCTCAGTCAATGCCAACTTCATTTCTCCTGCAAGGCTCAATGTTTTCCCTCCGACCAGGCCAAAGTAGCCTTTGTAATTTCTTATCTCAGTGGTTCTGCCGCTGATTGGGCTATACCCTTAGTAGACAGAGATGACCCCCTGTTACATAATTATGCAGCTTTTCGACGAGAATTCCGTAAACTTTTCGATAGACACATGTATACTCATTCTGCCGATACTGAATTATTGGAACTAAAACAGGGTACTCAGGATCTGGTGACCTATATTACTAAGTTTCGCCGGTTGGTGATTGAGTCCGATTGGCCGGAGGAAAAACGCAGTACCATGTTCTACAGGGGGTTGCGAGAAGAACTGAAAGATGCCCTGTCCCAGATAGTCGATCTTCCTACCTCTTGTAGTGCTCTCATAGACTTGGTGGTGAGGATAGATCATCGTTTGCATGAACGAAAGAAAGAAAAAGGGAAGCATGAGTATCGGTATGTTGCTCTGAAGGATAAAAAACCTGCCCCAGAAAAAGCCACGGAAGACAGCGAACCCATGCAGATAGGCATAGTCCGAGGTCCTCTGACTTCCGAGGAAAGACAGAGAAGACGAACTCTTCGGTTATGTCTGTATTGTGGGAAAGCGGGTCATTTCCTAAGGGAATGCCCAGTCAAACCCGCTCAGTCCAAGGTGTCGGGAAACTAGTCAGCCTGAGTTCTTGTGAGACGAGGAACTCAGGTAGGTCTGGACTAACAGTCTCTTCTTCCGACTATACGTACGCTCCTACTAACCATCTGTATATACCAGCATATCTCACACAAGGTACTCTTGGTTTACACGTATTGATAATGGTAGACTCTGGGGCTTCTGGAAACTACATGGACAGGGATTGGGCAAAGGAGAATATGATAACCGACACTAAGAAGGAGATTGCCAGTAATGTCACTACCATCGATGGCAGTCCCCTTCTTTCCGGTCCGGTTACTCATCACACCAACCCGATGCACTTGGTTATAGCTCCTGATCATCATGAGGATATAATGTTTGATTTAATTTGTTCCCCACAGTTCCCTGTGCTTCTGGGTATCCCATGGTTAAGGGCGCAAAATCCTGTCATCAATTGGGAAACATCCACTATAACCTTTCCTCCGGTGGTTCTGGGGCCTGTTGTAGGAGTTTCTCATAGAGAGGTACACACAGCCGAGGAGGGTAAGGAAGACTGTCCTGTTCTACCATCCTGTTACCATGACTTGCAAGCAGTCTTTGATGTACAGGAAGCGGAGGGTCTTCCGCCGCACCGTGTCTACGACTGCCGTATTGATCTCGAGGCAGGAGCCAGAATACCTTGTAGTAGAGTGTATGCACTCACTGAAAAGGAGAACGTGTATTTACGGGAATATCTTGACTCTATGCTTGAGAAAGGTTTCATCAGACCTTCGCGATCCCCGGCCTCTTCGTCCTTGTTTTTCATTCCTAAAAGGGAAGGGGGCCTGCGGTGTTGCATCGATTACAGGAAGCTTAATGAAGTGACCATAAAAAACCGATACCCTCTTCCTCTCATAGCCTCCCTCCTTGACAGAATACGCAATGCCCAATATTTCACCAAGTTGGACCTGCGGGGCGCTTATCATCTGGTACGAGTCAAGGAGGGAGACGAGTGGAAGACGGCGTTCTGCACTAAGTATGGTCTCTTCGAGTACCTTGTAATGCCCTTTGGGCTCTGTAATGCCCCAGCGGCGTTTCAATTCTTCATAAATGAAGTCTTGAAAGACATTCTTGATGATTACGTCATTGCCTACATTGATGACCTGCTGATCTTTTCCTCTACCTTGGAGACACACCAACAACATGTCCGTAACGTGTTAGAACGGTTACTGAACAATCAGTTGTACTGCAAGTTGGAAAAGTGTACTTTTCACACTCAGGAAGTTCCGTTCCTAGGATATATAGTTTCCCCTGGTGGCCTGCGCATGGATCCCTCCAAGGTGGAGGCTGTATTGGCATGGCCGGCTCTGCGGACGGTTAAAGAGGTCCAGAGTTTTATAGGTCTGGCCAATTTCTATAGGAGATTCATTCGCAATTTCTCGGACTTGGTATCGCCCATAACCTCTTTGTTGAAAAAGGGGGTTCCTTTTGTCTGGTCCGGTGAGGCAGAGCGATCCTTCCAGATGCTTAAGAATGCATTCACTAGTGCCCCGGTGCTGCTTCATCCCGACCCTGCTCTGCCCTTTGTGGTGGAGGTAGACGCCTCGCAAGTGGCAGTGGGAGGTGTTCTATCTCAGGCGGATGCAGCGTCCGGTGAGTATCATCCAGTGGCCTATTACTCGCATAAACTCTCCCCTGCGGAATACAATTATGCGGTTGGGGACAAGGAACTCCTGGCCATCAAGAAGGCATTCGAAGAGTGGCGGCAGTATCTCCTAGGTGCAAGACACCCTGCGGTAGTCTACACCGATCATCGCAATCTCCAATATCTGAAGTCAGCGAAAGCACTTTCCATGAGACAACTGCGTTGGGCTCAGTTCTTCAGTGAGTTCGACTTCACTGTGCAGTACAGACCAGGCAAACGTAATGGGAAGGCAGACGCACTTTCACGGCTGGGATTCGATACTCCTATCGATCCCATTGAGCCTACATCGATTATCCCTAGAAGGAAAATTGTAGGAGGCACTAGGTCGGAGGAGGAGTTCTTGGTACAAGTCAAGTGTAGTCAAGCGTCAGCAGACATGCAGGCTCTAGTGGGTTCACAAGACACGACCAAGAAGGGAGACCTCGTGTGTGTACAAGGGGGAGTGGTTATACCGACAAAGAACCTCCAAGACCAGGTTATGCAGTGGTATCATACACATCCCATAGCGGGCCATCCAGGGATTAAGAAGACCATTAGTACTGTGCGTGAGCGCTATTGGTGGCCTACCATGTTGGCAGACATAGAAAACTTTGTGAAGACCTGCTATGTGTGTGCACAGACTAAGGTTTCTCGCCTCAACCCTGTAGGCCTTCTCATGCCATTACCTCCCCCTCCCGGTCCCTGGCATACAGTGTCCCTTGATTTTATAGTGGAACTACCGCTCACCAAGGCAAAGAACACTACGTTACTGGTGGTGGTGGATATGTACACCAAGATGGCTCATTTTGTACCGTTACAACGTCTTCCCACAGCAGCAGAATTAGCCGCCATATACATGCAACACATAGTGCGGCTTCATGGTTTCCCATCTGCATTAGTTTCCGACAGAGGAGCACAGTTTGTGTCAAGGTTCTGGAAGAGTCTGTGCTCTTTGCTTCAGATAGACGTCCGTCTGTCCTCAAGTCACCATCCACAGTCAGATGGACAGACGGAGAGAGTCAATCAGTGTTTTGAGCAATACATAAGGAATCAGGTGTTGCAGTCTCCAGTGGACTGGGATGAGTTGGTTTGGTTGGCAGAAATCTCATATAATAACAGCACGCATTCCTCTATTAAGATCTCTCCGTTCTTTTGCCTGTATGGTTATCATCCTAAATTGCTGCCCTCTGGTGGTTCCTTAGATTGTCCAACCCCTGCTGCTGCAGATAGAGTAGAAGAGTTACATGAAATACAGAGGAAGGCATTGGAGAGTCTTGAGATGGCCAAGGTGAGATACACGGAGGGGGCAAACCTACACAGAAGATTAGAACCCATATACACACCAGGAGATGAGGTTTGGCTTTCCACTAAATACATTACTCTCGGGGGTCCACGCAAGTTCAATCCCAAATACATAGGTCCCTATAAGGTGGAAAAAATAATCAATCCTGTTGCCATACGATTACTACTTCCGCCTTCATTCAGGATTCATCCGGTTTTTCATGTTTCCCTACTAAAGCCGGTTGAACCAGGGACTACTCTGCCAGCAAAACCTACTCCGTTAACTCTGCAGGACTCGGAGGAATATGAGGTTGAATCAATCCTGGATTCCCGTAGAGTTAGGGGTACGGTTCAGTATCTGATTCACTGGAAGGGATACGGTGTGGAAGAACGTACATGGGAACCCTTGTCTAACGTCCATGCACCCAGACTGTTAAGGGCTTTCTATAAAAGATACCCTGACAAGCCAAAACCGGTTGGGGGTTGTTGTGGGGGGAGTATACTGTCATGCCCCAAGCCCCCTCCTAGTGCGCTGGCCCTTTAAACATGCACTACTTAGGTGTCCTTAACCCAAGGAGCGACGCTTCACGTTCTTGCGTCTAGCTCCGTTGGGTTCGTTCCGGTGCCTGACTTCCTGTGCCTGACTTCCGGTTTCTCTTCGTCTTGGTGTCTGTTCCGTTGTGAGAGTCCTCGGCTCTGTTTGGTTCGTTCTGAGCCTTTCCCGGCCGTTGCTCTCTTTTACACATTGCCTCCCCACCGCGCTTGTGTACATTCGACACGTTCAGTGTCTCTACGCAGTTAGACTGCATTGCAGTATTTCTCTTGTCTCGCCCGGCGGCCGGGTTTTACTCCGCCATCCGGCGAGATTCCCTTACCATACCCTTTGCCTCATTTCAGCTCCGCTTTTCAGCCGGGCTTTGCTCCGCTGAAGAGCCGGGCATCCTCCCTCTGTTTTTGGCCTCCTTGGTGTTCAGCTCCGCTTGTCAGCCGGGTTTTACTCCGCTGACAGGCCGGGCACACATTCTCCCTCACGTTGTCTTGCCTCACCGGGTTGCTCCGCTACCAGCCGGGTTTTGCTCCGCTGGCGGCTGGGTTGTTTACCGGTGAGCTCTATTTAGTTAGTTAGGTCTTTTCCTTTTCCCTGATCTTACCTATTCCTTGGGGTTCGTAAGTACTGGTGTTTATTCACCTCATTTGGACTTGAACTATTGCGTGGACCAGTGAGGAGTGGGATACAGATTCATGTTCCAGAAAGACGGTAACAGCGCATTTCCGCGCTGCATATTATATTGTTATAAGTGTTACTGTATTTTGGTTCTGACTCCTTGTTTTGATCATCATAGATGTTGTTCTCACCATCAAGAATATTGACTATTGAATGCTTGTAATCAGGATATCCTTTGGGGTGTGCTTCGAGGCTGTTAAAGACAATAGAACAGAGTGAGCACGATATATTGTTAGTCCCTTACTACTACAAGTATACATTGGGTCCGTAGACTTATGAGGTTATTGTCTTCTTCACTGCAGCTCCAGTTATATCCCTTTCCAGAGGTTTTCACATATGCATTCAGGGACAGCAATATACAAACATCTAGGTATGTAAGGTTATGTCATAAACTTGGAAGTGTGATTGTCCTCTTCAGATTGAAGAATATAACTCTTTGCATTACAGTCTCTCCTGATTACCAAGTCCACACGAAGGTTGAGACGACCAGTCTGAAGACCCTCAACACCCACTTGTTACCCCAACCTTTCCTTGTTTTGTTTCCCTGTTTTCCCCTGGCTTGCCTCCTGTGCTCTAGTGCTTGATAGAGTAGTAGGCAGCAGGGGAAGGCTGTGGATTATACTTCGGAATCCTGACGCTCCTGCAGAATCGTCGTGTATCCTTTACACTAACGGAGCAGATACATGTGCTCAAAGACGACATCCCAGCACCATGCTTGCTGAGCAACGTCACGGCGCAAATGATGGAACTAATGGAAATGACATATCAGATGTCAGAAAAAAATGAACATTCTAAAAGAATACCCCAAATTGATAGAGGGTTTAGGAAAGCTGAAAGGACGGCAGATAACGTTGCACATAGACGAGACAATAAGACCAGTTGCGCAACATCACAGAAGGGTGCCCATACACCTACAGTCACAAGTCGAGGAAGAGCTGGAGGCCCTACTAAAACAGGACATCATAGAACAAGCGGATGGACCGACACCGTGGGTATCACCCATCGTGGCCGTCCCAAAGAAGGACAAATCGAAGATAAGAATATGTGTGGACATGAGGATCCCGAACAAGGCAATTGAACGTGAGCGACACCCTGGCCCACACCTAGACGACATGATTAGCTGTCTCACAGGCACGAGAAGGTTCTCGAAACTGGATCTGTGCAAGGGGTACCACCAACTTGAATTAGACCCTCAGTCGCGATACATCACGACGTTCTACACCCACCTCGGACTATTCAGGTACAAACATTTGAGTTTCGGGATCTCGTCGGCTGCAGAAATATTTCAGGAGACAATTCAACAAGTCATCAGGCCGGTCAAGAACAGCCTGAACTACAGTGACGATATCCTGGTGTTCGGGAAGTCGGACGAAGAACATGGCACGGCCTTAAGGGAGGTATGCTCACATCTAGAAGAAGCAGGTCTAACGCTAAATGAAGAAAAATGCGAACTGGGGCGAAACGAGCTAGTGTTCTTCGGTCACATATTTTCCAAAAAAGGAATGCGGCCAGACTGCAGCAAGGTAGAGACATTGGAAAAAGCAAAGAAACCCACAGACGTGGCGGAAGTGAGATCGTTTCTGGGGCTAGCAAGTTACTGTGCACGCTACATTAAAGACTTCGCCACCGTCAGCGCGCCACTGAGAGAACTGACGAAACAAGGCCAGAAATTTCAGTGGACCAGCGAGTGTGACAAAGGGTTCGAAGAGATAAGAAGGGCAGTGACCGCAGTGGATCATTTGGCATATTTCGACCCGAAGCTATGCACAGAGCTGATAGTGGATGCCAGCCCCGTGGGGCTGGGAGCAATATTAGCACAACATCAGCCCGGGAGAGACTCCCCTAGACACATCGTTGCATACGGGAGCAAGAGTCTGACAGACGTCGAGAAAGGATATTCAAAACCCGAAAAAGAGAGTCTGGCAGTGGTGTGGGCCTGTGAACATTACCACATGTTCGTATACGGAAAAACGTTCACGATCGTGACTGACCATCAGGCGTTGATAACAATCTATGGCAACCCGAACGCAAAGATACCGCCAAGAATAGAAAGGTGGGGAATCAGGCTCATGGACTACAATTTTAAAATTATTCACAAGCCAGGAAAAGAACAAAACCCAGCAGACTATGTGTCAGGGCACCCCCTGCCGCAGAACTCACAAGCGACCACGATGGCAGAAGAGTACCTGAACTTCGCACTGAAACTCAGTACACCGGCGACAATAACAGAGAGTGAACTAAATAAAGAAACGAAAGAGGACGCCACCATGCAGGAGGCGATGAGGATCACCAGGGCGCAGCGATGGAGACACATAAACAGCAACACCGGCGTAGGAAAAGGAATAGACAAAGAGGAACTGCTGGCATTCAAAAGAATAAATGAGGAGCTGTCAGAATGCGAAAATGGAACAATAATGAGAGGCATGAGGATTGTGATGCCCCAAACGCTAAGAAGAAGAACAGTGGATTTGACACACGAGTCACACTGGGGCATGGTAGCCACCAAAAAGATGCTGGGGGAAAAAGTGTGGTTCCCGGGACTTGACAGCATGGTGGAAGAGATGGTGACAAAGTGCCATGTATGTCAGATAACAGGACCACCGTCAAAACCAGAACCCCTGCAAATGTCCCCGCTACCACAGGCGGTGTGGACCGAGCTGGCCGCAGACTTCTACGGGCCACTAGAAACAGGAAGCTATTTTCTGGTTGTGATAGACGAGTACTCAAGATTTCCCCTAGTAAAGCCAGTGTCATCAACATCGGCGAACGCCACGCTACCAGTGTTAGATGACATCTTTGCAGCATGGGGCTCGCCGCAGACATTAAAAACAGACAATGGCCCACCCTTCTCAGGAGAAGAATTCAAAAGATTCATGGCGTACCTAGGCATACGTCACAGACAAATAACGCCACTGTGGCCACAAGCAAATGGGATGGCTGAGCGGTTCATGGGGACCATCAAAAAGGCGGTGCAAAGAGCAAAACTGACTCAAATTTCGATCGGACAAGCCCTGTGCCAGGTACTAAGGGATTATCGGAACACACCACATAGTTCCACGGGGAAGTGCCCCGCTGAACTGGTACTAGGGCGGGTGAGCAGAACGAGATTGCCGCAGATGAAGGAAGGACAAAAAGCGGAACAGAAAGACGTCGCCATCAGAGACAAGGGACAGAAAGCAAAAATGAAAGAGTATGCCGATCAAAAAAGGCATGCCACGCCTCATAAGTTAGAGGAAGGAGACATGGTACTCGTGAAACAGCGGCAGGTGAGAAAGTCAGACAGCGCGTTCGCAAAGGATCCGCTGAAAGTGGTGAAAGTGAAGGGGCCCCTGATCACCGCTGCTGCTGACCGACACCAGATCACAAGAAACAGCTCCCACTTCAAGGAGGTGAAAACAGAAGAAGAAGGGGACATGCCAAAGGAGGAACCGACGAGAGAGACCTGGCAGGAAGATCCACCACCCGTTGTTGGAGAACAGCGACCAAAGCGAGAATGTAAAAAGACGAAGAGACTGATCGAAGAGATGTGAGTGGACTCTCTCTCTCTCTCTCTCTCTCTCTCTGTCTGTACGATAATGCGCATGAGTCAAAAAGGACAAGTGGCAAGAAACTTTGTTTCGCAACAAGGGGGGAGATGTCGTGCCCACAAGATGACACTAGGACCCTGGGGCTCAGGGTCAGGAGGACAGGGACTCTGGACACCACATCCGGTCAAGGGGCGGGGGTCAGGGATCACTTGCCTGGAGGACCTCGGGGCGAGAGGTCAGGGGACCACGAGCGCGCCGTGCAGCTGCGCACCCATGTACAAGAATAAAGAGATACTGAACACCCTACCGTCTCCTGTGCTTTCCTGGTCCACAACACAGCGACGCGACAGTTGTTTGGGCCCAGCGGGAGACCAAACTTCATGGCAAGAATCCGCCTGCCCTGAGCGTCCTCCCCCTTCCCATAGCTGGAGCCCAGCATGAGCTCAAAATTAGCCCGGGGATCCAGCATGCTGCCTCCGCCCACCACCACCCGGCCTTGTACTCCTAAGGCCATCACCACCAGGGGACCCCTCCAGGCCCAAGACCATCACCTGTTAGTGCAACAGCTCCTGAAGTCTGGCTGAACTTCAGCAAGAAGTTCATGCTCTGTAAATATGTAATATATAATTTTCCAACCCTAATTGCTTCTTAAAATGTAATCTTGAGTGAATATGTATATATGTAATCTAACCATTCGTATCTGTAGACTTATGTTCGTACTACCATTCTTATGTGAATTTAGAGTGTATCTGTTTGTATCTTTTCTTTGAGTGAATTTCCAACTTGTATATAGGTAACTCTAACCACTAGTATATGTAGTAGACCTATGTACTTCCTACTATTCTTATGTGAATTTTTGTTTTTTTCCTATGGATTTTTTTTATGTAACTCGTGTACTCCGAAGTTGTGTAATGTTTCTCATTATGTTTCATTTCTGTTCCTATTGTGAAGCGCTCTGACGGCTTCGGGTAAAGTCCGTGGTATATAAAAATGCATAAATAAATAAAATAATAATAAATATGTTCAAATGTAATGTAACTGGTCCTTTTGTAACACGCTCTGACACCTTCGGGTAAAGTTCGCCCTATATAAAATTGCATTAACCCCTTAATTGCTGCCGTCGGCCAACGGTCGTCACGGCCACTACCTCCCCAGTGCTGCGCACGACCGTTGGACGTCCATTCAGCACTAGTTCCAATGGACAGCGCAGCACTGGGGAGGTTTATTTACAAGCTCTAAAGGGGTTAAATAAAATAAATCAATTTTTGAATCAGAACGTCAATAAAAACATGGTAATTACAAATTCCTGGGTTAGTAATAAATAATAAGAGTAAAGTAAGCAAACATTTTTAATTGGGGACGCTGTTAACAGTTCTTAAGAGGCAGGAAACGTCAACTATTCCTCCCTACTACCTCCCAGGCCTTCAAAAGGGACCTCAAAGTTCTCCTCCTCCAGAGACACCTCCAAAAGTAACTCACGTCCTCTTGCTATTTGTGAGGAAGACTTCCCACTACTGATAATTTCTACTTTCCATGACCATGGAAGTGCCTTCCCAGTGTATGCCTGTGATTGGAGGGTCTGCCTTTTTGCAGTATTTTCCATGTACTGGTGTTCGGTGCCCTTTTGTAACATGCACACACCACTCTGCCCTTGCAACACACGGCTGCTACCTCTCACATGTCTTTACCCTTGATACTTGCACAAGTGCCACCTGGCCCACGTAACGCTTGTTCCTGAGCCTGAGTGTCTAGCACCTATTGCAGGACTATACCTCTAATTATACTCTGTTTTCTCTTATAACTGCACACTTGTCACTTTCTTTTTCTCTTGTGCACTTTTGACTACCTCATGTATTTTGGTTGCTCACAATTTTTACTCAAGTATTTTGTTGGCTCACGATTGTCACTATTACCTTTACTACCTCGTGTATTTTGTTTGCTCACTATTACCTTATGTAAGTAACGTATGTTTTTGCAATCTGTTCTTTTGTAATGATTCTCATTATGTTTCATGTCTGTTCCTAATGTGAAGCGCTCTGACGCCTTCGGGTAAAGTCCGCGCTATATAAAAATGCATAAATAAATAAATAAATAAAATAAATAAACTATTGAAACAGCCTGAGCTAGAAAGTCGTTCTGCAGCACGTGGATGGTTCAGGTTCACAAGGCGTGCACGGGCGGTACTGGTAAGCTGCTCTGATGTGGACTTCCTCCGCTAGGGGGCGTCAACGGTGCTTTGCGCTACACTCCAGAGCGACAGTGGAAGCACAGATCTACCAGCTCTACCGCAGCCTTCGCTATTACCGCACCAGCAGTGACCGCACGCACAGCATGAGGGCAGTCATTCAGCGAGTCACCGCAGCAAGAGTCTGAGTCACAGGTCAGTGAGCACAGGGAGCCTACAGGCTAAAGATGCCCACGCACCTCCAGCTGAAAAGCATGATTAACAATGCACCGGCCATAGACAGCGAGAGCAGACTGTGGCTTCTAAATGTTTATGTCTTCTCCACTAATGATTAGATTTTGGCGGCCATTTTGAAAATAACTATTTTGCTATAAGTACAAGGAGGATCAAGTACGAACTCACATTTTATACTCCTTTTTTAATCTCTGACAAGGGAAACTGAACAAAAACATTTTATTTTAAATGAACAAGTAGACATTTGTTATTCTATGTTAAACTTGATTACAAAATTAGCACGCACAAGTAGGTTAAAAACCTTCAGTGTACTACGTTTCAAAATTGACATGCTGACATAGTATGTTCAGAATAGGCTTGGAAACCCAAGATCGTAGAACAAAGTCTCCGGTTCATGTTTCTTGGACATGCCGTACAATCTGAAGTGCTTTTTTTCCTTCTTCTGTTTCTTTAGATCTGACACTTCCTTATTTCTCTTTGATGACTCGTTAAGTGCGAAAGCTTAGAGGCCTGGCGGTCATAACGCAAACAGCAGGGTCTTTAATGGTTGTACTGGCAGGGACTTTAAAATACTGCAACCCTTCTAAAGTGGGAGTTATCCCTTCTATGTTATCAGCTCTATAACTTTCAGTGACATGGTTGAGGGAAACGTGATTCGTATTGCGTGGGGAAAATAGTACTAGCAGCATTCAAGTTTTTACAGTCTCTCGCCTGCAGTCAATTTATAGGTGTTCGTTTTCGAATGACCTATTTTCAACCAGGCGCACAACTAACTAGATCCAAGATTGAGGGTGGCTGGGGCGGGGAAGGTGTTGTATGGAAAGCTAAGATTTTGAATGGGTGGGGGCATAGTCATCTTCAAACCTGGAGTTATAATTACTCGTGAGAACTCTCTTGTCAGCATGAAGTGTTGTGTTTTAATACTCTGGGCTAATATACCAGGCAGGAAGAGGATCTGTTTGTGTGACAGTCCGTGGCAAATGGGGTCGCCTAAACAGAGATGGTCCAGTTGAATACAGTTTACAATATCTTCCACAAGCTCTGTCCTAACTCTTAACTACCCCATATATTTTAGACAATTGCTTTGCTGCTTAGGCATACTTCGTTAGTTAAGTTCTCTTCATAATATATTTAACACCATACAGCACCTTTAAATTGCGGAATAGAATACCAGTGAATAATTTAACTGACTTGCTGTTATGGGAAGGATAGTTTGTGTATAGATCTTATTTAACATTCTATGCCGACTCTGTTGTACTACATGATAACCATAGGTTTTAGCTCTCGTCAAATATTCTTGATTGTGATGTGATTAGGCACTTGAAAAGCCTAAACTCATCCAAGTTTAGATAGATGTTTGCTGTAAACAATACAACGCAAATAAACCAAGCACAAAGTGTCAGTATAGTGCCCTTAAAGAAAATACAGATGCCCCAACTTGAAACTGACCCAAGCACGCCGGTAGCTGGCGAATATCAAATATTACCACAACGTGGCAATACCTGCTGTCAGTTCGTGAAGAATAACTTATTTACAACTCAAGCTTGTGAAATGTATACCCGTTTTAATTATGGCACGACAAGTGTGTTTCATCATCATTCTTGAGCAAGGCAAACAAATCATGCATTAAGGCTCCTTTCGGGGAATGATATGTAGTGGCATATCAAAGACCTTGCAGAAGTAATGGTATATGCATAAAACTTGCTTTTAACAGGAGAGTTGGGACTAAATAAGAAACACAATTGAGTATTGTTGCAGACATGCTAATGTGTACTGTGTAGCAGGAAGCAGGAAAGTGGAGACAATAAATAGGCCATGACAATCTAATTCTAGCCTCACTTACCTCATAGAGATATAGGACTATCTATTCTCATATGGAAACAGGTACTCTGACAGTAAACACCTGGACTTATTTTTTTTTTTATTTCAAGCACTGCCTGCCGTCTAACAGAACATTCTCCCTTTAACCATCCTAAAGCATTGTGAAATTCATGATTCCTCTAACCAAATGGTCTGTGTCCCCCCAACAGCCCTGTTCCTCCTCTCTACCTATGTGTCCTGTTCACCTGCATTCACACAGCAAACCGTACGTCACAGGGGAACGTTGGGTCCCACCATTGACATTGTGGAGCAGGTGGTCGGTCTCCTGGCTCTCAGGGGCGCTCTGCTCTCTGCATTCCCTATTTTCTCTTGAATAGTGCTTGTATTTCGAATTCTGTTTCTCCAGTTCCTCTCACTATCACTCTTCACATCTACTTCTTTCCCTCTCATCTTTCCTTCTGTCTTTTCTGTTTACCAGCATTATTTTTTTTCCTTGCCTACGGACCTGTTGGTTAGTCACCTGGGGCTGACTATCCGTGGAGCACTATTTCTTCTGTCATGAGGAAGACCACTCCATTCCACTCTTGAGGCTTCTTCCTTATTTGCTCTAATTTGTCTCACCCTTTCCTCTTTCTTGGTCTCCCTTTGGTCGCCTTCTGACCCCTTCAAGTGTTTTGAGGTGACCATACTGATGCTTAAAGAGTTATATTATTGATTTTTCTACTATTAGGACAATGTATGTGATCCCCACAGGAAACTAAACAATCAAATAATGTAATAGAAAAATACATCCCATCATTTTTCATCACACTTCAAATGTTCATGTGAGAGTAGATTTCTTAAGTGGACTCCTCGTGGTTTTTGCTCCCAATATTTCAAATACATTCAGAAATGTGTCAAAGATAACTGGAGGAGGTGCAGATTGCCACGTCACCATACCTTCTGCCAGCAGCAATTTCATAGTTCCAGAACTCTCTGGCTGTTATCATCCCTGCCAGGAGTCCGCCCAAGAGCTGAATAGTTGTCTGAGTGAGCACCCAGTACTCAGGATGGGCATCCAGGACACAGCAGGCATCCCGGGCCCTCCCACGATGCCTGCTGCTACCAGTCAGTTCATATATGCATAGCTGTCTAACAGGAGGATCCGTACCTGTGGTGCTTCCAAGGCATGGCAGTGGTGCCTCTATGGCAATCCTCCATGTCATGACTACCTCTAGCAATGCTGTTCCAAGTGAATGCACCCTAATATGGATACAAGTGGCCAAGAGCTCATGCTTTAATGTTGATAGGATGGAGGCCCCCCATAACCAGATTTTATAATGTAGGGCTGTTGACTGCCGGTGAGCATAGCACCTCGCCTATCCAAAAGGGAGGGGTCATCACCATAATCAGTAAGAAAGGGAATTTCCAGGTACACAACAATGTCGCAGACAATAAAGGGAGGAGGCTGCTCACATCTATCAAAAGGGGCGACGAAACAATACACATAGCAAACATCTACGGGCCAAACGCGGTGGACAAGGAATTCTGGGAGGAGCTAGAGAGTGAGCTAAGCAGGATCCCACTGGGCGAGCTACTAATCACGGCAGGAGACATGAACCTAGCGATGGATAATGCCACAGACAGACACCCACACAGACCCAGCCACACCTCACAAGAACAGAACACACTCAAAAACCTATGCACCAAACTCGCACTAGCGGACCCGTGGAGGTTACAAAACCCTAGTGCCAGAGAATACACCTTCTATTCGCACCCCCACAACTCATATAGCAGGATAGACTACATACTCATGTCCGCCACACACACACACCTGACAGACAAAACAGAGATAGGACCCATAACAGTCTCAGACCATGCACACATATCCCTCTCCTTAAGTGGCAAACACAACGAAACACCAAGCAGGAGATGGCGCCTCAACAGTGACATACTCGAGAACCCCGCTAACATTATAGAAATAGAGGTAGCGATCAAAGAATATCTCCAGTACAACGACACAGCAGACACAGAGGCAGCAACACTATGGGACGCGCTTAAAGCAACAATAAGAGGGAAACTCATGAATATCAAAGCACGCATGAACAGAGGTAGGAACAAAAAAGTCAAAGAACTGGAGGAGCAGATTAAGGAGTTAGAAAGGAACCACACGGCCAACTTAATGGACAGGAACACACTCACAACACTCACAAAGAAAAAATATGAGCTAAACAGAATCCTAAGCGAGAGAGCATCCACTTGGATCAATAAATATAAATCCATAAACTTATGCTCGGCTAATAAAGCAGGGAAAGCCTTAGCGGGCTACCTGAAAGCCAAGCAAAGGCAGCACTCAGTCGCGGCAATTACAGACGCTGACGGCAAGACACACACAGCGAATAAACAAATCCTCGAAACATTCAGGAAGTTCTACAAAGACCTATACACTGGCGATACATCGCTGGGGGCAGACGGCGGGGCAAGCCTGCTAGAGAAGCTCGACTTACCCAAAATAAGCGACGAACAGAGAGAGGCCCTAGATCAAAACATTACCAAGGCGGAGGTAGGGAGGGCCATAGACTCACTAAAACCAAACAAGGCCCCAGGTCCGGACGGCTTCACAGCTACCTTCTATAAACAATTCCAACCGTTACTCAAAGACACGCTAGTCAGAATATTCCAAGCGTGTGCGGAGAAAGGCAATATGACAGACTCAATGGCAGAGGCAAACATTATCGTTATCCCCAAGGAAGGGAAAGACCCCCAGTTCCCACACAACTACAGACCAATTTCTTTAATTAACGTGGACTGCAAAATCTACGCTAAAATCATAGCAGCAAGACTAAACGCACATCTCCCCTCTCTCATACACAAATCTCAGGTGGGCTACCTGGAAAACAGACTCTCGCAGGACAACACCAGACTGCTATGCCATCTAATCAACCGCACAGCCAACAGTGAGGAAAAGGCTGTCATGATCGCATTGGATGCAGAAAAAGCCTTCGATAGAGTCTCATGGCCCTTCCTTAACCAATGCATGCTCAAGTTTGGCTTTGGCGAGAAATATAAGGGCATGGTCATGGCCCTCTACAAAAAACCCCGGGCCCGAGTGGTGGTGAACGCAGCTACATCGGACACACTCGCACTAGGTAGAGGGACAAGGCAGGGATGCCCCCTCTCACCGGGACTATTCCTGCTGACCCTAGAACCACTCCTCCACATGATCAGGTCAAACCCCCGGATCACGGGGGTGCAGATAGAAGGTCAAGCTTTCAAACTAGCTGCATACGCGGATGACATTCTGATCACCACAAACAACCCACAAGCGTCAATTGTGGCACTCGTGCAAACAATAGAAGAATATGCACATGTCTCAGGATACAAACTTAATAGGGAGAAATCCGAATGCAAACCTATGAACTGCCACACCACCAAGGCTGTCCTGGGCACGTCCGGCCTGGCATGGCAAACGAAACCCCTGAAATACCTAGGCCTCCTCTTCGGTAGGGACCTAAGATCAACACTAGACCACAATGAAGAAGCGATGTTAAAAAAAATTAAGTCCAAGCTAGACACGTGGGGCCCCAAATTCATAAGCTGGTGGGGAAGAATTGAGACAATAAAGATGATGGTCACCCCCATGCTAAACTACCTGCTCTCCATGCTGCCTCTCACACTCACAACAGATTTCCACAAACACATAGACAAAAGCATCAACACGTTCCTCTGGGGAGGGAAAAAACCAAGAATCAGCTTAGCAAAACTCAGACTTAAAAAAGAACAGGGCGGACTGAACCTCACAAACTACAAGGCCTTCCAGACGGCATGCCTTGCCAAACAGGGTATACACTGGATAGCCCCCACACCAGAATACATGCCGGTATGGCTGGACCTGGAACGGAGTATTTTAGGTGGTGCAGACCCAATTATGGCCCTCACGGCACACAAGCACCCAGAGGCCAAAAACGCAATAATCCGCAACACAAAGACAGCGCTGCTGAAAGTAGACAGGGAAATGGCAGTAAGTATCAAAGGCACCAAATGGGAATCACTGTGGCATAACACCAAAGTCACATACAAGGGAAAAACACTAGACAGCAAAGAATGGTATAGCAGAGGCATCACAACGCCGTCACAACTAGAAGCAGGTAACAATCCACTCACCTACAAGGCACTACAGCAAACAACCTCCCCACCAAACAAGGAGTTCTACGAATTCCTAAAAATCAAAGCAGCTATCACCAAAGCAAACCTCTCGAAACTGACACCCACCATCATACAATACGCACAAAACTTAAACAAGACAGGCCACCAAACAGCGCAAATTTACAAGCTAATCACTCCACGCACCACAACTCTAAACAATAAGACACTGGCCTTTTGGGAGGAGACCATACATAGACCGCTAAACGAGGATGAAAGAGCCAGACTATGGACGACAGCGTCCAAAAACAAAATCACGCCACAACTAGCACAAACAAAATACTGGTTACTCCACAGGCTGCACTGGACACCAGCGAAACTAGGGAGAGTGGGAGCTAGCGAGAGCAACACATGCTGGAACTGTCAGAGGGCAACAGGAGATCTTTCTCACATGTTATACGAATGCCCCAAAGTCAAAACATTCTGGAACAAGGTCTACAACGTCATAGACACAGTCACAGGAAGTAACACGCATAGAGGACTAGCGGGGATAGCCACTGCCTTCCTAGCAACAGAACTTCAGTCCAAAGAAATACGAGACCTGGTCGATTTACTTCTGACGGCTGCGGTGAAAACGATCTTGGGTAACTGGAAGGACACCAGCAAAGCCACCTTCAAACGCTGGTTCAATTGGGTAACCTTCCTCCGGGGGGCAGACAACATCACTGCCAAGCAAAAAACGGCGAACCACACTGCCAAAGACAACATGTGGGTAGCCCTCGACACCTATATGGAGCAGTGACCCCCCCCCCCCTCCTTTTTCTTTCTCTCTTCCTTTCTTCTCTCTCTCTTGGCCCCACCAGGCTGCAACATTGCAAGAACAGTACAAGTACTACGAATGTTTTGCCTTTGTATATGGAAAAATTTACTTTCAATAAAATATTTTGAAATAAAAAAAATATAATGTAGGGCTGTTGAGATGAGAATACTACTTGCACAGTATACTGGTGCTTACCCCTACACTAAGTATCCTGGTTGCATTTGAAACTGTGACTCCTACTTTTCTCCCTTTTCTGTGTCGGAGGTGATGGGGCTTGCTGACATCCCTCATGTTAAGTTCCAATTCAACGTAACACCCTTGCCCATCCTCTGACATTCCCTGAACAGGTTGTGTGTCTATGTATGGTCGATTAGTGGAACACATATGGTAAGCACATTCCATTACAAATAAGACCAGTGGGATACATTTTGGATGGCTCTTGTTATAGCCTGATAAAGAGAAGCCACCCCCCGTATTAAAATTGAATTCGTGTATGAAGGCCATTAATACAACATTTGTTTTAAATGCAATCATTTAGAAGTAAATTTACATATTTGCAGGGGTATACAATTCAAAGATCCTGCTATCACAACAAAAGATTTAAGAATATTTACATTTAAGGATTTAATAACTCACGCCAAAAATTGACAGTTTCAGTTGGTGAGATGGTGCAGTGTGTGACAGCGCAGTGAAGGTGAAAATAAGTGAAACATTTGTCCAAAAGAATGTACAGTGAGCATAAACAAAACATAGCTGCCAAGGTTTCAGATTGCTTATGTGTGACATTTTCTTAAAATCTGTGCAATTATGAGTGACATTTCAACGATTATGAGTGACACTTTATCGCAAGTGAAATCAAGCAATGAAGATGAGGGAAACCTATAAATATCAGAAATTACACCCATTTGAGCAACAATAAACTCTAAGGAGATCTTAAAACTACTGCATAGCACCTGAAATGGAAGACCACTAACCGAAGACAGACTGCGTGACTGCAGTTCGCAGTAACAGAGGGCAGGAAGGCACTACAGTGCTCACCAGATGATCTCGTTGATCTGATCATTCATGACCACACGCTTGCCTAAAAATCTGATTTTATAGCATAGCTGCCAAATTTTCAGATTGCTTACGTGTGAGATTTCCATGGTTTTAGTGTACTTGTGAGTGGCATTCTACTGCCCAATGTGTGGCAAAATGAGTGGCACTTTCTCACCAGTAGAAAAAACAATGAAGTCCATATTGAGAGTTAAATATCACAAATCACCACCTTTTGGACAACGAGGAGCACTAACCAGACAATATTGTCCATTTTAACACCATTAATAGACAATCAGAAGTAGCCTGACCCACTCAGTGCATCCTAACTCCATTGACCGGATCGGAAACAGCCAGGGCCAGCCCAGTGTGTTGGAACCCTACACACTTCCAGCAACTCTACCCCTGCACTCTGACCCCCCTTACCTCCATCAGAGCCATCTCAGCCAGTTGTATTTCATTCTAGCTCCATTTGTATCCACCAGAACTAGTGTGACCATGCCCAGTCCCTTCGGAACCGTTTAACCCTCAACAGAACCATCCTGGCCCTGCCCAGTCCCATATAGTAGCCCTTTCCAAGTATGATTCAATCAGCCCTGCCCAGTGCATGCAAACAACATAGCTATGCAACACAGTCAGTTCAAGCCAATCTGGCCTCAGATACGACAACCAGAACCAGCCTATAGAGTTGGTACCTGGCTGTTTTTTAATGTGGCTGATTACGATTTTAATGTCTCAGCACAAAAATCACCGAAAGCTGGCATTTTTTCCCTTATCAGTGCACATTTAAAACAGAAAACATACGAGTAAAAAGCACTGAAAAATGTGTGGAAGTGCTGCTTTGATGGTCCGTGACTAATAAAGTAATAAACGTCCTGTTTATCATGTCTAGGCCTTTAGAAAATCTTTAAACATTAGAAAGTGTTGGTATTATTCCCAGGGAAAGGTGGCAGCCGTACAGGCCTATCCCAAACCACCTTATCCCATTCACAGCACAGCTCAACTGTGACAAGTGCCTCAGTGCCTAACTGCCAGGATGAGCGCCAGCGTGTCTTCATTGGGCTAGGAGCGACCGGGCGGTGCTCTTCTGTGCTGAATATTGCACGAAGAGTAAGTCCAGACTTCGTGGGACCTGCCTTGCTTTAGAGCCTACAGGGATTAGTCCGATGCTGCTAAAAGAAGGCTGCCACCCACCACCTTAGACCTCACACTGTGTGTGAGTCCTGGGACCAATCACCATCCACCTCATCCCAGAATGTGACTGCCGGAATATAACAAAGGCAATGAGTGCATATTGTTACAGCCAGAGAATTCGTCAAGTACTTAGGCTATTATTTTATCTCGGTTGTAATTTTAATGGCATAAACACTTCAAGAGTTTTGAGCAACTATTAGAACAAGACAATGAAGGGAGTTGTGATAGCGATCCAATTAGTAAAATTAATATTTGAATAAAGATATTATCACTGATGAGGCAATCAGCCTGGGTGAATTCTTCCATTGTTGATATTTGTTGTGTAGCAATGAGCAATTTGTTGAACATAAAATTAAGAAAAACATACAAAAATGAATGAAAACGTATGTGTCCAGTTTCAGCATTATTTAAAATGCACTTCTTATGCTAATTGGAAAAAGGTATATAAACAGAGAGTGTAATGGAGTCCGTTTTCTTTTTCAACTATACGTTTTGAAAAGTCTCTACTGCAGCCGAGTTTTTGTCAACTCTCTTGCCACAAATTATATGCCACCCAAATGCATCCTTATCTCGGCCTAGCCTGGAAGTGTGTGGGGATGGGGGTTGGAGCAGGGCGAATGTCTCATCTGCTGTGCAGTCCTGTAGTAGATTGAGATCGCATACACGCTGATAAAGATCAATTCAAAATGGTCAGGCGATTTCAGTTGATGTTTCCTAAGTTAAATCTGCCCGGCGTAAAAACGCCTCTAATACCATACGAAGTTATTCAATAAAGAGGCAGGCGCTGGAGACAGGAAGACAGGAAACAAGTTTATTCCGACGGAGTAGAACACATCAGATCAGACAACAAGGTATCGTCTCGAGGTGCTCTCTCAGCCTCTTTGAGACCTGGTCTTTTATACACTGGTTTAAGACATGTGAACGTTCTTTATTACAACAAGGGCATTGTGAAGTATGAGAACGACATCCCCGGCACCCCCCAGTTCCGGCCCATTCCAACACATGACAACAGTAGAGGCCCTTTCCCCTCATATGATCGGGAGGGGGCTATCACGCAGCTGAGTGTTCTGCCGATTCCTTTGGAATGTGTGCGCCTGATCGAATCTCAGGGGGTGGGGAGGTCATGATCAATAGTGGCTCCTTTCAGGAGAGGCGAGTGCATACAGTAGTGGGCAATAAACTGTATCCTCGGGCTAAAGGGTGACCAGCGGTTCGTACAGGCAGTCGGGCTCAGAGGAAGGGGTCATCAAAGGAGGGGTATTCATGGACGGAAAGGAGGTGTTGGTCAGGCGCGGGGTGTGATTCCCTGAGACAGAGTCATGGGAGGGGAGGGTTCATGACTTGTGCATGTGAGTGCGGGGGCAGTCAGGGTGCGCGGGGAAGGCTTGCAAGGTTCAGGGAAGTGTGCTGACGGGCGATCGTGAACAGGGAGACCATGGTACCTAAAATGGCTGTCGTGTATGCTCATACGTGAGTCTGCAAGATGGCGTAGATGATGTTCAGTACACGAACTAAAATTCCACAGTCCTCCCTTTAACATGTCTCGCCAGCTTGTCAGTTCGGATCAATCCCCATGAGACCACGCACCTCTATCTCGTATAGGGGACTCATGTGCACAGTTTTAAAGTTCAAAGTCTTTGGGCACATACAGTTGGAAATGAGTGCACATAAAGGTGGTAAACATTGAATACCTAAGCAACACCCACACAGTATCATGATTGGTATCAATATAAACGTAAACAATCTCAATCCCCAGTCCTTCAAAGTGTCCCAGAACCAGCCTCCAAGCGACCATCCTTCCTGCTCCTGGTGAACCTCCGAGGACAGTCTGTGGAGGTGTTCGATTGCTTTGTAGACTGAAGGTGAGTTATCTGGCACGTAGGTGCAACAGCTGGAGCCGATGATGCGGCATGCACCTCCACGGTCGGCCAGAACCACATCTAGAACAAGGCGGTTTTGAAGAGCCACCAGGCGGACTGCCTGAAGCTCAGCCGTGTTGTTAGCAAGGATGCCAGCGGTGATGTTAATGGTTGTTTCTACTGCCTGAGTCAGGTGTCGGATAGCGCGGCTATTTGCCATTGGTCCCCACAGAGGAACAAGTCCCTTTGCTGCATCCAGGAACTGTGCTCCGGTGGAGTCGGCTTGTTCAACATCTTCGGCGCGCTTTTGCCGGTGGTGGTAGGCTGAAGCCACATACGTGGGAGGAAGAATGAAGGCGATGTAGCACGTACCCCTCCAGCCTTTTGGGAGCCAGGTGTAAGCTTTGGTGCCACAAACAAAGTACATATTCGGGGAAGCAACAAAGGAGGGGGGGTCAGCTGAGACCAATGTTTTAGTGATGCGACAAGAACTGTGACCCACCAGCTGCGTTCCTTGTCCTTCGAGGCATACGAGTCCTGTGACATTGATGACAGACAGGGCCACGGTCAGGGTGGCAGCCGTTTGTTTCCGCAGGTGGGAGAAGGTGGGTCTGGCTGGATTGTGGAGCACTTGCATTTCGACCCTTTCTTTGGCAGGGATGTTCGTAAGGAAGGTTGAACCTGAAATTGCAGGACAAAAGGGAGCAGATGTCTTTCCTGTTTTGTTCAGCCAGAACCCATAGTAGAAGTGTGACACTGTTTGACCAGAAGCGGCGTTGTCCTTGTGGCTTTCCTGCATGAGGATCAACCAGGCGAGGCAGGATCCGTGAACTGAGAAAGGAGAAGGGATGAAGGGGATGGAGTGTCCGGTAGCATGTGGGAGCAACCCACATATCCAGCAGTTCGTGGCATTTGCAGCAAGGTTGTGCTGGTGCAACAGTTGTACGAAGGAATTGTTCCAGAACTCCTTACGCCTTTCTCGGAGCTGAGGTGAAAGGGTGATCAGGTGGTGCTCTTTCATGGTGGTTGGCTGGACAGTGGTTGGCAACATCTGGTGAGCGGGTGTGCTTTCCTCCAAGATCCAGAAGGAAGTCATGAGGAGGAGGCAAAAGAGGAAGACAATGAAGAAAGCGATTGTCTTTGATTTGTGCAAATTATCAGTCTTTGGGTTCCTGTAGCGGGTATTTCCTGTTGCTTCCGACGTCTTCTTATCTGGCGCTTCCATCATCTTCTTATCTGGCGCTTCCATCATCTTCATCTTCAAGGTGCTCGGTAGTGGGCAGAACCACAGACTTTGTTTAGCTTCTCTCCGGGTAACCCTTGGTTGCTTTGGGTCACCGTTCTGAGATTTTTAACTTAGTCAGTGGCCTACTTAGCCGAAGCTCCCTCCTTTCGACGCAGGAAATACCCTTCTCGGGAAGGCACAGTGGGATCAGAGTGTTTTGCAAGTTCAAGTGCCTCGGTATCAGGATAGCAGTTCAGTGATGGTCGGTCTTTGTTCAGGAGCTCTTCTTGGGTGCTGACGTTGTCTGTCGTGGCCAGGGTCGAGGAAACCTTCTTGCAGTGGTGTGCGTGCAGCCAGTTCTTCTTCCCCTCCACTCGAAGAGCCGTCCGAGTGGTGATCAGTACTTGCCAGGGGCCCGTCCACCGGGGGTCCAGACTCTTCGCTCGTTGAAAGTTCCGGACTAGGACGTAGTCTCCCGGTTGGATATCGTGACCGGGACCCCTGGAAGCATCGGGGATGGCCTGCTGCACCTGTTGATGAATGACAGACAACGTTTTAGTTAATTTGTATAAATAATCTGACAGCAGGACGTCGGGGACGTCGTGAATGGAGGTCGGTTTGGGGGCAGTCCAGAGGTTCATAGGCCGCCCAAACACAACTTCGTAAGGGGTCAAGTGGTGCTTAGTGGGAGTGGAGCGCATCGATAGTAATGCCAGTGGAAGGGCATCTGGCCACTTAAGTCCTGTGGTGGCCACTATTTTTGACAGTTTCAGTTTCAGTGTAGCGTTGTGTCGTTCAACCAGGCCAGCGGATTGGGGGTGGAAGACTGCATGGAACCTCTGTTTTACCCCCAACCCCTTCAGGATTAATTGGATAACTTCAGCTATGAAGTGGGGGCCATTGTCGCTCCATAAAATTCGACAAAGGCCGTAGCGAGGGAAAAACTCTTTCAGTAGTACTTTGGCAGTAGTCATGGCAGTGTTATCTCGGGTCGGATAGGCTTCCACCCATTTGCTGAAGGCACATACAATGACTAATACGTACTTCAAGCCTTGGCACCTCTCTAATTGGATGTAATCCATCTGGAGGACCTCAAAGGGGTGGTCGGGGATCCCAAACCCTCCCCGGGGTACCACAGTTCCTTTCCCGGGGTTGTGTTGTAGGCAGATAAGGCACTGCTGGACTAGGCGTTTGGCCGAGTCGGGGATCTTGTTGTTCTGCCAGACTTTGGAAATGAGTTCGATCCTGGGGGCAGAGCCTATGTGTGCAGGGGAGTGTGCCATTGTCAGTATGGGGATCAAATATGCATCAGGCAGCAACCATTTGTTCGTGTCTTTTGTCCGCCAGCAGCCTTCATCGTCCCTTAGACCCACCCGCGCCCACTCAGTCAGTTCGTGTGGTGTGCTGGCTGATTGGATGTCCCTGATCGTTTCCCTAGCGTCGGTCCATTTTTCTGCTTGTGACCTGGTCACATACATGCGTGTCGTTGTCCTATTCTCAGCTGTGGTTCGGGCAGTGATGTCGGCTAGTGCGTTTCCCTGTCCAACTAAATCTGTCACTTTCTTGTGTGCCTGGCATTTGATCACTGCTAATTGTTTGGGGAGAAGAACTGCTTCAATCAGGGCGGAGACTAAATCTCCGTGAAGGATGGGCGTACCGTGGGACGTCAGGAATCCCCTTTCCCTCCACAGGAGCCCAAAATGATGAACCACCCCGAAGGCGTACTGGCTGTCCGTGTAAATGTTTGCCGTGGTTCCTGCTGCTATGATATATGCTCGTGTGAGGGCAATTAGTTCTGCTGCCTGTGCGGATCGTTGTGTGATGCGAGCTGTTTCAACTATTGTTCGAGCTGTCGTCACCGCATAGGCAGCAGAAGTGGTGCCGTCTGGGAGTTTGATACAAGAGCCATCTACCCATAGTTCTCCATCAGGATCTGTAAAAGCAATGTCTCGGAGGTCAATTCTACTCCTAGTCTGTTCGTCCGTGAGGGTCACACAGTCGTGTATAGGGGGCACATCGGGGTCATTTTCGGGCAAGGGTAACAGTGTAGCAGGATTCAATGTCGTGCATCTCTTCAGGGTGATGTGGGATGCAAGTAGAGTCAATTCGTACCCTGTCAGTCGTGCACTAGTCAGGTGTTGAGTCTTGGTCTGGTTCAAAAGGGTGTCAACTGCATGGGGCACTAATATCGTGAGAGAGTTCGAAAGCACAATTCCCTCACTCTGGCGGATAGAGACAGCAGCAGCGGCTACTGCTCGAAGGCAGGCAGGTAGAGCTCTGGCGACTGGATCAAGAGTGGCAGAGAAGTAGGCATAAGGGCGTTGTTTGGCGCCGACGGGCTGAGTTAGAACAGACAATGCGCATCCCTCCCTTTCGTGAGTGAAGAGGGAGAAGGGCTTGGAGTAATCTGGTGTTCCTAGAACGGGTGCCGAGCAAAGGGCATCCCGCAACTCCTTAAAGGATGCTTGGCATTCGGGAGTCCAAGGGAGTGGGAACGGAACATCTTTGGTCAACAGGGAAAGTAGGGGTTTTATAATGAGACTGAAATTTGGTAACCATTGTCGGCAGAAAGAAGTAAGGCCCACTAATGAACGGACTTGCTTCTGTGTTTTTGGAATGGGGGTGTCTAGGATGGTTTGGATTCGGTCGGGCGTAAGTTTCCTCCCTTATTTGGACAGGAGATGGCCTAGGTATGTTACTTGGGGCTGGCAGAACTGCAGTTTCTTTTTGGAGACTTTGTGGCCATTCTCCGCAAGAAAGTGCAAGAGTTGGATAGTGGCTGTGATTGCAAGTGGAGTGGTGTCGCCGCCAAAAGGATATCATCAACATATTGGATCAACACCACTCCATCTGGTAGCTGGACGGCGTCCAGCTGTCTTTTGAGGGCCTGGCTGTAAATGCTGGGACTTTCAGTGTAGCCCTGGGGAGCTCTACAAAATCGATATGAACGGTTTTTTAAAGTGAAGCCGAAGAGATAACGGCTGTCTGGATGGATGGGGATAGAGAAAAATGCATTTTTAAGATCAATAACGGTGAAGGTGGTGGCAGTGGACGGGATGAGAGTCAGAATGGTGGCGATGTCTGAGACTACAGGGTACTGTGGCACCACCACTTTGTTGACTTCTCGCAGGTCGATGATGAAGCGGTACGCTTTCTCATCTCCCTCACCTTGCTTCTTAACAATGGGTAGGATAGGGCTATTGCAGACATTACTAACCACTTCCTCTACCACTCCTGCATCTACCAAGGACTGAATAATCGCTACCAATGCCTTCTCGCCTTCGGGCGATATCCGGTACTGTGGGAGTTTCGGGAGTATTGCATCTGGTCGAACAGTTATGTGTACAGGATCGATCATCATTCGTCCTACATCCGAGTCGTTTCTGGCCCATAGGTACAGGGGTAGGGTATCGAGCAAGGATAGGTCAGCATATGCTATGGTGTACATATGTTGTGCGGGGTAGGGTCTGGACATGCTCGGGTTGTCGTACAGGATGACTCGGACTCCATCCGGGGAACACCTTATAGTAGCGCGGAAATGTTTCAGTAAATCAATACCCATAATGGCGTCAGGGGAGTTGGAGGAGAGCAGAAACGTGGTGTCAGTGGGATTGTTTCCTAGGTCAAAGGAGATAGGTACAGACAGGGGATTAGTGGAGGGCGTTCCATCGAAACCTATCGAGGTAATGTGTGAGCCAGACAAGGGTGCCCTTGGAATCTGTCGTTTTGATAATACACTACGTGTCGCTCCAGTGTCTACCAAAAATGGAGACTTTGTACCCAGGACCTTAGCAGTGACGTAAGGACCTTGCTGGTCAACACAGAGCTCGACTGGATCCCTCCCTTGCCCCTGGCAGTCCTATGCAGAGTCGTGAGCATTGTTGTAGTCGGACTGTTGGCACTGATTCTGTCGGGGGCGGTCAAATGTGTTTGGTCTGCCAGGTCGGTCATTGGTGGTGTCGCGGGTCTGCCCTCGCCTCTGCCCTCCAGTTTTGGGGCTGTTTGCCATGTCCCTTGTAATCAGTTCCCGAAGGGCCGGGCATTGGGACTTCCAATGTCCAAATTCTTTGCAAAATGCACACTGGTTCTCATCGAGGTCGGTTCGTGGAGCACCAGGTGTGGGGTTGCGGTCTCTAGGGGGCGAATTCCTAGGGGCATTCGACTGGTAGTTTCCCCTATACCGTTCCCTTCCTGTAGTCACTTCATGTAATTGAGCAATCATCACTCGTTCCTTTAAGTCCTTTTTCTTTTTCTCATTCGCCCTCTCGTTCTCGTTCTTTTGGTGTTCATAATACTGAGCCATCTGAAGGATAGCTGCAGGTTTGGAGGCTCCCCAACTACTCTCACTCGTCTGTAACTTTTGGGAGACCTCTTGCGATAGTCCCTTTACGTAGTTTTGCACGAATAGGTGTTGTCCGGTTGCGGTGGTCATGTCTTGGCCACTGTAGTCGGAGAAAAACGTCTCAAATCGGGAGAAGTATTCTGATACGTCCTCCTGAGGTTTCTGGCGGCAAGCCGTGACTACCGACCAGTCTACCTTCTTTTCTGGGATCAACGTCTTTAACTTCTGCACTATTTTGTCGGGGAGTTCCAGTATGTCTTTTACAGGTTTCTTTCCGGGCTCTCGCTGCCCATCTAGTTCAGTGAGTTGTTTCCAGGTGTGTCCGAACAGATCTGTGTGGTCGGCTTTCCGGATTTGCTTCCACACATCAGCCGGTAGACACAACCCGAAAAACAAATCAATGTCCGATAGAGTCATTATGGTTGAGCCCAAGGCTGTGCCTAGTTCGGTATAAAATGCTGTAGGGTTCTTTCTTAAATCGGGCAGGGTTTGCCTAAAAGTTAAAATATCTTGCCGATCCCATGGTTGGTAAACCCAGTTGTACACAACCCTCCCTTTTGCATCTGCGTGGTTGATATCATCGTTTGTTCCCTGACCTCTTGGGGGAACCCAGTAGGGGGCGGCTTCTCTGATAGGCATCATAGTGTTGGCTGCTTCTAATGAGGGCTCAATCGTCTCAGGGACTGTGATCTTGACCTCTGGTTTCTGTTCCGCGAGGTGGCGGAAGACCTCAAGCGTTTGCATGAAGAGGTCCGCCACATCGCTCTCAGTCCCATCTCCAACATCGACCCTTCTATATAGAGCCGTTAGTTTAGCAGGACCCTTATTCTGGTACCTATCCTCATAGGCGTTCAGGGTGTGGTAGCTGAACCGTAAAATGAAATTCCGTCTGTGACTACCGGCATGTGAATTGTGCATATTCATCGTATACTCTTCGCTCTCCTTCCGTTCTACCAGGGTTTTTGCTATCTGGTCGATTCCATCCCGCTCATCTTTGCTCAACCTATTTGGTCTGGCTGTTAGCTGTTTGCCAGTCTCGAGTTCATCTGGTGTTGTTACCAATGCGGCCGGTACGAAGGCCGTAAGAGCCGGGGCACTAGCGCTAGAGTCACCCACGCCTGCACTTTGAACTGGTGAGTGTTGTGCTAGAGGTTGGCAGGGAGCATATGGAGGAGGCATGTAGATAATTGGAGGACCGAGCAGTAACTCGTCATTTGCCCGCTGTTTGGAGGGTATCTCCGGGTAGAGCGTAGGGGTGGTCCTGACAGGGCATTGGCCTGCCAGTCCTGATTCTTGTGTTTGTTTAACTTCCTTTCTTCTTCTTATTTCTTCATCTAGTTCTTTTGCGGCCAGATGGGCTGCTTTTCGTTATTCTTTCACTATTTTTGCTTCTTCTCTTTTCCTTCGCTGTTCTGCTTCTTTGCGCCACATGCCAATACTATCGAGCATAGTGGGCGTTGCCTTATTTATTTTTACAGCTGCTTCTAGTGTTTTTATTTTATTTTCATCAAAAGAACCTATCAGTGGCCACTGACTTTCAGGATCCTTTTTTGTATATTTATGCCATAACTTACTATAAGCTATAGCGACTAGTCCTTGCTTAGTAAACATGTCCTTATTAGGGGTGCCTTCCAGTGGAGCTGGATGGTTCATCTCTAATAAGCGGTCCGGGTTGACCCAACTATTAACCAATGGGGAGAAGATAGGCATGACGGATTACAATGGGGGGCAAAAGCCTGCACTTCCTATCTTTTCACTACTTGCAAAGACTGGACAGAATATTCTATTCTACGCTGTTTGCAAATAGAGAATACCTCCAGAAAGAACCAATTCCAAACAGTCAATGTTTGGACAAACAATCAATCAATGAGGAACGAAATAGGCACGACGTGTTAAAGGTTTGCGTTACCTACCCTTCACTATCTGCAAAGGGAGAGAGAATATTCCTATTCTTCCCCGTTTGCAGGCAGAGAAGATCCTTAAGAGAACCAACTTCGAACAATTCAATGCTCGATTCAAACAATCAATCAATGGGGAGAAAAATAGGCACGGCAGATTACAATGGGGGACAAAAGTCCGCGTTACCTATCCTTCACTATCTGCAAAGACTAAACAGAGTATGGCGATTCTGTGCTTGTTTGCAAATAGAGAATCTCTCAGAAACAGTCAATAAGTAATACTAGTATTTTCAAACAATCAATCAATCAATTTCGCAATTTGTCGTGTGTCACGACCTTACCCGGACTGCATGGACAGTTTCTCGTCTTCCGCTTCCAGCGCCCGATCGTCCTCTACTCTCTGTTGCTATCGCGGCACTCCTGGTGGTTCCCAGTCAGGACCGTAGATCACTCGGGAGAGGTCTGCTCGGAATCAGTGAAGTTCAGATGATCGGCTGTCAGACGAGGGTCTATCGGACAGGAGCTCTCCCGATCGTTGCAGTCGTTCACTCTGTCGTCGGGACCTCTCCCACTGGATCCACGTATCGCTGATGGGCCCACCCAGGGACGCCAATTGATAAAGATCAATTCAAAATGGTCAGGCGATTTCAGTTGATGTTTCCTAAGTTAAATTTGCCCGGCGTAAAAACGCCTCTAATACCATACGAAGTTATTCAATAAAGAGGCAGGCGCTGGAGACAGGAAGACAGGAAACAAGTTTATTCCGACGGAGTAGAACACATCAGATCAGACAACAAGGTATCGTCTCGAGGTGCTCTCTCAGCCTCTTTGAGACCTGGTCTTTTATACACTGGTTTAAGACATGTGAATGTTCTTTATTACAACAAGGGCATTGTGAAGTATGAGAACGACATCCCCGGCACCCCCCAGTTCCGGCCCATTCCAACACATGACAACAGTAGAGGCCCTTTCCCCTCATATGATCGGGAGGGGGCTATCACGCAGCTGAGTGTTCTGCCGATTCCTTTGGAATGTGTGCGCCTGATCGAATCTCAGGGGGTGGGGAGGTCATGATCAATAGTGGCTCCTTTCAGGAGAGGCGAGTGCATACAGTAGTGGGCAATAAACTGTATCCTCGGGCTAAAGGGTGACCAGCGGTTCGTACAGGCAGTCGGGCTCAGAGGAAGGGGTCATCAAAGGAGGGGTATTCATGGACGGAAAGGAGGTGTTGGTCAGGCGCGGGGTGTGATTCCCTGAGACAGAGTCATGGGAGGGGAGGGTTCATGACTTGTGCATGTGAGTGCGGGGGCAGTCAGGGTGCGCGGGGAAGGCTTGCAAGGTTCAGGGAAGTGTGCTGACGGGCGATCGTGAACAGGGAGACCATGGTACCTAAAATGGCTGTCGTGTATGCTCATACGTGAGTCTGCAAGATGGCGTAGATGATGTTCAGTACACGAACTAAAATTCCACAACGCTGCTGTCCAGACCGTGAATTAAAGGCACATTTTTTTAATGTATATGATGCATGCTGGGCAATTAGTTGTGTAGAAAATCAGTGGCATTAGTAGACGACGAGTCAATGAGTGCATTTAGGCCAGCAGAGCAGTCAAATGTTACATCATCCGTGGATCAGTTCTCATTCAGAGTAAGACAGGTATCATGGTGTCCGAAGTGAAGTGTGTGGCTGCGACTCGAGTGCAGGTGTGTCATGCGTGTGTGTAAGGAGGAAAGTAAAACAAACTGAGGCACATTATTTGGAGCTTTAATTCCCGCAATTTCACTCAATGCTTTTCATTACTGCCCCTGACTCCAGAGGGCTACTACTCACTGCCACATACTTGCATAATTGAATGAAGATTTATTTGCAGCGAAGGCCACTGGCAGTCAGCGAGAGCTGAATTTACGGACAGGGCCAGCCGCGGGATTTACCGCAGCGCCGCAAGCTCTTAGTAGCAGCCTGGCCTGGCGCTGCAACACTCAGCACTGGTCACATCTCATGGCAAACTTGCACCGCATCGAGCTCAGCAGGTGCAGCGCGTCACTGTTGCACAGTGGCTCCACGTGTACTACGGTACCGTGGTGTCTGGTCCGGCGATGCCACTAGAAACGTATATTTGCAGATGATAACACTTAGCTAATAACAATAACACCGTCTCAAATGTTACACTTACTGGCGAGGCGAGCCATTCTGTTTATGGGGCGGCCGTCGATTTCTCAGTCTCCTTGCTTCTCCAACATCGACATAGATTTGACTTTACCGCTACGCGGCGGTGCGAACAGAACTGCCTTGATTTATTGCCACAGCCTCAGACTCACTGAGAGAGGACAGG
The DNA here is from genome assembly GCF_964261635.1 of Lissotriton helveticus. Taxonomy (NCBI): domain Eukaryota; kingdom Metazoa; phylum Chordata; class Amphibia; order Caudata; family Salamandridae; genus Lissotriton; species Lissotriton helveticus. Next base: position 1,237,892,950 of record NC_136067.1, read on the forward strand.
GACCGACGCCAAAGGGGTCTGATGACACAGCACAGAACTCATAAAGTCCCCGGCCCCACCCCTTCTGACCGGGACCTCACTCCACTTCCTTCCTCCTGTTCAGGACGTGAGGTCACATCCCCCCCACGGCGGAAGGCCAAGATAACCTGTAACAGATTGTTACATTGTAGCAGAGCATGCCAATGATGATCTTTAACTATTTCTGAGCCTGCTGGCAGCCGCAAGTGAAGTCTGCTGCGGCCCGGGCCTGGCTCACGGCATACAGTGTCAGAGGCGCCGGTGCGCGCGCTAGCACCAGGCTGGTTTAGGCAGCCAGTTTCACCCTTTCATGCAAGTGCCGGTCAGTGGCAAAATGCGTGACAATGCATTTCAGTGCGGTGATGCGGGAACACCACACTGAAATGCGTTGGCGTCACACCTGATGTGTGACACTTGGCAGGCCTGACAAAAATAGTCTTAACCAACCTGCAGTTCTAATCACTTGAATAATCTACTTGACTAAACTGTAATGCGCTTGAGCCATAAACTGGTCCAAATTGTAGCGCAGGGGGTTAATATTTCTGCTGCAAAGGGTATGTACTATGCAGATCACAGAGAAGTATAGCTTTTGTCACAGGCATTTTTTTGTTACTGTGCAGGTCATAAGTTACAATCGTAATCTAAGTTAGAAAGGTAATGTTTTTTTGTCCTAGTCCTTCATTATCCTAATTTTGCAAAAAAGGACTTACTTTTGGTATAAATTAATTCTTATCAGTAAAGTCAATCCTAACCACTGGGTTACAATCTGAATCATGAGTTTGTGCTTATCTAGACCAAGCACTCTTAAAAATGCCTACCAGTATGGATGACATGTGAATCCTGCATCTTTTAGTCCCTTTTGTTGTTTGTAACGTTTTCTATACTCTGATTTACACACATATGATTCATTGTCTCTGTATGTGTTGTAAAATGCCCCAACACCCTTCACTTGTATGAGATGCGCTATAAAACAAATGAAATGCATGTGAGAGAGGAGCTATGGAGAGATGAGAGGCACTGTTGGTGGCTGATAGTAAGGGAATCATCGAAAAGTCTCAATAAAGATTACTGTATCCTGGTGCACTGTAAGGTCATCATTTAATATGCCTTTAAAACGAATACAATGGAATATATAATGAAAACTGTGTTGTAGAATGCACAAAATTTCTTGCCATTTTGTCCTACATTTTCTTGGAGGCAGAACCTCTCCAACCCCCTTGTAGTGGTCAGGCTAGCTCGCTGCGTTGGCTATGCACCATATAGGGACTGGTCTGGCAAAATTTGCCAGGTCTGCTTTGGGTTCCCAATATAGCCCTACATTGAACAGCCTTTTTCTTCATTATTAAATATAAAACCTTCAAATATGTGAGTTCAGAATGTCTGCTGTACCGAGCGCAAATGTTTGATTTAATAGACTAAACATTTGCATTGTGTATAATAAAAATCTAGCCCACATAACGACCTGCTAAATTATCAAACTATCGCTGTGTTGTGCTTGCTACGGAAACACCACTCCTGGGAGACAAACAGTGCAGGTTCACAAAAATGTCTACGTTAGAAATCCACACACTTCTTACAGAGACTCCAGCGTCTGTCTGAGAGGCCCGCCAGTGCACCCATGCAACCACGGCTGCAAAATTAAATACTCAAGTGGCAGTCATTTAAAGTTGGTTTCAGGTAATTATTCTTTACAAATAGTCATGGTACTCGTTCCTGCTCAGAGCGGCCGCTTGCTGCTTTGACACAAGTATTGCAAAATCAGCAGGCCATGGCTTAAGGACCTCTTTACTTTTTTTCCCAGAGATGGATCGGATCAGTAGATAAAAAAAGAGAAGCCTAAAGCGCTTTTTAGGTATTGCCTTCGCAGCGCACATGCGCTGCCTAGGAGACCTTTAACCGTCGCTCTGCTCTTTTTGGAAGCACATACTCGTGCTTGTGGCGGCATCCACTTTGCGGGAGCGCCCTATGGCGCGCCCCAAGCACAAGTATGTGCTTCTAAAAAGAACAGACTGCTCTCCCCAGCGCGCACGCACGCTCCACTCGCAGGCTCACCTCCTGCTCCCCCTCTCTCTCACAATTAACTTTTGCGGCAGCAGGGCCGCACTTGTGTTTCAAGAGCTTGTTTTTCTAGCGCTCAAACTACACGCGCAAACTTAAAATACACAGTTTCGTGTCACATCTGAGAGAGTTGATCCCAAATAAGATTATCATCCACCTGGTGTTTCCAACAACTGAATAATTTTCAGCTATTATACTAATGTTGAAAACGCAAAAAGGAGCTAGGGATCACCAAAAAACTTAGACCACTTGCTGCTTACGAAAGCCTAACGAAAACATTTAGACCACAAAGGAATGCATACTTTTGAAGTTCCAAAAATGGAGTTCAGTCTACAACAACCCATTTTTAAGTAACTGCGTCAAAAGTACTTTTCATTTTCTCCTCCAAAAGGATTACTGGCTCACTATTGTAGCAGTTCCAATCCAGAACCTAAAATTCCCCACAATTACCACCTATTACGAGCTTGTGGCATGAAATACAACCTAATATTCAGACTTTCCCCAGCAGATCTCTCAGACAATCAGCACACATAATCGGCAGAGGTCGATCTTCAAATGCACTTCAATTTTTCTCTCACCGTCGTGCTTCAAAATGTTAACCAAAACGTTTTAGGTTACGTAATTTCCGACGCCACCGGATGTGCGTAGAGGTTTGTCTACTTGCTCTTGTGTTCTTGACCAGCTAGCGGGACAGTCTGGTACATTTAGATCGAAGGATGAAGGAATTGAAATTTGAAGGATGAAGGATTTCAAATTTGAAAGGGTACGAAATCGGAATTTTGTCCGGTTCTTGGAGAAGTGCATGTTTGTGCTGGTGCAGAAGTCAAAACGTTCACCTGATGGGAGTCTTTTATTCCAGAGGGCATGGCATTCCGGGACTTTTAGTTTAATTTTTAGGTCTATCATAAAGCTCAATTCTATTACCCATTTTCTGATAATTGAAGCCCATGTAATACCAAACAAACTTTCAGAAATAGATTTCCCTCATAAACAGTTGAAATATGTCTTTCCATGGCTCCCCAAAATCCTTAAGACGACCCCTAGCGAAGATAGGGTCTGAGGCAGTGCTTGAAATGGAAAAATAGAAGTGCAGGTACCCTGTACCTGAGTACCTTCTTGTTTCTAAGATGTGCGGTACTCTCTAATTAAACATATTATGTCACTCTTGAGAAGTGCATTTACTCTCCCTCTCAAAATAAACAAGCATTGGCAGAGCGAATAGGTCTCGACTTTGGAACCTTATAAGTATTTAGTTATGCAGTACAATATCCTTGGTGCAACAACATCAACTGCTGCATGTCTAAACACTTATAAGGTCCCAAAAGCGAGACCTATTGGCTATGCCAATGCTTGTTTAACAAACCACAACAGAAGCACACGGGCAGACAGTATTGTATAGAGCCGAAGGGGTGCGGGGAGAGTGTTAGAAAACTACACAGGCGAGAGAGCGCACTGCAGGTGGGGGACAGACACACAGGAGAAATAGCAACATATGCAGTGCTGGGGTGGGGTGGGAGGGTGGTGAACAGAAGCATATGGTATTTATGTGATGGAGCGGGGAGAAAAGCATACAAAGGAGAAAGCTCGAAAACATGCATTCCTAGGGAAAGCTTCAGAAAAAGGAAAAAATTGTTTCCCGAAAGGAAAAACTCAAAAGAAGAGGTGATATACTATGTTCCATGGAAGGGACGAACACAAGCTGGACAGCCTAAAATAAATAAGCCAGCGTATAAAAAGCAAGCAAATATGAAGACAGCTGTGCTGTCTGGTAGACTTCGACCTAAAGAATCACCACAACTCTGTAGGAAAGCTGCTTACAATCACTCACACAAAGTACACACAAGCACTTACCTAGTACCTTTCTCTCAGAGTCACCAGTGAGTTATCATCTGTTATCTCTACTCATGGGGAGTAGCTCGGTTGTTGGGCCTTTTTGCCCCAATATATGTCTAGGGTTCACCTAAGTATCAGCTGTGCCTGTCTCGGGTCTGGGGCTTCTCGTACCCCAATGCACAACTGCGAGGGTACCTCGGTAGTCGAGTGTGAGGAAGAGCATTCCGGGACTCCAGACATGGGACACTTTCCCCATTACCTTTCCCCGTCTCCTCTCCTGTATTTGCAGAACTCGCCCGAGGAGTGCTGGTCCTTTAAGGCAACAGGCTTCCCAGGTCAGCTGTCTGGGTCACGTGGTGCAGAGGGCTTCAAAGGGGAAGCCGTCAGAGACAGTGGGCGTTCACTGGGACCAACGGACAGAGAACGCCAGGAGAAGACGCTTGCTAGGACGTACTCGGTGTTTCCGTGGGATAGAGCAGGAAGCCTTCAGGAGGAGCACAAAGACTCACCAGCCGAGGGGAAGACCCTAACTGGCAACGCGAAGACTCGAGCCACGGCCCTGGAGGGACGTGGCTCCACAAGGTATGGGGACAAATTTCCTCAGTGTGGGGTCGCGCCTTAGAGGGACCTAGAGGGGGAGTAAAAAGGGGAGATAAAGACCCCGGCCCGTCTTCGGCGAATTAACGCGCATTGCATGGCATGAGACACTGGTGACGGTAGAGGTGGCAGTTCCCTGCACTTTCCCTGATTTCCTGCGCCAAATATTGTATATTGCAAACAACGCCCTTACAGGGTTCTTTTGTTTCTTTTCCTCCTTATGGTGTCAACGGGCCATGGCCCCCAAGCCTAGACTACAGGACCTCCAACGTCGCTAGAAGTTCAAGAGACGCGCCGAAGCCATACTACACCTCCCAAAATCCCTTGCACCAGGAGCGTGCTTAACCTTCTGGTTTCAGATATCTTTGCGCCAAAGACTCTGTCGCTTCAAAGACTTTTGTCTGTGACATTCTATTCACAATAAATCACTTAAATAGAAACTTGCGCATCCTGGTCTGCTTCTCCACCACGCCACATCGAGTTGTTCGCAAAATGCAGGATGTCCAGGGTGTCCGGTCCCACGTCTCTCGTGTCCGCCACGGGTCTCAGTTTTGCTGTGGATGTGGGTCGGAGTTGGAGAAGTCTGAGAGTCCAGTTCCTGTGTCGCTGAGTCTTCGAGTTCCGGCGGGAGCGTCGACAAAGCAGACCGGCAAGTTACTGGTGGTGCCTGTTTGCACAGGGTGGTCACTCCTTGACCACAAGGGAGATGTCTTCTAGTCATAATATAGAATGTCGAAGGTCCAAGAGTTCTGTATCAAAGTTTCTTTCCAGGATAATATAAAGTCCTGGGGACACAGCTCCTATACTTATACTAAGCTAAGGGGCTGGATTACCTGCCTAGATCCCTCCTATGGGTGGACCTGAGAAGGGGGTGGAAACACCCCTTTCCATTTGTCCAGTTTCGCTCCAGAGCTGGGGCTGAAGTGCCCCAGCAACTGGTTTGAACCGGGCTATGCATGGAGCACCTTGTGTCCCCCAGGCAATGTCTAGATGCATTCACTGAATGCAGCCCTCCCTACTCCAATACACAAACCCCCTGTCTGGGGAGGTGCTGGTACCTCCCTGGACAGGAAACCTACTGTCCAGGCCGCCCTTGCTGGAGTTTTCCCCCAGCAACAGGAAGTCAGACTTGTGTCTGTGGCAGCAGCATCCATTTTGTGATGCTGAGGCTCTGTCTAACTTTAACCGGGTAAAGCAGTAACATACATGTCTTTTCCCTCTAGAAGGCTGGAATGCTACCCCCGCCGCCAGAATTCTGGCGGGGGGGGTAGTATTCCAAAGTGTTTGACAACTTACACAACATGTTTTGATAAAGCCAAACCAAAGTTAGCATTAACCGTGAGGGTTATAATGCACTTAAGAGTATATGGTATGGCTATATCATAGAACAGCTATAAGGAGATGGTTCCGAAAGCTGCAGAGGGTCTCAGCTCTCACATAAAACCAAGCACTCTGCCTCCAGGATTGCCGAGGCCTACCATAGGAGTGACTTATAGGTGCATATGTGTCTATATGTATAGGTAGACAAAGATATACTATATCTAATTAAGGGGTGATTACACCACCTTACCCAAGCTGAGTGATCAGCCTGTGGTGTCAGTTTGGAGGGCCAGCCAGGAGTGGCATAATACATGCTGCAGCCCCTGGTAGGCCTTTGATGCAACTATGCCCTGGTACCCATGGTATGGTACACTATACAGGGGCTCACAAAGGTGACCCAATACCCAATCTGGTATGTACCTAAAGTACATGGTAGCAATTTAGAGAGAGAACAGCTGGGCTGTGGGTCTGATTAGCAGGCCCACAGCCACACTAAAGTCGAAAAACCAGAAAATCACAGCAAAAAGTGGGGGTGACCATAGGAAGCAGACCCTACTCTCCTACAACTGCGTCAAACGTACTTTTTATTTTCTCCTCCAAAAGGATTACTGGCTCACTATTGTAGCGGTTCCAATACTGAACCTCAAATTCCCCACAATTACCACCTATTACGAGCTTGTGGCATGAAATACAACCTAATATTCAGACTTTCCCCAGCAGATCTCTCAGACAATCAACACACATAATCTGCAGCAGGCGAGGAAGGGGGGGGCGCTAGAGGGCGCGCAAGCAGAATGGCTGCACTCATGTGAGGCTCCTGCTTCCTGGAACAATAATCCTGAATTTATCCTTATTAAATGGTCACTAATATTGCAGAAAATAGCTTTAATGAGCAGAGGTAGTCGCCCTCTACACTCGGTGCCAGCAGTCAGACGTTTGGAGGCCGAAGGCCGGAGCAGCGGCGGTATGAAGTTTTTGCCGGGACCCAGACTGGGGCAGTGAGTGAGGGCAGGGCGGGCGTGGAGCTCAAGAAACGCCTAGGCTTCCCGTGTGGACACCAGGCCGCGAGACAGAAGTGGGGCAACAAGAGACGGGTACTCTCTGCTCGTGAGCAGGACCACGAGCACACAAGGTGCCTGCAGCTGGCCCGGGGGAGAACTACGGCGCCGGCTGCGACTGTGCAAATAGGATCGGAGGCCGGGCGGAGCCGTGCCCGGGCCCCCACGATATAGGCCAGCAGGAGCGGTGGATGTTGCCCTGGCGTTGACAACGCGCTAGTGCCGCGCATTCATCGGACCGCACCGGGCGGCAGCATCGGCCCATGGATGGGACCGTGGCCCCCCCTCGCTCGCAATGTGGCGGAGGTTGAAGACGAGCCCTCTGCTGGATGGGAGCCTGCGTTATAAAGAGGTGGGCGAGGAGCAATTCCGGTGTGATCGGAGCCTGAGCTGAGGGAGAGGTGAGTGCAAAGGCTTGAAGAAGGGCCCCCTGCTCCCTGCTGATGGCATCTGGACAGCACTGAGCGGGGAGGAGGCTAAGATCGAGTGAAAGCTCTGCGGTCAGGGGATATCTGGGCAGAGGCCTTAAGAGACTGAAAAGGTAACGCCCCCTTCCTCCCCTCCCCACCACGGTCTCCCTATTTACAACAATTGCCACTGTTTGTGCATTAGAAGCTATCACCTGGGGACTGGCAGTGTGCATGCCCTGCTGGAACTTGATAAGAGCGGTGGCACTGGGACAAGTCAGGGACAGTAGGTTGGCTGCATTACGTTGCTGTGACTTCACTGGCCGTATCTGCCTGAAACAATTGAGAGCCACTCTGCCAGGGACGCGCTGGTCCATCGGAGGGGGGCCAACAGGGGCCCAGGTATAGACATAATTGTGCCACGCCGGAAGTTGAGAGCATCACGTCGACACAAGTGTGCAAGCGAACACCGTGCGAGTTGAGGTGTTGCGCCCTGGGGAACGCACGAGGGCCACGGTCTGGCTCTGCACCAACACTCAGCAGATCGAACGGCAACGTGTGAACGATTATGGTGACTTGCTGGGCTACAACGTAGAGGTGATAATGGGAAAGCCCGACAACAAGCAGCCGAAGCTGAACTTTGTGGCGGGAAAAAAGGGGAATAGGTCCACGCAGGAAGAGCAGGATGCGGAGGCCGGACCGCATTCCACTGATGGCGCTGTGACGCACCCATCGGACATGAACAATATTTTGCAGGAGATACGTCAGGGTTTCACGACGGTCGTGGACAAGGTAGATCGGAGATCATCCCGAATGGATGCAATAGCCCACAAACTTGACGGGCACGAAGAGAGGCTTCAGGAGGCGGAACGCCGGATAGCTGATGCAGGTGATATCACTGCTAGCCACGGCACACAACTATCGAGAATGGAACAGATCCTACGCACCATAGTGGCCAAAAATGAGGATTTGGAGGCCCGCAGTCGGCGCAACAACATCCACGTGGTAGGTGTGCCGAAATCGACCAATATTGGTAGAATGGAGGACTATATAGAGAACTTTCTGCTAGCGTCCATGGGGAAAGAAGCATTTTCCTCAGTTTATAGTAGAACGGGCGCACAGAAAGCTTGGATCCCGACCGACGCCAGGCAATCCCCCGCGGCCTATCATTGCCAGATTGTTAAATTACAGATATCGTGTTGTGGCTCTCCGTGTGGCATGACAAAAACAAAAGTTGACTTATGATGGCGTCACCTTCTCGATCTACCCGGACTTCACTCCCATTGTGCAGGAAGAAAGGCGCAAGTTCATAGACGTTAAGAAGAAGCTGAGAGCGGCGCAAATTGATTACGTACTCCTATATCCGACGAAGCTTAGGGTGACACATCAGGGAAAACAGAAGTTCTTCACGAAACCACAATAAGTAGAAGACTTTCTCAGATCCGTGAGGAGTGCGGGGCGCGGCGGAGAGGGCCAATGGGCCTCTCAACATCCTGATCACAATGAAGACGACGATAACATGGAATATTCGATCCCCAGAAACATTGCCACATGCCGCAAGACTCTGAGTAGCAGGCAGAAATGTACTGACGGCCCTGAGAGTCGGAGGGTGGTGAGATATCCTTCCTTGACTCATTTGCTAAGTTGTTATTGAGGTTCCAGGCTCTGCTTCCACCCTCCCCTGCGTTACAAGGCAGGAAGCTGGGGGGATTAAGTGAAGTGGAGGTTCAGCGTAGCTATCTAGACATGTCCCCCAACGGGTATCCCCCCAAGAAGACCTTTGTTATGACAATCGGGAGGGGCACAATGTTGAGTTTGCAGCGGTAGCAAGATGGGGGAGGGGGGAAGGACTTGGATTCTGGCAAAATTGGGTTGCTTCAGTGGGTGGGGGGTGGAGGGGAGACGGTTGGATTGTTTGTTATGTGAGGGATGTTGTGTGTAAGCATATTTCACAAAAGGAAGAATGGATGGGTAGGTCAGGATGAGTATAGCATCGGAATAGAGGTTTGCTGGTGAAAGATGTGCAAGTGACAGGTCGGGCGTGGATTGCGTGGTTCACATTCATGAAACACACAGAAGCCGGATATTATGGCTAATTCGTCCGTTGGTAAATAGAATATCATCACATGGAATGTTAGAGGTCTGGGTGATCTGAGAAAGAGGCGACAAATACTGTCGTATTTGGACAGACATACTATGCTGCAGGAAATCTACTTTGCGCGTCATAAATAACATACTTTTGCCACTCGTTGGGCGGATAATAGGATCTTCTCCTCGTACTCCACATACGCACGGGGAACGGCGTGGGTACCACGTCAGTCACACTTGCATGTTGCTATGGGCCGAACACAGATGACGCCGGGTATTTCGACACACTTTGGGCCAAAATATTTGAGATCGATTCCACTCGCGTCATATAGGGAGGTGACTTTAATGTGACTTATCATCCCCGCTTAGATAGATCGCACCCTGCCCCACATCACTACACTAGTGCGCAGGGGGTATTAACAGACATCATTGCTGCGTACCAGCTGACTGATGCCTGGAGACATAAATACCCGAGTGGGAAAGAAGGCACGCATTTCACTGCGCATGCGCACACGTGGGCCCGGTTGGATAATTTGTTAGTGTCCAGAGGGACAGCACCGGCAATCACCAGGGTGGAACACCTGGCCAGGACATATTCAGACCATGCACCAGTAGTGGTGGGACTCTCTGCTGCAGACTTTAGCATACCTCGAAGCCCCTGGCGACTGTACGCCCCCATTCTGCTTGACACTGTTTTCCAGGAGGAATTACGTGTGGAGATCACTGATTTCTTTGAGAGAAATAAGGACTCCGTAGACAGCGTTGAGATAGTCTGGGAAGCCTTCAAAGTAACGCTTAGAGGTTTTTGCATAGCTAAGGGGCCGGAAGACATATTAAACACCCTACGATCATTAGAAACTGAGTTAAAAGCATTGGAACTGGAACTCGCGATAGACCCGAGAGGCGCCACACAAGCAGCTTTCAGGAAAAAACTCACAGAATATATGGGCGAGGCTAAGAAGGAGGTGCAGTTCCGAGGGAAACACTGGGTAGCCCGGCAATATGGTGAAGGAGATAGGCCCGGCAAGATACTAGCACAAAAGGTAAGATGGCCCCGATGTAGCACATATGTGATGGAAGTGGGTGGCCCAGAAGAGGATTTTTGTCGAGAGACACCTGCTATACTTAATGCCTTTCTGAGACATTATGAGCGACTCTACACCACTACAAGAGTGACCGCGCTGGACTTAGATGACTTTCTGGGGGATGTGACATTAGGCTGGCTCAGCAACGGGCAGAGGGCTTTTCTGTGTGCACCGTTTGAGCTGGATGAGGTGCGGGAGGCGATCATGAGTCTCCAGTCCGGGAAAGCCACGGGCACGGATGGTATCCCGGCAGAATTTTATAAAACGTACATAGACGTGATGGCCCCTATACTCAGAGAAGTATACGAAGATGCGTTGGAGGTGGGACATTTACCTGCTACCATGAGGGAGGTGCTCATATTGTCCTTACTCAAGCCGGGAAAAGAGCCAACCCAGTGTGACTCCTATAGGCCACTATCGCTCCTGAATTGTGACGCAAAGATCCTGGCTAAGTTAATTGCAACACGCCTGAGCCTTTTAATGGAAAAATTGATATTGCCTGTCCAATCGGGCTCTGTGCCTGGCAGGGCAACTTCCCACAATCTAAGGACGCTGTTTGCCGTATTAAATAACGTCTCGCCTGACTTGCCATTAGCGGCAATTTTTTGGGATGCCACCAAAGCATTAGATTCCATCAAATGGGATTATATTTTTAAAGTCATGGAACGCATGGGTTTCCCCCCACTGTTCCTGTCATGGGTTAATCTGCTTTACTGCATGCCTGTAGCTAAAATCCTTGTTAATGGACAAACAACGCAGGCCTTCAGTATCACTAGAGGGACGCGACAGGGGTGCCCCCTTTCCCCATTGTTGTTTGCAATTGCAACTGAACCGCTTGCGGCCAGGTTGAGGCAGCATCGTAACGATAGGACCCTCCAATGCAATTTACGCCAGATTTTGGTCTCGTTATACGCTGACGACATCACTCTGTATGTTCGTGACCCCCAACAGAACCGTAATCCAATATTGAGATAATTCATAGTGTTTGGGCAGCTTTCGGGGATACAAATAAATTGGAGTAAATCATGCATCTTTCCTCTGACCTCCGCCATGTTGCAGTTTTCACTAGACTTCCCCCTGGAATGATGTGATGATAAACTAAAATACTTAGGGATAACGGTCACTAGAAATAAGGAAGAGCTTCTGAGATCGAATCATGGTACGGCCATGGACAAAATAAAAGACAGTGTTACACGTTGGGTGGCGCTGCCCCTTTCTATGGCGGGACGGGCGTCGTTGATCAAGATGGTGGTGCTCCCCCGGCTGCTCTACCTCTTCTTGAATATTCCCTTTCATCCGGGCGCTTTCTTTTTTAAAGCGCTAAAGACGGAAATGATACGACTAGTTTGGGGAGGAAAGCAACCTAGACTGCAATGGGACGTGCTGACGAGACCATACGAGAAGGGCGGGTTTGGTATCCCCAATTTTGAGCTATACTTTCTATGCGCCCAAGCCCATGACGGGTGGTATTGGGTGAAACAACCGAGATACATGCCACAAGTAGCTGCTGAGAATTGGCTGGCACACCCCACACCAATAGAAGGAGCACTGTACGAGGTGGTGGCCAGTAGGGACAGGTCAGCTAATGCACTTACAGGAACCATAGCAGCGTGGAATCGCATACAGAGTATGCTGGGCATGCCATGATGTACTCTCTGTTATTACCTCTTGCTTATCACCCTGCTATGCCTTTATTGCAAGAGGGGTTTTTAAAAAAACTCCAACAGCGGATTCAGATACATACTTGGGGAGACCTATATCATGAAGGCCAGTTCCGAAGCAATGAACACATGTTCCTAGAGACACAGAAGACGCCATTAGATTTATTTATCTATCTTAGATTAAAAACTGGGCTGAGATCGGTCACTCCAGAGTTCCCTGCGGAACCGCCAGCCTTGTCTCCATTGCAGCTCATTTTGGAGAAAGACACCTCTAAAAGATTGGTGTCGCTATTATATCACAAGATACACTCACAGGTTGAAGTGACACCTCCGTCATTGTAAGGACGGTGGGACGAGGAGCTGGGGCTAGTCCTAACTGACGAACAGTGGGAATGTAGCTGAATGCAAACGGAGCATGTGTCGGCTAGTAGCAGACTTTGATTAATTCATTATAAATTTTCACATAGATTGTACTATACACCTGTCAAGATGTGCAGGTTTAAGTTACGGGAGGATGATAGATGTTATAGGTGTCATGCAGCAGGAGCGGATTTTTTGCATTTAGCGTGGGGATGCCCAGCAGTACGGCAGTATTGGAATCAGGTGTTTCAGGCATTGCGTGAAATGGTGGACACTCATGTGGAGGCCACACCATTGATGGCATTGTTGGAATATGTTAGACTGCTAAAGCCTGAGCATCGCAAATTTGTAGCGCTTGTACTACTCATGGCCAAAAGAAGAGTGGCATGCCAATGGGGAAGGGGTCGCGCACCCAAGTTTAAGGACTTGATAGCTGATTTGGTAATGTGCCAGGAAAGATCGGTGTCGTATGCGGAACTCCTACCAATGACCTCTAGGCCCAGAGATATATGGGCACCATTGCAATGCTATTTGCTTGCTCGCTCGAGAGATGCAGAATGATACGAAGCAAGAGTATTATCAAAAAGGGTTGTGCTTGATGGGTGGACTTGGAGATGTGATATGCCTTAATGATGACTACCTGCAAAGATCAGAATGGGAAGGTGAGGCGGTGGAATTTGGTAAAGAGGCTGGTTTTTCTATAATATGTTTGTGATGTTACATTCATGTATGTGGATCTCTGAGACAGAATATGGACTGAGCAAAATTGTGGGCTGTTAAGCTTTTGCTTGTACCAATGGAGAAATCATTAGTGTTATGTCAAATATGAGAACTGATTAGATAGCTATGTGAGGCATGCAAAGATACACTGTACCTGACCTGTGTTATGAACAAATGCATGATGCTGAGAAAGATGTTTTTTACCTCTCTTTTGTAAAAACCAATAAAAAAGTTTTTAAAAAAATTTGCAGCAGGCGAGGTGGTCATTACCTCCCTTCAAAGGCACTTCAATTGTTCTCTCACCTTCGTGCTTCAAAATGTTAACCAAAACGTTTCAGGTTATGTAATTTCTGACGCCACAGGATGTGCGTAGAGGTTTGAATACTTGCTCTTGCGTTCTTGACCAGCTAGCAGGAGAGTCGGGTGCATATAGATCAAAGGATGAAGGAATTCAAATTTGAAGGGGTACAAAATCGGAATTTTGTCCGGTTCTTGAAGAAGTGCATGTTTGTGATGGTGCAGAAGTCAAAACGTTCACCTGATGGGAGTCTTTTATTCCAGAGGGTATGGCATTCCGAGACTTTTAGTTTAATTTTTAGGTCTATCATACAGCTCAATTTTACTACCCATTTTCTGATAATTGAAGCCCATGTGATATCAAACAAACTTTCAGAAATAGATTTCCCTCATAAACAGTTGAAATATGTCTTTACATGGCTACCCAAAATCCTTAAGACAACCCCTGGCAAAGATAGGGTCTGAGGCAGTGCTTGAAAGGAAAAAATAGAAGTGCAGGTACCCTGTACCAGAGTACCGCTTGTTTCTAAGATGTGCGGTACTCTCCAATTAAACATATTATGTCACTCTTGAGAAGTGCAGGTACTCTCCCTCTCAAAATAAACAAGCATTGGCATAGCCAATAGGTCTCGCTTTTGGGACCTTATAAGTGTTTAGACATGCAACAGTTGATGTTGTTGCACCAAGGATATTGTACTGCATAACTAAATACTTATAAGGTTCCAAAGGCGAGACCTATTGGCTATACCAATGCTTGTTTAACAAACCACAACCGAAGCACACGGGCAGACAGTATTGTATAGAGCCGAACGGGTGCGGGGAGAGTGTTAGAAAACTACACAGGCGAGAGATCCCAATGCAGGTGGGGGACAGACACACAGGAGAAATAGCAACATATGCAGTTCTGGGGTGGGGTGGGAGGGTGGTGAACAGAAGCATATGGTGTTTATGTGATGGAGCGGGGAGAAAAGCATACAAAGGAGAAAGCTCGAAAACATGCATTCCTAGGGAAAGCTTTAGAAAAAGGAAAAAATTGTTTCCCGAATGGAAAAACTCAAAAGAAGAGGTGATATACTATGTTCCATGGGAGGGACGAACACAAGCTGGACAACCTAAAATAAATAGAGACAGCGAATAAAAAGCAAGCAAATATGAAGACAGCTGTGCTGTCTGGTAGACTTCGACCTAAAGAATCACCACCACTCTGTAGGAAAGCTGCTTACAATCACTCACACAAAGTACACACAAGCATTTACCTAGTACCTTTCTCTCAGAGTCTCCAGTGAGTTATCATCTGTTATCTATACTCCATCATGAGTTGGTGCACCTGATCTCTCCCCCATGGTACAATGTCCAGAAGTGTTTGCTGCCTTTTCTGAAGGGGTGGACTCGGTGAGTAGCTCAGTTGTTGGGCCTTTTCGCCCCAATATATGTCTAGGGTTCACCTAAGTATCAGCTGTGCCTGTGAGTGCTGACTGAGAAATTGAGGGTGCCAAAACAGCCACTGTGGCAACAACCTGCAGGCAAATGGCTATTTAAGTCTTTTACGTAATGCTGTGTTACTTGCCCATGGGTTGGTCCCTTAGTGGTGATTCACGATCTATATCCTGTGTTGAAAAAAAATCTGCTCACATGGCTACTCGAGGTTGAGCTTGTTTTTTAAGCACAGAAATAAGCAAAGTGTGATATCACTAGACAAAGGTTTGGTTCCTTCTTGACCGAAGTGGCATCTGCTCCTGATTTCCTCCCAATACATGGAATTTTTTATTAACTTTTACTCATGGGTGTCAATGGAACACACATAGTAGGAACTGAAACTATAAACTTGGTGTAAATGTACAGTGTTCTTATGAGCAGGGAGCAAAAGGACTTAAGGTAAAAATGCAAGAAATGTAAATTGCAGACACTGTCTTGGCTACTTGTGAATCCTCACTTAGTGCTGCCAGCCATGAGAGAGAGTCCAAGTATGTCAGAGCCAGAAAGCCTTGCATAGTTATGGTTGACGTAAGCATGCTAGATGGCATCAGCTATCACGATAATGCTAAGGCAGATTGCATGTGGCTTCTCGTTCGCTCAGTGCCTAAACAAGGAATCTGGGATAAGGACCCAATAGCTCCTCTCCATCTATGTCCCTTGGTATGCCTCACAAAGGCAGACTGCTCAGCACAAAGTGCCTCTGAAATCTGCCTATCAACCGCTCAGTGGGTATTAGAGGCCATGTCCAGCCCTTCCTGTCAGGCTGGTATCCCTGACCTATCAACATTCATCCTTCCAGGGATGGCATGAGGTCCTTTCCATGCTAGGCTTAGCAAAGCACCCCTCCGCTCTCTTTAAAGACCAGTTCTGAACTCCAATCAGTTTCATAAAACGATCAGAGAACATTCGTTTTAATGATTCTTGAATGGAAAATTAGACCCTGTACCCATTAAGGCTAGTCCTGAAGAAGGTGGTTGAGCAATAAGTAGTATACAACCGAAACGCGTTGACGCACATGCAAAGAATCCATCGCTGAAGGGTTGTTTTCAGGACAAAAATAAGAACAAATTGTTTGCCGAAACCACCTTAAAATATATATCAGCGTAGGATCAATAGTTTAGCCACAACTTTAGGTCACCATCGGGTTGTTGTTGGCTTTAGGGTCTTGTATTTTGATCTAAAGAATTGTGTATAATCTCTTGTGATATTGGTCTTATAAATGTAATGTTTAGAATATGATAAATTCTTTTTAATGAACTTGTACTTGTCATGTCTGAATTGTTTTAAAGTTAATCTTTTTAAATATTTTGTATCGCGGTAAATAAATATTTGTTGAAAGTACCTTCATTTTTATGAAAAATAAAAAGAAACATATATCAGCACTACTTTCCAGTTTGGTTATAACCTACGGGTATAAGGGGCAAAACCTTGAGATTTGAAGGATGATTGAATATGTGAAATAGAATCAGTGGTGAATGAATATTAGAATTGGATGATTAATACAGAAGTCCAGGGGAACCTTTTGCTTTCCTTAGACTGGGCTCAATCCCCTGGGATAGAGTGAGCCACCTCTCTCCTCTTTATAACAAATGAATGTCAGCAGTTGGTGATGTGAGATTGAACACAGCTAAGATGTCTTGGCAATAACCTTTCAGGTTTCCTTATTTGTGTTTGATATAATGCCCTTGCACTTTTCTGTACGGCATAGAGTTTTACCTTCCTTACATTTTGGCTCATCAGCCAAAAATGACTGGCCTCTATGATTTGCAGGTTATTGACTACATCCCAGACCCAGAAGCATTCTTCTCCTTATGTAAATTCACAGTGTCATTGCATTAATATAATGGACCAGGCTCCGGTAAATGTATTTATTTATGGTATGCGAGAGGAACTGGAAAAGGCTCATCAGCAGCTGTAAAGGAAACAATGCCCAGTGTTACAATATGCACTACTCTGTTGTTCTTGGTTGTTTTCTCTGCACTACTCCTCATCAGCACATTTGTGTTGCAGGGGCCCTTGTCTGCCTTGAGCTCTGCAGGTGGGCGCTACCCCTCTCTCTTCCCCTGATTTTGGTGATGAAGTAGTGGCTGGCGCTTCAAGGATTGCTTCACCCTTTTTTATAAGCTTCTTGGGTACAGTGTAGTGGCCTTGAAGTAGACCTTCGGTTATCCTCGTCAGTTATGGCTCACTCTGTTCTGGCCATATACATCAAGTGTTACACACTCTCTGGCTTTTGCGGGTGGTTCGTGGTTCCGTTAGGACAGGGTTCTCCAAAGTCGGTCCTTGAAGTCCAGATCCATGCCAGATTTTTAACATATCCCCATTTAGATAAATGTAGTTATCTTAAAAATCTGGCATTGATCCGGCCCTCCAGGACCCTGCTTTAGGGGGACGTGGTCTTGAGTTTGTGAAGAACCTGTGACCCAACAGAACCACTCCACACAGTACCCCTCGAGACTTCTTAAAACAGATCTCCAGCCTTTAATGAGTGATCGTTTGCTCACAAAACATTATGCTCAGTTTGAATGTATATATCACATGCATCCACCCCTCAAGATTAGTAGCAGTACTGCGGACCGCAAAGTTCTGTAGTAACCCGACAAACCTTACAACATTCAGCTGTTATATTAGAATAAGATAACACTGATCTGTTAATTTAAATAAAATGCAGAGAATAGTTATCTGCACATACTAATGGCAAGGTTTGAGGCTATGCAGGTGATAATTGAAACAAAGTAATGATGACAGTGTACCCATACAGTATAGACTGACCATTTGAGTCTGTATTGTTCTGTCTTGTTCTGTTTTCAAATCAGGAAGGTAAGAAGAGAGGGGCCCCTTGACCAAAGGGACAGGGTTCAGTATAGGACTAAAAAGTCAAACAAAATCTCCATTTGGGACCTCAGTTAACCACATCTAGTTAATCTAGATGTAATTAGTAAAGATGTGGTATTAAATATCTGAATAATTGGGCAATTTTGTGACATTTGACTTGATTAGTTTTGTGGTAGTTACTGGACTGTGTATGAGATCATAGCGGTGAATGTCTGAATTAATGTTTGTAGAAAAACAATTATGATGAATGGAGGTCACAAAGGGAGATTTATTTGACTTTTTAGCCTTATGTTTTCAAATCACACATTTCAGATACGTTTGGCATAATATCACTTGGATATCTCCAGACATCCTACTGCTATAAACAATGCATACAAGTAAATGTGGGTGACACACGTTAGACGTGTTGCACATACAAAGGCCTTAACACGTTTCAACCAGTAATACACCTTTCCAGTAAACTAATATGTGCTTTTCAGTGGCCAAGAAACTGTTTTCATTTGAACTTTTGCTCTATAAATACTAGGACTACGACTGCATTTGGGTTTCATCAAACGTCTACCCAGATTGCATGTTATCAGACAGTCTGTTAATCTAGCTTGTCAATTAAATGGTTGCCTCACCGTCTAGCAGTTTCATAGCCACATCCCAGAAATAGATACATTTTTCTCGCTCTTTTTGCACTGTAGATGACGTGTACAAGGCTTCTGAGCAAATGTTGATGAAATAGGGCCCACTGGTACAACAAATGCTGCTTTCTCGTCTTAGTTGTCTTTTCTCTGTGCCTCCTGAAAATCTGGTTCCTTCTGCATGGGTCTCTCATGTGCCTTGAGCTCTGCTGGCACAAGCTCCTCTTCTGTACCTGGTGCCGGGATGAGGCAGTGGCTGACTTTTCAAGTATCATTTCACCCGCTTGCAGCAGCTTCTTGAGCGTAATGATCTCAGATTCTCTTTTGCAGTATAGTGCCCCTGAAGCAGTGCCTCCGACATCCTCTTCAGTGACTGGCTCAAGCTATTGTGGCAGTGGATAATATGCACTCTTGGGGTTTTGTAGATTTGGTTCCTGTTCAGGATTGAATATTGCAAACATTTTGGAACTAAAGAGGTTTCTCACAGCTTGTAAAAAGTGAATACTGGCAGTAAATTTTATCTCATTCCCCTCTCACCAGGAAAATTCCTTAACAAGATTTCAACAATTCATGTCTTTAAACTCCATTGCAAACTTCAGTATCTGCATTCTTAGTCCAGTTTTTTCATTTACACCCAGTGCTTTAAATGGGCTGGTACTGTCCAATACTGAGTATCTGCACAACTCTAATTTGAAAGGGAGAGTACTTGTTCTGCTCAGCACTTCTACAATACATTTAAAAGTTAATGGGAGAGTGCTGTCAATTCTCACAAACAAGGGGTACTCTAAATAGCGAGTACCTGCACTTCTATATTTTCACAGTTTACACCTGTATTATGTAGTGTCTTGATACATTGAGTGCAAGGAGAGGGGAGAAGATGTGGTCTTAATGGCTAGGGCGGTAGAACTCAAATCTGGGTAACCAGGTTCGAGTCTCGGAAATGACGCTAAACTTCCTGTGATTCTCGGCAAATCACTTAATCTCCCTGTGTCTAACAAAAATGAATGTATCCTTGCATAACGAACCTGGTGCTCATGTAAAGTGCTCTGATACCTGATTTCTTTGGGTCAAGTTTGCGCCATATTAAACTCTGGGGGGAAAAAAAGGACCTTTGCGGTCCTGGGCAGACTCTAAACTGGAATTACGTAACTGCTGGGAGGTGTTAAGGTGTGGTTATAAAAGTCATGATGCAATGCGTGCAGGGTGTGATCTATGTGGAGGAATAAAGACATCTGTTATAGAGCTCTGTGGTGTGGCGTTTTCAGTTGCATGCTTCCGGGCTGGAAAAGACGCTACAACTGGTGTAGAGGAGGGGATCTGTACCCTAAAGAAACAAGGCGTCTCCCCCTGAGAGTTTGCAACAGTACTGCAAACTGCTCATGTGTGCCACGTGCGCCCAGAATTGATGAAAAAGCAGTCTGTAGGTAATGGATGTGGAGTCAAAACCCCACTCCAGCCCATACACAGTCATCGGAGAACTTGAAGGTCTTGCAGAGTAGCATATTCAAAAAGCCCTCTAGAAAGAACCTGCTACAAAGGCTAAAAGAAGAGATACTGCACTGTGTCATAACACAGAGCCATCATCCAAACAAAACAAGCTCTAAAGGCAATCACAACCAGGTACAAAAGCAGAAACTTGCCTACCGGCACAAGCGAGCAAAGTGCTATATGACCTAAAAACGGACGAGATGACCAGGCTTAAGCAACCGGGATGTGGCATGGAGAGGATGCCAGTCCTGCTTTGTGCGAAGAACGCTGCCTGAACAGCACAGGTTCTCAATGAGAAAAAAATGAAGCTCAAAATATTATGCAGCTACTTTCCTGAAACCACCACCTCCGTTTGATACAGAGAAAAAACAGAAAATTGATGCCAGCTGGGCTGCATGGATTGAAACTTTTAACAACTTCATAGATGCACTAGAAGAAGAAGAAGAGAGAATAAAATCATGAAATATTTCTTTTAAACTTGCCGGTGATGTAGTGGAAGAAAGAAAGTCTCACAAACTGCAATATCGTACTAAAAGATAAAAGAAGCATTGGAAGCCAATTTCAATCCAATGACGAGTGTCAACATTGAAAGCTACATCTTCAACCAAGCACGACAACATGTTGGTGAAATGATGGATGAGTTTGTTGAGAAACTTGATGCACTTATCAAAGTTTTGTGACTTTAATGATGAAGAATCCAAGCGCCTCGGTGTCATTGATGGTTGTTTTTCAGATTCCTTTAGGAAACGCACCTTGAGAAAGACGCTCAGTTTAGAGAGAATGCTAATGGCTGAAAGGGCCGAAGAACGAGCAGATCGAAAAACTGCTGATATGGAAGCAGGAATGGCACGTAATAAATCAGCGTTGTTCATGAAAGCAAGCCTAGACACAAAATAGTTGCACACAAGTTGACATTGCCGCAAAAGGAAAAGTTATGCTTCTGATGTGGGTTTTCATTTCACCATGAATGTAAATGTTTAGCCATTGGACAGATATACAAAGGCTGGGGAAAAGAAAACCACTTTATAACAGTCTTCAAAGCAAAAGAGAAATCGAATGCGTCACAGCGAGAAGAGTAAATGGACTACTGAAGGTTCGCAAGCATTCTCGCCAGGTCCACAAGGTAAAAAGAACATCAGTTTCAACAAGTAGAGTTCATCATATGAAGGCTCCTCAAAGTTATTATCAAGTGCTGGGGAAGAAGACGGATGTTCGTTGATGGTATCGACTGAGGATGACATGCACATGTAGGATTATCTGCTTGCAAAAAAGAGCAAGTCGGGGGCGTGGCTAGCGGCCAACGATGGCGGCAGCAACCTAGGGAGGCTCCCGATGTAGGGCGGCATCCCGCATTAATCCGCAGGCAAAATCCGACACCTTGATCACTCAGACGAGGCGGACCGGGTCTGGTGACCGAGCGGCAACCGGAGGAGCAGTTCTGGGGACAGCGGCGCTCCGGCAACCAGCGGGGAAAAGACGCGAAGGGTGGGGCCTAATATCCTCCTTCGTGCAGCGGCATAAAGTGCAAACAGAGCCCGGGCGGGAGTGAGGCATCGGCGGGCGCCGATCACCGGAAGTGGTGGGAACATCGGCGAACAGCGCAAACAAGCCCGGGAGGTCTCGCGATCCATCGGAGTGGATTGCGGGCGATCGATCTGCTGCGAGCTGCTGCGAGGGGCAGCGAAGGGGCGAAGCAGCAGATGCCGCAACACAGGTGTTGGAGCCGCCATTTTGCGAGGATGAGACGTCCAGGGTAAGACGAACCAGGGAGACGAGCACTAGATCCCTGTGCTGGTGACCCCGAGGTGGCACAGTCAAAAATCACCGGACATAGTGGCAAAAAGTACGGGGAGCACCCCCCTCTGGGCACCGGGTCGCAACATCGGCCGAACAAAGAGTGGGCGAGGCGGGCATTGAACTGGCTGACAGCAGTAAATACAGGCGGCCCCCCCCTGTGGGTGTAAGCGTGGCGGCGCTCGGCCGCGTGGCAGCAGATAGGGGGGATCAGGGGAGGCACGCACTGGTCATACGGAGTAACGGCCCGCAGTGAGTCTGCAGATACCGGCAACTTGCAAGTACACCAACACGTACATCGGCCGGTGGGGGTAATTTAATGGATGTGAGGATGGTGAGATATCAGCCATCCTCCTCTTTTGAACAGTAGGCCTGAGGCTCCCGGGCCGCACCGGGCGGAGTGCAACACGCCGGACGCGCCATAAGGGGAGGAAAAGCCACCATAGAGACGGAAGCCTCTTGGGGGCCCTGCTAGAATAGACATTGAACACGGCGGCTTGGCCGGTAAGCGGGCACGTACGAGGGGACGCTCGTGGCACTCAACTCTTGGGGGTGGACTCACGAGAACCAAAGGGAAGCGCAGACTTCAACCACCACACCCCCTGGGGACGAGTAGCATCCTAGGCCATAGAACATGACGGGCAGAGGCCCCAAACACAACGCCACGCAAGCCAAGCTTGATAAATTTGCCTATGACAAGCAGACTCCTCCCCTGACGGAACAACGCAAGTCCATGGGGAAAACGGTGGAGACCGAAGGGGCAAAGAAAGCCACGCTGGAGGATGTCCTTAATGCCCTGGCTCAGGTACAAGCGACGGTGGGGGCGACGGCAACTGAAGTAACCCTTATACGCGCAGACCTCCAGAAGATAAATGAAAGAGTGAAACAAGTCGAGGTTGTGACTAAATCCTTAGTCGAAGATGTGTCTGAGCTACAGATAGAAATGGGAAAATTGCAAGCGGATAACAAAACACTCAGGGAGAAGCTGGACGATCAGGAAGGGCGCTCCCGGAGGAACAATGTCCGAATACTAGGTGTGCCGGAGTCGGAAACCACAGGAGCTGTGGACCTATGCGTGGAGGATATGATCAAGAACCAGCTCCAACCCAAAGGTCTCTCGCATTTCTTCTCTGTGGAAAGGGCCCACAGAGTGCCAGGAGGACAGCCGAAACCGGGGGTCCCGCCAAGGCCGATACTGGCGAGACTCTTTAACTTTCGTGACCGCGACGCCGTTTTGCAGGCGGCTAGAGTGGCACCGGCCATCCAGGTCCAGAACTCTAAGGTATCCTTTTTCCCGGACTACACGGCGGAAGTATCGCAGAGAAGGAGGACTTTTCTTGAGGTTAAAAAGACACTGCGAGAAAAAGAACTGCCCTACTCAATGCTGTTTCCGGCCCGACTTCGGGTTGTAGCTGACAAAAAAATCTGGTTCTTCGACACCCCCAATGCGGCCAGGGACTGGCTTGAGGGGTGGCGCACCGCGGGACCTCCACATAGATCTCATAGAACGAACCATGGACACCGCGACGACAGCCGGACCGGATCACAGACGTCAGGCAGAGGGGAGGCGAGCAGATCACCGACACGGGACCTCGTTGAGGCCGACGGAGGAAAATGACCCGGAACGACAGGGGAGAAAAGGGCCGCTGTCTCTTGCTAGTTGAACCAAGTATTTTATAGTCGCGGCTGGACACTGGCCTGGATAGCCCGGACGAGAGCAAGGATGCCGCCTGCTCGGGGAGACGCTCTCCCCCAACACGCAAGTACTCTGGTTTTGGGATGGGTTAAGCACCCTGCTCAGTTGGGGAGGAGGGCAGTTGAAAGTCCGTTAAGCAGGGGGGGCAGGGAGGGGGGAGAGGGGTGGGGTTGTTTTGGAATTGTTGGAAATACACATGTAAGGTCAGGATATACTGTCTTCACTTTGAGCTGCTTAGCATTAGTTCGGAATTCACTAGTAAGGTCGAAATATGTTGTTTTCCTTCTGCGCCACTTAGCTAACGGGAAGAAACATAGACTTCGGGTCCCGAACCATGATAGACACACACAGGACTACATAACTACATATGGCGGACGACCCGATACGTAGAACGGAAGGGGTAGAGGCACGAACGCAGGGCTCCCCCCTGCGAATCTTGACATGGAATGTAAGGGGCCTGGGAGATAAGGTGAAACGCGGACTGGTATTGACCGCGCTGAAGAGGCAGAAGCCTGTCCTAGCACTCCTGCAAGAGACACACTTAACAGGGGGGGCATCCAAAGCCTTAGATAGGAGAGGGTACAAAATGATAGTTCATTCAGAATTTACGTCAGGATCTAGGGGTACTGGCATTTTAATTCAGAAATCCTCACAATTCATTCCACTAAGCACCAAGACTGACGGACAGGGGTGCTTCGCGGCCCTGCAGGGACAGTGGGAGGGGCGGCTCTTGAACCTAGTTTCAGTATACATCCCTCCGGCGCTCCACTCAGTGAAGCTCCCGGCATTAGGAGAATTTCTACTGACCCTTCCCAAGGGAGATGTTATTCTTGGGGGAGACTTCAATGCCACTATAGATACGCAGATGGATAGATTCCCGACGACGGCACCCACGGGAGGACCTCCCCGCCTCCAACGATTCTTGACAGCTATGGGTCTAATCGATATATGGCGACATGCCCACCCTCAGACGAAACAATACACCGTCCACTCCACCGTCCATGGAAGCCTGTCGAGAATCGACTACTTCTTAGCACTGGGCCATGGTATACAACACGTGGACACCATAGACATTCATTCAAAGGGTATATCAGATCACTCCCCAATCACCCTGACAATTTCCACTCAAGAGAAGGCTTGTAAACGAATTTACCCCATACAAGCTGCATACTTTAAGGTCCCTCAGGTTAGGAGAGCCCTCAAAAAGGCGACAACACAGTACTTCACGGAAAATGTTGCTTCGGTACGCTCCCCGGAGGTTCTATGGGAGGCATATAAGGCGGTGCTAAGGGGGCAGGCCATAAACTCGATCACGGGCTACAAAAGGGAGAAAGCAGCCGAGCTAGCTAGACTGGAATTGGCACTGCGAGATATGACAGCAGAGCACGAGGCACACCCCACTTCAGACACGTCCCACGCACTACACCTCCAGCAACAAATGTACACAGACCATGTTCGGAATCAAGTTAAGGGGCACATAACTGACACACAGAACAGGATTCATGAGGTGGGAGATAAAGCGGGTAGGATGCTGGCATGGTTAGACAAGAGGTGGGGGAGTTCCAGAGGCATCCAACAAGTGATGGACAACCTGGGAGAGGTGCACACGAGCCCTGAACGAATAGTAGAGGCGCTCGCAGCACACTTCGAAGAGGTGTATACCCCAGAGTGGGAAGTAACAGCAGAGATGGCTAGGGCGGCTTTAGAGCGATAGGGGTCCAGACACTAAGTCCTGAGGCAGCAGCTGGGTTAGATGCAGATATAACTACGGAAGAGATCCACATGGCTATACGTGCACTGAAGCCCGGCAAGGCGCTTGGGCCAAATGGCGTCCCTATTGAGTGGTACCAGGCAACGCCGGAGAGGTTAAGTAAATACCTATTGGCAATGTACAAGGAATGTTTAGAGAGGGGCGTGCTTCCACCAGATCAGAGACTGGCCACCATAGTAGCAATCCCCAAGCCGGGGAAACCACCAGAGGATTGTTCCTCATACCGCCCTATCTCATTACTTAATGCAGAAGTTAAAATACTGGCCAAAATCCTTGCTGCCCGGCTTGTGCAACTTCTGCCCGACCTCATACACCCGGACCAATCCGGATTTATGCCTCACAGAAATACGGCATTGAATTTACGCCGAGTGCACGGGGTGCTGGCAAGGGCGGATTCGATCCCTGAACAAGCGGTTATACTGGCCCTGGATGCAAAAATGGCCTTTGACCTAGTAGAGTGGAACTATCTGTTTGAGGTCCTTGCCTGTTTGGGTTTTGGCACCAAGTTTATAGCATGGGTCAGACTACTGTACACCAACCCGGTCGCGCAGGTGGTGGCAAATGGCCGCATCTCGCGAACATTCTCTCTGGGGAGGGGCACCCGTCAGGGTTGCCCCCTCTCACCATTACTTTTTGCAATCACATTGGAACCACTAGCTACTTTGATAAGAACTACACCACTACTGAAAGGAATACGCTGGGCGGAGGGCTGGGAAGGCTCTCCCTGTATGCGGACGACATGCTGGTGTACCTAGCAGACCCAGAACATGGGGTGCCAGCGCTCCTGACTCTCTGTAATACCCACGGCAAGATATCGGGATACACGCTGAATTGGAATAAATCGGAGATGTATGTCCTGAAGGGCCCTGTCCCGCCATTGAGTGCAGAATGCCCCCTAAGGGCAGCTGGCTCTTCCTTTAAATACTTAGGCATTCATGTTACAAGGGACCCAACGGAATTTATGCATAAAAACTTGATGCCTCCCATGGAGCGACTTAAGCAGGACGTTAAGTTTTGGGCGGGGCTGCCTTTAACGCTGTTGGGAAAAGCCGCACTTTATAAGATGATGTCTTTGCCCCGCTTCTTATATATACTTGAGAACACGCCATACCCGGTGGCACCAGGTTACTTCAGGAAGGTAGCGGCATTGGTGTCAAGTCTGCTGTGGGGAAACCTCCCGGCACGCATTGCGCAGGCCAAACTACATAGGGGATGGTTTGACGGAGGAATAGCGTTGCCTAATTTGAAATTATACTATTGGGCAGCACAATTGAAACCCATTACCCAATGGATACATGCTCCGCAAAATGACCCAGCATTCCGGGCTGATAGGGCACAAACCGGCATGAACAGCATGCTGGCCCCGCTGTACGACCAGGGAAGGGTGCGTAAATTGGAGGGACCCACCAGACTCACTGCAGCGCTATGGCATACAGCGACAGCGGCGCTAGGCTGGAAAGGGAAAATAACAAAGCTTACACCACTGTGGGACTCCCGAGTCCTAGGAAACTTGAGGAACAGCAGAGGCTTCTCACATTGGGATGCTATAGGGATCTCCACGGTAGGGGACCTATGGGAAAAGGGAGAGGTGGTTCCATTTGACCGATTGAAGGAACTATACGACCTTGGAGTGAGGGAGTCGTACCGATATGTACAGATACGACACGTGCTGCTCGCTGCCATCCCCCCTGAAATGGAAGTGCCGGAATCCTCCCCGCTTGAGGACCGCCTCCTCACAGACTTCATGATTGAACATGCGACATCACTTACATACCGCAAACTGCTTAACAACTTACCGGACCCAATGGCCCTATTGAAGGATAAATGGGAGGGTGACATAAATGAAATGGACGAACACGAATGGAATGAGGCGATGGCGCCACCTAAAGAAGTTGGTATCTCCGCGAGACTAAGACTCATACAATTAAAAGTCTTGCATAGGGTATACTACACAAGGACGACACTGCACCGCATTCACAGAGCACAACATCCTTACTGCCTTCGTGGGTGTGGGGAGGAGGGCACATTCTTCCGCACATTATGGGATTGCCCACGTATTCAGGAATACTGGAGGCAAATAATGCGTACTATATCACAGACATTAGAGACCTCCTTGGTTCCCGAGCCACGAAAATGCCTGCTAAATATATGGGACCCCAACGATCTGTCCAGGCACGGTCAACTCTGGGTTACTTTAGGTATGATAATAGCTAAGCGAGACATTGCGCAGCGCTGGGGGGCGGCGGAAGTACCAACGAAATCGCAATGGTGCTTAAACATGGATAGGGTGATGGTGACGGAAAGGGCGGTATACTCTAACCGGGCCTGTCCGGGGAAATGGAATGAAATTTGGACCCCGTGGAATGTGTATAGAAGGGAGATCTGTGATCCCTTATTGGAGGCCGATCAATCAACATCGGACGAGGAAGGGGAAGAGGACTAACAGACTCCACGGAGTTCTACGGGGATGGGAGGTCACGGGTCATGGGGTAGACCTAGGCCTTAGATGGAGAGCAGTGTGGGGACCTGGAGGGAATGACACCTAGGGAACTACATCCAGGAGAGCCCAATTACTCCTAACGTCATGTCTCTGCGCAGTTTGTGAGGAAATTAGTGTAGGTGTGCACTGAGGGAGCACTTCTTGACACAGCTAATGCGAATAACAACTAGGAATAGACGAGCGCAATGTGATTTCCTTATGTTTTTTGTTGTTGTTTTTGTTCAAAAATAGAAAACCAAAAACCTATATTGATCAGCAGACTATTTCGAACATGATACCTTCTTTTGATTTAATTTGTAATTACTATTGCAAGAGAATTGCATTGAGTTTTAAGCATTACCCAGTTGCATTGGAACTATCAGGATGTGATTGCGGCCAGCCTTATGGGTTGTAGGCCAAAAGCTGTGTGAAACTAAAAGGTACAATAAAGGTTTAAAAAAAAAAAAAAAGAGCAAGTCAAAGAAGAATCCAAACAGACAAAATGTATTTGGAAACTGATCCAAAATTGCTTTAAAGGTGAACAATTACCCCATAACCTTAATTTTATATAGTGGTGCATCTATTAATATCATCCAAGTAGAAAGGTTTAATAGCTGATCCTCAGTGCATGCCTTACCCTGTAAAATTTGAAGGTATACATGTGGGCTGCTCTCAAACTCCTACAGAGTCAAGGGTCATTTACAGCAACCATAATACACAATACATCAGTGCAAGCGCTGATTCATGTTCTTTGGGATCTTCATCGAGTGCATACTTTAGCTTTGCCACTGCTGCTGAAATGGGGCTAATAACTCTCAACTACAACATCAGTGCTCAGTCTGTAATCGTGACTTGTTTCATGGCCTAGGAAAACTTAAGAAAATGAAAGTGCAACTTCAATGATGACATTTGCCCAGTTGCCCAACAACACTGCAGTCGCTTTTTACTTGCAAGAAGCCGTTGAGAAAGAACTCGAAACACTGTTGAAGCATGACATCATTGCTTGTTCTACTGGTCCTACACCATGAGTTTCTTCCACAGTCGTGGTGCCAAAAAAGGACAGTGGAGGTGCAGTGCGCATTTATGTAGATATGTGCCAGGCCAAAAAGCAATCAAGAGAGAGAGACATCCTGGTCCCCACCTAACGGTCATGATCATGCAGCTGAACTGAGCCAAAGTATTGTCCTGTCTTGACCTGATTAAAGGATACCATCAACTCATGCTGGAAGAGAACAGTAGAAACTTTACAACTTTTTCAGCTCATGTTGGTTTGTTCAGATATAAACTGAGTTTTGGAGTATCTTCAGCCGCAGAGATATTGCAGAATGTTATTTGCCGAGTAATTCAACCTGATATACAGGCTTTCAATTACAGTGATGATGCCTGCTGATGCAAGTCTCACTTTGAATGCAGCAAAGTGTGAGTTTCACAAAACGCAACTTAAATTCTTTGGGCACATATTCTCTGATGGGGGAATGACTCCCCTGATAAAGGGTAAGCATTGTCATCTACTTGCCCCCAAGAAGATGTAACTATGCTGCAAGCCATGGCCAGGTATTGCTCAAGATACATTTATGACTTTGCTATTGTAAGTTCCCCAATTGAGAGACTTTACAAAGCAACATGTCCCATTCCAGTGGTCTTCTGAATGTGACCACAGCTTCGGAGAAATAAAACATGTGATTGAAAATGCAACAGAAACTGCCTATTTTGACCCCAAGTTACATACTGAGATCACAGTAGATGCACGCCTGGTGAGGCTGGGGAGCAATTCTTGCTCAACACAATTGCCATCCAAATTCTCAGAGACACATTGTGGCCTATGCCAGCAGAAGTCTTTCTGAAACAGAACGTGCCTATTCTGAGCTGGAAAAGGAGGGTTTAGCTGTAGTGTGGGTCTACAAACATTGTCATATGATTTTATATGAATATCGTTTTACTGTCATCACAGACCACCAGCGTTGCTCATTATCTTTGGAAAACCAAAAGCTAAGATGCCCCCTTGCATCGAGAGGTGGGGGTTGTGACTGCAACAGTATGACGATGCGATTGTTAACAAGCCCGGAGAAAGATCAAAACCCAGCAGATTACTTTTCACGAGTGCTGCTATATTGTCACAGTTTGACATCCAAAGCGGCTGAAGATTATATCAACTGTATTGTGAGGTCTAGCACACCAGCAGCTTTATTCATTGTACAGAATATTGTTGCAACCAACACAGATAAAGACATACTGATCCTCAAAGACCTCAATACAATGCAAACTTGAAGAAACGTATTCAACCTTTTGCTGATGCTGTTGAAGTCCAAAAATAAAAAAATTTACCAAATGAGCTAACCGTCCCCCGAGAATGTATCATATTGAGAGGCTTGAGACTCGTCATACTTGAAAGCCTGAGACAGCAAGTCATTGAGCTGGCCCATGAAGGACATTGTGGCATTATCGCCACCAAAAGAGCTTAAGAGCCTGAGTGTGGTTCCCTAGCCAGGATGAACGAATTGAGAATGAGCTCAAAGCGTGCCACCTCTATAACTGTTCTTCCCCAAGGTGATGCAACATCCATCGACAATTTCTGACTTTCCTGTGCATGCCTGGGAGAGAGTTGCGTTTGACTTCTTTGGGCCTCTAGGAAATGGACATCATTTCATGGTAGTCAATGATAAATATATATGTTTTCCATTGGTGGAAGGCCTGTCATCGACAACCCATGTCAAAGGTTTTTGAGCAGCTTGTAGACACCTTTTCAGCTAAGGGAATCCCTGCTACTCTCAGATCTGATAATGGCCTGCCATGCAATAGCAAAGAATTCAAGGAGTTTCTTGTTCGGCTCAACTGTCAATGTCAAGCATCAAAAGAGGATACCTTTGTGGCGCCAAGCCAATAGTAGTGTTAAACGATTAAACGATTCATGAGCACCCTAAAGAGGGTAATTCAATGAGCATCATTGGAAAGAATCATTCTTAAGCAAGTCCGTGTCAAGCTCTTCATGCCTATCGACCAACTCCTCATACCACAATCGGTGAGAGTTCTGCCACCTTGGGATTTGGGAGAGCGATCATGACCAAATTACCACATTGGACATCGGACTGATCGATTAATGCTGGTAAAGTTTGTGTCACAGACACTTCTCAAAAGTGCAAAATGAAAACATATGCCGATCAGCACCGACGCGCCCAGGAAACAGTCATCAACAAAGGGGGATTGTTACTGGTAAAACAGAAAAGGAAGAGGAAAACTGACTCTCTGTTTGCTGTTAACCGTTTGAGGCTTGTAACATACAAAGGACACATGGTGACTGCTTCGTCCTCGAAAGCCCGTCACCCAGGACTCATCACACTTAAAGCACCTACTTTGATGATCGTCCGCTCCTTATACCATGAGTGAGGTGACCCTGCCTAAATGTCCGGATCAAGCACCGGAATCTAAGTCAACTACCTCATACCACCTGGTCTGGCAGACCAGTGCGAGCACCTTGACGATTCATTGAGGAACTGTGATGCTAATGATGTATGTACTTTTTACCTAACAGAGGGGGAGATGTAGTGTCTTAATACTGTGAGTGCTAGGACCCTAGCTGTCCTGGGCTGACTCTAAAAAGGAATTACATAATCTGCGGGGAGGTGTTTAGGTGTGGTTCTAAAAGTCATAGCACAATGCGTGCACAGTGTGATTGTATGTGGAGGAATAAAGATGTTTGTTATAGAGCTCAGTATGTGGTGTGCTCATTTGCATGCCCCCGGGCTGGGGAAGAAGCTACATATTGCACTTTCAGTCCAGCCGGTACATGGACTCTTCAGTGCATCTGTGGTGAAGCAGGGTATACAAATCCTTTGACGAATAAATGCTAACAAGTCCACTAAGCATACGTACAATTCTTCCTGCATGGAATTTTCTGCCTGCATTTCAGTGTTAGCCTTAGAGCCACTGTTGGCACTGGAATTACCCCTGCATGGTGAACTCCAGGTACCAATTCCCGCAGGGACCTGACTGCATGTGAATCTGGTATCCTTAATTTTGTGTTGCCCCATCTAACATGTTAATCAAGCATGTTTCCTGTAGCCTAAGCTGGTCCTTGGTAAAATCAAAGTCCAGAACCTGTTGTGTGACCCCGATGAGTGCATTAAGCAAGCTCTGTTTACTAATATGGGACCACTGTGCAAGTCTGGGGTTGCTGGAATGAAGTGTATGTGGGTGCAATCTACCGACCCCACTCATATAAAGTTCCACTTAGATGTTACTACCAGATCCTGGTGTTGATATTCTGTGTGTGTCAAGTACTCCTAAGCATGATGTATGTATTGCATATACGTGGTACACTAATTTGTGTGGTGAGAGTTTGATTGTCGGGACCAAGGGATCCATTTTGGATTGCCCATGGTTTAGCATGGCACAAGATGTACGAAGGATACAGCTTCCCCAAAAGTTGAAGTGTATTGCCTGCATTCCTGAAGCGGAATGGGGAGACTGGGACACTGAAATGAGGAAGGATGGAAACAGATCTAACCTTAGAAGTTCTTTGTGGAACTTTTAGAAAGGCATTGCATTGCTGATTATTCCTGAGCACTGACATTTGGTGGATGGTAGACGAGAGGGGTCGAGAAAGCAGATTCTGTTGCTAAAGGTGAGGAAGTGTCTAGATTAGGCCTGTCCTTACGTCTTTCTCTGATTGCTACTTCACTTGTGGAAGGCTATGGCAGCCAAGTGCAGTCATCACACTTTATTGTGCCTTTGTTTGTATATTTCTGCTTGTGCTTGCCTCGCCTCTATCAGAGAGCCACCATCTTGAACAAAGGCTGTGTCTGCATTATAGCTAGCAAAGTACATTTGCAACGGAACCACCCCAAACTATTTCCAGAACTGAAATGGAAGATTCACATCCCAGTCTGGAAGATCAGCATAAAGTTGTGATGCAAACAATCCCAGTTGGTTCCAGTTTCAGGTTCTTCCTTACCAAGGAAGGGAGCTTCTTCGCAATCAGGATATATTGCCTGAAGTTTGCACAACATGCTGGGAAGCTGAAGGTCTTACTAGTGCCTACATGTTCAGAAAGGGAAGAAGAGTGCCTGGCCCTGCGTTAGGACACTGTCCAAGAGGAGAAGCCTAGCTATGTACCTGGCATATGGATAACTCAGGAGAGCCGACTTACATCAAAAGATAAGCTGGTGTGACCGAAGTTGTGCATAGTCACCTGGTCTTTCTGTATGGTTCATGTGTCAAATTGTGCGAAGAAACTACAAGCCAAAACAACAGCATACTGTGTGATACCAGTGCAGTATGGTCGGATGGACTTCTGCTGGTGCTGCACGGCGTGGTGCATATTCTGTGATAACCATTGTCATCGCAGAAGTAGAGGACTTGTTCCCTTTCTCGGAGGACGCAACTACAGAATAAGAGCAGCCACGGACAAGGCTTGGCATTGCTGTTCATTCCAGCAGCACGAGAAAACAGCGAGATGGCTGCTCTCGGTCCTGTACCACTGACACAGATGCTAACTGTGCAAGCTGGATGAGTGCACCGTCTATCGCCGCACCCTTGTGAACAGGTGCCAACGGACTGAGGGACTGTATCTTGGACCCATAAATGTAGAATACTGTTATGAAAGTTAGTGTTGCCAGGTTTGTGGTCTGAAAGAATTGACCTGTGTGTTGCCTAACCTGGTGGTCGTTTTGTGAACTAACACTTGTGCGTGATTGTTGCATCTTACCTTTTACTTCCACTAGACACTGTAGATATTGGGGACCCCATAGAAACTGGGAGAGGACATTATAGGCGGTGTCTAAAGCCGGTAGATGGGATCGTAGAACTGCGTAGCTGAATCACCATTAATGAGTTTATTTATGTAGCAATATATTTTGCTGTAATATTGAAAATACTTTTTATTAGGACAAGCAGTGAAGTAGACATTTACTTATTTCAACTGTTGAGTGACTCTTGAGTTTGGAGTCTCTGCACCCTAGAGATACTTGGGACTGATCACTCTTGCTGCCTAGAGAGTCAAGTCTAGAAGAGATTTACTTGGTCCAGTTTGTAGAGCTATAGTACGATGGATCCCAGGACTCCAGAGGCAAACGGCTCCTTCAACCATGGTTGTGGTCCAGTAGCTCCTTTCTGGAATGCAGGCCTCTGATAGTTTCTGTCTTTTTAGTTCGATTTCTGCCCTTGTCCTAGTTGCATGAAATAGTTTGCTTCAACCAAACCCTGCTTTTATAGTGGATGTATGCAATTGATATTTATTAGTGTCAACTTAGCTAGGGGGCTACAGACCTTAGCTAGGGTGGCGGGAGACAAATACGATTGTGTACATTAGGTGAGAATTACATTACATTTCGCATTCTGTTAAGAGAGAGGAAGATTACATTATTTGGACACTATCCCTTGATGTTATGTCAAGTGCTAAGGCTGGGATTCAAATCTCGTTCCCAAGGTTCCAAAGTTGCCAGCTCTAGCCAATAAGCCATGTCTCATCTTAAGAAGTGTGCTTGGTTCAGACCACTGCACAGTTTACTTCAGGACATGATTCAAAGCATTGCCTTCATATGTACCCCAGTCCTGTTAAAGGCAAATATGTTAACCTTTGGGCACTCACTTTTGTCATTTAGCCAAATGGGCTACAGTGCTCTAGTAGGAGAAAGGGAATCAACTCCATCATTGTTTTTTGTCCACTTTATTAACTACATACCACTCACTGGCATAGGTGATACACTCCTATTTTCTACCATGAACAAGTACATTTTCCTCATTTTAATAGCTAAGATATGATTCAGTGACAGTGCTTCATTTTATTTGGTATTTACAAGAAACAAACAGTGATGAAGTTGGTTGTTTAGCCGAGGTCTTGTAAATTAGGGGATATGTGTTTATGTGCTTTATTCAATGCATACTAGCTTAGAACTTAAATATTTTGAGAGACATATTTTTATTTTAGTTCTTTGAAGTAGAACTGCTAACAGCTAAATGTATTTTTTTGTTGTTTTCAGTTGGAGATGAAACAATAAGTTCCATTGGACGTGGTATATGTATCTTGTTGGGGATTTCTGTAGAGGATACACAGAAAGATGTGGACTACATGTAAGTAGCTGCATACACACTACCCACACTTAACAACAATCACCTTCTTTCTCTAGGGACTACCTGTTTGTTACTTTTCTTGTTTGAGCATACAGGAAAATACTAACTTGACAGAAGGAATGCTTGATCAATTTAATTGTACATGAGACAATATGTGTGTTCCAGTCGTTGGTTGCCTAGGGTGCAACAATGCCTCAATATGATCTTATTGACTGATTACCTCGAGGTCGTTTGATGGTGGTTACAAGCGTGTTCAATGACATTGTTTTTTTCATATCAACCTACAAAAGGTTTGAATCCAGAATATTGACTACCACTATATTGGTTTGTTTGCGTTTTTTTTTTAGTTTTTTTTTTTTTATTGACAACAATAATCAACCATACAGATTTCACAAGCAGTGTGAATTTTAGATCACAGTAATCATTCACGTAATACACCTGGACAATTTCTGCAAATAACATTCTCATTGTGTGGGTCGTTCCTATCTTTCAGGCTTCCGGTTCATCAGGAGAAATTAGCGATGGTAATCTAGGGGGTTCACAGATATCCACCCACCCCTGTATGCATTCCATTTTTCCCATATCTGCATCCATTTTTTGGCACCCCCTGGATAGGTACCCTGTTTTCGCTCTGAACATGCACCAATCCATGTCATTCTTCCAATCCTGCACTTTCGGGACATCTTGCACTCCCCATTTCCTTGCTATGTTTCTCTTTGCGACCATATGGCCCAATGCCATCCATGTCCTCTCTTTGCTGCCCAAGTCTGTTGATTCCCATATATTCAGTAGGCAGCTTTTGGCTTCCAGTACTATTTCTCCATCCAGTACTTCCCCCATACACCGGGAGACATCGCTCCAGTATTTATGTATATACGGGCATTCCCATATAATATGGAAAAATGTGTCCTCCCTGCCACACTGTCTTCTACAACTACAATCTATATATCCCATCATGACCAAGGCGGGTCCCGTGACCTAGATTCTGTGCAAAATCTTGAGCTGCACCAGTTTAAATTTAGAGGATATTGCAACCTCCTTTGGTGATGCCAGTGCTTCTTGCCAATCCTCCTCCTCCAGGCCCAGTGAGTCCCCCTCCCATTTGTCACAGAGTTGTGAAAGAGGATCAGGTGAATGATTAATCAATTTCAGGTAAGTCAGTGAATTCCCTTTTTTGGCATATACCCGTCCAGCAGTCTATTCTCATGTGAAATTTGCAAAAAACACAGTTGATGAACAGAATGTCATACATTCACCCCAGTACAAGGATCTGGGCCTAAATCCATCGTTTCTTTCCACTCCACACCACCCTGGGTTAGGCACTGGCTATATGCAAATCAGCTCTGACCCTGTGCCTCATGGGAACAGTCCAGTCCGAACTACCAAGCCATGTCTTTCCCAGACCGGAATCAAGCATCCAAGGACCGGTTTCTGGCTATCAGCCTTTATCAGCCTGGATAGCTTGACTCCAGTGGTGTGGAGAGCCTGGGACTCACGTCTGAGCATACCCAGCCCACTCGGCAGTTCGGGCTGGACTGTTCCCATGAGGCACATGGTCAGACTGATTTGCACATAGCCATGTCTGAACTGGGGTGGCAGAGTGGGCTAAAGAACGGTGATGGATCAAACCCAAATCTTTTGACTGGGTGTGAGTGTTTGATTGGTTCAGATGCTCCGTCCATCACCACCCCCTTTTGTACCGCTTTTGGCAGCCATAAGTGTGGCAGGGTATGCTCAGACGTGAGTCCCTTGCTCACTTTGCCACTGGATTCAAGCAAGCCGGGCTGAAGACGGCTGGAATGCCAGAAAGCGGTCTTCGGAAGCTTTTTTCGGGTCCAGGGAAGGCATGGCTTGGCAGTTCGGGCTGGACTGTTCCCATGAGGCACAGGGTCAGACTGATTTGCACATAGCCATGTCTGAACTGGGGTGGCAGAGTGGGCTAAAGAACGGTGATGGATCAAACCCAGATCTATTGACTGGGTGTGAGTGTTTGATTGGTTCAGATGCTCCGTCCATCACCACCCCCTTTTGTACGTCTATTCTCATGTGGCGAGGCCTCGGGACTGGGTCACTCCTCCCCGGGATCGCTGTCTGTAGTGCATGTCTTATCTGTAAATACTGGAATCTTTCAGGTTCCGCCAGTTTGTGCACTTGTTGCAAAGTCGCGAAGTGTATCACCGCCCCATTTTTCCAGAGAGCCCCCACTCGAGATATCCAGATGGTATCCCACTTATCAAAGCCTTAGTTCTCCAGAGGGAGCCCAATTGTTCCGTATCCCACAGTGGGGTAGCCAGCATAATGGTGCTTGTCCATCCCATACTTCTGTGCTCCTTGTGCCAAACTTGGACTGAGTGTTTTGTGAGGCCTGTCGGGTGGAGTTTCGACGGCCTAGAGTATAACGCCAATGTGCGATTACTTCCTGGCAAGAGCCATCTATCCATAGTGTATCCCCGGTCATGTGGAGGTTGGTACACACAGTGATTAATGGCGACCAACTGACTTTTTAATATCCAGTAGGCCAATTCCCCAATCATACCAGCTTTTAACCAGTTTTGAGAAAGCAATTCTTGGTGGACTGCTAACCCATTGCAAAGTTCTCTGCGCACCTTCTACCGATCTAAAGTAGGATGCCGGGACCAATTCAGGTGAGTTTTGGAGGACATACAGAAAACGTGGTAACGGCATCATCTTAAAGAGTGCCGCCCTACCTAATAGCGAAAGTGGAAGTGTCTCCAGTGTTCCACATCGTGTCTCAGTCGCTGTAGCGGCAGCAACAAGTTGGACGCATAGTATAATTTAGGGTCTTTAGTGATGAACAGCATAAGATATTTGAATCCATCCTTGGCGATCACAACCTTGCAATCCTTAGGCATGTGGGGGCTCCATAGAATACTTTTAGGAGCGATTGTGACCAGTTAATGGTGTAACCTGAGTATGTACCAAAGTTAGTGAAAATGTTTAGTACCCTGTGCAGGTATCTCTGGAGAGGCCAGGTACAGCAAGATATTGTCAGCATAGAGTGAGATACGATCTTCCCACTCCTCTGTTCAGTGTAATCCCTGTATTATAGGATCTGTACAGTGTGCTAATTGTTCTAACGTTAATAAAAGCGGGGACAAGGGGCAACCCTGCCGGGTTCCTCTGTGGCGAGGGAAGGCAGACAATTTTTTATTACTTACTACAGCTGTTGCAAGGGGATCCGTAAATAGGAGTCGCACCCAGCCGATAAATGCTAAACTGAACCCAAAGTTTCTCCAGCGCTACGAACAGATATGACCACTCTATGGTATCAAATGCCATAGTGGCATCCAGGGACACCACTACTGCTTCCTCTCTTATGGTATTTGCCCGCCCCATCACCCCGTGTAGTCTCTGCAAATTTAAGTATTTTTGGACGGCATAAAGCCCGATTGCACCAATCCTGAAATTAGTGGGACGGCAGTAATTTGGCCAGTATTTTGACCTCTGCTACCACTATATTGTTATGGTAAGACTATGTAGGTAATCCAAGTTGCTATTCTTAACTTCACATCTTAATATCTTGATGATATAGATAAGTGAAGTAAATAATAGTAAATCTATAATCAATTAAATATCCCTACTGTGACAATCAAATTGGTAGTTAGTATTCTGGATTCAATATGATTGTGTGCTGATATGAAAAAGTCAGTATTTTGAAGTCCTATACTCATGAGTGTTTTGAGAGAAGTTGAAAGCTAGAATTGTAGTTTTGCATAGTCACTAGGTCCAACCTGTCTCAAAAGGACACCCAGCATATCCTCCTAGTTGAACTCTAACCCTCCCAGTTGAACACAGTAACTAGTTGCTAAAGAAATGGAAGCTCATGTTTAATAGCTGTTCA
The DNA here is from genome assembly GCF_964261635.1 of Lissotriton helveticus. NCBI lineage: Eukaryota > Metazoa > Chordata > Amphibia > Caudata > Salamandridae > Lissotriton > Lissotriton helveticus. The sequence goes on from NC_136067.1 coordinate 1,237,931,550, forward strand.
TAACCGATTTGGGTCTTTCCACAAACAAAACCAAATCCTATGCTATGGTGTGTGGACCACCATGTAGTAGGCTAACTCCCTTCCAGACTGGTGGCACCCCGATTAAATGTTTTCCACGTTTGCCTACCTGGGGGTGCCATTTGATTGTATGAGTTCTTGAGTACATCTGAAGGGTGTAAGCATTAGACAATTTGCGCAAGCCTTAGCATCCCTTTTTAAATTTGCCTCTAAGCTGGGTTCTCTGCCTTTAGATGTGGCGCTTACTATTTACAAAGCTAGATCTGTAACAAGAGCTACCTATGATGCTGGGATATGGTGGGATACGGACCAACGCACATTGCAGGTTAGTGAGAATACATTTTTGCTCAGACTCTTGTCGCTTCATACCATCCTATCTCGATGCTTAATTTTGAGCCTAAGCTCCTGGGGAAGGTCCTTGCAGACCGCCTTTGATCGTGCATCTAAGACTTCATTCACCCCGATCAGTCTGGCTTCATGCCACAACGCTCCACTCAGCATAATATTAGGCGAGTCCATAACGCAATTCAAGGAGTCCACAGACTCGGTCGCCCAGCAGTGATTTTGCTGCCCGACATTGATAAGGCGTTCGACTCTTTGAGCTGGACATACCTCTTCAAACTCCTTCGCACCATTAATCTTGGTCAACGGTCCATAGCGTATACCCAGCTGCTATATACTGATCTCTCAGTATATGTTTGAGTTGCAGGATACCGGTCGGCCCCCTTTCCTATTTGTCAAGGCACGAGACAAGGCTGCCTCTTGTCTCCACTGCTTTTTGCCCTGGCCATAGAGCCTCTGGCGGTATGGGTGCCCCAGGACCCTCTGATCCGGGGGTTTAAATGGATGCAGGAATATTCAGACAGAATCGCGCCTTTACGCAGATGATGTTCTCTTCTTTATGACAGATCTGTGGTTCTCGGGACCCCATGTCCTTCAGATACTCTGGATCTGAGGTGAAACTACTGGGTTGAGCACTAATCCATCCAAATCCACACTCTTTCCCATATGCAGGGATAAGAGATGCCAGGTCTGGGCATCACAATTATCTATGGCTACAGAGGGCTTTAAATAGCTAGGGGTCTTCATATTGCTGTGCCCTACGGTTTCATGGACACAAAATATCGCCCGCAATGAGACCAGGGTATGGTCCCAGTTGCCCCTATCGCTATATGAACGATCCGCTATCTTTAAGATGGTATCCTTATCACGTCTGCTATATCAGTTTCAGAATTCCCCATACAATATTCCTCCTTCATGGTCATATAACTTAACGTGTTTCTGAATAGGTTTTTATGGGAGGGAGGGGCGTTCCAGGTTGCACTTCATACGTGCACGCAAACAACATACTGTGGCAGTATTGCAGCGGCAGACGTCTACGCATATTATTCTGCCTCCCACCTTCTGGTAATTAATGAATGGTGGTATGGGTCTCAGTCAGATCCAGCATACGCAGTGGAACAGATAGCTATGGCTGGTACCCCCTTACTACATCTCTTGTACAGCCGTGCGTCCCTCAACACCTCCCCCCAGCTTGCAAGACAGGTATACAAACCTGGAGACGAACAGTCAAATCCATGGGCTGGTGGGGAAGACTGACACGCTAAGCTAAAATAAGAAGAAATAAGAGGAGCACTCTTAATTCAACACTGTTATAAACTTGATTTACTTGTATACTAAGGGTGCACACTGCTAACTGTGTTGGCTACACAGTATGTGAAAATCTCTAGGGAAATGTAAGCGGGGCCTACATGCAGGATGCACTGTTCCTAGAGAAAATAATTCTCAACAACTTCGTACCGTTCACATATCCTAAATAATGTATGATCAGTTAGTTACTCTTTAAGAAAACAAATTTATTTGCATTAGAATATTTTCAAAGTAATACCATTATATTCAATTGATATAATTGAATAACAGAAGTATGAATGCCTGTATCTCACTATTCATTGAATTTCTTAAATGGATACAACGACTAATAGTATTACTATACATATCACTATGAGTACATTGTACATGATTTCATTTCTCAATAACTAAACTTGCGAAGAAGTGTCGCCCTATGCATTTTGGGAAGCCCTGTTCCCTTCTTCAGGGGCGAGTAACTGTAAAAAAACATAACAAGAATGCATCATATAACTGTCTATAATACATCTGATATTTTTGTTATATGTACATAGGGGGGGATACTGACTTTGTGGGTTAAAAATAAGAAACACAGCCAGCGCTTCCTTTCAATTTTGTAAAACCTGATTCTGGACAACTGTCGAGACTAACTAGTGTAATATGTAATAACTACTCGGTCAACTGAGGAATAACTCAACGGGCTTACTCAAGATGATGCCACTAGGGGAAAGAGCATGTTGGCATAATAAAAAGCCTGGAGATAAACATAACCAATAGTCTTCTCATACATGGAATCATCAATATGAAAACACATTGAAATTATGTTGGATCCTCGTGATACCAATATAATGGGAAATGTAACTGCATCTGTAAAAATAAGCATAGAAAACGTATTCAAGGATAACGCTTAACACACATACCTGTGACCAGCTCACTTCACGTATGAGTGTCAAGCCTTGTCAGTTAATGCACAAACAAAATTCTATGAGATATAAGGAAAACGACACTAAGTGTGTGAAATATCATCTAAACTTGACAAAATTACGTATACTGTTATTGCATACCTTTGAACCCAGTACTGAAAACTGTGTATACGCAATGTTCATCAAGTCCGTTGTAGAGTCATTTATACAAAATGCACGGGTAGGTGAGACGAGAGTACTTCTGTGAATAAAAAACGCTCATTAACTGACTACCCGAAAAGTGAATCTACCAACTCAGAGAATATCACGACGTACTAGTACAATCACCTTATTCTACTTTAAGGTGGAATAATAACCTGCTGTATATGCGTACACTATTTGGAAAAAAAATATATATTGTCAATTCAGCGGCGACTTCTGCAGAATAAATAGTGTAGGAAACATTGTTGTCACTTCAATACTAAGAGAAACAACATACGAGTCTGTTGCCTATATACTCGGCACTGCTGTCATAAGTGCACGGTAATCAAAAAGACCTTGTATTAATAAAGTGTGTAAGAAAACATTTTTGGGGGGAAATACGCTAAATACAAAAGCTATGAAAACCACGTTTCAACAGTAGAGACAGTTGCTAACCGAAAGTAATTACCTAGTGACTCAGCACTGGAACCGAAATATACACGGTATCCAAGTTCAAGTTCAAGTTTATTGTATTTGATTTGGTTCTCCACTGAGAACCACAAATATTAAATACACAATATTCAAATTTACACAATTTTGTTAAAAATTTCATTCTAATATAAAATTAAAAATGGTTTTAAAAATTTGTAAAAATTGTGACATACAAATTCGTTTGGCGGAACTTTACATAAAATAATCAATTCCTGTACTGAGTTAATTCTACATTGTGAATAAACTGGTCGTAAAAATCTTTTCCTTGCTTCTACCACTAACGCATTTGTGCAAATAGATAATAGATGTTCCAAGTCCTGCTCCTCACTATTACATAAATTACAAATAGGGTTTTCTTTTGAATACCACCTAGATGTGATGGTTTTTACAGGAAGTATTCCGAATCGGAGTAAAACAATCGATCTCCTGACCCCGTGGTACAGGTTAAAGTTAATATATTGCTGAGGTTTCTTATATTCTATAGTTTCAGAAATATTTTTATATAATGACAGTTTAAGACAATGTTGAGAGTCGAGGTCAAAACTTAGTCTTGTGGTAAAGTGCTTTAGAAAAAGTTTCAACTGGGCAGGAGACCAAGAAAGTAACAGCTCGGTGTTAACCTCTGATAGCTTAAAAGCAGATAAGACATTTTTTGAGAATACATAGTTCGATGGTTCACGTTCGAATGTCTCAGTCTTTAACAGGGATCGGAGCGTTCCTTCTTCAGCATGGAGGAGATTATATGCCCACCTGATGATATTGGCGATTCCTCGGGCATAGGAGCTAGTCAGTGACGGCTCGAGGCGGAGCGCTTGCACTGGAACCGATTGAGATAACTTCATAATTTTTCGCAGGATCTTCCCTTCTTTTAAGTCTAGAAAGGACCATTGACTTATTGGTATGTGCTCAAGTGCGTACGACAGTACTGGTGGGACTTTGGCACTATATACCTTAAGCATTGCAGAAAAATGTCTTTGTCCAGATGCAGCGTATAACCGTAAAAGTGCTCCCACATGGACATCAGATTTACGGGTTAAATTCAAAGTATGGGACTTATTTTGTAAGGACTTGGTGAATATTCTTCCTAAGTAAGTGTATTCTTTTACCACTTCCACCGTTTTTCCCCCTAGTGACCAGATAAATTTAGTACTCCTTTTTCTTCCAGAGAACGGTACTATTTTAGTTTTCGAGATGTTTGGTATTAAATAATTTTCCTCTGTATAATTGTAGAGGGCCTCAAGGCTTCTTTGCAAACCAAATGGAGTTTGATCTAAGATAATGACGTCATCCGCATATAATAAAGTATGTATTTTATGAGAAGCAATTTTTGGTGGAAAATTACATATCTGTTGAAAACGTTGAGGCAAGTCACTGAGATAAAGGGAAAACAGTAAAGGAGCAAGGAGACATCCTTGCCTAAGGCCATTTGGGGTCGGGATTGCACTAGTAAGTCCTTTTTCCTTCCCCATATTGGACTTGGCACCAGGTATCTGTATGTAATACTGTTAATATATGTAGTAGATTGTCCGGGATACCCATATTACTGAGTTTTCTCCATAGTGTCGCTCTGTCTACTCTATCGAATGCAGTGGAAAAGTCGATAAAAGCAGCATATATAACCAGAGATTTTATTGTAACATATTTATCTAGGATGGTTTGCAGAACAGCGATATTATCGGTGACTGAATGCTTTGGTCTAAATCCAGCCTGGTATAAAGGGATCAGTCCAGATGAAAAGGCCCAATCTTTTCGATGGTCTAATACTGTAGCTGTAAAAATCTTTCCTGTTGCGTCTAAAAGGGCTATCTGTCCATAATTACCAGGATACAACCTTGTACCCGTCTTGTGTATGGGTATTATAATACTCCCCTTCCAAGATTTGGGAATATCTCCAGTTCTAAAAATTTAGTTGAAAAGGGGAAATAACATCTTACTCCATTTTTTGGGGTTGCATTGGAGGACCTTGATCGGTATTTGGTCCGGACCTGTTGCTCCTGTTGATCTTGTCTTTCTTATATGTAGCTCAATAGAGAGTGGACTAATAACTTCACAGTCTGAAGATTTTATTTCCGAGTTCCTAACAGGATGGTAACTCTTTTCTATAGTAGTGTTTAATTTATATAAATTGGCCAGATAAATTTTCCATTCTGATGGGGGCACCGGGATAGTTTGTAATACTTTTTTGTGCCTATTTCTTTAGCAATTATGTTCCAATATGCACGTTGGTTATTTTGTTTCGCTGCTATTTGCAGATCTACTCAATTTTTATCTTGGGTTATTCTCTTGTTTTTTTCTCTTTCTCTCCTGCGTTGATTTTTCAGTTTGTTGATTTCTATCTGTCTAGCTGGTGACTTTTCTAGAAATTGTGCTCGTACCAGTTTGTTTAGGTAAGTTGTATTAGTAGCTAACTTTTGTTTTTTGTTTTGTTTCTTTGGAGGTTGCATCAGCTTCTCCTGTAATTTTTGTGTTAGTTTTTGTATCACAATTTCTAAATTTGTTATCGGATTTGCTGAGTGTATTCTTTGTAAGAGTTGTGTTAAATCAATTATGGAGATTAGTTTGGTAATAGTAGCAGAGTTCCAGTGAATCCGTCTTTGAGTTGGGTTTACCAGGACAGTACTACAGCTATACATAATTTGATTTGACTGGGACTGTTGTGCTTTCCACTCTGTAGTTAGCTGTAGTATCGCATGATCACTACCATCGGCAAAGTTGATTTTAAGTTGTAAAACTGATCTGTATAGATCATAGCTACAGATCATGTAGTCCAGTAGTGAAGGATTACAGTTTCCCTGTCTTGTATTTGAGGCAGGTATGTCTCCTTCTACATTGCCATTTAGTATTGTTCCGTTTAGAATGGGTAGCGATGCTATTAGAATCTTCCCTCTTTTATCCGCCTTATTTTCTTTTGAAAAAAGTGGAATAGAGATTCCCAGGGCCTCATCTGTGAGCCAATTTGCCCATTTCGATATTAACTCATTAGAGATTTTCCCATTAAGATCACCCATGATGAAAAGCGAAGGATAATCCTGATTTTCTGTTGTTTGTTCTATGTCTTTTAAGATTTCTATAGTAAGTGCGTCCATTTTTGCTCCGGGGGGGATATATATGTTATAAATCAATATATCTTTTAAAGTTTCAGGAGGATTTGTCTCGCACTTGATTTTGATACATTGATGGTTCTTTGAGTTAGTTGGAATTACTTCTTGTGCCCATTTGTAGTCTTCATTTAATAAGATCGCTATCCCACCTTTCGCGTGTCCCCGGTTGACCTGTTCTGCAGGAATGTCATATATGAAATATTTCTCCAGATTGAGGTTTTGTGTAGACCAAGTTTCTTGGAGGGCCACTATTGCTGGAGAATCTTTTGTTATTTCAGCCAATTTTTCTTTAGTTATGCCCGCAAGGTTCCAGGAGGAGATCGTCAAACCTGTGCTAAACAGAGGACTTGTTATCTTTAGTTTGTTTGTTACTGTTCAGGGTTTCCGAAATCCAAGACCAGGAATGATCTCTCTTTGCAATTTCAACACTGGGAGTTTTCTTGCTCCAGATTTCTCTATCGCCGTTCTTTATGGATACAAATATATTTTCTGTAGCATGATCTAGCGAATTGGTGGTGATGTTAAGTGAATGGTTGAATCGAAGCCTTTTGGGAGATTCGTCTGGTATAGGTCTTTTTTGAGGTTCATATTTTAATACTGGGGCCAGGTCATAACCGTATTTGTGTAAAGTGTCACTCTCCTGCAGTATGATTCCCGGGATCACTGGAGACCAAAATTCAACAATCGCAATAGACATTTTTGATTCTTCTGGAAACATAACTAGTTTTATTTCATTACGTGCTAGAGATTGTAATGGCCGAATTTTTTGTAGCAGACTGATAGTTCGGCCGCGGTTGAGTGGTGTTTCATCAGACGGAAATAGGTCTATGATTTCCAGAAAATTAGACCTGGTCTCCACTGTTTGCAGATCCTTTTTCTGTGTGGAGAGAGTTCCTTTTGAGGTCTCTCTTACCTCTGGGCTTTTCGGGCCATGTCCTGTTGGTAAAAAATGTTTTGCCTTAGGATTTAATTTGTTCAGTTGGTCAGAGTTGGCTCTTTGGGTTTTTACCGGCGAATTCTGCACGGTATCCAACATTTGCAGTAGCGGTTGGTTGGGAAATTCTAAAATAAACAAAAACATACTCAGCCACTATATTAATGGAATATGTAAATAACTGTGGTACGACGAAAATAGCCGTTCATGTGTACCTTAGTACTTGTAGTGTTAGACTGGAATAACTCTGTAATCATAACGCAGTTCAAAGCCTCTTTTCGGCGGCGGATATCTGCAGACACAGTGTTTAAATAATATATTAACTATTGAATCAGGACCGAGATACTTTACTTGCAAACACTCGGAAACTTTCTTACCGGCTTTTAATCTTTGACTGCTACACCAACGCTCAGACCGAAGAACCGCGTAGGGATACCATACCAGCTTTAAATAGTGCCTGTGTGCATGCGATACACTTGAAATCAATGTGTAATTCTGGGACATGTAGTGCGTTTACATAATTATCCTTTATATACGTGACCCAAAGCTCTCCTCAGACCATAATAGATAAATAAAACAAGGACTGACAGATTAGCACCTAAATCAAGATTTTCACGGAGGTACAGGGACCCGACGTATCAGACGCTTAGTACTAACACACAGAACACCTTCCATAAAACCAGGGCAGCGTGGGAGGCCGATCTGCCAGCTTTGACAGATGATGACTGGACAGAGGCCCTGGCTAGTCCTTGGTATATACGATGTCTTTGCGCTATCATCTCATCCAGTTCAAGTACCCCCACCGGGTATATTACACCCGATCTCGGTTATGGAAGATGGGTGTTATTCAGTCCCCTCAATGCCTTCGCTGCAACAATGATGAGGGCTACTTCCTCCATACCATGTGGAAGGGATTCAACAATTCTGGAATCGGGTGACGTCTTGTCTAGGCCAGGTTCTGGCCTGGACCATTCCACTCGACCCCAGATTGCTGCTTCTCCATAGCACAGATGAGATTGGGTGGAACCGCTATAAGCAGCACCTCCTGTTCTTGGGCCTCACCGTCGCTAAGAGATATTGCACAGAATTGGAAAGCTACGTCCCCACCCAATATAGCGGGGTGAAAGAAGCCAATGGACAGATGTATGGTGGCAGAAATCGTGTTATTTCAGGCGAGGAGATGCCCACAGAAGCACAGGAAAATGTGGTCCCGCTGGGCAACATACAGAGGCATTGATTTACCCGCACTATAACATCCATACTCTCACGATCCTATTGAACGATTGGTGGTGGGTCGATATCCACTTGTTTAGTCTGACGACATTGACTCTTTACAGACAGGTTTTTGTTATTAATACGCAATTACGATTCCTTGGGGGTTCTCGGTGTAGTTTGTTATTCTTCCGGTCTGATGTTCTGCAGTCCAAGTGATTTCTGAATATTACGACCAGGTACTACATGTCGTATATATTATATGTACTGTCTCTGCAGGGCTCTGCCCACTCTGTAGCTTTCAAAATGAATAAAATTTGTTGTGAGAAAAAATGGAATCTTTATAACATTTTGCACACCAGCGTTGGGCATTTTTTGAGGGCTCGCTGTTATTATCTCAGTAGATGCCCTTCAGTGTAATGCTGGGAACAGGAGCATAATGTATCATTCCTTATGCCACAATTCCTGCATTTATCAGCATTTTCAAAAAATAATATGTAATGAACAAAACATTGCTAAAGAAAATGGTGCACTCTGCCAGATAGGGAGCCTTAAATTAGGACCACTGGTGGAGAGGGAGCCATTTCAATAATATGTGTGCCGCAGGAAGTGTCAAACCTCTAATGCAGGAAGATCAAGCAGACAGCAATTTTTTGGATCCTGGTCAGGGCGTACAACAATACGCCCAGATAAAGGGCATTATTAAACACCAGCGTAGACAGAATATAGGTGGCAACGGCCGGCGCATGCTGCTCCTGCATGTAATGGCTAAGGTTGACCTATGTTGACACACAGATGAAAAAGTAATCATTTTTAATTATACTATTGAAAACCTTTAAACAAATAATGTAATTGACAGGGGACTTCTCAACGGTTACTTTTAATTTTTCAACAAATCACCAAAAATATGTTCACATCATAAGTGAGTTTTTGAAAAATGTGGAGAGGATGAAAGGAACTGAGGGAAAAGAAATGAGGGTATGATGGGAGAAGTGACCAATCTATATCTGGAATGTACATGCCTGTTAGCTGACCAAAAGAGGTCTACAGAGCTGTCTTAACCAAATGTTTATAAACATCATTTTATTTCAAAGGCTGGAGGACTGCTAGCCTTGTAACTTTTGATACATGTGAGAGTGTTGTGGTGCACAAATAGCTGAATTCTTGTATGGACATCTCAGGTCATGTGGTGGTTTGAATGCAGCTATCACTGCTGATTAGTTAGCATCAGGTTATGATCAGGGAGCCTGCTTTCTATAATCTGCAATGATTTATTCTCTCATTCCTCTTCTACAATAGCTACATCTCCTTTCTTGCCATGGTTTTTAAGAACAGACCTTAGTAACACAGGTTTGCGATACATGTTGAAATGTATTTTGATTACAGCAACAAGTCTGAAACCATCTTCCTAACTTTGAGGCGCAATTCCCTACAGTAGTGGAGGAAAGAGAACTGTCTTTGCCTTCATGAGAGTAAGACAAAATATTGTCGCTTTTCTTTTTTTGACTTCATAGTTTTAATTGACTCCTTTTGAGATGGTGGGATCTTATAGCCCTCCCCAATATTTTTAGGAAGGTCAAGTCCAAATAAACACAGTGGTACTTGTCGTACATTACCACCCATCTTAAATATCCACTATCATACCACGTATTCAGACCCACCCCTTGATTATGCTTGTATAGTACCCCTATCTATTCAAGGACTCAGTTTCGTACTACGCTTTATCTTTCAAATGCGACAAAAATACTTGGAAACCTTTTGTAAATAAGGATTTGGGTGGTGTGTTTTATATAAACTCATACAGTCTGCTCATAGCATTTACATATGTCATGAAATGCACAGAAATTAGTAGAAATCCTGGCATGGAAGCGGTTAAACCTAAAGTGAACCAAATGTGAATTTTGTATACATCAGAACTTGGAATAATTGAATGTTTGTTTACCAACAGCCATATTGTTTGACATTGTGTATAAGGTGACAAGCTGTAAGTGGTATAAGGTCACAGTGCATGTTTACTCCTACAACTCTTTGTTAGCCAAACCATATAAGAAGATCAGCTACTGCAAATAATGTAATAAAAATCAAATTCAAGTTGATGGATTTTGGAGAAAATAAGTTGCAAAATAGAATGATTGTGGTTAAACTCTTCAGAATATCTAAAAACTCCTACAAATGTTAAATGTTTTCAACAAATCTCTAGAAATCCTTGGCTTCAGAACTGAAACAGTGTACATATTTATGGTGACCATTTAATGTTTCTGTACTGATATGCATTAGTCTTTTAAAGTTGATATCCATATGATTGATTGGTCCTGGCAACTGGAAAGCTCATTGAAATGTCTCACGGACCTAACACTTTAGCAAATGCCCAACAAATAAATAAATAAAATGCCTAGTGTATCTAAAGTACTTGATTTACATAGCGTTTAAATATGTATTCTTTGTAAGTTTCCACACATTTTCACTGGTTCTATATCTCAGTGCATTTTGTCTCCGGAATCACTGATTGAATCTATCTCTGTTGTTTTCCTGTGACGGCAGCTCCTCTGAAGGCATAGAGAGCTCTGCCAGGCAGGTGGAGATCTCTAAAAACAGTGGGCAAGAACCCACTTGGGAATTAAAGGTTATTACCCCAACTCCTCTGTTTGACGGTGAGCTGTCCGCCCTACTCTAAATCAGGCCCTTAGCGGTTCACATCCAACATTTTAGGAGTTGTAAAATATATTCTTCATACTAACCTTTAACATTCGCTGGGTCAGATGTTTCTGCCAAGCAGCCCATGCGGGCAGTGCTTTTGTGGATGACATGACTTCAAAACAGTACCCCTAGAAACCACCTGACAGACACATAGGGGGTCATTAGGATGGCGGGCGGACAAAGTCCGCCCGCCATCCTTTCAGGGATTGAGACCACCTGCCATAAGGGCGGGGGTCCCATGTGGGCAATTAGGATGCGCCCACCACAGTGGCGGGCACATCCTGCCTTCCTGGCATTGTGGCGGGCGGTGCACTCAGCACTGCCCGCCACAATGCCAGGAAGGCATGTTGTGCACTTCCATGCACAACATGGCAGGCACTGCGCGGTACCTGCCATGTTGTGCATGGAACTGCTGGGGGGTACCATAGGTACCCCCATGTGCCGCCCCCCACCCCCCAACATCCTGGGGGCCCGCAACGGGACCCCAAACACAACACCGCATGCCTTTCCGTGGCGGCACCCTCCCGCCTGCCTCCTGATATGGATGGCGGTGTCTAGCAGACACCGCCACCATATTAAACCCTTTTCTGCCCGGTCACTCATTGACCGGGCGGAAAAGCGGCGCACGGTCTTCCCGTCCGCCCCGGTCCCCCCGCCATACTAATGTGGCGGGGGGGAAATGGGTGGCGGGCGGGCTAGGATGTAGGGCGGATCGCCACCGTCATTCGGGCGGTGGCGATCCGCCCTACATCCTAATGGGCCCCATAGTCTTCATTTCATAGCACTCTCACGGAGTAGCATGCTACCCACCTGCAACTGTGCTTCATCGTCATGTCAGGGGAAAGAAGTACTGTCTAAATAATGCAAAAAAACACAGGGCAGGAATTCTGAGCACTCTGGTACCAACAATGGAACCAGTAAGAGGTATTCACATCCCGTAATCTTTTTCCAGTAGTTTCTCGAAACATACACATGCTCTGTGTGAGAAAATGTACCAGGATTTGGGGATACCGTCATATCCTGGTACCAACGACATATCCCTCCATATCAACCCAACAGTCTCTCCTTAATGGACTAAGAGACATTGTTGCATAGTAGGAAGAGAAGATCCACTGTCTGTATAAGTGGCAAGTTATTTACCCATGGAGGTACTTATAATTTGTAGTTGCTATCATGGTTTCATAGTAATGCCGCCGGTTTAGCTAAAGAACTTTCACATGTACTGGACACATCAAGTCACTTTCTCATTTGACTCTCATTGAATAAGTAGCATGTAAATATTCATGTGTGTCAATTTTCATAATGTATGACTTCACCAAACCAATATCCAACATTTGTTCCTCCTTCTAGTGAGTGGCATCGCAATGCTTAACAGCAAGTTGAAGTTAAATCGTACTATTACTAGTGACACGTTGACTCGATAGTATATGTTAACCAAAGTCCATAGCATCCATAGACGTGGTGGAATAAGGCTTCTTTGTGTTTGGTACACATTGAGTAACATGCATATCTCTTTCAAATATCCTGCCACACTACATTACCTTCCTACTATCTTCCAGTTTTTCAACACAACTATGTCTCACCAAGCATTTTGTTGCTCAAAATGTTATATTGATGGAAGATATAATTTTGTGAAGCCTTTCTCATGCAAGTATCTATTGCTGTTTATATACATAACCCTCGCTTCATAGTATTGGAGCATTATACATTACAGGGGGTGTCAGGAGTTTCAAAAGGTATTCTACATCCGTGAATTGCACGGACAGTACATTTCCCAATTCCATTACGTTGCCCACATATTTACTGTTATGCAGGTACAGGAAGATTTATTTGCCAAATTCACAGGATTGGAACCTAGGTTCTAAAGTGAGCAGCTTAGACATTGGACCTTATTTTCCCCGACCATTTCATTTTCAAAGTCCGTGAATGGTCATTTTTCAGCTGCTTTGAAAAGTTTATGCATGGATTAATTATATCGTGGCCAATATATAATGCATTCCTTCTCTTAACTTAAAGTGAATCACACATTTTTTATAAGCGCACTTTCCCACAAGAGATAGAAGAGTAGTTTAAGTTTTCTTAGGTGTGGCAATTTGTCTCAGACTTATGGTCTTACTCTGGTTCACAGTAACATAAAGAGGTCTAGGTCTCTGCTCCACTTTAAAAATAAAGAATAATAATTTGACTGACTTTAAGTTTTTTACACCACTAATGTTTACCCAAATTACTTTATTCAGTTTATATAAGTCTGTCAAATAGGATCATAACCTGGAATATAGTTTAATAGTAGTACCAGAACGACATAGACCCTCTGGGGAGGTGTGCTTGTTTATATATTTTTTTAAATCGTAACATGTTAGACGTATTAAAAGCACCCACAAACGTGGAGGGCATTCCACATGGTTAAGTGAGATTAATCGTAGGGCCTGGATTATCATCTGTACAATTCTCAACACTAAAGGACCAAAAATGCTTAGTGGATTTGCCAAGTTTTACAGCCGAATATAAGGCGCTTCCAGGTCCAGTGCTATCTGTACCATTTCTGACATCCAGAAGTAATATAGGATGGGTATCCAACCATGCTCTTGTAAGAAGCGTTATGGGGCGACTTACATTCATAACCTGGGGTGGATTTCGGGGCAGGAGCTAGGCGTGAAGCAGTGCTATTTGAAGCCTAGTTGTTCATGCAATTCTCTCCATATTTTGTGCACAATATTTATGTAATCTAGGACATAAAAATTGTACATAGCACGATTATTGTGAGTAACTGTGTCATACATTTATCTCTTACCCTCACATCAATTGCATACACTGTCTTTCCTGTTACTTAATGCGTTTTTCTGGGTGGGACTAAAGCACAATTTTTATACAGTGAGAATAATAATTTTGTATCCTGTATTTGGTAGCCATCTAGATATCAATCTGGCGTTTACTTAAGCCTGCAAGTGTGTAACGGCATAGCCCCATCACAAGTTCAGGGGTATGTACAGAGGTCGCTTCCTAAGATGTCCACTATCTCCTCTCCTTCTTTACACATCCCACAGAACGTCGATATTGACTTGGAAAACAGGAGAACGATACAATACAGTGGCCCTTTAATTCAGACTGGAACTACGAGTGGGAGGAGTCACGGCCTGACGTGGAGACGTCATATACGGAGAGCGAGAAAGCAACAGTGTGTTTTGTTCACCCGGAGGGAGAGAGGTGTCGATCAGAGCGAGGATAGCGGGAGAAGCAGAGCGGAGGAGAGAGCGGGAGTATTCGAAGCAGAGGAAACGAGAGACGACGAAAGAACAACGGAGAAGGATAAGCCGGGAGGCCACCGACACCACGAGCCGCCCAGCCATACACCCGGGGGAGGTGTATGGCTCACACAGGTACGAAACAAAATCAAGGGCTGGGTCAGTAGTAGGAGTGTCTCTACCGCATAACCTGGGCGTCCACAAGTCCCCGGTTCTATGTGCCCGACCCTGAGCACATATCCCTCACTGCGACGTTGTATATAGTTGTGTGGCACGGTTTGAGACTCCCTCACTCCTTTCCCCCTGAGAGTGGTAGAATAAGAGAACAGTTGACTTACCCCATCTTGTCTCACTCTGTTTGTACCGAGCGGCACAACGGAATCAGATGAGACTGCAACACGACAGAATCCTGAGAGAAACCGTCCACAGGAAATTACAGAGCGCGGACACAGAAGAGCTGAACGAAGCCGTTCACTGCGTCGGACTACGCATTCTAAGAAGAAGAGTTCTGACTTGTTGTATCATAAAATAAAACCCTTAAAGACTAAAACCCGTGTGTTACCCTTTCATCCTGCACCCGTCACAGGGGTGGAGAATGCGGGCACAACACCCATCTCTGGAGAAAAGATGGAAATAGTCGTGGATCAACTCGTGAAAGGCCAGGAATGACTTGAATGGGTAATAGAACAACATCTAGTATCTGCACAAGCCGACAGAGAAATAATAAAAAAAGCAATAGAAGAAAAACCGGCGCAGTCCTGGGCTGACCCCTCATCAAGGGGAGGAAATACCGAAAGACCCCTGTCTCATGGAGCACCAGCCGTGTCTCTCCAAAAATATAGAACGGGGGAAGACCCAGACGCCTTTTTACTAAATTTTGAAAGGGCAGCTAGAGCTTGTGGCTGGCCCGTAACAAAGTGGCCTTTCTTCTTAGCACCATTACTGGGAGGGGAGGCTCAGGCCGCCTACCAAGTGGCAAATCCAAATGGAGATACCACGTATGCAGATATAAAAAGAATAATACTGGACCATTTGGGATTAGATCCGGAAGCTTATAGACTACGATTTAGGAAGGAGAGAGGCACCATCGGAGAGAACCCCAAAACTTTATTCGTAAGATTAAAAATGGCCGCCGACAAATGGCTTTCCCCTTCCACTAGTAGCAAAGAAGAAATACTCGATCGTATATACTTAGAGCAATTTCTCGAGGCTCTTCCTTATGCCACACAAAAGTGGCTTAGACAACATCACAATTTGACCACTACTCAAGCCGTAGAAATGGCCTCCTCGTTTTCACGAGCACAACCGAAAAATCCCAACTATGACTTTGAAAGGGAGAAGAAAATGGTGGTACGTCCAGAAAGAAATTTTTCTAGAATCAAGGAAGCACCAAGACCACGTACATGGAGAACGGAAAACAGTGGACTGTCAGGGCCGCAGTGTTTTGATTGTGGACAATGGGGCCATATAGCACGCTCCTGTCCTAAAAAGAGAAGTGAGGAGGAGCCTATGGAGGTCGGATACCTTCCCAAAACAGTCCTCTACTCGGCCGAAATGAGTGGCGCTTTCCGAGTAAGTGTAAAAGTTAATGGGTATGATCTGCAAGCCTTATTAGACTCCGGCTGTCGCCAGTCGGTCATTCAATCACAATATGTAACCTCGTCCCAATACGTTCCCAGGGGGTCCGTTAACATTAAGTGCGTGCACGGGGATATAAAACCATACCCGATAGCCAACATTTCCCTTGCCCCAACAGCAGGTAAACCACATGTGGTAAAAGTAGGCGTGATGTCCTCGTTGCCCGAGGATTTAATCATCGGAACCGATAACCCCGGCTTCCTGCAAATGTTTAAAAAAACATTAGATCCTATTAATAGCACAAAAATTGCCAGCTACGGTAGGTCGGAACCTGATATCAATAAGGGGTCTGTTCGTCCTGAGGTGCTCACATTAAAATTTGCAAAATTATCAAAGCATGCAACGTCACCCACCAGCGGTTCCACAAAGGCAGCGGGATATGACTTATATAGCGCCTATGACTATGAAATACCCGCCAGGGAAAAGGCTTTGATAAAAACTGACATTCAAATCGCAATTCCCCCCGGCTGTTATGGCAGGATTGCTCCCCGCTCCGGTCTTGCTGCAAAACACTTTATGGACGTCGGAGCCGGCGTGATTGATGAGGACTATAGAGGAAATGTAATAATTCTCCTCTTTAATTTGGGAACAGAGAAATTCGTGGTCCGGAAAGGGGACCGAGTGGCACAGTTGCTCTGTGAACGAATAGCCACACCCACGTTACGGGAACTAGATGAGTTAGATCACACTGGCCGTGGGGTTGGGGGTTTTGGATCTACTGACCGACATGAAAAGTCGATACCGGCTCTCCTATCGCCTAATCCATGGGTCCTGGATAGAAGTTTTAGATTTGCTCAAACTAGTGACCCCACTCTTTTTAATGCATGGGAACAAGCCAACCAGAGGACCGAGGGATCCGATGGTTATCCAAAATTCTTGATTCAGGATGAGTTGCTGTACAGAATTGGAAAAATGGGAGATTCACCCCAATTACTAGTGCCCACCTCTTTCCGAGATCAGGTATTTTTTTTTGGTCATAGCCACCTGGTTGCTGGTCATGCAGGGGCCGAAAAGACGACTCAAAATATCATAAAACATTTTTTATGGCCAGGAATATATAAGGACACTGAGGCTTACTGTAGTAGGTGCGAGATATGCCAGAGGTTGAACATGGTTCGACCACCGGCTGTTCCACTTCAACCTTTGCCCATTATTGGGAAGCCCTTCGAAAGAGTAGGCATGGACCTTATTGGCCCATTGCCCAAAACTCGTAAAGGGTTTCAACATATATTGGTCGTGGTCGACTATGCAACAAGATTCCCTGAGGCATTCCCGTTATCTGCGGCAAATTCAAAACAGGTTGGGGATAAGATGGTGGAACTCTTTAGTAGAGTCGGATTTCCAAAAGAAATTTTGACCGACCAAGGTACACCATTTATCTCAAAATTGATGAAAGACATATGCCGGACATTGGACATTCACCAGATCCGTACCTCTGTCTACCATCCGCAGATGGACGGTCTGGTGGAGCGATATAACCGCACTCTCAAATCTACCCTTCGCAAAATGATGGAAGTTAGTGGGGCCGATTGGGATAGGATGTTGCCACTTGCTTTATACGCCATTAGAGCTCAAAAACAGAGCAGCACGGGAGTATCTGCCTTCGAATTGCTCTACGGGCGTCAACCCCGATCCCTTTTAGAAATGACTAGGGACGCATGGGTTAATGAAAAACCGGAGGAAACTGCGGCGACTCTGGACTGTGCTAACAACCTCAAATCGAAAATTGGAAAGCTGAGAGATTTGGCCTTAACTCACCTTACAGCTAGCCAACACAGACAAAAACTTGCCTATGATCGAGGAAAGAAATGGAGACAGCTGCACATAAATGACTGGGCTTTGGTTCTCCTGCCCTCCCCCACGCACAAATTTAAAGCGGAATGGATGGGCCCCTATAGAGTGGTCGGGACGATAGGTCGAACCAGTTACAAATTACAAGTCTCACCCCTCAAACAACAATCTTACCATATCAATCTTTTAAAAAAATGGTTGGGTCCTCCTCCATCCGAGATTCATTTGACTGATGCGACACGATCGACACTGCCTACAGGGGACCAGCTTGTCCTTAATGATGACCTAACTGCACTTCAACAAAGTGAACTTATGAAAGTGCTAGAAAAGCATGGAGATGTTTTTTCTAACCGGCCAGGGAGAACCTCGATGGCCGAGCATTGTATTGTGACTCCACCGGGAAAGAAGGTTAGGATTAGACCATATCGAGTTCCGGAAGCTCGAAGATCAGCCATTAAAAGCGAAATTCACGAAATGCTCCGCCTTGGTGTCCTTCAACCTTCCAAAAGCGATTGGTCTAGCCCCATAGTCATGGTTCCTTAACCTGATGGCAGCAGACGTTTCTGCATGGACTTTAGAGCACTAAATGACATCTCGCTGTTTGACGCGTACCCTATACCCAGAGTGGACGAGCTCATTGAAAAACTGGGACACTCGAAATATATCACAACCCTTGATTTGACAAAAGGGTATTGGCAAGTCCCTCTTAGGCCTGAAGATATGAAAAAGACTGCTTTTTCTACGGATGAGGGACATTTTGAATTTACCGTTCTTCCCTTTGGCCTGCATGGAGCACCTGCAACGTTCCAGCGCCTAATGAACACTGTACTAGCCGGTTTGTCTGATTTCACGTCGGCTTATTTAGACGACATTGTGATCTACAGTCCGGATTGGCAGACTCATCTCTGTCATCTACAAAAAGTGCTGGAGACTCTCCGACATGCTGGACGTACGGTTAACGCAAAAAAATGTAAGGTTGCCTTCCAGAAAGTCAAAAACTTGGGATACATATTGGGTCACGGATTAATTGAACCTCAGATTGAAAAAGTACGTGCTATTGCTGACACGCAATTCCCATCTACTAGAAAGGAAATTAGATCCTTCTTAGGACTTGTTGGTTATTACCGACGTTTTATTCCACAATTTGCTGATTTGGCTGCCCCTCTGACGGATGCCCTGAGAAACGTAGGAAAATCCTCCACGCCTGTGGTTCCTACTGAACAAATGCTCGAGGCTTTTCGAATATTGAAGTCTGTTATTACTTCTACGCCAGTACTCTCATCCCCAGACTTCTCTCGCCCATTTTCGTTACATACTGATGCATCGGATTATGGCATTGGGGCTGTGCTGTCTCAAGTGGACATTGATGGACATGACCACCCCATACTATATGTTAGCCGGAAGTTGTTCCCTCGCGAGCTAAAATATGCCACGATTGAGAAAGAATGCCTCGCTATCAAGTGGGCTGTTGAAAAGTTGGCATACTTCTTGAGGGCCGTCGGTTTCACCTATTCACTGATCATGCTCCACTACTGTGGATGGCTCGCAACAAGGCAAATAACGCTAGAGTCCTACGATGGTTCCTATCTCTATAGCCCTACTCTTTCTCTATTCATCACCGAAAGGGCGTTGACAATATAGGGGCTGACTTTCTGTCACGTCACCCACTCCCCGATCGTGAGTGTCCGGAGGGGGAGGTGTGTAACGGCGTAGCCCCATCACAAGTTCAGGGGTATGTACAGAGGTCGCTTCCTAAGATGTCCACTATCTCCTCTCCTTCTTTACACATCCCACAGAACGTCGATATTGACTTGGAAGAACAGGAGAACGATACAATACAGTGGCCCTTTAATTCAGACTGGAACTACGAGTGGGAGGAGTCACGGCCTGACGTGGAGACGTCATATACAGAGAGCGAGAAAGCAACAGTGTGTTTTGTTCACCCAGAGGGAGAGAGGTGTCGATCAGAGCGAGGATAGCGGGAGAAGCAGAGCGGAGGAGAGAGCGGGAGTATTCGAAGCAGAGGAAACGAGAGACGACGAAAGAACAACGGAGAAGGATAAGCCGGGAGGCCACCGACACCACGAGCCGCCCAGCCATACACCCGGGGGAGGTGTATGGCTCACACAGGTACGAAACAAAATCAAGGGCTGGGTCAGTAGTAGGAGTGTCTCTACCGCATAACCTGGGCGTCCACAAGTCCCCGGTTCTATGTACCCGACCCTGAGCACATATCCCTCACTGCGACGTTGTATATAGTTGTGTGGCATGGTTTGAGACTCCCTCACTCCTTTTCCCCTGAGAGTGGTAGAATAAGAGAACAGTTGACTTACCCCATCTTGTCTCACTCTGTTTGTACCGAGCGGCACGACGGAATCAGACGAGACTGCAACACGACGGAATCCTGAGAGAAACCGCCACAGGAAATTACAGAGCACGGACACAGAAGAGCTGAACGAAGCCGTTCACCGCGTCGGACTACGCATTCTAAGAAGAAGAGTTCTGACTTGTTGTATCATAAAATAAAACCCTTAAAGACTAAAACCCGTGTGTTACCCTTTCATCCTGCACCCGTCACAAAGTGTTTGATAAATGGAACTCAGAGTCAGACATAGGTTATTGTTGTGCCCACAGATGCTACTAGTTGATATTGAGTAAAATGTACAAAGTTTTTTCCAAGTATATGTTGGCTTGTAAAGAGCCAGCTCCTCAGTATTAGCGGTCTGGATTATGATTTGATGAATTATTGCTACACACTATGCCTTATTTGATATATCTGTAGAGCGGAGGGAGATGTTGTTCTAAATTGTCAGCTGGCTGTTGATGCATTGTCATGTTATGCCTCAAATCATACATGCAAAATACACCTAGTATCCTTGTAAGTAAGCTGTACCTGCTAATTATTAAGCCTCAGAGATGAGAAGGTTTGCTCCAGACAGGACCTTGTGGTGAGGGAGGATTCCCTGCCTCCCTTACGATCCACCAGACTTTAACCAGATCTTGAATTATTAGGACGGGAGAGCCCTGCTAGCGAATGCAAGCGTTTGTGTAGCGATGGTATTCTCCGCTGGAGTTCTGTTTTGTGCTGTTCCCTAGATTTGTTCCACTGCTGTTTCTCATTACACCACGACGGAAACTGTATTTTTGAAACCCAACTTTCCCAGGAGTTTTTCCAGCGGCTCTTGCTTTATTTTTCATCGTTGTTTCCCGCTCTGCATTCAGGTGTGTCTGCCTGTTTGTTTCAGGATTTAGAAGGACACCGAGTTTCTCCGACATTTGGACTATCAGGTAATTAGCCTCAACTGTGAAGGCAGCGCGGTCGCGGTCCTTCCACTCTCAAGACTTTTCTGTCGTTAGTTTTGCTTCCACGCTTGATTACCCTCATTTGTGCATTTTTGCCTGCAATCTACGTTGTGTGTAACAGAGAAATAATGCGCATTGCTCAGTGATTCAGAACTGGGCTTGAGTCATTTGAATGTGTACACCTTTAAAGTTCTTAATTCCGCTGTGCTCATAACAGTGGTCAGGCCACGGGGAGAAGTGAAAAGTAAGTCTGCTGAGATGTGTGATACTTTGATATTTTGCCTTCAGGGATAGCTCTGCCATTGACTCTAGGCACATACCTGCCACTGTGACTTTAGGAGGCATCTCTGAGCAATAGGAACTGCTTTTGTCGGCTTTGTTGCCTTGTTTGCTTCGCGTCGTGCTAGGAGGCTGTAGAGACACTCTGAAGACTCCAAGTCCCAGGGGGCATGATGATGAAGATTGCCTGTACCTGAGACCGCCACACTCTACTTCACTGCTCTCAACTCCCGCTTCGCGCGTGGCACACAATTTACTGAGAGGTTCCAACACAAGCCCTTAAGATGAATAAGCGAGAAGGGAAGAGGACAGGCGCGCTCCAAGGCGGTAGTGTGGTAGGAACTCTAGATCAATTCATAGTGAGAGCGACCTCTGTCCTGGAAAAAGAGATAGCAATTACTGAGCGCCGCCTATCCCTTGATCCATCATTTTCTAAAAGATCTTCACTTGGTACTATAGCTACAGCCTGCACTCCTGAACATCGCACCACTAGCGCTATTATGGCTAATAACAACGAGGAGGCAAGTGGTCAGACATCCCTTTCAACTGGGCCAATGGAGGAACTTGTCAAATCTCCTCCAGCTGTAAATGAGAGTGTTACCAGTATGCCCCAACAAATCCCTGCTAGGTCTGCGACTATTACTAAAAATAGAACCAACCAAGCTATGCCTGACCCTGCAGTAAAGAGGAAGAGGGGATGTGGCACACAGAGACCAAAAACTGCAAAAGCCCCAAGGATAAATCAAAACGGAAGACCTGGCATAACGGACGATCTTAATGCTATATAAAATGCTGCCCGATTAGTGCAGACTTGAATTTTGATTCTCTAGGTGGTCCCTGCCCTAAAGTTAATGAGGAAATGTGGAGAAGACTTGAGAATCTACTGTCCACATTATTAACTCCCATCACGTATAGACTGGGCCGGATTGAGGAACACCTAAATAATTTTGAATCTCAGGTTAAAACTGATTTTTCTGTCCTTGAGGGCCTATTCAACCTGAGCCACCTGTTGCACATACTCTGAGCAAACTGAGTAATAGCGCTCCTGATTCGGACACAGTAAATTCTAAGCCCTCCAGCCTACCAGTAAGGAAACCAAATGCTCCTAGGATGGTTATTGCGGAAGCTGCTGCCCTACATAAAAGACTAGCCCCACTGTCCGGGAACTTGATTGAAATAGGGAATATGTCTAGCGAATTTGCCTAATCGATCATGAGCACTCTGGGCGATGGAAGTACTACGCCAGTGGCGACTGCAACCAACAATTCGCTAAAGGGTAACACTCGCAAAAGCAGAGCCCCAACAAAAAGGGCTTGTCCCTTACAAGGAATACATGGATGTGGTGCTCTGGAACACAACGCTCCTTTAATTGATTCTTGGCCCCTACATCTTCCCCCGGCTGCTGCTCCCTTAGTGGTGATCCTGAGGAATGTTCCAGCTTTACGGGAAAGACAGACCGAAACCACCGAACAGTTACTATTTAAAATCATGCACTGGTTTAATACCAAACTGAAGGGTGTCGGGATCTGGGAGGAGGGTATTACTAATCATATGATTATGACCAGACGTTCATCGTGGATTGGTTCGTCTAGGAAGGAAGGGAGTAGTGATTGTGTCGTTGTAAACTTTGATAATAAATATGCAACTAGATTTTTACTGATGATCTGGGCGGGAATTATGGGAGTCACACGGATAAAATTTCTGTTTTACCACTAGGGTTTTTCTATAAACCAGGTCCCATTTTTCCACCAAACTAAGTCGCACTAGGGGGGCAAGGCAACCGTGGGTACCTTTCAGACCAGTACAAAGATCAACAGAGGTCCAACTCTCTAATAGATTTGCACCACTATCAGACTTATATCTATGTGACTGACTACTAGCACCCACCTCTAAACCTCCAATGAATATAGAAATTCAACCAACTCCCCCTCTGGCCCTTAACATAGGACCCTACCCATTGGAGACAAACCAACGGGCGAGCATTGAGATACTAACACCACCTGTAAATCCTGAGGGCTAACCCTCCTCCCCAATTACAATGTTATCATGGAACATTGCCGGTCTATTTTCTAAAACTATGTCATTCGACTGGTCTAATTATATTGAGGGGTTTGACTTCATTGTCTTTCGGGAGACATGGTCGGTGAATATGATCTACTGTCTAGGTTATCTGGCGTTTGGTAAAGCGGCAATTGCAAACCGCAAGGTGAGACCTAGTGGGGGTTCGATCCCCTGTGTCAGGCAACAGACATCTTTCCAAATAGAAGAGCTAACAATTGATAGCCCGGATATTCTGGCCTTAAAGGTTCGATCAGATTGTGTCCCAGACTTTATATTTCTTAATGTATATGCAAGAGGGATTGCGGGCGGAAAAGCATCACAGACTATTTTCCAGCTGGACGCTTTTATAAATGATTTAGAAGGTCCCAATGTATTGATGATTGCGGGTGATCTAAATTGCACATTTGAGCCTCTTGGTCTTGGTGACCATAGCCTTAGTGTGGAGGAGGACTCGAACTGGGAAATACCATCTCTATCGCTGCCGCCAATAAACAAATGGACAGAGGCGGCGCTACAATTTAAAAGTCTATGCCTCGGTAGGGGGCCTTAGGGCAGTAAACGGGAGATCGCCCTCAGATATGGAAGGCACTAACACTTTTAGTAATGGGATAAGTAGTAGTAGAATAGATTACTTTCTCTTTAGTTTAGAGCTATGACCAAGACTTTTGGACATGACGGTCCAGCATAGACCTGAGAGCGACCATGACCCTTTACTATTAACCCTAGTAAGGAAGGGATTGGTTAGCCAGAGGGCTCGCTCGGAAACGTTGACTGGAGATGTAATTATGTCCCTTGATTGTTGACGGCTGAAATGGGCATAAGTTTCGGAAGACGAAAGTACCCTAAACCAGATCAAATTAACCATTGCAGAAACATTATCTGTTCTTTCCTCCCTAGATTCCCACGCTGATTTTTTCTCCGGTTTAATGAAGGTACATGAGGACCTTTTTGTAAAATTGAAGACCATTTTTACAACAAATAGGAAAGTACCAAAGTACACAATAAAAAAACCAGCCAAATGGTACGATGATGCATGTGGGACTGCATTTAGGCAACTCTCACAAGCAGTCAAGATAGGAGTTTTACAGGAGGTCAAAAATGCAAGGGCAAACTATAAAAAAGCCCAACATAGGGCTCAAAAGGAATTTTGATGAGAAAAGATGGGAAGAACTAACTAATGCTAGCAATGGGAAGAACTGGCTGACATTTTGGCATTTGGTCAAATGGGGCAACGGGGAATCAGAGCCTATACCAGTTAATAATGTTCCACCTGAACTTTGGGTCTCGCACTATGAGGTCCAATTTGCCTCCCCGACAAGTGCCCTAATTAATCGATTATCCTGAGTTTATTTCTGACTCCGTTCTAACTTTTGATATAGGAGAGATAGAAAGAGTTTTAGACGGTGTCCCAGCAGGAAGGGCCCCTGGTCCGGACTACATCCCGGCCGATCTATACAAACATGACAGGAAGAACTGGATCAAATACATTCATATTATCATAAACGCCTTGGCCAGAGGTGCTCCAGTTCCCGAAACTTGGCGTGGGGCGGAAACTATCCCAATATATAAAAAAGGGGACCGCGCCAGTCCAAGCAATTATAGGCCGATTAGCCTAATTGACACCCTGCAAAAAATCGTGGCTAGACATGTGCTAGATAGAGTCAACAAATGGATAATTGACTAGGTGGTACTGTCTACCTATCAAGCAGGTTTCCGACCACACGTCAGCACCATAGACCAAGGGCCATATGTATCAAGCCAAATTGCATTCGCAAACGCCGAAATGTAAGAAGCACCGAAAAAGTGCAATTTAGCCTTAAGGAATCGCAAATTACCACCAACTTCAAGTTGGTGGTAATTTGTGATTTCTTTGAAAAATGCATTTTTTTTGCATTTTTCTAAGTGCCATGTGACGCACATACATGCCCTTAGGGCATGTATGTGTGCCACATGTGCACCCATGTGTATTTCAGGGGTGCAACAGGGTGTCCTTTTGACACCCTTGCACCCTTGAAATTGCATTCTCAATTTTTGATTCGCTAATTGCTAATCGCAAATTGAGAATGTCTCACCATTCATTCCTTTGGGCCTCTAGGCCCATAGGAATGAATGAGGAGGTATCCTTAATTGCGAATCGCAATTAAGGAATATGTAGGATTCGCAAAATTTATTGCAAATCCTACATACATAGCATTGTGCGATTCACAAATAGCGGTTCCCTAAAAATCCCTATTTGGGAATCGCAAAATGCCTTCTTGATACATATGGCCCCATGTCTTTAGATTTATGATGATCTATTGGAGTACTGTGATCCTATCTGGGGGGACCCTATATGCCTCATTTGTTGATTTAAAATCAGCATTTGATTTAGTGCCTCGTCATAAGCTATAGGATTCCCTAAAGGAGGCCGGGATGCCATCAGAGCTTTTATGCTTTATCATTAAATTGCATAAAGCAAATTATGCACAGGTAAGGTGGGTACAACAGGGCGAATTAACTGATCGTTTCCCAGATAATAGGGGAGTGCGGCAAGGGTGTGTTCTACCCCTACCCTATTCTCCCTATTTATAAATAAGGTAATCTCTTACTACACCAACTTTCCATCTGATGCTTCAACTCTTGCCGGATCTAGGGTTCCACGTCTAAGGTTTGCAGACAATACTCTAATCTTGTCCAAAACACAATCTGGTCTGCAACATGCCCTAGACAGATTTACTGTGTTCTGCAACAACCATGAACTGGTAATTAACGTAGACAAGACAAAGTTCATGATGCTGCATAAACACAAAACAATAAGAGGAAGAGTGGTAATGAATAATGCACCTTTGGAACACACGGATACCTTTACCTACCTAGGAGTAACTATGGGTAGGCGGATGAACTGGAAACCCCAGTTAGATTTGCTAGTCCTCAGGCATAATCAGCTAGCAGGAGCTCTACTAAAAGAACACCGACTTTCACATACTAAACCGGTGGGGCCCGTACTAGCTATGTATAATGGTAAAATCAGAGCATCGATAATCTATGGTGCAGAGCTCTGGGGATTTGATAACTTATCTCCCCTAGTTGTTGCACAAAACAAGTTCTTACGATCGTTAACCGCCCTGCCCCAATCTACTCCTATCAAGCCCCTACTGTTAGACTTAGGTTGTACTCCGTTTGATGAGGATGCAGGATTTAGACCCCTATCCTACTGGAGAAGGCTGTGGACGACACCAGAGCTAGCATCTTATGCCAATGCAGTAATCTAAATTAGGAAAGCAGACATGTCTTCGAAAATTATATGGTTGCAAAAGCTAAAGGGCACATTGCTTCACATGGGCCTTGGCCAGCTGTGGGATGACCCAATAGGGAACTCGTTTCCTAATAAAAACGAGTACAAAGCACTCTACTGGGACATGACCAGTAGGAAAACTATGTCTCGGGTGAGTAGTAGCTCCCTAACTGGCATTTCTATGGAGAATAAGCTGGTCACAAGAATAGAAGCTTATTGAAACTCTATCACAAGACCAGGTGATAGGAAGTTATAGCACCAATTTAGAGTGGGCACTCTTCCGTTGAAATCTTTCACGGCAAAATGGAACGATGCTCTAGATACTCATTGTCCCACGTGCCCCTCTATGATAGAGACAATAGCTCATGTACTGTTTGTGTGCCCAGCATATATTGGTCCGCGTGACAGATGGCTTAAGCCGATATGCTCTAATCTTGGCACCAGATCTTATGAAATTGCTTTGCGTATTTTGAAAACTAATACTCGCGAAGACATAGCAATTGCCATGGCAAAATTTCTTAGTTGGACCTGGGCATTACGTAGAACAAATCTGGAGGCTGCCACAATATCCCTTCCGTCTTCTTAATTATGTACATCTGGCTGAGCGGCCCGTCTCTATGATAGAATCCTGAGTAAATTGTCTTCTATATGGTTTTATTTCTTTTTAACTCTAAACTATTAAATTATCATGGTTTGGATTTTAATTGTTAGATACATGTTAGGAAAATCTTCGATAATGATGATATTTAATCTTGCACTGAACTGTATGATTTTATGACATGGATATGGATAACATACCTTTTTATCGTTTGTAATTGATATTCTTTTTCTTAGGGTACTTAACTGGTATGTCTCTCTTTTTTATCACTTCTACATGCCAAAACAATATTTTATGACACTTTTTATGTTTGTATTGTGTTTTTTATGATTGAAATTATTGAATAAAGACTAACTTGCGTTGAGTTCTTGAATTATGTGTGCCCTAATTTCTTTAAAGAGTTCAAGGCTATAGTGGTTGGTATGAAATCATGTGTGCTTAGATGGAATGTGAAAGACCTAGCAACAGAGAAAAGAAATGGGCTTAATTTGTCAGGGACAAGAAAACTGAATTCTGTCAGCATTTTCACTCAAAATTAGTTTTGAAAACCCTGCTTCCTATTGTGATCTGTAAATCACGATCCTGATAGTTTAGCTGGTAAACATCACTTACAACGAAACTTTTACAACGCACTACCATTACAACGCGGTCATTACAACGCAAACCATTACAACACATTGCGCTGGGGGGCGCTGTAGGATAGGGAATATATTTAATTTACTATCCAACACCTTCCCTACTATCCACAGGGACTGGAGTTGGAATAGTAAATTAAATAAATCACTATCCAGCGCCTAAAAGCACTATGCGTTGTAAAGGTTTGCGATGTAAAAACCGCGTTGTAAAGGCAGGCGTTGTAATAGCCTGCGTTGTAACGTCATACATCCAGTTTAGCTATGGTGTTAAAGTGTTCTTATTGTTCTAGATACATTGTGCGGTTAGCCGTCCAACCTTAGAGAAGGAAACTCTTTTGATATACCAGAGTGTGTGTTGAGGTAGAAAAGTGAACATTGGATCAAAAGGACATTATTATGAAGTTTATTTAGCCAATAGTTTGGACAAAGACAATTTTGTCCTGTCTTTTTTATCTAATAGTTTTTTAAATCAAAAACAGTAAACAACTTTTTCAAGTTTTTGATGTTTAGAGATAAGAAAGGCGCAAAATAAATACTTCAGCATTCCCAGGACCTATATAGTATATTTGTAAACCACATAATGCCTTTGTTTATTTGTTCCATTCACCCTAGATTTAAACACTTCTTAAATATTTTGACCGTAGTCAATAAGTGTCTTGCCACAGATCGCAGATTTTGTTTCATTGTTAAAGCTACTGTGACTTTACATACTCATTTTGTACATGACATACATGTGACTATTCTCCCCCACAGCCCATCAATGCTTAGTACTTTGTGACACTCTGATTACTGGGCCATTTTGCATCAGGCAAACATCAATCCAAGGCCTAAAGGGTCAGTTTGTATTTAGCACTGGGAGGTCCCCCATATATCTAGTCTAGCCACACCACAGGTAAATATTTTCTTATCTCCAATTACAACAGAGAGCTTAGAGCCACCTTATTCCAGACGTGTTGGGTCTCACTACACCCCCAAATAGTGTGAAAGAAGGCACACTACAACTAATGAGCTGTGTGAACCTAGTACTATATTGATTTGCAACTTCTCTAGGGTGAGTCAAAGCTTCTTCCCAGTGTTCATTTCCATCCTCATCTTCCTTAGCTTTTGTTTCACACCTCCAATGATATTTGAATTGTCTCTCAATCTATCATTTCAGAGAGTTCACTATTTGGGCTTTGGGATGATGGCTTAAGAGCTGTAGATCATGGGTTGGGCTGCCTCCTGGTCATGCTGGAACGGTCAGTAGCTTTTAATACTGTGCACCAATAGTTTTTGGGTGCTATTGCAAAGGCAGCATACACTAGCTTCAGTATCTCCAAGGATAACAAGATACTGCCCTAACTGCCTTCCTTTAACTTCCACTTTTAATCATCGAGGAGGCTTTGAAAGATGATTCTCTCCAGAAAGGGTATAATTTACCTCAATAAAGATGAATATTTGTGCATTCTAAGAACGTGTATATGCCAGCAGCTCAGCAACTTACATTTGGCATTTGGGACAAATAATTATTTTTGTGCTAATTTTGCATCTTTAATATGGAATGGTGTAAAATCTCCAAATTCTATATAATTGTTGACTTTGGAATTTCAATGGGGGGTTAGTGGGGCGCACTACGCGTGTTTAGTGAATTTCAATGGGGGGTTAGTGGGGCGCACTACGCGTGTTTGGTGACTGCTGTCTAAGTTGTTCGGTGCTCCGGGGTATCACTCTCCGATAGGGAGTGTACAAATATTAACAAAAATTGGCTGCATTCCCATGTGTGTGGGATATGTCCCCCGGGCGCCGCTAATGTCCTTCTGAATAGAAGGTTTCTCCAATTTAAGAAAGAGATTGAAACGTGTAACAATGAATGTCTTTGTTTTAATTCTGCTTCAACATTTCGTTATTTTCACAAAATTTATTCGAATATATGTGGCGGTTCATCCATAAATCATTGCTTTACAATTTTTAATTCCCAATGCATTTCGGCAAAGATATTGCCTTCATCCGGGGATAGTTCTAAAAAAATTAAGTATATTTGCACTCAGCATTTAGATGAAAATTATGCATTTACAAAGTGCGAGGAGTAACATATGAAAAATCAGGATAACTACTAGTAGGTGATTTAAGGTTCCCTTTGCTAACGTGACTCATGAGGTTAAATGTGAAGCTAAAGGACGTGAGTTAGTGTCCATATGCTATGCGAAAAGTGCATATTAAAACGAGGTTTTAGGAACGGCTGTGCTCATGCGTTGTTAAAACGAAAAAAACGAAGCGAAATGCTTAGTGCGTTTGTACGACGTGCAAAACTTAACCACAAGTGAGCTGTGGGGTGTAAACGGGGTACTGGATATAAAAATAATAACGGTGAAAAGGTTCACATACACATTGATAAAGTGGACCGGGCGGGCTTACCGCAACGTTCAGGGCTTCCATTCTTCGTAGACGAACCGGAAGTGAAGCTGTTTAACATCGGAAGTGAATATAAGGGGTTGTTTAGGTCGCGTTGCTAAGCGCCAGTGAGGCTAATTGTGTCGAAAATGAATAAAGATTGTGAATACAAAAGCGACTAAAAAAGCGACTAAAAGATTTAAGGGCGTGCGGAGCATGCCTGTTAATAAAACGTTTAAAGAATGTGTTTGCGCAAAACTAGTGGGCAAAGAACATGTGAAATGAAAGGTCTAAAATGTGCGTTGGGTTAAAGGGATCGATAAAGTTGTGACTGTAATATCAACAAAACTTCATGGCCAATAGAAAAACAATATGGTTAACTACTGAATAGTTAACAACTGAATACAAGTCATACTTAAATCAGTTGATATACGATGCCCATTGTATATGTTTAAAACAACCATACATAATCAATATTAAATAAGGTGCAGATTATGCCACTGTACGAACAAAGGAGATTGGACCTCATAAATAGCAGGTATATTCCATATGGTCATTAAGGCCGTGTGGTTTCATACTGGACAAGGTTGAAATCCAATAGTTTTCTCTTTGCAAAAGGGCATTAAGATTGTCCTTTCCTTCAGCTTTGATAACATTCTCAAGGACGCAGCATCGTATTTGGCTGACGTTGTGACCAGCTTCGATGAAATGTTGTGCCACTGTGGATTTAAGTTTGTTTAGTCTAGTTTTTCTGTTTCTTTCTGTCTGTCCTACGTAAATTTTGCCGCATGGGCACTTTAACATATACACCAGATTAGAAGTGTCACAGGTTGCTGTGGCTCTAATTTTAATCTTGTGGCCCTTCATAGGGTGGTCAATGGTAGTCCCTTTTATGATGCTGTTGCAATGGTTGCAATTCCAGCAAGACAACGTTCCTTTGAATTGTGTCGCTGACTGGTCGCTGTCTGAGTGTTTTATCAATTCTCCAACATTTTTTGCTCTGGTATACGCAAAAATTGGTTCTGTGTCAAAAATGTGATTAAAATCCTGTTCCACTCTAAGTATTTCCCAGTGTTTTTTGATAATGTTCTTATATGTATTACTCATTGTGGAATAGTTAGATACGACTGTGATGGTTTCCTTTATATCTTTCTGTTGTGTGGACAATAGTTCTGGTCGCGTCTTCCTTGCGCAATGTTGCTGGGCCTGCTCAAGTATATGATTAGGATAACCACGTTGTCGGAATCTTAATACCATGTTTTGTTGTTGTGTTTTAGATGTTTGAGGGTCCGACACTATTCTCTTGGCTCTGATCAGTTGACTGTAAGGGAGATGTTCTTTAAGTGGTTGCGGATGAAAACTTAAGTAATGGAGTGTGTTGTTTCTATCTGTTTTCTTTCTAAACAAATCAGTTTGAAATCCAGTAGGTGTTTTGATGATTTTTACGTCCAAAAACGTGATGGATTCGGTTTGAATTTCGTAAGTGAATTGAATACGTGTAATCAATGTTGTTGAGTTTAGTTAGTTCCATTCTCAAAACTTCCTCGGGACCTTGCCATAGCATGAAGATATCATCGATAAATCTTACGAAAAGTGTCAGATAACTACTCCAAAGTAGTGTGTTTAATACATGATCCTCTTCAAATCTGTTCATAAAAATGTTTGCGTAGGCTGGGGCTGCGCAATTTCCCATAGATGTGCCGTTTTTTTGTTGGTACCATTCATTGTTCCATTTAAAGTAGCTATGTAATAGCGTAAATTCCATTAACTCCATTAAGAGCACTTTAAACTCTTCTTGTAATTCTGTTCTAATCAAGCTGTATTCAATGGCTTCTATCCCCATTTGGTGTGGGATAGAGGTATACAATGAAGTAACATCCACTGTGCATGGTATTGTGGTTTCTTGATCTTCAAGGATGATGTTATCAAGTTTTTGTAGAAAATCGGTGGTGTCCTTGATATATGTCTTCATGGTCATGACAATCGGTTGTAAATGTTTATCTAAAAATCTGCCTATGGGCTCATGTATCCTGCCTCGTGTAGAGACAATAGGTCTCCGGAGGCGATGTTTCCTCATGAGTTTGAAAAATGAGATGTTAAGTTCGAGCTTGTTGGTATTGGCCGTGGGAACAAATGATGTGCAGTGTGTTTTAGAGGTAGGCCACGAAGAACAGGAAGACCCAGGAGGAGCAAAAGAAAAAACCAGAGAACCACCACAAACGCGTACTGTCACAGCCAATAAGGACAATCCCAAGACAGTAAAATAGATGACAACCTCGTCATTAACATTTCAGATTACAAGCTAAGTCAAATACAGATTAAGACTTTGCAAAAAGGCACATCATTTGTTCCCACGGCCAATACCAACAAGCTCGAACTTAACATCTCATTTTTCAAACTCATGAGGAAACTTCGCCTCCGGCATTTCTTCGATAACATTGTAGAAAAGCCCATCAGCAAAGGGGTAGATCAACTTAAGGGTTTACGTACTATCAGCACATATATGGCACCAGTATCTCATAAGAGTCTGGATATGTTTGAGACCTTGGTTAAAAACGATATATCAAAACTGAATTGCTAGCAAAAATCCAAACACAGAAATTACACC
The DNA here is from genome assembly GCF_964261635.1 of Lissotriton helveticus. NCBI lineage: Eukaryota > Metazoa > Chordata > Amphibia > Caudata > Salamandridae > Lissotriton > Lissotriton helveticus. The sequence continues at coordinate 1,237,964,532 of NC_136067.1, forward strand.
ATCAAGGAAATGGGCACTCTTAAGGCCCTATCTCGCAACAGAGACATAACATGTGTTAAGGCAGACAAAGGTGGCCCTCTCGTCATCTTAAACACCACCTACTACAACGCACAGGCATCCTTACATCTTTCAGACCTTGAAACTTATATGAAGTTTGAGAGCAATCCAACCATCCACTTCATGGAAATGTTGGAAACTATCCTACAAAAAGCTCTGGACAAAGGGACAATCAATGAAAAAAACAAAAAATATTTATCACAACAACATCCTAAAAGTCCTAGGTTTTTTTGGTTCCTAAAATCCATAAAAACCCAAAGAATCCGCCCTGCAGACCTATTGTCTCTACACGAGGCAGTATACATGAGCCCGTAGGCAGATTTCTAGATAAACATTTACAACCGATTGTCATGACCATGAAGCCATACATCAAGGACACCACCGATTTTCTACACAAACTTGATAACATCATCCCTGAAGATCAAGAGACCACAATACTATGCACAGTGGATGTTACTTCATTGTATACCTCTATCCCACACCAAATGGGGATAGAAGCCATTGAATACAGCTTGATTAGAACAGAATTACCATAAGAGTTTAAAGTGTTCTTAATGGAGTTAATGGAATTTACGCTATTACATAGCTACTTTAAATGGAACAATGAATGGTACCAACAAAAAACCGGCACATCCATGGGAAATTGCGCAGCCCCAGCCTACGCAAACATTTTTATGAACAGATTTGAAGAGGATCATGTATTAAACACACTACCTTGGAGTAGTCGTCTGAAACTTTTCGTAAGATTTATCGATGATATCTTCATGCTATGGCAAGGTCCCAAGGAAGTTTTCAGAATGGAACTAACTAAACTCAACAACATTGATACACGTATTCAATTCACTTACGAAATTCAAACCGAATCCATCACGTTTTTGGACGTAAAAATCATCAAAACACCTACTGGATTACAAACTGATTTGTTTAGAAAGGAAACAGATAGAAACAACACAATCCATTACTCAAGTTGTCATCCACAACCACTTAAAGAACATCTCCCTTACAGTCAACTGATCAGAGCCAAGAGAATAGTGTCGGACCCTCAAACATCTGAAACACAACAAAACATGGTATTAAGATTCCGACAACGTAGTTATCCTAATCATATACATGAGCAGGCCCAGCAACGTTGCGCAAGGAAGACGCGACCAGAACTATTGTCCACACAACAGAAAGATACAAAGGAAACCATCACAGTCGTATCTAAGTATTCCACAATGAGTAATACATATAAGAACATTATCAAAAATCACTGGGAAATACTTAGAGTGGAACAGGATTTTAATCACATTTTTGACACAGAACCAATTTTTGCGTATACCAGAGCAAAAAATGTTGGAGAATTGATAAAACACTCAGACAGCGACCAGTCAGCGACACAATTCAAAGGAACGTTGTCTTGCTGGAATTGCAACCATTGCAACAGCATCATAAAAGGGACTACCATTGACCACTCTATGAAGGGCCACAAGATTAAAATTAGAGCCACAGCAACCTGTGACACTTCTAATCTGGTGTGTATGTTAAAGTGCCCATGCGGCAAAATTTACGTAGGACAGACAGAAATAAAAAAAAACTAGACTAAACGAACTTAAATCCACAGTGGCACAACATTTCATCGAAGCTGGTCACAACGTCAGCCAAATACGATACTGCGTCCTTGAGATTGTTATCAAAGCTGAAGGAAAGGACAATCGTAATGCTCTTTTGCAAAGAGAAAACTATTGGATTTCAACCTTGTCCAGTATGAAACCACACGGCCTTAATGACCGTATGGAATATACCTGCTATTTATGAGGTCCAATCTCCTTGTGGCATAATCTGCACCTTATTTAATATTGATTATGTATGGTTGTTTTAAACATATACAATGGGCATCGTATATCAACTGATTTAAGTATGACTTGTATTCAGTTGTTAACTCTTCAGTTGTTAACCATATTGTTTTTCTATTGGCCATGAAGTTTTGTTGATATTACAGTTACAACTTTATCGATCCCTTTAACCCACCCACAACGCACATTTTAGACCTTTCATTTCACATGTTCTTTGCCCACTAGTTTTGCGCAAACACATTCTTTAAACGTTTTATTAACAGGCATGCCCCGCACGCCCTTAAATCTTTTAGTTGGTTTTGTATTCACAATCTTTATTCATTTTCGACACAATTAGCCTCACTGGCGCTTAGCAACGCGACCTAAACAACCCCTTATATTCACTTCCGATGTTATACAGCTTCACTTCCGGTTCGTCTATGGAGAATAGAAGCCCTGAACGTTGCGGTAAGCCGGCCCGGTCCACTTTATCAATGTGTATGTGAACCTTTTCACCGTTATTATTTTTATATCCACTACCCCGTTTAAACCCCACAGCTCACGTGTGGTTAAGTTTTGTACGTCGTACAAACGCACTAAGCATTTCGCTTCGTTTTTTTCGTTTTAACAACGCATGAGCACAGCCATTCCTAAAACCTCGTTTTAATATGCACTTTTCGCATAGCGTAGGGACACTAACTCACGTCCATTAGCTTCACATTTAACCTCATGAGTCACGTTAGCAAAGGGAACCTTAAATCATCTACTAGTAGTTATCCTGATTTTTCATATGTTACTCCTCCTACTTTATAAATGCATAATTTTCATCTAAATGCTGAGTGCAAATATACTTCATTTTTTTAGAACTATCCCCGGATGAAGGCAATATCTTTGCCGAAATGCATTGGGAATTAAAAATCGTAAAGCAATGAATTATGGATGAACCGCCACATATATTCAAATAAATCTTGTGAAAATAACGAGATGTTGAAGCAGAATTAAAACAAAGACATTCATCGTTACACTTTTCAATCTCTTTCTTAAATTGGAGAAACCTTCTATTCAGAAGGACATTAGCGGCACCTGGGGGACATATCCCACACATGGGAATGCAGCCAATGTTTGACTTTGGACTTTAACAGTTGACAACACAGTACAGGATAAATATATTGAGTAAAGTTTTTTTTTCCTTTTCCTGCAATATCTTTGTCTCCTCAACTATGGCTCATTTTCTCCCAGTGCCATAACCCCAATATAAAGACAGAATTATTAAAGGTTTACTTTTTGTGTGAGTCATACTATAAGGAAGTGATAATTGACAGGATTGTATTTACTTGTGATGCATTGAGATTGTTATTTTTTGAGTAGCAGTACAGGGTAGTTTGAGTTGTATGATTTGATGACATTCTGCAAATGACCTGTGTTAGATCTGGTGGTCTCTAGTTGGCAATGGTTATCACCTTTTGTCCAAATAGGGACCCTTACTTCTAAGTCAGGATAAGGGGATTACACTCCTCAATAACCCCTGCTCACCCCCTTGGTAGCTTGGCATGAGCAGACAGGCTATCTCAGAGGCAGTGTGTTAAGCATTTGTGTATATACACAGTAATACAGTGAAAACACTACAGATGGACACTACACAGGTTTTTATCAAAATAAGTATTCTTTATAAAGACTTAACACAAGACCACAAACGACAAAAATCCACAATACTACACTTAAGATTACTTAAAAGATGATTAAAGTCTCTTAGTTCAAGTTGTTGCTAAATGCTACAAAGTTCTCAACAAAGTACCTGGATGCGTAACGCAAAGTGAACAAAAGGCTCGCAAAAGGGGAGATGCGTCGGTTCCGTGACCCGGGGGAACAGTTGCGTCCTTCCTCAATGCTTGCGCAGAGTAGGGGACTCGTCGTGAGCCTTACCGGTGCGGAGGTGATGCATAGATTCTCGGCCTGCGGGCCCGTTGCGGTGCGCAAGATGACGCCTTGATGCGATGCGACGATCCAGTTGCGATGCGAGAAGATGACGCCCTTGATGCGGCAATGATATGACGATGCGATGACGCCCTGGCAGCCTTGCAACAACTCTGTACTTTGGAGCCGCGACAGGCCCTGCGACACGCTTCCCCGGTGATGCGATGGCGACTCTCTCGATGGCGTCACCGGTGATGCGACAGCAGGCAGCTTCGATGAACACACGCTTCCAGGGAGATGCGGCGAAGGCTCGCTTCTCCGGCGTTGCGATGATTTCAGCTGCGGTGGCGACACGCTTCTTCTCGATGCGTCGCGCTTCCAGCTCACAGCAGCACGCAAGTGACTGAAGTCAGAATTCCCAGCAAGGAAATTCAGGAGGGAGCTAGAGGTGACGTCTTTAGTCCCTGAGACTTCAGCAGGAGGCAAGCACAGTTCAAGCCCTTGGAGAATATTCTGTAGATGAAAGTCCTTACAAAGTTCCTTCTCCTTTCTCTTGGCAATGAAGCAACCACTGCAGGCCAACCCAGCAAACAGCACACTGGCAGAGAGGCAGTCCAAACTCCTGCAGCTTCCTTGGTTCTTCTCCTTGGCAGAAAGGTTTCTTGTTCCAGAAGTGATCTAATTTCTTGGGATCAGGGTCCCAATATTTATACCCCAAAATTATTTGTTCTCTGAAGGCAGAGAGGCCTCTGCCTAGTTCAAACCAGTTCCTGAGCACTTTGTTGACATGACTCTTTTCTTCCTTTCACTGTGCAGGTCAGAGACATCAGCCGCCCCACAGGAGGTGGAGCCAGCACAGAGGAGGGAAGATACAGCTCTGGAGCAGTCTGTTGACATGATTCCTCCTCTCCTTTCACAGTGCAGGGCAGAGACATTAGACAAGCCACAGGGGGTGGAGCCAGCATTGTAGAGGGAAGACCCAGCCCTATTCAGGTCCCAGGTGTAACTCCTCTCTCCCATCTAGATGCAGATCTCTCTATTCACCACTGGGCTGCCCTAGCCTGTCTCCTGGAGTTCCCCAGCCCTGTCACACACAAACCCAGACAAGGAATACACAACCCAGCAGAGGCAGGCTCAAATGGTTAGGCAAATACCTGCTTTCTAAATGTGGTATTTGCAAACACAGAATACTAAAATAAACTTTACTAAAAGATGTACTTTATTATTCTGAGTTCAGGCATACTAAATTCGAATTTCTACCATGTTCCCGGAGTCAGTTAGGATTATAAGAATGTAATAATCTAACTGCCTATTCTAGCCTATGAGAACAGGTAGCCTTCAATAGTGAAACACGAAAATGGCTGTAATTCACTATTAGAACATGCTACACACAACAGAGCATGTCCTACCTTATACTTACAATGCACCCTGCCCTTGAGCCTACCATAGGGGTGTCTAATATGAAGCAAAGGGAAGGTTTAGGGACTGGCAAGTGGGTGCACTTGGCCAAGTCGACATGGCAGTGCTAGACTGCACACAGGCCTTGCAATGGCAGGCCTGAGACACACTTTACAAGCTGCTTCTGTGGGTGGCAAACCAGTGCTGCAAGCTCACCATCAGCATTTGATTTACAAGCCCTGGGCACACATGGTGCACTGTATTAGGGGCTGACATAAATCAAATAACCCAATCATGGAATCCAATTAGTATATCAATTTAACATGGGGAGCACTTGCACTGTGGCACTGATTAGCAGTGGCACAGTGCCCAAAGCATAAATCCAGCAAAAACATATCAGAACAGAGGGGGCAATCCGTCAAAATGGAAGGGAGACTCACGCCAATGATGTCAGGTCTATCAACCTGAATATGCCATCTTGAGTAATGAGACTACCATGCGCATCAAGAAACTCGAAAAATCAGTTTGCACTTTGGTGTGATGTTAAATCCTTTTGGGAATGTAAGATATTCCAAGTTGACATATTCCATTCCAAAGGTTAAACAGAAAGAAGGTACCTTTCGATGTATCTTTATAAATTATTTCAGTAATCAAAACCTTTAAAGACAGTCCATATTCAGGGAATTATTTTCATAGAAAGGGTTTACTAGATGTCAATGGTCTGGCGCATTTGCTAACACCCACTGCGACAGTTACCATTTTTAATGATTTCTTAATACAAATAAAATATTCATTCGTAGTCAGCCATAATTAAAATGTTACCGTTTTGGTAGTCTCTTTAATAATATCTCACAATTTATTCCTTCAATATTTATTACATTTAAAAAATATAAAAAACCCTTTTATTACCATATTAGTACAAAAAGTCACAATTTTATAACTGTGCACCCGCAGCCAACCTATGTTTTGTGGTAATAGGCCAATTCTTCAGGACTGTAATACAGATACACATAACATAAACACAAACATAAACGTAAGTAAAGCAGTCCAATTACAACTAAATTAAACTTATAGTTCTGTATTTGAAGTTTTAAATATACTATAACATCCTCAATTTCATCCAATAGTTACAAAAATCATCCTAAACACAATTCTAACAATATAGCTGCTTGACATATGTAGAGATTTATTTACTTGACATATTGTTTTACATTCACTTTCATTGATAGACATAATACTCATTCTTGTTTCAAAAACAAATGTTCTATACCTTTAATCTCTTCAATATACATGTACAATAATACTTCTTCAACATTCATACTTGGAGTAGTCGTTTTACACGAACATTCCGATGTATTTAATATACACTATAACTATGTGCATATTTAGAATGTTGCCTGAATATTCCGATCCAATCTGCACTTTTCCTTTTCATAGTCATATTATTACTCAAATTTGAATTCCCAATTATTTTAGAACCCCATTTATTCAAACAAGGATTGTGTGTCTAACATAGGGCGTAAACTAAAGAAAATGTGCTCCATGATAGTTCACACAGTAGATCGTTAGACTATTCCTGTAACCAAAGGTTTAAGAACCGTCTCCTTGTCTTCCTGTCTTTCTTCTTTACACCTCTGGGAAATTCAACATCGTCCTAAATAGACCCAAACAACAATGGATATCGTTCTAGGACTATATTATTGATACTTCATTAAAGCAGAGCATTTATATATGCATCTCCATTATCTCACCTTACAGTTCTCCTTCACCACATCAACCAACTCGTCACAAATCATATAAATTAATTTTTCATTTTCTTCTCAGCTCAATTAGTTTTCCTCTATTCTCATCCCATAAACCTATAAGGCTTAGGACATACCAAAAGAGATTTACATTTACGTTTGCATGTCAACTTTTAAGCAGAAAATTCATTCAACTAGCGTGGATCGCTGATAACAAGGCAATCCATTGTATTCCCTACAAACCCAATTGAAAGTATGCTGGAAAATAAATTAAATGTTTAGTTTTCTGTTGACTGAGTTCAATTTAACTGCTTCATTTACAGACATCATCAACTTAACCATAAGTGAAGCCCTACTAGCATAATGCCAAGACTCACTTACCATAGAACTTGACATATTGAGTCTCGGATCGACATCTGTCAAACAATTCCAGAACAATGATGTCTGTCTTTTATACTCCAGCTGACTATCATGGTACCACACATAATTTCCTGACTCTATTCTGTGTCAAAAACTACAAGTTCAGCAAGTGTAGAATAAGAAATTCGGCCTGGATCTCCCAGTGTAATTACAGAAATAATTTCAGAGATACAATTATATTTGCTCAGTCCCATCCACTTCAGAGCAATGTAGTAAAGATGCATCATTCAATACTTAAAGCATCAGGAAATCCCCCATCTTTATTCATGTGTAACTTACACTGATCTTACAATTCTTTTAACATGTAAAAAAAAACAACTAAAAAACGAAATTCCTCTCACACGAGTATCAAACACCCTACGTTTTCGTCAAATTCAGATAAGCATGCCTCAGTTCTATCTTAGCTGTCCTTGCAACTCCATCTGTTAACATTCACCTAAATCTTGTTCAGTTAACCTAAAAAATATTTAAATGACATAGAAAGCCCCTGATTTCCTAAAACTGTGTTCCATAGAATCCAATACATATAAAAATCACCCTTTGATTCCCATATAACTGGAAAACGTATCTTTACAATTAGCCTTGACTCATATTACACAAATAAGCATCCTGGAACACCAGGGATTCAAACTTCTCAACATTCCTCAATTCAAGTGCACTTGTGGTAGCCCGGTTTGCCGATTGATTTCCTTCCCTATCAATAACTTTATTGTTCCTCAGAATCTTTCAGCACCTGTGGGGGCCTCAATATTTTCTATTCTGCATAATTTCTCTATTTAAATATGTTCAGCAACGGTATCATTAATAGCCAACAATTACGGACAGATACATTCTATACATATAAACATCACATTTTGGCCTGAGTACAATAGAAACACATAATTATAATTATTCAATTAACTATAACCAGTATTACGCGCACATATATATCTTGGTTCACCATGGATACGAACACCCTAACAGTCCTCAGTTTTTTGTTTTTTTTAAGTTTTAACGGACTTTATTGCATTCAAACAACTATACACATGGCTTATAGCCTACAACCATATCCTGGCCGGCTGCCCCTTAAATAATCAATCAAAGCTCATCCTGAGCTGTATGTGTATATGTATATATATATATATATATATATATATATATATATATACACAGCAAGCCGCCTACAACCACATCGGGCCGGCCGCGTTAAATGAAATTGTTAGACCTGACCACCTTGGCGTGGGCCCCCGTACCCTCTTCTCCCCTAAACACCCCCCTACTCCACCCCAGATTTCCCCGACCCCGGGGAAGCCACCACAACGCCCGAGTAGCGCCCCATCCCCCAGGACCCTGAGACCTTACCCCTATCAAGGACCCACAGCGCCCCCAGCGTAAGATACACCCTGTCCGGGAGGCTCTATGACTCCCCTCCCACCAACACTGAAACCCCCGGCCGAGTGATCTCCCCGCCTGGCGATGGTCGGCAAATGCCAAGGGAAGGGGGCGGAGGAGTTCAGTAAGACATCCTGTCACCCCCGAGGCTGGCTCCAGCCCTCGCTGGTCGTCTGATGTCTCTGACACCCACTAGAGAAAAACCAGGTGTCAGCTGGCCGGAAGTGGGACACGCAGGGTAAGGACCTCCAGGCCCTCACTGGCGAGATCTAAGGACTTCAAAGAGCTGGAAGCCCTATAGCTGGGGCCCATCCCCAGCTAAGGACAGTTGTCATTTTGGAACCTGAAGAGCCCTGCAGACGTGGTCGTGGCTCTGCTTTCCCTGAACCTGGAGAGCCCTGCGGACTCTGTCGCGGCTCTGTCCCCTGAACCCGAGAGCAGAGAGCACGAGGCGAACTCTGGAGCGTACTCGCAAGAGCGGAGAGTACGAGGCGTACTCTGGAGCGTACCAGCAATAGCAGAGAGTACGAGGCGTACTCTGCTATTGCTGGTACGCTCCAGAGAGTACGAGGCGTACTCCGGGGCGTACTCGCAAGAGCTGAGAGTACGAGGTGTACTCCGGAGCGTACTCGCAAGAGCGGAGAGTACGAGGCATACTCCGGCGCGTACCATCAATAGCAGAGAGCACGAGGCGTACTCGGGAGCATACAAGCAAGAGCGGAGAGTACGAGGCATACTCTGGAGCGTACCAGCAATAGCAGAGAGTACGAGTCGTACTCCAGAACACACCAGCCGAGCGGAGAGTACGAGGCGTACTCTGGAGCGCACCAGCCGGATCAGGGGGTACACACCGTACCGCAGGACATCTTGCGACTCGAGGATCGCGAACCCAAGCAGTAACATCCGCACTGAGTCAAGAACGGAAGCGGACCCGAGGATTGCGAGTCCCATGCAGCAACGCCTGCACTAAACCCAAAACAGAAGCGGACTCGAGGATTGCGAGTCCCATGCAGCAGCGGCCGCACTAAGTCAGCAACAAAAGTGGACTCGAGGATTGTGAGTCCCCCCCACCGGGACCCCCGCAAGGAGACAGAGGGCACCCCGTGACTCGAGGATTATGAGTCACGCGCCGGGTACGCTCCCTCATCCCTGCAGGGGCAGTAGGACTAACATCCTAGAGACTCCCAGGACTCCAAATCCTATCCTCCCGGAAGATCGTGAGTAGCTGGAACTGTCACTAGACCTCCCCGACCGAACTCTGCCCATATCCCCTCCACCCTCGGAGCGGATCTGACCCCTATATCCCTGATACGCGTGATTTACCTGACCTGATGAGAATTGTGATATATATATAAAGAACTTCTTGACCCATAACTACCCTTGTGGTGTCCGTTTGTGGTATTGGGAGACCTCTTTGTGTGCAATGACAAATGCCAAATTCATGGTTTTGAACCCGAGCCAGAAACTGCGCCCGAATCCACAACTGGGAGCCGTGCGGCTCGAGAGAGTAGCCACCTTTGAATATCTTGGTGTGACCCTCAACGAAACCATGACCTGGGGATCCCACCAGAGTAGGGCAAACCTTAAACTTATACAAACTACTGGGGGCATCGCCCGGATGATGACCGGCTCGTCATACCGCCCATTGGGGGTTTTAATCCAGATATATAAGGCCCAGGCTAGGGGAGCGACTATGTACTGGGCTGAACTGTGGGGTCATACGCCCTGCCGGAGCCTGTCACTAACAGAAAATAAGTTCATAAGACAGATAGCCGCACTCCCCCCGAGTACCCCGCTCCTCCCCTTGAGGCTTGATTTAGGGTTGCGACCACTAGCTGACGAGATAAGCTTGAGACCCATAGCCTTCTGGCGTAGGCTATGGAGTAGCAATGATCTCGCAGACTATAGGGCGGAACTGATCGAATTACTGAATCACCCCAAGGCGCTCAGTATCCCCTGGGTCAAAAATATTCAATCTACCTGTATGGAATTAGGGCTCCCTGATTTATGGACTGAGCCGACGATTGTAGCATCAAACATCTCCAAGAGTTCCCTGGCGAATTTGTACCACGAACACAAATGGGCAAGGGCCAAAGCTACCCAGCCAGACGGGTCCCTATCATCTGTGTTCTTGCAAAGCAAGGATCTCTATAGGTTTGAAAAGGCATTGGATCCTATCTACCCCATACTTGCTAGAAAGCTGTTCCTCCAATGGAGATACGGCACATTGCCCTTCCGGTCCTTTACAAGCTCCTGGTCATCGGCTTCCTCCACAAAGCACTGTCCTGTCTGTGCTGACAAGGAGGAAAACGATTTGCACGTGGTCTTTTTCTGCCCAGCCTACAAGGCAGCTAGAAAATACTGGCTCCTCCCTTTGATAAGGAATATGGGTGGCAGGGAATATGCACCAATGTACAGGATTTTAAAATCTGATGTTACCGGCCCAACTGTTTTTGCACTTTCCAAATTCTTTACTAATGTCTGGTATACGCGTAATCGCTTCTTAAAGATGTTGGGTAATACTTAGAAATTCTTCTCTTTTTTAAGATGCTTAAGTCTGTACAGGATCCTTTTAATATATGTATTGAATGTTTTATCTGTTATGATGAAGTTACATGTGATTTTTATTTGTACTGTGTATCTTTTATGACCGAATGGTCGAAATAAAGATTGGAAAGTAAAGTATATAAAGAACTTCTTGACCCATAACTACCAGTGTGGTGTCCGTCTGTGGTATTGGGAGACCTCTTTGTGTGCAACAACAAATGCCTAAACCCCACGTCTGAGGGTCAGACCCCGAGCGCTAGGCACGTTCCTGGGAGAGGGAGGTCCCTGTGTGGACAGTACGACCGAACACTGCCACTCAGGGGCCGGCCCCCTTCTAACACTGGAGGCAGCGGAAAGGATACGAACCGGCATTTTGGGTGCTACACGAGGTGGACTAACTTGCCACCTAGCATAGACACACCCTGACCTAGCCCCGAAGTAGCGAAGCTAGACGTTTCTGAATATTCCCCCAGCTAGTGAAGAAAGAGACTAACCTCCCCAACAGCCATGAATACGATCGAGCCCCAAGTGAACCCAACCTTTCAGGAAGACCAACTAGATAACTACACCCATAGGGAGCTAAAACAGTTCTGTAAAGACTTTCAAATCCCTACCACTGGCTAAGCACCAAGGAAGATTTAAAAAAAACCCTGAGGGCCTGGGTAGAGTCCAGAGCTCCGCTTCCCCAGGTAGAAGAGAACGGTGTTGGGGATGAGCAGCAGGACGAAACCGGGGCCCCGGAGAAAGAGAGAGCAGCCTCCCCTGCGCGTAGTAACCCGTCAGATAGAGGATTGTCCCCCAGGGAGCTAGCAGACCAGGAGAGAAGCAGAGCCCACGAGCTAGAGCTAGCTAAGCTCAAAATTGAAGGGGAGTTAAAATTAACAGAACGGAAGTTAGCTATAGAGGAATTGAGGTTACAAGGGGAGTTGGAAGAAAAGAAGTTGCAGCAAGAGCATGAGGGAAGGAAACTACAGTTAGAGCACGAACGGAGCCTGAAGGAGCTTGAGCTCAAGGCTAGGAGTGAGGAAACCGGGCCCCCGGGGAACAGGGGAACCCCGCTCCCGGCAGAAACCAAGGTCCACATCCCCAAAGAAGTAGTCAAGGAGTATTATAGGAATGACGACATCCAACAATGGTTTAAAGCCTATGAGGTAACTATGACCTCCCACCGGGTCCCTGAGAAGGATTGGGGGGCCGGGTTGTGGGGGCAGTTCCTAAGCTAAGGGAGGGACACCTTGCTAGAGGTACCCTCCACGGTACTGAATTCCTACAGCCATATGAAGGAGGCCCTGTTAGAGAGGTATGGGCTCACCCCAGAGATGTACAGGCAGCGGTTCCGGGATTGCAAGAAGCTCCCGGGTACCACCTGGGTAGAATACGTCAACTTTTACAGCAGAGCCTTAGAGTGTTGGATCAAGTGCAGCAAGGTCACCACTTTCGAAGAATTATTTGATCTGATCGCCTGGGAGCACCTATCCTTAAATTGCTTCGTAGAACTGCGTCAGCACCTCCTTGACAGCAAGCTTACTAACCCTAGAAAGCTTGCTGTGGAGGCAGACCGCTGGGTGAGCACCCGGGTCCCCAGGGGCCCAGTGGGTGACTATGCTAGAAATGAGACGGGCCCCCGACAGCGAGGGGGGGAGGCCAAGGTAGGCTGCGGGAGTTCCCGCCAGGGCCCCAACGTAGCCCCCAAGGAAACCAGCAGCCACTACCACCATCTCCCCTCCTACCAAGCCCTGGGGCCCCCCCAGGCCGACCGGGGCTAAGGAATGCCACCGCTTGTTACAAATGCCAGCAACCAGGCAACTATGCCAGTGACCCCCAGTGTCCTCTCTTCAAAAAGCCCACCATCTCTGGCAACCCCCCCGTCACCTGATCGCAGTCGCCCTCGAGGAGGAGTTAGAAGCTCCCGAGGAGTAGGAACCCGTAGCGATGTCCCTGGTTTCCCTAGGGGATGGAGGGATGGTCCCCGGAACCCCGCTACCACCCAACACTACGAAGTACGCGCAGTGGGTGACTGTCAACGGACACCGGGTAGAGGCCCTCCGCGACACCGGTGCCAGTGTCACGTCTGTTCCCTGTCACTTGGTATCCAAGGAACAGATTGTCCCGCACGTCCTATGTCCCGTCATTGCAGCCGACAACTCTGAGAACCTCTGCAAAATGGCCCAAATTCCCTTTTAATGGGAGGGAGTATCCGGCACCCTGCAGGTAGAGGTCCGAACCTCCATGCCAGTCGATTGTTTACTGGGCAACGACCTGGAGACCTCCCCGTGGACACAGGTGGAACGAAAGACCCATCTGAGAATGATGGGCCTACCCGAGTAGGTGTGCGCCACCACTCGGGCCATGGCCGCACGGATGAGTGCTCCAGAAGAAGCGGGGCCAGAAGGAAGGGCCCAGAGCCCCGCCTTAGAGGGAGGAGAAGGGGAGTGCGGACAACCTGACCCCTCCAGTCCCAACCCCCTAGGGGAAACCAACCCGGAGGGAGATGCCCGGGGCCCGACCGGTGAGCAGATCGCAGAGCTGGGGGACCTCCCGGGGTTGGACCAATGGCGACAAGAGGGTGGACCTTCCCGGGAGGAGTTCTGCCAGGAACAGACCACCTGCCCCACTCTCCTGGGCGTACGGCAACAGGCCACCGCCCAGGCGGCCGGAGACCATTCCGGGTCTCACTGGATCTAATGGGAGAATGGTCTCCTCTACAGCGAGCCCAAGTCTGCTGAGCTAGGGTCAGCCCGAGTGCTGGTGGTACCCCTATGTTTCAGAGACTTCCTACTGGGCCTGGCTCATGACGTGCCTCTAGCCGGGCACCTGGGACAAGATAAGACCTACCACCGGCTGGTCACCCATTTCTACTGGCCCCGGATGCGCCACAACGTAGCCACCCACTGCCAGTCCTGCCAAACCTGCCAGGCCAGTGGGAAGAGTGGGGGAAGGCGCAAGGCCCCTCTCCAGCCCTTTCCGGTGGTCAGTACACCCTTTGAGCGGGTCGGAATCGATATTGTGGGACCTCTGGACCCCCGGACCGCCATGGGCCACAGGTTCATCCTTGTCCTGGTGGACCATGCCACCCGGTATCCTGAGGCCATCCCCCTCCGAACAGTGATGGCCCCCGTGGTGGGGCGGGCACTAATGGGAATATTCTCGCGGGTGGGATTCCCCGGGAGGTGGTGAGCGACAGGGGGACCAACTTCATTTCAAAATACATGAAGTCCCTGTGGCAGGAGTGTGGGGTGACGTACAAATTCACCACCCCGTACCACCCCCAAGGCAATGGTTTGGTTGAGAGATTCAACTGGACCCTCAAGGGAATGATCATGGGTCTGGAGGAGCGCCTGAGGCGGAAGTGGGACATCCTCCTACCCTGCCTCTTGTTCGCGTACCGAGAAGTCCCCCAGAAGTCCTTGGGGTTCAGCCCCTTTGAGCTACTCTATGGTCACCCCGTCCGGGACCGCTAAGCCTAGTCAAAGAGGGCTGGGAGACGGCCCCCCAAAACCCTCCCCAGGACGTATTCCGCTACATCCTGGCCCTAAGGAATCAGACTCGGAAATTCAGGGAACTCGCAGAGGCCAACCTCGAGGCTAGCCAGGAGGAAATGAAACGCTGGTATGACCAGAATGCCACTCTGGTCGAATTTCAGCCTGGGCAGCAGGTCTGGGTGATGGCCCCGGTGGAACCTTGCGCCCTCCAGGACAAATGGACTGGTCCCTTCAAAGTAGTGGAGCGCAAGAGCCAGGTCACCTACCTGGTAGACGTACAGTCCCCCAGAAACCCTTTGAGGGTCCTACACGTGAACCGCCTCAAACCCCACTTCGAGCGGTCTGAGGTGAGCATGCTCCTAGCCACCGATGACGGGGCGGAGGAGGAGACCGAGCCCCTACCCGATCTCCTGTGTGCTAAGGAAAAGGATGGCTCCGTGGAGGGAGTGATTCTCTCCCCCTCCCTGACCCCTGAGCAGCACGAAGACTGTCGCCAGCTATTGGGACAGTTCTCGGACCTATTCTCCCTGGTCCCTTGGGTCACCGATTGGTGTGTCCACAATGTGGACACTGGGGACAGCACCCCTGTGCGGCGCAAAGCCTACCGGGTCCCAAACCGGGTCCGATCCTGCAATTAAGGATGAGGTCTCCAAAATGCTGGCTCTGGGAGTCGTGGAATCCTCTGACAGTCCGTGGGCCAGCCCCGTGGTCCTAGTCCCGAAAGCGCCTGCCCCAGGAGCCACGCCCGAACTAAGTTTCTGCGTGGATTACCGTGGACTCAATGCCGTCACGCGAACAGATGCCCACCCCATTCCCCGGGCAGACAAACTCATTGACCGTCTAGGGGCGGCCCATTACCTCAGTACTTTCAACCTGACCTCCGGATACTGGCAAATTGCCCTCACAGAAGGGGCGAAGGAGAGATCCCCCTTCTCCACCCCGATGGGCACTACCAGTTCCAGGTGATGCCTTTCGGGATGAAGAACGCCCCCGCCACTTTCTAGAGACTGGTCAACCGGGTACTGGCAGGGCTGGAGGAATTCAGCGCCGCATACCTGGATGATATTGCAGTGTTCAGCACCAACTGGGGAGAGCACTTATGACACCTCTGGGAGGTGTTACTGGCCCTACGCCGGGCCGGACTCACCATCAAGGCCAGTAAGTGCCAGATTGGGCAGGGGTCAGTGGTCTACCTCGGGCACCAAGTAGGGAGCGGCCAGGTGGCGCCCCTCCAACCCAAGATCGACGTCATCCTGGCTTGGGAACCCCCTACAACCCAGACTGGAGTGCTGGCCTTCCTCGGCCTCACCGGCTACTACCGGAGATTCATCAAGGGGTATGGCAGCATAGTGGGCCCCTGACAGAATTGACCTCCAAGAGACAGCCTAAGAAGGTGCACTGGACCCCCGCCTGTCAGAAGGTGTTTGACACTTTGAAGACAGCCATGTGCACCGCCCCAGTGCTCCAGGCCCCTGACTACTCTCGGGAGTTTGTTGTCCAGACCGACGCCTCCGAACATGGCATAGGGGCAGTTCTATCCCAGCTAGATGGGGAGGACCAAGACCAACCAGTCGCCTTCCTCAGTAGGACATTACTACCCAGGGAGCAAAGATGGAGCACCATCGAGCGAGAGTCCTTTGCGGTGGTTTGGGCCCTGAAGAAATTGAGGCCCTACCTGTTCGGAACTCACTTCCGGGTCCAAACCGACCACCGGCCCCTCAAATGGCCCATGCAGATGAGGGGAGAGAACCCAAAACTGTTGCGGTGGTCCATTTCCCTCCAGGGAATGGACTTCACCGTAGAACACCGCCCTGGTACCGACCACGCCAACGCGGACGGTCTGTCCAGGTTTTTCCACCTCAGTAAGGAGAACTCCCAGGAAGATGGGTAGTTCTCCCTGCCTTTCAGCTGGGGGGGGACGTGTGTTAGACCTGACCACCTTGGCGTGGGCCCACGTACCCTCTTCTCCCCTAAACCCCCCCATGCATGGCCCATTCTGGAGCTAGAACTCCCCCCTACTCCACCCCAGATTTCCCCGACCCCTGGGAAGCCACCACAACGCCCGAGTAGCGCCCCATCCCCCAGGACCCTGAGACCTTACCCCTATCAAGGACCCACAGCGCCCCCCAGCGTAAGATACACCCTGTCCGGGAGGCTCTATGACTCCCCTCCCCCCAACACCGAAACCCCCGGCCGAGTGATCTCCTCGCCAAGAGCGGAGAGTATGAGGCGTACTCCGGAGCGTACCAGCAATAGCAGAGAGTACGAGGCGCACTCTGGAGCGTACCAGCAATAGCAGAGAGTACGAGGCGTACTCCAGAACACCCCAGCCGAGCGAAAAGTATGAGGCGTACTCTGGAGCGCACCAGCCGGATCAGGGGGTACGCACTGTACCGCAGGACATCTTGCGACTCAAGGATCGCGACCCCAAGCAGTAACATCCGCACTGAGCCAAGAATGGAAGCGGACTCGAGGATTGCGAGTCCCATGCAGCAGCGCCTGCACTAAACCCAAAACAGAAGTGGACTCGAGGATTGCGAGTCCCATGCAGCAGCGGCCGCACTAAGTCGAGAACAAAAGCGGACTCGAGGATTGTAAGTCCCCCCACCGGGACCCCCGCACGGAGACAGAGGGCACCCCGTGACTCGAGGATTGTGAGTCACACGCCGGGTACGCTCCCTCATCCCTGCAGGGGCAGTAGGACTAACATCCAAGAGACTCCCAGGGCTCCAAATCCTACCCTCCCGGAAGATCGTGAGTAGCTGGAACTGTCACTAGACCTCCCCGACCGAACTCTGTCCATATCCCCTCCACCCTCGGAGCGGATCTGACCCCTATTTCCCTGATACATGTGATTTACCTGACCTGATGAGAATTGTGATATATATATATAAAGAACTTCTTGACCCATAACTACCCGTGTGGTGTCCGTTTGTGGTATTGGGAGACCTCTTTGTGTGCAATGACAAATGCCTAAACCGCATGTCTGAGGGTCAGACCCCAAGCGCTAGGCACGTTCCTGGGAGAGGGAGGACTGTGTGCCTCTTCCATGTACTCAGTCAGTGTCGCCCTGAATTTGCGCTGTGTCCCCCCGTCTGGGTTAAATGGCAATATTGCCTCCAGCGCCCGGAGTTCCTTTTCAAGTTTACAAAGTGAGTTAGTAATACTCTTCAATACCCCCGCTCCTTTAGATATGCAAACCCCCCTAATTGTGACTTTGAATGCCTCCCATATGGTCTCAACACTTTGTACCGATCCCCTATTTCTTTCAAAGAATTCTTGAATCTCATCACCCAGTTCTTCACGGAACAGCTCATCTAGAAGCGTACGTGTGTTAAGCCGCCACGCTCCTCGCGGGGTCCAAAGTCTACGGAAGAGAGCGTGAGTTTGACAGGTGCGTGGTCAGAATACGTTCTAGCTAGATGTTGCACTGTACCAACCGCTGGCCCCAAAACACTCAGGATATGAGCCAATAATCTAATCGCGCCCAGGAAGCGGCGTGTGCAGTGAAGTGTGTGCCTTCGCGCTGTTGAGGGTGGACATGTCTCCACGCATCTAGCAAACAATTATCTACAATAATGTCCTGCAGTGCCATGCTTGCTCTAGTGCGATGATGCGGTGCAGGGTTGGACCTATCCGTGCCAGGAGCATAGGTAACATTAAAGCCTCCACCCCATATAATGTGATATGAGCCTATCCCTCTTATCGTCTCCCATAGAAATTAAAAAATCTGGGGTGTCGACATTGGGTCCATAACAACACATCAAGGTCGCCGAGTCCGACCCCAGCCGCCCCCAAGCAAGGCAATACCTCCCTTGGTCCGTCGCTGGAGGTTCCTGCAACGTGAAAGGGTACATTTTTCTTAATTAGTATGGCAGTCCCTCTAGCATAAGTTAAATATGATGAAAAAACCCTGTGCGTCGCCCATCGAGATGCAAACGTAGAGGTTCTTAGGGGTGTAAGATGGGTTTCTTGCAGGATCGCTATATGTGTCTGGTGTCGATCTAAGTAAGCTAGAATTTGCCTCTTCTTCCGCGGATCTCCCAGCCCCCTGACGTTCCATGTAACAAGGTTTAGTGGTGTCTTTTCAGAAGTCATCATATTCACATTTGATAAATACATAGCTGTGTAGTGCTGTGTTGTTCAGACCATGTGTAAATCATGCCGAGTGCAGTGCTGTCAGCCGCAACCATTACCTGCATAGCAACCATGTATCCTGTAGGCTTGAAGTGTAGGACATCAGGCCTTCCCCCTACTACTCCCTTCCTGTTCAAATCCCTCTCCCACCCTTCCCTCCCACTGGAGCAACCCCAACATGCCAGCATCATTCACCCACCCATCCCTCCCTTTCTCCCCCAACAAGAAAAACAACATCATAGTCCCCACTAGCCATTTGTAGTGGACCAAATTGGGGTAGTTCCCTTCAGGGGCCATTCTAGGCGGCGACACAGCGACCCCGTGCCTGCAGAACCCAGCAGCCGAAGCTGCAGCTCCAGCAGGCAGGGGGTGCCCAGCGAGAAGCTATATGGCACATCATGGCACAGTTGTCTATGAAACTAGATGGGGGGTGGGGTTGCACTCCTCGCTTGTCCTTGTTCTCCTTTCAACTTATGTTTTCATTCCTGTGCTGCTTACGGCGTGCTCACCGGAAACGTGCTCAGCCCAATAGTCACGTATTAAACTAAAGTCACACCCTAAAATGGAACAACACTCGGTGCTTAGTTGCACTGATCAATTCCACACGCAAGGTAAAGAGGCAATTTTCCAAATTTCTTATGTTTGTGATAGGTCTTTGGAAATTTGGAAAATTGCCTCTTTACCTTGCGTGTGGAATTGATCAGTGCAACTAAGCACCAAAAAATGATGAACAAATGGATTACTAAGAGAATAGTATTCAAGAAATGACAAAACGTGAAAAGGTTTTAAATATATTGACTGCGTAAAGCAGTACATGGCTGTGACATCGGTTTGGGACCGAGTGTTGTTCCATTTTAGGATGTGACAGTTGTCTATGAAGACATATTCCTCACATTAGAGCTACCTCTCAACAGACAGAGCAAATATTTCAACCAACACATTTTGTTACCAAAGTCCACGACGCGCAGAAGGGTCCCCTACTACGGGTCAGCGTCCATTTCTTCCAACGGGGACCTCCGGGGGTTCTTCAGCAGCCGCACCACCTCTGCTCCCTTTTTCCAGCTGTTTAAGGAATTCCTCCACCTGTTGCGGCTTCGTGAAGAAACTTTGCTTTCCTTGTTGTGTAACCTGCAGCCGTGCTGGGTACAAGAGTGCATAGTCAACCTGGGCTTTGCGTAACTTGCTCTTGACGTCTATAAATTTCCGCCGCTCTTCTTGGACCATGGGCGTGAAGTCAGGATAAATGGAGAAGGAATTACCTTCATAAGACAAAGTTTGTTTACTTCGCGCTGCTCTTAGTGCCACATCCTGGTCTCTATAATTTAGGAGTCTCGCTACTATGGGTCTTGGGGTATCTCCAGGTTTAGGCCTAGGGCCCAGCGATCTGTGTGCGCGCTCGACAATAAATTGAGTGGAAAAGGCTTCCGAGCCTATCGCAGTCAAAAGCATTTTCTCCACATAATCTTCCATTCACCCAGTATTGGTCGTTTCTGGTATACCTAAAATGCGAACGTTGTTGCGTCGACTACGCGCTTCTAAATCTTCGTTCTTCGCTGCGATAACCCTCAACAAGTTATCCATGCGAACAAGCTGCGACGTGTGGCGAGCGGATGTATCTTCCGAATCTGAAATGCGCCGTTCAGCTTCCTTGATCCTCTCGTCATGCCCATCTAGCTTGTGGGCAATAGGGTCCATGCGCGATGACATCATGTCTACCTTATCCACTATGGTGGCGAACCCCTGCCGCACTTCTCGGGGGATGTCCTGCACATCAGTGGTCTGGGCTGTTGCGGCATCATGAGTTCCACTAGACGTCTCTCTTGCAGCCTCGGGCTGGAGTAGTTGCAGGGGCCTGCGCTCAGTCTCCAACAGTACGCTGGGTTACCGGGGCCAACTTCATCAGTGTCTCACGAAGGCAGGAGGCGGTCATTAGTCCCGATACTCGCCAAGTAGTTTCAGGAGAGGCAGCTCTTGCGATCGGGCGTCCCGTATGTCACCTTTGATGCCAATAAAAGGATATTTGTAGGATTATTGTCGCCCGGCGGCAGGAGCCTCACTCACATGCGGCCATTTGCAAGTGCGCCACCTATCACCCCCGCCACCCTAACAGTCATCAGTTATAGTTTAAGTTGATCCATCGTAATGCGGTATGCCAATGTGGTTTGCTCTCTATCGACATCTTTATTGCTGCTCAAGATCATTCAGCATCTAGGGGGCCCAGGTTTTCCATTTAAGTATGTTCACCTATATTAAAATTAATATCCCAAGATCACTGACAACTTTAGGATCAAGGGCAACACATTTTCATGCATATTTTGTCATTGGGACAAGTAGGCCCAATCCCCTACAGCACAAACCCTTTGGCTGCCAGTTTACAGTACCACATTCTGGATCAGTGAAAGACATTGCCTGCACTTTTTTTTTGTAAAAACAATTTTTATTGGCACTCAAATCCAAAATGAAAGTGACATATGTAGCAGGATGAAGTGCCAGGTACTGGCCATCAAGGATAATATTGCATTTCGTAGTGTATGCCATTTATAGAACAAACCCACAAACATCCCCGCCCTCCACCCTCCCCAGCCCTGTCAGTGCGCCCTCCGTCCCTCCTGAGTAAGCATATTACCAGTGGAAATTCTCCCTCCAGTTTGCTGCTAGATACAAACAAACGCGACAAGGAGACCGACCTCCCAATGCCTTTGCCGTATGTGCGTTAGTTATGTGTGTTCTTGGAAGCAGGTTACCCTCCAGAGTGTTAGTCCTGCGCTGCTGCCCCCTCCTCTTCCTCACTTGGGCTGCCCTCAGGTCGTTGGAGTGCCACCACCAAGGCCTCCCATGCCCTGGCTACATCCAGAGCTCTCTCGTTGTCCAAACGCCTGGCCTGTTGCATTCTAAGTGTACACTCGGTCCTCGCCCAGCGCTGAAGAGTGGCCCTCCATCGCAGGTAGCTGGGACCCTGGTTGGACTTCCAATGCATGGTGATCTCTCTTTTGGCTAAAATCAGGCCCAAATCATAGAACTTGCTAGTGACCCGTGTACGGGGAGTGTGAGGGAACCATAGCAACAAGCAGGTGCCCATATCCACCGCTATCTGCCGGTCCGTGACAGCATTCAGGCAAGCCAGCACCGCTCCCCAGTAACCAGTCAATCCGCCACAGGACCAAAACATATGTGCAAAGTCAGCCCCGGTCGTCCCACATCGCGGACAGAGCGATGATGCGCCCGCGAAATACTGCGAAACCTTAACGGGCATTAAATACGCGCGGTGCAGCGTAAAGAACTGGACCAGCTGGAACCTGCCATTTCTAGTGCCCTTCCAGGCGCGGCGCACTAACTGCGGCCACGTTGTCTCGGGGATCGGTCGCCCTACATCGCGTTCCCATTTGGCCCGTAAGCCATCCATGGGCAGCAGGGTTTCAGTCGAGAGCCTCCGATAGAGGCAAGTGATGGCCTTGAGCGCACCAGCCGCCATGACCACGAACTGGCAGCCCGCTGATGTCGGTGGTTCGGCGAGCCCCCCTTCCAGTGCTTCTGAATACTGGCCGCCAAAGCGGCGTGGAGTAAGTAGTCTCCTCTCGGGAGGTCATAAGAGTCTTGCAACTCTTGGAATGTGAGCAGCGCACCGTCGCCGTAGAGGTCTCCAATCATATGCAGTCCCAGTTCCTCCCAGGTCGCCAGCGCCGACCAGTCTCCTCCATGTGGGAGGGCTGTGCACATCCCCAACGGAATTTCAGGGGCGTACGGGCAGGCGATACCCGAGCGCCTGTGGCAACGGAGCCAACAACTACGGAGGGTACGCTCCTCAAGTGTGAGCTGAGTTAGGTCCAGCTTCTGGCCCAGGATTATAAAAGAGATGATGTGCCTGGGGAACAGCCTGCCCTGCATCCCCTCCGGACCCCGGAATTCCCGAGCCACCGCCTGGGTAAGCCACTGTAGTTGCGCCGCTAGGTAATACCATTCGAAATCCGGGACCGCCAGCCCCCCATCCGCTCTGGGGCGCAACGCAACGCCTACCCGATCCCCAGATGAACCCGGAGGTTAAAGAGCGGAGTCTGCGGAAGACCGTCGCTGGAACCCAGAGCGGTAAGGTGCGGAACAGATGTAGTAAGCGGGGGAGCGCCACCATTTTCAATAACGCCACCCGCCCCGCGACCGACAAGGGCTGCGTCCGCCAGAAGCCCTTGGAGCCCCGCAGATTCCCGATTGCTCTATTAACGTTGCCCTCTAATAGAGCCAGTGAAGAGTGGGAGATACGCGTGCCCAGGTAGGGGAGGCAATGGTATTCCCAGCGAAGGTCCCCCTCCGTCTGGGATTCGTCCTCCTTTGGTGTTATCGGGAAAAGACACGACTTTTCCCAATTGACTCACAGTCCCGAGAGGCGGCCAAAGTCACAGAGCAAGCTCCTGGCACCACGAAGTGAAGCGCCGGTATCTGCCAGAAACATCAACAAGTCGTCGGCATAGAGGGAAATGTAATGGGACTCACCTCTCAGCGATAGGCCTTCATAAGCTCGGCCCATCCGGGCGTGAGCCGCAAGTGGCTCAATGGCTAGCGCGAATAATAGAGGGGACAAGGAGCAACCCTGTCGCGTCCCATGACCAACCCGGTACGCGGCTGAGATCGTAGCACCCGTCTTGACTCGAGCCGTGGCTGCAGTGTAAAGTAAGGCAGTCCACTTCACAAACCGCTCACCTAGCCCAAATGCCTCCAGTACTCGGAGCAGGTATGGCCACTCCACGCTGTCAAAGGCCTTCTCGATGTCAATCGAAAGTACAGCGGCCTCCGGGAGGTCTCCAACATCGCCCCCCATGACCCGAAGCAGTCGACGCACACAGGTGGCAGTGGTGCGTTGGGGGATGAAGCCCGCCTGATCGGGGTGTACCAAAGCTTGCATATGTGCAAGAAGCCGCGTCGCGAGGACCTTGCTCAGGATCTTGTAGTCAGTGGTGAGCATGGAAAGCGGGCGATAGGCCGAGCGGGAGCTGGCGTTGCTCCCATGCTTCAATAAAGGTATCACTAAAGCCTCACGAGCAGTCGCGGGTAAGGCCCCGGTATCCCAGGCCTCCCGGTAAACAGCCTGTAATCGCGGGAGCAACACATCTGCGTAAGTCGCGTAAAATTCAATTGGCAGACCATCCGCGCCAGGGGTTTTGCGGCGAGCCACGTGCTTGATGGCTGCGCGTAGCTCCCCGTCAGAGATCTCCCCGCCCAAGTGGGCCACATGGTCTGGATCGAGCCGGGGAAGCCGTGCCGCAAGCAAGAAGTCATCAAGCTCCGCAGGTGCACTCTGCATCGTGCTCCTATAGAGGTGCTCATAGTATGTGAAGAACTGGGCGTTGCTCTCCGACTGAGTGTAGACCAGGCGCCCCTCCGGAGTAGCCAAAGCCACAATCGGAGTACCACGAGTCCCAGAATTAGCCAGCCAGACCAGTAGGGAGCCCACCTTGTCGCGCTCAGCGTGAGCCCTAACAAGAAACTCTTTATAATCAAAGCAGCGGAGCTTCTCCATCTGCGACGCAACTACCTCGCACGCGGCCGAAACAGCCCCGTGAGCGTCAGGATTTACATGACTAGTCCGCTCCTCTGCACGCAAGCGATCCTCACTCAGTGCAAGATCCTGTAGGAGGGTCTTGCGGGCCCCCGCGGTAGCAGAGATGCAAACTCCCCGAATTACCGCCTTAAAGGCGTCCCATTCCAGAGCCCTGCTCGATGCCGTGCTCTCATTCGCAGTGAAGTAGTTTTCCACCCAAGTTCGCACATCAGCCTTAAAGGCCGCATCCTCCAGCGCTAGCGGATTCAGCCGCCACGTGGGGATAGCTTGGCGCTGTCGAGTCCATTGGACCACCACTAAACAAGGATTATGGTCAGATATCGTTTTAGCCAAGTACTCGCTGTGGCGGACCAAACACTGAGCGTCCGGCGAGCAGAGAATGCTGTCAAGTCGAACATGCAGAGCATGCGGGGGGGAATAAAAGGAAAAATTCCTCTCAGCAGGGTGTTGTGTGCGCCATGCATCGACCAGGCCCCAACTATCTTGCCACTCTCGCCTGCTCTTCGCCAGCCTATGAGCCGCCGACTGCGCTAATGGTGGGTGTGATCTGTCTAATTCCACATCTAACACTGAATTAAAATCCCCCCCAAGCATGACCGTGTTAGCCAAAACCGCCGCCAGTTTCCCCGATAAGCGTGTGAAAAGGCAGGCTGCTCTACGTTCGGGACGTAAACGCTGCAAAGTGTCAAATCCCTCCCATCCGGGCGGCCGTGCACAGCCACAAATCTCCCCTCGGGATCTACCACTGTTACCAAGGGCTGGAATGGAACCCCTGCTCTCACCCAGATTAGAACCCCCCGTGCAAAGGCTGAGTACGTGGTATAATACAGTTGGCCCCTCCATCTACCCTGCAAGGCCCGCCCCTCCGTCAGGTCAATATGCGTTTCTTGCAGGAAAGCCACCTGGATCCCCCTGCGAACAAGATAGGCATGCACTTTATGACGTGTCAGCATGAAGTTCAGTCCCCGTATATTCCAAGTCACACATTTCAGCTCAGGTAGGGTCCCCATTCAAAAAAGCAAATACAGTTCTAGTTAGTGAAAAAGCTCCAGGCGCACTGACAGTACCCCAAAACCTGAGTCCCGAAACAACCCAACAAACCCCCATCCCTCCCACCCCCAGAATAGGCACTAAACTGCAGAAACCCATCCAAATGCAGAATTCCCAATGAAAACAGCCTCTGGTAACTACCAGAGTCTCACAATAAGTGTGAGATCGGGGGGGGGGGGTCGGCACCACATCCCACGGACGGTGAGCTCACACATACCGGTAGCCCAGCCTCCCCCATTACTCCCTAGGTGTCCCACATCCCCACTGTGACAGTGGCAGGAGCCACGGAGTGTACAAGGTATCAGCCCAACAACCCCCAGCCAGCCCGGGGTAGACATTCCCATCCCCGCCTTGTTAGCATGAACCATATCAGCCTTTACAATACCACATCAGAGGGGTACAGGGGTAATTCGTCAAGCAAGCCATCTGCAGTCCCAGGGGTGACATGAGGCGGCGCAGGGCCACCACCGCCCGATCCCTCCGAGGTCCCCTCCTCCGAGCCCCTGTGGAAGCCCGACTCCACCGGCGACATCGACTCTGCCGTTCTGGAAATGGTAGAGACCGCCCTGAGGGCCTCCTTGCGTTCCAATTCAGTCTGTGACACGGAACGAGTCCGAGCAGCCGTCGGTCGCCTCCTGGTTCTCCTGTGTCGTCGAGGTCTTGGCGCGGGGTCCCGCGTCTCCCCAGGTGTCAGATGAGCGTCCGCACCGGCCCTGTACAGTTCCAGCCAGTCCCACACCTCTTCAGGAGAATTGTAGAAGGAGGAGTTGCCCTCAATCATGATCCGCAGACGGGCCGGGAACAAAAGTGAGTAACGGATACCTTCCTCGCAGAGAGCCTTCTTGACCGCCAGGAAGGTGGAGCGCAGCCTCTGGCCCTCGAGGGAATAATCCGGGTAGATAGAGACATGGGCATTGGCCACTCGGTAGGGCCCCAGCGCCCGCGCTCTCTGCAAAATAATGTCCCGGTCTCGAAAGTGCAAGAGGCGCGCCATCACCGGCCGAGGAGGCCGGCCAACAGCAGGAGGGCGGGCCGGCACGCGGTAAGCTCGCTCCAGCGTGTAAAATGGCATCAGGCCCTCCGGGACAACCACGTCTCGGAGCCAGGTTTCAAGGTAGCCCAACATGTCAGCACCTTCAATTTTTTCAGGCAGACCCACCACGCGTATATTATTGCGGCGATTGCGTCCCTCCGCAACCTCCGCCCGCTGTTCAAGCAATTGTACCCGCTGCTGCAGATCTCCCAGGGAGGCCTCAGACGCCTTGTGAGAGGGCTCCAGCGCGTCCAACCGAGCCTCAGTTTGTTTGACCCGGTCCGCCAGTTTGCCGTGGTCCACGCGCAGGAGCCCCAAGCTCGTGGACACCTGAGCGATGTCGTGATGCAAGGCCTCTCTCATATCGGTGATGGCCTGCAGGATCTGATCCAGCTGGCTCTGCGGGAGGCCCGCCGCCGATTCACCGGACGGGGCAGGGTCCTGACCTCCCGAGGAGTCCCCCACAGGGTCAGGAGGCGGCTTCAGGCACTTCCCCATGTTGGCAGCCGAGTCCCAGCGTACGATCAGCAGACGTGGGGCACTCCCCGAGGCAGAACCACCAGGCGCCCTCACTGAGCTGGTGGGCAAGGGTGCAGTCCCCACGAACCAAAGTCCGCCACCCGGGCCGTGCACGTGGCAGCTCCGCCGCAGTACCCTGGGGCCAGGATCCCACTCTCACATCCAACCAGGCGCGCCGTGCAGCCCAGGGCAGACGCCGCAAGAAAGTTCCGAGGATCAGCTGCCCCCTCACAGAAGCGGGGGTGATCGGGCGTGCAGCGGCAGGCCCCAGCCAGCAGGCGTCAGTGCTCTTGCTCCTCAATAATCAGCCGCCCCCAGGACCACCAGGCCCCCGGGTAGTCCACCTGAGCCCCGACGTCTCCCGCCAGTAGCAGCTGGCCGGCCCACGCCGCAACCCCCAAGCCGGAGAGGAGCGCGGCCCCGCAGGTCGCGGCAGATGGTCCACGCCACCACAGGAGCCCGCAGCGCCGGCTCCCCAGGTCTCCCGCGGTCGTCCGGCCCCACCGGAGCCACAGTCCAGCCAATCAGCCAAGCCAAGCTGGCCCCGCTGCTCCAGGCCGATCCTCGACGTCGACGGCAGGTAAGTGATCAGTCTCAAGCCGTTAGGGACACCAGGATAATGATTTACAGGATAAAGAGGGAAGGTGGGTACGGAGCGTAGGGCTCACGCGTCCATTCTCATCGGCGGCCAAGCCACGCCCCCGACATTGCCTGCACTTAAGCTAATATTTGTGTCCATGTGTTAATGCTGTTCAAACTTGTATTCATGGTTCATTAATGCAAAGCCTTTATTATTAGGGTGAGCACTCTAGGTAAATGTTGTAAGCTCAGACTGCACTACTGACAGTGGTTCCAGTATAAAAATGTGTAAATACGTTTTCAATGTTTAGCAATATGAGGCTATGTATAATGCTCCCAGAATGCTCTCTGATTAGCTGCAAATATGTGCGGAAGCTTGTAAGCAAGATTGACGATTATTTGCGTTCAAAATAAAATGTTCACAAAAAAATGCAACATTTCTCTAAACTATTGTAAAATGTTAGGTAGCATTTCTTTGCAGCATCACTTTGTAAAATGTGTTGATGTATGCTAGTATTTCACAAAAAAATTCATAATGGAAAATCAGTGTAACCAGTTTTCTTAAGATTATGGGAAACAAAAATAAGCATTGGTAATCCAGCAGGTCTGAAATTGTTGGTCCGCCTTTTGGTTTTGTCAATGTGTGACTTGTTTCGGCATGGTTTTTGTAAAACCTAATTAGTGCGGGAGCTTCCTGCCCCTCACCATTATAACACACATTGGCAAAAGCAAAATGTTTTGGTCTCAAAAAGCACACATTGCCACAGTAGTTTCTGGCACTGAACAAAACTACTGTGTGTTGATATGCTCCTTGTGAAAGAACAGAATGCAGTCCCTCACAGGGAACATAGCCGATAGACAGAGAGAGAGAGAGAGAGAGAGAGAGACAGAATTTTAATAAACACAAAAGGTCATTGTTAAAGCCAGACTTAATTAGGGGCCCAATTATTTAAAAAAAAGTCTCAAAAGGGCACCCATGTCCTTGCGTTAAGTGTAGATATACAGCTTTCTTGAATTAAAAAGTCTTTACAGAAGTAGGCCAAGAAATAGTACTCCTAGAAAATATTTGGGACCTGCATTTTAGCAGGAGCAAATATGAAGGTGTACATTTGCTCATGTGAAAAATCTGAGTGTTAACAACTCACTTTCCCACCAACCACTTTTTTCCCAACCCTGGAAGAAGTTTTATGTTTGCCATTTTCAGGAGTACATTTCCAACCTTTCTCTGTATGGGAAAAGGTTAGAGAAGAGTTGGTGAAAACCCTTAAAATGTTAAAGTTAGTAAGTCTGCACAGACTCAAAAGGGCATTCCAACCCTGGAACTGTTGCTTACCATTACCTTCAGCTCCCAGTATGTAGATCTGCGGAAGCATGGCAACATAAGGGAATTGCTAGTATTCAAACCCTACTATGGAAAGCGTCCTGGCATAATCAGAGAGGCTATTTCAGAGCTCTTATATAGTGAGATTGCTGCCATAATTTGTCACCACATTACATGGCACTAAAGGGACAAGTGGATTTTGTTACAGGACATGTGGATTTATTAAAGCAACCTGCCTCATGGACAAGTAGATATTTTACTAAGTTCCACACCCCCTGTGTATGGACTATGTTCAAACTTATAATGGAGTTACCCGGTGTTATGTCAGTTATGGTTCCATATCATTCATAAGCTTATTATAATAATAGCATGACATTGACTATCAACATTTAAACCAGGGTTTGTTTTAGTTGCGGTCTATGTGCTTTGTCTTTTGCTCTGCGATGAGCTGGTATTTGATAGATACCTATGGCAATAATCCCAGGCTTCTTCTCATAAGGTTGTTCTTCTTGAAAGTTTGTACTAATAGGAGATTTCTCGTCCTTGTTTTTTATCTCATTCATATGTTCCTTGAGTCTCTCTCTCAAATGGTGAATGGTAGAACCCACATATTGTTTACCACATATACGTAGGGCCTTACAGATTCAAAATGTTGTATTGCAATTGATGAATTGTCTAATTGTAAACTTTCTATTTTTATCAGAATTATGAAATTCTTTCGTTCCTAGCCATGATATATTTACAACCGACACAATTGTTACAACAGTAACATCCCTCGGGTTTCTCAATCAACCTTCCTGCTGACATTATTTTTGAGTATTTCATGGTGTCACTAGGATTCATAATATTTTTCAATGTTCCCGCCCCTCTGCATATCACCATGGGCTTGTCAGGCATGCTCTTACTAAGATCCTCATCTAGTTTTAAAATAAATATTCTACTGTTTCCATAAAATATTGTAAATGTTCCCATTTTCAGCAAAAACCTTTGTAACAAATCTTAATTCATGTTTATTTTCTCTGGTGATCCCCTTTTCTTTGTCTTTAAGTAGTTTCTTTTTTCTCTATACTCTATACTTTCTTAGCTGACTAAGAGTATTTTAGTGGGAAACCCCTGATCGTTTAATCTGTTTTAGTTTCAGATTCAAACTTGCGATTGTCCTCCTCTTCACTACAATTCATCTTATGTCTTGTTAACTCACCATAGAGAATAGTTTTCTTCTTATTTTTGTGGTGTCTTAAGGTGTTGTAAAGGGTGCTATTGCTAGAGGTTTCCTTTCTGAACATTAGAATGTATTAAGGATTACTTATTACATTGTGTTGTTTTTTGTAGTACAATGGTAACGAATTAGCGTTTTATCTCAAAATGGTGTAATAACAATATTGAATGAATAATATGTGAAATATTATTAATGAGACTCCTAAAACTGTATAAACCCATATTCAGGGAATATTAGGATTTGTAGAATGGAAAAATCCAGGTCTTTGCTTTGAGTTGGTTCAGATCACAACTGAGATCTCAAACGTTTGTTCAATAACTTATAATCTGGGAGGTTCAGTCCCCCCCTTTCATTATTCTCTGTATCAAAAGAATCATTCTTGTTTGTGAGACAAAATACGGTTGAGATACGATTTTTTGTTTAAAGAAAGAGTTAGGAATTCTAATTGATATTGCAGAGGTCAGCTAAAAAAATAGAAATCTCTGTCAGTGAGACCTGTAGAAAAAGAACAAATATACATAATTCACTAAGTTCTTTAATTTCTATCGCAAATATCTGTTTTACATGGGCTCCACCTTCTAGGCGGTAAGATATACTGAGGACACATGGCTATTTGGCACCAGAATATTCTATACTGTAATGGATAAAAAGAGAACGTTCAACTTCATCAGGCCTTAATCTTTATACTCAATATTCTTTTTTCTTACCTATGTGTTTTTTCCTACATACCCCTATTACTTAAATGCCTTGAATCACAGGGGAGGTGGAGACCGTCCAACCAGCAACTGTACACAGACCCCTGTTAATAGGCAGAATAACACAAATGCATACTAACAAGTTAACTCCTTTGTAGTTAGAGTATTATTTCTCCATAATACTGTTCAATACACATATTCCACATTCCAGCAATAATGATCAGCCATCAACGATTACATCAGAATGTCAAACAATAAATACAGAAAGAGAACCGCTTTCAAGTAAGAGTGAGTTTGTCAATTACTCCTGTTTATCTCCTTATTGTTGATCCCAATGATTGAAACAAAACAGTTTGCTGTCTTTTTGCAAAACGTCACCCTACCACATGAGTCACGTCTTAGACTCATCAACAGAGGAGACTGACAATAGATCAGTGACGTTTGTTCTCTCCTGCATGAGTTTCGGACGTGAAAGTCACCAACAGAATTGACTCGGAGCGGAATGCTGCGGCCCCAGAGAGCTCGCACTCCGCAGCGTTTCCAAACAGAGAGCGAGGCAAGCCCTCCAGTTCATACAGTAAAATAAATATGAACAAGATAGTGTAACAAGTACCCTGACTGGGCCAGACCTTGTGCTCTACTTCCTGAAAAGTATCCAAAATATTTGGCTTTGTCTGCTAATGCATAAGTGAATACAACGGCCACCTGAACCATGCACTCATGTGTGCACACCCCCATATGGTTGCAAGTCATCCTGGGATTTGATGTCCTTTCAGAACCCTGATCAACCAAGTAGTGCTTATCCTACTTCTCTTGTTTGGCTAAAGGTTTTTTTAATATTATCAGTGTTCAAGCGTTGCGGGGTGCAAACCACTGATGAGTTTTGACAGTACATCCCACACCCAGGAGAACACCGACAGAGGCAAGGCTTGCTGTGATGAAAGATGCTAATTAGTCTAGAAGCATGTACACCTGAAGCGGGTTCCCTAGAATTCTCCTCAAGTCCAAACCCTTTCCATACTACCAAATACCAGAGTTTTCGTTGTTTCGGTTTTGAATCCACTATCCCTTTTACTTCATATTCCTGTTCCTCAGCCACCCATATCCGCACAGGCCTCTTTTTTACAGGACTGCAAGAGGGCTTGAGTAATGACACATGAAAAACGGGATGTATACCCAAGTTGGAAGGCAATGCTAAATGCACCTTGACAGAATTGATATGTTTGATTACTTTATACATTTAGGGTTAAATACACTGTATTTCTTGAAACAAAAGTTTTTTGTGGACAACGATACTAAGTCCACTTTTTTGTAAACTGTACCAGGTTGATGGTGTTTATCCGCTTGCTGCTTATAAGCAACTTTGGCTTTTCTTAGGAGTTATTGTGTGTCTTTCAAAGTTCTTTGGATATGCGCTACCCTTTCCTGCACTTCAGGTACCTTGTGTGTTTCGGTAGGATTTATAAAAGGAATAAAACATAGATGGAACCCATACGTACAGTAATATGGGGAGGTGTGGGTTGAATTATGAGTGGCGCTATTATACGCAACTTCCGCCAACCAATAGACATTCTACTCATGCCTCTGTGTTTTTATCAATATAACACCTTAGATCTTGTTTTAACGTTTGGTTTAAATGTTTCGTCTGCCCATCAGTTTGTGGATGGAAACTAGTGAACAGAGCGGCTGAGATATGTAAAGCTGAACACCACACCTTTCAAAATCGGGCTTTGAACACCGCCTCCCAGTCAGATCCTGTCACTCTAGGGAGACCGTGTAACCTAATGATGTTTACTAATAGTAACTGGGAAAATTGACCTGCTGTTGTAATTTGCTTACAGGTGATAAAATGTCCCATCTTAGTTATATAATCTACAAAAACTAATATGGTAGTACATCCCTGGGTAGACCCACGATGAAATCTAAAGAGATTTATCCCAGGATTTTTCTCAAGTTTGGAATAGATTGAGCAGTCCGTGTTGTTTCTTTTTGTTGGTTTTCATCTGTGTACAGATTATGCATTCTTTAACCCACCTAACCACGTCCTCTCTTAGACTAGGCCACCAAAATCTTTTTGATTCCATTATGCCCTGCACTGAGTAACTCAGCCGCTCTCATGAACTGTAGGTTGCGCTGATAGGTGAAGACGGTGTCCATATGCTTGTGATAGCACAGCACCTACAGCCACTTCTGATGCGTCGGCTTCCACTATATTTGGCTTTTTGGGATCCACTTCTGCCAAAACAAGAGCAGTTATAAACGCTTTTTTGAGCTCTTCATGTGCCATTTGCGCCTCTTCTATCCATTGAAATATTGTCTTCTTTTGTAGCAATTTTTTAATAGGGGCCACCATGTTGGAAAAGCGATTACTGAATCGACTGTAGAAGTTTCAAATTGCTAAAAAGCATTGTATATCCTTAACATTCTGAGGACAAGGCCAATCTTTTACTGCCAACACCTTCCTCTCTGCCATTTCTTGTCCGGATGGAGTAAGCATGACTCCTAGGAACTCTAGTGTGGTGACATGAAATTCACATTTACTAATCTTACAGAACAGCCGGTGTCTTTGTAGTGTTTTTAAAACTGAACTCACATGTTGTACAAGGATTTTCTCAGTTGGTGAATTATTAGGTATATGATCAATATACACTACCTCATATTTATCCAGATACTGTCTTGGTATGTCGTTGAGAAAGAATTGAAATGCCGCTGGGGTATTACATAATCTGAAGGGCATCACCAAGTTTTCGTAAAGCCGATATTGTGTCTTAAATGCTGTTGTCCATTTGTCTCCAACTCTCATATGTACTAAATGGTAGGCTCCCTTGAGATCAAGCTTAGTGTTTTGAAGTACCGAAATTATATTATCGCCTCCCAACAATTATCATTACATTACCAAATCCCCTTACCAATACCAATAAGCAGTCGGTCGGCAGTGTAGAAGGTTCAAGCGTTTATTAGACAAACACAAACTCTGCCAGAGGAGCTCCTTGCGACCTAACCCACGAGGTCTGCCAAGAAGACTGCTGGCACATTGTCAGCACATCACATATATACAGTTGCATTGGCATCATCATAGCCTAACATGGAAAAATACAAATTGGTACAAGCTAGTACAGTAATAGGAAAACCCATATAAGGCACACAAAGAGCTCCTTGCTTCGCTCAGGCAGCAAGGTCAGACGGGTGACTCCCTTCTGTCTTCTCAGAGACAGTCCACCCTGCACCCCTCCCGGAATGTGCTTATCGGCCCTTCCTCAGCTAACTACGACCTTGCCGAGTCTAACGAGCTGAAACAGCAGTTTCTGCAACAGTTGGTTTCTTCCCCAGGAGCAGGGTTTTTAGAGGCAAATGAGAATAGGGCCTGTGCGTACACGATATTAAAGAAGGCCATAATATGGTATTCATATAGCGTAACGTGGTGTGAAGCTAAGTAAAAGTAAATACCGCAAATACTAATGTTGTATGTCTACGGTGTGAGTCTAGGGACACCATGCTAATTCTAACATATCGATTATCAATACTACATGATCAAGAATCGATTCTAGTACCTCAAACCCTCCTTTTAGCGTGGTGGAGCTAAATAACGACAAACAGCTACTCCTCGAATATTTCTTCATCGATGGCCATTAGGTCATGTACCTCTTTCTGCAGCATTTGGGCTTTAATAGAGACAGGGGTTGGGACGCACAGCGTGGTGATACGGGAAGCACAGTAAGAACAGCAGGCAGGACCACACTGCATCAAGACACAACACGTAAAGATGATGGCAGCTGCGCCTCCTAAGATCAACATCAGCTTCCATCCCCACGTGGACAGGAGTCCCCAAAACCAACCTGACAATGACCAGGACCCATTTTCGGTATGCATTTCAGAGGCAATGCGGTGCAGCTTTTGGATGGCTAGATGGACCGAGGGGGCGGAGTCAGGAATATACACGCAGCAAGAACTGCCGATGACACGGCATGCCCCACCCCGATCAGCTAAGATAACATCTAAAACCATACGATTTTGAAGCGCTACAAGCCTAGTAGCCTGAAGTTCCACAGTCAAGTTTGTTAAAATATCAGTGGTGATATTAATGACATTCTCCACTATTCTAGACAATCTCCTAATTTCCCTACTATTGAAAATAGGCCCCCAAAAGGGTAGAAGACCCTTACTAAAATCCGTAAATTGCTGCAAGGAGGTGTCTGTTTGATCAACTTCCGTCATATCGAACTGTCTACGTGATCTGTGTAAGGGTGCAATATGGGAACGGCTAGAGGTCACCTCGGCAAAGCTTGCTACTGGTGTACTTGTCACCGGGGCGGCTGTATTCCCATGATGGGATCGCATTGGGTATAACCGATGCGTTTTGTGATAGTTGGAGGGGGCCACATAAACAGGAGGAAACAGAAAGGATAGATAGCAACGTCCCCCCCAATTTCGTGGTAACCAAGTGTATGCGTGCTCCCCACACACAAAATACACATTGTGTGGGGTAATCAAAGGAGGGCTAATACGTTTCCGCAGTCGATAGGTATAATTGCAGATGCTATTCCCCATTTGTACCCTACCCATCCCTTGCACACAAAATCCTGCAGAAACATTCAAAATCGGGATAGGTACAGTGCGATCTCTGGTAACATTACGCTCAATGAAAATCTGAAAATATTGTGTGGCATTAAAGTCCTTAAAGTCATACAATTCATCTTGCAACCAAGTTTTGTTCATTTCCGCTAAATACAGTTGTATGCAACCTTGTGGGTCAATTGTCACCTGATTCCCATGTCCCGTTCTATTATAAGCATAGTGTGCTCGAACATAATCAAGAATAATATTATGCTCATTGACATCGAGGTCCCTGTGATGCTCACCCCCATGCCGGTATATTGCCAGAAACAGTTTGTACCAAGCTTCACAACTACCTAGATAAGACAGAGGGCGGGAGAGAAACAGATCATGATTGCGCACTACAGATGGCAGGAGCCCACAAACCCAACAATCCGTAGTGTTAGTAACATTGTGTGTTTGGTGCAACATTTCTATGAATACGTTTTTAGCATATTTCTGGCGATGTCTTTCTTTGTGTGGTGCTAGGGTGAACAGGAAATGTTCGGGGGGTGCAATGGTAGTTGGCAACAACTTCTGTAATGGGTATTTATGTTCTAAATATACGAACAGACTCATGAACACAGCTACGATAACAGTTATAGTCACAACAAATGCTATTTTGACCTTCGTGGTCCATGTAGAAAACATCGGTTCATAAAAAGGTATGTATCGAGGCGCAATAGGAAACTCTTCTTCTATTATAACACGACCAAAAGGGTACATTGCTAGCTAAAAGTCCAAAAATAGGCCTAGCAGTCCGACCTGCCAGAGGGTTCTTCTTTCCTGCGTCCGTCAGAGTCTCACAGGCAGACTCGTATCCCTATCCCAAAGTAGAAGCCGTCTTGCTTTAACAGAATCTTCTTTCTGAACAGAGCACAATGATCAAAAGTTCCAGCTCTCAACGAGTTCAGTCCAGTGTCTCGCTCAGCGCCCAGACCTGGAGTCTAGCAAGCCCTATCTTATGCAATGAAGTCCTTCCCTATCTCTTAACAATGGGGTCTGAGGCGCCGCGTGCCGGCTTCCTGAGCCGGAAATTGTATCGCTCGCGACCCAGCACTTCAGGGTCAGAAAAGAGCACACCCGGGGCTTTCCGTACTTGTGAGGTTTCGTCGTCTGGGGTACTTGCAACAGGATTCAAAGCTGTTGCACGTTCACTTGCAACTTCAGTGGAGACCAAGTCATCTGATCTCGCCGATCCCTTCTGTGGCCTACGCTCAATTTCGCAGGCGTCAGAAAAGGGCACGAATGCATCAGCTCTTTCAGTTTCCTGTGTCAGAATTTCCCCTGGACGTGACCGCTCACCAGGGAGTGGAAGTGGTAGTCGTTTGAGATGCGAAACATGGATCCAATGCTTACGACCATCCACTTTAACCGCCGTCCGGGTGGCCAACAAAATCTGCCGTGGCTCAGACCATCTGGGAGCCAAGCTGGAGTCCCGCTCGAACTTTTTTACTAGGACCCACTGGCCGGGCTGCAAGCGATGACCGGGGCCCTCTGGCAGTGGCTGCAGTACAGAAGCTACCTGCTGATGAACAGAACGAAGGTCTTTAGTCAAAGCATAAAGATAATCAATCAACATAGGATATTCAATATCTGCAAAAGAACGAGGTCTAGGTACCCCCCACACGTTAGCAGGCCTCCCAAACAGTATCTCATAGGGAGAGAGACCCGATCGGGAGTGCGGGGTGACACGTAAAGACATAAGGGCTAGGGGTAAAGTGTCAGGCCATTTCAACCCCGTGCTCTCCTTTATTTTTGCCATTTTCAGTTTTAAAATGCCATTGTACTTCTCCACAAGCCCTGCTGATTGGGGGTGTCGGGCAGCATGGAACTTTTGTTGTATGTGTAAACCCTTACAAATATGTTGAACAAGGGCCCCATGGAAATGCCCCCCGTTGTCCGACCAGATCAAGCGAGGCAATCCAAAGCGAGGCACAAACTCTTTCAGGAGGGCCTTTGCAGTTGCCAAAGCTGTGTTTTCCTTGGTAGGGTATGCCTCGACCCATTTACTAAATGCACAGACCACGACCAGTACGTACTTTAAATTGTTGACGCGTTCCATATGAATATAATCCATCTGGAGCACTTCAAAGGGCAATGTGGGTGGTGCAAAATTCCCGCTCAAAACAGTTTCTCCCTTTCCTGGATTATGCTGCAAGCAAACCATGCAATATTGGACCAAGCGGACAGCCGTCCGTTGGATATTTGGGTTATTCCAAACTGGATCTAAAAGCCCGCAAATACCTTTTGCCCCTATATGCGCGGGTCCGTGTGCCATGGTTACCACGGCCTGTACCAGTGCATTGGGCAATAGCCACCTTCGTTTGTCGGTCAAGTCAATCCAACAATTATTTTCATCCAATCTCCCTACCTCGCGTTCCCATCTCTCTAATTCTGCGGAGGTGGCTTCCTTCTGTAGTATTCTCACACTTTCCATAGTATTATCAAATAGGCCAGAGTCCCCCCCCACCCATCTGGCAGAGGAATGGACATACATGGGTGACATCAGTGACTGTGCTGTCTGCTTGGCCACCTGGTCTGCAAAAGCATTGCCTTCCCCCACCTCATCCACAATTGCTTTGTGAGCACTACATTTTATGATAGCCACTTTCTTGGGTAGGGTGAGAGCATCTAACAACCTCAAAACTAGCTGTCCGTTCTGTATTCTCTGACCATGTGAAGTAAGGAAACCCCTTTCCTTCCACAGCCGCCCAAAACTATGGGCTACACCAAAGGCGTATTGGCTGTCTGTGTAGATATTGACCTCGAGTCCCTCACTCAGCTCACAGGCTCGCAACAAGGCCATAAGTTCAGCAGCTTGAGCTGATCGGTGGGGTACTCGGAGTGTTTCAACAACCGTTTTTAGGGTCGTGATCGCATATGCAGCTGTCGTTGTGCCATCTGTTAGTTTGAAACAGGAACCATCCACATATAGCTCCCCCTGGGGGTGATCTAAGGGTGTGTCCGTGAGGTCAATCCTACCCTTGGTCTTATCTTCTGTGCGATATATGCAATCATGTAAATCAGTGTCCTGTCCACTCGTAGGGAGCGGTAATAATGTGGCTGGGTTCAGGGTTGCGCATCGAGTAATTGTAATATGTGGTGCAAATAAGGTCAGCTCATACCCAGTAAGACGTGCACTCGTAAGATGCTGCGTTTTTGTTTTATTTAGTAAGGTGTCTACTGCATGCGGCACCATTATAGTCAAATTGGAATTTAAAACGAGTCCTTCTGACTGCCGGATTGCCACTGCCACTGCAGCCGTAGCCCTCAGACAGCTAGGAAGTGCTCTTGCAACATTATCCAATGTCGCTGACAAATAGGCGCACGGTCTTTGCTTACCTCCAAAGGCCTGCGTTAAAACAGACAATGAACAACCGTCGACCTCGTGTACATATAGTACAAAAGGTTTACGATAGTCTGGAGTACCCAGAACAGGAGCGGAGCATAAAGCAGTTTTTAAAGAGTCAAAAGAGAGCTGACATTCATCCGTCCAGGGTAGGGGTTCATGCACATCTTTAGTAGTCAAATGCAACAAGGGTTTAGCCAGAAGTGAAAAATTAGGTATCCATTGGCGACAGTAAGATGTGATGCCAAGAAAAGCGCGGACTTCACGCTGCGTGCAAGGTACAGACATGCTAGAAATGGTGGTAATTCGTTCAGGTGTTAGTCGTCTACCCTCCTTCGATAAGAGATGACCTAA
Organism: Lissotriton helveticus; assembly: GCF_964261635.1. Lineage (NCBI taxonomy): Eukaryota > Metazoa > Chordata > Amphibia > Caudata > Salamandridae > Lissotriton > Lissotriton helveticus. The sequence continues at coordinate 1,238,003,680 of NC_136067.1, forward strand.
GTAGGTCACCTCCTTTCGACAGTACTGAAATTTCGATAATGATACCTTGTTCCCCTTAACAGCCAAATGGTGCAACAATTTAATCGTAGCTTCTTTACATCCGTCTTCCGTATCAGACGCAATGAGTAAGTCATCCACATATTGCAAGAGGACGTTGCCTTCCGGCAAGTCCAGGTCATCCAACAGAGCCTTGAGAGCCTGGCTATATATACTCGGACTTTCAGTATAGCCTTGAGGAGCGCGACAGAAGCGGAAGCTGCGACCAGATATTGAAAATCCGAAGATCTGCCTACTATCAGGATGGATAGGAATGCTAAAGAAAGCATTTTTCAGGTCGATGACCGAAAAATACTGTGCAGTCGGAGGGATCATGGTGAGAATGGTAGTGATATCGGTCACCACCGGATACTGTGGTACCACTATTTTGTTAACGGCTCGTAAATCAATTACGAAACGATAGGCAGCACCTGTCTCCCCTCCATCATGGTTCCTCTTCAAAATAGGGAGAATCGGGCTATTGCAAACATTGGCATTCGTTTCTTCTACAACCCCTTTGTCAATCAGGTCCTGAATGATGTGCAGTAAAGCCCGTTCCCCCGCCGGCGCTATTTTGTACTGCGGGATGCGTGGTAATTTCGCACCTTGTTTCAATGTGATGTGAACTGGGGGGATATCCAGTTTACCCACATCTGCATCTCCTGTCGCCCAAAGGGAAGTCGGAATGTCATCGAACTCCGGTGGGAGTCGTTCATTTTTCGTGAAACATTGTTTAACAGGGGTTACAGAGGGACGTATGGTTAGATAGACCCCATTCGCAGAACAATGTATAGTTGCATTCAATCTCTTCAGCATATCCAATCCTAACAGATTCTCTCCACAATTCGAAGTCAATAAGAAAGGAGTGTCAATGGTGGCTGGACCGATCGTAAAAGGGAGAGGTTTGGAGATGGGGCTTACGACGGGGACTCCGGAGAAACCCACCGAAACATTGTTTCGCCCGGACAGAGCCGCCCCTGGAACCAATGATCGAGCAACGGAACTGTTCATTGCTCCTGTGTCAATTAGAAAATCCTCAGAGGTCCCCAATACTTCCCCTTTTACATAAGGTCCCCTTTGATTGACCGGAATTGACACTTGGCCCCCGCTCTGTCCCTGGCTGTCCTATGCTGGGACATATACATTGTCATTCCCTTCGTCATAGTCGCCATGGTAGTACTGTCTGTGCTGGGGATCATCGAAATGATTCTTTTCCAACTTGCCTGTCCGGTCGTCTCTGTGCATATCACCTCGGTCGGGGCCCCCTCGTCCTCTACCTCGTCCCCGAATCGTTCCGTTCTGGGCGGCCAAGTACGGACACTGTGCCTTCCAGTGTCCCTCCTCTTTACAATAGGAACACTGGTTGATGCCGATTGACGGGGCTCCTCCTGAAACCCTTCCTGTCCCCGCCCCTCTCGTCATTGGGCCCCGACTACCTCTACCTCCTCCTTGCCCTCGAACCACTTGCTGTAACAGTACTCGAGTCTTCAGATCCTTAACCTTTTTATCCACCTTATCTTTATTTTCATTTTCTCTATGCTCATAGTACTGGGCCATGCTTAGGATTACAGACGGGGAAGAGGTAGTCCAGGTACTCTCTGCCGCCTCCAGTCGTGCTGAAATTTCCGGGGCCAGGTTCGTAACGAACCTGTTAACGAACAACCTCGTGCCCCCTTCCGTTGCCAAATCTTGCCCGCTAAAATCAATAAAAACCTCTTCGAACCTGGTAAAGAAGTCGGACACACTTTCGTCCTTCTTTTGTCTACAGGCGGACAGTTTGTCCCAGTCGACTTTTCGGGGTGGGATCAGAGTATGCATAAAAGTTATTATTTTCGCCGGAAGAGAAGTTATTTCCGCTCTTGGTTTGTCCCCTGGTTTGCGATCCTGGTCCCAGCCCCTTAGCTCCTCCCATGTGCCACCTAACTCCACATGACTAGAATCGTGCACCTGTCGCCATATATCAACCGGTACTAGTAGTCCAAAGAATAGTTCAACATCGGCTAAAGTCATTACAGCGGAGGCGGCTGCCTCAGTCAATTCTTTGTAGTATGCAGTAGGATTCTTTCGGGGATCCGGCAGTTGGGATTTCAACGCCAGCACCTCACTTCTCTTCCATGGAGTATAAACCCACTGTTCCTGGAACCTAGCCGCTACCCCTTGCCGTATGACTGTCTGATTACCATCTCGTTGTTCGGGGATCTCGGGATGATAGACGGGATGCACCTCTCGCATAGGGTGCTGCGTAGTCCACTGCGGACTCTTCAAGAATAATCTGTTTCGATATTGAACCAAAGTGTCTATATTCTTAAATACTTCCTCCGGTGTTAGACTAAATTTATGAGCCCAATCCCTGATAGTATACAGGATCTGAGGGGCCGTCCCATCCCTGAAGCTTGTTTCCCAAGACCAAATAAGTGAATTAGACATCTGGTATAGCACATGTTGTTGCATGACTGGTTCTAAATCCTTCACCGTACTCCATATGTCAGTCATAGTGTACACGTCATTCCGTATCCACTTAATTGCCTGATCTTCTAATGCTTCTTTTTCGCCATATTCCACAGATGATCTAGTGAACAATCGCTTGCTGTCTAGGCCCCCTACAGCTCCCCTCGGGGTCTGTTCAGATCCGCCAGGTGCGATGCAAACCTGGGGGGAATGTATCTCCGGCGTTGGGAAACTCGATTGCGACTGAAGGGATGTGAGTATTGGTGCAGACTCGGGGATAAGCGTAACCAAGGCCCCCCCATGAGGAGAGGAAACACCGTTATTCCGCTCTCGAGTAACGGAGCCCTGTTCCTCTGGCGCGGATGCCCGTGGCCTAGCTTCGGGCTGGACAGGTATTGCGGGATATATACGCTCCGGGGCATATGGCGGAGGAGGCCTTGCGCTTAACAATTCTTCTATCTCATCTTCCGTTCCCTCTCTAGCTACATAACATTGGTCTACTTGAAGTCTAAATTGTCTATCTGCAATTTCGATTTTTCGTTCTATCTTGCTTTTGTCATATGCGATGGCCTTCTGAGTAACAGTCTGTCCCTGCTCTATCTTTATTAATTTTTCAGATCGAATGCGTCTTCTTTTTGCTTCTTTCTGCCATTTGTTAAGGGTGTCGAACATCGATTGCCGACTGCGCTTAACAAAAAGGCGTTCTTGTAAATACGCAATTTTCTTTTCATCGAAAGACCCAGTTTTCGGCCATTGTAATTCTATATTATCCTTAGTGTATTTATGCCACAAAGAGTTAAAAATAAGGGGGCCAATACCATGCTTACAATACATATCGTGACTAGGCGTCCCCTCCGGTGGGGTCGGCTGACTCTCGTCTAACCTCCCTTCATCACTACGGACACAACCAAAGCACAACTTGCTAAGGCACGGCATATTGGATTATCTCGTTTCTGGCTGAAAAGGAATTTTTCCGTTAGTACAAATTCAATAAAATTAAGTATCACGTCATCATTGTGCTTTCATTCTCATGGCCATGACATCAATCATTCTCCCATCCGTCTTTCATTATATATCTGACAAAGAATATGGACGTAAAACGTAACACATAAATTCCAACAGTTGCAATCAAAAAGTGGAGCCCGTCGGCTCCTACTTGTGGAGAACTCTTCTGCTACTATTCAAAAGGCTGCAAAGAACACTTCCAACAACAGTCTCATCCTCAGACTGCCTAAAGATAGTCACACAGGTTTTAAACCACAGACCGGTCTACAGGCCATCCAACAGCATTCATGGTTCACTTCCCGAACTATTCTGGGTAAGCCCGCGTTTAAGCGCCGCTCCAGATTTGTCCGGGTGCTACCCAATCTCAACCATCGGCTTTCCCGAGAACAGTCCGGCCGAGCAGGAACCGCAGTTCCCCTAGGCGTGTAATCCTTATCTTTAGTATACCCAGAGCGTCCGCACGTGCAGTTCCACACTGCCCCCGTCGGACCTCTGCCCAAATTCTCTCCGCGTCCGCGGCAACTAATGCAAATTCAGAGTTCCTCCGTGACCATAGGCCACCAAATGCTTAGATTCCGCTATCCAAATCTGTATATGCAATTCAACATATAACGAGACACAACACTCACCTGGTGCACGCAGGTCTGCCAGAACGTTCTCCACTGCCGACGTTTGTTAGTACCAACGTTGCAGGTTCTCGGGTTGCACCCGAAGGACTCCGGCGTGGGGCTACTAGCAGCTGGAGCCCTCCGGACCAGGAGGGCAGAGCAAAACCCCGAATTCTTATGTATCAGGTCTGCAACCCCCCCAATCAGGAGAACCCCTTTCAACGTCACCTATGCTTACACAGGGACGACCCCAACGCGGAGTCCCGGCGGAGTCGCCAACTGAAGTACCGAAATTATATTATCGCCTCCCAACAATTATCATTACATTACCAAATCCCCTTACCAATACCAATAAGCAGTCGGTCGGCAGTGTAGAAGGTTCAAGCGTTTATTAGACAAACACAAACTCTGCCAGAGGAGCTCCTTGCGACCTAACCCACGAGGTCTGCCAAGAAGACTGCTGGCACATTGTCAGCACATCACATATATACAGTTGCATTGGCATCATCATAGCCTAACATGGAAAAATACAAATTGGTACAAGCTAGTACAGTAATAGGAAAACCCATATAAGGCACACAAAGAGCTCCTTGCTTCGCTCAGGCAGCAAGGTCAGACGGGTGACTCCCTTCTGTCTTCTCAGAGACAGTCCACCCTGCACCCCTCCCGGAATGTGCTTATCGGCCCTTCCTCAGCTAACTACGACCTTGCCGAGTCTAACGAGCTGAAACAGCAGTTTCTGCAACAGTTGGTTTCTTCCCCAGGAGCAGGGTTTTTAGAGGCAAATGAGAATAGGGCCTGTGCGTACACGATATTAAAGAAGGCCATAATATGGTATTCATATAGCGTAACGTGGTGTGAAGCTAAGTAAAAGTAAATACCGCAAATACTAATGTTGTATGTCTACGGTGTGAGTCTAGGGACACCTTGCTAATTCTAACATATCGATTATCAATACTACATGATCAAGAATCGATTCTAGTACCTCAGTTTATCACTGCTTTTTTACCTTGTTCCAATAATACAGGGATTAGGGCCAGTGGGTACTGTTTATCGATGGTGATTGCATTCAGGGCTCTAAAATCGATGCAAGTGCGTAGTTCTCCACTGGCATTAGGTATAAGGAACAGAGAAGCAGCAGGTTATTTAGAATGACAAATTAATCCCAACGATAGGTACTTTTCTAGATACTGACGTAGATGCTTGTTCTCTGGTTCAGTCAAGGCATATATTCGCCCGCACGGGATGACTGCACCAGGGATTACATTGATCTGGCAGTCATATTGCTTATGCGGTGGTAGAACGTCTGTCATTTTATCACTGAATATGTCTGCGTACTCCTGATAATGTTTGGGTAAATGCACTTCTTTTTCTGCAGTGGTGGTGATGAAATGGCTTAAAAATAGTGCTTTAGATAGAGATTATACAATGCAGTTTTGGGTGTTGAGAGGAAACATGGCAGCCAGCTGATGTAGGCCTGTCGGGAGCACATCAAGGGAGTGCCACCTCGCATATAATTTGGTGGCACCTGCCTCTGTTGGTTGCTCTGGGCTGTCCCCAGCCATCCCTGCTTATGCCTGAACCTTAAAGGACCTGTCACCGTGGTCCCCTGTCTAATGGTGGTGCCGGGAACACCGCTATGGCTCACGGCAGCATGAGCGCTTCGGGAGCTCCTTGCAGCCCAGAGCGTACTGCTGCTGTGAGGAAGTGACTTGGCCGGGGCGGGCAGAGTCAGCTCAAGCTGTGTGCGTCAGGAGAAGGGAACGGACTCTCTGGAAAGTCTGGAGACAATAGCCATAGGAGAGAAGGGGCTGAAACCAGCAAGGAGTTAAAATATATAGAGCATAGTCTTCATAGCGTTCTGATGGATTCTAACTGCCAGCAGAAAGGAACCCAGGTGGAAGACAAGGGTAAGCAACTGTGTGAGTTATAAAGGATCAACCGAGAGGGGTGCAGTCAATCTAAAGTAAAATATATAGGAAGAACAGAGGAGCAGTTGCGGTCTGGTAACCGGTATACCTTAAGTTCCCATATTTGCCTCCCCCACCCTCCCCGGGTGGGAGAGGAGGACAGATGCATAGGTGGTAAAAAGTGCTCTCAATATCCAGTGAAACTGCAAGTTAAGCAGAAAAAGTCCTGAGGCAATACCTGTACAGCTGAAGAATCACACCCAAGAAAAACCTCAATAAAGCTGGCAAACGTATCGCTGCTGAAGGAGAAACAAGGGTTTCGGCCTTTAAAACCTCAAAGAATTACACCCTCACTTAGATCATACTTTAAAGTCAGGACTGATGCAAGGAGAAATTTTGAGGAAGGCATGAAAGACAGCAGGGTCACCCCAGAACAAAAATGTTTGGAGGGTAGGGTGAGAGCAATGTGGGAAATAAGGAGTGTAGACTCAGGAGATCTTGGTACCTCCTTAGTTCACCCTGTTGTCCCTACACAAAACAGGTTTTAGACCCTGGTAGAACTAAATCTGGGGTCAGTAGGCGCCACTAGGGAGGGGCCCCGTAGTGTCAGTGGAACTCCAATTTCAAAGGGTATTGGTATGGGAGCTAGTAGCGCTAAAAGTGGGATGTGGGGCAGGAAATGCTCAGCCATCTAACTCAGACAATTAAAGAACGCTTCTCTACCTCCGAGGCAAACAAAAAAGGAGATACAGATAGCATGTTCTAGCCTGGAGGGAAAGATAGAAGGTCTGTTTCAGCATACACAGGAGCTGGAATGAGGAATGCAGGACCTACAGATAAAAGTCCAATTGAATACTCAAGAGGTGATACATTTAAAGCAGAGAGAAAAGGTACTAACAGAAAAACTTGAAAAGTTGGAAAATAACGCCAGGCGGAACAATATCAGACTTCTGGGAGTGGCAGAAGGATTGGAAGGTTCCGATATTAAAGCTTTTGTGATAAGTATATTGAAAAGTTCCTTCCTGCAGGAGGCCATACCGCCAAACCTGGACATAGACATCCAACGAGTACATAGTGACCCATCCAGGCCGTAAACAACCTTCATAGGATTTTTACTCGAAAGTTGTGTAATTTTCAGTAAATGCATTATAATGATAAAAACACCCTGGTTCATAATAAAAGAAAACTAGTGTAATATTATTCATCCAGAATTGTAGAACAACAGGTATTATATACAATAATATGATGAAGTTAATATAATAAGAAATAGCTAAACTCATCATAAAATGCTGATGATCTGCCTGAGGGTATGTCCTGTAAATTCACCAGAGCTCAACCAATGTGCAGCGGGGTTTATCAAGTACTTATAATGTGGCTGACATGATATGGTTACTCATCATGAGTCATGATACAATAAAAATATGCCTTCTGAAAGTTGTGGTCTTTATACAGGTACTCGAGTGGGGTGAAAATGAAGGGAACTCATACTGTCAGGAACAGGCGCACCACCAGTGGATGCAGAGAAGCCTGACTAATGGAATTTAGAAATCTAAATGAAAAAGTCCAAATTGGTACTCAAATTCTCTATATATTTGTGTATGTATATATATATATATATATATATATATATATATATATATATATATATATATATATAAACAGACCAGATTCCTAACAAAAGGATTTGATGCGCACTCAGATAGAGGGTAAAACTCGCCAAAGTTTTATTATTCAGAAGTCGCTACGCGTTTCGAGACCCACCGGTCTCTTGATCACACGATGATTGCTTTGTCTCCCAAACCGTGCATACATAAAGTTTCAAAGTGACTGCGTGAGTAAACACAAAGAAAAGACAATCATAACCACATGCTGTAAGCTTGTGAACATGGCGGCCATTTTGTAGTGGAGTATATAATGTATACTTCTCTAGTCATAGTGACTGGTACATACATAGAAAACAAAGACTGACATGCCTGAACTTAAAAAACGACCAGTGTCTGTATTGCATGCATACTGGCCCAGCCTTATAGATGCTGCTAAATAACATTAAACATTTGAATAACATAATTTTTTTCTGATTATTCTGTGCAGCAGACTACCATTATTAAACAATGTGGTTCATTTTAGATCCATCATTTGCGCAACCAATGGCACTATGAAAAGCTCAGTCATGAGTGCTTTGTCTCTCTTTCACATTTGGAGAAAGGTGAACGAAACCATGTTTTGTATTCGGACTAGTGCCCCTAATACAGTTGTCAAATTAAATTCAAAATCAATTGCATCTCCCATGAACAGAAAAAGTACTGTCTATATTCGGACTAGTGCCTTAGGGACATATGTAACAAATTATATTGCCGCTAGTTTGTACACTGCTATATATATCGGTCAGTGGTATCCAATGTCTTTTCTAAATTTCATATCCAGAATAGATATACACCCAATAAATTTACCTTAGTGCATATTATGTGATGATTTTAGTGATTTGTACCAAAATTGTGAAATAAATTCTCTCCAATAGACATTACTGTGTCATAAGGCCAGAGAATTATTGAAAAATTGAAACAGAATTCATCCCTTAACTACATGTCCTTCCTGTACCTTACAGCAGGTTTAGTCATGTGAAGAAAAAGGGTAGGAAGCCGTGCATCTTTATCAAAAGTGAGTTGTGAAAAGGCCCCTTCCTTTTCCTCCTGAAATTTAAACAGAATGAAAGGAAATAATTAAAATGCTGTTAAAACATATGTACATCTTAAATCATCAAATTTCTTGTAAAACAGACTTATTTACTTTTTCACAACATGGACTAGCAATTCATCAAGTATCGTATAAATGTGATGCTAGCTCCTCATCAAGGTTATATCCCCCGGGATACCTCGTCTCGAGCTGCATTATCCAGCTTGATTCTCTTTTCTGCAAAGCCATGAGACGATTGCCCCCTCTACCATTTGTGTGTACTTGTTCCAGAGCAAAGTATTTCAATAAAGCATTGTTGGACTGATGATGTGTCTGGAAATGGCGTGCAATGGGATAGTTCTTATCAATATTAGTGATTGCACGCAAATGTTCCTGCACCCGTTTCTTTGCCATACAGATGGTACTACCCACATACTTGAGTTTACAGGGGCACTCTAGGACATATACAACATAATTGCTGCTGCAGGTGAGGAACTGTCTTATACTATGTTTTTTGTTGAGAGCACCTGGTATCTCCACTTCTTTCACCATGGTACTGGTTGAGCATGCTCGACAGTGTCCACAAGGATAGAAGCCTTTGAGATTATGTGGGCTCGCACTGTTTCTGGGGCTAATGTCCCCTTTCACCAGGATGTCCCTCAAACTTTTACCTTTCCTGTAAGTGACTAATGGTCGATCACCAACTTTGGTACCAATGACATTATCACTTTTTAAGATATTCCAATTGGCCAACAGTACTTTATTTACATTCCTAGAATCTTCAGTGAAGGTTGTGATAAGCCTTGTGATAGGTTCTGTCTCTGTCTCTGGGATTTTGGGTTCTAAGGTACTCTCCCTAGTTCTTTGACTGACTTTAGTGACTGCCTTGTTGAGAACCCATTCTGGGTAGCCTCTCTCACGAAATCTCTTGAGCATCGTGTTTTTTTCCAGCTCATAGAGGTTTTCTTCGCTACAATTGCGTTTGGCTCGTAGGAGTTCCCCGTAGGGGATACTCCATTTGAGACTCTCGGGGTGGGCGCTCTGGGCATGTAGTAGGCTATTGCCTGCTGTATCTTTTCTGTACAATTGGGTCACTAGACGTCCGTCTTGTACTGTGACCTTCGTGTCCAGAAACTCAATACTTTGGGTACTGGTATTCAGGGTAAGTTTAATGTTGTAAGGGTTACTGTTCAGTTTCATGACAAAATTCTGAGCCTCTTCTTCGGGTCCGTCCCACACAATGAAAAGATCATCTATGTACCGGACCCAGGTCCTGACTTTCCTGAATTCTTCTGTGAGTGATTGATCTTTGTGGAGCTCCTCCTCCCACTTGCCCAGAAAAAGGTTCGCCAGGCTCGGCGCAAAGCTCGAACCCATGGCGGTCCCACGTACCTGTCTAAAAAGGTCCCCATTGAACATAAAAATGTTGTTTTTTAGACATAATCTGAGCATCTCCATGATCATGTTGGTATGATCAAGGTACGCTAAATCTCTTGCTTGCATGAAATGTAGGCACGCTTTTATGCCTTGTTCATGATCAATTATAGTGTAGAGTGAGCTCACATCCATTGTCATGAGTGTGAGCCCTTCCTCCCACTCAATTGCAGAGATTTTGTTCAAAAAATCCTTAGTGTCCTCAATATGCGAAGGCAGAGTGTTGACATAACCACGTAAAAAATGATCAATGTATTTTGAGATATTTTCATTCACACTGCCTATTGAGGACACTATGGGTCTTCCTGGTGGTCTTCTGGGGTCTTTATGGACCTTTGGAAGAAGGTATAGGATAGGTAACTTTGGATAGTCTTTTTTCAAAAAGCAGTATTCATGCCATGTGATAAGTCCCTCATTCTGCCATTTCTCAAGATTTTCCCAAGTACTGGTGATACATTGGTTGTATTCAGCTGTGCTACTTTTGCAATAATAGTTGGCATCATTCAATTGTTTCTGAGCTTCAGCACTATACATTTCCCGCCCCCAGAGCACTATGTTGCCTCCCTTATCCGAGGGCCTAATGACAATGGTATCATCTTTAGCTAGTGATAAGATGAAATCTCTTTGTGATTTGGTTAAGTTGAAATTATGTTTACTACTGTTTGCACTCTTATGTTTCTGTTTTATCAATTCTTTGGTCACAACCTCATGAAAAGTGTCTATACTGTCATGGGGCATGGTCGGATAAAACACAGATTTAGGTTTAAAAGTTTGTGTGTGCTGCCATGTCAGTTCTAAGTGCATCTGGGGTGTGTAATTCTGGGGTATTGCCATCATCCTCAGGTATTCCTCCTAACTCAAAAACAGTGTGTAACATCTCATTATCCCCCACAGTAAGTTGTATTGATTCAGATTGGTCATATTCCATATATGGTGGCTTCCTGTTGAACATTGTATGCCACTTTTTAAGTTTCAATTTCCTTATAAATTTAAAAATGTCAACACGAGTGTTGGAATAGTTAAACAATTCTGTCGGACAGAATGTGAGGCCCAAGCATAACGTACTTTTCTCTGAGTCATTTAAATGTTTATCAGATAAATTGATAATTGTTCTATTTACCATATTGATGTCCATCATTGTTTTCCCTTTTTGGAGCCACCACGCACGTTTCCCACGGGCTTTTTGTTTGTTGTTTCTTTGCTTTGCTTTGAGGCGTCTCTTCTTGGAGCGCCCCTGCCTCTTGGTCTTCCCCTTGCTCGTCCTCGTTCTTGTGTTCTCTGTGGTGTGCTGTCTCTGCTTTGTATCTGTTCTTTTTTCCGCCGGGACCTGAGGACCCTGAACTCGTCTAAAAAAGTCGCCTGCTTTTTGGTGACCACTACATCCGACATTGTGCTTGTTGTTTGGATGGACCCCTCTGTATCCGAATCTGTGGCTGATGTGAGATCTGGGTGATCATCTCCACTTTCTACAGTTTTCACTTCATCACTTTTATCTTCTTGTTGTCTGTACAAATGATCATATTTGGGACTGTAAGTGAGAATCCTCCCACTCTCGTAATCTCCACAGTCTCTGTGTAGCTTTCTCTGTTTTCTATATTTTATATCATCTTCATATCTTTTCAATTTGTTTTTTAATTCTTCCCGAAATTTTATAATCCTATCACCTTCCGTGCTTTTTTTCCACTCTTCTTCTATTTCTTTCAATTCCAAGAGTATTTTTTCACGGTCCTCCCAAGCATACTTTATCAAAATGCACAACATGTTTCTTGAGCTGTTTGCTGAGTTAGTCGCCCAATCTTGTAGCATTTGTGGGTTCATTGCTTCGTGTGAGGGGGTGATGTAGATTCGCAGACCTCGTGGAACCATTTCCTTGTCCACGTAGTCCTGTAGTGAAATGGCTTCCCACCATTTAGATGCTTCCTGTTTTTTCCGTTTTTCGTATCGTTTGAATGATGCCGTCATAGTGTCACTTTCAGGTTGTTCTAACATAACTGTTACTCCTGTTGTTTTGCCTGGTGCTCTGGCAAATAATGCTAACGCCTCCTTTCGCCTAGCGCCCTCTTCTTCCATGTTGTGATTCTGTATTCTTTGTCTGTGGTAAAAGGTCGTGTTGTTGTTTGGTTGCACGTACTGGCAGAGCTCTGAAAGCTGTTACCGCAAGCGCCTTGCTTGCGGTGCAGCAAGTGTCTTTTAATGGCAAGTTTACCCTCTATCCCCACTTGAAATAAGTGGTTCCTGATGAAAAAGTGGCATACAATGTTCAACAGGAAGCCACCATATATGGAATATGACCAATCTGAATCAATACAACTTACTGTGGGGGATAATGAGATGTTACACACTGTTTTTGAGTTAGGAGGAATACCTGAGGATGATGGCAATACCCCAGAATTACACACCCCAGATGCACTTAGAACTGACATGGCAGCACACACAAACTTTAAACCTAAATCTGTGTTTTATCCGACCATGCCCCATGACAGTATAGACACTTTTCATGAGGTTGTGACCAAAGAATTGATAAAACAGAAACATAAGAGTGCAAACAGTAGTAAACATAATTTCAACTTAACCAAATCACAAAGAGATTTCATCTTATCACTAGCTAAAGATGATACCATTGTCATTAGGCCCTCGGATAAGGGAGGCAACATAGTGCTCTGGGGGCGGGAAATGTATAGTGCTGAAGCTCAGAAACAATTGAATGATGCCAACTATTATTGCAAAAGTAGCACAGCTGAATACAACCAATGTATCACCAGTACTTGGGAAAATCTTGAGAAATGGCAGAATGAGGGACTTATCACATGGCATGAATACTGCTTTTTGAAAAAAGACTATCCAAAGTTACCTATCCTATACCTTCTTCCAAAGGTCCATAAAGACCCCAGAAGACCACCAGGAAGACCCATAGTGTCCTCAATAGGCAGTGTGAATGAAAATATCTCAAAATACATTGATCATTTTTTACGTGGTTATGTCAACACTCTGCCTTCGCATATTGAGGACACTAAGGATTTTTTGAACAAAATCTCTGCAATTGAGTGGGAGGAAGGGCTCACACTCATGACAATGGATGTGAGCTCACTCTACACTATAATTGATCATGAACAAGGCATAAAAGCGTGCCTACATTTCATGCAAGCAAGAGATTTAGCGTACCTTGATCATACCAACATGATCATGGAGATGCTCAGATTATGTCTAAAAAACAACATTTTTATGTTCAATGGGGACCTTTTTAGACAGGTACGTGGGACCGCCATGGGTTCGAGCTTTGCGCCGAGCCTGGCGAACCTTTTTCTGGGCAAGTGGGAGGAGGAGCTCCACAAAGATCAATCACTCACAGAAGAATTCAGGAAAGTCAGGACCTGGGTCCGGTACATAGATGATCTTTTCATTGTGTGGGACGGACCCGAAGAAGAGGCTCAGAATTTTGTCATGAAACTGAACAGTAACCCTTACAACATTAAACTTACCCTGAATACCAGTACCCAAAGTATTGAGTTTCTGGACACGAAGGTCACAGTACAAGACGGACGTCTAGTGACCCAATTGTACAGAAAAGATACAGCAGGCAATAGCCTACTACATGCCCAGAGCGCCCACCCCGAGAGTCTCAAATGGAGTATCCCCTACGGGGAACTCCTACGAGCCAAACGCAATTGTAGCGAAGAAAACCTCTATGAGCTGGAAAAAAACACGATGCTCAAGAGATTTCGTGAGAGAGGCTACCCAGAATGGGTTCTCAACAAGGCAGTCACTAAAGTCAGTCAAAGAACTAGGGAGAGTACCTTAGAACCCAAAATCCCAGAGACAGAGACAGAACCTATCACAAGGCTTATCACAACCTTCACTGAAGATTCTAGGAATGTAAATAAAGTACTGTTGGCCAATTGGAATATCTTAAAAAGTGATAATGTCATTGGTACCAAAGTTGGTGATCGACCATTAGTCACTTACAGGAAAGGTAAAAGTTTGAGGGACATCCTGGTGAAAGGGGACATTAGCCCCAGAAACAGTGCGAGCCCACATAATCTCAAAGGCTTCTATCCTTGTGGACACTGTCGAGCATGCTCAACCAGTACCATGGTGAAAGAAGTGGAGATACCAGGTGCTCTCAACAAAAAACATAGTATAAGACAGTTCCTCACCTGCAGCAGCAATTATGTTGTATATGTCCTAGAGTGCCCCTGTAAACTCAAGTATGTGGGTAGTACCATCTGTATGGCAAAGAAACGGGTGCAGGAACATTTACGTGCAATCACTAATATTGATAAGAACTATCCCATTGCACGCCATTTCCAGACACATCATCAGTCCAACAATGCTTTATTGAAATACTTTGCTCTGGAACAAGTACACACAAATGGTAGAGGGGGCAATCGTCTCATGGCTTTGCGGAAAAGAGAATCAAGCTGGATAATGCAGCTCGAGACGAGGTATCCCGGGGGACATAACCTTGATGAGGAGCTAGCATCACATTTATACGATACTTGATGAATTGCTAGTCCATGTTGTGAAAAAGTAAATAAGTCTGTTTTACAAGAAATTTGATGATTTAAGATGTACATATGTTTTAACAGCATTTTAATTATTTCCTTTCATTCTGTTTAAATTTCAGGAGGAAAAGGAAGGGGCCTTTTCACAACTCACTTTCGATAAAGATGCACGGCTTCCTACCCTTTTTCTTCACATGACTAAACCTGCTGTAAGGTACAGGAAGGACATGTAGTTAAGGGATGAATTCTGTTTCAATTTTTCAATAATTCTCTGGCCTTATGACACAGTAATGTCTATTGGAGAGAATTTATTTCACAATTTTGGTACAAATCACTAAAATCATCACATAATATGCACTAAGGTAAATTTATTGGGTGTATATCTATTCTGGATATGAAATTTAGAAAAGACATTGGATACCACTGACCGATATATATAGCAGTGTACAAACTAGCGGCAATATAATTTGTTACATATGTCCCTAAGGCACTAGTCCGAATATAGACAGTACTTTTTCTGTTCATGGGAGATGCAATTGATTTTGAATTTAATTTGACAACTGTATTAGGGGCACTAGTCCGAATACAAAACATGGTTTCGTTCACCTTTCTCCAAATGTGAAAGAGAGACAAAGCACTCATGACTGAGCTTTTCATAGTGCCATTGGTTGCGCAAATGATGGATCTAAAATGAACCACATTGTTTAATAATGGTAGTCTGCTGCACAGAATAATCAGAAAAAAATTATGTTATTCAAATGTTTAATGTTATTTAGCAGCATCTATAAGGCTGGGCCAGTATGCATGCAATACAGACACTGGTCGTTTTTTAAGTTCAGGCATGTCAGTCTTTGTTTTCTATGTATGTACCAGTCACTATGACTAGAGAAGTATACATTATATACTCCACTACAAAATGGCCGCCATGTTCACAAGCTTACAGCATGTGGTTATGATTGTCTTTTCTTTGTGTTTACTCACGCAGTCACTTTGAAACTTTATGTATGCACGGTTTGGGAGACAAAGCAATCATCGTGTGATCAAGAGACCGGTGGGTCTCGAAACGCGTAGCGACTTCTGAATAATAAAACTTTGGCGAGTTTTACCCTCTATCTGAGTGCGCATCAAATCCTTTTGTTAGGAATCTGGTCTGTTTACATTACGAACCGGCACAATGGATCCTGCCGGATTATGCGCCACCTGACACGGGAACCATTCAATGAGGATCTTTTCTCTGCATCTGGACAATATATATATATATATATATATATATATATATATATATATATATATATATATATATATATATATATATACACAACGCTCAGCTTTAGAACTTGTTTTCCAAAGAACCGCACTCGTGGAACCAAAGTTATCAGTGCTCACACCATAAGGTATTTAATCACAAAGTTTAACTTTGTGATTAAATACCTTACGGTGTGAGCACTGATAACTTTGGTTCCACGAGTGCGGTTCTTTGGAAAACAAGTTCTAAAGCGGAGCGTTGTGTTATTGCGGTCGCCCATTACCGCATACCGCACCCACCCGCGAGTGCCTTGATTCCCAGTGGGACAGGGAGCGTATATATATATATATATATATATATATATATATATATATATATATATATATATATATATATATATATATATATATATAATTTCTGTATATAATTTTATCACAATTAATGGTATGGATAAATTCCATTTGATAATGTTACATAGTATTAATTTCACATGTTGATCTATTGTAAAAGAAAGTAGGAGAATGGAGGAGAGTTAGACAGGTCCAGAAATTAGGAGATACACTATCAACAGAAGTGGTAATGGTAAGCTGCCTTGTTCCAACTGACAATATTCTCCTTCTCCTTCTCCTCCTTTCCTTTATCGCTGACTGCTGTATTAAAACTTAGATTATACTGTTTATCTAACACAGTGATATCACAATTGTTGCTCTTCTGATTCTAAGTTTCATGGTTGTAAACCCCCCTGACCTCTATCTACTTTTGAGTATTTTACCTCTTTTCCAAACTTCTTTACACACATACAATCATTCTTATGACTATATTTGTGATTTTAGGATGAACCACTACACTTCCTGGCACGTTTCTTAATTTTACTGACAGTCTATTTCGCTTATAAAGCATTTTAGCTAATGTTCTTGCATAGATTTTCAAATCACCATTGATCAATGAGATTGGTCTATAACAGCGATACTCAAAGAATGGCCATGAGGCCGTATGCGGCCCTCCTGATCCTTGCATGTGGCCTTTGATCAACAGCAGAACTGGACTGCTATTCATTTGACTCAGCAAGTGGTAAGAAGTGTGGCGCAGCGTCCCGGACGACTGACTCCTGATCATGGTTGGATCCCCGGCAGTAGATCAGCCCAGCACCATGTGACTCTGGACAATAGCTCGCTTCATCTTCCCGAAAGGCCCCCAGGACCTTGACGCCCTCGTGTAATAGTTCGTGCTTTACAAATACTGGACATTTACATTTAAAAAGATGTTCAATAAACAGGCAGGCTTAAATTTAAAGGCTAATTGAAGTTAAAGAAAAGCAGTAACTAGGTGGTCCTGCACCACTTAACTTTAGGAACGCCTTCACTTTCAAAGCCATTGTAAGCAAAAGTTTAAAAGTATGATAAAGTCTCTCAAAATTCAAATAATGTGTCCATTTCACCTAAGTACATCAGATATCCGTGCATTGAGAAGTATTTTTTAAAGGGATTGTTTTCAGATATGAATTTAGAAGCATTCCCCCCGCCCCCCCCCCCACACACACACACTGACATCGGTGCCAATAGTGAACTAAGAGGCAGGTCAGTCGATATACTTGAACAACATTAAAGTTGGCTGACATCAATGCGGCCCCTATCTCATCACAGACCAAACTTTTGGCCCCTGGGAAAATGTGGTCCTTGAACTGCATCGGGAGGGGTGGGTGATCCCAGTTAAGTGAAGGACAAACTACTTTAGGAGGGAGATACAGCTTTGCAAAGAGGGTTGTCCTATTGACGTTTACGTAGGCATGTTGTTTATTAAGAGGGTGAATATCATTGTAAAGAGGGTGACACACGCTAAGCGGGGGTGAGTTGACTGGTATATTACAATATTTCTGCTTAAACCACCCAAGAGTCAAGAGCTCTTTTTTTGTTAATATTCCCCCAACTTCTCCATGGACTATATCTTCCAAGAATTTTAATTTTTTATTTGTTTGATTTGTTTTTAAAAGTTCTTCGCATACCAATTTACAGCCTCAGGAGGGCACTTTTCTATAGTGCAATTTAATAGCCAGACTCCATTGGGTGAATCTGGTTGTATGAGGGGTTTATTCATTAATATTGTTTTAGTGGTAAGTAGTGTGGAAGGGAGACAATTGTTTACTCTCTATATCAGCACACAATGATTCAAAGCATATTTTCAGTGCTTCTAATTGAAAACAAGTTAATTGTCCTTAAGTTGTGCAAAGTAATTCCTTTCAACTGTGCATTCATTGATAGAATTCTCTGTATTCGATGTATGTGTATATACAAATTTAAAAAAATGAAGAATATTGCAACTTTTACAACTTACAATGTACATTTCACTCCTGTGGTTCAGTACGAGCTGCTCAGAAACGGTGGGGGAGATACTAGGGCCATAATTAATAATTCTGGCCAATATTTCATCACCGGTTTTCTGCAATTACGCAAGTCAGTCCCTTTAAATGCCTTTTCTGCTCTCGTGATAAATGTGGGCGTACAGACCTCACCATGTTCCTGTGCGGGTGTTGCAAGGGTTTAAGAGGGTGCTGGGATGAGCCTCTCTTCTGCTCTTGGTGGATGGTAGTCTATGGGCCCAGTATCCTCACACTTGGTAATTTCAAGTACGAAAGCGGTGGTCCCCATGGAATTTGAGGGGGAACTTTATTGCTGGGAAATAATGACATATTTTATCAACCATACTTGATGAAAGAGGTATGTTTGAAATTGATTAAGTTATCAAGCACATCTCAGTTGAATTAAATACAACTTTGGACTAAAACGTCTTAAACTTAGACTCCTGATATTGGTTTATCATGTTTTTTTTGTGCTGGTACCACTATTCACTGACTTGTTTGTTTGACATTTTCACTCCTGTAGCACTCAGACCATTGTCTTTTATTCCATTTTAAAAGCATTTTGAAGCTTTTTCCACTAATTTTCTCCACAGGGTTCGGAAAGTTTTAAACCTGCGTTTGTTTGAAGATGAAGGTGGGAAGGCGTGGTGTAAAAGCGTGATGGACAAACAGTTCGAGGTGCTTTGCATTAGCCAGTTTACGCTTCAGTGCATCTTAAAGGGGAATAAGCCAGACTTTCACATGGCAATGCCTTCCGAACATGCTGAGCCTTTCTACAATGACATTGTGGAGCAACTACGGAAAGCCTACAAGCCCGAACTTGTTAAAGGTATGGTAGCCCGGCTACATGACCAGGGCTTAAGTTGTTAACAAAAATGAATAAATAAGCGCAAGTGCCCTAAGTTTTTCTTAAGCTGCCCTGTACCGCTGATGGGATTGCCTTGTCTTGATTCCACGCCCTATGCCTCTTTCTTACACCACTCTACATTTCCTGTCTCTTTATCTGTCTCCTGGATGTTCTCTGCTTTCTCCCTTTGTCATTGTGTTTGCTGTTTTTCTCTCCCCTCCTTCCTTTTCTCTCTTAATCTCAGTCAATGGTTATTGATGAAAAATCAGTGTTGGTGCCCACTTCCTTGAACCACCGGCATAAATGATGCAGTGTACACAAGATCAATACCATCCGGTTACAGAAGATAAGTAATTTAGGAAGTGGTTCCTACAAATTCAACAATGCATATATTTAATACATCAACCGCCTGGGAGCATTTCACAAAACAGCCAGCAAAAATATTTGAAATTGTCCCTTATAATTAGAGTCCTAGGAACTGAAAGCCACACTTAAAAGGTGTCAGTAAGGGAAGAGGAGGTAGGACCATCATGGGGGGGGGGGGGAAAGTGGGACTAATGAACACACAGCAAACTGCAATAAAAATGTTAGTCAGGAGCAAGAAGAGGACTGAGGGTAGAGCAAGATGGCGGACTGAGGATGCCACGGAGCCACGGAGCTCTGCCGAAGGATGTCTTGCCTCCGCCACTGCATCCAGCATTCCACTGAGCTAATGTGAGGTGCAAAAGAAATCAGACGGAAGGGACGAAAAGAAGGAAACAAGGAAGGGAACAAACAAAAACGAAATGAAACTTAAGAAACGGTAACAACGGCACAATACCTTACACGGCAAGGTGAACGAAAAAAAGAGGACAAAAAGCACGTTTAGTACCTGAAGTGCCTGAAGTCTGAAGGCAAAGGAGGGGAGCACGGATGTGGCGATCTCTCGCCAGGAGGTTCGGACGCTTGTTCTTGGCGTCTCGCCTATTCACCGGGAAGCTGGGGGATCGATCTGCAGTCTACTCGCCAGGACTGAAACTGAAACTGGCTGTTGCTCCAGCTCCGCTACTAGCTACATTACCGGCCGCAGTATCGGTTCCTGTTTCGCCACAACTTTGCGGGATGGCACCGAAAACAGCTCCAAGGAATACTCGAGCTGGGAAGAACATCGTGACAGGAGAGGTGAACATTTCAGACACTGGCAATGCAGGAGAGAAAGGTAACGCGGCTGTGGTAGTGGGGAGACCGCTATCACGCACACAGCAGCTCGGAAAGGTAGCGGAGCCATTTGCAGGCAGCTCGGAGAAGGAGAAGGAGGAAGGCAAGTTTACCGGGAGCCAGACACACGAGGCTCCACTAACAGTCAATCAAGAAGTCAACCAGGGAGGAAACACTGCTGCGGTAGAGGATACAACTGTCGCTATCGCTATTGCTACTGTTTCTATGGTTCCCGCTGCTACCACTGCTATTGTTTCAGGTACCTCAGTTATGTCACGCAATACAGAGGCTCCTATTAATGGTACCTTAGATATTTTGGATGCATCCTCACTTCCTGCTGGTGGCTTAGATAACACTGATATCAGTATAGGAGCAGTAACAGGTGATGGTGGAGCTCTGGCAAATCGACAAATGGGCAAGAGCGGGGTATTAGACAGGACCCCCTACAAGATTTGTAAGACACCAGGACCAGATGAGATTGTACAATCAAAGAGAGTGGAGGAGTCGGAGGGAGGAGGTTACAATGCTACAGGCGCTATCACAGCTGATGAGAGAGAGGAAGAGTGCCAGGAAACAGACACTTTTGATGATATTGAGGATATGACAGAATTCTCTACGCTTCCTATTGACAATACTAAACAATCTATGGACAAAAGATGAAAGGAGAAGGCCAAAACTAAAAAAAAGTAAGAAAAAATCACCTGTAGGTCAGAATGTCAAGTCCGGAAAATAGTCCCTTGCGCAAATGGGTACAAGTAAAGGGGGGCATCAAGACAACGGTACTTGTCAGTACTCCAGCGAAAGTTCAATTGGTGTCCTCAGTGGAAGATAGCTCGAAGATGTGGCTCTCGGATGGAGTAAGGCCCACGCATACTATGGAGGGTACTCAAGCAACACAAGGTACTCAGGACGCTCGGAAAGTGACTGCAATTGGGGACGGAGCGATAGGGATAGTTACAACTAGTAGTGAAGAAGCTGCGACACCATCATTAAGCTTGATATCACAACTGTTGAAGGAGCAAAGGCAGGAAGCTCCGCATCACTATACCCAGGTCTTAAAGAATAATAGTAGAGTACAGCAGTCTCTACAGGAGATGGCGAGCAAGCTGGGATGCCTAACTCAAGATATTTCAGAGTTACAACAGAGGGTCGCGGATACTGAGGAACAATCAACTTGTACAGAGGGACTCAGAAAGAAACATGACGACCAGATCACATCGATACAGATTAAATTGGAGGACATGGAAAATCGACAACGTCGGCAAAATGTAAGACTCTTTGGCGTCCCTGAAGGGTCGGAGGGCGCAGATCCGAGGGACTATATGGTGCAGTTGTTTCAAAAGGCCTTCCCCGACCTCTCTGATTGGGATTGGGATTCTCAGTTACAGAGGGTTCATAGATTGCCAATAGCTCAAAGGAACAAAGGCGGGCAATACCCACGACCATTTATGATTTGTTTTGTAAATTTTTTGTTGAGACAGGCAGTTGCAGTTAAAGCTCGACCTAATTCTCCAGTAAAAGCTGGGGATGTTTCATTTTTTGTTAGATCGGATCTAAGCAAAGCCACCATGGATAGACGGTGGAAGTTACGTAAATTTATAGATCCTATATAAGCACTTGGGGCACAGGTATTTCTACAAGAACCTGCGCGCTTAAAGATTCTTAAGGACGGACAAACTTACTTTTTTGTTGAAGAAAAAGAAATCGAGCAGGCAATTGCTAAATGGCAAATTGGGGTTGTAGCGCAAAAGTAATGGGGGCTTTAAAGTATTGGTCTTCTGATGTTTAGAAGTTTTGCATAGGCTATAAAGCGCATTTAGCTTAGGTTTAGTTTGTATCTATGTTTAGCCTGTGTCTGGGTATCTTGCATAAAGGCTATAAGAGAAGTGGATGGTATCAATATATGAAATGTACGCACTATATGCAAGGGAAGTGTAAGGTTGGTTTCTTTGTAGCTGGGATATCTGTCCCTTTTTTTTCTTTTCGCTCTCACTTCTATAGCCTTTTCCTATCTCTCTTTTTCTTTTTCCGCTTTTTTCTTTTTTCCTTTTCATTCTTCCCCTTTCAGAATAGCCATGAAGAGGCTAACTGTGGCTTAATCCAAAATATTATTTTAGAGCTAGAGGAAATTGCTGTTAGTTTTTATGAGGGGGTGAGGATCCGGGCTGAAGCTCTGCAGGAGCTGCTTTACCAACAGCAGCTTGGCAAATGGGGGAATCCTCTTTCATGGGAGAAGGTGGGGGATGGGGGTGTGTGTCGAGTGTGGGGTGGGGGAGAGGGGGGAAAAGGGGTCAAAAATAAAAAATCACACTAGGGCACAAAAGGCTTAAGGTAATTGGTAGGGCATTAGCTTTTTTGGTTAAAGGAAAAGTATTAGGAATTAGTATATTGATTGTGATAGAAGGAGCAAATGAGGTAATAATAAAAGCTAGAAAATTCTATCATAGATAAGTTTAAATGCATGGTCTGGAATGTGGCTGGCCTAAATAGCACAACTAAGCGCAAACTAGTCCGTGAGGAGCTGAGAATGTACCAACCTCAGATAGTAGTCATAACATAAACACATATTGCTTACAAAGATCGCAATTGGTTAAAACATTTGGGGTATGAAATCATCTCATGTACTAGTCAATCAATATCTGGGAAAGGAGTAGCGATTCTAAAAGATAAGAGATTTAATGTTAGAGTGATAAAAACCCAATCGGACCAACGTGGTAGGTGGGTTCTTATACAGTTCGAGATGGGGAAAAAAATGGGTGGTCTGTGCAGTTTATGGCCCCAATGTGGATGACCCTGCTATTTTTGAATATCTTACTGTGGAATTGCTGAATTAGGAGGGTGAAAAACTGATTATGGGCAATTTTAATTGCGTTATAGATTACGGCTTAGATTCTTCTGGGAAAGGCCGGGTTCATAGACTGTGTAAGAGCGAGCTGCCATACTCCAAATGGCAAGGTTGCATTCTGTTAAAGACCTATGGAGAAATAAATTTGTGGCAATACCGGGCTATACATTTTTCTCTGCTCCTCATAAATTGTACTCAAGAATAGATATGGCGTGGGTATCAGAGGGCTTAATCAGAACAACAAAAATGGAAATCTGCCCCCGCGTGACATCAGATCACGATCCTATTATTTTAGTATTCTGGGTTGATACAGTAATGAGGGATACTAGACCGTTCTCTTTTCCGAGATATCTGTTGACAGATGGTGACTATGTAGACAGCATGGCTCGGGAATTGGAAGAATTTTTCAGAATTAATACATTGACAGCATCACCAATAATTCTGTGGGACACCATGAAAGCTTTTGTGCGGGGTATTATACAAAAATATATTTATGCCCAGAATAAGAAACACAAAAATGAAACGGAGTCTCTACTGAGTACTCTACGTAATCTGGAGTCGCAGCTTGTGGAGGCAGTAAATAAAGATCAGATAACCCAGGAGACTTTGTTTCTACCTTTAATTGATGCTAGAGTGCTAGTAAAGAAGACCTTAAGGGATAAAATGGCCGCTAGCTATACTAAATATCGACTTGAAAGATACGAATATGTGGAACATATAGGGCAGGACCTGGCCTACCAGACTGCAGAAGCGAAAGCAAAAACAAGGATAAGCGCTATAAGAGGGAAGTATGGACATCTGTATACCGAATCATCGGCTATTCTAGAGCATTTTCATCTGTTTTACCAGAAACTCTATTTGCTTACATGGGCCCAGAATCAAGAAGAAATTGATGGCTATATTGAGGACAGCTGTATACCAGTATTAGATGTGGACGAAGCGGCTATAGTGGAAAATATAGTGTCAGTGGAGGAGTTGGAATTGGCGATATCAACACTACTAACGGGAAAGGCGGCCGGAGATGACTCACTGCCTTTAGAATTTTACAAATCTTTTAAAAGGATATTGTTGTCGCCTATGAGTAGAGTGATCGAAGCTGTGGCAACTAATGGACAAGTAGCGGAGTCGTGGAACATAACACAAATTGTTTTTTTTTAAAAGAAGGGCAAATCACCAACGGAATGTGACTCATATCGGCCAATTTCTCTTATCAATTCTGATGCCAAGATTTTTTCAAAAATATTGCCTACCCGATTAGCTCCACTTATGCCTCATTTAGTTTCAGATAGACAGCATGGTTTTATTATGGGGAGGGACACTACCGCTCACGGAAAACATGGCTATAGGAGCATTTGATTTCGCAGATAAGGAGGGGATTGAATTTGGGATGCTATTTTTAGACGCTTAAAAGGTGCTCGATCCTGTTAGATGGGATTTTTTATGGGCAGTATTGGCTAAAATCGGCTTTGGTATTCAGTTTCGGTCATGTGTACAGGCTCTATACTGCAACCCGCAGGTCAAGTTATCATATGGGGGAATATGCTCACCTTTATTTAAAATTCTGTGTGGAACGATGCAGGGATGCCCCCTGTCCCCGCTGTTATTCGCTCTCTATATAGAGCCATTTCTATGCACACTAAAAAACTGCATACAGATTAAACCACTAGAAGCTGATATTCTCAAACTTAAGATCACGGCTTACGCGGAGGATATTGCGATCTACGCAATTAATCCAGATGAGTCCGTTATAAGCATTAGGGAAGAAGCTGGAAAATTTGGCAAAGTTGCAGATTACAAACTGAATGCAGACAAAACTCAGGTACTTACAACTGCTGGGTTCCATAATTCTATTAATGGTTCTTGTGCTAATGTGACTTATCTGAGGGTAAAGATAGCTGCGAAAATTAACCAGATCATTGATCTAAACTATGAGCCCCTTCTAAAAGAAACTATTAAAGTGTTAACAATGTTGGCATAGGCTACCTATAGGCCTGCTGGGCAGGTGTAATCTGATAAAAATGAACATTTTACCTAAATTTTATTTTTGTTTTGGTCTATTCCTTTGAAAATCCCTAATGTATTCTTTAAAAAATTTAAAGGTAGTTTTAGTAGGTTTTTTTGGGGTTATAAAAAACCAAGGAGGGTGATCGAGCTGCTTAAAGCTGGATTTGATCAGGGTGGACTCGGCTCTCCAGATTACAAAGTCTACTTCGGGGCTTCTTTTACAGGCCAGTTTCGGAGTTTGATTGGCTTAGAACAGAATGAGTCTGTGTTTGTACTTATGCTAGGAAACCAGAGAGATAAGTTCCTATATGGAATCAGAGATCCAAATTTCTACAAAAGAGTAAAATTTAAGACTATCAAAGATATTATATGTATCTGGCAAGCAATGTCTACTAGGTGTAAGTTATCGACATTTCATAAAAATTATCCAATATGGGGGAATCCCGCTGTTCCTGATGTGTTTCAGGATCGAGTAGGTAAATCTTGGGCGACTTATGGAATAGCTAGTCTGGGCGAATTATATAATGACAGAGGGGTTAAATCATTTGAAGATCTACAGTTAGTTTACAAACTCCCGGATCACTTTCTGTTCAAATATTTGCAGATTAAAGGCTATCTTGCTTCGAATGTGAAAGCAAAGGATATTAAGCAATTAGTTATTTGGGATTGTATCTATGGGGGAAGTCGAAATTCCTTATCGGTTCAATGTACTCTCTCTTACATAGTTTTAGACCAGATGGAAGCAAAAAACTAGCGGAACGCTGGGCTCAAACATTGGGCATAATGGTTACACCCAGAATGACAGGTTTTGTGCAATACTAAGGATTTGGTTCATTCTGTTAGTTTGCAGCTCCAGCAATTACGCATCACCTGTATGCTATATTATACCCCGGCAAGAATAGCTAAAGGGGCCCAGGGAAACAAGAAGGGGGATAAGGTACATTGCCCAAAATGTGGGTTATATGCGGCTAATTTGATACATATGTTTATGGAATGTCCAAAATTAAGGGGATACTGGAATAAAATTGAACAAACACTTTACTCCAAATTAGGATTGGATCAACCACTTACGGAACTCGAAATTATGCTGGGATACAAAGATAATGTTCCAGCTGTAGCACGCTTTTTTACAATCTTGATGGCTGCGGCTAGGCTGGCTATTGCCAGGGTATGGGTCTCTGCTATACCACCTACAATAGAAGATTGGTGGGCGATCATTAGGGATACTTATGATTAGAGGCAGCCCTAGCAAAGGCGAGGGGAACTAGATCATTAACTAAGCTAGAGGCACTTTGGGACCATTGGTTCTGGACGGACTATTGTAGGTAGATTTGTTTAAAAAGTAATAAGATACCTTGCCTAGATTTTTTGTGTGTTCATTACGTTATAATGAGGTTTTCTATTCTGTTCAATGTACCTACATTCTTTTTCATCTTTTTAATTTTGTATATTTTTGTTTAATTGTAATATGATTTATTGTCTATTGCCCAAATTATACTAATTACCAGAATATGTTTATTGTACAAATATGCCCTTTCTGATGATGAATAAACATTTTAAAAAAAAAATGTTAGTCATATTCTATAAGGGGAAGCATGTTTCAGGTTTAATATATTCCAACTAGGGGTTAAACGCGGTAAGTGTTGTTCTCTTGGTTGAATACAAATTTATGATGTCTTCTCACCTTTATCATAGGAATACTGGTTTGTTTAGTAACTGGCCCAAAGATGGGAATCTTCGGGAATCCTCCTGTGAGCTGCATCCTTTGCTAGCTTTCTTGCACCACAGATTATCCTATGATTTGGGATCTATATTTTCCAGTGAGTAGGATAATCCTGAGTGGTGCTAATACATACAAATTCGAGAAATGACGACAGGATATTTGCTTGCCTAAAACTATGACACATTGCATTAGATTGCAGGTTAATAAAAGTCTTCAAACGTTAATGTGGGTGATTTTTAAGAAGGCGTGCCTTGCTTGTATTTTTTTTTGCAAAGAGGAAATTGAGTAGAAATGTCCATTTTTAAATTGTTATTGCAATGTGGGTTGGCTTGGGTTGAGTACCTGGTATTGGTTGAGTACCTGGGTAGCTTTACTAATTTGGTCAGGTGGCACATGTTCTTAAACTAAAACGTTCTAATATTAAATGTGCATTACCAAAACACTGCTGGCATGACTGTTTCAAACCTCTGTATCAAATGTAGGCGAGTTGCAACCCCAATCTTTTTAACCTCTTAAAGTACATTAATTGTGCATGGGGATTTGCAGGTGAAAAAAACAAGAAATGCACATAAGCCAATAGTTTGCTCTTGCCCCATGAGACCTCTGTTATTGCATTCATTCTTCCAGTTTGTCAATTTACCCTCACACTCTAGACGTGACTCTTTTTAATTCTCATGGTAACTTTAAATTCTTAAACCGTAGGTAACAGTGAATTTGATCTGTAATCCATCAATTTAAAAATAAAATAAAATTGGCAGAACGTTTCGGCGGTCTGAAACAGCTGCCATAGCCCGTATTTTTCTCTCTAAATGTCAACTGTAGTATTTCTTCCACACCTGTAATGAATTGCGAACCTTGGAAGAGCAAATCTCAAGATTGCTGCTGTGCCTCGTTACGCCTTCAGCTAAGCTACAATTGGATAGATAGTGACAGGTTTCCATGTGCTTGTTATTTACTTTCATTCTTCACATATTATAATAATTGTATACATCTTACAGGACAGGTCACGTTGCCAGATATGTTCACCATGTGAGTATACATTCTCTGGATACACCCTTCAGAGTTCATTAATCCACTGCCCGACAACTCCTCTCATTCCCTACTGAAGGGGGATTTTGGCCTTTTTATGTATGCTGAAGGTCAAGGCCACAGCCACTGACATTGAAGGAAATTACGTTTAAAGAACCAATTCTCTGTGTGCTTTGTGGCAGCTCCAAAAATTGGACTGAGCAAGATGGGCAAAGCCGTAAATTTGGTGATTTTATTAAAAGAGTCAACCCTAAAAAGCAAGATAACTTTCATGCAAGTGTTAGCAGGAGTCCACAAACTTGAATGGGTCTTCAGTACAGTGTTGCTGTTGACAACAAGAATAGCCCTGCTGCTGTCTTTCTAAGGAGTGATGACCATTCAGGACTAGGCAGGCTTTGTCACATATGTGTTCATTGGATGCAGAGCGACCTGATCAGACATTGGAGCTGTAGGATGGGTCCCTGCAGGAATCCCTTAAAAGTTCTGATATCTTATTCTGCTGTGGCCTCTGTTGATGAAAGGGTGTCAGGGATCGTTATTTTAGCTCACGCAAAGCTCCTTGAATTTTCTAGTCTGGGAACCTAAATGTACTGCAGAGAATTTCTTTTCAAAATGCTGGTCACTGGTTTGCATTGACGCTAGTTTATTCCAGTACAGGAATTCATCAGTATAACTTTTTAAAGTATTTCTTCCTGTAGGACCAAAAGTGTTGCTATTTGATGAATATTTTTCAATATGTCCTTAAGCAACCGTAACTTCTACATCCCTTCTATTTTCCTCCCGCAAATGTCTTTCTTCCCTTTGCATCCTAGTTCCATTTCACCCCAGCTACTGTTTGAGTTAAAGGCATCCTAGTTTTTAACAGTGTATGTAGCAATTCCGTTCAAAACAATGTAGAGACTTTAACGGTGCAATTGTAGCTTCAATTGACGCGTAGTTCATTAAGTAACATGGGTGGCTCTCCTTGTTACTAATTTGTAGAAAACTATACATTTTCCTGAAGCAAAACTGAGGTGAAACGGGTATGTTAGGTCAGTTATGGTTGGCCCGGATAATTACAATAAATTATATATTTATATATATATAATAGGCATCAACATTCCAAAGGTGTGGTATGGGTTTGTTCAAATTAACAGTTTACTGTGTTTAACTGCGCGTCATAACTATCCAATTGTCAAACTTTACTTAATGTTTTACTGCCTTTTCAATCCACTAATTAAGTGTTTACTTCTCATACTTCCCCACCAGCTTTAGTTGAGTTCGCCTTGGCAACTGCCTTTGCAACTCCTTACCTCTGCCTCTCTGTTCTAAATTCTGTGTTGGGCTACCAGTAAGTTACTTCTCCCCTGCGGATTGAGGCACCGTAATGTGATTGGACTTTCCTTCCTGTTATTATTGGTCTAGCACTCCACAAGAGTTAATGTGTATGCAGCTTGCACCTGCCCCTCCCACCCTCTCCGGCAACGTTAATGCTTGCCCTATCCTCCCCCCGCATAGATCTTGCTTGTTTTTGTCTTGTACTCTCCATGCCCTGCTCTTGCTCGAGCTGTCCCGTCTCCGCGTGAGCAACTACCCTGCATTCTGGTACTTTTGGTACCCTCCCCCTGCCAGACCAGTCTGCCCAGCTCCGTCTACGACTGTAACATGAGCCCTGTGCTCCGACTGCAAAGATACACTTCACACCACACAATTACACCTCACACAATTTCACAACTAACAATTCCAGTACAACCCACATAATTCCACTCCACACCACATACATCCACTATACTCCAAACAAAAACACATAGGTAAAAAGACATTGTAATTTACAATGTCAATAGCTGTAACTGTCGCAAATGCGAGACCTATTGCCTTGCAAATGCTTGTTAGATTTGGTAGTTGCCAAAACATTGATTTTTTACAAAAATGAATCCTTAAAAAATTCTTACATATAGGTATGTAAACCGACTTTCAGACATTCCTGTTATGGGCTGTTATGGTGTTATTCACATTTTGATCCCGCTCACCACAGCATACAGTATAGGAGAATAGGGCAGGCCATTTCACCCACTGGCTTCTCTCACTGTGAGTGACAGGAGTTTGCCTATTTACAGGCTACTGTGCTTAGGACTGGAGAGCACATAAAGAAGCTCCCTTACTGTAATCCTGTAAAATCGGCATCTATCGGTTGAATGATCCACACTTTGTGTAATGTTTATGACCATTAATTTCAACTTCTGGATTTTATTGACCGAGTCAGCCACTGATAAAATGAACTCTCCTCTTTTCTCATTAAAAATCTGTTGAAAATGCTCCTAATTTTGGAATGATGGAAAACCCCAGCCAAAAACATGTGGTTTAGGGAACGCGAAGCACGAAACTTTAAATGTACAATTTCCACTGATTTGTACTTCACTAAAAATTTCCTAATGTGTGTACATGCCATGATTTGCACTGTGGTGTGAGTAATACTGATTTTGCCTTACAACACTCTTTAACGTTCTGCCTCCCATACTAGCCTTCATGTCAATTGCAAGCCAGCAGATACAAAAAAAAAATATTTCTGCTAAAAAATTTATCAAAATGTCCATGACTTATTATGAGATTGTGGGGTTTCAGGGGGGGGCTCGAACAGATTCACGCACACGGGTTGTCGGGGTAGAGCAGGTTTTTTTATTTGATAAAGTCTGCGTTTTTGTACAGGCACCCGGTAAAAGGGTAGGGGTTGTTCTGCCTCCTCCGTCGTGGTTCTTCCCCCTCCGGAGCGTCGATCCCAATGCCTCCTGGGAGTTGTAGGCCTTTTTCCCGCCGTCTCGTTGTCCTCGACGTGCCGGTATGGGAAAAAAGAAAAGAAAACCCGTCTCAGTACAAGAGTTCGGTGATATACTTCGTGTGGGGAAAGGGGGTGAGGGGAACACACGTGCCCGCTAATACCCCTGCTCAGTGACGTGATCCCTTGTGCTCATCAAACAACAACAAGGGTGTGTAGAGGAGGTTTCGTGCATTAAGGGGGCTTCCCTCGCCTGATGCCTGCCCACCCTGTGAACTTGGACCGTACCTGGTCGAGCCACACTTCCGTGTTAGTGTGGCTGGGCGATGCGCGTTCCACAGAGCCTCCTTGCTTCTTGCGGTAGCCGCCCTCAGCGTTGTCCACCGGTCCGGTCGTCGCCTTCTCCCCTGGAGTCTCGTCGTAGCTCCGGTCCGCCTCTGCTTCTCTCCCCGTCTTCCTCCGAGGTCGCGCTGGTATTCCCTCGAAGGTCCTCCGGTGTTCCTTTGCTTCCTCCGCTTCCGTGCTACTCTCTCCGTCCTCCTCTTCCTCGCTTCTCAGTCTTTCCTCCGTCCTCCGTTCGTCCTCCTCCTCCGTCCACACCGCTCCGCTGTCTCTCCACTCACGCCACCAGTCTCCTACTCCGCCTCCGGGTGTCTCGCACACCTGGCTTGATTCAGGGATGGGTTTTACCTCTTCGGGGAGGGCGTGCCGCCATTCCGGATCCGCCCCCTTAAAGGTGTAAGCCCGTCGATTCTCCGCCTCGGACCGTCGTCGTACTTCTTCAGGTGTACTCCATGCCTCTGTATGCTGGACGAAAAGGGCAGAAACATTAATAGGCATACCAGGGGGCCCCTCATCCGGGTCCCCCACGTCACACACCTCCCCCCCAGGATTCTCCCGATCGGGGAGAGGGTATCGAGACAGGAAGTCCGCATTGACGTTCTCGGTCCCCTTCTGGTGCCGGACCTGGAACCGGAAGGGCTGCAATGCCAAAAACCACCGCATGACACGGGGGTTGTTCGATTTGTTCCTCGCCATCCACAAAAGAGGGGCATGGTCCGTGTAGAGCAGGAATGAGCGCCCCTCCAAGTAGTAGCGCAGCTTGTCCACTGCCCACCGGATGGCGAGGCACTCCTTCTCTATAGTTGGATATCTGACCTCCCGGGGAAATAATTTCCGGCTGATGTAGAGGACGGGCCGAAGGCCCCCCTCATCTGTGTCCTGGGACAACACAGCCCCTATGCCGAAGTCAGACGCGTCCGTATGTAGGACAAAGGTCTTGTTGAAGTCCGGAGAGGTCAGGATCGGCCCGGTGGTGATAGCCTTCTTTAATGTTTGGAACGCTTTCCACATGGCGGGCGTAGGGTTGTGGAAGTCCGGGCCGGTCCTCGTTTTTCTGAGAGTGTCGGTCAGGGGGGCCGCTACCTCCGAGAACGCAGGTATGAATCGCCGGTAGTAACCTACTAGGCCCAAAAAGGCGCGCATATCCTTCAGGGTTTTGGGGAAAGGGGTGTCGGCGATGGCCCTCACCTTCTCGATTTGCGGCTCAATGACCCCATGGCCCAGAAGGTAACCTAAGTACTTGACCTTATGGTACCCCACTCTGGATTTCCTGGAGTTTACGTGGAGGCCCGCGGAGGCAAGCAGTTGCAGTACCACCTCGAGATGCTGCAGGTGTGTGTCCCATGAGGGACTGAAAATGATAATATCGTCGAGATATGCAGAGCAATAATGATGGTGGCCCCGTAGAACCGTATTCATGAGTCTCTGAAAGGTGGCGGGGGCTCCGTGCAGTCCAAAGGGCAGGACCGTAAATTCGAACAGTCCCTCAGATGTAGCGAAGGCTGTTTTTTTCCTGTCCTCTTCCCGAAGGGGCACCTGCCAATAGCCCTTGGTCAGGTCCAGCGTGCTTATATATTTCGCGTCGCCAAGTTTCTCGATGAGTTCATCGATCCTGGGGATCGGGTATGAATCGAACGCTGACACTTCATTCAAAGCGCGGAAGTCCATACAAAAACGGCTACTGCCGTCCGGTTTGGGCACCATGACAATGGGTGACGACCACTCGCTCCTGGAGGGTCGTATCACGCCTAACCTGAGCATTTCTGCCACCTCTTTGGCTATGGCTTCCCTCTTGGCCGCCGGGATCCTGTAGGGACGCTGCTTTACGATGGTCCCCGCAGGCGTGTCAATCCTGTGTTCGGCCAAGCTAGTTTTTCCGGGAAGGTCGGAGAATATATCTGCGTGTTTCTTCAGTACTAGCCGGAGTCCCTCCTGCTCGTCTTTCAACAACTCCTCGTTGACAACCAAATCATCAATAGTGGTTGAAGATACCGTTTTGGGGGTTGTCACCAGGTGGGCTGCCACTGGTGTTGTCCCTAGCCATTTTTTCAGCAGATTAATGTGGAAAATCTGGGACTTCTTTGCTGTGAGGCGCAGTCGATAGGTCGTCTTGCCTATCTTATCGATTACTTCATAGGGGCCCTGCCATTCGGTGTGGAACTTTTTGGCCGTCGACGGCAGTAGTACCAAGGCCCATTCTCCGACGTTCAGGGTTCTCCATTTTTTTCCTCTGTTATAGTGTGACTGTTGTTGTTTCTGACTTTCTGCCAAGTGGGTGAAAGCGAGTTCCCTGATTTTCCCCAGTTTGTTTCTTAAGTCTGTGCTGTATTCGAGCAGAGCTCTGGTCTCTCCTCCCCGTTCTGTTTCCCACATCTCCTTTGTCATATCCAGCAGGCTCCTGGGTTGTCTCCCATAGAGCATCTCGAATGACGAACACCCAAGACTACTTTGTCTCTGGCCCCTGATCACATATAGGGCAAGGGGTAACAAGGAATCCCAGTCGGTGTGATTCACCTCAACCATTTTCTTTATGACTGTCTTTAAGGTCCGGTTATACCTTTCTACCAACCCGTCTGTTTGCGGGTGGTACACGGAAGTCTTAATCTGGTGCAATCCCAACAGCTGGCACACTTCCTGCATGACTTTGGACATGAACGGGGTCCCTTGGTCCGTGAGGATCTCTTTAGGGAACCCCACTCGAGAAAATAGTTCAAGGAATTTGTCGGCTATGTTTCTGGAGGTGGGGGTTTTTAGGGGAAACGCCTCGGGGAACCTGGTGGCGTAGTCCACAATTACGAAAGCGTACCTGTAGCCTTTTTTTGTGGTTGTTAAGGGTCCTATCAGGTCCATACCCACCCTCTCAAAGGGGGTTCCGATGACCGGAAGGGGTTGCAACGGTACAGCCTGCGGTCGCTGGGTATTCGCCTTTTGGCACAGATCACAGGACTGGCAGTGTTTTTTTATATCGCTATAGATGCCAGGCCAGTAGAAGTTCCGGAGTACATTTTGGGTCGTTTTCTCGCTCCCTATATGTCCAGCCAACAGGTGTGTATGCGCATAGTACATTATCTGCTCCCGAAAACAGGCGGGCACCAACAGTTGTGTTGGCTCGTCTCGAGAGGCCTGTCGGTACAGTAGATCATCCTTGATCAGAAAACGGGGGTAAGAGGGGGAAGGGTTGGTTAGTCCGACATGAGCTTGTTCCCAAGCGTTGAGGAGGGTGTCGTCGTTAGCTTGGGCGAAGCGAAACGACCTATCCCCTTCCCAGGGACCTGTTGACAAGAGGTTCGTCACCCCTTCCTCCTTGCCGCTGTCCTGGCGTAAACGGGCTCTGAACAGGTTCAGGAAGTTGGGGTTGTCGGTACCCAGGATCAGTGTTTCCGGCAGGGCGTCCATCACTCCCACTTTTACGTACATCGTTTCCATACCCTCCAACCCAATGGGGAGGCGTGCTATCGGGTATTCCTTTACATCCCCGTGTACGCATTTTATGAACACACTGGTCTCAGGGAGAAGTTGATGGGGAGTCACATAAGCCCCTTGTATGACAGACTGCTTACACCCGGAATCAAGGAGGGCCCTGACCACCACCCCATTGACCGCAACACTCACGTGAAAGGAGCCGCCCAATTCCGCTGAATAAAGCACCGCCTTGGGTAGATAGTTGACGTCCATCGGTTCTTCCTGGTTCCGTTTATGGGGGCATAGGCGAGCAATGTGGCCCCACTGTCCACAGTCGAAGCACTGCGGACCTCGAAATGGTGTAGGTTCTGCAGCCGATGTTCGCGGAGGGGGAGGGAGCGGTCCCGGCGGAGCCCTTATTCGGCGTTCGGGTTTGGTCGGTCCCTTTGCTGGTCTGTCTGGTTCCACGTTGTGAAGACGAGGTTGGGCTCTGGCATAGGTGGATGCCATCTCCATGGCCTGGGCAGTAGACAAGTTGGAATGTTGGCGTAGCCACCGCTGGGTGCCATAGGGAAGGGCTTCCAGGTATTGCTCCAGGTATATTTTATCCATTATTTGTTCTTTGGAGCTCACGGTTGGGGTCAGCCATTTATCTGCGGCGGTTTTTAGCCTGAAGAATAATGTTTTGGGGTTGTCGCCTGCTTGTCCCCTCTCCTTCCGGAACCGCACCCTATATGCTTCCGAGTCCAAGCCTAGGTGATCTAATATTATCGTCTTGATCTGGGCATATGGAGTGGTGCCTCCACTGTTGGCAACCTGGTAGGCTGCCTGTGCCTCTCCGGTCAATAACGGGGCTAAGAAAAAGGGCCACTTGTCCAAAGGCCATCCACAGGCCAGAGCCACCCTTTCAAAGTTCGTTAGGAAGGCGTCTGGGTCTTCCCCACTTACGTATTTCTGTAGGGATATGCCTGCGGGTGTAGGGGTGGTCCGGATCTCACGAGCGGGGAGACTGGCTGGGTCGCCTGTACCCCTCAGTCCTTCCAGTTTCTGTACCACGGTGCTCCGAAACGTGTCTCTGTCCATTTGGGCGGCGGCGAGTTGCTGCTCAACCGCCCACGCCAATTGTTCTTGGCCCTTCACGAGGGCCTGCAGGATCGCGTCCATCGTTGTGTCCTCGATGTCTACTTCTGGCTGAGTGCCCGCATTCTCCACCACTTGTGGGGTTTCAGGGGGGGGCTCGAACAGATTCACGCACACGGGTTGTCGGGGTAGAGCAGGTTTTTTTATTTGATAAAGTCTGCGTTTTTGTACAGGCACCCGGTAAAAGGGTAGGGGTTGTTCTGCCTCCTCCGTCGTGGTTCTTCCCCCTCCGGAGCGTCGATCCCAATGCCTCCTGGGAGTTGTAGGCCTTTTTCCCGCCGTCTCGTTGTCCTCGACGTGCCGGTATGGGAAAAAAGAAAAGAAAACCCGTCTCAGTACAAGAGTTCGGTGATATACTTCGTGTCGGGAAAGGGGGTGAGGGGAACACACGTGCCCGCTAATACCCCTGCTCAGTGACGTGATCCCTTGTGCTCATCAAACAACAACAAGGGTGTGTAGAGGAGGTTTCGTGCATTAAGGGGGCTTCCCTCGCCTGATGCCTGCCCACCCTGTGAACTTGGACCGTACCTGGTCGAGCCACACTTCCGTGTTAGTGTGGCTGGGCGATGCGCGTTCCACAGAGCCTCCTTGCTTCTTGCGGTAGCCGCCCTCAGCGTTGTCCACCGGTCCGGTCGTCGCCTTCTCCCCTGGAGTCTCGTCGTAGCTCCGGTCCGCCTCTGCTTCTCTCCCCGTCTTCCTCCGAGGTCGCGCTGGTATTCCCTCGAAGGTCCTCCGGTGTTCCTCTGCTTCCTCCGCTTCCGTGCTACTCTCTCCGTCCTCCTCTTCCTCGCTTCTCAGTCTTTCCTCCGTCCTCCGTTCGTCCTCCTCCTCCGTCCACACCGCTCCGCTGTCTCTCCACTCACGCCACCAGTCTCCTGCTCCGCCTCCGGGTGTCTCGCACACCTGGCTTGATTCAGGGATGGGTTTTACCTCTTCGGGGAGGGCGTGCCGCCATTCCGGATCCGCCCCCTTAAAGGTGTAAGCCCGTCGATTCTCCGCCTCGGACCGTCGTCGTACTTCTTCAGGTGTACTCCATGCCTCTGTATGCTGGACGAAAAGGGCAGAAACATTAATAGGCATACCAGGGGGCCCCTCATCCGGGTCCCCCACGTCACAGAGATAAACCTTCTTTTGGACTTTTTGGAGACAATTGAGAGACGTATATTGTGCTCCTCTCAATGCTGTTGTTACCACCTGTCTAATTCCAACAAAATATTATGCATTTACAACTGCATTCAAAAGATACAAATCATTTCTCACAAATGTAATTATAGCTTCACTGGGTGCCACTGTGGTGGTGACTTGGCAGACACTGCACCGATAGAGGTGTGAGGGAAGTGGGGTACATCTCAACCTTCACAATTCCTTCATGGCTTGATGGACTTATACTGGTAAACCAGCCTACAGTGTAATATGAAAAGCGAGCCACCCTTTCTTCTTTTCTCTCTCTTTCTCAGTCTGACACTTGCATTCTTGATCCCTCCCTATTCAGACTCATCTCTTTCATCTCTCAAAGTCTCAATTCTCTGTCCTCATCCCGTCTCTTACACCTTTTCTCTCTACCATTATACGTCTCACTGTCTCTCTCACTCACACACAATTGCTTGCTGCATTTCTCTTAAAACGCTTCTTTCTCTGCCCTCGCTGTTTCCTCTTTCTAACTCTAATTTTCATTTCTCTGTTTCTTATTTCTTCCAGTCTTCCCCTCTCCTAATTCATCGCCTTTCATAATCTTACTTTCTCTTTACATTTTTGTACCTTTCCTTTTTCTCTCACTGACTGTACTTATTTGTCACTGACGCACAAGATATATCTGTCTCTAGCGGTTATGGACATTAATATAGCTGCAGAGAAGGTAAACGAGAGTACCCACGTAAGTTCTTTAAGTTTAAGGTATGGGGATTCTGGATGAAAGGCTAAACCCTGGACCTGGTAGATGACGAGACTTCGACCTAGCATATAAAGGACTCATGTTTATTCCTAGGTGCCATTTCTATTCCTATATTATGCTGTGGTGAAGCTGGCCTGTGAAATGTTGCTTCATGATAAGTCTGTTTATGCTGAATATGTGCTGCTGCTCTCCCCATGTGGTTGCATCATTGTTGTGGGGTCGAGTTTGCACTCCTTTTTGTTTGCATGTAAAAAACAAAATAAAAATACTTTAGGTTTAACTCTTTTTATTTGAAATCTGCACCTGGAAGGCAAGTCATTCAGCGTAGACAGTTCAACATCATCAGCAATAATATACATGAGAAGGGTAAGGATAGGGCATGAGGAAATCATTATAACAGTCCAGTACCCATCAGATCTGTTGCTGCGTTGATCTACAAGGAGGAGTGCATCGTGCCTGCCCCCCCCA
The DNA here is from genome assembly GCF_964261635.1 of Lissotriton helveticus. Classification (NCBI taxonomy): domain Eukaryota; kingdom Metazoa; phylum Chordata; class Amphibia; order Caudata; family Salamandridae; genus Lissotriton; species Lissotriton helveticus. The sequence goes on from NC_136067.1 coordinate 1,238,041,538, forward strand.
ACTTCCCCAGCCTCCCTCCCCGCACCTCCCCGTCCAGTGCTCGAGTCGTTCTCCTCCTGTTTCGCCTCGTCAGGCCTCAGTTCGGAGTCTCCCCTTTTCCCCAGTGTTAGGCCTCGCCCTCTGGTCCCGTGAGTCGTAACAAGCGGAGATACCGTGGGCATGTAAGTTCTCTAAATTCGGTGACCAGTAAAGTGCGAAATGGTTGCCATAGCTCGTCAAATTGATCTTTTTCTCCGGCTAGTGTAAGGGACATCTTCTCCATCCCCAACACCCCCCATAGTCGATGAAGCCAACCTGTAGTGGAGGGGATTGTAGCAGTGCGCCAGTGTGTCAAGATGTTTTGGATCGCTGAGCCTAGGGCGATAGCCATTTGGCGTCCTCTTCGTGAGCGTAGGGGGTATGTTAATGGGTTAGGGAGCCCAAGTATGATGTAGGCAGGAAAGCGGGGCAGCTCGGTGTGGAAATGTGTATCTACGTCGTCAATCACTTGCGTCCAGTATGGTTGTATCAGGGGGCATTCCCACAAGATGTGCAGTAATGTGCCCAAGTGACCACAACCCCTCCAGCAATTCTTGTCTTTGCTGTTGTCCATTTCACTTACACGTTCTGGCGTGTAGTACCAGTATGTGGTCACCTTAGTCAGGGTTTCAGTAAGTCCTGAGTGGTATGCTGAGTGTCGTGCTCTGTAGGATATTTGGCTCCATTCTTTGTGGCTCAGGGTCCTACCTAGTTCCCTCTCCCAACATTCCCTTCCTGGATTGTAAAGATGGGTTGATTGTGGTTGGAGGAATTTGTAAAGGTCAGATATGAGTTTGGTGTCTGAAGTGCGAGTCAGTAGCCATCTCTCGTATGGCCGGAAGTGTCGATCGGCTGTCTCCCTCACCTGTGGCTGTAGAGCCCAATGGCGAACCTGAAGGTATCGCATGCGTTCCGTTTCGGGGAAGTTGAATTCTTGTCGGAAGAGGGGGAAGGGGAGCACGCCATCTGGGCCATAGATGTGACAGAGACAGTGGCATCCCGCCGACCGCCAGTGGGTGTAAGCCCCTCTGGCCATACCCGGAGTGAAGTCTGGGTTGTCGACCAGGGGTGTAAGCGATGAGGGAAAGGTAGTGAGATCGTGTGTCACGTTAGTGGCATCCCACGCTTGCAGCGGGACCCGTGTGACGAATGATGCGTAGAGATTAACCGGCCGGGCTGCTTTGCTAAGAAATGGGATTTCCTGAAGTGGACGTCCCGCTATTGCTTGATCCTGGAATAACCAGGGTTTTTCGGACTCCCACCTGCTCCATTCAACCAAATAGCGTAGTTGCGCCGCCTGGAAATACTTGCGTAGGTCCGGTATTCCTAACCCCCCCTCCTCAGGGGCAAGCGTGGTCAAGGCCATTCGCATCCTCGGCTTCCGGCCCTGCCAAATAAAGCGGGCAAGATCAGCCTGCATTTGCCGGAGCCATCCCACAGGCGGCTGGAGTGGTAATGCCCGGAAGAGGTACAGGATTTGGGGTAGAATCGTCATTTTGACCGCCGCAATTCTGCCCACCCACGAGAGGGGAAGGCTTTTCCAGCGGCCCAGTTCTTCGCGCACTTTCTGTCGGAGCGTGGCGTAATTAACCGCTGTCATTGCAGGGAGCGTGGAGGTCAACTGGATCCCTAGATAGGGCACCGCATCTGACGCCCATTGAAGGGGAAGGGTGGTCTGCAAGTATTCCCTGGTGGTGGGTTTCAGGGAAAGGTCAAGGGCCAACGACTTATCTGCATTCATTTTGAAGCCGGCCACTGCCGCAAAGTCCTCCAATTCCGTCATGCTCGCGGGGAGGGCCGTCCGCGGGTTGTCCAGTGTGAGCAAGACATCGTCCGCGTATAGGCTAATGGTATGTGTGTAGCCACCGAATTTTATCCCTGTCACCATGTTATTTTGACGTATCCTCTGGGCTAGTGGCTCCATATAAAGGGCAAAGAGCAGAGGCGATAGTGGGCAGCCCTGCCTCGTGCCTCTCTCAATGGGGAAGCTCCGGGAGCTGTGGCCATTCACTCGAACCACTGCTGTAGGAAATTTATAACAATTAAAGATGAAGGTGCAGAATTTCTCACCAATGCCAATTTTTTTCAGGACCAACTATAGGTATGGCCAGTGAACTCGGTCGAATGCCTTTTCGGCGTCAACTGCCAGTAGCATACGTTCTCCTGGAGTTCGGGAGGTCTTTTCTATAAGGTGAGTAACTCTCTTGGTGTGGTCAACCGTTTGGCGGTCCAGAATGAATCCCGCCTGGTCTGGGTCTATGAGGCCTGGCAGATGGGGGCCCAGTCGGGCCGCCAAGATGCTTGTGTATAATTTGAGGTCGACGTTGAGTAACGAGATGGGCCGATACGAGCTGCATTTAGTTAGATAGTGCAGAAGGTCCTATAGAAAAGGCCTGTAAAGCCGTCAGGCCCCGGGGCCTTTCCCGGTTTAAGTTTAGCTATGGCCGAAATCACTTCCTCTATGCGTATGTCTCTATCGAGATATTCCGCCTGTGAGGGCGCCAAGGAGGGGAGCGTAATCGTGTCTAGATACTCGGCCGCCGCCTGGCCGTAGAGACGGTCACCGGCATAGAGAGAGGTGTAGAAATCTCGAAACGTTTCCGCAATCTCTGCATCTTCCGTAATTGTAGCTCCATCAGAGCAGGAAAGTTCTTTCACCGTCTGCTGATGACGCAAGATTCGAAGCCTGCTTGCCAGCAGCCTGCCGCACCTGTTCCCTCCCATGTAATATGCATGTCGCAGCCGTAAGGCTGCGTATTCTGCCCGATCCGTGTCTAGTGCGGACAGGAGATGTCTGGCCGCCTTAAGTTGTTTCCAAATTCGGGGGGCCCCTGTCCGCAGTTGGATGCGTTCTAACTCCCGCACCTTCTGGGTACGTTCGTCTCTTTTGTGCTGCCTATCTTTATTTTCTGCTGCGGAGAGAGCTATAAATTCTCCCCGAAGCACAGTTTTCATGGCCGCCCACTGAGTCGCCTGCGTCGTGTCTCCGTTAGCATTGTGTAGCTGGTAATCGTGGATTGCGTCCTGGATGCGTTTCACTACTTCTTTCCTATGTAGTAAAGTGTCCCGAAGGCGCCATACCCTGAGGGGATTTGTGGTAGGTGGTAACGTAAGAGTGGTGGCAACCGGCGCGTGGTCTGAGAGTGAAAGCACCCCATCTCTGTCGAGGTGGCCAGTGTGCAGACCGGGCCAGAGGCCAAGAGGTGATCTAGTCTTGCGTAGGTCTTATGTGCGTTAGAGTAATAAGAATATTCTCTGTCATTTGGGTGTGTGCGGCGCCAAAGGTCATGAATATCCAGCTCAGTTAGTTGGTCTGTGCAGTTGGCGGAGAATGTCCCGGCCTGGGGAGAACGCTGCGCTGACCTATCTAAAACTGTGTCAAACACCATATTGAAGTCCCCTCCCAGTATGATGTGTCTGTCTGGTGTGACGGTAATGTCAGTGAGGGCTGAATGCAGGAAGCGCTCTTGGCCGTCGTTGGGACTATAAATGGACCCGATTGTGAACAACAGGCCTCCCAGAGCAAAGCGGTATGCTAACAGCCTCCCTTTTTGTTCTGCACATTTGTGTAAGACCTTACCTTTAAACGCCTGTGCTACTAAAATCGCCACTCCACCGGTCTTATTGGGGCCAGAGGAAAAGAGCTGAGTGGGGAATTTTCTGGACCGTAGTCGATGGCAGTCACGTGCCATCAAATGTGTTTCTTGCAGAAGACAGATGTCTGCCTGGGTGTTCTCTAGCAGGGACAAAATGGCACGCCGCTTGACAGGACTGTTGAGACCCCGAACATTCAGGGTTAAAATTTTAAGGGTTGTAGGCGGCATGGTGTCTGTGAGACATGAACTGGCTGGCTTGCGCGCCTGACGGGGTGTGGGACACCGGGATCGGGCCAAGACCTTCGTGAATAGAACTGAGCACTGGACAACCCACCCACTCCTCTCCCTGAGCCCACCCATCCCCCCCACCCAGCCACTCCCCCACAACTACTCCAACCCCAACCGAGTCCCTCCCAACGCCCATGTCCTCCCCCCCAACCTCCCCAATACAACCCCTAAAAGAAATACTACTCATAATCTCGGGCCTACTGGTGCATAGCACAGGTCCGTAGAAAGTCACTGTGGAGGGTAACGTGGCAGCGGCCGAATCAGCGGCTCCCCGGCCCTTCCCCCCAGGCAAGGCTATAGTGTGAAAGCATACCCCTGGGTAATAGTGCTGCTGTGTTATCTGCTACTTCTTGTACTGCCGCCTCCCGTTCCTGAGCGACTGTGGTAGGGTCAGGTTTCGGGAGGGACCTCGGGGATCGCCTCCGCCGTACTGTCTGCCAACCATCACCAGGTCGCCGCAAGGGCCCATCTTGCGATCTGCTTGGGGATGCCTCTCTAGATCCTGCTTCCTGCGGCATGTCAATGTCTAGTAATGCACAAGTGTCGCGGAGTGACTTGAGCTGGTGTAGTGATCCTTTCCATCGAAAGATGAGACGAAACGGGTGACCCCAGGAGTATGGTATTCCATTGTCTCTCAGAAAGTTTGTTGCTATTAGATCGCCCCGGAAGTGGATTGGTTGTTTCGATCGGGCCTCTCTCAAGTTACGCTCCTTCAGGGAGAAGTCCGGGAGGAAGGCCAGTATGTCCGAGGGGGGGGGGGGCGGTGCTCTTCATGCCATACCAACTCTATGTGCGCGGTCAATACGTATGTCAAACTCCTCGGATTCTCCCAAGATCTCCCGGAATAGTTCCTGCAGGTATTCGACTATACTGTTCCCCTCGGATTTCAACGGGACTCCGCTATGTTGTTCCGCCGAGAGCGGTTCTCAAGGTCCTCCGAGTGTGCCTGCAGGTCCACTTGCTGGTCTTGAAGACGGAGGATCTCCTGTTGCAGCCGCACTACCTCCATGCTGCGGTATTGGTCTGCTTCTTCCACCGACGCCACACGTTCACCCAGGCCGTCTAGATCTCGACGCAGCTCCCGTTGTTCCCCCGCCAGTTCCTGTTTCAGGGCCTGGAAGTCGTCCCTTAGGGTGTTAAAGAGAGAGGCCAAGAAGGCTTTGGTGATGGGAGCGTTTTCGTTATCCTGTCCTTGGGGGCGGGCTGGTGTCTTCGGGGACGTCGTCGCCTGGGTTTTCTCCCCTTTTGGTGCGCCCTTGTGGAGTAGATCCACGATATTACGGGATCCCTTGCGACCTGCGTGCGCCATGTCGCCGGTGTATGGAGTCTTGCGTGGTCTGCAAGGAGGGCGCAGGTGGCACTATAGCGATGTCGGGAATGGCACCCACTAGGCCCGTTGGTCTGTCGCGTAGTCTCGGGGGCCCGTCGTGCCCAGTCACTGGGATCGGCACGTATTCCTGTCCGGCCGGGATGCCTGGGGCCGTCTCGTGGCGAGCCGGATCCGTGGAGTACCAGCAGGTAGAGGGCAAGCGCAACGCTGAGGGGGGGGGGGCGAGTGAGGCACGTTAATATGGCTCGGCGACCAAGTACGCTTTATTTCCAGGTTGGTGTCCTCGTCGGGCAGTCCGCCTAGTGTGGAAGCTTTGGGCTGGGGGTTGCCGGTCAGGGTCCGCTGTGTCTCTGCAGGCAGGGGCGGGGTATGGAGGGCCTTCTCCTGGGTCCGAGAACCCCGCGGTTGGTCCCCCGCAGTGGGCGCTGGTTCTGGAGGGTTGTCCGCGGGATCGGATCCTCACCTGGGGACCCTAGTGTGATCCGCGGCCGCGGGTTGTTTCTCCCAAAGGGCTGCCGGTATCTGCTCTGTAGCCACTCCAGGCTGAAAATGGCGCCTTGTCAACCGCCGTTGGTGCCCCCTCCGCAGTAGGCCCATCCCAGGGGTCGCAGGCTCCAGCCCTCCGCCGAGGGGCAAGCAGGTCGGGGGCCTCTCTGCTAGCCTCCGGGGAACGCCGCTAGCTGGTGGTGCGCAGGGCCGCCCGGGTCCCGGGGCGGTACAGGTCTTCCCCGCCCCTGTCCTCCAGACCGCGACCGTGGCCCTCACTGGATTGAGGCCCGGTCCGTCACCCCCGTCGCCTCTCGCCCCGCTCACCTCCACATGGGCTCAGTCTCTTGGTGGCAGAGGGGGTCTGCTGCTCTCCAAGCCGGGGATCTGATGCTTCCCCAAGGGGCCCACTAGCGCTCGGGCGAGGGAGCCGCTTTCCGGTTCCGATCTCCTCCCGGACTAGGCCCCAAGCCGGGGGCTCGAGTGGTCCAGCTGTCCGCCCAGCTGCAGACCGGCTCCTCCGCCGCCAGTCTCGTTTGGAGGTCAGCTACGCGGTCCCCGATTGTTCGTCTGTTGCATCGAGGGTGACGGGGGCTGCACGTGTCCCTCCGTCTTGGGTCACAGGGCTTTGGGTTCACTCCGGGCGGTGAGCGCCCGTGGCCGCCATTTTCCTGATGTTCGTCGGCGGGAGCCCTCGGTGAGTGCTTCTTGGCTCCGGGAGGCAGCGCGGTCCAGTATTTCACCGGAGAGGCACCGGGCCCAAGCGTTTCATCCCCGGCTGTGGAATCAATGTGTTTAGGGGGTAAATCACTCAATTAGGAAGGTGCTTTGGGGTTCAGGGCCGGAGAGCCTCGCAAAGCACGTCCGATCAGGCCGCCATCTTGGCCACGCCCCAAAAATACTTTAAAAGCTATTTCTGTCTCTACTACACAACAACGCATTCACATACTAAGCTGTCTTATTCAGATGCAGACCTGTGACCTGCAGTGTTCTACAGCACGCAGGTGCATTAACCACCAGAACTGTTTTGCACTGCACTTTAGATTACAATAATTTATTTCAAGAAGCTCACATTCATGTCTGCTCACTCACACGCAGACATTCTCTGACATACACAGTAAACAAAACACAAGACTACATAAATACGCTCAAATCAACATGCATACAAGCACTAATGCATACTGACCAACATGCATTTAAACACCCATATGCACACATTAACATACCTTCCAATACTCAAGCACATAAAACACTGGCATATACTCACGGACAGGCTTCTGGGGTACACAGCAAGCACCTACAAGTGCTGTGGTACAGACACATACAGATTTAATTATGAGGACCTTGGGGATCACCCCTGAAAAGTTTTCTCTTCTGCCCATAGTTCCAGTCTCTCTAGCTGGAGTTTCCCCAATAATTTGGTGATAGTCCAGTAGTGAGATAGGCTGGTAGCATTTTGGGTCGTTTCTAGAACCCTTCTTGAAGATAAGGGACGTTGATCAAGTGGGAGGTACATAGCCGGCTCCTGCCACGTTGCAGACCTTGGTTAAAAATAGGGCCTATAATTTGGGCTCCGCTCTATATACATCCATTGGGACCCCGTCAGGGCCCGTAGCCTTCCCCTTCGGGCTATTATTAATAGCCCTCACCTCCGTGTCTAAGGTGAATGTTATTACAGTGAGTTGATCGGCTGTCCAGAGGCAAAAGTCTCCGTCATCTGTACTGGACTGGGAGAAAATCGAGCCAAAATGGTCTATCCATTGGGTAGGGGTAATCACAGATTCCAAGTCAATGACTATTCCCTTGGTAAACAAATGGGCATATACGGTTCTCCAAAATAGAACAATCGCTTTAGTTTTAGCAGCCTGTAAAAGGTTTGCCCAAGCCTCTCCTTGGAGGGATTTCTTCCTATATTTTATGGTGTTATCATAATTAGCTCTAGCTGCCTGGACTGCCTTAGTTTCCCTAGGGTGTTCATTTAAGATTTTGATCATATTATTCCTGGCCTTTGTACGTTCGCTATCAAACCAGCCTTTCTTTTCCTTCCCACGAGATTTAGACCTTGTTGTCAGCGATTGGTTAATGGAGTTTGATATTATAATATGGGCATCCTGGGTCTCCCTGTGGTTAGTTTCTGATGCTAACTGTTGGACCCGGTCCTTTGGGCAGGTTTACCCCGTGACTTTTTGCTTTTTCCTAGCCTGTTTTTGGAACCTGGGTTATTGATTTTTAGGCCTCTGCGCACTTTTTCACTGTAGTACAGTGTAAAGTGCGTGTGCTCTCTGTGTATGGATGGTGAGCGCCCTGCCCTCCCATAGGAATGAATGGGGAATATGTATGCCCATGGTAGATTCCTGATGCATGGGGAGTGCAGGGTCGAGTTTGATATGTATGAACTCGTGAGAATGAATGCTGCAGAATGGTGTATGCGGCATGGCTGTATCTAGTCCAGAAGCGCCACTTTTAGAAGTTGGCATAATTGTGTAGTGAGTCTGCTAGCACGTGATTGGCTGATGGGCCTGGCCCAGGCATGCCTGGGCCTGTTGGTAGATGGACTGTCTGGAGGAGGGGGTCTGAGTCAAGCCGTAGATGAAAGGCCCCCCATCTGCTGTTAGGGGGGAGTGGAAAGAGCTCTGGTGGTGCCAGGCTGTGTCTGTCGGCCCACCCTGGATGACTCTCCCTCCCGATGGCCCCCTGTCACCTCTGACCTGAGGCTGACAGGAGAGGGAAACCAGATACTCCCAGAGCTTAGGGCTCGCCTACACAAGACTTCTAAAGACTTCAAAGCTTTTTCTGTGGATAAGAAGGGGCTCTGCCCCTTCCAAAATGTTCTTGTCTTGTTCTTGTTTGCTGGACTAGAATCTATCAGGGGTGGGCGCTGCCCAGCCCCTGGATGCCTAGACTCCTGGGGGACCCCTCTGCCTTGCTGGGCTGATGGGGGGACTTTACTTGCCCCCTTGGAACCTCTGGGACCGTGTTGCAGCATGGAGGAGCTGCATTTGCTTGCAGGAAGCGCTGTGCTTCCTCCTGAGCGCCTGGGAGCGCTCTGCCTGATTTCTAGAGCTGTAGGGCGCTTTATTTGGATTATAGCGCTGTGGGTCGTCATTTAGCGCTGGGAGCGCTTTATTTACATTGCGAGTGCCCACCTCGCTTATCTGTACTTGTATTTCGGCTGCCCGCGCCGATATCTTTAATGCCTGGCCGCCTGCCTGCCTGAATCGGGCCGCCGCGCTGCCCGCGGCGACCCGGAAGTACCTGGCCGGCCGGCCAATCCCAGCGCGGCCGGCCGGAAGTCCCGCCCCGCAGCCCGGGTGCCGAGGAATGGCGACCGCGAGCCCGGGGAAGGAAGGGAGAGAAGAGGACACATGGCGGCAGGTCGGCCGGGCTCCCGTGAGCTGAGGGAGCCCGGTGGCATCTGAGGAGGAGGCGCGCCGAGTGAGGAGAGGAGCGGCAGGCGGAGACTTGCGGCGGGGGCGCGAGGCACATTGTCGGTGCCTGCCCCCACCGCGAGCGAAGAGGAGCCCCCGCCGAGTACAGCCCGGTGAGTCAAGAGGGCTGGGGGGGGCTCCGTGATGTGGCTGGCGGTGCCGGTAGAGGCACCAGGGCAAGAGCGGTCCCGTGTGACAGTGGACTGCTCCGACGTGGCGAAGAGTAGTGCGGGAAGGGCGGCCACGGTTGGCAGCGGGTCGCCCCAACGTAGTTTAAAGCCCAGAGAGGCCCGGGGGCCATTATCGATTGAGAGGTTCCCGAGTCGGCCGCATTGTTGTTGGAGAGCAAGAGGGCTCGGGGCATATCGGGGCAGATTGTCGTTGCCCGTCCCCAGCGGGCCCAGTTGTGTTTAGAGCCACGGAGGCTCTACGGGGCCCCTAGTTATTTAGAGCCTGAGAGCTCCAACGTTTGGCTATTTACAGTAGCAGAGCCTGTGTGGCTCCAGCAGTGGCGCAGTTGGCGCCTAAGGGCCAGTGAGGGCCCTGGCGCAGTTTTGTTGTTTCTCAGCTGCCCAGCACTTTGTGGGCAGCTGCCACGTTTAGGCTTTTTGTACTTTGAGACTGGCGCTGCATGGCAGCGCACCCTGACTTTGGACTCAGGGCATCTTTGCCCCACAAGGCCAGTTGGCCTAGGGACTGCCACAGGTAGTGGCTTATGTAGTGTTGGCGCAATGCGATTTCTATGCTTTTAATAGTAATCAATCAATCAATCAGGTCATTTATAGAGCGCACTACTCACCCGTAGGGTCTCAAGGCGCTGGGTTGGGGGGGGGTGCCGTTACTGCTCGAACAGCCAGGTCTTGAGCTTCTTCCTGAAGGAGAGGTGGTCTTGGGTCAGGCGTATGTCGGTTGGGAGTGAGTTCCAGGTCTTGGCGGCCAGGTAGGAGAAGGACCTTCCTCCTGTTGTCGCTCTTCGGATGCGGGGGACGGCGGCGAGGGCGTGTAATTGCCTACTGTGTGTTTTTGCGCTATTGACTTATGTTATGGCACCTCTGAATGTTTATGCATTATGTGTCTTTCTTTCCAGGCGCTGCACCTCTGAATGTTTAGTCATCCTGTGTCTTCTTGCGCTGCACCCCTGAATGTATTTTACTGCATCATGTGCTTTATTCTTAACACCTCTGAATGCTTTAGGCCTCATGTGTTTCTCTTTATTACTCCTCTGAATGTGTTCATGCATCATGGGTAAGGTGTTCTGGTTTATACCCCTAAATGTGTTGATTCTTAGGTGGTTGTCTTTTCTACTCCTCTGAATGTAGGTTTATTGCATCATGAGTAATGTATTCTTCCTTAGACCCCTAAAGGCTGTGTGATACTTAGGTGGTTCTTCTTTCTTAGTACAGGTGGTCCTAGTAAGGTCCTGGTCCCCTGCGTGACAGTCTCCCAAGGAGTTTAGGGTTGCGTAGGTGGTACTTACCTGTTCCCAGTAGTTACTGGATGTGATCTATAACTGTTACCTTGTGTTACAGTGAAGTTTATATACTTTTATTCTAATTCCTGACAAGTATTTCTATATCTGCAAAGTGTTGATTCAGACAGTGGCCCATGTGGCCCTGTCTTGTAAATAATCCCTTGTGAAGATTGCCGTGCCAGTTGGCACAATGTACATGTGTAATTTCTATCTGATATGTTTTGACAATACAAACGTTATTTTAATATAACCTTGTGTGGAGTCTCTTTTGTGGTGTACCTAGTATGTTGTTGCTGTTGTGCGCTGACGCAAATGCTTTACACATCGCCTCCGAGTTTAGCCTAGACTGCCCGCGCCATGCTACCTAGAGGGCGAGCAGGGGTTATCTTGGCGTGTGACTTCCTTGCCCTGACTGGAATGGTGGTTTCTGCCTGGCTTTGGCATCAGCCTTAGCCTACCAGGAATAGCCGGTTTCCAACACTAACCCTATCAACATTTGGTCTAGGTTCATAACCACCAAATTTTTTAGGAAGTTTACGGTATTGACATCTGCCTATTTAACACCATTCTGACCTACAGGGGTGATATTAGCACTTTTCCCTGGGTCTGGGATCTTTGAGAAGTTAAAATTTAAATTTCAAATCACTGGGTTGGGGCATGGCCAAGATGGCGGATGAGTGAGACGTAGTTTCGTGTCTCTCTGTTCCCTCCACCGACCAGGCCTGTCCAGATCAACACCACACAGATTAAAATACCCCCGCTGACGTACCTCCCTGGGACAGCAGGTGGAATTCCGTGGTCCGTGCGGCTGCCGATAGACGATCCCTGAACGGGGCATGAGATGTGGTGGCACTATGACCATGGCTCCATGGCAGGCGGGAATGCGGCCGACGGACCTTGAAGACGGCATGAATCGCAGACTGAAGGGTTGGCACACTCAGAGAGAGGGACGAGGCGGAGTCGGTTGGTGACCGCACCACTGTGTTACCTTCAGGACCCCTTCTGCGCCCTGGGCCTCTCTCACTGGGCAAGAAGCCTCCATGCCCACGCCCGGACGGCTGTGTGGCCCTGTAAACAATGTGAGAGGGCCCTTCCTGTTGTTGGCTGCCGAGATTGGACATGAGAACTGGTAGTGAGGGATCGAGGGGCCGACTTTCATCGAGCACTAGTGCGGCCATAGAGAGACGGCATGCGAGACAATGCTAGATTGCGGCTCAGCACCCTTCCTGCCTGGAGACGACCTGGTTAGGCCTCCTACCTAAATGAGACGGGCCCCACCCTGGTTTCTTGGACTGCTTTTCTTGAGCTCCCTTTGAGCCCCTAAGGTGAGTGCTTCAGTCGTGGTAAGGCATGGGCTGCCTACATTCGGTGGCCTGAGCCTGGGAGCGAGAAGTGGCGGCCTACAGGATCCAAGGGCCTTGCAACGTGGGAGTTAGAGAGTGGCCCGCCTGGTCCCTTAAACGCTTCCTGCGATATTCCTGCCCCATTAAGATCTGAAGGTGGTGACAGGCCCAAGGGGGTACTGTGGACTTCTCATGGGCTCCAGAGGGTGTGTGGGGGAACTTTGCAGCTTGACTCACTGGCTTGTTGCTGGGGGAACCCATGCCTCCCTGATAGACTCGGCCACAGGACTTTCACTTGGATTGACTCTTGCCCCTGGGGTACCCCTTAATATCACTCGATCCCTTACATTATGCTGCTGAGGCCTGAGCCTACATTGGGGCCTCGTAAATAGCTACTTTTCTCAGCGTTTTATTTATATCGCCTCTGTGTCTTAGATTGGACTGGGAGTGTACATAGCGTCTGCAGGTGCTTTGCTTTAGAGTGTTGGGATTGCTCCCTCCCTCTGATGGGAAGAACGTACTGTGGCTGCTGCAAGGCCAGGTAACCTTGAAGCTGCATTCTCAAGTACAACATCATCATATTCTCAGCTTTTGTCCCCAGCTGTATCCCTGGGCGAGGAGGGTACTCTCGTATAAACGATGGCCTTAACCACTCCTCGAACTCTCAATAGCTGTGAACCCCTTAGAAATGCCATGGCCACCGGATGGGGGAATAAAAAGACTGCCCACTAAATGACATGCTTGTCAAGCCCGGAGGCCATCAAAATCCTGAGCATCCTCTGCCAAAAAGCATGAACTCTGTGTTGGAGGGCGAGGAGATTTATGTCATACATTTTTTTATTTTACGGATTTTATATAGCGCCAACTTGACCCGGAGGTATCGAGTATCAGAACACTTTACATAGCACCAGTTGCGTTAATGAGGACACAAAGATGGATGACTCAGTCACTCGACTCTTCCTGCAGGCTCTCTTTGCCTCTCTTAGAGAAAATTTACAGCTGCTGCAATAAGACCTCTCAGCTGAGCTTCAGGAGATGTGTCAGACCTGGGGGACAAAGTGTCTTCCCTGGAGGACCACAAGTCTAGCCAGGAAGAAGAGCTTGAACAATTGCAACAGGGATTTCTCCGCCTCTGAGACCAAAACGTAGACCTGCAGACACATACTGAATAGATCCAGGTGCAACAATATATGTATTAGAGGAATCTCGTCTGGCGCGGAGGAATCTGACATCAACCTGTTTGTTGTGGAGCTCTTTTGCTCAATCCTGCAAACCTCTCTAGAGACAGACATCAAACTGGACAGTGTAAACAGAACGCGCCCCAAGAGATCAGACTCTATCCCGCCAGCAGACATGCTGGTGTGCATTGACAATTACACCTTGAAAGAGCGCATACTTCGGGCAGCGAAAGACCAACATTCAATACAATACAGGGGTCACCGTCCAACTCTTTATCAGGATTTAGCAGCCTCTACCCTCCAAAATCGCAGGCCTTTTCGCACAGTAATACTCCTCTCCACATCAAGGCGCCCCTACACCTGGGGCCATCCCTTCTGGTTGGTCTTTCATCTGCAGGGCAGACTTCACCAGCTCTGCTCCCTGGAGGAGGCCTGTAGACTCCTGGTATAAAGGAGCCCCCGACGGATGACTCTGGATGATGCCGGCCAACGGGAGCCAGACAACGACAGAGGTGACGGAGTACGGGAGCCTCGGTTGAGGCGCTTTCTCCGGACTCAGAGACAATGGCAAAGGAGTGCCAGGCAGTCCTAGAATCCCTGTTCGGAGACTCTGCAGCACCGGAGGAGTCCTGATCTGAGCTGAGCTGTGGCCTTTTAGATGTCTTAGGTGGGCCGATCTGGGGGGAGGTGGGGGTGGGGGTGATCATATCCTTGGACCACTATACACTCCCTTCTTGTTTCCTATTTTACCTGGGAACGTACTTCATATTTCCACATGCACAATCCCTTGTTAATATTGATGTTTTGTCACTTTTTTTGTTATATTGGATTTGGGGGAACCGCAGATGTCGATCCTTAACCACTATACCTTTGGATCTACACACAGTATCTTAAACTTTTGAATGCACTTTTTGTCACGTCTCTGGGTTTTCACAATGAGGAGACATGATAGATCCCATGTTCATATCTCAATATGACCCACTTGATAGTCTATAGATCTATCTTTGTTAGTTTTGCGGCAGCTGTTTCTCTATCGCTGTTGAAGCTCGTTTTTCGATGGTAAAACAGGTAACGTCATTTTCTGCGTGACCTGAGGACAGAAAGTGATGGATCAGTTTTATGGTTGATTTCTTGCATCGGAAGGTGCTTCTGTGTTAATTGATGCTTAATCTAAACTTTCTTGTGGTCATGCCCACATACTTCAAACCACACTTGCACATAAGTATGTAGCCCACTTTGGTACTGTTGCAATTTGTTTGTTATCTGAGGACCCAAGGGGTGCGTAGCCCCAGGTCTGTGTCTTTGGTTGCTTTTGTAAGTGGTCAGATGTTCCATTGTCCGCTAGGGTGGTGACAAGTTACCTCTGGCAGGTTCCACATGCTGGAGTGTATGGAATGTTGGGTTAGCTCTATTTTCCTCACTACCAAATTGGAGACTTTTTTTAATAAGCTCTTGCAACCCATGAACTGTGTGCAACCAAGGACATCAGGCAAAGGGCAATTAAGTTGAAGATACAATGCAAGTCTGTGATGATCATTGTTATTTTTGGAAAATATATCTGACTGCATATTTGGTCTTTATAACATCTTTGAAATCTCCATATCGTTCATTTGCAGATGGAAAATTTGGAGCATACATGCAGGTGCACATCCAAAACGATGGTCCTGTCACTATAGAACTGGAACCACCTGCCTACACTACTGACCCCAAGCATGTAAGTTACAAAAGGGTTTTGATTCAAGGCCAAAATGCAAAGTAGACCATCATTCTTAAGCTATTCCACCTTATTGCTGCCTCCAGAATGTGGTGGACAAAACATTTGAGACAAAAGCATGGGCAAGATAAATATACATTCATCTACCCGGTAGAAAAAAAGATGTCTTTATTTAACATTTCTGCTGGGAACACTACCAGTGGCTTCAGTAATGAAAAGATGGTCACCATCCTCAGACGAGACGTCAGATTATTGCCTCTGCTCTTTGGAGGGTCGAGAGATACTATCTCAATTTCTCCTGCTATGCCACTTCACACTATGCCTCCGCAAGTAGTACCTGCGACCATTCTTGCTAAAGTTTAAGATCAGAACGTGAAAGGATGCAGAGGTTTTTTGTATGGGAACTGATGATAGAGTTATTATTTTGGCTGTCTATGCTGCAATGAAACAAAGAGCAAAAGCACACATAAACTTGAACGCAGATAGGCAAAGTCTGTAAGGCCGCTAAGCTGGGTGCTGGTTAGCTGGCCAGATGGCCAGTTAACGTTCTTCATATTTAGAAGATATACTTTTACATAACAATGTGTAATTAAGTCCTACTTGATTAACATAGTACTCAAGCACTTATATATCACTCACCAGCTCGACTGGTAAGCAAAGTTTGTAATGTCATACAGATCTTATTGCTGGGTTCTGCAGGGATGCCCCTTTTTTGTTCACCTTGTATGTTAATAGGTTGGAATCTGTGCTTTTATCAGTTATGGCTGATTGTCCTATTATATGCAGACAATGCACTCCTGATGGCGCGGACCGCTCAGGGGTTGGACCGGTTTGCGGCTAAGTATGTTTCTTTTATGTGGCTCCTGGACTTGTCAGTTAACTTTTCGAAGTCCTACATAATGGTATTGGGCCCCAAATCAACAAGGAGTAAGACCTTTACGGCATCTAACATTACCCTGCGCAAACTTAAAGCCTTCCCCTTCGTGGTTGTTTTATTCAGTGTTAAGAATCGTTGGAACCCTCTGAATGAAGCAAAAAGAAAAGAGTCAGTTAAAACTATGGGGGCGGTTATTAGTTTTGCACATAGGCTTGGGTCTAGGGTACCAAGGATCTTCTTAATATCTATCAGGCCAAGTGTATTGCCCGAAGGTATGTCAGGACAGGTCAAGATTGTCACTCTTTTCCAGGAACATATTCCAATACAAGGTTTTCTCAAGAAGTTTTTATGAAGCTTTACTCTTTCCATAGCTCAGAGTCATGTACAGAAATAGAGGATCGATGATCCATAAATCAAAGGGCTAGAGTTACAGACAACACGTGTTTCGGCATGCCGACTGATACAGACAAGACGCCAATGACCGGACGTCCTCTAATCCAAATATCCTCCTTTCCGCAGCACCAACTCTAGGACTACATCTAGCCCATAATCCATTTTTATGCCCTGAGGGAGCCCCAGGTCGGACAGCCGCATTAAGGAGCGAAACACGTGTTGGCTCTAACTCTAGCCCTTTGATTTATGGATCTTTGATCCTCTATTTCTGTACATGACTCTGAGCTCTGGAAAGAGTCAAGTTTCATAAAAACTTCTTAAGAAAACCTTGTATTGGAATTTGTTCCTAGAAAAGAGTGACAATCTTGACCTTTCCTGACATACCTTCAACCATAGTTTGTATAATGGGGAAGGGGTCTCCCATTGTCAAGGACAAGTAAAATAGTACTAATTGGCTCTAATAACTATGGATTGCAAGGGATTGGAACCCAATACCCCCTGGTTCTTGATTGCCAAGTGTATTGCCCAGCTGCAGTATGGAAGTGAGGTTTGGGGGTATGTCGAATTGGACCAGATTCACATAATGGAGAATAATTTTTTGCTCAAGCTGATTCAGGTCCCCCACTCAACCCCAGACATTTTCTGTACATAAGGAATTGGGTCTTGATTATGTTTCCGATCTGAAAGCTCTAAGCCAGCTCATGTGCTGGATCAAGATTTGGTGCAGGTCGGAGCTGAAGTTAAGCCGTTTGATTCTTGAGGAGTACCTGGCATTGGACTGAGTATTGTGCATGTTAAGCCGGCCTTGTTTTCTATAGGTAGGCCAGACATCTTTACCAAACCCTTCTCCACTCTTCATACAGGAACTGGGGAGTGTCAAACGGTTGTTTTTGGTACGCTCCAGTTTGGAGAGAGAAGGTGTAGAACTCCAGAAGCATTCTGTTAGGGGGTGATATGCTTTTAAAAACCGTGCAGGGGATGGAATTTGTATTTGTGTTTGGTGCGCTCACAACATGATAGGTTCTTATTGACCAGGTTTAGGTTTAATCAATTGCATCACATGCTGGCTTCCGCATGTGGGTGGGTTCGGGCTGAGGAAAGGGCACCCTGTGGCTGTGACAGTCTGTCTTCGCAGGATATGCTCCATTTTATAATGTTTTGCCCTTACCTCTGCTGGCCAAGGAAGCATTTTTTTAATCCCCTCTCTGAAATCTTTGAATTTTATACAAGTTAGGGCTGCCCTGATGTATCTCCAGATGCTTCCCACTGACTGGTTGATTTTTACAGTTTTTTGTTTTTTACAAGCTGTTTGGGTGTCTAAGAGGTCGAGACCAGCTTAATTGTTTTATTTCTGATTATGAATACTTTTATGAATAATTTATTGTCTTTTTTATTCTGTATGAATTCGATATTATTGATTTTCGACTTCGATTCTTTTATGGGGATTTTGATTGCCAAATAAAGGTTTATTGAATTGAAATTGAGGTCTTATTGCTATAAGCAGGCACTTAGATGAGACAAAGGTCCTAGCATTAAGCAGGCTTGATTTTATAATACTTTCTTTTCTTCAGTGTATTTTTATGGAAAGGAGGACTGACACCCACTTGATGTCTTTGATCTGACACATTAATGAAAAAAAGAGTTAACATTTATAACACATGAAATTATAAACATTTCTTGCCATTGCTCCTGATAATTTTACCACTTTAGGGGCCCATTGAATCACTATAGAATGTAATTTACTGAGGTTACATAAAAAAATATATATATATATATTAAGCTATATATCATTATGTGAACCTATAGTATGATCAGTTACATTGGCCCAGTCAAGAGTAACTATTAACCAAAATGTTAGGTTGTAATTTAGATAAATTATATAAATTAAATCGTGTTAATGGATTATTGATTATATTGTAATTTTTTTCAAAGCAGGAACATTTTATGAAAGGAATGTGATTTGTATAATGTAATTATAATTGCTATAGCCAGTTTGGATTAAAACAATAAACTGATTTGATTTGAGTATACATAGGTGAGCATAGATTTACTTTACTTAACTTCACACGTGTACCTTTATGATATGTATATATTGATATATAAGATTTGTAAATCTATATTTACATTCATGAATTTCTTACCCTCAATATTACTGGCCTTGGTATTTTGATAGCACGACGTCTCTGCTCTTGATATTTCGACATGCAACCATTTGTAAGGGAGTTTAGCGTAACTGATTCCAAACGGACGCGGTAGTTATATTGGACTGATGGTTATCCTCTGACAACTTAATTGGCTGCCTCGTTCCTTCTGACTAATGCATTGCCCTACAGCTAAAGGGGATCATTTCCTCGTGCATCACTTTATCCATGTAAAACATGCACCTGGACTGGTTACAGTTGTTCGGGTTGTGTGATCCTGTTTCCTTGATATACGCCGTAGAGGGTAATGCTCTGATTAACCACTAGGTGGCAGTGAAGTGACATGAAAGCTGTTCGAATTGGGTCTTGTCCACTGTCCACATGAATTTATGCGGAGCCACAGTATGTGATGTTCATTGGGAGGCTCGGCAAATCAAAATTGGGGGAGGGGGGATGATAGAAGGATATTTGCTTCTTCTTTGAGTTTTACATTTTCTATATATTTTTATTGGACAGTCAAAAATAAAACAGCAATGATAAACGCGGGTGGTGGTGGTCCAACTAAATCAGGTGTATAGTCATACCTTCATGCAGCGGAGCTCTCAACTGTTCGACTGGCAGCTGGAATTCATTATGACGAAGATAGCTGTCGATCTGATGAGTAAATTAGCGGTTAATAGAAGTTGAAACGAACCCCTGTGTGAATCTGATGACCTCCTCTTGATATATCAATTCAATTCAATAGAGACTTTATTTCGGTTATATTTCAAACCATAAAAGTACACATATAAAATATATTGAACATTTCATTATTAAAAGTCATAATTACCAAAAAGACATGTTACACGTATTTCATTAGTGAGTAAGTAGACAAAATCAGCAGTAAAGTGCAATTAATACTGGGTTTACAACATGATATAAGATCTTTCAATAAAAAAGCTCATCCTCCTTCAGAGGTGTAGAATCACTGGTCCAGGCAATTTCTCAGTTTGACAGTTAATTTTAAAAATTCTATAACATGAAGAACACTGTCACTGTGCAGAAGATGTAAATACATAAGTGCTGATCTTATTTGATTAAAATTAAGTTTCTTTAAAAGAGCAACAAGGTAACGTCTGCGTGGGTATTCATAAAACCTACATAAAATATAAAATGCAGCATATCCTGTGGAGACTTCCCGTCTCAGCCACAGGGAGCAACAGTTTTATTAAAAATATCCGTCTTGGGTCTAATTAAAAGGTGATGAAAAATATTAAACCTGAACCTCGTCAACAGAAATTTTTCATGAGAAGTGAAAGTGCATGTTAAATACAGTTCCATGGTGTCACAGGTTTTTAACATAACATATTTCCTAATATTAGGTTTCTTAAGCTCCTCCGCTTCTCTTTGGGCCCTCCTGTCCATATGAAAAGCCCGCTTAATTGCTGCCACATCTCCCTTTACAATCCCACGCGGGTTTTCAAACAAATTCAAACATCCAAGCCTCAAAAAGCAAGATTTTAGGTATTTTAGCCAGGGCACGCACATTGAATTGTCCTGAGACACAAGGTCTTTCACAATCAGGTGGGTAAGTCGAATATCTTGGTTTAACCATAATTTTACCCAACATGTCAGTGGTCTTAGGGCAAATATATCAGATAGGTACTGGGTCCCCAGTTCTTCGTGTACCGCTAAATTCGGTGTACTGGCCGGAACACAGAGGTGACGTTTTAGAAAATTGTTTTCAGTAACCTGCAACTGTTCACCACTTACGTAGCCCCATAGCTCACTGCCATATACAGCAGTAGCTATCGATTTAGCATTGTAGAGTTTCATCATTGCAATATTTGGCTTCTTCCCCAATTTCGTGGCAAAATTAAAAATAGAGGCATTTACCCTTGTCATTTCCCCTTTCTTTCTGGCCACGTGAGGGCCCCAGCTGAGCTTAGTGTCAAATACGACACCAAGATATGAAAAAGTTTGAGTGATGGGGATCAGAACATCATCTAGTTTAAAAATAAAGTTCTTTTTCAGTTGTTGGCCAACATGCATTATATATGATTTAGAATTGTTGACCAGTAGGTCTCTGTTGGTCATAAAAATATTAAAAGCATTCAAAAGCGCCTGGAGACCCTTTTCCGTTCTAGAAATTAAAACCGCATCATCTGCGTATAAAAGTACAGGAATACCCCGCCTGCCAACTCTAGGGCAGTCTGATTGTACCTCCTGTAGAGCAGCATCTAAATCATTAATATAAAAATTAAAAAGAAATGGGGCCAGAATGCAACCTTGGCGCACTCCCTTTTTAATGTTAAAATTACCAGTGGTATCCCCATTTGTTGAGTACCTAACATTTGCACTGGTGTTACTGTGCAAGTCCACCAGAAAATCCACGAGCCCTATGTCCACACCTTTCTCCCGCATGATCTGCCACAGCCTTCCCCTGTTAACGCAATCGAAGGCTGATGACAGATCCATGAAGGCAAGGTGGATGGCTCCCTTCTGCACAACAGTATATTTACTCAATATAAGGAAAAGATTAAGGCACTGGGTTATGGTGGAACGGCCTCCACAGAAGCCGTATTGGGAGATGGACATAATATTGTTGTCAGACGTCCAACTTGATATTCGCTGCAATAGGATCCTCCCCATGATCTTAACCATTGAATCCATTAGTGAAATTGGACGATAACAAAGGGGGCTGCCCTTATCTCCTTTCTTAAACACAGGGACAATTGTTGATAAACCCCAGGACAAGGGACAGCCCACTATAGCACCTGCATTAAATACAGCTACCAGGATGGGTGCCCAAAACCCTGGATCAGATTTGTACAGATCCGGGGGGATTCCATCAGGTCCAGGGGGGCCTTCCTAGCTGTGAGTCCTTCTATGGCGTCCATTCCCTCACTTATGTCAAATTTAATTATGCCTCCCCTAACACAAGGTAATACATCAACTATTACAGGGTCCACTGAGTAATACAGATGTTTAAAATGAAGTTCCCACTCCTCCTTAGTTATGCAGCAGTCTAGTCCATCACCCGGGTCTTCTGCCAAAAACGGTCTTTTGACTAACGCCCAGAATTTAGTGCTACAATTTAAGGTGGAGGGGTCAAATATTTCATCTCAAGCCTCTTTTCTTAAAAACTCCTTAGGGGATGCAATAACAGACTTATATTCTTTCCGACACAGTTTTACACCCTCCTGATTTCTCGGAGTGACTGACAGAGCTAACCTGAGATTACGTGCAGCTTTGGTGCAATTATGGTTAAACAACCTGGGACCCCCTTTCACCAAGTTCTTTACGGGAGCCGTCATCAGTTCTGACACCTTCTCCGACAAGTTTTGATATGCAATAAGGACCTGCCTGGGATCTCCCCCCTCATGTGTACAGTTCTTAATATCCTCCGTACATTTATCCACAATATTTTTGTATAGAAGATCTGGGGTAACCATTGACCATTTAAGTCGCCGCCTCCCATCTGTTGTACACAGCCTACCTGAGCTACAATTCTGATTTCCCTTGTTAACCCAAGGTCCCTTCAG
Organism: Lissotriton helveticus; assembly: GCF_964261635.1. Taxonomy (NCBI): domain Eukaryota; kingdom Metazoa; phylum Chordata; class Amphibia; order Caudata; family Salamandridae; genus Lissotriton; species Lissotriton helveticus. The sequence continues at coordinate 1,238,063,325 of NC_136067.1, forward strand.
ATGAAATATTAGAGGGTTATGATCACTAAATTTACTATGCTCAATACTGAATGAATCCAGAAAAGTCTGCATCGTCAGTGAGACTAACATATGATCAATAAAAGTGCCCCTTCCATGCCCTTTAAAAGTAGGAATATCAAAGCATTTTAACGGGTCCCTGAGTGTCATAGCCAGTGAGAGGTCCAAGTTGTTCATTAGATCATTACAAAGTTCCCCATCCACTGTATGTTCCATGTGTAAGCCACCCAGGCGCTCACAACGCAAGTCTGTTAAGCATTTCTTCAATGGATCACCGCAGGGATGTACATTAAAATCTCCCATGATCATAAGAATATGACTAAAATCCTTCATAGATGTAGTGATAAAAGAATTCAATACAGATATTTGATTAAAGCCTGCTCTATCACTAGTCGCATTATAAAAATTCACCAAACCAGCCAGACAGTTTACTCCATTTAAAACTAAGCCCATCACCCCCGAATACTGTGATTCAATTATACACATTTTACAAGGGACTAAAATAGAAACAAAAATCACAAGTCCCCCCTTTGGTCTACCTCTTACTGATGGAATAGCTGGCACATAGAAGGCCTTATACCCTTCCAGGAAAAGATCACACTCTACCAGCCAAGTTTCTTGTAGGCAGATGACCTTAAATTGCTTGATATAGTTAACCCAGTTTTCATCAGCCATTTTGGCAGCCAAGCCCGCAATATTCCACGAAACAACAAAGCATCCAGATACTATATTCATTGAGTTCTCTACGGGTACAAGTTCACCTGAAGCCTCAGTGCCCTGAGCCACAGGTACCTCCCGTCAATCACACATCTCAAGTCCAGACAAAGCATCATACCTATTCTGAGTGTTGACATTAAATCCATGGTGGTAGCGTCCAGCGCTGGTAATCCTATTGTGGGTTTCAACCATATTTCCAGGCCCGCATGGACTAATAATGTTATATAGAAATTGCGTGTCCATGGCTGGTGTCTGAGGTTCAAACCCCCGCCTAGTTATCCTTTGTTGGGGGGGGGGGGGTTTGCACAAATGTGCGTAGAAGTACCCCAATGGGCGCACACAAATACTGTTCTCATTATATACTAATGAAGATGCTCTTAAGAGGACAGTTGCCACATGTTGGGGATTTTTAAAATTTACAACAATGCAATCCCCACTTCCCAGTTTTTTTGACGGACCTACCCAATTCACCCTCCTTACTGCCATTATCTGGTCTGAGTAGGAAATAGGAAAGCCACAGTTTTTGTTAAGCCACGCTACTGTCTTGTTCTTCAGTGAGGCATGCGATTCATCATATGATGAGGCAGGATGGGTACCACAAGGTGGAACATTAGTCAATACCGCTACAAACGGTGCACAGTCAGGTGGTAAGTTCAAGTATCGATTATTCCTGGGGGGCCTTGGAGCTGGACCGCTCCGTGGAGCTAAATTGGGTTGTGTCAACAAAGCAGGTGCTACTGGGACGACTGGTGTGCTTAGTACCTCCTTCACAGTAGTAGCTACTGCAACAGTAGTACAAGTGTTCTGATGGTCTTTAGCACTCGTCACCTCCTGCCCTTTTCCCCCAGCCTTAACCCTTCCACTGGTGGGTGCAGCCAGCTATGTAGACACCAGGCCGCCAAGCCTAGCCACTTCCGTGACCAGGGTGTCTATCTGGATAGTCAGTGGTTTAATCATCTCCTCTATTTTTGCTACAAATTTTACTTCTAGATTTTTGATAAGAGAAGCAAACTGTTCAGCATTTATGTTAAGACCACTTTAATTATTTCCAGTGAACACAAAGGGGTTTATGACAGGGCCATTAGATTCTTTCCCATCCAGATCCTTTCTTTTTGTGCTATCTTTCCCCCCCCCCCCCGTTTTTGCTGTGCTATCCTGCAGGTTCGCATCGGCCTTATAACAGGCGGAGCTTCTCCTGATTCCTCACTTGACAGGACGTGTTGGTCTAAGTGTACCTCAACACTCACCGTAGTGGGCGTCTGCGGATCTACTCTGACGACTCCACTCGTATTTGCCTCAGCCTCTGTGGTCACCCTTTGCGGAGACAACTCTGGCATATCCAGTATTGAAGTCCCCTTCCCTAGTGATGCACGTCTTTCGATATTAATCTGACTTACTTTCTTCACCATGTAGTTGTCAATGGTGCCGGGGCCTTTTGTAGGTTTATCATTTTTGGGTTTAGACATCTTAACTAAGTATAAAGCAATCTATAAGGTAGTATGAAGCCACTACTCACTCACATGAAATACACCAAAATAAAGAAATAAAGTCTCACGTGAATAGTACACAATAGAAGTCCGGATAAAAGGTGTAGGGTCCCTGGCCCAGCCCAGTCTCATCAGGCCTCTGAGGGCCACAGAGGGCCCGCCCTTTGCTCGGGCTTAGCCCCGGGCGTGACTCGCGGGGTGAGAGGCGTTCCTCTCTTTTCTGGCGCCTCCGGGCGCAAAGGTGGCGTCAGGGACGCGACTCAGCCGCCGGGGCACCTGGGAGGTGTAGTTTGTGACCCCCCGGTGGCTACAGGCGAAGTTGCGGCGTAGGAGAGACAGCCGTTCCCCTCACGGCGTTTCCCTGGCGCTGGTGGAGCTGGAAGCAGCAGCCGTTGCCCTCACGGCAGGTGAGCAAACAAATTAGGCGTCCCACAGAGCGCTCGGCGCTCCTCTCTTTTCTGGCGCCAGCGGGCGCAAAGGTGGCGTCAGGGACGCAACTCAGCCGCCGGGGCACCTGGGAGGTGTAGTTTGTGACCCCCCGGTGGCTGCAGGCGAAGTTGCGGTGTAGGAGAGACAGCCGTTCCCCTCACGGCGTTTCCCTGGCGCTCGTGGAGCTGGAAGCAGCAGCCGTTGCCCTCACGGCAGGTGAGCAAACAAATTAGGCGTCCCACAGAGCGCTAGGCGCTCCTCTCTTTTCTGGCGCCTCTGGGTGCAAGGTGGCGTCAGGGACGCGACTCAGCCGCCGGGGCACCTGGGAGGTGTAGTTTGTGACCCCCCGGTGGCTGTAGGCAAAGTTGTGGCGTAGGAGAGACAGCCGTTCCCCTCACGGCGTTTCCCTGGCGCTGGTGGAGCTGGAAGCAGCAGCCGTTGCCCTCACGGCAGGTGAGCAAACAAATTAGGCGTCCCACAGAGCGCTCAGCGCTCCTCTCTTTTCTGGCGCCACCGGGCGCAAAGGTGGCGTCAGGGACGCGACTCAGCCGCCGGGGCACCTGGGAGGTGTAGTTTGTGACCCCCCGGTGGCTGCAGGCGAAGTTGCGGCGTAGGAGAGACAGCCGTTCCCCTCACGGCGTTTCCCTGGCGCTCGTGGAGCTGGAAGCAGCAGCAGTTGCCATCACGGCAGGTGAGCAAACAAATTAGGCGTCCCACAGAGCGCTAGGCGCTCCTCTCTTTTCTGGCGCCTCCGGGCGCAAGGTGGCGTCAGGGACGCGACTCAGCCGCCGGGGCACCTGGGAGGTGTAGTTTGTGACCCCCCGGTGGCTGTAGGCAAAGTTGTGGCGTAGGAGAGACAGCCGTTCCCCTCACGGCGTTTCCCTGGCGCTGGTGGAGCTGGAAGCAGCAGCCGTTGCCCTCACGGCAGGTGAGCAAACAAATTAGGCGTCCCACAGAGCGCTCAGCGCTCCTCTCTTTTCTGGCGCCACCGGGCGCAAAGGTGGCGTCAGGGACGCGACTCAGCCGCCGGGGCACCTGGGAGGTGTAGTTTGTGACCCCGCGGTGGCTGCAGGCGAAGTTGCGGCGTAGAAGAGACAGCCGTTCCCCTCACGGCGTTTCCCTGGCGCTCGTGGAGCTGGAAGCAGCAGCCGTTGCCCTCACGGCAGGTGAGCAAACAAATTAGGCGTCTTGACATATCATTAATCACTGGCAGCCGGCAGGTGCACTATGAAAAGGGCATTGGTGGGTCTAGCAGGGCAGGGTAATAACACCGACGGCGGGGTGTAACGATACGATATTTCTATTGAGTCTGGATTCTGATGGCCTTGGTTTCTTATCAGTAGGGGTGCCTATTACATTGATTCGCGGCTAAACTTTTCTCGAAAAGAAACCCTTTACAAATGTGTTTCAGCTATAACCTCTCTTGCCACTCAGTGACAACAAAAACAAATAACTGTAAGCAGGCAGTCTCTTCTTTTTGAGAGGGGGAGTTTTATATAGCACGAACTAGACCCGAAGGTGTCAGAGCGCTTTACATGCGCAGTCGGGGTCAGAGATTTAATGTTTACCAGTATGGGGGCTTGAACCGCCCTCTTCTCCATTGGCTGGCCTCGTAAATGCTGGCCAGCCATTGGAGGAGAGGGGCGTCACTCCCTTTAAGCCCCGTCTTTTCCCGATTCGGGGGCGGTTTTTGTAGCTTCTTTCTTATTTTTTTTCTCTCCTCTTCCCATTGGCGGGAATTTTACCTTCCAGCCAATGGGAAGAGGAGAGAACGAAAACACGCCCCCCAATCCCAAAAATGGCGGTGGTTTCTCCGAAGCATTTCTGCATTTTGCCTCGGAGAAACGTGGTCGCAGTCACAGCTCATGTCTCTTGTGGCCATTTCGAGGCCACCTAAAGCAGTAGACTGTGCTCGGCTTTCCTAGGTGCGGACACAAACGTCTTTGCTTTCCCGCCCGACTTATCCACGTGGAGATCACAGTGAGTGGAGGTTGGATGTTTTACTCCCTTCCAAGGGAAAGGTAATGGAGTGAGTAGCAGACGCACCGAAGCAGGGCCGACCGAAGCAGGGCCTCAAGCTCACAGCCGCGGAAAGCGAAAGCACTCCTGGCAGCCGCCCTGCGAGAAACCCCCGACTCGCGCCCTGACAGAGAAGCAAGCGCAAGTCACCCTTGAGTTGGCCGCTTGTGCTGCTGTCTGTGGTGCCGTGGGGCTGCTGTCAGCTCTCCGGCCTCTGGGTGGAGCCCGCCCAGCCTCAGCTGCTGACGCGCCAGGAAACACTCGGAGCACACAGACACACACCGCCTCGGAGAGCGGCCCGGGATCCAGGAAGGGGGCAGGCAGAACTCCAAACACTGGAGCGCGAGCAGGTTGCAACCGGACGCACGGCCGGGTCGGCGTCTTGCTGGTAAGTAATGTAGACATATATCTTACTTCGATGGTATGCTGCGCTTCTAGAGGACAGGTTTGCATTTGAATGCGGCGTTACAGTGTTTTGTTTCCATGAGCAAGGTACGGGGTGGGGGTGCTCTGCTCTCACAACTTCAAAGCTGCACCACGCACAGCCCTGCTCACTTCCTTCACGACACATAGGTGTCTTGTTTCGCCATGGAGCAAGCTTTTTTTTGCCTTTTAAAGCTCAGTGCTACAGTTCATTTTATTGACTTTGAGATGTTTCTTGCAGTTCACATTTTTTTACGTTTAAAGAAGGTAGGAAGATTTTGTTTTGTAAACACAGCTTGTCCGACAAGTGGATGCTTGAGGAAATTCGACTACTTTAAAGATCAAGACGGGTGGCGGTTTGTCTCTCCTTCTCACCTAGCTGTTGCCGATCTCGGAGCTCGAGCCAGTCCTGCCCCCTCGTTGTGCTTGATTTACCGCCCGCCCCCCCTCGTTGTGCTTGGTTCCTGAAGTACCGGGTTATTTAGAACCCAGCGGTGCCAGGGGACACACCCAAAGACTTCGGATTCTCCTGTCTCAGACTACAGAAACACAGAAACTTCTTGGTGACGTCAAAGATCAGATTTATTGGCTGCAGCCAGTAACACGTATCATAGAAATACAACACGGTGTATGTTCTCAGGAGACTGCTCAACTTTACAAAGCTAGTCATCCCTTTTTATACCAAATATTATGCTTCAGGCGAACATTCCTTATTTTACAGTTGGCCATTCACATGTTTTCACGACAAAACCGCAGAATCATGATGACAAGCCCATTTTTCAGTTTGTCCAGCCCACAATCAATTTTTAGTCAAACCCAACATTCTTCATCAGACAGGTCGATCGAACCCACCATAAAAACGGGCACATCCCCATCGTAAATGGACCATAAAGAAAGGAGGAGAGACAGGTGTGAGCAAGATAAGACATAGCTGTGCGTAATAAAAGGTTTGATGGTGTCTTGTGTCTTGATCAGCAATCTTGATCAGCTACTGGGAAAGGAACTGGCTTAACAAGTTTGGCTTCAGGCAAGGGGATCGCTCGCTCAGGTCATTCTGAAGTCAGCTAAAGTGTACGTGTGCTTGGAGACTCGTTTGGCCACTGTCATCGGCCTATGTGAGGGCAACCACAAAATGGCTGCCGTACGCAAGATGGAACCCGAGGGTTCAGAACGGGAACTCTGATTTCACGGTGATCTCGTCACTCGAATATGACGAAAATACTTGTACACCTTACACTCGCCATTTTCGGTCTGATGCTACCAAAATCGTCATGGTACGATGACTTTTATGAAACTGGTTCAGAATTTCAGTAACTCAGACCCTCCTTTTGCCCTTACATAGGCAATAACCTAAACCTATGTTAGTCTGAGTCTAGGTCTATACTCATCAGGTCATCAAGATGTTGCTGTAGCATCATCCTATTACTTAGCACGTCTCTTGATACAGGTTTCCTTACACACGATGTGGCACAGAGGCCACATATAGCAGGAGCACACTGTACGCACAGACAGAACAGGAAAAGAATGGCTAGGATCATCCCAATGATCATCAGAATCTTCCATCCCCACGTGAATAACAGTCCCCAGAACCATCCCATCAACGACCAATCTCCTTTATCCACATGTATAGATTTGGAGATCTTATGCAGTCTTGAAATGGCCTGGTACACTGTCGGAGCATTATCTGGAATGAAGACACAGCAACTTGATTGGATCACTTTACATACCCCACCTCGATCTGCAAGTATGACGTCTAACGCAACTCTGTTCTGGAGTGTCATAAGATGATCCGACTGGAGCTCAGCAGTCAAGTTACTAAGGGCACTGGCAGTTTCAACTACGGTGGACTCGACCACCCTCGTCAATTGTCGTATGTTCCTGCTGTTAACCATAGGTCCCCAAAACGGCAGAAAACCCTTCAAGAAGTCATTCAATTCTTGTGGTGCAGTATCTTCCTTACTGAAGGCACCTCTAACTACCCTTGTCTTGTGGTAATCTGCCGCAGCTGTGTAGGTGGGAGGCAACAGGAACGAGACAAAACATGTGCCCGAGAAATCAGGGGGCAACCATGTGTATGCTCTGTCATAACAGATGAAATAGGTACCCCTAGCTGCTAGGAACGATGGGGAAGTCTGAGACGCAAAAACATACGTCTCAGTGCAGATACTCTTCCCTAACTGAGCTCTTCGATTCTTGCCATTACCTTGCAGACATAGATGACCCTGATGGGGTACAATCCAAATCGGAGAGGATCTTTTTGCTCGCTGATTCTCACTCAGACTCGCTCCATATCCAGTCACGTTCCATCCAATATACGCTAGTGTCTCATCTTTCGGGGTAGCCTCATAGGAACTAGCTCCCTTTATCATGTCGACTATTCCCTTGACTAGAGCACTATTCTTTGGGTTGTCTTTCACAGAACGTAGGGGGTGGACTTCGCGAGCATAGATGAACATCGTTCGGTATGCCTACGCAGAACCATTATAGCTGAATGGCAGGACTAGGTAAGGAATAACTTTATCAGTAGTATGAGGCATAAGACCACACACCCAACAGTTAGTTGTGTTCAATACTAATTGGTGTTGGTGCAGAAGCTGAACGAAGGAGTTATTAATAAACTCTAATCTTCTAACGGACTCATGTTCAGGTAGAGGGTGAAAAGAATGCGAGGAAACAGTAGACGGAGGTATGGGCTGTGTAGTGGGTGCAAACATCACTCGAAGAGAGAATAAAACATATCCCATTAAAAACATCATCACGCTAAGCAACATGAAAATGCATAATATCAGAAAACGTTTTCTAGTCATCACTGTACACAGTTTGGCTCTAAAATTAATCTCTTTGGCAGGTCTCTCCATCTCGAAAAACTCCATCCTCTAACCTTGCTGCTCGCGGAGGTAGGGTGTTCCGTGCTAAGGAATGCGTCTGTCAGTCCAGGGAACGCCCTAGGACCAACCAGAACCGTCGACCTTGTGCCTTCGGCTTGCACTCCAGAGACTTGACATCGCGACCCTACAGCTGAACCCGGATGGCGGTTCGAAAAACAAAAATCGGTCAAAACAGTTTCTCGGATGGGAGAGCTGAACCTTTTTCTCTAAAAAGTAAAAAGAATTTTATTTGTCCATGGTTCTTGGTCTCAAATTATAACGGCTTTTTCCAGATAACGTCTGGTCTTGGAATAGGAGTTCAGGCCCGGTAGTGTCCAATCGAACTGACGGTGGCACGGCTTCTTGCAAAAGGTCGTCGCTTTCACGCTCAGAACTTGTCCCAATTAAACGTGCATCGCTGAAAGGCAGAAAACGAGGCACAGTCTCAGTTTCAGAATCAGCAATACCCTCCTGGACCCACCGGTCGTACGGCAGAGGCAAAGGGACCCTCTTGCAGTGTACGCCGTGGATCCAGTTCTTTTTTCCTTGCACTCGTACTGCAGTTCTTGTGGACAAAAGCACCAAGTAGGGGCCGATCCAGCGGGGCTGATCGTTCTTTGTCCGCTGGAAGTTCTTGATTAATATCCACGATCCAGGATCGATTGCATGCCCTGGATTTCCAGAAGCCTGAGGCAGTGTATCATGAACCTGTTGGTGTAAGACACGCACTTTAGCCGTCAGATCATACAAGTAATCAAGCAGTACAGGGTGTTCAATCTCGCTGAATTTCGTCGGCCTCGGCACTCCCCATATGTTGGCCAGGCGACCAAACACAATCTCATAAGGACTAAGTCCTACTCGGGAATGTACAGTCATACTAGTTGACAAAAGTGCTAATGGCAAAGCATCAGGCCATTTAAGGCCAGCACTTGCTTGTATCTTGGCCAGTTTTAGTTTAAGAGTGCCATTATAGCACTCTACTAGTCCAGCTGATTGGGGGTGATTTGCAGCATGGAACCTCTGGCGGATTCCTAGCCCTTCACACACTCTCTTCATCACTTGACCCACAAATACACTCCCATTGTCACTCCAAACCATTCTCGGCAAACCAAACCTAGGGAAGAACTCTTTGAGAAGGGCTTTCGCTGTGGACAAGGCAGTATTATCTTTTAGGGGATATGCTTCTACCCATCTCGAAAAGGCACAAACAACAACGACTACGTATTTCAAGTTGTTGCACCTCTCCATGTGGATAAAATCTAGCTGCAAAACCTCGAACGGATACGTTGGAGGCGCAAAATGACCAGCTGGAGTTGGAGTTCCCTTACCAGGATTGTATCTCAGACAAACCATACAATTTTTAACCACATTCTCTGCACACTTGGGAATTCCAGCATTTTGCCATACTGGAGCCAACAACTTACAGATCCTTTTCACACTGATGTGAGCCATTCCATGCGCCATTGTAACCACTGCAAGCACGTACGCATCGGGTAACAACCATCGCTGATGCTCTGACAACTCAACCCAACAACCATTCGCATCCAATTTACCCGTACTCTCTCTCCACACACTCAATTCTTTCTCAGTAGCTTCAGCTTGGATAGACTTCACACTCTCTATCGTATCTACACACATTCCAACGTCACCAATCCATCTTGCAGGGCCCGCAACATACATTCGACTTATCACATCTCTTGCCGTTTCTTTCGCAACCTCATCAGCAAACGCATTACCGCGACCAACGTCGTCAGTAACTTTCTTATGTGCACTGCATTTCACAATCGCAACTTGCAACGGCAAAGTAAGTGACTCGAGGAGCTCATTTACCAACTGACCATGCTGAATCTTAGTTCCATGAGACGTGAGGAACCCACGTTCCTTCCACAATCGTCCAAAACTGTGAGCCACACCAAACGCATACTGGCTGTCAGTATATATGGTTACTTTCATTCCTTTTGATAATACACACGCTCTCGTAAGTGCAATCAACTCTGCTGCTTGAGCGGAGTTATGTGGGATACGTGCAGTTTCAACAATCGTATGCAAGGTCGTAACAGCATATGCCGCAGTCGCATCACCATTCGGAAGCATGAAGCACGAACCATCCACCCATAAGGTACCATCACACTTCACAAGAGGAGTGTCCCTAAGATCTACTCTCCCTTTCGTTTCTTCATCTGTCCTGAGAAAACAATCATGTTGTTCAGAAACCTCTGACTTTGCTACAATCGGTAACAACGTAGCTGGATTCAGCGTGTTGCATCTCTTTATGTGCACATGGTTCTCTAAAAGTGTCAGCTCATAACCTGACAATCGAGCACTAGTTAAGTGCTGTGTCTTGGTTCTGTTTAGCAAAGTATCCACTGCATGTGGAACCATTACAATCAACGTATTATTCATCACCAAACCAGCAGACTGTCGAATAGAAACAGCTGCTGCCGCTGTAGCTCTCAGACAACTCGGGAATGCTCTAGCTACCGGATCCAAAGTCGACGAGAAATACGTACATGGACGCTGCTTGTCCCCAAAAGATTGCGTCAACACTGACAATGCACATCCTTCTCTCTCATGGACATACAGTGTAAAGGGCTTACTGTAGTCGGGGGTACCCAACACAGGAGCCGAACATGATGCATCGCGCAATTCCGAAAAACTTTTCTGACACTCTTCGGACCACGGAAGGGGATTTGGTGTATCTTTACAAGTCAATGCCACCAAAGGTTTGGCCAGTAGGGAAAAATTCGTTATCCATTGTCTGCAATATGACGTGATACCCAAGAAGGCACGAACTTCTCTTTGTGTAACTGGCACACTCATTTTTGCAATTGCTTGAATTCGTTCTGGGGTCAATCTTCTTCCCTCCTTCGACAAGAAATGACCTAAGTAGGTCACCTCTTGTCGACAGTACTGTAATTTCGGTAGAGACACTTTATGATGCAAATTAGACAAATGACGTAACAACGACAAGGTGGCTTCTTTACAAATCTCCTCAGTATCTTCAGCGATTAACAAATCGTCGACGTACTGAATAAAATCAGCACTATCAGGTAGAACAATCGTATCAAGTTGTGTTTTCAAAGCCTGACTATAGATTGACGGACTCTCACAATAGCCTTGGGGAGCGCGCTTGAACTGGAAGCTTCAACCTCCTAGAGAGAAACCAAAAATATCCCTACTCTCCTCGGCAATTGGGATGCTGAAGAAGGCATTCTTTAAATCAATCACTGAAAACCAAGTGGCATAAGCTGGAATCATAGTTAATAAGGCAGTGATATCAGGAACAACAGGAAATTGTGGCACAACGATTTTATTCACCTCTCTAAGATCGATCACAAACCTGTAAACGGGTGGCTGAGAAGAGTCAGTACGTTACAGGACAGATAAAACAGGGCTATTGCAAACATTACCTCTCGTTTCTTCAATTACATCTTTCTCAATCAAATCATAAATGATCGCTAGCAACGCCTTTTCACCTTCATTAGAGATCTTGTATTGGGGAATGCGCGGCATTTTAACATTCGCTTTCAACGTCACAACATATGGCGGTATTTCCAAAAGACCCACGTCATTAGGGCCAGTAGCCCACAGAATATCAGGAAGAGATAACAATTCTGCCGGAAGTTTATCCTTCGACAAATACATCGGGGAGACCACTTTCTTACCCAATGTGAGTTGTACTCCCGAATTAGAACAATACAATGTCGCATACAATCTTTTCAACAGATCCAATCCTAACAAGTTCTCACCACAACCTGTCGTCAGAATAAGGGGTGCTTCGAATTCGCAAAGTCCAACAGAAAGAGACATAGGACTAGAAATCGGGTTCCTAACCGGGGCGCCAGAAAAACCTGCTGAAACATTTTTCTCGCCAGACAAAGGTGCGCCAGGGAGTTTAGAGTGCATAATAGAACTCTTCGTAGCACCAGTATCCAACAGAAAAGGCTCTGGCACACCTGATGTAATCACCTCAACATAAGGTCCACTCTGATCTACTGGAACTGAAACAACTCCCTCTCTTTGTCTATGGCTGTCCTAGCAATCATCACCTTCCATATTCTCACCTTCTGCATAGTAGTCATCGGCATAGTACTGAGTCGTCCTACCAGACGCGTTATTCTGCTGATCAAAACTATTGATTGAATTTTGAGGAGGAAATGGACGTGCGTTCTGGGAGAATCCTCCACGCCCTCTACCTCTAAGAGCTTGTGGAACACCCCGACCTCTTGCGCTAGAAATACCATTCATGCGCTGTAACAACACAGGGCAGCTACTTTTAAAATGACCCTCTTCTTTGCAATATGCACACTGATTAGGGCCTACAGGAAAACGTGGTTGAGAAGACTCGACCCTTTGCGAGTTTCTCTGAAATTGCTGAGGTTGCTGATAGTCACGCTGATTACTACGGGGCGGATACGCTTGCTGTAAAAGAACCTTCGTTTTTAACTCTTTAGTTTTCTTGTCTGCTCTGTCCTTCTCATCCTTATCTCTATTTTCGTAGTATTGTGCAGTAGCCAATATCTGTGCTGAAGAGGAAACGGCCCAAGAACTCTCTGAGTCTTTCAATTTCTTACACAACTCGGGAAGCAAATTGTGCACAAACTTGTCAACGAACAAACGTTGACCGCCTTCTGTACTCATGTCTTGACCACTGTGGTCGATAAACGTTTCTTCAAACCTAGTGAAGAAATCAGACACAGTTTCCTCTTTCTTCTGCTTGCATGCAGACAATTTATCCCAATGTACACGCATCGCAGGCATTAAAGTCTTCATGTAAGTAACGATCTTACCAGGGAGTTCTGCTACTAAAGGCTCAGGTTTAGCATCGCCTACTTGTCTGTCATTTGCCGCACTAATATTAGCCCATGTGTCCCCTAACTCCTGCGCATGATCCGGGTGACGAATCAAACCCCACAAAGGCTGTGGGACCACATTTCCAAACATGTCTATATCAGCTAAATTCATAACACATGAGTCTGCAGTCTGTGATAATTCCTTATAATAGCCTGCAGGATTTTTACGGGGGTCAGGTAAGGTCTGTTTAAGGGCCAAGACTTCAGCTCGCTTCCATGGAACATGTACCCAAACACGCTGAAAATGAGGCTGAACAGGTGGATTAGCGGTTAGATCCCCTTCTTTCCAAACTGGGGGAACTTCTCTCATGGGATACTGTCTCACTTTCCTCCTAACAGAGGGATCAGGCTCAAACAACGATCGAGAAATAGCCTCATTCCTAAATGACAACAATGTCGCAACTGCTCTCTCAACGTCGGAACCCACAATCGTGCCTTTCGCAAACTCGAACCGTACACGACACAACTCAGGTGGATTGGGTTCCAAATCACAATCCTCCAGTTCTTCGAGAAGAAAAACCCACATTTTATCAAAAACATATCTCTGCTTTGGTGCTTCCCGTTGGCGGAAGACATCCATAACAGACTCTAACTCATATCTTGTAGGGTCGGTAACCCATCTATGCGCCAAGTGGTCCAATACTCCCTTCTCTCTAGAATCAGGCTGTTGGCTACGCAACTGTGTATGCTCTGAAGCGGGGGTCGTGTTTAATGACCCAAAGAAAGTAGACAAAAGACTAGTAACAGTGTCCGTCATTCTCTGTCGGACAGAAGGAGAAGTTGACAGAACAGGAGATAAAGCGGACTGAGAAGAAGCTAATGTAGGAGCAGTAGCAGAGGAGACCGCAAGAACAGGTGAAAAAGTCGTAGGTATTAAAGACGGAGCAGGTAGCAAAGTCGGCAGCCCTTGAGAAGGCTGCACCAGAGGAGTAGGAGCTAGCTGAAGAGGAGCTGGCGGCTGTGCAACAGTTAGAGGCAAAGCAACCAGAGGTTGCGCAACTAAGGGTTGCGTAGGTGCTGTAGCACTCTGCGCATAAGGGGGTGGCGAATTCAACAAATGTGACATTAAAGGATCTTTCTCAATTTCCTTCGTTGCATCTTGCTGAAGAGGTGGCAAAACTGGATAGCATTTATCAATCGCCAGTTTACGTTGCTTGTGCAACTGTTCACTCGCTTGTTCCTCCTCATCATCCTTATACTGCATAGCAGCTTGCATTATCGAGATACCCCTTTCTCTTTTATTTCTCTTCGCTAATTTAATTTCTTTCTGTTTGGCTTCCTTTCGCCATAGGCGGAAAGAGTCAAACATCGCCGGCCGGGCTTTCTTCTTAAAAAGTCTAACCTCTAGGTTATCTAAAATTTCCGTGTCGAAACTACCATATCGGGGCCATTGTAGGACACCGTCCTTCTTTGTGTAACGAATCCATACTTCGTTATATGCGATGGGGCCCACGCCATGCTTCACATAGAGCTCATAGGTTGGAGTTCCAATTGGAGGAACCGGACATGAGTCCTCCAATCGGGAATCCCTATTATAACCACAACAAAACAAATTTCCAAGTCTGCTAAGAACAGGCATCTTCGCTCACTAGCCTAGCTTCAAACTTCAAGGGAATATCAAAAACGATAGTCTCGTGATTACACGAGTCCCTCGGCTTTGGTACTTGCAAGTTCCAAATCAAAGATCCCAAGGGGATACCCAAAAAAACTAAGGACTGGGAGACGCTCCACTCATACTTAACTGAGGTATCGATGACGTCACCAGAAGACTCGTCTATCGTCTCGCTCTACAAATCATCAAAGGGTCCAAGACAGGGCGATAGTCAGGGCAGCAGTCCTTCGTAGCCGTCGGAAAGCGGGGAACCTCGCAGCAAAGACTTTCGGACCACGACGACATACAGGGGTCGATGAAGTAGTTGGCCTTCCTCCAGAATTTTCACACGAAGCTCCTCACGAACCTCAGGCTTGGACCGGTACTGCTGAAATCGCCTTACGTTGGGCGCCAAATGAAGTACCGGGTTATTTAGAACCCAGCGGTGCCAGGGGACACACCCGAAGACTTCGGATTCTCCTGTCTCAGACTACAGAAACACAGAAACTTCTTGGTGACGTCAAAGATCAGATTTATTGGCTGCAGCCAGTAACAGGTATCCTAGAAGTACAACACGGTGTATGTTCTCAGGAGACTGCTCAACTTTACAGAGCTAGTCACCCCTTTTTTTACCAAATATTATGCTTCAGGCGAACATTCCTTATTTTACAGTTGGCCATTCACATGTTTTCACGACAAAAACGCAGAATCATGATGACAAGCCCATTTTTCAGTTTGTCCAGCCCACAATCAATTTTTAGTCAAACCCAACATTCTTCATCAGACAGGTCGATCGAACCCACCATAAAAACGGGCACATCCCCATCGTAAATGGACCATAAAGAAAGGAGCAGATACAGGTGTGAGCAAGATAAGACATAGCTGTGCGTAATAAAAGGTTTGATGGTGTCTTGTGTCTTGATCAGCAATCTTGATCAGCTACTGGGAAAGGAACTGGCTTAACAAGTTTGGCTTCAGGCAAGGGGGGTCGCTCGCTCAGGTCATTCTGAAGTCAGCTAAAGTGTACGTGTGCTTGGAGACTCGTTCGGCCACTGTCATCGGCCTATGTGAGGGCAACCACAAAATGGCTGCCGTACGCAAGATGGAACCCGAGGGTTCAGAACGGGAACTCTGATTTCACGGTGATCTCGTCACTCGAATATGACGAAAATACTTGTACACCTTACACTCGCCATTTTCGGTCTGATGCTACCAAAATCGTCATGGTACGATGACTTTTATGAAACGGGTTCAGAATTTCAGTACCTCATTCCCCGCCCAACCCCTCCTCGTTGCGCTTGGTTGCCCGCCCCCCTCGTTGTGCTTGGTTGCCCGCCTGCCCCCCCTTGTTGTGGTTGGTTGCCCGCCCGCCCCCCCTGTTTGGTTGTGCTTGCTGTCCTGCCCCCCCCCTTGTTGGTTGTGCTTGCTGTCCTGCCCCCCCTCGCTGCTCGTGCTTGCTGTCCAGCCCCCCTCGTTGCTCGTGCTTGCTGTCCTGCCCCCCCTCGTTGCTTGTGCTTGCTCCCCTGCCCTCCCCTTGTTGCTCGTGCTTGCTCCCCTGCCCTCCCCTTGTTGCTCGTGCTTGCTGTCCTGCCCCCCGTTGCTCGTGCTTGCTGTCCTCCCCCCTCGTTGCTTGTGCTTACTGTCCTGCCCCCCCTCGTTGCTCGTGCTTGCTGTCCTCCCCCCCCCTCGTTGCTTGTGCTGGCTGTCCTGCCCCTCGTTGCTTGTGCTCGCTCTCCTGCCCTGCTATTGGCATTGTAGATGACAATGCCATTTATTTATGTTTTTAAAAAAAACCATAAATAAAAATAATGTCATGAGCAATGCCAATAGCTCTAACTTTAAAAATGCCGAGACCATTGCATTGTAAATGCTTGTTTTTGTTAGGCACAGGGAGATTATTATTTGCCCAGAATCACAGGATGTTGAGCGATCCTGCCGAGATTCAAACCCCAGCTCGGAGGTTAACTACTCTAGCCATTACGCCACATTCTCTTCACAGTCTCCAAGTGCTTAATTTGAGCCTGTGGTTCCCGGTGCGCAGTACAGGCACTGAATTGTCAACACCAGCACTTATAACAGCATGCCACATGGTGGTACTGTTTGTGTAGTTTGGTTAGAGAACAACTCTAGTAGTTTATTAGTGCAATATACATTAAAAATGACTAATACCTGCCGCTGAAGCCCTTCTTTTTGCTTTGGAGGCCTGTAATAGTCTGAATTGGCACTACTATTGGAGTGTGATGGTTAATAGTTGTGTTGTCAGAGGCTCTGACGGCATTGGCAGGGGCAGTGGGTGGTGCAAGCTGCAGTGGCCTCCTGATGAGGGCCCTGGCAGCTATTTTTTTTTTTTTAACAAATTAAGCATGGCAATAGGCCCCCTGTAATGGCTTGGTAAACCCATAATAGGTCTTTTGCAACCAGACAGCTTGTGCTGCTGTCAGGTAGACTCGATCTAAAAACATCTCTTTTCCTCAGTAGCCGCCTGCCTCAGTGCCTATTTTCTATGGTGCAGATTTTGAAGCTGTGTGTGGAGTAAAGGTGAAGAGTTGACCAATTTTGCTCTATCAGAGCAACTTCATTTATTTTCTGCCCTCATGTCATTTTATAGAGATTAAAAAAGAGGCACAACGAGATCGAACAAAACACCTAGATTTTGCGTTTTCAAAATATTTTATACATTCAACTGAAGAAGTAGTCTCAATCTGAAAATGGAGCATGGATAAACAAATACATTATGCACTCTGTTGTAGTGAACTACTGCATTTATTATCATCTATGGGTGAGGACCTGCATACTTTTGTTTCTCTATGCTCAAAGAAGTAAAATGTGATATTTTAGAGACAAAAGGTATATATGCTGTTATGTGTGACATTTCAAAATTTCCAAAATAGACAATCTAGCACTCTAGTGTTACCGCTGGTATATTTTTGTGTTACCTGGTCCCGAATAATCGCAGCACATCACATATGCTGCTTGTGTCATATGTTAATCCAGCCATATGAAGCCAGTCAATATGGAATATTTTATAGTTACCATACGGTAATAATAAGTGTAGTACTTCACCCAAGCATTATTATGCATGTGGCTGTTAAATGACAGCCATTTTAATTCCCGTTAAATTCCCAGTGAATCCATTGGAGGTGGTGAAATGTGTAAGTGAAGTTTACAGTTAAACTATTTCAGCTCCATAATTCCTGATAGGTTTCCCATTTCCCTCCCAAATTGCAGTAGGAGCACATTCAGCACCTATTGGTTAAGAGGGAGGTGAAAAATGTTAAAATTCTTGTACTTTTTGCAACTTTGCACAGCTGTTTAATGTGTCCCTGTACCACTTTTCTAACTCTATTTTTGCACATCCAGATATAGGGCATGGGGGTGATAAGGTTACAAACTGCGCCCTTTGCCTTACAGTTGTTCTAAGTTTCAGGAAGGACACATCTCCTTTTCATGACCTTGCACTGGTGCTGATGATCTGCTGGTGGATAATGCAGGCTATAAAAACAATAGAAGTGGTTAGTTCCCATTAGATAGTCAGCAATAGAAAGGAAAGTGGTCACAGACACAAGAATTTGATTTTTTACCATTTTTAATGTACTTTGTAATTATCATATATGTCAGAAATTGGGTTATTACTTTGGGAGGATGGAACCCATACCAACTCAAAAAACACTCTGCTTAGGATAAAATGAAGTTCTGAGTGAATCTCTGCTTATCCACTGGTAGCTGTGGCACAAGCAGCGGGCAATCCCCAGAGAAGTATGTGCTAAGTTCAAGCAGTACCAACAATTTTAAGGTAAAGAACACAATACAACGAAATTCCCAAACCCATCTGGAAAAATAGAGAAAAACGGAATTTGCAAAAATGACACCAAGACCATCAAAATATGTTATGGGAAACCAGAGGTACGCATTTGAACATGTTTAAGGCCTAAGGCGCCTCGAAAAAGTCAAGCACTATAGAAAATCACCAGTTCGTGGTGGACCAGGACCTAAGAACAATTTCTGGCCGACTGCAATAAAGGGGATGTCAGATATATACCAAGCGGGTTCTCCCAGTCAAATGTTTTACCTTCAAACTTAAGTCTTGATATCATCTGCCAGACTCTAAATCGATCCTTTGGTCTCCAACTGCTGGGAAAGCTTCTTCCGTTCAGTCTTGCAGCCCTTGCTCCTTAGGGGAGGCTTGTGGGCACCATCCCTCTCTCCAGCAAGGCTGTCCTCAGGGTCTAGTCCTTTTTCGTCTACTGAACCCTCTTAGAATCAGCAGTCCTTGTGCTGTTTGTGTAAACAGGAGGCCAACCACTTGACCCTTGAAGAGCTCTCTCAGCCACTGACGGCCATCGGGATTCAGGTGTCCTTGTGTGAGCACTTTTCTTCCATCAGGAGTCAGGAGCCAGTGGTCAGGATTCTCCTCCTTCAGATGGAGTCTTCCCAGGTCTGGGAATGTTTAGATGTGCCAGATGTATCCTGTGCTGTAGCCAGTGATTGGAGAGAATCTACGTCCCAATCCTATTTTTTTGTTGGCCTCCCACCCCCTGTTACAGCACTTCTACTTTGTTTTGTGTAAAATTACCCAACATCCTCTTTATCAACCTGGCAGAACACACCTGCCACGAGGTTGGCCTGTCTTCGCTTTCTTGGTCATCCTCCTTAACTAACATGGTGATAATGTATTTTCCTTCCTACAGTGGCTGGAACCTGGTTCTTAGGGGATGAATAAGAGAATCTTCAAGCCAAAAGAGGTAGTGACAGAGCTACCCTTTGTTCTCACAACTGTTCCTGTCCAATCCCAAACAGCGAATCCCTGCTAAGTGGTCAGCAATTAACACCCTTTAGCCTTTCCTTGTCCCATTGTCCTCCGAACCAGGGTAGTCAACTCCCACCCAAAAATGTGTTTCCAGCTTTGGAGGTGTTATAGGAGGCAGAACTGGTTTTAAGAAAGTTTATATTATATTTTTTTTTACAAAGTTGCGTTTCTGCTTAATAATCAAACACCTGATTCCACCAATAATCATGTTTTTTAAAACTATGTAGGACATAATTTTGAAGTATTTTTCTAACCCATGCCTAACCATAACAGTAAAATAGCGATTTGTATCCTAACTATAGTCTATTAGGGAAAGGTCAAGTTAGCTTTTGGGGGTTTTCACTTTGAGGGCACACAAACTCTAACATTTAGAGTGCCCTGTTTTTATATGTTGGCACCCTACCCTGTGAACTTGCAAGGCACACATTAGGGGCGAATTATTCATTCATAAAACTAAGCTTTTCCTACAGGGCAAATGCATTTTTCCCTGCCATGTGTCACTGCAGCACATTTAAATGTCATCCTAGCTAGAGCAAAGTGGTACTCCTGGCAGAAATATATTTTTAACATATGTGGGTGGTGTAAATATACACGGTCACCCACATATCACATTTAACTTTCCATCCCATAGGTTCACTAAAGTATACAAAAAGTGATGAGTGGAGATCTTGACTTACTCTCAGCCCCTGGCAATCACTTGGTCTGCATCCCGGTTCCAGACGTGGGTGCCTGTGCCACCGGAACCTAGGAACCCCAAACTGACAAGCCCAATCTGGGTGAAACCAGTCTAGGGTTGCTTGTATTGTGGAATCATAAGGACCTGGATTGGCACTTCAGGCTGAACTGTTGCTTTTAGAGCAGGGCCACTGATTTGCATCTGGCTGGGTCTAATCTGAGGTGCCATGGTAGGCAATAGAACGATGGGCTGGAATGCTACCCCAAGCAATTGCCAGTGGTAGATCAATTGCAAGCATTCCTCCCATCACCCTTTGTGTGTTTGGTGCACTTTAGGCACCATTTACAATTAACTTATAGGGAAGTTTATGCATGTTTTAAAGGGGAAGTATTAGCAATTTACTACTGTTTAGCAGTGGTAAAGTGCACATAGTCCAAAAGCCAGCACATATTGGGTCCAAAGAAAGTGAAAAATAGTGGATGACTAACAGAAAAGGCGGGTTTGCTTCAATATGGTTTCCAACATATAAGAAGTAGGAAAACATTGATATCTATGCAGTGCCCCCCTATTTGTCTTCCTTATGAGTTCTATGATCATGTTTTCTATCATGAGACCCCGGTATACCTGATCAGATCTTTTGCTTATGAGACCTCTCGCAAATGTGTCGATTGATGTTGGTGTGTTGCTGTTTGCTAAATTTCCTAATCCATGTATTTCGGCTTTGTGCTGAGCCTCTGAACATGTCTAATCTCCATCCTGGATTGCAGCAGCGAGCAGAACATCTGCTCGGCTGAAACAGGCCTTGACTGCAGAGGCTTGATGAACACGCCACCCTGCAAGTCTGTTTTTAGCCCAGAGAGTGATTCTGTACGAAGACACCTGCAACCCGCAAACAACACATGCTGTATTTCATGAGGATGGTCCCTGTGGTGCAGTAACACATGAAGCTGCAACCCTTTTCTAATGTATAAGAGTATATTATGCTCATGCTTTACTGCTGATGCTGATTTCTGTTCTATCTCCTCCCACCGTTAAACACAACATATGTTACACACAGGTGGGTTACAGCCATACAGTATCATGGAAATAGACAACAGCCTTCATAGAGCAAGACCACAGCCTACCCATGGTATATAAATAAGAACGAGTTTGGATTTGTGTGTTGCTTTCAGAAATCTCTATTTTTGGCAGACATATTTTGATTTCCTGGTTTTGAGACCTTAAGAAAAAGTGTAAAGAATTTGATACAGAGGAGGATTAAGACTGCTTTCTACAGTATGAGACCCATGTCCAGTGGTTAGTTTGTGCCCTTGTTGCAGGTGGTTGGCACTACCACTAAGTTTTTGACCCAGAGCCTCAGAGGAAACTAGAAAAGGGCATTTAAAAAAACAGTTTAAGCCCTGAACATGCCCTGTGAGTCTCTTTCCGTCTTGAGAACTTTTCCAGAAGTGTGTGTACATTATCCATCTTCTGTACTGCAACTGCACTTCCTTTAAACAGCATGTCAACAACTCTCCCTCTTGGGGAAGAAAGCACAGCAAATTCCATTTTGAGCAAGCCAGAAGGTGGCAACTTGAATGTGGGCCCTTGCTAGCTTCTCTGTGCTGATTCTGAGTATTTCTAATCCACTTCCTGGTGGGGAAAGTAGGAATGCAGACCAAAGAGATACATGTAATTACTTATTTACCAGCATTGCTCTCGCTGCTGGCAAGTGGTTGCTCTGATAAAAAGCATTAAAGGCTTGAATTTTACTTAAAGTTGGCCATCCTTCTTTGCACACAAATGTAGGAAGCCTTTACAAATCAGTAACATTCACAAAATTTTCTCCTAGAATCAGATCAAATCAATCTGGGGCTGGATTATTGTAAGGCCTCTATTTGTGCTGGTACTCACCTTGATTGGGTACACTGGGTGCAGACTAAATTGTCGACACAATAAGAAAAAATGTGTTCTGCAGGGCAAGATGGCGGTCGCGCGGAAGGCCGTGTGAGTGTGTGCTCTTCACCCTCTGCAGAGAAGGACGCCAGGGAAGACGCTTACCCGTTCTTTTAAATGAGGGCTGAATTCTGATGGAACCAGTACTTCACCGATCATCTAGATACGGAAAATACCAGCGTGGTGTGGCTTGACGAGGATTAAATCTTTGAAGGCTTTCCCGGTTTGATCCCTCCGCGGAGCACGGAACGGAGGGCGGGCGCTCCAGCCCTTTCAGCCCGGCGGCAGCTGTGGAACTTAACGACCTCGAGGGGCGGGAGATTGAAAACCGCGGCGGCAGCGTACGAGGAGGCAGCCGGCAGATTGTTCACGAGAAGGAAAAGAGCTTTGCAGGGATACTTTGTTGCGTGTCCCTGCGTGTCTCTGGCGGTTATTCAACATTGTACTGCAAGTTTCGGGATAACTATGTTCCCGAAAGGTAGAGGCTCGAAAAAAAACGGCATTAATGTAAATGCCGCCAAAGCTGGGAATTTGAACCCGAACCCATCAAGCATGGCTCAAACTTCGAATCCCCCTGATTTTACAACTGGCAATACAGGGGGCAGCACAGGAGTCGTAACTGGAGTAACAACGCCTATTACAGCTTATCAAGGTGAGCCAAGCACAAATATGAACTTAAATGTAAATGGGAATGGGAAAGGCTCGAAAACTCCTGTTGTACACGCAATTGTTTTGAAGAAAGGTGCTAGCGCAAAATCCACTACTGTGATAGGAGGCAATGCTGGTAATATTGGGGTTAAGATTGGCCCGGCTCCCCCTGACTGTATTATTAACGCAGAGACTGAGTTGAATCATTGAGTAGTAAATGAGGATTTAGCTGATTCGGCTGATACGGAGTCCGCAATTTCAGAGGGCAAGTTTTATTCTATGCCAGACCTTTCAGTTGTTTCAGAAGACGACTGCAACAGTTTGCTAGGGGAATGGGGAGGTGAGGCGGTATTTACAGAGGAAGATGATGATGAAGAAATGGACGCGGAGCAATCACCTCTACAGGTTAAGGGTTTGGTTGATTATCAAGACACTGTTAGACGGAATGTTGATGCAGAGAGCCTAACGCAAGTGATGACTCCCCTTGAACAACCTGTCTGGGAAGGCGAGGAAGCCGAACAACAAGAGCAAGACCAAGGCCAGAATCAAGCCTTAACTGAGGAAGAAGCTAAGGGGGTCACTCTGGATATAATTTGTAAGAGCATCATGGCGCATAGGGCAGAAACCAAAGCCGAAAGTAACCGTACTCAGGGAGCAGTCCGGAAACTTCAAAACACCATGCGCCGAATGGCTAAATCATTAAACTAGCTTACTTCGCGAGGTACAGAAACTGAGGTGCGCATCTCTAGTGTTGAAGATTCACTGACAAAACAGCATGCGGCTATAGAAACTTTACAGGCGACAAGAACAGATGTGGAGTGGAAGTTGACGGACTTAGAAAACCGCGCAAGACGCAATAATTTACGAGTTTTGGGGATACCCGAAATGAAAGAGGGGAAAGATGCTCGTATATTCATCATTGAAACTTTCATAGAAGCCTTTCCCGAGCTAAGTGATTGGCAATGGGAGAACGAGATTGTCAGGGCACATCGATTCCCGTTTACTCAGCGCAAATCTTATGGAACCTCTAATTCAGCAGCTGGACCTAAGGCGCAGCCACGAGCGATATTGATATGCTTAAACAACTTTGTCTTGAGAGAAGCGCTGTATGATTTAGCCCGGCCGGATAAGCGCCGCACAGGCAGCTGGTGCGAATTCTTTGTCCGCCCGGACTTCTGTCCTACAACTGTGACACTTAGATGACAATTTCGACAGTTGTTCTCGCCATTTCAAGCCAAGGGGGCGCAAGTATTCCTCCTAAACCCAGCGAAACTCAAGGTGATCTACAGGGGGCAATCTAAATTCTTTACATCAGAACCTCAGGCACAAGCGTATCTGAAGACTTTAGACACTAACAAGGGAACATCTTAACCTGAGTTTGATAAAGCAGAAGCAGAACTTGGCTATTCAATTCACATGGTGGTAGTTTGGTATCACAAAAAAAAAATTCTTTGATTTCAGCCCGCACCAGTAGCATAAAATGAGACTGCTATTTGACTTCAGTATGGTTTTGTGGGACACTTATAACTAGAAATATTTAGGTGTGTATTTTGATTAAATGTCTCAAACAGGTACAGAGACGCTTTTTTCTTCTGTTTTTTTTTTCTCTCTACCTAACATCTACAGGTAAATTTTGATTAACCAATAGTTCCGGGTGGTTAGAGATAAACTCTCTTATTCTTTCTATGCATCTAATATTTGTGGTAAAAATAGCGGGGAAAAACTATTAAAAGGGTGGCGGCCTGGCTGGCTTCCTGTGGAGGCGGAACTCGCACACCTGCATCACCAAGGACTATGTCCTTTTGCCCTATTTTGTGTGGTAGGGGAGGGAAGGGTGGAAGGGAGGAGGGGGATGGTTGGGGACAACCAGGGAGGGAGGGTTTAAATACAAAAAGAGATAATGAGTGCAGCTTTTTTATTTTTTATTTTTTTATTCTGAACGTGTGGTATGCAGGGCAGTGGTGGAACGGCATTTTGGTTATTTTGAGATTATGGAATGGCAGCTAGAATGCTGAGATTAGGTACACTGAATGTCAGGGGCCTTAATGCTATTAATAAAAGACAACGGGTGGCTAGGGAACTGCAGTGGCTCAGCTGCGATATTATTTGTCTCCAAGAGACGCATGTAGCATGGTCTAACCGGAAATTTCTGACTGAGCTCGGGTATAATGTTTTAGTATGCACCAAGCAAACTTCCACAATTCGAGGGGTCGCCATATTAGCTAGAAAACAGGTTTCTGGCTCTGGGCGGATTTTAGAGGATACCGGCGGTAGATGGGCTATTACAGAATGTATTATTGGCATTTTTAAATGTACGGTATGCTCTATTTATGGATCCAATTTCGATGACCCAGCTGTTCTAGAATACCTTAATGCTGAACTAGCAACCTGGCCTACCCCAGTAATAGTGTGTGGGGATTTAAATATCAACCTTCAGTTAGATTCATTAGGTAATGAGAAATATATATATGTAGGTAGGAAACCTAAAGTATATAGAGCATTACAAGCACTAGTCACCTCACACGGATTGGCTGATGCCTGGTCTTATCTCAGGGGGGGTAACCCTGGCTATACTTTCTTCTCGGCACCTCATAAGAAACTAGTGCGCTTGGATTATTTTTTACTACCACAAAGCTTACTCCACGGCGCACAAATGCAGGTATACCCTCGAGTCACATCTGACCATGGCCCTGTAGTCCTCTCCATTCAGATAAGCTGCCCTTTTAACAAGCCCCGGGAATTTACCTTCGACCGCAAGTTGTTGTTAGATATGAAATTCCAAGAGTATATGAGAGACTGGGTTACAGAGTTCTTTAATCATAATAGAGGGAGTACTGCGAAGGGGATAGTCTGGGAGTCGTTTAAAGAGGCTTTTAGAGGAGAGGTCCTAAGTTTCGGGCTATACGCGCAAAAATTGTTACGTGCCAAACTCCAGGAGCTCTATAGTGATTTAGGAAAGGTCGAAGAGCGCTTGGTTCAGGATATAAGCTTAAGCAGAGATATTCAAGATACTTCAGCAGAGGTAGCCCGATGTAAGGCAAAGGTGAATTATTATTGGAGCAAGGAGGCGGCAAAAACGTATGCTACTAAGCGTCAGATGTTATATGAGTATGGGGAGGCAAGTGGCAGATGCCTGGCCCAGAGAATGAGGACCAGGGAAGTTGCACAACGAATCAAATGTATTAAAGATATAGATGGGCAAACGGTAGATACTGAGATGGAAATTGTGGAAGTCTTTAGGCAATTCTACACTCGTTTATATACTAGATAAGACTATGATAGTAGCAAAGCTAATGCTTTATTAGGACAATTCTTTGGGCAAAACTTAGATAGCGAGACTGCAGCTAATTTAGAGGCTCCAATAGAGATGTTTGAACTTGAAGCTGCAATTAAGGCATTGCCAGCAGGTAAGGCAGCTGGCCCTGACAAGTCCCGCTGGAGGTTTATAAATCCTTTTTTCAAGTTTTGAAACATGATATGTTAGCCACATTTAGGATGGCACAGATTGGGAGGTATCCTAAAACGTGGGATGAGGCCAGTATAGTGGTCTTTAGAAAAAAGGGGAAACCTGAAGATCAACCAGCTTCATACCGGCCTATCTCATTGCTTAACACCGATGGGAAAATCTATTCGAAAATATTGGCGACAAGGCTTTAAGACGTGATATCCCCACTGGTCTCAGTATATCAGCATGGTTTTATTCCTTAACGGGGCCCAACTGATCATGTCAACCGGGTGATCGCTCTAATAGATTACGCAAACGGTCTGGGAATACCTTTAAGCCTTATATTGCTGGACGCTGAGAAGGCCTTCGACCAAGTGTCGTGGGCCTTCCTATGGGACTTGATGAAGCATCGAGGGTTTGGCCCAAAATTTATAACATCAATACAGACATTGTACCAACAACCTAGTGCACGGATCTATGTAATGGCGCTCAATCAGAACTGGTTTCTATACAAAGGGGCACAAGGCAAGGATGCCCGTGCTCCCCGTTGTTATTCGCCCTCTACATAGATCCGCTCTTGAAAATGATAGAGAACAGCCCTCAGATCCCCCCAGTTAAGATATAACATCAACAATATCGGGTCCTAGCGTACGCTGATGATGTTGCCGTGATTTCTTCAAGGCCGGCTCTGGCAATGCCTGAGATTGAACATTTAGCAGCGATATACGGCTTGGTATCCGGATATAAATTAAACACTGCTAAGACCCAGATATTATGCGTTAACATCAAGACTTTTCATGATATCCGGATTCTAGCAGAGGTTACATATCTGGGGATACAGATTAGTGCCTCGGCACTTAACTGGCAGAATCTGCTCAGCGAGATACGTAAACAACTGGATCAACTTGAATGTCTGCATTTGACGCTTGTAGGCAGGTGTAATACATTAAAAATGATGGTATTACCTAAGATTTTATATTTCTATCGTTGTGTACCGTTAGAGATCCCTCTTGTATATATCTCACAGTTACAAGCGATTTGTATGAAATTTATATGGGCTCGAGGAAAGGAACGGCGCGCTAAAAAGTATATGGTATTGCCAAGGACGGTCGGGGGATGGGCGGTACCCAACTTTCTTTCATATTACTATGCTTGTATGCTCGTGCGTATGAATATTTTGCTTACAGGGACAGGACCTTCAGAGCCAGCACTACAACCATCGATATATGGTTTGTTAAAGGGGGCTGAAGTCAGGAACCGTCTTTTTCTTAATATGGATTGGAACTACTACAAACGCACCAGATTTAAGGTGGTAGTGGCTGCATATAAAGTCTGGAAGGCAATAAAAAACTATTATAAAATCGAAAAGATTTCTATATATACACCATTGATTTCCCCAAGCTTACACCCCAGTATCTGCTGGGATAGTATAGTGGTGAGCTGGCGTATAAGAGGGTTAACTACAGTAGGGGATTTATACATAGGGGATGATTTAAAATCATTTAGTCAGCTGAAACAACAATATCAACTCCCAACTACACATTTTTGTAAATACCTACAAATTCGTGAGTATTTAATGAAAAATGCTATAAGTATGGTATCCAATCCTCTTATAGAGGCCAATAAGAAAGGCGCTCGGATTGGGGTACTTTATAATTTAATGCTTGAGGCTATGCCTAATGATTTAGAAGCACAGGTGACCAAATGGGAGAATAGGTTAGGATGTCAAGGAGTACCGCTTGAAAAGTCAATTGAACTTGCTGGAAGAATACTTATGTCTGCTAATCTTATAACCCAACATTATAAAACTCTGTTCTATATGTACCGTACTCCAGATAAAATATCAAAGTGGGGTGGAGACCCAGAAGGAAAATGTTTTAGATGTAATGCCCAACAGGCGGATGTAAAGCATATCTTTGCTACTTGTGTAAAACTAGGGGAACTGTTTAAACATGTAAACAAGTTCATATCTGAGATTCTGCACACCCCTTTTCAGCTTTCAACAATGCAGATTTTGCTGGGTATAGATGCTGAATCTGATCAAGTAGAGGCTAGAGATAATACTGACTATCTGATTGTTGTTGTAACGGCGGTCTTAATACTCTGTATTGTATCATGCTGGTTACAAAGTGAACCTCCTTCATTTGAAGCATGGCGAACTCGGTTCTTATTCACTTATAATATGGAATATAATCTTTACGCCATGAAGGGAAGGAGGAAAAAGGCATTGGGGCAGCAAATATGGGGTCCGGTTAGAGTATATATGGATGCAGAAGACTGATCAACTTTGACTTTCTCGGTACCACGTGTAAAACCTATAATTGATTTACTGAAGGATTGTTATGAAACACTGTAATATGCAGGTTAATATATCATACATGAAATAGTGGACCTAATTTAATGAAAACCTGTCTAGGTTTGAAGGCTCGATTTGGTTGTACCTTCTTATCTCGTTTTATTTTTCTTTGTTTCATTTATGGGAAAATAATGCCTAGTACACTGTTCTTGCAACCCCACAATTGTTTGATGACATGCCGTTTGCCTTATTCTGTACACGTGATCTCTACTTCAATAAAGAAATTTAAAAAAAATAAGCAAAAATGTGTTCTCACCAGCACATGCGCTAACTCAGTAAGTTAGCACATATACTAGAGAGAGCAGAGCAGGAAAATGTGGCACACTGTTTTAAAGCAGGGCTTTCTGTATTCTCCAGTTCTCTACATGAGCACCCCAGCACTTGATGTGGTCATCAAGGTTGGAAGGTCTCCACAAAGGTGGGTGCATCACAGGCCCTCTTCCAAGCATGATGTAGAGGGTGCATATGCAGAAAAACCGGCTATGCTTCCACCCATGCTGAGACTGTCTTTGTAATGTGAATTGATGTGAATCCCTGTTTTACATTGGGAAGGAAAGCCAAGGACCTCTTAACCAGTGCTTAATTTGAGATGGTGGTTTCCAGTGCTAGGTACTGCCACTTAATTGCCAACAACGGCACTTGTGACAGTCTGCTACATGGTGGCGCTGTTGTTGAAGACCAGCACAACAACAGTTGTTTATTAATTCAATATACATTAAAAATTACTAATACCTGCTGCCATAGCCATTCTTACAGGTCTGGGGCCTTTAATAGTCATAACTGTCACACTTGTTCAAGTGTGGCGGTTAGTAGTTAGTTGTTACTGCAATTGGCAGAACTGACAGCGGCAATAGGCGGTGCAAGAGGAAGTGGCCTCCTGATGAGTACCCTGGCACTTATATATATATTCTTTTACAAATCAAGCACTACTCTTAACTGAGACAGTGTAGAATGTGCCTATAATCCCCTGTTGTGGGGGTGTCCCTGGGATCTTATCTGACGCCTCCCAAGTATGTTCAGCCTCTTGGGTATTGGATTTGAATTTTTGGACAATTGTCTACCCCTAATCACCTAGCCTTCCGAAAATCCCTTAAAACTCACTTATTTATGAACATCTAAACCCATGATCATAACCCAACTGCTTCCCTCTAACCATGGTTCAGCATGAGCTTAATTCTTCCCTGGCAAAAGCGCGGAGATACCCCTTCGGGAGTCTATTCAGGCGCTATATAAGAATATAAATAAATAAACAAGGCGGAAAGCAATTTAGATATGGTCATTTGAGAATGTGTTCCTTTTTCTTAAAAAACACATTTTGTTGCAGTATGAAATCTGTGACATAGCCGTAAAACATATAATTTACTGCAGCTCTAGTGGGCAGATAATCTTGCCTCCATCCTGAAGCATGTTTCATAATCACAACTGACCCAAAACAGTAGTCTCCCATCCTCCCCTCCCACCCTTCCCCTCCCACCCTTCCCCTAAATTTGTTCCTTTTTGTTATTTACGGTTTTAGGAGAGTTTGTTACGTATTGGACATATGTCCCGGTGGTGTCACAGGAGGCATGTTGCTGTGCAATTAGAGATATTGAGCAAAAGAGATGACATTGCATTTTCAATGTATAGACCAGGTGTTCTTGTAGACTGTAGCCAATTGGAAGTAAGTTCTAGGAAATAGCTAGGTCTTTATTGCACTTCTAAATTATACGTGATTAATGGTTATCCTTACTTTCTACTGCTATCACGACTGAATAAGAAGATCTCCTCCCCGATCAGAACTTTTTGAAAGGGGTGTGATGATCAAGAGCACAGCGGTTCTGCATCTGAGACTGATCCAGCGGGCTATAGAAAATATATCATAAACTACGCTACCCAATTTCATAACCTATAAACAAAATTCTAAACTATACATGGACCCATTTATGAACCTGATATATTTTGGGCCTACTGAATCAGGTGGTCAAATAAATCTATATACACATTATTTACAAACTATAAACATTTTATACATTTGCAGAAAGAATATTGTCATTAGAATAAAACCCAACCATTTAAACGACCACCATAGACGACATGATCTAGCTTAAAGGTAACCTATACTTCTAAATAACCAAGACCAGCTTGTTTGTCAAAAGTAAGATTTTATTTTCTAAATTATGGTATATAAGTTGTAAGTTTTATAAATGAAATTTATTTGCAATAAAGCAAGCATGATGGTAAGGAAATTGAGAAAAATACAATTTAAGCGATTGAATCAGTTTAAAGAAATTATATAAAGTTTAGCATTTCTAAAACCTATTTCCTTAACTGAGCTAAATAGACAGAAATTAAAGTAAAGTTCTTTGAGGATTCTTACGTGCTCCACGCAAAGTCCAGCAGCACATCACCCTCATCGGAAAGTCAGAAAGCAGCAGCCAGCCCAACCCTAAGGGCATGACTTTTTATACCTTTCTACGCTAACTAAACTAGCAAAGGAAAGTTTTCAGTATTACTCGACGTCCCATTGGCTGAGAGTGACAAGTGACATGTCACCCGATTCTTAAAAAGTTCCACAAAATCATGTCTTACAAAGACCATTGTCTCTTCCACGTGAAACCAGAGGCTTCCTGCGATTGCAACTTTGTTTTAAGTCATCCTCGCAGCTTCCATAGTTTTACAGCACAACTTCCGCGGATGCCAAGTTAAGGACTGACAAAAAGTTCACTTTCGACCTTGGCCATGTCCGACAGAATGATGTCAGTTCATCAGTTTTTGCTTTGTGAATGCAGCTTCAATAAACGTTTTAATTCAGAATGGGCGTCTCGTGACTTTCTGCAGAAATATGGATTAGCTCTTTTTGTGCGGCTCAAATAGTTAGGCCTCAAAAGCAGGCAACTTATGATTTCTAGTATAAAACAAACACAAGAAAAGTATTAATGTAAGAAATAAAGTATATTCTGTATCCACCCCATGGTTTACTAAATAATTAACCCACCCGATTAATCAAAATGTTACCTAGCCATTGCAAACAAATAAAGCAGCGTTTATATTTACCAGTCTCCGTTTTTCTATGAGACCCATATGCACCTAGAATAGTAGAAATGACATCACACAGACAAGAAAAAGCAAAACAAGCACATGCTTATTTTAAGTATGCAGCAGTTAGTAATGACAAAAACGAAAACAATAAATTATTTTATTATTTTGCACGAACAAAAAGATGCAACATTTATGCACGTTTATGAGCACACATGTTAGTCCCCCCACGTGTAAAGTTTAATCTAGGTTGTATTAGCACGACATATCACAAATCATTAATAATTTTATTCATGTTATGGAAATGTGACTTTGCGAGTTTAAACAAAATTTTGTTTTCTATCTCGCTCCATCAACTCCCTCATCTGGTGATTAACAAATCACCACACCAGCACTCAAAATTTTGGTAAATTTAATTTATAAGAAATCGATTCAAATTCATTGTATTAGTAAACCTAAAAGTCTGTTTCAGCATAATCCTTGCAATTAACATGACGCTCTCTATGTAACTCCTGCAACTCAATCTCCCTTTCCTCTTCTTTTCTGAGTTTATAAATTCTCTTCTTTTCTCTCAAATGCTTCTTTCTTTTATGCAACAAACAACCTACTTTAGTCAAAATAAAAATGAATATAATTATAATCAAAGGTGCCAGAATCTTGCCAAGAATTGAACTTCCGATATTATGAAACCAGTTTTTAATTGCTTGAAACCTATTTGAAAGTTTCCCAGTAAAATCTTCTTCTTCTAAAGGAATTATTTCAGAATGCATTTGTGTAATATTCTTAATATACATTTCAATATTTTTACTTTCATCCGGTATATATGTACAGCAATGTTGGACATGTAAAATGCCACAGACTCCTCCCTCTTTTGCTAAGAGTATGTCTAAAGCAAGACGGTCTTGAATTACCATGGATCTAATTGCAATAACTTCAACATTCACTAATTGAAATCCATCAGCAGTGTCAGTTGATAATCTATCAACTATAGTGGACAATTTTCTGATTCTCCCTGCATTTAGGGTTATACCAACAAAAGGTATTACAGCTTGAAAAATATCTCCCAGAACTTCAGTAAAAGTTTCTCTTTTAGCTCTATTTACATAATTATGGATTTTAAATAATCCTTCTGAATCTCTGTCAACATGAAACACTTTAGGAAAAACAATTCCCACATAACAAGTTCCATACCAATGGTCTGGAAGGTTGTAGTAGGCTTTGTCACCACAAACAAAATAAATTCCAGGAAAGATAGGATCTTTTCCACCTTTAAATCCCCAACCTCCCATAATCTGATAAGTATCTTCACAGTTGCTTGCACCTACAAAATAATTATCAAAAAGTGTGTTATCTCTTCTAATGCAAAGCTTTCCACTAACAGGTTTGTCTATGTGAATTGCAATATTTTCAAGCATTTTGCCATTTAGTTTCTCATCCTCTTTTTGCCAGAATGATGACTTAGTCTGCTTGACTAATTCATTTCTCTTATAAATTGCTCTTCTCTCCTCAACCATATTCAGAAATTTCTTCCCTTCAGCACTTAATTTACATGTTAGATTATTCTTGTAAGCATACTCATAAGTGAGTTCATTAGTAACAAGGAAATATTCTCTCAATTGTTTAGCTTTCTTATGCTTATTTAAAGCATTATCAATCTTGACATTAGCAAAAATCTCATCATAATTTGAATAGTAATATTCTAAACGACCAGTTTGATAAAATAAACTAGTTAATACACTACATGTAACAGCATAAGTGAGAGGAAGCATATTATATGTTACTCCCTCAGAAACAGAAGCGGGTAACTTAACGCATACATAACAATCCTTTGCATCCATTACCTTTACATATTCACTCAAAAGCTTTGTGAAAGTATTACTTGAAAAATCACCTATTGATTTATCTTGATGAATGTTAGGCTGATGATCAATAACCTTTGCAGATGCACTATGTTTAGTTTGGCTAACTAGAGCTTTGCTTGTTATGTTAACTTTGTGTAATTCTCTATTCATTTCTAAAGGTATGATCACAGCTAGTACCAACCAGAGCAGAACTAAAATGAGCAGACACACCAGAGTCATCTTACAGCATCTTTTAAAAACAGAGCATTTTGAAGTGCTCTCCTTAATGTAAGGCATTTTTAGGTTAGTTTTAGCCTCAAAAATAAAATTAAAAATAAATTTTTAAAATTTATATACACCCCCCTTTTAAAATATATTTTTCTTTTATAACCCTAAACAAGATTTCTTCGACCTTATGTCATACATAAGTTTTCTTCTACTAGACAGTTTTTCTTCGACCTTGTGTCAACTAACAGGATTTCTTCAGCCTTATGCCAATTTAATAATTTTGTACTTCAATCATTGTCACTAATTTCTTGGATTTCGTTTTCTTCTTCACTACTATCATATATGTCTATAACAGGTGGAATTACTAAGTAAGTCCACTCAGGAGACTTGTATTTCTGGTTTGGTCTAATTATTCTCTTCCCTTTTCTTGATATCACTTCTATTTTCCTCCCAACTCCAACTTCTTTTCCAGGACTCTTTTGACTACTTATTTCTTCAACTTGTTCTATTGGCTTTTTGATTAATCTCACTCTCAACCTTCCACCAGGCCAGAAGTCTGCTTTTCTCACGTACTTTTTCTTTGGTTCAGAATTATTTGATTCTGACTTCCAAGTCCTTTTCTTTCCGTTTTCACTTCCACCTTCCACGTCACTTTCCTCAGTTTCGTAGTCTGAAATTTCAATTGACTCAGGAACTTCTCTATACGGCAATTTCACTCCTTCAGGAACTTCACTTTGTCTTCCATCACTGGTACTCGGTAATTCGTTCTCCTCCTCTTCCTCAATTACCTCTAGCTTCCCAGATTTCGGATTTTTGTTCCTTACTTCAGAGCTTGTTCTCTGCCTTTCGATACTCTCCTGGTCTGAAACTTCTTTTGGTTCAGCTTCTTTGTCTTCAATATAGACAACCGAATCCTCAGTTATCTTTCCTTTTAACAGATTCTCTTCACCTTCAGAATCTATTTCAATTATTTCTAAGTCTTTTCTTGTCAGATTTCCATTCACTGGCACAGTTTCCAGATGTCGACTTTCTTGTCGATCTTCAGAATCTGGAATTACTTCACCTTCTGTTCTGTCTTCTGCTTCAGAATCAGAGTCATCTGTGGTATCACTTTCAACATCAGAATTCTCAGGAGTTGGTATTGGAATAGTATGACTTGGATGAATCCAGCGCTTCAATCCTCTGCACTTTACAGCATTAGTAGTGATCAAGATTACCTGCCTAGGTTTCTGCCATCTAGGAGATAGACAATTCCTCCTCCGATGTACTTTCGTTCTGACCCAGTCCCCAGGTCTCAGATCATGTGTCAAAACTTTGTCATTTGATTGTGCTTCAGTTCCCACCTGATTAGATACAGAAGTTACCATATCAGATAACCTTTTACAGTAATCCAAAATTGCACTGTCATTTATGCTCAACAGTTTACCTACAGGTACAAAAGCTTGCCTCATAACTCTTCCCATCAAAATTTCATGAGGACTCAAACCTGTCTTTTTATCTGGTGTACTTCTTATTGACATCAAAACAAGTGGAAGAGCATCAGTCCACTTCACTCCTGTCTCTAGACACATTTTCCCAATTCTGTTTTTGATAGTTCCATTTATTTGTTCAACTACACCTGATGCCTCTGGTCTGTATGCACAGTGTATTTTCTGCTCAATGCTCATAGCTTCGCAAATTAACTTCAACAGTTTGTTATCAAAATGACTTCCTCCATCACTCTCAATAGTCACTGGAAAACCGTACCTTGGGATGATTTCTCTGAGCATTAGTTTTGCTACTGTAATTGAATCACAATGTCGTGTAGGAAAAGCCTCTACCCACCTTGAGAACAAGCATACAATTACAAGTACATATTTCAAACAGTTGTGTAAGGGCATTTCAATGAAATCTATTTGTAACCTGGTAAAGGGACCACCCTCTCGACCAATTATTCCTGTCCCCACCACTGATTTCCTGTTTGGATTCATTTGTTGGCATGACAAACACCTTTGACAAAAAGATTCTGCAATGGTTCTAAACTTGGTATTGAACCATGTTTCTTTAAACAGTCTGACCATAGAATCTCTTCCTAAATGTGCAGGACCATGATATAATCTGGCCATGTCAGAAATCATGCAATTTGGTAATACTACTCTGCCATCTTTGTAAACCCACACTCCATCTTCATCACGTTGTCTACAATCTGATCTTAACCACTGGTCTTTTTCTTCATCATCTGCTTCGTTTTGTAAATCTCTAATCTCATTCCATGTTTCTACAACAGTTGTTAGCATTAATGAATTTGAATCAGTTTCTGTACTTCTATTCCGATTGTAAGAATAATTTTTCCTTGCGCAGTACTTTGCTGTTTCATCTGCGAAGGCATTTCCTTTGGAAATATAATCAGTCCCTCTAGTGTGTGCTGCACACTTGACTATGGCAATTTCTTTTGGCAATTGTATTGCTTCAATTAATCTTCTAATGAAAACTGCATTTTTAATTGGTGATCCTGTTGATGTCATGTATCCTCTCTGTGACCAGAGTTGTCCATAATCATGCACAACTCCGTACCCATACTGACTATCAGTAATGATGGTAACTCTTATATCTTTTGATATTTCACATGCACGAATTAAAGCAATCAATTCAGCCACTTGTGCTGAACGAACTCCTTCAAGACATGATGCTTCTTCAACATCTTCGACTGTACAAACTGAGTATGAAGCTTTCAAGACACCACCTTCGGATCTTAAGCATGAGCCATCTACAAAGTAGACAAAATCCGATTCAGGCAAAGGTCTGTCTTTGATGTCTTTTCTTGGTTTTGTGCAGAATTCCATGACATCTAAACATTCATGTTCTGTCTCGATGTCATCAACAATTTCAGAATCAGGCAGTAATGTAGAAGGATTCAGATTCAAACATCTTGAAATCGAAACATTATCTGCTCCCAGTATGATTTTCTCATACTTTGTCAATCTGCTACTTGTTAAATGTTGAGTCTTACCTCTTGTCAGTAATATTTCAACTGAATGAGGCACAAAAACTTTTACAGGAAATCCCATAATGATTCCTTCACTTTGTTCAAGACTGATACTTGTAGCTGCCACTGCTTTTAAACAACCTGGTAATGCTTTTGCAATTGGATCAAGAACTGCAGAGAAATATGCAATAGGTTTCTTTAGGTTCCCATGTCTCTGAATTAACACAGATAATGCACATCCTTCTCTCTCACTGCAATACAGTTCAAAATCTTTCTCATAATTTGGCATACCCAAAGCAGGAGCTTGACATAAGCTCTTTTTCAAGTTTTCAAAAGATTCCATCTCAACATCATTGAGAATAATTGGATCTTTTACATCTGATTTGGTCAGTCTTTGTAGTGGTTTCGCAATTACTGAAAATCCACTTATCCATTGTCGACAGTAACCTACCATTCCCAGGAACATTCTGACCTGTCTTTGTGTTCTTGGCGGTAACATTGCTTGAATCATTTTTATTCTCTCTATTGTTACTTGTCTTTTTCCTTTTGCAATTCTGTGACCAAGATATTTCACTTCCTGTTTGCAAAACTGTAGTTTTGCTGGGGACACTTTATGTCCTTCTTCTGCAAGGCGATTTAACAGAATTATTGTGTCTGTTACACAATTTTCTCTTGTCTTTGCAGCTATTAACAAATCATCAATATACTGCACCAACGTAGACCTACCTGGTAAGTCTAAATCTTCTAATGATCTTTTTAACAGTTCGTTAAAGATTGAAGGACTTTCTGTATAGCCCTGAGGGATTCTTGTCCATCCAAGGGTCTTACCTTGGAATCTGAAAGCAAAGATTTCATAACTGTCTGGGTGTAGAGGAACAGTAAAGAATGCATTGCAAAGGTCAATGACTGTGTACCATTCAGCATCATATGGAATCTGAAATAGAATTACTGCTGGATTTGGAACCACAGGACAACATGGAATAACAATTTGATTAACCTTTCTCAGATCTTGTACGATCCTAAATGTTCCGTTAGCCTTTTTAACTCCCATAATTGGTGAATTACAAGAGCTACTCTTCATTTCTTTCAATACACCTTGCTTGATTAATTTTTCAATTACAGGTGTAATACCTTCAATTGTCTCTGTTTTCATTTTATATTGTGGAGTGTTTGGAAATTCTATTCCCTGCTTCAATGCAATTTTAACAGGATCTACGTTTTTCATCAGACCCATCTCATTCCCAGTAAAATCCCATATTTCAGATTTCACTGTTTCTTTTAGCTCTTCAGGTAAATCTTTTTCTTCAAATGCAGGAAACAATTTTGTTTCTTCTGCTTCCATCATCATCATTGTCATTCTGTACAAACCATCTTCCTCCATTGTTTGTAATTCAACTCCTTCAGGAGAACAATATATTCTGCAATTCATTTTACATAGGATGTCCCTACCTAATAGATTTACTGGACTACTATTACAAACCACAAATCTGTGTTTGTCTCTGTAATTTCCAATTTCAACTGGTACTGGATCAGTTAAGTCTGTTTTAATTTGCTGATTACTTACTCCGACAACTTGGATGGTATCCCCAGAGAGAGGTAGGTTTTCAATTTCCACTGATCTAACAGTAGAACGGGTAGCACCAGTGTCCACTAGAAAAGTGATGTCTACATCATTAACTTTCCCGTTTACATAAGGACCAGACTGGTCAACCTCAAGAGTGGCTCCAACAACACACTCTTCCTCCTCTCTCGGGCACCGTCAGCAATAATCATCAGAATCACTGTCTTGGCTTTCTGTTAATAAAAATTGTTGTGAAGCATTTTGCATTTGAACCCTTTGCTGCTTTTGCTGTTTTTGTGGTTTTATTACCTGTTCACATCCCTGAAATCCCACGTTTGGATTATATTTTTGAACTCCCCCACAATTCGGAAAAGGTGGTTGTGGCAACTGGTCCTGACGATTATTCACCTGTTGTTGTTGCTGTTGTTGTAATTGTCGCTGAATATTAAATTCATTTAACCCCTGTTGCATCTGTAGCTGTTGCTGCACGTTAACACCATTCTGCATCTGTGGATTCAATAAGGGATTCTTTAAGTTTCTAGGAGGATGAGGACACTCGTCCCTCCAATGTCCAATTTCGCCACAATTAAAACAAGGTAATCTTTGTTTCAGCTCTTCTATCTTTGGGCTAAATTTCTTTTGGAAATTATTACCTTTAAACTTTCCTTGTATCTGGTTCGTATTTCCAGTTTGAACAAAATTAGTGTTCTTATTTCCCATGCTGGCAATCTGTTGCTCAGCTACCTTTACCTGTGCCCACATGGCTTTCTCCTTTAGCTTCTTCTGTTTTACTTCTAATTCATCGCTACAATATTTTGCTTTTCTCAGAATATCATCTATAGATAGTGCTTGCCATCCGACAATACTAGTTCTGATCATTTCTCCAATTTCAGGTTTTAGTCCATAAACAAATCTATAGATAAAATGACTCATGTCTTTCTCATCTAATTTTTCATAACCACTGTATTGTTTAAAGATTAACAGTAGTCTTTCATAAAAAGAATGAACTGATTCTTTTGTTTCCTGCTCTGTTCTTTCTATTTTAACCCAATCAACTTCTTTGGGTGGAATTTTGTTTTTCATCCAAACAATTACTTTTTCATAAAAATCCATTACAAGTGGATTTGGGGCACCTGTTTCTTTGATTCGCTCAGGTTCTGTTTTTGGCCAACTAATAGATATTTTACATTCTGTCCAAAGATCAGATGGAACAACAATGTCAAAAAATCCATCCAAATCAATCCACAGAACTTTTGACACTTTGATAAATCTATCGACTTGCCTGTACCACTCAACAGGTTTCTCTCTTAATTTAGGAAAATCATTTGTGAATAACAGAATGTCTTGTCTCGACCATGGGACATGAACATATCCTCCACCTGCAACTTCTCTCATTGGAAATTGTTTTGACATTCTTTCTAATCTTTCATCTTCCTTCCTTTTAGTCCATTTCACTCTCCATTTGTTCAGTTCTCCTAGCTTTTTGATATAGACAATTAAATCTTTAATGTGAACTATTCTTCCCATTGAGTTCAAACTCTCAATGTCGCTTTCTGAGAAATCTAATCTATAATGTTTTGCAAAATTCTTTTGTTTACTCACATCGATTTCAAGTTCTGCAGCTAGATCCTCTAATTGATCATATTTATTTTTCGTTTTCCATTGAATACTTTTGCAAATGAATAATAGTTCATCATCCCGATAGTAATTTAAACTATCTGGGCCAATTGTTCCAATTATTAATTCTTCTATATTCGCTTTTAATTTGGCCACATCAAGCTTTGGTGTAGTTACCCTGACTTCAGGACTTCCTACATCTGACATAGCACCCATTGGTGTTTTTGGAGATAAATCCTCATTAAAGGTTAAATCAGGCATTCTCGATCTAGAAGTGTTTAATTCTGTCAATTCTGAATAAGATTTTTCAGCAGGCTTTTGAATTTCTGTATTTAAAGGAATAGTTAATCCAGTTTTGTTTGTATTTCTTTGATCAAATACAGGCTGAACAGGACCTATTGTTACTGGAACTGTAACAGCTTCCATGCCTTTTGTCATTCTTTTGATTAATTCTTCTTTAGACCTTAAGTATTCATTATAATCATCATCCTCAACATTTCTTGTCTCTCTTGTATAATCTTTTGGAGGTTCCCTTGCTCTTGGAGTCATTGAAAAATGTCTACCCTCATTTCGAGCATTCTCAAATTCTGATCTTCTAGGAGTTTCAGTGATTTCACAATTATTTGGATAAAGTTTAGGAGCTTCATTAATTGGAGGTGCACTCGGTGAAGTTTCAGTAGAAACCACCGGAGTAGACCATGATCTAGGAGGTCTCAAAGGCTGATTCGGCTGTTTATTTCTAGCAGTTGTATATATTTCTTCCATAATTGCATCCTCAGATTCACTTTCCATAGATTTTCCTGTAGGAGAACCCATTACCATTTCATGAATTAAATACAATCCTTCACTCATGTTTCCCTGTCTCCACATTCGTAATCTATCTTCATGAGTTTCTCTTTTCCATGATGGATTTTTAGAAGGTCTTTTAATTCCACTAGCTTCTCTTTGTAACTGATACATTTCATCTTCCCACTCAACTAAAGCTTCAAATTGAGTTGGTCTCGGTTTTGGAACAAGAGCATTCATTTTCTCTCGTAAGTTTCTTAAAACTCTTACATTAAATGAACCATCATCAGGCCAAGCCAAAACACCATCGTTTTTAGTATAACGTTTCCAACTGTCGAACCATAAGACAGTATGATATCCGTATTCACCTTCCATGTACGCTGCAGGTGTTTTATACTTATGAAGTAGTTTACCACCTCGCGTTTCGATTTTCTTGTCAGGTGAAAATAAATTCTTAAATTTCTGAAATAATGTTGTCTTTTTCTCAACATGTTTAAAATGATAACTCATTTTTAAAAGTTAAATTTAATTCACAAATTCGTTCGTAAAATATTTCCGGGATGTTCTGCAAAACAACCAATCCGTACGCGAAACACACTAACAAGCCAATGGCGGTTGAGCTACGTCAGTTTCCTGCTCAACCAATAAATTTGGAGAATTTCTGAAGGACCAATCAGCTCACAGGCCGTCAGAGACTCAGGAGCCAATCAGAATACAGCTTGTGACGTAGGTCACCCAATCCCAGCGCGGCTCTGTGACGTACACAGCAGCTGCGGTTTCTCGTTTCTCACTCCTGGCGCTTACCCCTCCTTCACAAAATCTTTTCACAGCGCCATTTTAAGAACACTTTTCAGTGTAAATTAATTCTTAACAATGACTTATAAAGACAACATCTGTTCGTTTCACTAATTAGGATAGTTTACATACATTCAAGTATCCACACTTCGGAATAGACGGCGCTATTCACACTAAGGATAATATTCAATTGTCAGTAGAGTAACCTTACCCCACCCTTCTAACACGTATATTTATGAACTCGCTTTGCTCTGAACCCACCGCGAAGTGAAAGTTCTAAGAGTTCCACTTGAACATAAAATACAACTCAAACTCGCACTTTTACACGGAAAATTCCCTAAATTCAAACACACACGAAATCCGTACAGGACTCTCACCTGTTTATAGAAATCATGCACCGTTAGCAAATTAACGACGTTATCCGTACAGGGCTCTCACCTGTTTATAGATATGAAACATGTACCCGTACAGGACTCTAACCTGTTTATAGATAATCATGCACCGACGTTAAATTTTACCCTTCACTCAAGCTCGGATATAACTAATACTCTCATCACAGTGAGTTTTATGGAAGGCGCTTTGTCCCTATTCTCATGCTGCTTTGATTTCTTAGAAAATCCTCACTATACAAGATTCAGACCTAGCCCTAAAACTGTGCTGCTCGGCGACAACACTATGGTACACGGCGATACCTCTTGTGATACTCGGCGATATCACTACAAACGAACAGATGGCTTGCGTGACTAATTTCTCGCCACACAATCTATACCGGTATAGCTTACAGATAGGCACGAAAAACGAACTTAACAAGTGTTAAAACATTAATCCTATTTGCATACCATGACGCAATCCTTAGCAACCAACATGTTACCTTGGTTACCCCTTAGCAACCATCAATTTCTGCTACCAGATAATTGATCCAGCGGGCTATAGAAAATATATCATAAACTACGCTACCCAATTTCATAACCTATAAACAAAATTCTAAACTATACATGGACCCATTTATGAACCTGATATATTTTGGGCCTACTGAATCAGGTGGTCAAATAAATCTATATACACATTATTTACAAACTATAAACATTTTATACATTTGCAGAAAGAATATTGTCATTAGAATAAAACCCAACCATTTAAACGACCACCATAGACGACATGATCTAGCTTAAAGGTAACCTATACTTCTAAATAACCAAGACCAGCTTGTTTGTCAAAAGTAAGATTTTATTTTCTAAATTATGGTATATAAGTTGTAAGTTTTATAAATGAAATTTATTTGCAATAAAGCAAGCATGATGGTAAGGAAATTGAGAAAAATACAATTTAAGCGATTGAATCAGTTTAAAGAAATTATATAAAGTTTAGCATTTCTAAAACCTATTTCCTTAACTGAGCTAAATAGACAGAAATTAAAGTAAAGTTCTTTGAGGATTCTTACGTGCTCCACGCAAAGTCCAGCAGCACATCACCCTCATCGGAAAGTCAGAAAGCAGCAGCCAGCCCAACCCTAAGGGCATGACTTTTTATACCT
The DNA here is from genome assembly GCF_964261635.1 of Lissotriton helveticus. NCBI lineage: Eukaryota > Metazoa > Chordata > Amphibia > Caudata > Salamandridae > Lissotriton > Lissotriton helveticus. The sequence continues at coordinate 1,238,105,938 of NC_136067.1, forward strand.
TTCTACGCTAACTAAACTAGCAAAGGAAAGTTTTCAGTATTACTCGACGTCCCATTGGCTGAGAGTGACAAGTGACATGTCACCCGATTCTTAAAAAGTTCCACAAAATCATGTCTTACAAAGACCATTGTCTCTTCCACGTGAAACCAGAGGCTTCCTGCGATTGCAACTTTGTTTTAAGTCATCCTCGCAGCTTCCATAGTTTTACAGCACAACTTCCGCGGATGCCAAGTTAAGGACTGACAAAAAGTTCACTTTCGACCTTGGCCATGTCCGACAGAATGATGTCAGTTCATCAGTTTTTGCTTTGTGAATGCAGCTTCAATAAACGTTTTAATTCAGAATGGGCGTCTCGTGACTTTCTGCAGAAATATGGATTAGCTCTTTTTGTGCGGCTCAAATAGTTAGGCCTCAAAAGCAGGCAACTTATGATTTCTAGTATAAAACAAACACAAGAAAAGTATTAATGTAAGAAATAAAGTATATTCTGTATCCACCCCATGGTTTACTAAATAATTAACCCACCCGATTAATCAAAATGTTACCTAGCCATTGCAAACAAATAAAGCAGCGTTTATATTTACCAGTCTCCGTTTTTCTATGAGACCCATATGCACCTAGAATAGTAGAAATGACATCACACAGACAAGAAAAAGCAAAACAAGCACATGCTTATTTTAAGTATGCAGCAGTTAGTAATGACAAAAACGAAAACAATAAATTATTTTATTATTTTGCACGAACAAAAAGATGCAACATTTATGCACGTTTATGAGCACACATGTTAGTCCCCCCACGTGTAAAGTTTAATCTAGGTTGTATTAGCACGACATATCACAAATCATTAATAATTTTATTCATGTTATGGAAATGTGACTTTGCGAGTTTAAACAAAATTTTGTTTTCTATCTCGCTCCATCAGAGACAAAAAGCAAGGGCAGTGGCGATGTGATCATGTTGTGTCAGGTATAGAATAGCACTTGTCTAGCTGCAGATTCTGACTTTGCTGATAAACTGTCTAGGAGGCCCAATGCACAGCTATTAGCATTGTTGAAGAGTGACAGAATAAGAGTGCTTGCAGCATGTATGTGGAGGGAGACTCCCAGTTTGCCTGTCATCTGTGAAAGGCGTGTCCTGTCTTGCTATGCTGTCGGGGGAAGGGGTTCATAGCCCCAGTTCCTAGCCCCAAATTGCCACATCATTTGGTACATTACATTTCAGGAACTTCTTCATGTGGAGCAGGACCATCTCCAGTTAATCACTGAACCTTGGAGATAGTGGTGTAAAGCAGTTTTCCATTTCACACATCAGTGCTACACTTTCAACTCAGAATTGTGATATGCAGTGGCAAAAGTGGAACTCGATGAGAGCTTACCTAATGGAACTCCACGTAGCCCCGGCAGTGCCCCTCTGCATTTTCTGATAGACAATAGGGTATGAGAGGCCCATTCTAAAAGGCTTCATAGCAGTTTGTACCTCTGTTAACGTGTGTCCCCTAGCTGGAGTGCTTGTGCCTGTGAGCAATATAAAAAATAAGTTGCTGGCTCTGCCATGCTGAAAATCAAGAGATGAGCTGTGAAGTTTTGGCTTGATCCCCTCCGCTAACTGATTCCAATGTCTGTTCCTCGTGGGCAGCATTCTGGGAGTCTGCCTTGTCTGTTCTCACTTTCAAGAGCTGAAGCCAGGCCTCATGGTTCTGTTAACGTGTGTGCAACGTTTCAGGGATTTCCTTGAAGCAAGGGATTATCTGTTCCTATTGCATTAGTGCTTGTTGATGTTTGACCTGCTGGATCAAGGTCATTCTTGGTGCTGTATAGTTGGTTGCTCCAGATGCAAATGGAATTCATCCAGCAAGTATGGTGGGGCCGCTGATTCCGCCTTTGGACACCTCACTAACATTCTGTTTATACTTCCATATGATTGTCTAGACCCCATTCAGGCAATTGCACTAATTGGGGTAAAGATAAAGAAAATTGAACAGATTAGTTTCCTGTAGGTTATCTTGACGCCACCAACAACTACGAATGGAAGTGAAGATTAGTGATGTTACTTTAATAGCATTCTGGCTAACGGCAGAATACTGACTCCGCATGTGTTTTCCTCGCCCCACCTCAACCGATTGCTTTCTAGTCTTATGTTCATATAACAGGAAGGTTTTTGTAGCTGGGAGGGATCCAGAAGAATAGCTACACATAAGTTAGATCTGTACCTTTTGACTTTCATGTTGATGCTCTCTGATTGCCCCCAAATCAGCCAGCTGAAGTCCATGATTAACTCTAAACATTTACAGCGACGAAAGGCTGTGGTGCGGCAACCTGATCCTGGTGGACCGCAATTCTCTCCTACGCCATTCCTCTCTCAGCAACCAGAAACATTCGTCCTGCTATCCTACTCTTGCCCCGTCCCAATCCCAAGACTGCTGTTTTTTGCCTGCACAGGCACAATTTAGGCTCCATCCTCATTATATGCCACCAACCTCCAGTCCAGATGCATTGTTTAGCTTCCTCCTCAGCCCTTCTCCTCATAACACTTATGCTCAGCACTGCAGGCACAAATTGCAGAGACGCCTGCATCTCAGTTAGAATCATATACCAATCTTAAACTAGCGGATGTCATGTTAATACCGAAACCCTACTTGCCTGGTGATGTGGGCAGCCTGCTAGCCCACTGCAAGCCATCACAAATAGTGATACACCCTTTATTGCAGATGACACAGATGCAAAACCCACCGCCTGCTGATGGCACTTTCAGTTATGCAGTACTCATCCATTGTAGCCCTTTAGCTATTCTGCCCCTGTGTTGGTGACAAAAATAACATGCCACATTCATATCACAGCTGCCAAGTTTTCAGCTTGCCTATGTGTGACATTTTCAGGGTGTCGATGTGCTTATGACTGACATTCAGCTGCCAAATGTGTGACACCTAGAGTGACACTTTCTTGTGAGTAAGACCAAGCAATGAAGTCTATGGAAAGAGAGAAATATAAAACAATGACACCTTTTGAGAAATGAAAAGCTCTAAAAAAATCATGAAATTGCTGGAAACCCCCTGAAATGCAGGGGCACTTACTTAGAGCTCCTATTTTCAAATAATGACTTGCATATTCACAGTGCTTTCTGTGGCAGATTGGGACCTCATGGCACTACAAATACACAAGTCTCATTCCCCACTGTACTACCCTGAATTCAATTCTGTTTCTCTTTGATTACACACACACACACATTCACACGCACACACCCCTGCAGTGATTACATTACCTAATTGAGGTTTCATAACGTAAAAGAGTATATTTTCCGGCAGTGCTATTTTATATGCAGTTACCTTTGTGCATTATGTAGATCTGGAAAAGTTTATATTAAAGACTAAGGGCATGATTTATATACTGGTGGACGGCCCGTGGGTCCGCCAGGGCAACAGAGTAAATAACTCAATTCTCCTGGTGGAAGACCACCCGCCAGATGTATAAATGACCGCCTACCTGGCTTTCATTTGTAAAGTCATTGGCAGGAACTGCCTTCTCGGCATTCTGGCCAAATAATTTTTACTGTGGCTAAACGGAAGGGCTGCCTGCCTTTAAATGGGGAGGGCAGACCTTTATATTGACAGTATGTATACACCATTGCAATAGAGTATACATTCCGCCAGTATATACATCGGGTGCTAAATCTCTCTGCACATTTTGTGGCAGCCATTGTTAACCTGTCTGTAATACAGGTTTGAAATAATGACTTGCATATTCACAGTGCTTTCAGATGCAGGCTGGGCCCTTGTAGCACTATAAATACACAACAGTATTCGCCATTGTGACACCCAGTATTGAATTCTGTTTGTTTCTGGCTCCACACACACACACACACACACACACACACACACACACACACACACACATTGACATCTACAGGGACTGCATTAATCATAAGACTGAGAGTAAATCGGACAACAGTGTCCTTGCGCTCATGCCGAGGCAATAGGACAGTGGTTTTGCAAGTGGAACTAACTTAGCAGCACCAGGAACATGGCTAAACGTGTTCCATTAAGGCTTATTGCAAATGAAAATGAGGGTGAGCTGAGAAATCTACACATCTAATGTCGGAAATAAGTGCAATAAGTGTTAACATGCACTGGGGGATCAGCACTTGACTGTAGATCACGTAACACTGCAGAACATGTTTAATGACATACCATTACATATGTTAAGCAAACGGGAAAACGTACTATAATATTACTTTGCTTCTAATTCTTTAATGTAGTGAGGGGGATGTGATGAAAACAACAGTGCTGTAGGGAGGGGCGGGCCTAGGCATCGGAGGGTGAGGAGGAGTGCTACGTGTACTCCACTCCCCAAGTGCTCGTGTGTTTGGACGGCCATCTCAGGCTGACCAAAATACATATGCGCAGTTAGGTTTTCTCCAGCCCAACTACATTGAGCAGCCTAGCTGGAGAAACCCCACATACGCCCTAGCCTGAGTCTTTCCAGCCTGCTCGGGCCACTGCCAGCGCTGCTCAGCCAGTGTTCCCCAGGTCTCCCGATAAAAATGATACCTCACTCACGTGGGTGGGTCGGTCAAGTACCCGCTACAGGCAAGGGCCCAAAACGTATCGAGGAGACATCAAAATGACCTATTACAAAACAACCTAGTTTTGCAAGGGGGGCACCTGGGTTTTTGGCCCCAGGCTTGGCGGCAATTTTGGGAAACCTACCACACCCACACATTTCTGAAAACTAGACACCCAGGCGAGTCCAGCGAGGTATGGCTTGTGTGGGTCCCCCAACGTTTTCCTAACCAGAATGCCCTGCAAACCTCAAATTTAGCTGAAAAAAACCACATTTTCCACATATGTTTGGGTGGAATCATCGTGCCGGCACAAATGTCCTACCCCACAGCATTCCCCTTAGTCTCCCGAGTAAAATGATACTTCACTTGCAAAACCAGGTTGGTTCGTGATAAGTAATTTTGATGTCGCCTCAATAGGTTTTGGGCCCTTGCCTGTCGCGGGTACTTGACCCACCCCCACAAGTGAGGTACCATTTTTCTCAGTAGACTTTATGGAACGCGGGGTGCATTGAATTTTGTGGATCCACGCAGATTCCAGAACTTTCCACCTCAGAAATGTGAGGGAAATGTGTTTTGTTTTTTTTTACACATTTTTAGGTTTGCAAGGGATTCTGGGTACCAGAACCTGGTGAAAGCCGGTCAAGTAACCTCATCCTGGATTCCCCTGGGTATCTAGTTTTAAAAAATGTATAGGTTTGCTAGGTTTCCCTAGGTGCAGGCAGAGCTAGGGTTAAAAACCTACAGCTAGGCACTTTGCAAAAAAAGGGTAATTTTTCACTGTGAAAATGTGGTGTATCCACGTTGCGTTTCGTGCCGTTTCCTGTCGCGGGCACTAGGCCTACCCACACAAGTGAGGTACCATTTTTCTCGGAAGACTTTGGGGAACGCGGGGTGTGTGGATCCACATAGATAATTTTGAAAAATGGGGACCCCTATATATCTGATTGACTTTTGCTATACATAGGGAGATACATTATTTTTAGGAAAAGGTCTATAGCTTAGTCAGTCAATACTTGACAAACCCACAAAAAACACATACTATTAGGTGAACACCCAACTATCAGATATTGAATCACATTAATAAAACCCTGTCACATAATGATTAATAGAGATGCATGTTTTCTAAACGATGTATTACTTGATTTTTAGAATATACATCAGTATTAGCTTATTGGTTTTTATACTCAAATTCAAAAGAGGTCTCAAAACATTTAAAAAACACAATCAATGTAACAATAGAATAAATAAAGATGGAGGCAATGCGGTAGATAACAGACTACGCGCGTTTCGGCTTGGAGGCCTTCATCAGGTTTACCGTCTATTGCATCAAAAAGAGAAGCACAAATTGTTGACCCTTGCGTTCGGTAAATCTTCGAAGGTCAGCAAAAGGAAAGGTAACTTCCGTAGATCGAATTCCTTGTAAAATGATGGAAATCACATGATACGTGATATGGATACTTAGGATAAACTTCGCTGGTAACACTGCACAGATGTGGATCCACACAGATTCCAGAACTTTCCACCACAGAAATATGAGGAAAATGTGTTTTGGACAATTTTTTAGGTTTGCAAGGGATTCTGGGTAAGAGAACCTGGTGAGAGCCAGTCAAGTCACCCCATTCTGGATTCCTCTGGGTGTCTAGTTGTCATAAATCAATAGGTTTGCTAGGTTTCCCTAGGTGCAGGCAGAGCTAGGGTTAAAAAACTACATCTAGGCACTTTTCAAAAAAGGGTCATTTTTCATTGTAGAAATGTGGTGTGTCCACGTTGCGTTTTGAGCTATTTCCTGTCATGGGCACAAAGCCTACCCACACAAGTGAGGTACCATTTTTATCGGGAGACTTAGGGTAACACAAAATTGTAGAGCAACTGGTATTATCTATTGACTTTCGATGCATTTCTGCCTTCCAAATTAAAGACAATGTGTAAAAAAGAAGTCATTTTGAAAAATGACCTGTAATTCTCATGCTAGCATGGGTACTCCCAATTTCGGAAACGTGCAAATATCTACTGTTTCTAAACTCTATATTTTGTTCCCATTTCAGAAATACATAGGTGCCTTTCATACCGATTTTTCCATGTATACATTATCCCAAAACAACTGCTATATACCCGGTACATAATAAAAAACCATTGAAAGACGCTGCTCAGTTATTGGCTCTGGGTTCATCGGGTTCTTGGTGAACCTTCAAGTCCTATATATCCCCACAACCAGATAGGTCCATCTAATGTAGCGGTATATTGCTTTCAAACTGCTGTCATAATTAGAAGAAGTTACTGCTGAAAACGTTGACACAAACGGCTGTTCATTTCAACTAATTTTCAATTTTTCCTATATTTAACTGTTAGTTTCTATGAAGAAACTTTGACTGATCTACACAAATGACCCCTTGCTGAATTCGGAATTTTGTCTACCTTTCTGAAATGTTTAGCTTTCCAGGATCCATTATTGCTTTTATACCCATTTCTACCATCAACTGGAAGGAGGTTGAAAGCACAAAAAATAGCAAAAATAGGCTATGTCCCAGAAAAATGACAAAACTGTGTAAACAATTTTGGTTTTCTGACAAAAGTCTGCTTTTCCCTGAAAGCTGGGAACATGGTGATTTCAGCACCACAATCCCCTTTTTGATACCATTTGCAGGGAAAAAAGAGACACTTTCATCTGTAGCCCTTTTTCACATTTTTCCAAAAAACAAACAACATTTAGCTGTATTTTGGCTAATTTCTGGTTCCCCTCCAGGGGAATCCACAAACCTTGGGTACCTTTAGAATCCCCATGATGTTGGAAAAAAAGGATGCAAATTTGGCATGGATACCTCCTGTGGTCAAAAAGGTACAGGGGCAGAAGCGCAAACTACCCCAAATAGCCAAAAAAAGGCTTCGCAAAGGGGGGAGAGGCGTAGCAGCGAAGGGGGTTAATCCCTTTTTTTAATCATCAACATATAGGTCAACGATCAATCCAGAACGTTTGTACAATGGATGGTAATCAACATGGAGGACCTAAGAAATATTTCTACCTCCTCATCTCTCAGAGCTGCAGCTCAAATACCAAATACTGTCCGCCTACTCTTACTCTATTTCAATCACACCAGTTGCCGTTTGCAGGAAGAGCCAACACTCCGCCCGCAGTGTTTCACAGAAGCCATCATTATGAACATTGCAGGAAATCTGAGGAAAGAGAGAAGGGGAATAAAAGTTTGTGGAAGGCAGGACGAAACAGTTGTGGATATTGTACCACATTGACAGCTACGGGTTTATCAGCCCCATCTGTGTCAAACTGATACTTGTGGTCGATCTATGGTTACTGTCTCTTAGGACTGCCAATAATCATAATGTCAAATATTTTTTACTGTTGCTACCAAAATGAAAATTCATTAGCAACTTAATTAAGCCTTGTGTGCCCAATTGGCTTTGTAAATGCTTTTTCTATAAATTGTAGCTTTCTGCCATGCACCGGTATTTGCTTTGCCAATGCTAGTCTAATTAAGGCACAAGTACTGGTAAAGGTAATATGTTGGGTGGCAGCCATCTTGGAAAACAGTATTATTATTGTAGCACTGTTCCAATACGGCCCTCATATTGCATATAAATGTGGTATCTTGACACCATGCAGCTATCATCTTAGAATAGCAACGAATAATGAAATACTATTCACAATGGCTACCCGCCCCGATTGTGATTGAATTGCTTGCACCACAATTATACCAGCAGTGGCCAAGCAAATGCTGATAAACAATGAGCGATTGGCAGACATCTATGCTGTGTTCAGGCTTCAAAGAAGATCTGGACATAGGGGGTAGGGGAACAAGGAAGGGGCATAAGGACACTGGCCTTCAGCTGTGGAGGCTCAGAGAGAGCAGAGCTGTTGGATGCGAGGAAAGAAGAGAGAGAGCGAGAGCAGAGTCCTGGAAGCAACAGGTAGTGAAGAACAATATTACTCAGGCAGAAATCGTCACAGTGTTGGGAAAGTGAGTTGGGGAATGGACAAGCGATAGCTGAGAGCAATAGGGCAGAAAGTAACAAAGTGATTGTGTGGTGGGTGGGGAATGAGTAAGTCTTGGGGAGCAATGGGGACGAAAGCTACACAACAATCGAAAGAGTGGCAGGGAGATCAAATATATTCCCATGCATTTCTATTGACTTTCATATTAGAATGAAAATGACTTTTGCCTCGACATCAATATCGAAGGTAATCCTGTATGTTCCTTACACATTATTTACCATCCACCAGGAGACAACCTCACCTTTGCAGAACACCTCATGGATCTGATCACAACGAATTCCGGAAGACAACACACACAAATATTCATTGGTGACCTCAACCTACATTGGAATGATCTCAATGACGATGTTGTCAACAGTCTCAAAAAACTTCCTCAGCGACCTTGACCTCTCCCAATTCTGCAACAGTCCTACTCATGACAAGGGCTCCATCCTGGATCTTATCATCTCCAAAGGCAATTCCATCCAACTTGATTCAATCTTACCCTGTGACTGGTCTGATCACCACATTATCACGTTCTACATCAACGAAAAAGTGAAATCTAACCCGGCTCAATCGACTAGATCTAAAGTCTGGAGGAGGGACTTGAGGAAACTCAATCCTAACTCTCTACCCTCCTCTAGCTACAATCTTCTCCTACCCCCTACTGACGCTACCGACGTACTGGTTCTCACCGACCACTACCTCAATTCGATGTCCTCTATTATCAATGAAGTTGCCCCCCTTCAGTTAAAGAGAGCTACATCTAAAAATTCAAAACCATGGTATGACGGACTGCTTAACGAAGACAGGCGAGCCATGAAACTTGCGGAACGCAATTGGCGATCAGTCCCCTCAGCTCTGCATCTCAAAACACTTAAGAAAAAAAAAACGCTTACTTTAGAAAAATCAAACGCACGAAAGCTTCCTTCTTCAGTCGCCAACTTGACCAGGCCAGAAACCGACCTAAGAAGTTATTTGAGTTAATAAAAACTCAATCCAGAGAAGGACCTCAAACACCTCAAAACACGTCAAGTACATTACCGTCCTGTGAAGAATTCTCTTCTTTCTTTAATCTAAAGACAGACACGATCAGGAAAGATCTCCTATCGGATCTAAGACTTTATTCTAACCCCCAGAGCAATATGCCCCTTGCTCTAAAAAACAATGCTTCTTGGGCATCCTTCGAAACTTATACTGAAGACTCTATCGGCAAGATTCTAAGTACTCTGAAGCCCTCCAATCACCTATCTGACCCTCTACCCGCTAACGCGGTACATGACTTTATCCCACTACTTCTCCCGCTTTGGACCAAAATCATAAACAGCTCTCTGCACCAAGGATGCATCCCAGACCCCCTCAAAATAGGACAGGTTTCGCCCATACTGAAGAAACCTTCAGCGAACCCCTCCGAATTGTCTAACTATCGTCCTATCACCAATATTCCTACTTTGGCCAAACTCCTAGAAAAATGTGTTCATCTCCAACTTATAAAACACATCGAGCACTTTCAACTCCTCAACGCACACCAATCAGGCTTCCGAGCAGGTCACAGCACGGAATCAGCTATGACACATATAATTGATGATGCACTGCAAATTCTTGATCAGAATGGCACCTGCCTCCTCATCCTTCTCGACCTCTCATCAGCATTCGATACTGTCAAACATGAAAACTTACTCGACTTGCTAAATCTCAGAATGGGTATTTCAGGGACAGTACTCAAATGGTTCACCTCTTTTCTACATAACCGGACTCAGAAATTCAAGATTAACAACAATATGTCTACCCCAGTTCCTGTAACTCTAGGTGTCCCTCAAGGATCCTCTCTTTCCCCTACCTTGTTCAATCTAGTCTTGGAACCACTCACCGCACTGCTTCAAGCATCTAATGTTCAATTTCACATGTACGCGGACGATACCCAGATCTACCTTAAAATTGACACCCTTGAAGACATCAAACTTCTCAACACTACGCTCAGAAACACACAGACATGGCTAGCAGAGAATCATCTCAAACTTAACGCCCTCAAAACAGAATTCCTCTTAATTGCTCCTCCTTCCAAAGTCCCCATCACTCAGTCCTGGCTAAATCATCTCACTGCACTTAACGTCCAACCTACTATCGTGGACTCAGCAAAATCATTAGGCATTACCCTCGACTGCAATCTCAATATGCATCACCACATCAGCAATGCTACGAAAAGTGCTAATTTCCAAATCAACACATTAAGAAAGCTGAAACCTTTTCTACCCGCTAATGATTTCAGAACTGCAGTCCAAGCCCTAGTAATCCCTCAAGTGGACTATGGAAGTGTTGCCCTCTGTGGCCTCCCCCTTTCGACTACCGCCCCACTTAAAGCCTCTATCAATGCTGCAGCCAGACTTATCACAGGCTCAAATAAAACGGTCACACATCTCTCCTGACCTCAGATCCCTGAACTGGCTACCATACTAAGCTAGAATACACCTGAAAATAGCATGCATGACTCACAAGGCCATTTACCACAACTCGCCCAGTTATCTCGCTCAGAAACTGACAATCTCGGGTGGCACAAGAGATACAAGAAGCGCAAAGAACCTTCTTCTGAAACCCCAAAGATTCCACAAGATGAAGACATATAAACGCTCCTTCTCTGGGATGGCCCCCAGGATATGGAATTCCCTTCCTCCAGAAATCAGACTTATACCATCCACGGCTTCCTTCAAGAAAGAAGTAAAAGCCCTACTCTTAGCTAAATTCACATGAATTTAATCTAATATACCTTCGTTCTCATTTCGTCTCCTCCAAAAAACTTTGCAGAGTTGTCCTCCCATACTCCGCTACAACCTTCACCATGTTTCATCTACTTAATTTGTTTTGCGCATCAATGCTGGTCATATTGTCTGTTCCTTGGCCCACCTTTACAACGTTGCTACCTCACATGTTTTACATTTGCCTATTTTGTTTGCTCATATTTGCTTGATACATTTTGTTTAGCTTTCATTCCTTTATTACTGTACAGTTGCTCTCCTTTACACTGTTGCCTCCCCAACTTGTTTACATTTGATCAATTTGTTTTTGCTCAACTTTGTTTTATATCTTGTTTAGCTTTGTATCTGTTTTTATCCTACTTGTGTGTAAAGCGCTCTGATATCTGCAAGGATCTTGTTCGCGCTCTATAAAACTTTCAAAATAAATAAATAAATAACTGAACATTTATTTCTTGAATGTAAGCTTGTACAGCTTAACATCACTGATTTCAGTTCAAGTCACTCTCTTCATCAGGGCAGGGTCCTTCTCAGTCTGTGTCATTGGACACGGTTGCTGTTCTCCCTTCTTCCTTGTGCCAGCTACTGCTCCCTTTGAGCTGCCTCTACTGCAGGCCTTAGAAGCTGCCTTGCTCCTGCCAGCAGCCATCTCATTCCTCCCTTCACTGCTGGCACTGTTAGTTACGGCTGCATCAGTGCTTTACAGTGCAATACTATACAACAATACCAAGCAGTGCAAAGAGCACAGTGTGAACACAGTTCACCAGAACACCACTACTGCTGACTGAGGCCTCACTTGTAGGATTAGTGTAACCTGTCACCATCCACCCATCCGGTCATGCACGTTCCCTTTGGTCCATCCACCTACTGTATGCTGCTGCCTTATTCATCATTGCACATTTCTGTGTTAAGTACATCCGACGAAGAGAGAACCAATGCGCCTTAAGTGAAAATATGCACATTTCAGTATCAACCTTGTGCATATCTACTGCCTGTTAAATCCTCTTTACTAAAATCCCTTTCTTTTTAACCCCTTACCAACCAATCCACACAGCTATTGGCCTGGCAGTCATAGCGGAGAGTATTTAGAATCACCCAGAAGCAACCCAATTTCCGTTTTTATCCACATTTAAAAGATTAATACAGACAAGGAAACACATGTTTTTCTGTCTGCATTTATCTGTAAAATCAGTAAAAACGGAAAACAGGGAACCCTTATTACACACTAGCCAGTATTTGGGGTTTGCCAGTGCTTATTTCATTAGTTAATCCCATCTACACACTTTTCTTACCAGACCCTTGATCGAAGCAGTCCTTCATACATGTTCTCCTGCTGTACACATATGTGGAACCTGGGCCTTTTTGCAGGGTTGGGCCCACACTTTTTGCCTTCCTTCTCCTATTTTTATGACCTCTATTTGTTGGTTTTAGGACTTTGGACACTTTACCACTGCTAATCAGTGCTAAAGTTTACGTGCTCTCTCCCCTAAAACATGGTATGATGATTTACACCTGTTTGGCATATTTAATTTACTTGTAAGTGCCTTGTACAGTGGTATCCCATATACCCAGGGCCTATAAATTAAATGCTACTACTGGGCCTGCAGTACTGCTTTGCCACCCACAGATATAGCCTTTCAAAGCTGTCTCAGGCCATCCCCTGCATGACCTGTGTGCGCAGTTTACCACCACTTTAACTTGGTATTTAAAACTACTTGCCAAGCCTTAAAACTCCCCTTTTACTGCATATAGGCCACCCCTAAGGTAAGCCCTTGGTGGCCCTATGGACAGATTGCTGTGTAGGTAAAAGGCAGGACATGTGCATTTATTATGTGGCATGTCCTGGTAGTGACAAACAGCCTATTTTGTTACTCACTACTGTGAGGCGCACTCCTCTCGTAGGCTAGCATTGGGAAGTCCCTTTAATGTGTTTGAGTGGTAATTCATGATCTGGAAGGGGTACCGTTGCCATGCTTGGAATGGTTAGAATGGTACTGATGAATCCCTCTTACTGGTGTAGTTGGATTTTTCATAGCTATTTTAGAAATGTCACTTTTAGAAAGTGGGCATTTCTCTGTACCTATAACTCATTGTGCTTTGCTGCCGGACTCCAATCCATGTCTAGCCCAGGGTGACAGCTACACTTTGTGCATACTTTACAGACAGCCATCACACCGGAAGGATTGGGTGTGACATGGCTATATTTGCATACTGATGGGCTTCCAGGGCTGGGAGAGAGGGGGGGTGTTCACACTTTACATTTGTAGAGGCTGGGTCCGCCCTTCCACAAAGGGCTGATTTACCCCTTACTGATGTCTGGAGCCACGGCTTGGGTTGAAAGGGAGTGTTGTGTACTTCTAAGATTTCCTTTGAAATTCCCCCTTGAACAAAGACAATTTTGAGTATAAGTACAGGAGATCTGACGCCATGTTTTCAGAACACTTTGAATCTGGAACTGAACCTCTGTTAGAAGTACTGCTGTGCTGCTTAAAGGGCTCATTTAGACTTATTTTCCGTTGTTGCCCTGCTAACTGCTGTGCTGTTAACAGGACTCAGCTGGACTGCTTTCCTGCTTGTTACCCTGTTGTGCTGCTCCCTGATACTGGCTCTACTCATTGCACATTGCCAGTGGACTGCTGTGCCTCCAAGAGAAACCGCTGTTAAGCTATCTGCCCTATGTGCTGGCCTGCTATCCTCCTTTGTGCCCAAGTGTTCTTCCAGAAGCCCAGCGCATTGTGAACGCTGTGTACTACCTATTCCTGGCTTGCCTGGCTTTATCAGTCCAGCTTGTGTGGAGCGCTTTATAAATCCCCAGTGCTGCTTTCCTTTTTCAAAGATAACTGTATCCTCTCTACTGCCGGAGAGATAGAGCAGTGTGAGGCCCAATGCCCCTTCCTTTGCCTGCGTCCATCAGGAAGGGTTCTCCAGTGAGAGAAGCTCACTGCATTATTTGATGATGTGTTGCCCAACGAACAAGCACAGCCCTTGAACCAGCACACTCTCTACTACTGTATTGTCCCCCAGACCGCGGAGACTGCCTCATTGAGACAAGCTCGGCATGGTCCTCCATATACGGCCAGAAGGGAGTTGCTTGGTTTTCCGTTCCCACTGGTGATGTGGGAGCACCCTGTTCAGCATCTCTGAAGAGGGATGAGGCCGCCCTGTGCTTCTACGTGGGTAGCACTGTGACATCAATGTGACCTAAGCCGCCCTACATCCTGACTTCAGTCCCACGTGGGGTCTCCTAACAGGTACTGTGTGGAGGCAGGGGCCCTAGTGGGAATTGGCATAACTGACTTGCACAGCCTCCTGGGTGGTATCCTAAGACTGGATATTGTCGCTTAGGTACTCTCCAAAACTCCCCCCAGGACACACCGCCAGTCACTTTCAGAGGGCTTGGGGGCATTGCGGGATAGCACTGACTCGGCTGTCTCCCCCGCAGTAGACTCCTGATTGTGGTGACACAGGTTTCTACGGTCAGTGACACAGCGCCTGGACGAAACTGAGCTGGAGATATTGTTTCCCACATTTTAAACTGGATACGATTTTTAATCATTGGGGTTTCAAGGAATCCATCTTAGGGATTCTGATAGAAGTGCAGGTGCATTTGTAAACAATGGTTACTTTAGGCCTTACTGTGAAATTGAGGAGTTCTTGTGTGCTATATGACTCCTGCCTCATTTACAAAGTAGTAGTTATGGGTTAGGGTGATATTTGGTGATTCCTGTGTTTCCTTCATAATCTGATTTGCTTTCCATGACTTAATTATATACTACAGTTACTGATGTGCTTATGGTGATCTTTGATGATTCATGTGTTTGCTTGATATAATCAACCTACTGTCTTTTAGAAGCTGATGGGATATTGTATGTTGTTTTGATTCTTGCATTGTCAGGATAACAAGTAATCCTTGACTATTAGCATGTGTGCACAGTATTTATGATTTATGTTGTTTTGGTCTATGTATTATGTACAATGCATATTATATTTTTATATAACCGTGTGTGGAGTCTTTAGTGGTATATTTATTGTGTTTCTGTGTGAGTGTATTGCGCAAACGCTTGTCCTACGGATTCCAATTTTCAGCAGGAACTGTTCGTTTGTTGGACAACATAAACGTTGGGATGATGCCCCCCCTGTGCACCCCCTCAGGATATGTTGGCCTACAGACCTGCTACATCACAGTGCCACCACAAGTACCCCTGAACCTGGCAAGGTAACATATGGTTTGGGCATCCTCCGAACACAGCAACTCTGATTCTCCAGGGAATCGTGGTAAAAGATATAAAACCTTTTTGTGCAGTCACTCATGCTCACTCAGAGAGAGATATATTCAATAAATACACAAAGGCTCTTTTTCAATATTTATTCAACCATTGTGATTCTTGTATAATATTATATGCGCTGCAATGATTAATAGGCAGAAGCAGACAAAAGTGATTAGCAATATAAGGACAGTGAAAAGAATGAACATTTCCACCATTGTGCCTAAACAGTGTATATATGCTGGCATAAAAGTACTGGATATAGTGTATTCCTACTATGTGTTCCCTAACCTAGTTGCCTAGAGCGGGTTTTCTGTCAAGAATTCCCTACTGGATGATGTAAATCCCCATTACCTGATGGCAAGATATGTATGTCCCCATTTTGGTCATGAGTTGGACATCTCCCCTCGCAGAGGGTAAACGGAAATCCGCTACTTTGAGATGCCAACAATAGCGATGACCTTGCAATGACTGCAGAGTGCTCCTCTAATTTGAGCACAGGATAACATGTGTATTTATAACAACAGCATCCATTATTTCTTGTCGAGGCTTCAGCCAAGCTGACATTGTTTATTGTCTCTGGGATAGCGCAGTCACCCTATGGACAAATAAAAAATAAAATTTGCACAATGCATGTTCAGGCCTTGTACTGAAGGTTCAAGGTGTTGGGATAGTGTACTTTTGACGTGGTATTGTAAAAAATGTGGTTTCAGAGAAACTAATCCTGCATTGTCACACAAGCAAATGTGTGCCATAAGTCATTGTGTCAAAAAGAAGGCAACTTTAGAAATGCATACAAGCAAATTGGCAGTGTTTCTTTCTGGGCCTAAGCTTGCCAAGTAACACGCTTTACACATTACCTCTGATGATAAGCCTGACTGCACTGCGCCAAGCTACCAAAGGGTGAGCATATGTCATCTTTGGTGTGTAACTCACTTGCCTTGACTTGAATGGTTGGTTCTGCCTGGTTTAGGCGCATATCTTAGCCAACCTGAAACCCTGTTTCTAACAACAGATGTAAGAGTTTGAAAAAGACCCTAAATAAAGTGATTTGTTACTAACTTATATTAATTTAAGTGCACTGCTGTACATTTGTTGCCATGTTTATTTCTTCCAAGTCAACATTGTTAAGATTTTTGCTCAGTACATATTTAACATAGGATGAAGTAAAAAACTCATGTTAGCCTCAATCTGGCATGGTAGCATAATATTGACCTTGCCTGATTTTCCCTCATAACTAAGTTATTGAAAATCCCACTTCCATGTATGGCAGCAGCTGACTGTTTGATAGTTCACATCAACTGAAATAATCACTGATATTTGGTTGTTAGGCCGAAAATCCCCTAAGTCCCTGGTCAGATTTACAAGGGATTTAGACCTTGTTTCCCCAGGGAACATTTTGAACTGTCAAAACATTGCCCATCTTTAGTAGGATGCAGCATTGGTCCCATTCTTTGGTCCAACATTGAACTTCGAATCAGTCGGCCAGCAATTCCAGTCAGTTTATATGGAGTCTCTGTTCTCGAGATGACCAATCTTCTTCTGTGGACATGTCCCGACGGCAGGTGTCCCATCCTGTCGTGCTGGCATAGAATTCAATAAATAAATACAGACTGGGTCTGAAAAGGGGTGTCCTCTTTGGGTCCATATGAGGGAGCCAAGTCATCTCTTCCTGGGCTTTGTGCTAGAGGGGCACTAATTCTAAATACATTCGACCTCTCTGTAGGTGCTAAATCTTCAGACTCTGTAGTGCTTTGTAATGGATCAGACCCGAAAATATGAACTGGATGGAAGAGGAGAGGAGGCCAACTACTCTCGCTATCTGACATAGGAATGTTGTCCGCTTCAAAAGAGTTTTTTACAAGATTTGTCTGATCTTTGCCTCTTTCCTTGATGTCAGGCTCAGAGTGGCCTCCTTGGAGTCCAAACGAACCCTAGGAATGTCAGTCTCTGGGTGAGTGTGAGATGAGACCTCTCTTCATTGGTCACAAAACCCATAGATTCCATAGAGACAGAACTTTGTCTGTAGATGTTCTGTTAGCCTGCATGGGCATAGGTCCATCAGGAGGATGTCTTCGAGATAGACGATGAGACAAATGTCTCTGGCTCTGATGTATTCCATTGCTGGCTTCGGCGTCTAGTGAAGCACAAGGGTGCCAACGACAGGCCGAAGGGTATGGAGTGGAATTCAAACATCTGGTGTTTCTATCAGAATTGTACAAATCTGCAGTAAGGCTGGTAAATGGTAATCAAGAGATATGCATCCTGGAGGTCCAGCCATGCCAACTAGTCCTTTGAAAGCAGTTGGTTCCCTCAGAAGGTGAATCCCCTTAATCTTGAAGTGACAGGACATCAACCGCTCATTGAACTCTTTGAGACTGGTGACAGAGCGCTGTCCTCTTCCCTGCTTTTCCACCAGGAATAAGTTGCTGAGGAAACTTCAGAGGTGTAGGCGTGAGGGGAATATAGCATCTTTTCCCAAAACTGCTGTCACCTCTTGTCCTATGAGGGAGGCCTTGTGTTACGAGAAGGTGATAGGACAAGTGTGTCTGGTCTGGTGGGGAAACCAATAGAACTTTATCTAAAAGCCTTGCACTGTTTGTAACACCTATGTGTAGAAGGTGAGCATGTGCCAGTTGTGCATAAAGATCGCATGTCTGCCCCTACCCTTAACTGAGAAGAAGGGGTAAAAGTTACCATTACCGTCTCCTTCTATGTTTCCTCTGAAGTTTCTTCTGGCCCCTCACTGTCATGACCATCTCTTAGAAGGGAAGAATCCTCCAAATTCCAGTGTCTTTATCTGGAGCTCTGACTATTGGATAGAGTCTGGAAGGCAAACTGCTGAATAATCGCTCCTTGCCACGGCAGGCCCCTGGGAAAACCGTTGGAGCAGAGATTATTTTGATAGAGGCTTGAGCCTTGTCAGAGAAGTAAAGGTAGCTCCACACTTACCGTTGCTCCCTTATGAATGAGTCCTCGAACTGGCCTCTTGCGCCACTGCTCCTGCTTCCAAAGTGGTCAGATCCCCCATCCTGGGGTCTACTTTGTTAAGAAGGGACCTGTGGCGTTCAGTGGACAATGCACAGTTCACGTTGCCGAGCAGATGATGGCTTGTTAGGACCAGCCTGATAGAACCTCAGGCTTAGCATATCTTCATTTCTTCTGCAATATACAGGATTTTTGCCAGGGGTCTCATAACATCCAGGAGATTACCTTGACATGACTGCCAGGAGTGCTCAACAAACTATTTTAGGTCATGAATATATTTAACCAGGAATGCCCATTTTGGTGTTAATTTCGTGAATGAGAGCCATTTCCTTTCCAATGAGTGGTGGGGGCGGGAATGAGAGCCACTTTCCTTTCCAATGAGTGGTGGGGGCATTCTGCTCGGAGTTGGTTGCGAACCTCCTTGTCCAGAGGTTTCCATAGGCATCCGGTCACCTATGTACCTACTTTTTCCACAGGAAATCATTTGGATGACCAGATACAGCATGTCTGCTGTCAGGGAACAAGGGTTGGGTAGGGGTGGCGGAGTTGTCAGGTAAGAGGCGCCAGGGTCTGGTGTGACCTGTGTCCCCGGCTGAGTCTTTGCGGGAGTCATTAGGATGGGTGGGGTCATGGGCATGGAACAAAATGGGTCAGGGATGACTGCGTGTACTACTTGGTCCTCAGAGTAGGGGGGGGTCTTCCCACATGGCTGATACTATGAGAGATGAAGACTCTTTTCAGCTAATCGAAGGTGTTCAGGTGTACACCTTGATCTTGTTTCTTTTTTGCCATCGCCGTTGTAGGAATTGCCCCTGGCTGCCCCCGAGGTTGAAGGACCAAAGGTCCAGCAAGGTGTTCCCTCGGCAGCATGTTTTCCTGACAGCTTTTCCCCAGCTGTTTTGTAGACTTCTCATAGGGAGCCAGGGCATAGGAGACAACCGTGTGGATAGATGCATCCACTGCATCATAGAAGGCGTCATCAAAGGCAAAGCCTCGTCCTCGGGAGAGATTTATCAGATTCCTGAATTTTGTGGCAAATTTGGCACTAGAGAGAGCAGTACGTTTTTGCCGGCCCCCAGGGCCTATTTTGTTAAGGGCTAGAGCGCCCTGGGACACCAACAACACCCTTACTACTGCCATTGATGAACCACCTATGTCTGTGTCCCTCCGCAAATTTTTAACCAGTTGCCAGCATCCACTATGAGGATTGTTTCAGACAAACAAAGGCTCCTCCAGGGAGTGTCCAACTCCAGGTGGTGTGGCATTTATGCTCAGTGATCGGTCAATTCACCCCAAATTTGCAGAATTTGTGGTTGAGCACACCAAACGCGGAGGTAGATACAGCAGCATTAAAGCTACACACATCTACAGCGTCCTCTGTCAGATGGAAGACCGCCTCACATTGTGCAGCCCCTGTGGTGCCAAATTCAATGACTTAAGCCCACATAAGGAGCGGTAAGTGCTCCTGCTGTGTATTCAGTTAGGGATTAAAATCGGTCAAAGTAAACCAAAAACAGAATACAATAACGTCGCAAACCAGCACCCTAAAGGAGAGAGACATGGGGTTAACCATCTGCGGGGATGTGGAGAATCAAAGAAGGGAGGGCGAATGGAAAGGGAGAAAGCACTGTGTAAAACAACCTACTATGTGATTGGATGAGTTGATGGATATAACTTTTTCCTGATGTTCATGGGAAAGATGGTTCTTCTTTTGGTTATAAATGTTACGGAGTTATGGCTTCTGTATAGAAGTAAGCGAAGAAAGAAAGTGTAAATTAGAATTAATCAAATGTCAAACCTTCTGTAACCAGGTATTTTCTGCAGTAGTGAAGCACAATTCAATCTGATCCAGTGGCAGGCAGCCCATATTTGCTTTGGCAAAAGCAGCTATAATTTTGAATATCTGAACAAATTAATTGGTCTGTAAATCAGTGCTCTACTGTGGATGGCAATGACACACTCATGCGAGCAGTTGCTGCAGTTACCCACCTCCAAAAAACCCTGAACCACTTCAGATAATATTTGACAGTTTTCCTCATTAAGTATATTTACATTGTCACAAAGTAACAAGTATAAGGTAGCATATTTTGCATTCCAATTTTTTTAATTCATTTCTCATTCTATTCTTACCACTACGAATAATCTTAAGTATTATTATTGTTGTTATTATTATTATTATTATTATTATTATTATTATTATTATTAATAATAATAATTCTACCGAGTGCTCTGTGACTCAAGAATTGGGTGATATGACCAATGTTCCCTCTAATTTTTTTCCTCTGTGTGCGGCAGTGGAGGGTCTCTGTGCGCTGCAACCATGGCTATGTGCGCCAGGAACCAAACCGCACATGTCTGCGGCGCCAAATGGCACTCAAAACGTTTACTTTAAAAAGTGAAAAGATGGTGCATTTTCACACATACAGCTCCACAATAAGTGTCTTAAGGGCAGTTTGCAAATGTATTGTATTGCCTGTATTTTCATTGTTGTGTCTGTGACTGCTGTTGTCTGTCTTCCCCGCTGCCTGTACGTGGTCCATTTCCCTCTGTTCCCCTCGCTGTCCCCGTGCTCTTTCTGCCCGGTTTTTCCTTCTGTTCCCCTCGCTGCCCGTGTCTCTGCCCAGTTTTCCCTTCTGTACCCCTCGCTGCCCGTGTCTCTGCCCAGTTTTCCCTTCTGTTCCTCTCGCTGCCCCGTGCCTCTCTGCCCGTTCTGCCTTCTGTTCTTAGCTGCCCCTATATTTCTGTATTCTGTATTTTGCCTCTGTGCCATTAGTTTTTTGTGACTGTCTGCCATCTGTGCCACTCGTTTTTGTGCCCCTTTTGCCTTGTTCCACTCGTTTTTTCCTCGTTTTTTGTGCCTTTCTGCCCTCTGTTCCACTCGTTTTTTGTGCCTTTCTGCCCTCTGTTCCACTCGTTTTTCCCTCGTTTTTTGTGCCATTCTGCCCTCTGTTCCACTCGTTTTTTGTGCCTTTCTGCCCTCTGTTCCACTCGTTTTTCCCTCGTTTTTTGTGCCCTTCTGCCCTCTGTTCCACTCATTTTTTGTGCCTTTTTGCCCTCTGTTCCACTCGTTTTTTGTGCCTTTCTACCCTCTGTGCCACTCGTTTTCCCCTCGTTTTTTGTGCCCTTCTGCCCTCTATTACACTCGTTGTTGTGCCCTTCTGTCCCACTTCATCGTTTTTTGTGCCCTTCTGCCCTCTGTTCCATTCGTTTTTTGTGCCTTTCTGCCCTCTGTTCCACTCGTTTTTTTGTGCCTTTCTGCCCTCTGTTCCACTTGTTTTTTGTACCCTTCTGCCCTCTGTTCCACTCGTATTTTGTGCCTTTCTGCCCTCTGTTCCACTTCGTTTTACCCTCGTTTTTTTGTGCCTTTCTGCCCTGTGTTCCACTCGTTTTTTGGGCCTTTCTGCCCTCTGTTCCACTCGTTTTTTGTTCCTTTCTGCCCTCTGTTCCACTCGTTTTTATTCCTTTCTGCCCTCTGTTCCACTTGTTTCCTCCTCGTTTTTTGAGCCCTTCTGCCCTCTGTTCCACTCGTTTCCCCCTCGTTTTTTGTGCCCTTCTGCCCTCTGTTCCACTCGTTTTTTGTGCCCTTCTGCCCTCTGTTCCACTCGTTTTTGTGCCTTTCTGCCCTCTGTGCCACGCGTTTTTTTCCTTGTTTTTGTGCCCCTTTTGCCTTCTGTTCCACTCGTTTCCCCAGCCGCTGTGCCCCCTGCGGCCCCGCCCCCCTGACTGCCCACTGTGGCCTTTTGTTTAAGTATTGCTGTTAATCAGAGCCCCTTCACGGGCTCCGATTAACAGTAATACTTAAACAAAAGGCCACAGTCTGCCCCATGCTTTACTAACAAAAGCGTAGAGACAGTTTCCAAACACAGCGTGTGCTAAAGTACGCTCTGTGTTGGAAACTGAATAGCCCCACAAGCCCCAATAGCCCCCCGCCTCCTTACCTTCACTCCTCACGACCTCTCCGCCGCCACCGCATAGAAAAGTGCCTCATGGTCGCGCCGCTCGCCTCTTTAAAGCGGCCGGCAGCGTGACTCTCACGCGATGTCCTGTGTGCGCGCTGCACGCAAGGCGTTTCATGCTGACTTGAGGGGAGGTGCGCGCGCGCGCCCTAGAGGGAACTATGGACATGACACTAAAATGTGATTTTCCCCGAAGAAAAGATTCAGCAAAGCTAAAGAGAGCTAAAGATTAGAGGTGGCAAAAAGTTTAGCTGCTGGGGAGTGAAGTACAGGACCGGGGAAGTTTTGGCAAAATTCCTTTTCCTAAAGTTAGAACAAATGTAAGATAAAGTTATTATAAAAAGTCCACTGGCTCAAGAATAAGGCCTTAAAGATGCAAAACGTTGCCACCAGAAGCCAGTGCAATGAGGCTAGATGAAAGAAGATGCAAGAACCTCTAAAATAAACCTTATAGATGAGAATCAGCTGGAGGTTTTAACATAGCGATAATACAGAGAACAATTGACTTAAAGTGATCCAAAGTCGACAGAATCATAGACAGGATGATAGTTTTTCCTGTAAAATGGTTATGTGATGGATGGTATAGGTCAAAAATTACTTGATTCATCTATTCATGTTTATAATTTCATGCCTCTTCACCTAGCTTACAGAATGCCATGTTTCCAGTAAGCCCAACTCAATGCAGC
The DNA here is from genome assembly GCF_964261635.1 of Lissotriton helveticus. Lineage (NCBI taxonomy): Eukaryota > Metazoa > Chordata > Amphibia > Caudata > Salamandridae > Lissotriton > Lissotriton helveticus. The sequence continues at coordinate 1,238,129,125 of NC_136067.1, forward strand.
TAGTCCGTTAATTTCACCTCCCTACCCAATCAACGTATTATGCACAAGTTATTTAAAGATAAGTCAATATAGGCAACAGAGGTGATTAACTTACACATTTGGCATGAAAAGTATAGGTAAGTGAGAGTAAAAGACCTAGGAGGCCCAAAGCAGCTACTCTGTGTTTTTGACTAGGCCTCCATTTTTGGTCAGAAAAGATCCCTTTCCACTAAGTTAACAAATGGAGCCCAGGGAAATGGGTAGGACATACTCTTTCTGTAACGCTCAGTTGTCGGGAGGGTCAAATGTATTGATTAGTCCACTCCCTGTTGACCATGTACAGTGGTACCTGAAAGCGGCGGGTGTCACCCTCCCTGAGTCCCTCTGAAGCATTTACTTTAGTCCACAACATATAATACCATCTTGGTGGGAGACATCTGTAAACTTATTTTAGCAAAAAGAAAAATTCAAAATCAGATTGATGCTGACATCGTCAGAGTTGCAAAAAGTTGTATTATCAGGTAAATTAATTTATTCTCCACCGTTTTGTTGCACTGAGCCTGAAAACCGAGTTTGTTAATTTTTCGTGGTCTTTTTACCTGGTCTTTTAGAATGTCAATGTCTTGCCAGACACTGCAGAGTTGTGGACCACATCTCTCTCCTGAAGGTGATTTACTCTTTCTGCGTTGCCTCCTTTTGAATGACCATGTCTCTCATTTGGTATGTGTGGCATGCTTTAAAAACCTGTAAAATTCATCTTTCTGGGTGGAGTAGTGCTCTGGCTGTAAATTAGGTACACGAGACACTAACCTGTTAAATATTTATGCGTATCATATATGAGTGAATGAACGTCTGTGATTAGTTGAGGCTGCTCTGTGTTTTGGACTAGGCCTCCGTTTTGGGTCAGCAAAGACCTCTTACTACTGAGGTAACAAATGAAGGCCAGGGAAACTGATTATGCAGACACTTTCTGTCATGCTCAGTTGTGGGGAGGTGCAAATGAATCTATTAGTCCACCATGTGTTAAACATGCACAATTGTATCTGAAGGCAGTAGGTGTCACCCTCCCTGAACTATAGTCATGCTTCCTACCCCCTACACCATTTCGACATTGTTCTGCTAGGTGTGTAAGTAATGGTTTCCATGACTTTTGTGCGAGTTATGAAGTGGATAGCCACCCATAAGTGGGAAAGTTCAGTTGTTTTTAGGTTTTGTTTTGTAACCATAATTTCAATTTTACTGTGGTTTTTAGATATTTTTCAGAGGGTTTTAAACATATGTTAAGATGTTATAACCAATCCTAACCATAACTTCACTTTCACTGAAGCATTTCAGTGATTTTCAGAGTTTTTTGATGATATATTAATCTAATGTCTTTGAAATTTTGTTTTCCTTGCTGTGTACAGCCTTGCGAATAGTTGGGTGGTGGGTGAGCAACACTCTCTTCCTCTTCCTCACAGGCCACACTGGTCTTGGCAAGCAAGCAGGCAGTAGTGCTCCAGGCTCCAGGAGAAGGTGATATTGGATGATATTGGATTCACTGGGTGCTCTCCCATCACCCAGCTGAGTGACTGCCAGGCCTTGCCATGCAGTCCTGGTCACAAACCCAAGTTTTGCAGAGCTTCCCTGCCTCGAACAGCCCTACTATCTGCTTGACAGTTGACAATTTTGGGGGCATCAAGCTCCCCTTCTTATGGTCTATGTCCAATTTGATTAAGAGTCAGAGTCTTTGAGGTTTATGTTGGGTGGCTGCTTCTTTTTGAAGAATCCTCTCCACTGCACTGCCCTTATTCCAGAAAGCAGTCTGTTACAGCAGGAGTGACTCCAAATCTGATAGTCCCAAAACACAGGCCTTGGAAATGGCTAGAGTGGGATCCTGTTGATTGCATCTGCATAGCAGGGTATGAGGAGACAGCTGCTGCACCGATCGTTTTGTTGCCTGTGTGCAGGTATGCCAGAGGAGAGCCACCGTAAAGTGAGGCGTGAGCATTGCTGCACTGTTAAGTATGTTGTCCATGTGCAGGTTTAAAGTCAGTGCCCCCATATGCCATATATGGCTGCTGTGAAGAGAAGTGCTGTGCCTATCGAGCTGTGGTCCGGTGCAGAGTGAAGTCGGTGATCCTGTATGCCAGGTGGGGCCACTGTGAAAATTACTGCTTTGCCGATTGAGCCGCAGCCCATGTACTGATCGAGGACAGTAACCCTGTTTGCCAGTGGGTCACCAGAAAACAGCAAGGAGCGTGGTCGAGTCGAGACTGTCATTGAGAGGAAGTAGCCAATATGGTGAACCCTGCAGGCCAAAGCCCTGACTGAGGACCAGGAGTGTGGAACCTAAACCCCTCCCCCACTTGTGGACAGGATCCCAGAAAACTTAGCATCGAAGGAGCATTGAGGAAGGCCACTGCGTGTGAGGAACTCGAGGACACCTGACCACTTTCCATCTAGGACTGCGTGTGTTAATAAGTCACCGGAAACATCTTTAGCTGCTTCAGCGCTCATGAAGGCGGCACACCCTGAGACTAGGGTCATGCAAATCCTGCTGCTGCGCGTAAGATTGATTTATGATCATTTCAAACAGGCAGAAAAACAGTGTAAGTCAATTAATGAGTCTATAGAGTATACATTTTCAAAAGAAACAAGGACACAGCTGCTGGGGTCGCGTAGCTAGTTAGCATGGAGTTGGTGGAGCAATTTGTCTGGTTAATTCCAATAAAGAACGAGACCCCTCCATGCTTACTAGTTACGCGACCCCCAGCGGCTGTCTCCTTGTTCCTTTTGAAAATGAAAAAAGAAAGAACACCAATAAAAGATGTGCCTTGAAATGCCTTCCTTTGGAACACATACATTATAGTCTTGTGTGACTTTGCTTTTAGCCTTTATTTCAGGCAGAGAAGACAATTTTTACTCTATAGACTCATTATTTGAATTAAGATGCTCCTTCTGCCTGTTTGAAAGAATTCTAGGTATTAGGGCTTTTTACTGGTTGGTTCTAGGAATGAGCACTGTTGTTAGTGTGGGAACTGTACGGTGTGCTGTAATTGTGAACCATTAGCGTTATATTTGAAGATTGATTTATGGGCCTGACGGCCCGGGAGAATTTGCCTGCTGCATAGTGCTTTGGCGCTTGAACACTTTTGACTTTAATAAGAGTAGTAGTGGGACTCCTGAGATCCCTGATTGACTGTATCTCGCTTTGTATTGACACACACACACACACACACACCCACACACACACACACAACACTCTCTCTCTCTCTCTCTCTCTCTCTCTCTCCTTTTTTCATAAAAGCAAGTATTTGACTGGGCATCATTTATTGCTGCTGAACGTATTTTCGAGTTGTGAGCTTGTGTTCACCCCATGTGTCTATCTACCTCCCATGGATCCTTGAACTGCTATACCCATGCAACCAATGAGAGTCAAGTGCTGATAGGGGTACTTGCTCCAGTTGCTCTAGATCCATAGTATGCCATGCTCTGTGGCAATAGGGGTAAAAGGCCACTACCTACCCGGTTGGGCCCAGTAGCTCCTGCTTCCTGTGGCCTTCTGAATAGGAATCTGACAACTAGCGGAAAGCGGTGAGGTGCCTAACGTTTAGGAACCTTTGATACGGGTGTGGCATTGGCCATTTCCAATTTACACCAGTTGTACAGTTAGTTCAGTTTTTACGCACAAAGTCAGCACGTGTAGAAAGTCAAAAGCACAGGGTGAGGAATAGCCTCAGAGCCTTGCCCATAGATCAAATGTAGAATTTATATAGGGACAGAGGAGGGTTTCCAGGAGGAGAGACATAGAGGTCCTTACTACATTAGGGACCAGTTTGAGACACTGGGCGAAAGGTATGAGACTGTAGTTGACTCTGGGGAGGGAACCACAAAAAGAAGCGTTATTGAACAGTATGAACTGCTGTTATTTACGTGAGATGATATAAGCAAAAAACATTCAAAATGCTAACAAAAGAACTCTTCCTCCAGGCATTTGAGCAATACATACTTTGAGTTGAAGAAGTTGGTTCACACCTGATATCTAACTTTAAGTAAATAGAAGTAAGATACAACACATTTTGTATATATTGTCAGTTCCTATTCCTCTCGCTGCGCCTTTCACCTGCCCACCATGACAGCCTGTGGTGGCTGGGAGGTGTGTGCGCTGTCCCCATTTCCAGACGTGTCGGCTTGTTCTCAGTGTCACTGAAATATTTGTAAGCTGTCGGGATGCGCTCCTTCGTGGGCGCGAGCTGTCAATTAAAATGAAGAGATGATGATGATGATGACGACATGTGGCTCAGATGAGAAGTCTAACAGCCCAGAATAATAGTTCAGTGCCTTGAATGCAGTGATCTGACAGTGCCTGCAGCATCTCCGGGTGCGCTGTGCATGCCACCAGGTGGAGGCTTATTTGGGGACTTCTAAAGCAATGCTATCAAAAGCATTATTCCTGGAGCTGCAGAAACCCAAACCCGTCGCTGTTCAAACGAGAAATCGCTGAAAATCACAGCGCCATAAATGCGTGCCCGACTTGCTAGAAAGCAAGCGGCCCCCGGGGTACGGACCGGTGCCCAATAAATCTCATCCGTGCCTCCGAAACTACAGGGTACACTGTCTATATTTATATTTATCTTTATCGGTGCAAGCAAAACGCAGAAGAATGGACGTTTCTTATTGGCTATTGATTTCTTGCCATGAAGGCTGTGGGTCTCATCTATATTTAATCGTGGGAGCCTAGTTCTGCTCACCGATTGGTGGACAGAGCCTGCAGTTTAAGCAGGCGCAGCGGTTCCCATGCTGACACAGAAGTAGACGAGGGCACAAATAGTAACTCGGTATTGCCGCTCTTTCGTCAGAGTTGTCCCCAGATTTGAGCTTATTTATGTTTTCCGATTTTGTCTGCAGTGGAAAGGACTCGGGTTTGTCTTGTGGGAAGTTGAGGATAGTGATGTTATGTCCCATGCACACCAGCTGCGGGAAACCAATAATGCAAATGCTGTATTCTCTTTTTGTATAAAAACTCAAAAAAAAGGAAAAAAAGAGATTTGGGGTCCAAGCTTTACTAAAGCGGGAGAGACTTACTGAAAGAGAAACCTAAGATGGAGCAGCGCGTGTTTTTCTCAGCCTTCCCCCAAAAACATAATGGGTTTTCTTTTCCCAAAATAAGCATGGTCAGCGACTAGCTGCCGCCTCCCCCCCAATCCGGCACCCAACACCCAGGAACGTGGACACGAGACATGTTTTACTTTTTGGAAGGCGGGCGCTAGTCGCCCGGCCGTATTTATTAAAGTATGAAATTAAAAAAGGTTTTAATTGCATAATCAACAATGAATACAAAAATCAGCAGGACATTAAGTTATACAATTGTTATCAACAAGTTTGAGAGCCTGACCTTAACAAAACTCTAATACATGTTGTTCCTAGCTTAAACTAAACATCCTACACTTGATTTTTGTACATTTCTGGCCATATGGCAGGGTCACTACCGGTGTCAGGTCCTACAAGCTGCGCCTCCCCCCTAGAAGTGCGCATGCGCAGTGTTACCCCGGGAGTGGCCCGGTCTACGCCCTAAACTCCATTTACCCACTAAAGGAGGGCCCTTACTCTGCGCCGGTGGCGTCATGAGTCCACGCGCGCGGGGTGGCTACCAGCCTAAGGAAAGCGTGAACTACTCCTACCCGCGCTCCTTTGCATATTACCTTGCCCCTGGAGTACTGGGAGTGGCCCGCAGGCCCCTCCCCCCGGGCGGGAACCTCCATAGGATGATGCCCGCCCCCTCAGACCTCAAATATGTGCTCACCGATAATGACCTTACCGCATGCCCCATACCTAATAAATACGACGACCTATGGAAAAAATTCTAAAGGACAACTACACTGGCTAATAAATAACAGTATCAACGTATAGCTAAAAGGGAAAAAAGGCCTAAGGACACATGGCATTAAATTACAATTTGGTTCACTCATGTTTCTCAAAATCACAATATCAACGTCTAGCTATAAAGGGAAAAAAGGCCTAAAGACACATAGCTTCAAATACAGTTCACTTCACACATCTTTTCGCTACCAAGGGGAAAAAAATCCTAAACAACAGATCACAAAATACACCAACAGCCCACTCTCTCCCGTGGTCCGTACCTTCGAAACTTATCATTAGACCGGACATAACACTGCTTAAAACTTTGTACCAAGGGATGGTGGGTGGGAAAACAAAGAGGCCCCGAACGCGGGGCACAACGTTCAGCGAGGGAGCGTCCAGGGACAAGGGGGTCTCCTGGGCGCTCCCTACCTCTTATTCCCGAGGGGCCGGATGGCCCCTCCTATCGCCCGCCCCCCCTGACCCGGAACCACTCCATTGAATCCGGGTCAGGAGGGCCGCCGGCCAATCGGCGGTGGGCCGCACCCCCAGGGCACGCCCCCACCGTCGAATGACACGCGGAGAAAGGAGGGGAGACGGTCGCCGCACCGCCATGCGTGCGGGGGGGCCGAGGGCCCCCCCTTTTCATTTTTAACTCGCAGTCAGCATGACGAGGCAAAATCGTCACAGAGAGCAGTGGTTACCAATGTGTCAAGGAACTGTGGAAAAGTAAATTTTGCCATGTTCTGTGTCCCTACGCCTCATCCATCATATGTTATGTGTGCATGACCGATATGCATATGTTGTTCCCCATCTCCGATTAATGACGCAATTCCAGTTGTGTCCACCTCTAGTATGCTAGTTTCCAGTCCTCGTGAATACTACGAATATCAGGCCTATGTAAAGTAATGTTGCCACGTTTTTCAGTATGCACGTTATTCCAGTATAAAGTCCCCGTTTCCAGGCCTCAAAAGGGCCCGGACATCAGATTCAGCTCCTGTCTCCTGAAAGCCTCGCTGAGGAGCGATACAGCCCCCACCTGTATCCTCGACCCTTCACTTATTTCCTGCCTCGCAGTGCCCGGTGCAGCTTGGCTCTGCCTCTGAGTCTGCCAAGAGTATGTTATAGTTCCAGCTATCAGTTCAGTCCTCCTTCTCTGCATTCCTAAGCCACTGAACTGCATCAATAGTTTCCGTCATTGTCTAGCCTATTCGGCTCCACGTTAGAGAAATACTGTATTAATGGTCATTTAATATTCTTCATCACGCACTACATGTAGAATAATGCATGGTCCAGTCTTAGAGTCAAGTTAGCTTTTCCCCTCATGACTTCTAGTTTATATCAACATGTTCCCTAAACACCAGATACCAGATAGGGTTTAGGTACATGTCGCTCCGACCCTCCAGACTCTAGTCTCTGCTCCTAGCACAGAGTTCGTAGCCCCCAGTTTCTCCTAGTAATACGTCATTGCCAGTTTTCGCGCACCATTAGGTTAGAGGTCCCGGCTCCTTAGGTAGCCCCCTCCTATGTTTCCGCCCCATTCATGACATATTCTGTTACGTTTGCATCACATGTCTATGTATACTCCCAGTTACACCTACTTTTACTGTTATCTCTTGCGACTGCTACGCGTCACGCCTTCTGCTCCACCCACTGCTACGCCTACTGCAATGTAATGCTATGTGTTTGCGCTATGTATATAAGTTGATGTATTGTTATTAAAAGCTAGCGCGCTCATCCCAGACCAAGCCCCAGCAGCTGCTGGGTCATCCTATGCAGGTTGTCCTGATCCTGTCCTTATGCTGTAATAAACCTGCAGAAACTCCTACTACCTCGAATCTTGACTCTTATTTTATTGAGCTATCTGTTATTCATTCATTTATTCAAAAATAGATCCGGTATTATTTATTTATATACCACATAATGGCGCCCGAACAGGGACTTGCCCTTTCCCCACGCGTCGGTGAAGCCACGCCGACCCCCTGACCCTCTGCAGTCGTGACGGAACCATACCGTGCACTGGCAGATATTTCTGCTCCAAGTATCCCTCAGGCCCACGGAGGAGACGGAGGAGGCGGTCCAGCATCCAAACGAGACGGTGGAGGAACGCGGCGAGTCCCGACCAGAGCCCAAGCCGAGAGTCCAAGGTCCGAGGTATCCGGAGGCCCACCCGTAACTGAAGTCCGAAGTTCGTCGTCCGTCGTCCAGTCCAGTCCGAGGCCTTCCGTTCCGTGCTGCCCGGTGAGTACCATTGCTGGGGTAGTATCTAGACAGGACCAATCTAAATTGACTCCTGGTCCGTGGGTTGGTGGTACCCAGACTCACAAACGAAGTGTTCACCTAGGTGGATACGGGTCTTGATGCGTTCCTTTATGGGACCGGTATGTTCCGTACTGTTACAGCAGTGCATCCAGTAACTCTAGTCTGTTCCGTTCTCGAGAAATTCTGTTCTGTTTCTGTTCTCAGTATTTCAGGTAATATTCTGTTCGAACTGTTATTTATAATGTTCTTTATGTATTTTACTGTTGTGGTATGAGTGCGACGTGATTTTGTGTTTTTATTGTGTATTGTATTGTGTCCAGATTACAGTTCAGTCATGCCTATATTTTCCAAGTTACGTCAGTTAAAAACTAGAAAGGGTTTATTAGAAGAAGCAGTTCCTGTCCCGCCTAGGGACAGTCCAGGTCACTTTATGTATCAGAAACATGGCATAAGCGCCATAATGTATCTAGATTTATGGGTAGAGTATACCAAACAGTTAGAAGAAAAGTATAGATGGCCCGTATCGGGTACATGGGATGCCGAATGTATCATGCGAGTAGAAGAAGCATTATGGAAAAAGAAAGCCAGACAGTCACAGAAAGATGCCATCGAGTTATGGCGTAAAGAAGCGCATAGAAGAACGGAAAAGGAAGTCAGAAAGTCAGAGTTAAGTAGAGAATCCCAGGAACGAGCCCAAGAAAGAGAATTAATCGAGATAGGTGAACAAGTCAAAGCCGAACAGTCAGACAGACAGAGGCATGCCCTTATTAAGGGTATGTATCCTCTCCTTGCCGAAGGTTTGCCAAAAGCGACCCCAGAGGCATCCAGTAATTTCCCGCCACCATTAATTCCGACCAAGCCACGTCACAAACCGACCGCAGCTGATATTTTTATTTCGTCCTATCTGGACGACACAGTCCCCGAATACGCAAATCCTGTTCGCGCTCCGCCAGTCCCTGTAAACCAGGTAATTCATGCTCCTCCAGACACCGGGGTGCCCTTAACAGCTCCCCCGGCCCAGTCCGCCATACAAGTCCAGCCCACGTTACAATTACCGACCCTGCCAGGACGAAGAATGTCAGTCGACGATTCTAGTCTAGGGGCCGCAGGAGGAGGTCTTCCTCAAACCCCGCCGCCACACAAGCGTTTAACATTACTCGAATTACATGCTCAAGCGTTACAGCGCACGCCCAAACATCAGTCTGTTACAGAAATCAGGCAAACCCTTAACGAATGTGTCTATGATCCAGTTCCAGGCGAATATAACATGGTTTTATATTCCTTACGTGTAAGGAGAGTGACCGAGTATCTAGTCACCTTGCCGAATATGAAAGAAGATCTAGACAGAATATATCGTTTCATCCGTACAGGGGATGATCCAGAAAGTATTGGCGAGATTATGTCTCAAAGGAAAGCCGAGATTCAGCTCATGATATTAAAATTCCTGATCAATTGTCTAATAAGAGAACAAGATTACCCGTCTAAAGATCCCGCCGAAATGAGAATCCTAACAAGGTGGAGTGATAATATAGCCGAGGGTAAGCACAAGACCGTCGGTGCCATGGAGAGTATGTACAAGAAAATCCGTAAAGAGATAGTAAAGATACACGAACAGCGTAAAGCAGCACAAGTAAGCGAGAAAGAAAGTATCTCTGATCCTGAAGAGGAAGACGAGAATTCCGCCAGAATAGCGTATGTAGGAAAATCTAGATTTCCAGATCGTCATTTACGTCTAGAACACAAGTCTGTTTTTCATCATCCAGCACCAGAACTAGGTTCTCTAGAACAAGTATTTCAAGCTACCGATCACATTCTGAAATCACGAATCGGTTACAGTGAATTAAGTACCATGCATGAACAAGAACTAGCCCGATCAGCAGTCCGATGGATTACTGATTCTACCACTTTTCCAGACGAAATAGTGGCACAAATGTTTCTGAAACTGCCCCCAGCCGAGCAACGACTGGTGGGTATGTATATGATCCAGCACCTCATTACTCTGTATGAGGGTCAACACTCTGATCCAGGCCCGTTACACGATATCCTGAACGAGTTACTCCAGTATAGATGGAGAGGTCTAGGTACCGATTTAATGAGTGTCATTCTAGAACAGCGCCACAAATATAGAACGTTCCTGAACCCGCATTTTGTTCATGTCTCACCCCCAGAAAGTAAATCATTCTACATAGACAGACAGAATCCGTTACGAGAAGTCCACCCAGTCCAAGGGGCGGGTGGCGTAATGCAACGAGTGTTTGTATACACTCCGATTTCAAAGATGGAACTTCTTGAAATGAAGAAGTTAATTCCCTGTCATGACAAAGATCCAGCAGGGTTCCATAGAGAATTAAAAGACATGCTCCGTATGGGAGAATACACTTACCCAGATATCATTAAAATGTTAAAGGTCCTGTTACCCGCAGGGGTGTATGAAAAGCTAAAGGAAAAGGAATGGGAGGTGGGAGAGAAAAAGATAGATTGGGCAGCTCTAGAAGCTGAAGACAAGGCACGAGTACCAGGTACCGGTCTTGGAGATAAATGTAAAGAATTACCAGAATTACTGATTCAAGTTTTACCCAGATTATTGACAACTAGGAAGGAAGACTGGGATGCAATCTCAGCCTGTAAACAGAAACAAGATGAAGATATTAGTGATTTTTATTCTAGATTTGAAAAATGTTTCAGTATCAATAGTGGTCTCAAGACAAGTAGTGAGTCATACCCTCACCTCTTCGTTACTAAATTAGTCGAGAATTCAAGTCCACAAATTAAAAATCGAGTTTTGAAAGTCGAAAGCACCTGGCAAGCAAATACTCCGTCCCAGATGCTCCAGATGCTCCAGTATCACCAGAATAGAATCAGGGAAGAGCAAGAACACGAGAGAAAACGTATGAAAGACACGAAAATGAAAGTGCTAGTTGCACAATCTGTTCCTCAAGACAGTCAGAAGAGGGGTCCGAATCAAGCCAGTCATCCTGCAGCTCCCGTTAAAGGGAACTGCAATTATTGTAAACAGCCAGGTCATTTTATAAACGAGTGTGCAGTTCTGAAACATAACATAGCTACTGGTAAGACTAAAGAAAGACCACGTCCGCCTAGACAAGAACAAGTTTCACAGATTCCTCAGCCACAGAATGCACCACAGACAGTTACAGCTCCGCAGCCTATTGCTGCAACACAGCACGTTACATCGCAGATGTACCAGTATGCACAGTCCGAGTATCCAGAGTACCAGCCATATTCATGAAATAGCCTAGAGAGGGAGGTAGGCTTGCCTCTCATCGAGATACCTGTAGATCAAGAAGGTCCCTATGTTCACAGTCAAGTATTAGGGAAAGACAGAAAGTTTTTGATCGATACAGGGGCAAGTAGGACCACAATTAGTCACGCCGAAGTTCCAGGGGCTCCGCTCTCAGGCTCAAGAAATGTTTCCCTTGGATTTTCAGGAAAGCCAATAGTTAACGAGATATCAAAGCCAGTCACTCTAGAAGTAGGTCCATTGTCCCGTACTACTGATCTGTTACTTACTAAGTCATGTCCAGAAAATCTATTAGGCATTAAGACACTGAAAGAATTAGGTGCAGTTATTTGCTGTTCCCCAGAGGGAATACGTCTGTTCCTACGTGACTTTAAGGGTCACTATGTATTACGAGATTTTGATTCAAGATTGTCTAATGTTCCACAGCACTTATGGGCGCAAGGTCCAACTGATGTAGGTTATATGCAAATCACACCCCATCGTGTGACTCTCAAACCAGGTGTAGTGTTACCCCGAATCAGACAGTACAGGTTGCCACCTGAGGCTGTAGCAGCCTTATCCAAAATTATTGACGAGCTCATGGCTCAAGGAGTAGTTGTAGAAACTGACTCCAATGTATGCAATTCTCCGATCATTCCAGTCATGAAACGTACTGATCCAAATGCACCCCCAGTATATCGATTAGTGATTGATTTACGAGAGCTTAACAAATGTATTATTCCTCAGTACTCAGTTGTCCCAGACATCTCTTCCCTGTTAACAGCCATTGATTCCGAAGCCATGTTCTTCACTGTCATAGACCTCAAGAATGCATTTTTCAGTGTTCCCATTCATCCAGACAGCCAGTTTCTTTTCGGATTTTGTTTAAATGGAAGGAGCTATATGTTTACACGCGCTCCTCAAGGTTTCACAGAAAGTCCTAGTATTTACAGTCAAGCACTCAAGAGACAACTAGACAACATTCACATGCCAACTGACACTGCCCTGCTCCAGTATGTCGATGATCTACTGATCACAGCCCGTTCTGAACGTGACTGCGAGCGAGCATCACTTACAGTTCTGTATTTTCTAGCCGAGATGGGGCACAAGGTGTCACCTTCGAAGCTTCAATTCTGTGTCCAGCAAGTGGTATACTTAGGACACTTGCTGTCCAAGAGGGGTAGGCAGTTGACACCCGACCGTATCCAGTTAATAGCGAGTCTTCCCCAGCCCAGAACCCAGAAGGAGGTACGTGCTTTTATCGGCCTTACTTCTTATTGTAGACAATGGATTCCCCAGTATGCATTTCTAGCCAAGCCACTGATACAGTTAACGACACAGGAGGCAGCCGTATCGACTGTCCTCCCTTGGACATCTGAACATACACTTAGTTTCAATGAGTTAAAGAAAGCCCTATGTCAAGCTCCAGTTCTAGCTACACCGAACTACAGTAAGTCTTTTACACTTTTCGTTACTGAACGCGAAGGTACAGCATTATCTGTTCTCACACAAGATCAAGCAGGTCAATACAAGCCCTGTGCTTATTTTTCGAGCACATTAGATCCAGTCGCCCAGGCGTTGCCTGCGTGCCTCAAGTCAGTTGCAGCCACAGCACTAGCTATCAGACAAAGTGATTCCATAGTTTTAGGACATTCCCTGACAGTACAAGTTCCACACTCCGTAGAAGTTCTTTTAAACCGAACACAAACACAGCATTTGACAATTGCACGTTTAACAGGTTATGAATTGACACTGTTCCAGCCACACATAGAAATTAGACGCTGCAACGTCCTGAATCCTGCTACACTGTTACCATCAGTTAGTTCAAATCCTGACCCACATGACTGTGTGGAAGTAGTTAATATTACGACAAAGCCAAGACAAGACCTGACAGACATTCCGTTATCAGATCCTGACCTGACACTTTATGTGGATGGTTCATGTATGAGAACTAGTACAGGAGAACTAGTCGCAGCATATGCAGTGACTACTGACACCGAAGTTATTGAAACACACCGTATTGATACCCTGTCCGCTCAAGCAGCAGAGCTAGTCGCTCTGACACAAGCCTGTATACACGCCAAGAACCTGAAAGTTAATGTTTACACAGATTCACGTTACGCATTCGGAGTTGTACACGACTTCGGAGTGCTCTGGCAGGAGAGAGGTTTCATGACTTCTCATGGAACCAAGATTCAGCACGGTCTCCTTATTCAAGCCCTGTTAGATGCCATACATTTACCGACATCCATTGCTATCATGAAATGCAAAGCACATACGAAAGTTACAGACATTATTTCCCAAGGTAATGATCTAGCAGACCGCACAGCCAAGCTTACAGCACAGACTCCAGACATTCCAGTTAATCAGACACATACTCCAGATCCGATTACATGCATGACAGTTAAGGACCCTACTCAAGACGTCATAGATATCCAGTTACATGCTACTCCCGATGAAATCAAGAAATGGTCTGAACAAGGAGGGGTCCAGACAGATCAAGGATGGTTAACGAAGGGTAGAGCCACATGGTTTCTCCCCGATTCTATGGTTCAAGTCATTATCAATACCGCACATAGTCCAGCACATTTAGGAGAAAAAGCTATGTTAGACAGTATCCAGAACATTTGGTTCAACAAGCATTTACGAGCTGCAGCCAAGCAGAAAGTCCGTACCTGTATGATATGTTGCCAGTTTAATCCAGGTAAAAGTGTCCCGGTGGAACAAGGTGGTTTCCAGCCCCCTGACCACCCTTTTGAGGTCCTCCAGATGGATTATATTCAGATGGAGCGATGTCGAGGTTTCAAGTATGTCCTTGTAGTTGTATGCGCTTTGTCCAGGTGGACAGAAGCATATCCAGTCCCAGATTACACAGCCGCGACCACTGCCAAGCAGTTGGTTCGTGAATTTTTCCCTAGATATGGACTCCCTAGAGTCGTATATTCTGATAACGGTCAGCCATTCTCATCTGAACTCATGAAGCACGTTTCCCTTTTGTTAGGGTACCAGTGGAAGTTCCATTGTGTACGCCATCCTGAAGCAGCCGGTCTGGTCGAGAGACATAATCAGACCCTGAAAATCCGTATTGCCAAAGTCTGTAAAGAAAAAGGTGTGGACTGGCTAGTAGCTCTGCCAGTCGCTTTGTTTTATATGCGCATGGTCGCACATTCCAGATCAGGTCTGTCCCCGTATGAGGTCGTATTCGGCCGCCCCCCTAACATGTGGGGTACTCCTAGACCCCGAAGTATTACTGATGTTTCATGTAATATGCTGACAGATTACCTAGCTTCCTTGATGTCTGCCCTCAACTCATGTCGTTCACAGGTTGCTGCCGCCTTTCCAGACAATACCGAGGTAGCACCGCATGAAATCGTTCCAGGCTCCCTAGTGATGGTCCGGAATTTCGACAGATCAAGTCCGCTGGAACCACGTTGGAAGGAGCCACGTCAGGTCCTCTTGACCACCCGTACTGCCGTCAAGTTGAAAGGCAGAAAAGGATGGATCCATCTTTCTCATATTAAACTTTTCAATGGATTGAAACCCGTTTCTAAAAACATTTCCCAGGATTTGAAGGACTGCCAGAATATTGCTCTTAAGGACTGTCCCGCACAAGACATTACTACAACCCCTCCCTTGTTAGAGAAAACTCCGCAACAGGAGTATAAGTTAAAGCTCAGGTCTAGTAAAATAAGTCAGTCAGTTTGATTGTATAAGTCCTCCCCTAGGTGAAACGGTTAGACTGTTTCTGACATGTATAAAATAGACCCCCATAGTGAGAGAGTTAGTCGAAGTTCAATTCCATGTATCGTTTTTCTGAGTTTCGTATTATTCATCAGCATTATGATTTCCTGCACCAGCTATGCATTCTATCTGTATTTTCCAGTTCCTCATGTAAATATGTCTGCTAATGCTACAGTAGAGCACACGTTTAGTGATCTGCCTCCTCACGAATATTCTTACCGCCTCGCTATGCGCAACAACACATTTATCCGTATGTTACATTATTCACACCAGACCAGCAATGCCACTAATTGTTGGGTGTGTGGTCGACTTCCCCCTTTTCAGACACCGAAGGGAGTTCTGCCACTCTTTCCTTATCCATTCTCACATAATGGTTCGTGTGGAGCATGGAGCACGTTAACGTCATCCTTAACAGATATGTCTTTTCTTAACAGTACATGTTTCTCAGACAAGCAAGGTCTCCCCCATAGAACAGGTTTAGATCTAGAAAATGAAGTATATAATTTAGGTAATTATTCGTCGAATTTCATGGTCCTGAATGTTCAGTCTGATACTACTCCAGACTTACCCGCTATTTCAGTACTACCTGTCAAAGGTGAATTATGTGTCCGTAGTTATGGTTCCATACATGTAGGTCATAGTGAATGTACTGCTGTTATCCAGTATAGTGACAGTGGGAAATCTGTTTTCAAAGCTTCACGTCATTCTTATTTTATTTGTGGTCAAACTGCATATGTTCGTCTGCCCCTCGATTGGGAGGGAACCTGTTACATTGCCTTCCTACTGCCACCTGTTTTCCTAGCCCCATCTGATTATCACAGAAACACACATCTAGTACACATTAGACATAGAAGGGAGTCCCCAATTGTCGATTATACTGAAACTACTCTAGAACAGTATACAGATTTCAATAAAGGTTTCTTCTTCTTTGTAGGACCTGTCCAGAATAGTAAACTGATCCGTAGGTTAACAAGAACCCTTGAAGCTGTAGTAAATGAGACTGCCTCTGCTCTAGGTAACTTAACCGAAGAACAATCTGCTATGAGATTTGTCGTTTTGCAAAATCGTCTCGTCCTTGACGTCATACTGGCCGATAGGGGCGGGGCCTGTAGAGTCATCGGATCTAGTTGCTGCATTTTCATTCCAAATAACGCGCCGTCTGTTTATTCAGCTATAACCAGACTTCATAAAATTGCCCATCTGTTACATCAAGATCCAGGCACCTGGACATGGTCAGGTTGGTTCTGGAATATAATTTCCGCATGGGGATGGAAAGTCCTGTCCTTTTTAGGTATTGCAGTAGCGATCATATTTAGCTGCTGCCTCTGTATACAATGTGGCCCTGCGATTTGCAGCATGTGCGCTACCTCTTGTATTCTTAGTCCCAAGCCCCGTTCTAAATCCCGTTCCAAGACAATTCGAGACGAGCAAATGATACTGTATGAAATGATAGACGGTATCATGAAAATTGATGTTTCCTGATGGAAACGTAGTGACAAGGAGGGAATGTGGAAAAGTAAATTTTGCCATGTTCTGTGTCCCTACGCCTCATCCATCATATGTTATGTGTGCATGACCGATATGCATATGTTGTTCCCCATGTCCGATTAATGACGCAATTCCAGTTGTGTCCACCTCTAGTATGCTAGTTTCCAGTCCTCGTGAATACTACGAATATCAGGCCTATGTAAAGTAATGTTGCCACGTTTTTCAGTATGCACGTTATTCCAGTATAAAGTCCCCGTTTCCAGGCCTCAAAAGGGCCCGGACATCAGATTCAGCTCCTGTCTCCTGAAAGCCTCGCTGAGGAGCGATACAGCCCCCACCTGTATCCTCGACCCTTCACTTATTTCCTGCCTCGCAGTGCCCGGTGCAGCTTGGCTCTGCCTCTGAGTCTGCCAAGAGTATGTTATAGTTCCAGCTATCAGTTCAGTCCTCCTTCTCTGCATTCCTAAGCCACTGAACTGCATCAATAGTTTCCGTCATTGTCTAGCCTATTCGGCTCCACGTTAGAGAAATACTGTATTAATGGTCATTTAATATTCTTCATCACGCACTACATGTAGAATAATGCATGGTCCAGTCTTAGAGTCAAGTTAGCTTTTCCCCTCATGACTTCTAGTTTATATCAACATGTTCCCTAAACACCAGATACCAGATAGGGTTTAGGTACATGTCGCTCCGACCCTCCAGACTCTAGTCTCTGCTCCTAGCACAGAGTTCGTAGCCCCCAGTTTCTCCTAGTAATACGTCATTGCCAGTTTTCGCGCACCATTAGGTTAGAGGTCCCGGCTCCTTAGGTAGCCCCCTCCTATGTTTCCGCCCCATTCATGACATATTCTGTTACGTTTGCATCACATGTCTATGTATACTCCCAGTTACACCTACTTTTACTGTTATCTCTTGCGACTGCTACGCGTCACGCCTTCTGCTCCACCCACTGCTACGCCTACTGCAATGTAATGCTATGTGTTTGCGCTATGTATATAAGTTGATGTATTGTTATTAAAAGCTAGCGCGCTCATCCCAGACCAAGCCCCAGCAGCTGCTGGGTCATCCTATGCAGGTTGTCCTGATCCTGTCCTTATGCTGTAATAAACCTGCAGAAACTCCTACTACCTCGAATCTTGACTCTTATTTTATTGAGCTATCTGTTATTCATTCATTTATTCAAAAATAGATCCGGTATTATTTATTTATATACCACAGAACGGAGGCTCACGTGAACCACAGGCTCTCAGAGAATCTAGAAATCAGTGTCTTTTAAAACAGGCCTACATCATTAGTAGTCGTTATCATTCCAAGTACCACGTCATTATGGATGGAGGGAACAATGTATGGTAGGTATGACCTGCAGCTACAGCATAGATATAGCAAAGCTCATAGTGTGCTGCTGCCTGTCGAATCACGTTCAGTCGTGCTGTCGGACCTTGCCCTGGCATGTATCCCCAGCCCGAAGGACCCGTACCTTCATTTTGAACAGAAGGAGAACACTCTCCAATGTAGTTGGGCATTTCCAGGAGTGCTTGGCCTGCATGTCTCCTCTGTTGAGTTGCCTGTGTGCTCTGGAAAACGTCTCAGTGGAATCGCTAGGACTCGAGTCAGAGACTTTGATTGGTCTTTCTGTCTTCTTAACACTTGCCTTTTTTCTCGAATGAGTACAATGCACATTGTTTTTTTACGGGGAAAAAAAAAAAAAAATATATATATATATATATATATATATATATATATATATATATATATATATATATATATATATATATATATATATATATATATATATATATATATATATATATATATATATATATGGTCTTAAAATCTCTTTGTGCGATCTTCTGTATGGCATATTGCCTTTTAAATCAATCAGTGCAATATGAACACAAGATAAGCGTTATTGAAAAACAAAATCAGTTCATAATATGCTTTACGCTAACAACTTCGGTTGCTCCTTGTCCTGTAGTGCTGGTTGCACTTGTGCATCATCCAGTAAGTTCGTTTTGCGACTAACTCTAGCAGCTGCACTTTTATGCCTCGAGCATTTAGTTTCCTGAAGACAATTTAAATTTGGCTAAAAGCATTAAACGTCATCTCATAACCACACAAAACATTGTCTGTAGCTCTTTTAGTTTTTGTATTGTATTGTAGTGTTCAATTACCATTTCCTTTCCCTGGCAATTTTCTCTTCAGTTTTCCGGAAAAAGTAGTTGTGCTAAACTACTCCTAAATAAATGTGGGGTCATATGCTAGACAGACAAGGCAGCAGAAGCTACTCACATGACAAGTTTGTGAACTGACAAATGTCGTCCCCGGTAATAAGTGGAATTAGAGTTTTAGAATTTTCATTTGGCAATAAGCCAAATTCGAAAGAAATTTGGTGGAATAGCTTCTCCCACCCACCATATTTAATATCTCATTGACTTTGTGTTACTCATGCAGACACACTCCACCGCCATTAAAGTTAAACACCAGAATTTAGTAGGCTGTAATTGGAGACTACCAGACAGAAATAACAGTAGAATGCTTTAATGCCTAGACACTCAGCAAAGGCAGCCCTTCCAAGTATCGTGCATCAGGCGTTCGACTAATGCATTTCAGTGTGGTGGTCCGCATCACCACACTGAAATGCAAAGTCCCGCATAAATGCGAATCCTGAGCTGTGAAGGAGCTCTAGTTATCACCATAATCAAGCACTGAAACTGAAGTGGCAGCGTGCTGTGCGTGCTGCACCAGGGGGTTGGCTCAGAGTTCGCAGCTCTAGCAGATGTTAACAGTGTAACATTATTCATGCATCCACTCCTCCCCCCTCCAACACCGCGGGCCGCAGCATATTTCGATACACAAGACTGCCATGAGTCTGAGTGCCCTTTGGCTACTACCTTGACAACAATCACAGCCTGGGGTGAGGTTTATCGCACACACAACAGGTGAATGTGAGGTCACGTGACGTCCTGCTGCCTTCCGCAGTGGTGTGACGAGCGGCCACTTTAATTGAATAACGTTTTGGCAAGCAGCGGTTGCACTGGCAGTGGGAGCTTTGTTCCTTCCTTTGGGCGTTAATAATCTAAAAACAGTCCAGCAACAAAGGGGGCCATCTGACTCATAGAGGCACCTGCGGCAGAGTGAGTATCCCAGAGCTCAAGTTCACACCACAGTGCAGCCAGATTTGCTGAGCCAGGCCCAGAATCGTGGCGCTTGTCACATGAGCAGTTGCCGCTGCCATGAGGTGGCCTGCACAAATTGCTGCTGCCTCCCAAGCAAAACCATGTAAGTGACGGCTTCACTTGAAATTTGCCCAACCATAGCGCCAGCGCACGGCAACCACACTGGTGCCGGTCCAACCCTCAGCGCAGCCAGCAGTGCCGTCACCTAAGAGGCCGTTGTTTGTAATAGCCTTGTGAAAGATGCAGCCCGCCTGCACGATTATCCGGTGCTGCTGGGCTGTGCAGTAGATAGGGGATTCCACTCCACAACTAGGCCAAAATGTCCTGCTGGGCTACATAACCGCTTGACACAATCTTGCGAGCCACCCAAGAAAAATGAGAAGTGCTCTCAGCCTCAAGGCTCCCCACGCTTCCACACCCAAATCCATCTTCAAGGGCCTGTGCCCCAGATGCCAACAAGACAAAACAACCCCAAATGCTGGTGCCCCCTATTAACACAGTCAGGGCAGGCAAGCCATCACAATGGTTTACTAACAGAAATCCACTCTCGCTTCACTAAACTGTGTGTTATTGAGCAGATGTCATCAACGTTTTCTACCCTGCCCGGTGACTAGGTCTCCATATCTACCATAATGGGGACTCCTTGTGAAGAGTCAGGATCTGCACCACTGTTTAACAGCGTCCACGCAGGTTTTATGTTCCCCAGAAGGGCCACATAGAAGTGGTGTCACAGCTCCACAGCACTACGCCGATGACATTCTGACTGCTCTTGGAGCCGAAAACACAGTCCAGACGCATATCGCCGTGAAACAAAGGCTTGCTCACTATTGACGAACCATTTAATGTGCTCATAAACTGCAGCACTGCTATCAGTGCGCATTTGGGTTTGGCTGCCCATCTCAGGCCGGCCAAACTCACATGCACACTGAGCTGTCTCCAACACAGCTGCGTTGCGGGGTTGGAGACAGCAGGCAGAGGCTCCCAGTCTCCCTGGGAGCGCAAATCATCGGCACTCAGGTCAATCCTGAAGCTGCTCTCATGCATGAGAGCAGCTTTAGGATTGGCCACAGGGGAGGCTGGGAGCCTCTGCTTGCAGTAGAACCACAGAGGAGCAGAAGACCGGGGATGCAGCGAGCTGCAGGTACGATTTCCTTTCTTCTTATTTCTCGCCTGCCCGTTACTCTGCCCTAAATCTGGCCACTACTGGTGCCATGCCATGACTTAGTGTCCTTCTATTTCTGGTCCTTTGCAGCAGTTAACGATCTTCATAGAGTTTGTTGTTGCTCAAATGGGTGTCATTTCTGATATTTATGTTTCCATTGTCTTCATTGCTTTGATTTTGCTTGCGAGAAAGTGTCACTCATAGTTGTTGAAATGTCACTCATAATTACACAGAAATTATGAAAATGTCACACGTGGCAATATGGAACCTTTGCAGCTATGTAAAGGTAACCAGTTTGCATCTTACTCAGCTCAAACCCAGAGAGCAACCTACACAAAGAAAGCCGAGGCTTGACCCAGTACCCCCTCTGCTTCCAACCTAATCCTCCGTCCTCTGCAAACCTGTGCTGGATAATGCTGCTTACCTTTACATTAACCTGTTCCGCCGACGGGAGCACTCCCTCCCTGGTGCTGCGAACGACCGTTGGCCGACGCAGCTCCGCCCATCCTTTAGAACGCCCGCAGCTGGTTAACGCCTTAACCCCGGCGGCAATTTGGCCGCGGTTAAGGCGTTAACCAGCTGCTAAGTTTAATAGAACGTGCGTTGAAGCCTGTTCCCTTCATTCATGTAACCTCAACTCTCTTCCTTCTGTGCTGCCTGCTGGATCCCCACAAGCACAAATGTGTCCATTTTGTTTCACACTGTTTCTGACCACAGTCCGAAGTCTGGCTTGAGGAGACCAGTATCTATTTAAGTCTGTGAATCAAAATGGAAATACAAATAGTGTGGAAGGTGGCTGATCATTTAAGCATCTCTACCAGTCTTGTTTCTCATGTATCCGCCTTTTTCTCTTGCTGGATTGAAGCCTAATTCGTGATCTGCCAAGATCCCTTCTTTCTCAGGGAATTCTCCTGCACAGTTTTCATGGCTTTCGCCATTATTTTTGCAGGGGAAAGAGCCTTCGCATTTGTACCGACATTACTGTAATCCTTAGGATTTCTGACTCACATTGATTTACGGTCACTTGGCACCTTGCTTTGGCAAAAGTTTGTTTTATGAAACATATAAGCACAGATATTACAATTTTATAAATACATTTTGATACCAGAGTGTTGCCTTTTATATTGAGTTCTCGCGCTCTTTGACTTCTTTGAGCCACCATGCATCTTGTTTAATTAAGAATGCTACCTGATATCTTTTGAAGTCGGAGGGATTTATTTATGCCCCTTAGCTTCATGGATAGTCTTATATTATGGAAAAACAAAATCTAGGCTCTTTATTTTCTCTAAGAATTCTTATATGTAATTACTACTGTTTTTAATATGTTTTACGTAAAGATATAAGGAGCATGTTTGTTATGAAATTAATCAGGGGTGTGATCATTATTATAATACATTTTGTGGACCAAAGTGACATAATTCTCTACTGTTAGCGAGGCTCTTTGATTCGTTCAGGGCAATTGAATCATTATTCTCTGCAGCACCAAATGTCTAAATATTCTATGAATTTCCGTTGCCATTTTTAATCTTGTAAATCCTAACATATATGTGGAGCCGAGAATGTTTACCGGGAACACTTCCTTTTTCTCTTTGTTCAATGAGTCTCCTGATACTGTGGTTTACTTTCTTGATGACTTCTAAGGTCGCAGGAATATCTATTTATGCCTCCTCTATAAAGAATTACAAAAGGGGGTGGTGATGGACGGAGCATCTGAACCAATCAAACACTCACACCCAGTCAACAGATCTGGGTTTAATCCATCACCGTTCTTTAGCCCACTCTGCCACCCTGTGAGAAGTTGGCCTGGTATATGATGTCCACAGTTCTGTGGGCACCCTGTATCAGTCCAAACAATCCCTTATGGTGGTGGTTGTAAGTCAACCTTATAGACAAGCTATCCTAGGGGTAGCATGGACTAAGCAGCCTTAAAGGCTTAACTCCAAAGGACATGTGAAGCCAGCTGTTTTACCATATGCAATCCTGTAATATCAAATGAAAGGACACCACACAAGTTATATATTATAAAAATATATGTATTTATTACTATAATAATCCCCTGTACTCTTTATGAGTATAGAAGCACAAGCGTTTAAACAAAAGCACAGTATAACATATGAAAGTTGCACAATTATGGATGAGGCCGGTGGCCACTCAAACCATATATCAAAAAAGTGGTATAACAATCACTAATCGATGGGGGGTAAGGCCTAGGGCCTTGTGAATCGCTGGGACTACACTGGACTAACCACAGTTAGGATGGGAGTAGCCCGCGGGATTCGGGTGCAGTGCGGGAAGCACAGCTTGCACCAATGCAAAGTCAATGGTGCGTAAAAGTTACAAAGTTATTGCAAAAGGAGTCTTCCGACTGGACTAGGACTACCAAACTTTAGACTTAGGCACTAGAGGTGTGTACCAGTGTGGGAACACCGGCGCTAGTAAGTTACCTCACCCACAGGACGCGGGTGCACAGGTGCCAACCTGTGTCGGGTTTCGTCACGCAGTTCGATGGTGCCTGAGGATGAAGATGCTGCAGGCGTCCAGAAGAGAAGTGTCCGGTGCGATCCAAGGGTGGATCGAAGTTGAAGGGTACCTGAAAGCAGAGGGGACAGAGTCTGGGTCACTAGCCAGTGACCAGGAAGGAACCAGGCAATATCGGGCGCAATCAGGTCGTTGTCGGGTGCCTTGTCTCAGCTGCCACGTGGACTCTGGGGCACCGAGGATGTCCTGGAGTGGATCATGAGCTGTCCCACGAAGGCTCTCGCTGTCGGCGGTGTCGGCTTCCGGATCGGAGTCAACAAGCCTTGGCAAAGGCAACCCACGCAGGATTCGAAGAAGGCTTAACACTCGGACCAGCAAGGTCTGAGCGGGTGCTCCTTTTCAGGGGAGGGAGTGCCAATCTGGAGCAACCAGATCAGCTGTGTAAATTCATAGGTTCGTCGGTTCTGGGGCCACTAGCCAAGGGGCAAGCGACCGGACCAACGCGTCGAGCAGGAAAATGCAAAAGGGCCCCACGCAGCACTCGTCGAGTGTGGAGGGGTGAGCTTCGGTGCACAAGCTGCTCGGGGCTGGAGCTTCTCAGACTCCAATGCACAGCCTCGAGGGAGCCTCGGGTGCTGCACGGTCAGCGCTTCGTTGTTCCTCCAAGATGGCCGCTCCCACGCTTCAGGTCGCCTCCACGGGTCTCAGCTCTGCATAGACTGTGGATCGGGCTGTTGGAAGGCAGGAAAGCTGGCTCTTGTCGATCTCTGTCGCTCGAGTTCCGGCGGGAACTGCAACAAAGCAAACGTCGAGGTGCTGGATGGTGCCTGTTTGCACAGGGTGGTCACTCCTTGACCACAAGGGAGATTCTTCAGTCTTCCACGTCGAGTGGGATGTCGAAGGGTCCAGAGTTTCGTTTCATAAGTTTCAGTCAGGATAATCTGATGTGCTTTGGCACTGCTCCCACCTATATTCCAAATCTGGGGGCTGGATTACCTTCTAGGTCCCTCCTATGGGTGGGACCTGAGAAGGGGGTGGTTACACCCCTTTCCCTTTGTCCAGTTTCGCGCCAGGACTGGGGCTGGATGGCCCCAGAACCGGTTTGACTGGAATCTGCCCAGGGACACCTTGTGCGCCCCAGGCAGTGTCTAGTTTCTTTCAACCCTCCCTGCTACAATCCACTATCTCCTGTCTGGGGTGGTGTGACACCTCCCTGTGACAGGAAACTCTTTGTCCGGGCGTCCTCTGCCAAGTTTCGGTCAGCAGCAGGAGGTCAGACATGTGTCTGTGGCAGCAGCATCCATTTTGTGATGCTGGGGCTCTGGTTAGGATTAACCGCGTTTTCAGTAAAGTAACATGTCTTCTCCCTCTAGAAGGGTGGAATGCTACCCCCGTCGCCAGAATTGGCGAGGGGGTAGTATTCCAAAATGTATGACACCAAACACGACATGTTTTGATAAAGCCAAACCAAAGTTAGCATTAACCGCGAGGATTATAATGCACTTAAGAGTATATGGTATGGCAGTATCACTGGAACAGCAGTAAGGAAATGGTTCCGAACACTGCAGACAGGCTCAGCTCATGCTAGAGCACCATCTCACATAAAACCAAGCACTCTGCCTCCAGGATTGTAAAGGCCTGCCATAGGAGTGACTTATAGGTATATATGTGTCCAGATATAGGTTTAGACATAGGTATACTATATCTAAGCAAGGGGTGATTACACCACCTTGCCCCAGCTGTGTGAACAGCCAGTTGTGTCGATTTAAGTACCAGCCAGGGGTGGCAAAAGATGTGCTGCATCCCCTGGTAGGCCTTGGATGCACCTATGCCCTTGGCACCTATAGTGCACTGTATAGGGGCTGACAAGGTGTCCAGTACCACATTGGTGATGTACCTATAGTACATGTCTGTGAATTTAGAAAGAGAACAGCAGGCTGGGGGTCTGATTAGCAGGCCCACAGCCACATTAAGTCGAAAACCAGTGAAGCAAAAAGCAAAAATTCGGGTGACCATAGGATAGCAGACCCTACTCTCCTACACACCCCAATTCAGACATGGCCATATGCAAATCAGTCTGACCCTGTGCCTCATGGACCTGGCTTGGCAGTTCGGGCTGGACTGTTCCCATGGGGCACAGGGTCAAGACTGATTTGCACGAGTGGGACGGGTATGCTCAGACTATCCAGACTATCCAAGCTATCCAGGCTGAGGAGGGCTGAAAGCCCGAAACCGGTCCTTGGATGCTTGTTTCTAGTCCAGGGAGGACCTGGCTTGGCAGTTCGGGCTGGACTGCTCCCATGGGGCACAGGGTCAAGACTGATTTGCATATGGCTGGGTTTGAACTCGAAAGGCATGGTGAACAAAAAAACGATGGATTTAGGCCCATATCTCTGTACTGGGGTGAATTTACGACATTGTTCTGCATTCTATCCATCACCTGTTGTTTTTGCATTTGTCACCCCGCGTGGGACGGGTATGCTCAGACGTGAGTCCCATGCTCTCCATGCCACTGGAATCAAGCTATCCAGGCTGATGATGGCGGAAAGCCCGAAACCGGTCCTTGGATGCTTGTTTATAGTCCAGGGAGGACCTGGCTTGGCAGTTCGGGTTGGACTGTTCCCATGGGGCACATTGTCAAGACTGATTTGAATATGGCTGGGTTCGAACTGGAAAGGCATGGTGAGCAAAAAAATGATGGATTTAGGCCTGGACAAAGGTCTGTAGCAACGCTGCGCTTGCTGCAAACGACGCGCTGCCTTGCCTGTGTAGATTGCGCTAGTATGCGCTTTTAAAATCGCCGCTTAGTTTATTTGAAATAAAATCACGAAATCGCCGCTATAAACTTTTTAATAGCACACATAGCGCTTATTTGCACTTAAAAGGAAAAACTCACCGCTGTTTGGCGGACCACTTAGTTCCTTACACCCACGCCCCCAGCCATCTTGGTGGTAGGCAGGGACAAAAACGCGGCGCCATTTTGGTGAGCGTCCTAGTCTTCTGCTTGGCTGAAGTCGGACCTACTTAAGACGCATGGTTCTGCCTGCTCGGCCCTGGACAAAGGTCTGTAGCAACGCTGCGCTTGCTGCACACGACGCGCTGCCTTGCCTGTGTAGATTGCGCTAGTATGCGCTTTTAAAATCGCCGCTTAGTTTATTTTAAATAAAATCACGAAATCGCCGCTATAAACTTTTTAATAGCACACATAGCGCTTACTTGCACTTAAAAGGAAAAACTCACCGCTGTTTGGCGGACCACTTAGTTCCTTACACCCACGCCCCCAGCCATCTTGGTGGTAGGCAGGGACAAAAACGCGGCGCCATTTTGGTGAGCGTCCTAGTCTTCTGCTTGGCTGAACTCGGACCTACTTAAGACGCATGGTTCTGCCTGCTCGGCCCTGGACAAAGGTCTGTAGCAACGCTGCGCTTGCTGCACACGACGCGCTGCTTTGCCTGTGTAGATTGCGCTAGTATGCGCTTTTAAAATCGCCGCTTAGTTTATTTTAAATAAAATCACGAAATCGCCGCTATAAACTTTTTAATAGCACACATAGCGCTTACTTGCACTTAAAAGGAAAAACTCACCGCTGTTTGGCGGACCACTTAGTTCCTTACACCCACGCCCCCAGCCATCTTGGTGGTAGGCAGGGACAAAAACGCGGCGCCATTTTGGTGAGCGTCCTAGTCTTCTGCTTGGCTGAACTCGGACCTACTTAAACCTGCCTGATGCCGCGCAGCGGGAACGCGCAGCGGGAAAGCCGGACTCACGCCGGAGTCCAGCCAGAGTCCGGCTCGTCTGCGCTCGTCTGCGCTCGTCTGCGCTCGTCTGCGCTCGTCCGCGTCGAGGGTAAGGGAAGTCGCCCTCATACCTACACCTGTAGTGAACTCCAGGGACTGGTTGGGCTCTTTTAATACTCACTCTCCCTCCCGTCACAATCTCCTGACCCCAGATACATGGAAGGATATAGTGGTATGTCAGCACTGTAGGGCTAAACTCACCCCCGTATTAAGTCTTCATGCCCATTCTCACCCTACTGTCCTTCGGGGGGGGCTTCTTAATGCCAGATCGCTTTGCAAAAACGCCCAGCATGTCCATGATTTGATCATCGAAATGGACTTAGATTGCTTATTTATCACCGAAACATGGCTTCGTCCGTGGTGCAATCCTGATCTAGCTGTGGCTTTGCCTCCTGCCTTTTCAATCCAACGATTGGATAGACCATTGCAGCGGGGAGGCGGCCTGGCTATTATTTATCGTACCACCTTCAAATGTTCAACATTTGAACTGCCTGACATTAAAGGAGCGGAGGCTATGGCTTTTTGCCTTACCATCAATGACACCCTCTCCTTTTCCGGGGCCCTAATCTATCGTCCACCTGGTCCTCGGACAGATTTCATGGAAAGTGTGGGAGATAC
The DNA here is from genome assembly GCF_964261635.1 of Lissotriton helveticus. Taxonomy (NCBI): domain Eukaryota; kingdom Metazoa; phylum Chordata; class Amphibia; order Caudata; family Salamandridae; genus Lissotriton; species Lissotriton helveticus. Next base: position 1,238,156,908 of record NC_136067.1, read on the forward strand.
TCTGAGCGAGCTCACCCTTAGGTTCGCACATTGTACGGTGTTGGGAGACCTTAACCTTCATCTGGACTCCATTAAAGAGCCAGGTACTAGTGATTTTATGGATATCATAGACACACTTGGCCTCTCGCTGCTGACATCGGAACCCACTCATGCAGCAGGTCATGTCCTGGACTGCATTTGCACTAACATGGAGGGTTTGTCAGTTATGGCCCCACACACCTTGACTTGGTCAGATCACAAACTCATCCCATTCCATCTTTTTGCAAAACAGAAGGCTCCGATCTCCAAGGCAGACCCACAAATGGCCGGCTACAAACCAGATTGGATCACTGCCCTGACACGCCCGCAGCTCATAGAGAAGTTGAGGGCTAGCAAACCCGGTTTAACAGGGTGTACGTTAATAGATAACCAGCAATACTGAGAATGGTTAGCAACATTTGGCTTATCTTTGGATGCAAGGAAGAAGCGTGGTAACACACATGGCTCCACAAATAAAAAAAACGCCCCTTGGTTCACATTAGCCTTGAAAATGGAACTGAGCGCAGTAAGATCCCTGGAGCGCAGATGGCGAAGGAAATATGAGCTAGCTGCTCGTGACATCTATATAGTTGCACGTAAGAACTCTCATGCTGCAATTAAGCTGGCAAAAAAAACTTACTATCTGGAGGCCATCTCTTCCTCGGAAGGGGGACAGAAGGAGATCTTTAAGATAGTTAAGAGTTTCACCAATCCCACTGCACACTCCCAGGAGATGCCCCCTTCGCAATCACTCTGTAATGATATAGCTAATTATTTTGAAAAGAAGATCCTGGACATCGTTAGGGACTTCCCATCGAGCTCCTCCATTCCGGTTAACCCGGATAAAATGAGGACAGACGCTTTGACATCCAATACCTCTCGTTTGGAATCATTTGCGCAGGTCTCTCTGGAGGACTCGTACCAGGCCATCTCGGTTATAAAATCTGGCTCCCCGTTTGATCCATGCCCACCCATGGTCCTTCGAACTTTGGTTGCGGAATTAAATCCAATGATTAACAGTATCATTAACTCTTCGCTGGCCACTGCTGTAATCCCAGATGATTGGAAATGTGCAGCGGTTATGCCACTGCAAAAAAAAGCCTCATCAGACCCAACCATTCTGTCTAACCTGCGGCCAATTTCCCTACTCCCGGCAGTATTTAAACTGACAGAGAAATTCGTCAATCGCCAGCTGTCGAGTTTCTTAGAGGAGAATAATATTCTACACTCCAATCAGTCAGGGTTTCGGTCCAAGCACTCGACTGAGTCCGTTCTTTTGTTCTCGGCCGAGACATTACGCACAGCATTGGACCAAGGGAAGAAGGCCGTCCTGATTTTACTCGACCTATCGGCGGCCTTCGATACGGTCGCTCATTCGATCTTGATCGACCGTTTGAAGAACGCAGGTGTGGGTGGAATGGCGCTGGCATGGCTCACTAATTTCCTATCTCTGCGTCGTCAGGTAATAGTACTAGGTGACTATAAATCTGAGGAAAAGACCATCAACTCAGGGGTCCCACAGGGCGCTAGCCTGAGTCCTGTTTTATTTAATCTCTACATGGTCCCCCTGATAGAGCTGATTGCGTCCTACCAGATTGAAGTCATATCGTACGCTGACGACACTCAGCTGATTTTAGTGCTGGATAGGGAGTTGCCGAGGGCAGAGGAAAATTTGATGAACTGTCTCCGGGCCACATTTGAGTGGATGACTAACAATCACCTCAGATGTAACTCGAGGAAGACAGAGATAATATCTTTTGGATCTCTAAACGTGTTTTCCCCCTCACAATGGTGGCCTGAGGGCGCTGAAGCTCCCCCTAACACTATAGCCTCTGCACGAAATCTTGGAGTCAAATTTGATGACCAACTCTCTTTTAAACAGCAGGCAGTAGCTGTGGCGGGCTCGTGTTTTCAGATCATCAGATCACTGAGGAAGTTTTTTGATCTGCTGCCTCTAGCGGCCAGGAAGACTGTTGCAGTGGCCCTTATAACATCTAGATTGGACTACTGCAACAGTCTTTATGCAGGCACCAATAAAGTGGTGCTGCATAGACTGCAGATGGTACTACGCTGGCCGAAAAGATCATCTGCCTCGGCGGCGCTAAAAATTTTACATTGGCTGCCTATTCACAAACGTGTACTTTTTAAGATTCTTGTGATTGCCTTTAGAGCCTTTCAGGCTCAAGGCCCTAGATATCTTCTGAGGGGCTTTCAACGCTATATGCCAACACGCTGTTTGAGGTCTGCCAATCAAAACCTTTTAGTTGTTCCCAGATTTAGATTAGCCACCTAAGTAGGGAAATCTCTCTTTGTGCTGGGATCAAAAGCTTGGAATAAATTGCCAGCTCAGCTCCGCTGTATAGTCAAGGAGAATGATTTCAGGAGATCTTTGAAAACATGGATCTTCTCGCTCTCGGATGTAGCCTGCAGAGCATTGGTGTAGTGATTGTACAGTGTGTTACTGCCCTCTGTCTACCAACCTATTCATCTGGGTTGGATGTGAAGCGCCAAGATGCTCCTCGGAGCGATAGTCGCGCTATAAAAATGTGTGCTTACATTACATTACAGGCCCAGGTCTCTGTACTAGGGTGAGTGTATGACATTGTTCTGCATTCTATCCATCACCTGTTGTTTTTGCATTTGTCACCCCGAATGGGACGGGTATGCTCAGACGTGAGTCCTGTGCTCTCCATGCCACTGGAATCAAGCTATCCAGGCTGATGAGGGCTGAAAGCCCGAAACCGGTCCTTGGATGCTTGTTTCCAGTCCAGGGAGGACCTGCCTTGGCAGTTTGGCTGGACTGCTCCCATGGGGCACAGGGTCAAGACTGATTTGCATATGGCTGGGTTCGAACGGGAAAGGCATGGTGAGCAAAAAAACAATGGATTTAGGCCCAGATCTCTGTACTGGGGTGAATGTATGACATTGTTCTGCATTCTATCCATCACCTGTTGTTTTTGCATTTGTCACTCGAGTGGGACGGGTATGCTCAGACGTGAGTCCCGTGCTCTCCATGCCACTGGAATCAAGCTATCCAGGCTGATGAGGGCTGAAAGCCCGAAACCGGCCCTTGGATGCTTGTTTCCAGTCCAGGGAGGACCTTGCTTGGCACTTCGGGCTGGACTGTGCCCATGGGGCACAGGGTCAAGACTGATTTGCATATGGCTGGGTTCGAACTGGAAAGGCATGGTGGGCAGAAAAACGATGGATTTAGGCCCAGATCTCTGTACTGGGGTGAATGTATGACATTGTTCTGCATTCTATCCATCACCTGTTGTTTTGCATTTGTCACCCCAAATGGGACGGGTATGCTCAGACGTGAGTCCCGTGCTCTCCATGCCACTGGAATCAAGCTATCCAGGCTGCTTAGGGCTGAAAGCCCGAAACCGGTCCTTGGATGCTTGTTTCCAGTCCAGGGAGGACCTGGCTTAGCAGTTCGGGCTGGACTGTTCCCATGGGCCACAGGGTCAAGACTGATTTGCATATGGCTGGGTTCGAACTGGAAAGGCATGGTGAGCAAAAAACCGACGGATTTAGGCTCAGATCTCTGTACTGGGGTGAATGTATGACATTGTTCTGCATTCTATCCATCACCTGTTGTTTTTGCATTAATCCTCTATAAAGAATAGCACGTCATCTGCATAGGCAGCAGCTACTAGGTTAGCAGATTTGAAGGAATGCCTTTCTAATATTTTTCTAAGAGTGTCTCAGTCAAAAGAAAAAATAGAAGGAGCGAAAGGGGTTATCCCTGTCTAATGTCTTGAGTAAGGATCAAGGGAATGGAGAGGAACTGTCTTTTGTCACCCACAAATCTCCCTTTTAATAAGCTAGTTTGAACAGGGCCTGTTGATGAGTGTAAGGCTTTCTCCAATCTTGTTGCCAATATATTAGTGTAGATTTTGAAATTTATTTTGATGAGTGAGATTAGGCAGCAGTTACAAGTTATATCGATTAGGCAGCAGTTACAAGTTATATCGATCTCCGTAAAAGGAGTGTAAAATGTCCAGAATATTTGTGGTTGAAGTATAAATTTTGTTGTTAGTATCTCTGAGGGTTTGATGCATGATTTACTTTTATAGAATTTCAGATAGTTTCCCAGCATTTTGCCTATTGTACTGCTTTCACCGAATTTCAATGCTTCACTACTTGTCAACCTTATGTATGCTTTTTCACTTGGGATTTTATGGTACTCATATTTGAGTTTTTTAAGGTCTGGAAGGAAGTCCAAAATTCCTACACCAAGAGCCTGCACCAGAAACCTTGGAATAATCATTGACAGCTCACCAAGCAACTCACTAGAAGACTTCAAATCATCCAGATATTGGCAGCCAAACTCATCCTTAACCTGTCACACAAAACTCACATTACACAACCCATCAGGGAACTGCACTGACTCCTGATACTCAAAGGCGCTCAATTCAAACTCCTCACACACACATTCAATCCACTACACAACACAGACCCCACTTACCTGTACAGTTGCATTTCCTTCCACCAAACACCCAGATACCTCCACTTTACAGGACTGCTACTCACACAAATCCCATGCATACACAGACGTAAATATGGAGGACGGATTCTTTCTTACATCACACCTAAAGTGTGGAACGACCTCCCTCGTCACATTCAAGCCACCTCCTTTTTTCTTGCATTTCACAAAAAGCTGAAGGCCCGACTTTTCAATTACCCAGCCTTCCATCAGCAGGGTTAGGCACACACACCTACTCAGTGGCAGGGTATCATCGCAGGTTTTAGTGCAATTTACAAATACATATAACCTAATCTAGATATTCATCTTCTAGAAATACTGTGTTAGCATCACAGTGGTTCAGTTGAGATTATAATTTGTATTTTTTGCTGCCTTAATGTTGGTTATGGTGCTTCTAATTGTTGTTTTAATGTGTCGCAGAGCACTTCTACCAAGAAGCCCTCAGTTTGGTTTTCCTCAATAAAATGAAGAATAGATTTAATAATTTGGCTCCCAGTGCCACTGGTTTTTAGAAGAAAGTCATTATTCTCCATTCTTTAGATTTAAGTCATTTCCACCCAAATCTAAAATCAAATTAAATGCATGCATGGTCAGAGATAATATTTGGTTAATTTTTTTGGTTATATAAATTGGAGGCATGTCTGTTAGTAAATTAATCAAGTTATACCGATTTTAGTAATTTGTAAAGCTATTTAGTAGGGAAACATGCCACTTGCATTCTTCAAGCATACTATCCTTTCTTGGTCAGATAGGAATTTTTATATTTTAGATCTGGAATACATACGCTTGACTTTGTATGTCATATTTCTGACTGACACCGGTCTGTGGTCACTTTTATTCCCATCTGTAGAGGGTCTTAGCCTGGCAGTTTGGGCTGTACTATTCCAGCTGGAAAAGGATCAGTTCTAATTTCCAGATGGCTGGTCTCTTTCTAGAGTGGTATAGTGGGCAAAAAGAAGGACTGGAATGCAGCTCTGAGTAACTACCAGTGGCTGAGATTAATTCAGGCATTCCACCTAGCATCTTTTTCATATTCCTCAGTTCTCTTGACTTGCGTCTTAATTATTCGTTTTGTGGAGTTCAAATTTCAAACTTTGTAACTTTGAAATTAACTCATTCTGCTATTGTCGTATCTTCCCTATCCCTTATTTATAGAAGCTACAAGAGGAAACATTGTGGCTCAGGATTGATATATCTACAGAGGAAGCAACGTAGTACTACTGTAATTCAAGTGAGGCCAGCTGTTGCCTCATATAATGTCTGTAAAGTTCTTAATATGTAATTCTTTATCACTAGTGTTTGAATATTATCATCCTTTAAAGTTAGATCCCATTGGGTAATGGAATGAGCTGAAAAATGTTACAATGTGTGTTATGCCACAGACCTACAATTCACCAGGTGCCAATCTGTGAGGTGACAGTTAGGGGCTGATTACAAGTTTTGCAGTCCTCCTGTAGGACCGCACCACTGTGCTCCCAGGAGGGCCGCCAAGCCCTTGGTGCACCCACCCAGCAGATTCCGAGTTGGATCCCGGGCGGGCTGTGCGGCGGGGTGTCATGGCAGCACTCTGTTAGACTCATAGGAAAGCCTAACAAGCATACCGCCGCCATGACCGTGCCTACTGCACGTTCTTGCATGGTGTAGCATGCACCATGTCGTGCATGCCACACAGTGTTGGAACAAAGGTGCAGATATAGGGGGCACAACTTGTGCCACACCACACACACCCCATCAGTAAATTCACCTAGGCGCCCGGTCAGGGCCCCCATATTTGCAAGTCTGCCATCCTTTTCATGGCGGGGTCACCGCCATGAAATGGGCGGTGGAAGTGCAAATCAGAATATGCTTGGCAGTGCTGGCATTGACACCACCATCATATTCCTGCCCATTTCTACACTTCTGCATGATCCTGTATCCCGGCGCGGTCCGACCGCCATGCTCTGAATACTGCGGGCAGACCCGAAGGGGTTGCGGTGGTCAGGCTGCCTCTGCGAGTATGACAGCCACAGGACGGCCGTACTCGTAATAACCCCCTTAGAGTGTGTTGGCTGTTGAACTACTTGCTGTTAGCCACAGTTTTCAGGTGGACGATTGGGTACAGTGTAGATCTGTTTTATATATTATAAACCCCTGTATTTAAAGTTTTTGAAGTAATACAGCTAGTAGTAGCAAATTTGCAAACTCGTGTAAAGCTTCAAGAAATAGGTATCTTGTTAGTTTCAGGGTGTTATAGAGAACATCTACACTTATCTTTTTGGTGTTAGAGATGGTAGGTTCACCTATAAGTGCTTTCATGAAGCAGTTTTGACTTTACATTTTTTTGCAGATTACAACTATTCCTTTTACTTGTGTTTTACACTACTCATTGCTCATTTAATTAATGCTTATTTCTCGAACACACTCTAAGAGTGTTAGGAAACTATCTCCGGTCCTGAAACTTCTGTCAGATATGTTTAAGTGACCATCACCAAATCTGGAAAAATCTCTGACTCGGCTTTCTATCAAGTTAAATGTGTCAGTAGCATTGATATTGAGTTAATCAATAGCATCTACAGTATTCTATCAAGACCAGTAGCAGAGGTTACATACACTAGGGCTTTCGGGGAGTGGCTTTAATTTACAATTAGTCGTAAACATGTTGATGTCTCTTAAATGTGCAGTGAATCCTACTCGACGAGTTACCAGTTTAAAGTTAAGGTTTAAAAGTTCTATATTGGGATTTCTTAAGAGAGAATAGGAATGCAGAGGCCAGTTACTTTGCTTACTTATTATTATTTTCTTCCATCGTGTACCAGCATTATTTGTATTGTATGCATTATATATTGGGTGCGGACATTTTTTAAAGTTCTTTTTTTTTTGTCCTCATATTCGCCCTTGGTAACCATATAGAGACGAAGAAGTATTGAAGATGACTGAGGCACTGGCCCAGATAAACTGGGGGGGATTTAAGTGTTACCTAAGAGCGTATCCCACAATGCCACGCCTCCCAACTTTATCCTCATCCAATGGTTCCGACAGGGTTAGTGAACTGCTATGTACAACCCATTTTATAGCCAGAGTCGCATATATAGGGTATGTAAAGCAAAGAGAAAAAAAAAAGAGGGATCAAAAGAACAAATGATCCATCCAAGCAGCATAATCATAGGACTTGGGGGGGGAAAAAAAAACAACAAAAAAAAACCCTCAATGTTCTGGCCTATAGTTACCAGTTCAGCAGTAGCCAAAATCTCCTTTTGTGTTGGTTGCCTCCTCTAGCCAGATCTAGTTTAGACATCTGTAACATTGCTGCTCGCCAATCTGTATAGAGAGGAGGAGTCTTGTCTTTCCAGCGTTTACAGATTTCTCTTCTAGCTAATAAACAACTATACAAGAACAGCTTTTTACTTGTACCTTCAATCCCAGGTATAATACCAAAGAAAACTAACGTGGGGCAGGGACTCACTTGTAGATCAATTGCTAGTGAAAGGGAAGCACAGATTTCATTCCAGAAAGATGTTATATAGGGACACTCAAAGAACATGTGTGTATCTGATGCTGCCACTAAACCACATCTGGGGCATACGACCTGAGCATTATTAGAGAACTTTGATAGACGTAATGGAGAGTAATACGCTCTATGCAGTGTCAACAAATGGTTCCGACGAAGCCAGGAAGGTTTTACAATCTCGCCTAGAGTCTTAAATGATTTGAGCCACAAGCCCTCTACATCGATATTAGGTATAAATGTTTCCCAAAGGGAGTGGGGTAGCAGGAATTCGCCATCGATCTCATCTAGTATAAGGTTATACCAAAATGTTATCTCTTTTTTAAATGGGGGTTTGTCCATCAGGTAGGATACTAGATTATGATCAGCACCTAATTTATGCCTACCCCTGCCTAGGCTGTAAGCTTGGGACCAACTCTGGATTTGAAGATATTTAAAGCGTGAAAAGCGAGTTCCTATTATTGAGCTCAAGGTTTCCCATGGAAGTAATACTCCATCAGCAAACAGGTCCCCCCATGCTGAGATCCCGGCCTCTCTAACTGGGAGGGCTAAACTGTCCAAAAGCCAAGATGGGGCACCTGGCGAGTCCCATAACGGGGCCCGACTCTGATAATAATCCAAATTAACTGTGCGTCTTAAGTTTGTCCATGTTCTAGCTAAGTCCCTCAGCACCTTTAACTTGACCTTCTTAAAGTATTTTGGGTCCCCAAATTTTAGCAAAAAGTTTGTTGGCCCAATTCTTTCCCCTTTGAGAAGTGCTACGAATAATTTTCCGCTCCCTACGTTATTAGGGGTCTTTAAAAGCATCCTAATATGAGAAAATTGGAAAGCCCAGCCATATATCTGGAGGTCTGGTGCTGCGAGACCTCCTTTTTCTCGACGCCGTCTGATCTTCTTCCAGGATAACCTGGGTGTACGGCTATTCCAAATGAATCTATTTAATTCCGTTTGAAGTTTGGCAGTCGAGGATGGATCAAAAAAAAGAGGAATAGTGTTAAACAAAAACATAATCTTGGGTAAAATGGTCATTCTGACCAAATTAGATCTACCTATCAGGGAAATAGGAAGAGCTGACCATGATCTCAACAACCTTCGAGCTTCTTTAGCCACACGGGCAAAATTTAACGGGGCGATCTTATTAATATCCGTATAGATATTTAACCCGAGATATCTAAGGGTGGCACTCGGCTGTACTCCTGCAACCAGAGCAGATTGATTCCAAACCATAATGTCGGTTTTTGATGCATTCACTTCGTAACCAGATATTGCCCCAAACTCTTGTGCAATAGATATGACCGTGGGGAAGGCTGAACTTAACTCAGATGAAAAAATAAGAACGTCGTCCGCGTATAGTGCGACTTTCCTCTCCCAACCTTCAAAAATAAAAGGTTTTATATAAATATTGTCCCGAATTAGTTGAGTGAAAGGCTCGATATATAAATCAAATAGAAGTGGTGAGAGGGGACACCCTTGACGGGTTTCTCGTGTAATATCAAATGGCTCCGTAAGCTCCCCGTTAACCAGTAATGAAGCAGAAGGATTTTTATATAGTAGTTTTACTGCTCGTCTAAAATTGTCTCCCAGATTGAACTTTTTTAACACTTCTTCTAAATATACCCAGTTTACCCTGTCAAAGGCTTTGGTGGCATCCAGAGTGAAAACTGCTAAAGGAAGTGATGCTAAAGTGGCCATATCTATTGCACCGATGAGGTCATACGTCAGTTCGTGCAATTGCCTCTCCTTCACAAAACCTTTCTGATCCATATGCAAGATGTTATTTGCTACACCACCCAATCTATTCGCAAGTACGGCTGCAAAGATTTTATAATCCGTACTAAGAATTGAAATTGGTCTATATGACCCACAATTGGATGCGGGTTTGCCAGGCTTTAAAATCAGGGTTATGGAGGCCCTGTCCCAAGATGCAGGAGGTAGGGCACCTTCTAATAAGATGTTATTAAACAGATTTGTTAAGTAGGGAAGAATAGTTGGACATATTACTTTGTATATTTCCGAGGGTAACCCATCTGGTCCTGCTGCTTTGCCTTTTTTACTTTTCGAGATGACAAAGCTAACTTCCTCCGATGTAATAGGGCCATCTAAGATTCCCATTTGTTCAAGATCCAGAGCCGGTAAAACGATCCTGGATAACCAGTCCCTTGCTTGAGTGGGTTGTACGTCAGTGTCTTCCTGATAAATCTCACTAAAGAAACTTCTAAAGGCGCCACTAATTCCCTCATCTGTTGAATATAGGATACCGTCTTTACTAATGGAACTAATATTATTTCGGGCCCTATCCGTCTTTGACTTCCAGGCAAGGAGCCTACCGGCACCTTCCCCATATTCGAAGTGGGCCAATCTACTAGCCTCCCATCTTTCTAAGACCCGTGCACTTAAAACTGAGGAAAGATCTCCCTTTAGGACTGTTAATTTCTCTTGCATCCCATCAGGTGTGGACCCTATTGAGGCTGGATTCGTGATGATCTCTTCTTGAAGTTTTGCTATCTCAAATTCAAGAGAGGCAACTACTTCCCTATAGGTCTTATTTTTATATGCTGAAATATTGGTTAGATAGCCCCTTAGAGTTGCTTTAAATGCGTCCCATGTTATTCCAGGTGGCACAGAGCCCTGATTAAACTCCCAAAAGAATTTAACTTCATGGTTTATTGCCTCAGAGATGTCCGAAGAGGAAAGTATTGATCTATCAAACGACCAATATTTTAACGCGGGCCTAGATGGAACCTCAAGCTCAAGCAAGATAGCAGTATGGTCTGAGAGATGGAAAGGTAAATGAGCAATTGATTTTACGTATTTAACTAAAGATTGATTAATCAAAATGAAGTCTATCCGAGACTGGTGATGAAATTTATAATTTTTAAAAGTGACCCCCTTTTGGGACCCATGTTGAGTCCTCCATATATCAATATAGTTCAATGTTTTCATATTATTTAATAAAAACGTCCTAGTCTTGGATAAAGTTATAGCCCTGTTAGTGGATGACTTATCTAATAGTGGATCTAAAACTATATTAAAGTCACCCGCTAGGATGACCGGCTCTGAAAATGCATACAGTTCTGTGAAAAGAGATGTCAATACAGATGGATCGTCTTGATTTGGGCCATAGTAACCTACTATGGTGAATGGTGAACCCGAAATAATAACAGAAGCAATTGCCCATCGACCATATGGGTCTACCTGTTTAGCGACCAGCCTAGCCTTGATAGATTTTTTAAAAAGAATGGCCACCCCCCTAATATGTGAGGTTTGAGATGTTATAACTCCAAAATCTATCCATCTATTCTTACTCAAGAGGCTTTGCATTTCTGTTTCTGCAAGATGTGTCTCCTGGAGCACTAATACCTGTGCGGCCGAGTCACGTAGATATTGCATGATGTTATTTCTTCTCGGTGGAGTGCGAAGACCGTTAGTGTTCCAGGACAAAATACGTATATTATGCATTACAGCCAAAGAAAAAATATCAGATAGCTCGAAGACCAATACTGCCAAACTCCAAAGAGACAACTAAACTTTGATCGACTCCTATCATTTTTTTTTTGAATGTGCTGTAAAGGACGTTTAAGAGGACTTTTTTTGCTTTCCCCCTCCCCCCTAACCCCCCACCCACCCCATGCCCCCCACCCACGGGAAACCCCCACACAATCTATCTGGAGACCCAGAGAGATAGCACTCCGCTGTGGACCCCTGCGAATATCAAACTTCTAGAAATTATGGGAGGAAATAGACAAGAGGTAAAGAAACAAGGGCGGGAAAGAAAAAAAAAACTAAATAAGATTACAAAGGTACTATGATTTCCTAAACTAAAGCCCACAAGTGAGAATATATCGCCTAGTTTAACAAGATTAAACAGGAAGAATATATATATATATTCATTGTTATTTTATATATTTATACTTTTTTTTCCCCCCTTTTTTTAATCCTTTAATATTATTTATATATATATATATATATATTTTATGTTATTTCTTAAACACCTGCTCGCCACCTATTATGCAGCTCTTCTATTCTTCTATGTACCTAGCTGCAGAATATCATCGTTCTTGCATATTTCTAGGAAATTATTGACCTAAGCTAAAGAACCCAGGCCTAAAAAAAAAATTATTAGAGTTAGTTGTGAATTTGTGGATTTGTCAGGAAGCTAAATTATAGTAAGACAGCCTAAGGGAAAAAACATATGGAGGAAAAGGGACAGTCCTACTTAGCTGACTCTGACCCCCTGCCCATACTCAGCAGAAAATCATCAGCAGCCTGTACAGATCTTATGTTATGCATGGTGTTCTTCTACATAACTCTTAATGCCGCAGGAAAGACTAACTGAGCGACGGCCCCTTGACTCCTAAAAGCTTCCAACCTTTTGCCTAGCTCCCATTGTCTATCAAGTGTGACTCTTGAGAGGTCAGATCTGATCTGAAAATTGAACCCCTGGGCGTTTACCACTTTCTGTTTCAATGCGATGTTCAGAATAGATTCTTTGAGGGAGTATGTAAGAAAATTAACCAAAATCTTCCTAGGTTTTGTTCTCTGCGGGTTTCTCCTAAATGGCTCTCTGTGGATGCGCTGAATGTCCGTAGCTATTTCTTGCTCTGACATATCAAGCCGTAGGGCCTCTTTCAAGAGAGAAACAATAAATTGCTTGATGTCCGAACCCTCTTTCTCCTCCGGTATATTCAAAATTCAGAGATTATTTCTGCGGGCATGATTTTCTAAAGTCTCCAGCCTTTCGGACAAGCTCTGGTTCTCTTGTCTAAGGTTCCTTAGCTCTGCATTTGTGGCGCTTAAGTTAATATTAACCTCTGTAACGGAGTCTTCAAGAGTTTCTGTCCTGGTGGTGAGAGCACCAAGTTTGCTGTCCAATGCCTGACAATAACATCGGATATCTGCTTGATTTGATGCTGAGGTCTCAAACCCCTTTTTGATATCTGTGGCCAGGGTTGTAAACATTGCCTGAAAAGAGGCCTGCAGCGTGGAAACCAGATCTGGGTTCAGAGCCTGAGTAGTATCATCGGGTAAACTAGAATCTCCCCTGCCACTAGTAGAGGAAGTTGAGCCTGTTTCTTGAAGGGCAGTCTGAAGGCTGAGGCTAGATAGTACACTCGGTGGTGCTGGAGGAAATAGGGGTGCCAGTGGTGCGTGCATTTCCAGAGAAGGCACAGATTGCTCCAAATTAATGACTATTTGGTGATCTGCTGGATTCAATTGACCTGCTCCTCCTCTCATAGAGGAGAGCGGATGGTCCAACTGGCAGACCTTATCTTTCTTAGGATTGTCATTATTATTGAGGTTGTTATTCATAGTGATGCCGTCTACAGTAGATTCGACAGTGGCAGAGGTGTTAATTTCATTTAAACCCTCAGTAACTTCCAAAAAGGGATCAGGAGTGGGGACATTCATTCCTGCTGTTTCCTCTATAGGAGGCCCTTCCACTTGTTTAGCGGCCATCTGCAGTTTTGATATAATATCCCCTTCCTCCTGATTCAATAAAGGGGATCAGGAATTATTTGCCAAAAGCACCACTTGAGGAATCACTTTAAAATAGGAGCGCAATGAGGGGGTTATTTTTGAGGTAGTAACAAAGTTCTTTGATTTATTTTTTGTGGACTTAGGGGTATAGGAGCGCTTTGCCTTTACCTGACCAGTGAGATATGTTGACAACTTTATTTTATCCGTACTCTCGGCGATATCAGCAATATCATCAACAATATCAGCAGCAGCGGTATTGATTTTAGGCGTGGTATAAGGAATTATACCTTCTGTGCTCAAAACCTCCTTTCCAATGCTGACGGAAGCTGCTGCTGCACTCAGATCACTAGAGTTTAGAGATGCCCCCACTCTAAGAGAGGGAAGCTTATTTTTGTTTTTATTTTTAGGAACTGTTTTATGAGAAAACACCTTATTAGTATCTTTTCTACCATCAACTGTGTGTTTCCCTCTCATGCGCCCTCTCACTTTCCCCTTTCCCCTGCCTTCCTGGTAAGTCTCCTCGGTGCACACTGATATGCCCACAGGACTCAAAGTGACAGATTCTTCCCCACTACTCCCTTCAGTGCTATTACTGCTGTTACCACAGACTTGCTTCTTGTTCCGATGTCTGCAATGCCTTCGCTGACATCGCTGCTGAGCTAGGGGCCGCTTCTCCAGAATCTCTCCCTCCTCACGCTGCTCTAACTGCACCTGTACCGGTGCCTGTGCTTTGGCCTTTGAAGCTACAGCCTGTACTTTAGCCCTTGAAGCTACAGCTGCAGCCACGCCATACTGCCCCAGTACAATACCTCGTGTGCGGCGACCCCTCCTGAGCTCCAGGGCGGCCAGCGACCAGATCCACACACACGCTGAAGGATACAGGCGCTCTACTGCTGGGTGACTCACTGCCGCGAGGCACCGTGATTCCTTCTCTCGCCTGCCGGATGAAAACAAAGCTTCGTTCGAAAACGCAGATGTCTCCGTGAACACCGCCGCCGCCGCCGCCGTGCACTCTGCTGCTGCTGCCGGCTCCGAGTTTGTCTCCTCCCCTAAACACATGGGAGGCGAAGGTATGGCGGTATGGCAGAGAGATGCCGCTACCAAGGAAATAGCCAATTAGAAAACTCTCTCAAAAGTTAAAAAGTAAATGAGAGTTAAAGGGTAGCACTACGGCTTGACAGGGAAGCATATACGATCAAGTTTTGAGAAGGATTCTATCCTCCGGTTAAAGAAACTGCAGGAGTCCGAGGGCGGAGTACTGCCGCGGCTCAGCCGGCCGCCGCCATGTTTCCCCCCCATTTTTTAAAGTTCTATACAGAGAATCGCAGGCCTAGCATGTCTAACATCGTAAAAAAAAAGAATTGATTGGTAGGACGCCTCTTCGGTGCTATTTGTTGTGGGGCTAAACCGACATCGAGGACTCCCTTCCTTATCCTCCTGTTATTACTCGGTGCAAATTCATTACAAAAATTCGACTCGAGGCTAGGACTCCTAAGATCCTCTGTTTTTTTTTATTTTTCCAAGCCCCTCAACTGACATGGTGTTCTGCATATGCAAGTTTGTATGGGGTATTTGTGTAGCAAAGGGCAACAGAGTCATTTACACGGTCATCTCCACCGGTTTCTCTCATCACCTGAAACTACAATGGCCTTGTGGACCCCATGGAGTGGAATGTGTTCTGAATGAACTTTGCATCCTTTGCTGGGCCCTTAACCTGGTAAGAGTGTATGCTCCGTTCGCAGGAACAAGTTTTCTGCAGGCTTCTTCAGGGAACATGGACCGCATGAGTATGAGGGAAGAAGTGAGTCTTCTGAAAATGTTACAACGTTCTGATTAGAATTTATTGACCTTTTCAGTTCGCGAAGGACATCAAAACAATGTTTAGACCCTCTGCCACTCTGCAACCATTTTAAAACAAGCATTTGCAATGCAATAGGTCTCGGATTTACGCGAGTTTAAGCTATTGGCATTGTAAACTGCAATGCCTTTTATTTATGTTTTAAAATGCAAAACAAAAATAAAAGGCATTGTGTTTTGCAATGTCAATAGCTCAAACTGGCGTATGAGAAGAATGGTCCTGTGCTAAGTTATCCAGGATGGTATGGGGAAATGGTTGAGAAGAAGTTTGTGAGTCCCAAGGAGACTAGATGGCAATCTAGTATTAGATATTACGTGGCCTGAAAGACTATGATGCTATTAAAATAAAACAAGAACAGAGAAGCAGCACAACTTTAATTGTCCTCAGTAATAATATGCAACTAACAGCCATTGACAAAGCCAATAGTCCTGGCTTGTTGTAGGTGTAATGTTACTTGTTGTATCATATATGTGGATGCTATAACAGAAGCAACAAAATAGCAGTAGTGTGGCACACTATGCTAAGTAAAGATGTTTAGCCCTTTATTAGATTGGCTATGGCCATTTGAGAGACCTCCCCCCAGTTTCTTCATCTTACTAGTTAGAAGTGGGCAGAACATCTGAGTAGGAGGGAACAGTGCCGAACACAAAAACGCAGCACAGAAGTGGCCAGAACAGGGCAGCGCAAAACTGGATAGAACAGAACAGCGCCCAAAAGAAAAAGCCAGCAGAGACGTGGGCAGAACAGGGCAGCACAGAACAATGCAAAATAGAGCAGGGCAGCACAGAACAGTGCATAATAGAACAGGGCAGCATATAACTGAACAGAACATTGGAAAATAGAACAGGGCAGAACAGAATAGTGCACAACAGAGCACGGCAGAAGGGAGCAGAGCAGAACAGGAAAGCACAGTGAAGACCAGCAGAGAGCAGAGCGGAATAGAACAACGAACAAACGGGAGAGCTAGCATTGGGAACAGAAAGGAGGAGACGCGGTTTGTGAAGAAAGAAATGAAAAGCGAAATGGGGAAAGTGAAGGACAGAGACGGGACAATAAAGAAGTGAGAGGAAGTGAGTCAGTGCGTTGAACTGCGAAAACAAAAGAAAATAGTGAATAAAAGAACCTCGTTAGACGGCAAATCTATTTTGGAAAGACAATGCGCATATTATGGACAGGGGATGCGATTATAAACAGAAGCTGCTGCATCTTTGACAAACCAAAACACAGTAATTCTTGGTAATAAACAGTGAAAGAACAGAGCCAAGTCAGAGTGAAGGCCTCTTATGAAGCCGATACCACAAAGTGCTCCGAGATTGTGCACATAATAACAGATGTTATTATACACGAATCTACGGATTCACCTGAACAAACGCAAACACACTCAGGAGGCCCCAGCAGACTCAACGTGTGACCTGAGGGTACACTGAAATCTCTGCAGCAGGATCATTAATCCGATGAGGTTTTTTTTTTTGCAGAGTTTTATATAGTGCGAACTAGACCCGAACCGAATCAGGTATCAGAGCGCTTTGCATGGTCTCCTTTTTAGGTGTTTTAAGAACCTGATGTGTAACCCTTAAATGTCCCGCACTCTGAGGGGAGGTATAGCGCGGGTTACAATGGGGAGGCATTTTGTGGGATTACCGAGAGAAAGAGCCCTTCATCCGTTCCTAGAGTTACTTCTTCTTCACCGGTAAAATGAAAGGAGGAGCCTGAGGTAAATGAAGCTAGACCGGAATATGTAAGATTGTTTATGTAGAGCCGGGGAGGGCTGCTCTGTAGCATAACGAGAGTCTTTGGAGAGAGGATGTGTTCACACGAGGAGATCGCTCTTGCTGCTGACTATTGAAATATGTTATTAATACCCAAAATCAGACACTTATTTCATCAACATTTAAAGGATGAAAGGCAGAGCGACCCTGTCAGTATTTGATCCCATTGTGAACAGGGGTTATCAGATGTGTATGGTCTGCAAGACCATTGGGAGACTATTACACAAAGTGCCTCAAAAAGGCAGCAGAGTCTAAGACAAGTCAGTCACGTGTCAAGCACAATATTAGATACCATCTGAGCCCATCATTAGCAACCAAAAGTCCGCACACACGCATTTTGGGGCAAATTGTAAGTTTTTCCTTTCTTGAATTCTTGCCCCTTCACTTTAATGCCCTTTTTTCACAGTGAAATCTATCGTTCATCTAAAGTTCTCTCCCTCCAGACCCACAAGCTTTCTGCTACATTCTACTGGTCTATTTTAGGGACTCAGATTATCATTTAAAGTTCACACTAAGGTGCGAGTTGACCAAATGCAAATAAATATTGAAAAAATATATAAATTGACTACACTCGAGCAGCAAGGTACAGTGCTGCGCGAAAGTGAAAGGATTGCTCACAAAGTGTGCTCAGTCCACAGAAGAGGCATCCCACTGAGGCATTTCTTTGCTCGGATGCGTTGCTGACGGGAGCTTCCTCCCAAGCAGTATAAAAATCCTGGAGGCTAGCGGTCACTAGTGTGCAGGTTCCCACAACACCATGTGAAAGGAAGGCCAGCACAAAAGTAAGGTCCATTACATTAGTAACATTTAAAATACACACTGCACACAGGGCAAAGTAGGCTTGCATCCGGGTTCTTTCATTACAGGGCCAAATGGTACTTGCGTCATTAGCATAAAAGGATGCTGCGACCAGGCGGATGTCTAAGCACCCAGGACCCTTACCGGTGGTAAACTCCAAGCTTCTTTTGCAGATCAAAGATATATGCAAATTTCTCACGAGCTTATGTCGAATATCTGCAAGAGATAGGCTCTCCTGGATCTATATTGGGCACCCTCTACCACGGCTTCAGTGTTTGCTCGTACAGATAGTACCAGGCTTTGAAGCGCCCTAATGATGGGTTCCTGCTCCTTACAATAAAAGATATTGAACGCAGCCCTGGGCATTCAATGTGTCCGTGGACATAGTGAAATAACAGCAGTGACTGGGCCACTATAAAAAAAAATTATATAATAAGACACAAAGGGCAGCAAGGTTTGCCGTTTAACCCCTCGTGGGCAATGTTTGATCCAGACGATCTCGACGCCAGGCCATCTGGCAAAGTTTACAAGACATTACATGTGCCTCTCCCAATTCTTGGTACATGTTTGCAATACTTTCACAGTTAGAATAAATACTAACGAATCCATAATGTAGGTTTCAAGATTGCAGCCTTGTTATCGCCAGAGACTGAGGCATAGCATATATAGACAGCTGTTTGTATGTCACAGTTGCATGCTGCCTGGAATGGTTTGTTTCCATCTGTGCTCATGGCATGTTTATTCTAATTGAGGTGACGCTGAAAATGTCTGGAGCTCGTGAAACAGCACTGCCAATGTGAGCGACTAACATTTGTGATGGTGGGGTAATGGAGGGTTCATTTCCAGTGCATGGAAAACACGTGTGGTGAGACTCAGCGTTACTACTAGGCATGGGCGCCGGTAAACTCCACTCCACTGCAGTTGGCAGAGTTCTTGCTGAATTGCGGAGTGGCAAAACTCTGCGCCTGTTCTCCGGGTTATGAAACCTTCTAAAGTTTGCAGAAAGTTTCCCCCAGAGTCTGGCGCGGGAGGGCAGCACTCCGGGGGATGGTGATTCTCATGTCCCAGGACTGACTGCTGTTCTGTCCCGGGGACTCTGCTCTGCTGTGAGATTCCGGGACGGTGCTGCTCTGCCCTCCCCGCGGCTCTTTCTCTTTCCATTAAGGAAGGCCGTCACTTCCTCCAGCCCTGTCAGCCAGCTCCCTGCTGTTACAGCCCCACCCCTCGCTGTTAATCTGCTGTAACTGCTGCTGACTGATCGCTGGACAATAAATCAGGCACTTTGTACATGAAAAACAAATAAATTACCCTACGAATCCAATGGACTCTGGGAAATGTGGCACAAATCTGTGTCGGATTTATGAAATGCTAGAAAAGGGAGTTAAAGTTAATAACCCTGCGACGGTGATACTTTCAGAGGACTAAGAATGCTGGGAGCTGAGCACTGAATCCAGCAGGCCACTCAACTCCTTGTCCGTCCCGATAACAGCCATCCGCTGCTGCTGGGAATTCATGTCAGCCGCTCCGAGAGGACCCTGCACACAGCAAGACGGGGGACACTTAGGGAGCTCTCGGGCACCGCCTACACACTGTAGCTAAACACAGCCAGAGCCGAGGGATGGACTGAGGCACCGACGCCCTCGTTCCCTTCCCCAGCCCCAGAGGCCTCTGCACGCAGTGACAAAGTGGGGCATTTACAGGTACTGCCATCCTGCGCCTCTCGTTCCGTCGTCCTAAGCCCACACCAGACACTTCAAGGCACCCGCGGACCCCAGGTGCAACCGAACGCACGAGTGGGGGTGCGGGGAGGGGGTTCGGCAGGGTCGCAAGGACGCAATGCACCCCTCATTCCTGCCACTCACTACATAGCCACAGGCAGAGGGGGGGTCGGCTTTTCCTGTATTGTTATACACCCACGAACGGCACCAAACAATAGGGGTGCAGGGAGAGGCAGGCGCAGACCACGGGAGAGACCTGGAGTGCGCTGGGGGGGGAAGGAGAGAGAAAGAGAGGGGGGGGACAATACACGCGGCTCGGACTCCGCAGAATGAGAGAGGAATAAGGGAGCGTAACTGGCAGTCTCCGCGCACAGGCCCCCACTCAAACCTGAACGTGTATTGTTCTTCGAGCATTTGCTCACACACAGCTTGGAAAGCGCTGGGAAGGCTGCCCGGCGCCATCTCTCCACGCGCAGGCGATGGCACCGCAAGGATGCTGCGGGCGAGTGAGGCCTCTCCGAGGTCATTACAGTCCCCATACATGGAAAGAAAATAAACACAGACAACGGGAGGGGGGGGAATTAAACAACAAGGGTCAGGGGCCTGGCAGGGTTCAACAGTCAAAGAGCCGAGTCACAAAAACATAACATGTAAAGGAGAGGCTTTAGAGTGGACCAGGACCTGGACCGAGCTGGCACAGACTGACGAAAAAACATCCGTGTAAAAAAAAAAAAAAAAAGGAAACACCCACAATGGCCCACCTTTGAATGATGAAACAAAGGGGCGGGGCTTAAAAAACACAGAAACGCCCACGAATCGCTCCCAGAATGATTGCCACATCTCTCTTCCAATGGCTAGCATCCATTTACGGAGCTAGCCAATGAAAGAGCGAGGTGGGTTAAAGCCCCACTGTAGAAGACATAAAATCTCGGACTCCGCCCACTTTGTGGGACGCTAGTCCGAGACCTAAACAAGTATTCGATAGCCTGACATGATTGCATTGTTAATCATACCCACTCATTTAGATGTTATCAGATCCAGTACATAAAAAGTAATGTATTCATCCTAAAGAAATGATGTCTCAACAAACTTTACATTATTGCCTAATATTCCCGGGAACGCGAAGGCGAAGCAGACATACGTGAAATAGGTTCATGTTAGTCAAATAAATCAATACCCTGAATTGTCCCATTTTAAAGCGGAACGGAAGAGTTTCCTTTGTTTGGCGCCTTCTGATCTACATTTTTCTTAAAATGTAGCCACATTACACTACAATACAACACAAAGCGTTATCAGTGAAACTGCTCTATGGTTGACAAGATACAAAAAATGCAGGTGACCGGAATTACTTCAAGCAGTCACGTCTAACTCCAAGCTTGTGCATTCGCTGCATGTTTACTCCAAAAGGACAGAAACATGTTTTTTTCATACGTAACCAACTGCAAAATAATTATTGGTGCCCAGCAGGGGGAGCCCTGGTCTTTTAATGATACGCGCGTGGTTGAAAATGAATAGCATCCGAGAACGAGAACATTGGATATCAATACCCTTCCTCATAATAGGCGATGGCAAGGACCCAGGTGTTTTTATAAGCTTGGGACAGTCGTCTGAAATGCCTGTATTAAATGTGACATTTCTTTCCAGGGACACTGTGCACAAGCCTGAAGTGAAGTTCCAGGTGATGTTCAAATATTTTTGTGTCATTCCTACAATGTTTATTTTAAGTCTTTCTAACGTACGTTTAAATGCATTGGCGTCTTGCCAGATATAATGCAGTGAAGCTCGTTTTTTTTAAGCATAGTTTTATTACTTTTACAAATAGTACAACATACGAAGGACGGCTGTCATTATCAATAGTAGGTGTGTATTACAAAGGGCCGTGGCAAAGAACACAAAATCATTGTCCATAGTAAATATATCAACACATTTCCAAAAGAAATAAAAAGAGTCAGACATCCGATCAGCACATAATGACTGTGAGAAGTTGGCCTGATGTATGATGTTCACTATTCTAGTGAGCACCTTGTATCAGTCCAAACAACCCTTATGGTGAGTGGTTGTAAGTCAACCTTATAGACAAGCTATCCTAGGGGTAGCATGGACCTAAACAGTCTTAGGCTTAACTCAAGAGGGCATGTGAAGCCAGCTGTTTTACCATATGCAATCCTGTAATATCAAATGAAAGGACACCACACAAGTTATATATTATAAAAATATATGTATTTATTACTAGAATAATCCTCTGTACTCTTTATGAGTGCAGAGGCACAAGCGTTTAAACAAAAGCACAGTTAAACATACAAAAGTTGCACAATTATGGATAGGCCCGGTGGCCACTCAAACCATATATTAAATAAGTGGTATAAGAACTGCTTTACGAACAATGGTAAGGCCTAGGGCCTTGGGAATCGCAGGGACTACACTGTACTAACTGTAGTTAGGACGGGAGTAGCCTGCGGGATTCGGGTGCAGCGCTAAAAGCACACGCATGCACCAATGCAAAGTCAATGGTGCGTAAAAGTTATAAAGTTACTGCTTTGGAAGTCTTCCGACTAGACTAGAACTTAGCCACTTAAAAATAGGACACTAGAGGTGTAACCCACTACAGGAGCACCAGTGTTGTATCGTTACCTCACCCACAGGAAGCGGGGGCATAGGTGCCAAAGTGTGTCGGGTTTCGTCATGGAGATCTATGGAGCCTGGAGATGAAGATGCTGCAGGCGGCCAGGAGAGAAGAGTCCGGTTGGATCCAAGGGTGGATCGAAGATGTAGAGTACCTGAAAGCAGAGGGGACAGAGTCTGGGTCACTAGCCAGTGACCAGGATGGAACCAGGAAGGAACCAGGCGATGTCGGGCGCAATCAGGTGGTTGTCGAGAAGCTTTTCTCCGCTGCCACGTGGACTCTGGGGCATCGAGGATGACCAGGAGTGGATCACGAGCTGTCCCACAAAGGCTCTCGCTGTCGGCGGTGTCGGCTTCCGGATCGGAGTCAACAGGCCTTGGCAAATGCAACCCACGCAGGAATTGAAGATCGCTTCTTACTCGGACCAGCAAGGTCAGAGAGGTTGCTCCTTTTCAGGGGAGCGAGGGCCAGTCTGGAGCAACCAGACTAGCAGAGTTGTTTCAAAGAATCGTCGTCGTAGAGGCCACTAGCCAGCGGGCAAGTGACCGGACAGACGCGTCAAGCAGGAAAATGCAAAAGGGCCCCACGCAGCACTCGGTGAGTGTGGAGGGGTGATCTTCGGAGCACGAGCTGCTCGGGGCTGGGGCTTCTCAAACCCCAATGCACAGCTTTGAGGATGCCTCAGGAGCTGCACGGTCAGCACTTCGCAGTCTTTTCAAGTTGGCCGGTCCCACGTCTCACGTCACCTCCACGGGTCTCAGCTTTGCTGTGGCTGTGGATCGGGCTGTTGGATGTCTGGGAGTCTGGTTCTTGTCGATCTCTGTCGCTCGAGCTCAGGCTGGAGCTGCAACAAAGCAAACCGGTGGGCGATGGATGGTGCTTGTTAGCACAGGGTGGTCACTCCTTGACCACAAGGGAGATTCTTCAGTCTTCCACGTCGAGTGGGATGTCGAAGGATCCACAGGTTCGTTTCCAAGTTTCACTCAGGATTATCTAAAGTCTATGGGCACAGCTCCTACCTTTATTCCAAATCAAGGGGCTGGATAACCTGCTAGGTCCCTCCTATGGGTGGGACCCAGGAAGGGGGTGGTTACACCCCTTTCCCTTTGTCCAGTTTCGTGCCAGAGCTGGGGCTGGAGTGCCCCAGCACAGGTTTGAACTGGGCTATGCATGAGGAGCCTTGTGCCCCCCAGGCAGTGTCTAGTTTCACTCGCCCTGCCTGCCTCAATCCACTATCTCCTGTCTGGGGTGGTGTAACATCTCCCTGTGACAGGAAACCTTTTGTCCAAGCCTCCCCTGCCAAGTTTCGGTCAGCAGCAGGAGGCCAGACTTGTGTCTGTGGCAGCAGCATCCATTTTGTGATGCTGAGGCTCTGGTTAGTTTTAACCGCATTTACTGTTACCCACTTGTCTTAGCCCCCTAGAAGGGTGGAATGCTACCCCCGTCGCCAGAACTGGTGAGGGGGTAGTATTCCAAAGTGTATGACACCTTACACGACATGTTTTGATAAAGCCAAACCAAAGTTAGCAATAACCGCGAGGATTATAATGCACTTAAGAGTATATGGTATGGCAATATCCCAGAACAGCTATATGGACATGGTCCCGAAAGCTGCAGACAGGCTCAGCTCATGCTAGAGCACCATCTCACGTAAAACCAAGCACTCTGCCTCCAGGATTGTTAAGGCCTGCCATAGGAGTGACTTGTAGGCTCATATGTGTCCAGATATAGGTTTAGACATAGGTATACTATATCTAAGCAAGGGGTGATTACACAACCTTGCCCCAGCTGAGTGATCAGCCAGTTGTGTCAGTTTGGATGGCCAGCCAGGGGTGGCAAAAGATATGCTGCAGCCCCTGGTAGGCCTTGGATGCACCCATGCCCTGGGTACCTATAGTACACTGTGCAGGGGATGATAAGGTGACCCAATATCCAATTAGTTATGCACCTAGGGTACATGGAGTCCATTTTAAAGGGAGAGCAGATAGCCTGGGGCCCTGATTAGCAGGGTCCCAGGCCAACTAAGTCGAAAACCAGCTAAACACAAGGCAAAAAATCTGGGGTAACCATAGTCAGGTATCCACTCCCCCCCTCCCCCCCGTTCGCTGTTTAGCATAATGCTCAGTTATGTGTATTTGTGTATTACGCATCTCTCCCAGGATGGTATCCTGGCGCTGAACCAGGGTCGGGCTAGGTGAAAAGCCAGGTTTCAGTTTCTTGCGGAATTTAGGAACTCGCGAGCGGTTCTGATATACAGGGGCAGGTTGTTCCACGCTTTTGAGGCAGGGTAGGCGAAGGCGCAACTGCTGGATCTGGTTCAGCATATTACTGGGAGGGGTGGGGGTTAGTGGAGGGGTGAGAGTAGGAGTCTGGCTGAGTGAAGATGTCTGGTAGGTTTGTGAAAGTCTGCGATTGTTAGGGAGAGACGGGGGGACACGTGTAGGAGTCCGACTTAGTGAAAATGTGAGGTTTGTGAAAGTCTATGCGATTGTTGAGGTGCTTGGGGCCAATGTTATGTAAGGCTTTGTATAAGTGCAAGAGGAGATTGAAGAGTGCTCGCTTGTGGATTGATAGCCAGTGGAGCTCTGATGCGAGGTGATGTGAGTGTGGGGTGGGCGGTTGAGGGTGACCCTGGCCTCTGAGTTTTGTATTGTCTGGAGTTCTCTGGTCCGTTGAGCATTGATTCAGCATAACGTGTGCTGCTGTAGTCCGGCTTGCTGGTGATGAGGGCTTTGTTGATGGTTCTACAAGTGTTTGTGGGGAGCTATTTGAAGATCTTCGTGAGCATCTTGAGTGTGTGGAAGCAGCAGACAGAGATGTGTTCACTTGGGTGTTCATAATGAGTTGGTTGTTGATTATTATTTCGAGGTTCCTGTGCATAGGTTGCCAGGAGAGGTGTAGATCCGAGTTTGGCAGGGACCTACGCCAATTTGACAAAAAGAACATGTATCCATACCTGCAACCTGACTATTACAAACAGGACACTCAAGGCCGGTTTACTAACCGCGGACGCGGTGGCTATAGAGGCAGAAGGAATTTCACCACATTTTCCGACTCATCCTACAGCTCTGGTAGCGATTCCGATACAGCAGGAGCCAGTGCCGCTTACAACTACCAATATCAAGATCCTGGTTACCAACAACAGGCTTTTTTAGGCCAGGGCCAGGGACAATGGAGACCACCGAGGGGCCGAGGCAACAACTGGTTCCGTGGCCAGCAACGTGTCCCACAGTCGAATGCCGCCAATTGGGAAGGAGGAAGAGGCAGAGCACAGAAACAAGTCACTTTCCGTCCAGAGAACCATGGCGAGATTGCTACGAGAAGGAAAGTCTACAGTTGGTAATCAACCAAAATGCAGCCATGACAAGAAGAGAGAACCTGGCCCCATCTAATCCCGCGACGACAAGGGCATCAAGTCCAGTGGTCAATATTTCCAGATATCAACTGAAAGATGATGAAATAAAGGTCCTGAGTAAAGGCCTCTCATACATTCCCACGGCACCACCCAACAAGTTCCAACTCAGAACCGAACTGTACAGGTTTTTCAGAAAGATCCGCCTACGGTACTATTTTAGGAACTCAACCGCACAACAAAGAACCTCAGTCACTGGATTGAAAGAGCCATCCACCTTTTTTCCCCCTACATACTTTATGAGCAATAAGATCCTAGCTTTTGAAGATGTTGTGACACGCGACGTCGACACATTACTGAACAAACCTAGGTATAGCAAATTCAATCTAAGCAGAGTGGAAAAAACTGCACTGATCGCCCTTAAGAACAACAAGGAAGTGGTGATCAAGCCAGCGGATAAGGGTGGAGCCATTGTGTTACAGGATGTCTGTAAGTACAAATAAGAAGTGTACAGACAATTGAGAGATGGTATAAGCTACCGCAAACTCAAGTCTGACCCATCGAAAGTCCTGGCCTGGAGATCCTACAAGTTACCCAGAGGGGGGTTGATGAAGGTTTCCTTTCGGATCAGGAATTTAAATTCCTCAACCAGATTCACCCACGGCTGGCTACAATATATACCTTACCGAAGGTTCATAAGAACATGGAAAACCCACCGGGGCGACCAATTGTGTCCGGGTGCGGGTCGATGCTTGAACCCTTGTGCCAATACATCGGTTTCTTCCTGAAACCTTTGGCCATTAAGACCAGGGCCTACCTCCGGGACACCACACAAACAATCAACCTGGTTGACCAACGTCCTTTTAACTCCACACAACAACTCTTAGTGATGTGCGACATAGTGTCGTTGTATACAAGCATACCACAATTGGAGGCACTCGAAGTCATGGAGAGGGCACTAAACAAGAGAACTGCACCAGTTCCGGTGCCCACTGACTTTATTTTGACATAACTCCAGATAGCCATGATGAAATTTTTTTTCATGTTTCAAGAGGAGTTCTTCCTGCAAATAAAGGGGGTGGCGATGGGGGCCACTTTTGCCCCTAATCTGGCCGTTATCTTCATGGATGATTTTTAATGAGTGTAACCCCTATAGCACCAATCTGGACCTATGGGCCCGGTACATAGATGATGTGCTCTGCATTTGGGCTGGGAACCTTGAAGATCTAACAGGCTTCCGCGTTTGGTTGAATCAGAGAAGCAATGATATCCAATTCACACTGCAATCTAGTAAAGAACGAATTGACTTCTTAGACATTACGGTCTTTGTGGACAATAACATACTCCAAACAACACTATACAGGAAACCAGCGGAGCGCAACTCCCTCCTACAGTATGGAAGCCACCACCCCAGGGGGCTCAAATACAACCTACCGGTGCGGCAGTTCCTTAGGATCCGGAGAAACTGCTCCAGGAAGGATGACTATATGACAGAGTCACAGGATCTTTCTAACCTTCTTATTGAACGAGGATACCCGGGCAGACTAGTAAAGCGGGCCCGCAAGAGAGCGTGGTACAACCCACGGGAGACCCTTCTCGAACCCAGTGAGCGGAAGAACAAAGCCCTTGAACGCATGATCTGTGTGACCACCTTCTCCACTAGGAGTAATGATATCAAGAAAATAATAAATAAACATTGGGCCCTTATATCAGATGACGTTAAGCAGAATACCTTGCCACTACACTCCTTTAAGAAAGCAAAGAACATCAGAGACTTGGTCGTCAATTCCTTCTTGGACACTACAAAACCCCCTACCATCCTATCGCTATGGAACCTCCCTCCAATACTGGGACATCACAGATGTGGGACTTGCGCAGCATGCGCAACCACTATCCAATCAAAGGAGTTCGTGCGCTAAGAGCGAACTTTCGCACTGAAATCATACACCAATTGCAACACGATGAACGTGATTTTCGTGATCAAATGTCCATGCGACAAGGTGTATGTTGGACAGACACAGCAGAAGGTTAAGGCAAGAATCTTACAACATGGAAGCCGCATCCGGTGTAATGTACCTGGTGCTCCTTTGGCAGACCATTGTCAAAGGCAGGGACACACTCCCGATGTCATGAAATGGATAGTCCTAGAGAAGGTCACACTAGGTCCCAGGGGAGGTGTTATTTCCCTGCTCCTGAACAAACGTGAGTCCAAATGGATGGCAATTTTGGACTCGATCAATAATGGCCTGAATGAGGCAGACAGTAGCCATGCTCAGCTAGCTAGGTTGGGTCGCTGAATTTCCCCTTTTCTTAAATCACATGCTACTGAATCTGATTGGGGCCGCTTTACCCTCCTGTGTGAGAGGTACGCGATGTCCGATAACAATGATACCCAACACTGCAAGGACGTTTAAAAACACTTAAATGAGTCGCCTTCACCCTCTTGGATGAGAGGTGCGCAATCTAAACGATGTTTTTTTTAATGAAATACTCTTCTTGTGTAAATATGTATGCGGTAATCATCGGCACCAAACATGATGCATATATGTATTGATTTGAGTCACTTCACCCACTAACATGAGAGGTGCGTGACAACCACCAATGCTCATTACTCCAACGTGCCTAGGCATTTCCCACACTATCACATGCTACTGAATCCGATTGGGGCCACTTTACCCTCCTGTGTGAGAGGTACGCGATGTCCAATAACAATGATGCCCAACACTGCAAGGACGTTTAAAAACACTTAAATGAGTCGCCTTCACCCTCCTGGGTGAGAGATGCGCGATCTAAACTATGTTTTTTTAAATGAAATACTCTTCTTGTGTAAATATGTATGCAGGAATCATCGGCACCAAACATGATGCATATATGCATTGATTTGTGTCACTTCACCCACTAACACGAGAGGTGCGTGACAACCACCAATGCTCATTACTCCAACGTGCCTAGGCATTTCCCACACTATCACCCCGAGGCTTTCGCGATGTCCATAGCCACCCATTAACACAGTTGATAAAGTTTTCGGACACTCTATACCTCATAGTCTGTCTTCGATTGCCCTCTTGTGGCGTACCGTCAGAGTACACGTGCACGTGTTAGCCGTTATACGCCACCAGCGTGAGCTTGTCTCACTGTGAGACAGGAGAGCCCCACGTACAGGTCGCGGTTACTCCATGCTCCGGCGAAGGTAAGATCCTCCATAGTTCCCAGCATCAGAATTGGGGAACCCTTTTTTTTAAAAGGATTACTTTACTGACGGCCCCTTGCGATCCTTCTGTATTGCAGTACAAGATTGTGACCGCGGCCCCAGCCTATTGAAGCACGGATCTTCTTGCCCGTGCATGTAAGTGCATTCCATTGTGCAGTATTCTACTGGGATATTGGAAATGCTAGTATTTACAGCTATTGTTCCTTTACCTTGTCTGTAGTAGCCCAACGTTTTGATGGAATGGTTCTACTCGTTTACTTTGGATTAAATCACCATGTTAGAACTTCAGTGACATGTGAGTGAACCGGCTATTCATGTAGAGTTATGCCACATTGACTCTTGCAATTGGTAGGTACGAATCATATGCCTTTGTGCTTGCTCTTTCCTCTGCAGTCTTGAGATGATCATGCTGGCATCATTTTCTACTAGGATCTTAAAGACTCAAATTAACAAGTGAGTTTTTTCTGGTGATCCTGGTCTTTTGAATCTGGATTAATTCCACACACTGAATTAAAGCATACCTCTCACCCTGCTTTTCAGGTTGTTGTTTTTACGTTCTCCTGTCCCATGTTGAGAGCCGGACGGCCCAACTTGCCATGGTAATTTATCCTTGGTTTTAACCGTTTCTTGACACTCCTGCTTGTTTTTTGCGGATAGTAATACTTATTTCACCTCATTTCACAGATTCGCTTGCCCCCCGGGTCTCCCTTTGTCCTGATGAAGACCCCATTTTAAGGTTGAAGTATACCTACTTGCTAGTCCAGGGGTCGAAACGTCGACGGCTACAATCACACACCAGCCGCCGCAACCAACAAAGCAAATTACTGAACATTAGCGTCAGCATGGTGGTCTATAACTTTTAGGACATTGGTTGCTCCATTTGTGAATACTGGCTCAGTGGTTTGAAGCCAGATCAAAACTTTTGTATATATCGTCATTACTGTGTATTGTTCACAGTTTTGCACTATGATCGATTCTGCACATCCCTTTTCCCCACATCTACACTCCTCGCCACCCCTCTTTCCCTGGGGCCCTATTTTTATATTGAACTGAGTTGTTGAAAGAATGTTTACAGCATAAATACACATTGTGATTAAATAACAGTGTGTATAAGGAACTCATTGTTTTTGTTGAATTTTGTGATATAATTTGTGTACCTTTGATACATCCCACTGGGACCCCTCTTCTTGTATCATTCAAGGATAGATTGGCACATCATATGTCATGCACAAGATTTCTTTATTACAACATTCAATATATTTAAGCATTATTAGAACTAGTGTGGAAGCCAGTTTATGATGTATCCGCGAATTATTATAGTCTGTTAAGTCTTTTAGCCCCTGTTATTTGCCCATCCTCAATTTATGGGCAAATGCCAGAGGCAAGTGTTCATAATTAGAAGCAGGGCAATTACATTGTGTTCGTGTCTGGCTGCTTCTGGTCAATAACACTGTTAGGATCTCCACTGCCAAACTCAAACTTTAATGTAAGACAAGCCAGTTGTCTTTTTCTGCTTCACTTTCAGGCTTTAACCAAACTTAGAATGCAGGCAAAATCCAGTCGTTAATGTCTGGTTGTGAGCCTTCTAATTGACTCATACATTTTTAGAAATTTGTAGAGGGTACTAGTTTGTATGTTACAAAGCAATAGTGCCAAAGAAAAAGCAACATTCCTCATCTGCTTTGTTATGATTTTAAATAATCTTATAAAATAAAAGAATTAATTCATTTATTAATTCATCATTTATATGAAGACTCATGTCCCTCTTACCTAAATAACCGCAAGGACTCCAACTGTTCTCAAATGGATCTTATCTCACGAGGTAACTAAAACAGTGGACCCAAGAAGCAGATCTCAGTTAATAATACCAGCTTGTGTTCTAGAATAGGCAAGTAAGGTTGACACTAGTACCCTTTTCTAACAATGATAATGTCTTGTGGCGTTGCTAAACAAGACAGATGAAGTCTGTTACCATAGATTTGCAATCTCGACTCTAGTCAGGAGCATATGATTATCATATTCTGAGTTTGAACAAAGTCCTATGTAGTTAGGGTAACCAGATGTCCCTGATTAGGCAGGGATGTACCCGTTTTTCACCATCTGTCCTGGCAAGTTTCACAAACTTTAGCACATGACCCAATTTTCAGAGAATGTCAACTGAATACAGAGGAAGGCAAGCTATCATGTGTTGATATGGTGTGTAAAAGTTGCACTTCATGTCCCTTAGTGCCTTATTGTCTGTGTTTTCTTTGTTGGTGAATTCTGTCAATTTAGTTATTCTCTGCCCTTAATTGATGCAACCTTTAGTCCTTCCTCTGTCTTTGCCGAATGTCCTGCTTTTTCTCAAACCAGAGAAGAAAAGGGAACTCATCTGAGGCCTTTTCATGGGCCATGAAATGAGGTAGAACCTACAGTGATATGAACGTCGTGCCCTTCAACGGGTCATATCTAAAAGGTATAGATGGTTAAAACGTCCAATTCTATCGTGCCAGGGATAATAGATCCCTGGCACCGAAGAATTGAGAGCTGTGGGGAAATGGATGTCTGTGCCTTTCCTGTCTCACGTTGTTTCATGTTTGAGCATAAAGGCCCAGAGAATGTGTTGGTCTAATTGGACTTTTGTAACAGGAACCAAATAAAGCAAATCACTGCATCTTGGAGTTAATGACCTCCAACCCTCTCAGGGTGTGTATGAGGCATAGGAATATTAATTATCTGCAAAGCCACTAATGGCACAATGCAAGAAAGCTAAGTAAGGACCTAGGCGGATACGGTGCAGTATACTTACCTCTGGATTGCCACCAAAATTAAGCCAAAACGTCTTTGGGTGCTCACTAGTCTAATCCCACAAGCCTGTGTGGCTAGTCCATGATATTAGGTTCATACGGTAAGACTGAGAATCGTCCCAGCGTTCAAGTGCAAGAGTCATTCGGAGTTCTACAAGTAGAGTAGATTTTGGGCTAATGTATTGTCAGACTAAGATATTGTTGGCACTTTTCAGAATTAAAAGATAGGTCTGGGCTATGTGTGAGTCTTTAAAGGTGAGAGCTCTAAACATACATCAGGTAGACTCAAAGAAAGCACATACGAAAATTCACACGAGATAATCTGTTCAAAAAAGTAAATGTATAATATCATTGGTGGCGGAAATTAAGCACAAATCTAATCAATGGCCAGAACCAGTTACGGTCTAGTACAACGCAAATGAAGATCAAGGAGCATTTGTTGTAAGTACTGCTCAGTTAAGACAGTAAAGAAGAATCATGGAAATGATTCTACTTTCTGATCAATGAAAGGCTTAGCATGAACTCTGCCTCTAAAGGAGCAAGGGGACTAGTAAACAGACCAAAATGGAGTCTGCTCTATAAGGAGATCGATATGGAACCTGAAAATAACTCTAAGTGCTAAGTCATAAAGGCTTAACGTGAAATCTGCCTTTAAGGAAGGCAAGGCAAATTCTCGGATCATATCCCAAATGGTGAGTTTTATTACACTTTCAGGCAGAGAAACTGGAGGATCACTGTGGTTCAATTAAGACAGTAATATTAAGGCATCAAATAGCAAAACGAAAACACATAACATAGTATAATGACTTTTACTCTACAACTAATGAATAACGCTATATTATGTCTTACATGGAAAACAATACACATTCAAATATATGAGCAACTCCTCCGTTCGGCCTAACTAAGTGGCTTTCAGTTAAATGCAGTTGTAAATCTGCCTTTCTAGGGACATCAGGAACAGAAAAGAATACAATTTAAGTATGTTACAGAGTAAGCAAGACCATTGAGCAGTCTGAATTTCATACAATTACTCAAAAGCTGAAGGTCACATTTGACCCTCCCTGGTGCACAGGCAGGGAGACAGAAAACAAGTTAATGGCAGGCAGTGCATTTCAAATGCATTAACAATAAACAATTGGAAAACATGTGTATGCCAAGGCTTAATATTGTCAAGCTTAACCATGTCCTACTATTAAACTCTGTTAAAAACCTTGCATTTGAGGCTCTCTGGTATTAATTAAAAGTGCATTATTGTTTAGCGTGGACCTGTTTCTATAGTGCTATTACCTCATTCATATAATTTTGGTTGGAATCTTTGAGATCTTTGACATTTTTACCTACCCATGTAGTTCTTTGAGTGAATCCTAGAGCTAAAGAAGTCTTTTGTTATGGTTTAGAGCATGGGTACTCACAAACATTTGCCCAGGGTCCACAAAGTACGGTATGTGGTGTGACCGAGGGCCGCATTGATGCCAGCAGTGTGGCGGCAAGGGGTCTAGGTGGGTAAGGGATTGTGTAAGGAGGTCTAAAAAAAAGGTTAAATAAATGGGCAAGCCTTTATATGCAGGTTAATAAATGCTTGCCTGTTTATTAAAACAAAATTCTGAATATTAGTGTTCAGCTGCTCGTGCTGCTGTTGACCAGGGGGGCGCACATAAAGGTCAAGATGGCCGCAAGTGGCCTCCGGGCCGTACTTTGAGTATCACTGGTTTAGGGGAACCTAGAGGGAGTCACTCTGCCAAAAAGCTGTGGATGCGCATTCCGCCAAAACTCAAGGTTAATTTGCCCTATTCAAAGTTTGGCGGAGCCTCAGCTGACTCTACCATCGTAAAATGTGGTTCAGTTAGTGAACATGAGCAGGGCCTGGCAAATTTAAGGGTGCGCACTCCGGCTGTATATTTTATCCTGTGCTGGACTGCCAGGGAAAGTTTGGCAGTCCTAAATAGGAAACATCAGAAACAATACGCAGCATGTCGGGCCATTAAATTCATGTTTTTTCAATAACAAATCCTTGCTCTGAGAGTTTATTAAAAAACAAAAAACTTAGTTAAGCTTGCGCTCAGCAAACATGGCACCTGCTCTGCAGCACTACTGCAGACCTAGTGATCCACGATAAGGAGGAGGAATCAAACAATGCATATCCAAAAAATGTACTAGAGAAGACTTGCAGCATGTATACATGCATAAGTAAAATTAATTGTGAAAAAAGCTTCTACTTAACAAGAAAATGCATTTATAGGGGATATAAGGACTAAGATAACAAAGTGCTCTGATTTTTGTAATTAGGAGTTTGAAAGATACTAAGAGATGGACTAACACTTCAACACTCCTGATTCCTGTTATTTGTAAATTATGCTAGAACAGCCAAGTCATAAAGCTTTTTAGGTCTCGCTGAACCAATGCGCATGCATTGTTCTGCGAGAGTATAGTAGGGCTTTCAAAAATGCTCCCAAAGTCTGCAGATCGGACACAGTGCATGTGCGCCGGGCGCACGCACCATTTGTCCGCCTGCAGGCTTTGGGAGCAATTTCGCAGCCGCTTTGATGTTCTCAGTGAGCCGCGCGGCCACTGAGAACATCAAAGCGGCCGTGAAATGCTCACCATTTGTCACCCCCTCCCTTCCTGCTGGCATTCCCCCCTCCCTTCTCGCCCAGTCCTTATTGCATTTCCCGCTGTATAAACTGTTGTAATGCAATGTATTAAACTAATAACTTCATTACAATAACAACATGTGTGGTTGCATCTCTCCACTTTGTCAGCTACCTCCGACCAGGAAAACATAGTGATATTATTTCCTTTCACTCGTGCATTATTTCCTCTCACTTTCAAGATCTCGACATCAGTAATTCCCTTGTAGAAACAGTTGCTGCATCTTTGATTGTCCGATAATGGGTTGTTCTCTCCTTCACAATAACGTGATGTCGTTTATTTTCTTACTCATTGGTGTACAGGTGACTCCCTCCTACCTATAAATGAGTACATGCCTCACCTGCATAGATGTTTTGAGGCGGCATTCGAGCCACGTCTGCCTGGCCTTGCTAATCCACAGACAAAACGCTTAACCCCAGCTTTAAGATCTTTGCCAATCAGATAATGCAGTCCAGCTATAATAGCCTTATTAAGAAGGGGACTCGGTGCAATTAGCATGTAAGGCTGTGAGATTTTCCAACCTCGCTGCCAAAGAGCTGGAAAAGTTTAACACCTGACTAGTGGAGAAGTGTGGCTCAATGGTTAGAGCGGCAGACCCTGATGCAGAGGTCTAGCCCGGGACCAGGGTTCAATTCCCCGCCTCGGCGGGTCTTGGGCTCAAAATTCCACGGACCTGATAATTCTCGCCTCGGTGCCTATTCCAATCATGGAGTCCCACTCTGGACCTCTGAGCAATAGCTTGCTTAATCTCCACAACGGCCCCCACAACGCTAAGGATGCCTGGCCTCCACCTTGGGGGGTGCCCAGGAGTGGACACCTCACAGGGAAAGCCAGGATGGGTTCCACAGCGGTATTCGTACAAGCGCCTTGAGACCCTTGCGGGTGAGTAGTGCGCTATACAAGTATCAATTTACACTTTCTTGTCTTGCTCCTCCGATCTGTTTTTCTAGTCGAGGGCTGCTTCACACAATGGACACCTTCAAGAAGCTAGAAGCGCATAGCACTTTATATTTCAGGACCGGTTTTCAAACTCACATGCATGTTGACACTGTTACCTGACTAGGTTGGCACCACCATAATAAAGCACCACACACCTTATCTTCCCAGATCAGGTTCTTACCCTTCCGGTCCATCGTAATCCACTAAGGAGTGAAGGAGGCGTTTAGACTAATATAATTGATTGCTTATACAAGAAATGTGGTTGTTTTCAATTCTTCCATGGGTTGTTTGACCGTTTGTTTAGAAAGTATTTTAATTAATCTAGCAATAAAATAGCACTTTAATTAGTGCTTCACAATAGCAGCACAAAAGCACTTTTATGCACGAGTATCAAGCGGCACGATAAGCACTTTACTCCATAAAAGACTTACGTCCCTTAGTAGACAAAGCATAAGGGGTCTCCGATGTGAGCGGGCCCTGGTAAATCACTAACATTCTGATCCTAACAATTTGATCGATTTTATTATTGTTACATTTTGATTGATTTTTATCATTCTGTCTAGCTGATGCAACATCATTTTATTTGCCAGTCAGGTTCAACTCAATTTGATTGTATTTAATATGGCACAGACTTTTGATGTGTTTTAATGAACATTCAATGGTTTTAATGAACTATGCATGATAAATAAATGTGCTATTTCAAAAGAGTACCTGTCTCACCTGCATAGATGTTTTGAAGCTTCCACGATTAAGGATTCAAGCCACTCATTCCCAAACATATCTCTGCAGCAGCTATCCTAACCCACTCAGTTATCTTACAGCCATTGCACCGTTTATTTAGATAATGATGTCAAGTGTGGCTATTAAGCACGTATAAACAGGCCTACTGCTACATAGCGGACCCACAAACTCTAAAGTTTAGTGTCATGTAGAATTAGTGTAAGACTTTTATCACTGCATGACAGTGATGATCTGTGTGCCGAGGGTTGTGATTGCCATGTCAGTGCTAAGCTGCACTGGTGCCTGGTATGTTACTACTGCTAGCTGCTCACACTAACTGGTCTTCGGTGCCCTGTGGATAGCTGGTCTGGGTGTTCAACTGTGCTATTTGTCACTTTAAATTCAGTGTTGAATGCACAGAGAGGGTAGGGATGTTTTCTGACTTACTTATGAACATGCTGAAAGCGCTGGGCGCGGCGTATACCCTCTGATTTAAACCAATCATAGGGAGACACCAAGGGTACAAACCAGCCGCCTTCTATGTGCGAACAAAAAATGTGGCCAGAACAGGAGTGCAATGCAGTAATAATCATGACACCACCTCACCTGTAATGCTGGGGATGGCTCCATGAGTATTTCTGTATGCCACTGCCTGAGGAAATAAAAGGCACAACTCTCACAAGCTGGCACCAGACGTGTGCTTAAGTATAATTGCATGGCAACATGGGGTGCTTGCGGTAGTGGGCAGAAATGCACCAAATGCGTAAGGT
Organism: Lissotriton helveticus; assembly: GCF_964261635.1. NCBI lineage: Eukaryota > Metazoa > Chordata > Amphibia > Caudata > Salamandridae > Lissotriton > Lissotriton helveticus. The sequence continues at coordinate 1,238,193,570 of NC_136067.1, forward strand.
TAACCCTTGATGCATGGCACTTGGCAGGGCTGAAGTAAAGGTTAATTTGTATGCCCTAATAAATTATATATGACGAGCATTTGCAATGCAATAGGTCTCGCCTTTGTGAGAGTTTGAGCTATTGTCATTGTAAATGACAATGCCTTTCATGTATGTGTTTTGAAAACCTGTAAGCCGTCCGTAAACACTCACTTTGTACTAATAGCTGGCAGTAAAAGAGTCGCAGTTACTGCTAGCCTTGCTTTTCATAAGCAACGACTACAAGTACAAAGTTTGTGTTTACGCACCGCTTGTTACTTCACATATTAGTAATGAAATCGTGGTGTGACTGGTAAATACAGTTTAAAGACTGTACAATACTCTATTTTATTCATACAGATTCTAATGTCATTTAAGTTCACTTTATCCTCCTAAAAATTAGCATGCACTATATTTATGAATTGTGAAACATTTGTGCTTTAGTTTCTCTGATTATTTGCCTTGCATCTCTCAAGGAGTCTGTCAACATGAGTAAGGATATTTTTTAGGTCTCGCTGAACCAACGCGCATGTGTTGTTCTGCGAGAGTATAGTAGGGCTTTCAAAAATGCTACCAAAGTCTGCAGATCGGACACAGTGCATGTGCGCCGGGTGCGTGCACTATTTGTCCGCCTGCAGGCTTTGGGAGCAATTTCGCGGCCGCTTTGATGTTCTCAGTGAGCCGCGCGGCCACTGAGAACATCAAAGCGGCTGCGAAACGCTCACCATTTGTAACACCCTCCTTTCCTGCTGGCATTCCCCCCTCCCTTCTCGCCCAGTCCTTGTTTCCCTTTTTTTTTTCAAGAGACCGGTCAGCCTACGTCTATGACAGGATCACAGATGACACCTAACGCCCCCTCTGATATCAGAACCTGCTCGTTACTCCCCAGTCCAAATGAATTGTTAGAGGAAATTGGCCTGTTGTTGTAAGTGCCTAGAAACCCTCGAAGAGGATTTCCTGAGCTACCTCTTTCCTAAAGCTGTCGTTTTAGTTATCCCCATCGACATTAAGTTCCCTTCTTCCCACTTGGTGTATGTCCTGACCTTGCTGTTTCTTGTAAAGCAGTGACATTTAATGTTCTCCACAGAGAAGTCACTGCCGCACCAATGTGTAATAACAAACCGTTTTCCTCAGTCACTTTCTGGCTGCCACGCCTTGGTATGGTTTGACAATAACTGCCATACCACGCAGGGGGGAAAGATGAGAGGACACATCTGCACGATAGTTCGCGGACGCTTCTGCAATGTTTTAAAGGCAGCAGTGTAAAGAGGTGTGTTTATGTGCGCGTGGTACGTGACTTTTTACATCTCCTTGGCGCTTTCACTTTACCAAACCGTGGCGCTATATGTGCACAAAAATTTACATCACGTCGCTTTAAATTCTGATACGTGACTTTTACATCTCCATGGCGCTTTCACTAGCTTTACCCCGAATGTCATACCACAAATGTGGCACGTAATGCCCCCCATCCCTGCCAATTTATGACCTATTTGAGGACATTCTTCTTAAATGTATTTTCAAATTATTCATCAACTATTTTTTTATAGGCTAGCCAGTAAATATTATAGCTCTTTACTAGGAGGTGCTACAAAAAGGCAAATGGAATGCAAGTTCTGACAAGCACACGGGGTACAGATGTACGGAATACGAGCAAGCCACTGGTCACTTCATTAAACCGCAGCGCTATGTGTGCGCCATGATGTTAGCGCTATAGTATAGATATATACAATAATTACCATACCACACAGGGGGGAACAGCCAAAGGCCACATCTGCTGTATCGTTACCGGACGCGTCTGCAATGTTTTAGAGGCAGCAATGTAAAGAGTGGTGTGGGTTTGTGTACGCCTGGTACGTAACTTTTTACATCTCCATGGCGCTTTCACTTTACCAAACCGCGGCGCTATGTGTGCGCAATGATGTACATTGCGGCGCTTTATATTCTGGCTTGATAGCTGAGCGTACTAGTGTGCCTACGAACTGCAGGCATATGTGCCACACCCAATAGTCACCGGCTCAAATTTGTGCTAGTCCGCTTGGTTTATCAGCCTCCCAATGTTGATAAATCATTTGTAATTAATCGGACACAGCACTTAATCTTCCAGTGCTCAACACACATATATATCCTTTACACTTGCCATCTCGCCATTGCATGTTTGTGTGCGCCTGGTACGTAGCTTTTTACATCTCCTTTGCGCTTTCACTTTACCAAACCGCAGCGCTATGTGTGCGCAATAAACACTGCACTCAATACAACATACACTGGACACAATACCACTCAGTGCCACATAATTATATGCTACATAATTACACTGCGCTCAACGCAACATACACTCCAAATACCACTCAGTGCCACATAATTACACGCCACTCTAATTACAGTGCACTCAATGCAACATTCACTCCGAATACCCCTCAGTGCCACAGAATTACACGCCACATAATTACACTGCACTCAATGTAACATACACTCCAAATCCCACTCAGTGCCACATAATTACACGCCACATAATTACACAGCTCTCAATGCAACATACACTCCAAATACCACTCAGTGCCAGATAGTTATATGCAACAAAATTACACTGCACTCAATGCAACATATACTCCAAATACCACTCAGTACCACATAATTACACACCACATAATTACACTCTACTGAATGCAACACACACTCCACACAATACCACTCAGTGCCACATAATTATATGCTACATAATCACACTGCACTCAATACAACATACACTCCAAACAATACCAATCAGTGCCACATAATTACATGCCACAATATTACACTCTACTGAATACAACATACACTCCACACAATACCTCTCAGTGCCACATAATTATATGCTACATAATTACACTGCGCTCAACGCAACATACACTCCAAATACCACTCAGTGCCACTTAATTACACGCCACATAATTACACTGCACTCAATGCAACATACACTCCAAATACCACTCAGTGCCACATAGTTACACGCCACATAATTACACTGCACTCAATGCAACTCAATGCCCAGTTATTACAATTTAATTTACCCTCGGGTACTGGGACCCTCGCCAAGCCGTTTTAACTCACACTTCATTTTACACCTCACACTGCACTCTCAGTAAAATACCAGCTCCGCTGTAATCAGGTGTCGCAGCACACCCGGGACACATTAGGTGTCACTGGGTGGGCCCGATGATGAAGCATGCCACCAACCAGGTTGGTGGGTGAGGGCTTCATGAACTCACCAATGAGGTGCCCATGACAAATCTAATCAGAGTCCTAACAATATTGGTCATATTTAAGCTAGTCTCTTTTGATAACACATATAAACTACGGGGACTCGGACTAGCTTTCTAGTCCTCTCTCTCTCTCTCTTGATACGCACATAATTACACGTCACATAATTACACTGCACTCAGTGCCACATAATTACACGCCACATAATTACACTGCACTCAATGCAACATACACTCCAAATACCACTCAGTGCCACATAATTATATGCTACATCTTTAAACTGCGCTCAACGCAACATACACTCCAAATACCACTCAGTGCCACATAATTACACGCCACATAATTACACTATCTATCTATCTATCTATCGCCCTCACTCTATCTGTCTATCGCCCTCACTCTATCACCCTGACTCTATCTCTCTATCGCCCTCACACTATCTATCGCTCTCATTCTATCTATCTATCGCTCTCACTCTATCTATCGCCCCTCACTCTATCTATCTATCGCCTTCACTCTATCTATTGCCCTCACTCTATTGCCCTCACTCTATCTATTGCCCTCACTCTATCTATCTATCGCCCTCACTCTATCTATCGCCCTCACTCTATCTATCTATCGCCCTCACTCTATCTATCTATTGCCCTCACTCTATCTATCTATCTATTGCCCTCACTCTATCTATTGCCCTCACTCTATCTATCGCCCTCACTCTATCTATCTATCGCCCTCACTGTATCTATCTATTGCCCTCTATCTATCTATTGCCCTCACTCTATCTATCTATCTATCTATCTATCTATCTATCTATCTATCTATCTATCTATCGCCCTCACTCTATCTATTGCCCCCACTCTATCTATTGCCCTCACTCTATCTATCGCCCTCACTCTATCTATCGCCCTCACTCTATCTATCTATCGCCCTCACTGTATCTATCTATCGCCCTCTATCTATCTATTGCCCTCACTGTATCTATCTATCTATCGCCCTCACTCTATCTATTGCCCTCACTCTATCTATCGCCCTCACTCTATCTATCTATCGCCCTCACTGTATCTATCTATCGCCCTCTATCTATCTATTGCCCTCACTGTATCTATCTATCTATCTATCTATCTATCTATCTATCTATCTATCTATCTATCTATACACACATACACACCAAATACCACTCTGCGCCACATAATTACACGCCACATAATTACGGTGCACTCAATGCAACATTCACTCCAAATACCACTCAGTGCCACAGAATTACACGCCACATAATTACACTCCACTCAATGCAACATACACCCCAAATACCACTCAGTGCCACATAATTACACACCACATAATTACACTGCACGCAATGCAACATACACTCCAAATACCACCGAGTGCCACACAATTACACGCCACATAATTACACTGCACTCAATGCAACATACACTCCAAATCCCACTCAGTGCCACATAATTACACGCCACATAATTACACAGCTCTCAATGCAACATACACTCCAAATACCACTCAGTGCTACATAGTTATATGCAGCAAAATTACACTGCACTCAATGCAACATACACTCCAAATACCACTCAGTACCACATAATTACACACCACATAATTACACTCTACTGAATGCAACACACACTCCACACAATACCACTCAGTGCCACATAATTATATGCTACATAATCACACTGCACTCAATACAACATACACTCCAAACAATACCAATCAGTGCCACATAATAAGACGCCACAATATTACACTCTACTGAATACAACATACACTCCACACAATACCTCTCAGTGCCACATAATTATATGCTACATAATTACACTGCGCTCAACGCAACATACACTCCAAATACCACTCAGTGCCACTTAATTACATGCCACATAATTACACTGCACTCAATGCAACATACACTCCAAATACCACTCAGTGCCACATAGTTACACGCCACATAATTACTCTACACTCAATGCAACATACACTCCAAATACCACTCAGTGCCACATAATTTCACGCCACATAATTACACTGCACTCAATGCAACATACACTCAAAATACCACTGAGTGCCACATAATTACACACCACATAATTACACTCTACTGAATGCAACACACTTCACACAATACAACTCAGTGCCACAGAATTCTATGCTACATAATTACACTGCACTCAATGCAACATACACTCCAAACAATACCACTCAGTGACACATAATTCCACGCCACACATTTACACTCTACTGAATACAACATACACTCCTCATAACACCACTCAGTGCCACATAGTTACACACCACATAATTACACTGCACTCAATGCAACATACACTCCAAATACCACTCAGTGCCACATAATTACACGCCACATAATTACACTGCACTCAATGCAACATACACTCCAAATACCACTCAGTGCCACATAATTATATGCTACATCTTTACACTGCGCTCAACGCAATATACACTCCAAATACCACTCAGTGCCACATAATTACACGCCACATAATTACACTATCTATCTATCTATCTATCTATCTATCTATCTATCTATCTATCTATCTATCTATCTATCTATCTATCTATCTATCTATCTATCTATCTATCTATCTATCGCCCTGACTCTATCTGTCTATCGCCCTCACTCTATCTCTCTATCGCCCTCACTCTATCTATTGCTCTCACTCTATCGCCCCTCACTCTATCTATCGCCCTCACTCTATCTATTGCCCTCACTCTATCTATTGCCCTCACTCTATCTATCTATCGCCCTCACTCTATCAATCTATTGCCCTCACTCTATCTATCTATCTGTCGCCCTCACTCTATCTATTGCCCTCACTCTATTTATCGCCCTCACTCTATCTATCTATCGCCCTCACTGTATCTATCTATCGCCCTCTATCTATCTATTGCCCTCACTGTATCTATCTATCTATCTATCACCCTCACTCTATCTATCTATCACCCTCACTCTATCGCCCTCACTATCTAACGCCCTCACTCTATCTATATATCGCCCTCTATCTATCACCCTCACTCACTCTATCTATCACCCTCACTCTATCTATCTGTCACCCCTCACTCTATCAATCTATCTATCGCCCTCACTCTATCTATCTATCTATCTATCTATCTATCTATCTATCTATCTATCTATCTATCTATCTATCTATCTATCTATTTATCTATCTATCTATCTATCGCCCTCACTCTATCTTTCACCCTCACTCTATCTATCTATCTATCTATCTATCTATCTATCTATCTATCTATCTATCTATCTATCTATCTATCTATCTATCTATCGCCCTCACTCTATCTATCGCCCTCACTCTATCTATCGCCCTCTATCTATCGCCATCTATCTATCTATCTATCTATCTATCTATCTATCTATCTATCTATCTATCTATCTATCTATCTATCTATAGATCTATCTATCTATCTATCTATCTATCTATCTATAGATCTATCTATCTATCTATCTATCTATCTATCTATCTATCTATCTATCTATCTATCTATCGCTCTCACTCTATCGCCTTCACTCTATCTATCTATCTATCTCTCTATCGCCCTCACTCTATCTATCGCCATCACTCTATCTATCTATCTATATATCTATCTATCTATCTCCCTCACTCTATCTATAGATCGCCCTCACTCTATCTATATCCCTCTATCTATCGCCCTCACTCTATCTATCTATCTATCTATCTATCTATCTATCTATCTATCTATCTATCTATCTATCTATCTATCTATCTATCTATCTATCTATCTATCTATCGCTCTCACTCTATCGCCCTCACTCTATCTATCTATCTATCTATCTATCTATCTATCTATCTATCTATCTATCTATCTATCTATCTATCTATCTATCTATCTATCGCCCTCACTCTGTCTATCTATTGCCATCACTCTATCTATCTATATATCTATATATCTATCTATCATCTCCCACCCACACTCTATCTGTCTATCTATCTATCGCCCTCCCTCTATCTATCGCTCTCATTCTATCTATCTATCACACTCACTCTATCTATCTATCGCACTCTATCTATCTAGTGCATCACCAAAGCATCATTCAGCACCACCACAGCATCACTCAGGGGCACCACAACATCACTATGTGCTACCACAGCATCACTGAACGCTACAGCATCACTCGTCGCCACCACAACATCACTCAGCGTGACCACAGCATCAATCTGTGCAACCATTCAACAACAACTGGTTCAAATATGTTCTCTCAATGTTTCAAGCTTCATTACAAATGTCACAAAAAGATGTTAATATTTCACTTATGTTCTTGGATTTTTTTCACGATAAAATACACTGAACATAATCTTCACAAAAATTATTTATAAAAGTTTAAGCTATTGCCGTTATAAATTACAATAACTTTTATTTAAGTATTAATTATTTAAAAAAAATAAAAGCCATTGTTATTTGTAATAGCAATACATCTAAGTCATGTAAATACAACACATATTGCATTACAAATACTATAGGTGTCACATTTGCGAAAGTTATAACTATTGGCATTGTAAATGACAAAGCTATTATTTCGCTATTTTCAAAACCAACACATAAATAAAAAAATTGTCATTTACAATACCAATAGCTCAAACTTTCCTAATGCGAGACCTATTGCATTGCAAATGCTTGTTCTTATAGCCATAGATTTGAAACAAAAAACTCTTGAAAACAAAACGGTAACAAGGAAGTGCTCTTAATATTTATTATACTGTGCGTTAAGTTCGCCTTGACCAATACTATTTAGCCTTTAAACAAGGTTTTCGTATGAAAATTTAGAGGCTGGCGTAGGTCCTGACTTGGTCCAGAGTCTTGTTAACTAGTATGTCAGTGACTTTGAAAAGGAACATCCCTATATTTTTGTTTCTGAGATTAATTTAAGGCTAAATCAAGTAGTCCTCTCATCCCTTTTTGTTTTTCTGACTTTTTGTTTTCACATTGATCGCATTCTGACATTGTCATGGGAACAAGCACGCACGAATAATGTGATGAGTTTTAATAGTGACTAATTGATCTGAACCTAACTTTAACAATAGGTATCCAGAGCGAGATTTTGAAACCACCCCAGAAATCAGGCAATGATTCATGAATAATGAATTACTTGTATATGTACTTCTTAAGGTATTTCAGACAGCATATCAAATCAAAATGTAGCCTCTTAATGTTAGATTTGGGGGTCTCTAGTTGGCACAGGTAGGTACTTGTGACAAATAGGGACCCTTGCCTCTAGTCAGGGTAAGGGGGTACACACCTAAAATAACCCCTGCTCACCCCCTTGGTAGCTTGGCATGAGCAGGCAGGCTTATCTCGGAGGCAGTGTGTAAAGCATTTGTGACCACATACATTAATCAAGTGACAACATTACAGATGGACACCACACAGGTTTTAGATCAAAAATAAGTATTCTATACATAGACTTATCACAAGACCACAAACAAAAAAATCCACAATACTGTACTTAAAATGGTAGTTTTAGCTTAGTTCTGTTCAGTTCTTAAAATGCGACACTTTAAGTAAATATACCTTAGAACAAAAGTGTTGCAGCGATGGAAATGCGGCAAAGTTCCGGTGCAAAGAAATAAAGACGTGAAGATCTTCCAGATGCGGCACGCCTCTCCGACGATGCGAGAAGTCTCGATTCGATGCGTCAGCTGCAGCGGCGACACCCTTGTTCCGCAATGCGACAACAACAACTTTGGCTGTGACACTCTTCTCTGACGTTGCGAGACGCTTCCGCACAATGTGACAACTACAGCTGCGACATCCAAGATGCTCCGACAGCAGCTCCGACTGCGGCATGCTTCTCTGTGGATGCAAGGTGCTTTTCTTGATGCGGTGTAATACGACGGTTACATCGGCGACATCAAAGATGCGACGGCAGCAGCAGCGATGGCGACACGCTTCTCCTTCGTTGCAAGACGCTTCTCTCGATGCGGTGCAATATGATCACTACAGCGGCGACATCCAAGATGCGGCGGCAGCAGCAGCGACTGCGACACGCTTTTTCATCTTGAGTCACGCTTCCAGCTCCTTGCGACACACAGTCCCTCAGAAGGCCCAAAACAGCAGCAGGCACTTCCAAGGGAACTCTGGGGAGCTGGGGGTTGAAGTCTGTTGTCCCTGAGACTTCAGTAGGAGGCAAGCTTTGTTCTAAGCCCTTGGAGATCTTTATAAGTTGATGAAAGTACACACAGTCCTTTTCTCCTATCTTTGGCAGTCAGGCAACCTCTGAAGGCCAATCCCCCAAGGAGTTCTTCAGCTTTGGGATAGTCTCTCCTCAGTTTCTTCAGGTTCCTCTCCTCAGCAAAGGTTTCTTCTTGTCCAAAAGTGATCTAATTTCTTGGGATCAGGGTCCCAATATTTATACCCCAAAAACCTTTGTCCTCTGAGGGGCCTTTGCCTAGTCCAAACCAGTTCTGGAGCATTCTGTTTACATGACTCCTTCTTTCCTGTCACTGTGCAGGGCAGAAACTTCCGACACCCCACAGGAGGTGGAGCCAGCATTGTGGAGGAAAGGCACCGCCCTGGAGCACTCTGTTGACATGACTCCTTCTCTTCTTTCATAGTGCATAGCAGAGACATCAGCTGCACCACAGGAGGTGGAGCCAGCATTGTGGAGGAAAGGCACAGCCCTATTCAGGTCCCAGGGGCAACTCCCCCCACCCATCTAGATGCAGATCTCTCTATTTACCACTGGACTGACTCATTCTGTCTCATGGAATCCCTCAGCCCTGACACTCAAAACTTCAGACAAGGAATACACAACCTAGAAGAGGCAGGCTTGGATAGTTAGACAAGAAAATACCTAGTTTCTAAAAATGGTATTTTCAAACACATAATGTTAAAATCAACTTCACTAAAAGATGTATTTTATCATTCTGAGGTCAGGCACACTAAACTCTAATTTCTACCATGTTCCCTGAGTCAGTTAGGATTATAAAATGTAATAATCTAACTGCCCATTCTGGCCTATGGAGAACAGTTAGCTTTGCAATAGTGAAAAACTAAAATGGCTGTAATTCACTATTAGGACATGCCACACACACCAGGGCATGTCCTACCTTATACTTACAATGCACACTGCCCTTGGGCCTACCATAGGGGTGTCTGATATGAAGAAAAGGGAAGGTTTAGGGACTGGCAAGTGAGTGCACGTGCTTAGTCAACATGGCAGTACAAGACTGCACATAGGCTCTGCAATGGCAGACCTTAGACACACTTTTACAGGCTACTTCTATGGGTGGCACAACGAGTGCTGCAAGCCCACCAGCAATATTTGGTTTACAAGCCCTGGGCACTCCTGGTGCACTGTACTAGGGTCTGACAGGTAACCCAAACCAGTCAATCAAGGAATCACCAATTCATACATTATTTACAATAGCGAACACTCGCACTGTGGCACTGGACAGCAGTGGCACAGTGCCCAAAGCATCTAACACCAGCAAAACACATGAGGTAACAGCAAAAATGGAAGGGAGACCCATGCCAATGGTGCCAGGTCTAACACTTAATAGTTTATATTTTCAATATGATTTGTTTTTGAATAAATTATTGCAAGTAAACATTTGCACACATAGAGCAAGTCAAGTATGATTGTGAGATATATGCAGTTATAGTAACAGAGAGGGTATATGCTTAACTATGACGCCACTATTGTGTAGAAAACAATTAAGGCAGTCCCCACATCAACTCTCTATAGGATTTTACATGGAAAGATGTTCACAAGTGCATGTTTAAAGATAGTGCATGTAAATACTGTGATTTCCAATCATGCACACACTTTCTATGTTAACGAAATATGTATATAAACACGGAATGCTGCGAAAACACTGAACGTTGAGAAAGGTTGTAGCCGAAACCCGTTCGTGGTACTTGTAACACATTGAATAAAATCGGTTATTTTCTTCCCTCGTGAGTACTGGCTTTTCTTTGGAAGCAACTGGAGTGATTTATATATATATATATATATATATATATATATATATATATATATATATATATATATATATTCAACAAATGTTGGTTCGGGTCTCCCTCCGTATTCGGCGCTTCATGCAGGTGCGTAGCTTCATGCGGTGGAACCAAAACCGCTTAATATTCCAACTGGGTCCCCCAAAGAACGCAATATCCACTGGGAAACAATTGAAGCCGCCACTCCAGCCACTCAAGATTGTATGAGACAACTTAATTTATTCTTAAATCCATTACAGCTTATTCACAGCACAAAAACCAACGCGTTTCGTTAGCTCCCCACTAACTTGATCACGGTTGTATCAAACACTGTTTTAAAATGGGAGTTCCCACCCACCTCGGTCACATGATGGTATTCATGTATTATCATTTCACAATGGGATTCTGGGATGTGTAGTCCAAATCTAAAATGAAATTCAAGTTATAACAAAATCAAACCCAATTATTTACGATATGGTTCCCTCTTGCCTTGCTGTTCGTAATCATTCAACAATTATTATGTTTTAGCATTTTCATTTACAACAGAATCGCATTTTTAGCACCTTTTCTGCATTTCTCAAACAATTTTAAGAACAAAGGAGAAATGGTTAGGGACTGCGCGGCACATTTTGATTCCATTTCTATTCACAAATTATAGCCCTCCAGTGGGCTGACATTACTTGGGGATTTTAACTTTGAGTTATTTTTTTATAAATTATATACAGTTCTTGTATTTTATGAGACCCAGATTCCTTTTAGATGTTTATCTCCAAATTAACCTCTTGTGTGGGATTTACGGACAAGAAAAGATTTGTGGAGATTTGTGTGAGAGGCTCAATGTTTTAGATTTCTCATATATGTACATAAAGTTCTTCCGACTGGTTAAGTCCGAAAGGGGTAATCGTTCTAAAGTTCAAAATGTGTCGTGACTCTTTTTGGCGTAACAGTTTTTCTCGGTGTCCACCTCTGTCCGAGAGCGACATCGTTTCCAATCCCAGGAATTTAAGTAGCTTCCAATTCCCATTGTGGTGTGTCTCCATGTGTTTGGCCACTGCATTTCCTCTATCCTTGTTTACAGTGGCCCTTACATGCTCCAAAATTCACTTCTTTAGCTCACAGATTGTACTTCCTATGTAACGTAATTGACAAGGACATTCAATCATATAAATGGTACATTGACTCTTGCAGGTGATTAGTTCTTTTATTTTCCAGATCTTTTGATTTGCCATAGTTAATTGTTTGGTAGGTTTAGCTATTTCGCAGACTTTGCAGTTATAGCATTTGGTAAATCCGACGGTTTTTAACCATGGTGTTTTTTTCTTTTTCTTAACAAAGTGGCTATGTATCAGTTGATCCCTTAAGTTCTTTGCTCTTCTATATGCCACTACCGGATGATCTCCCATCTTTTCACTTATGGTTGGATCAAGTTTTAGAATTCGCCAATTCTTTTTGAGAATTCTGATTACTTGTTTCGATTCTCTACTGTAATCCAATATGAGCCTGATCGGTTCCTCTGATTTTTTCTCTTTACTTTGTGATTTCATACAATCAGACCTCGATTTTTCATTTGCTCTTTCCCAACATTTTTTGATCAAGTTTTTTCCATACTTTCTTTTTTGGAATCTTTTCATCGTGCTTGCACTATGTTTCTCCCATTCTGTGTTTTCACTACAGATACGTTTGATTCGGAGAAATTCCCCGTAGGGTATGCTCGAGATCAAGGCGGGTTGATGGAAGCTTGTGGCTTCAAGAGTGGCGTTTGTGGCCGTCACCTTCCTGTGCAGTGTTGTTTCAATTCGATTGTTTTTAATGTATACTTCTGTGTCCAGGAAAGATATTCGTTCCTTGCTTTTTGTGCATGTAAATTTCAATCCTGGTGTGCTGTTGTTCAGAAGTTCGAAGTATTGATCAAATTCATTTTCACTTCCATCCCACACTATGAATAAATCATCAATGAATCTTTTCCATTGTATGATGTGTCGGGTGAATCTTGCATTTTGTGAGTTCCAGGCTATTTCCTCCTCCCACCAGCCCATGGCTATGCAGGCATAGCTAGGGCTGAATGAGAAGCCCATCGCAGCTCCATTACACTGCCGATATAGTTGTTCACCAAAGAGAAAGACGTTGTTTGTTCACATCAGAGAGATCATTTCATATAACATTTCGTTATGTTCCTTGTAGTGTATGTTCCGTTGTTTTAAATAGTGTTTGCAGGCCTGCAAACCCAAGTCATTGTCAATATTTGTATACAGGGCGATAACGTCCATCGATATTAGGAGATAATTTTCTTGCCATTTCAGATTCGACAACGTGCATAAAAAGTCTGTTGTGTCCTTGAGGTATGATTTTAGTTCCTCCACAAAGGGTCTCAAGAAATAATCAATAAAATTTGCCATTGGTTCCATCAATGAACCGTTTGCCGATACAATCGGCCTCCCTGGTGGTTTAGTGGGATCTTTGTGTATCTTAGGCAGAAAGTACATTGTGGCTGTACGTGGGAAATCTACTGTCAGATATTTCTTTTCTTCATAATCAATGAGATTCTTTCTTTCCCAAATTATTAGTTTTTGGTCAATGTCTCTTTTTATATCATCCATCGGATTTTTTGATAATTGTTCATAATACACGGAGTTTGTTAATTGACTCATCGCTTCTGCAATGTATAGTTCTTTATCCCAGATCACCACGTTGCCCCCTTTGTCTGCCATCTTTATTTCCAGTTCCTGGTCATTGATCAACGTGGCCAATGCTTCTCGTTCTTGTTGGGTTAAATTGTCATTATGATGTGTTTTAGAAATGTTGTAGAGATCTTGTGTTACTACTTCCTGGAAGATGTCAATTTTATTGCCTGGGGTGAGTTGTGGGTAGAATTTAGACTTTGCCTTCATTTTGCTAGTTCCTGCTCCTAATTGTGGTATTGCTGTTTCTAGAGTTATTTCATCTTCTTCTTCCACATCTAAATGTAAAAGTGCTAAATAACCATCAGCATCTTTTACACTTAATTTAGAGGATGGATTCTGTGGGGTTCTGTCGATTTGAGGTTTGTTTTTTCTCTCAAGGAAGTGCTTTGCCAGCTTGATTTTACGAATATATAAATAAAAGTCTATCCTTGTCTGTGCCAAATCCATCTTTCTTGTTGGACAAAAATTGATGCCTTTTTTTAATAAAGCTGTTTCCGCCGGTGATATCTCCCTCTTTGATAAATTGACTACTTGTAGTTCTTCCATCATTTGCCCCTCTTCTGTTTCATGCCCCTCGTTTCTATCCCCACCTGTTGGTTTGACACACTTTCTCCTCCATCCTCTTCTGTTTTTTTTCGTTGTTGTTGATTCCTTTGTCTGGGTTGCCATGATCTTCCTCGTCCTCTTCCTCTTCCTCACATCTGTCTTAGTGCCCCCTGATCCTGCTCCCACTGTCGTTGTTGGAGCACGAGGCGCATATCCCCTAAAAAACGCTTCTGTCCGTCATCCAGTGTTAAGTCTTCTTCAATCGGTTCATTGGATGCGATCGAGGATACGCTGGAAGATGAAGCGGTTCTTGTATCTGCTTGTTTTTTGAAGGGGTCATATTTTCGGGCAAATGTAAAAATTCTTCCCTCAGAGTAATCATTTGCGTCTCTTACAAATTTATTGTGCTTCCTCAATCTCACAGTTTCCTCATGTTGATCAATTTGTTTCTCCAAATCCTCTTTGAATTTAGTCATTTCTTGATTTAATTTTAGTGCATCTAGCTCTTTTTCCACCTCTTTAAGTTGTTCCTTTATTTTTTCCAGGGCAATTTCAATATGCTTGACTAGTATCTTTATCAAGCCTAATGACGAGTTTAAAATAAAAGCCCCCCATTCCTGTAATAATTCGTTGGTAACATCCTGTTGGCTTGGCATCAACATAATTCTAAGTCCCCTTGGGACTCTTTCAGCTTCCAGATACTTTCGCAGAGCAATTGCTTCCCAAGACTTGTTGATTTCTTTCCTGTTCAATTTTTCCCAATGTCTTATTTTGCTTTTTACATCATCTTTTGGTGTTGCACTTTGTTTATTTTGAACCTTTTCCATGTTTCCCTTCTCAAACATACTAGTTATATGTTCTTTCCTTTTAGCTTCTCTTTTCTCCATCTTACTACTGCTGTGTCGCGCTGTATGGATGGATTGTAACGTTTATTTTGTTTGTGTCCCAAAAGTGGCTGTCGGCTTACATTTATCGAAAAAGTGTCTGCACGCGTGAAGATTTAGCTGCTAGTGAGACGCTGGGTTCCAACAGTGTGTAAATAGCTTGATTCAAAAGTACGCGCTACTCTTGCTCGTTGCCTGCGTTGCCGCTGCTTAACCGCTCGGCTTGTTAATTCGCCATATATTTTCCCCGCGAAAGTCCGTGCAGTTCTGATGCCCCTTTGTGTCAGTGATAGGAGAGAGAGAGGGGGATCCCTTCTTACCTCGGACGTAGTCTCCGAGTAGCGTGGGTGTCCCGTCCTCAGCACGCCCTTCTCATTACTGCTTCCATCGGGTCCTGTATTGAATCGCGGTGAGCACCACGGAAGTACTTTGAAATGTTCAACAAATGTTGGTTCGGGTCTCCCTCCGTATTCGGCGCTTCATGCAGGTGCGTAGCTTCATGCGGTGGAACCAAAACCGCTTAATATTCCAACTGGGTCCCCCAAAGAACGCAATATCCACTGGGAAACAATTGAAGCCGCCACTCCAGCCACTCAAGATTGTATGAGACAACTTAATTTATTCTTAAATCCATTACAGCTTATTAACAGCACAAAAACCAACGCGTTTCGTTAGCTCCCCACTAACTTGATCACGGTTGTATCAAACACTGTTTGCTGGTTGTGTTTTAAAATGGGAGTTCCCACCCACCTCGGTCACATGATGGTATTCATGTATTATCATTTCACAATGGGATTCTGGGATGTGTAGTCCAAATCTAAAATGAAATTCAAGTTATAACAAAATCAAACCCAATTATTTACGATATGGTTCCCTCTTGCCTTGCTGTTCATAATCATTCAACAATTATTATGTTTTAGCATTTTCATTTACAACAGAATCGCATTTTTAGCACCTTTTCTGCATTTCTCAAACAATTTTAAGAACAAAGGAGAAATGGTTAGGGACTGCGCGGCACATTTTCATTCCATTTCTATTCAATGGAATGAAAATGTGCCGCGCAGTCCCTAACCATTTCTCCTTTGTTCTTAAAATTGTTTGAGAAATGCAGAAAAGGTGCTAAAAATGCGATTCTGTTGTAAATGAAAATGCTAAAACATAATAATTGTTGAATGATTATGAACAGCAAGGCAAGAGGGAACCATATCGTAAATAATTGGGTTTGATTTTGTTATAACTTGAATTTCATTTTAGATTTGGACTACACATCCCAGAATCCCATTGTGAACTGATAATACATGAATACCATCATGTGACCGAGGTGGGTGGGAACTCCCATTTTAAAACACAACCAGCAAACAGTGTTTGATACAACCGTGATCAAGTTAGTGGGGAGCTAACGAAACGCGTTGGTTTTTGTGCTGTGAATAAGCTGTAATGGATTTAAGAATAAATTAAGTTGTCTCATACAATCTTGAGTGGCTGGAGTGGCGGCTTCAATTGTTTCCCAGTGGATATTGCGTTCTTTGGGGGACCCAGTTGGATATATATATATATATATATATATATATATATATATATATATATATATATATTCACTGAAAAAACCATAGGTTATACACCATATATAGTTAGGAATTAGCATTTAAAAAACCTTATTTTACTCACACAAAACCAATGAAATTCCATATATAGTTAGTTGTACTAACTATATATCACGCACCCGCAATCCACTGCTGATGATGTCACATATTACATCATTCATGACATGGTCAGTGACATCACTGATGACATCACTGATGACATCTCAAATGACATCACTGATGACATCACTGATGACATCTCAAATGACATCACTGATGACATCACTGATGAAATCATTCATGTGATAATACGATGAACCTCTTCAGACTGTAATATAACCTTAGATACACTCAGTGTAAACACAGACTCACAGATTGTCACTCATCCATGAAGTTACACACACACCTAGACAGTCATGCAAACAATCAATCACACCTCCGTTTCCTTAACTATACAGTTAAACACACCTTACTTATTCAAACATATACTAAAACATATTTACTCACTTATACAATCCTGGATACAAGTTCACAATGATCCATACAGCCACTCACACATTCACTGGCTCTTATGCACAGTTATTTATATATGTCAACTCTCACATGTACTGTATTTTACATATGTACTTAATTTGACATGTAGCACTGAGATATCTATTCACTCACCAATACAGTCATGCACACAGTCAACCGCCCATACAGCTGTTTCCAACATGCACTTTTGAATCCATACATCTATGCACAGTCATACACTTCCCAGCCACCCACACACACACTCAGTCTCCCATACAAATGCTTGTGCAACCAATCAATAACCTATATAGTTACTCATATAGCTACTGATCAACACATGCAGCAGTTTACAGAACAACAGACATAATGATGCACAAATTAAGACAGTTTAGTCACTAACCCATGCACTCAGTGAGACACATTTAATCACTCACTCATACATTCAGTCATGCACCTACTAAATCCTTCGTCCAGACACTTATACATCGACTCATTCATAAATATGTAAGACATATTTTAACTTTACAGAAAAATACAGTCACTGGATGTTGTCATCAGTGATGTCATCAGTGATGTCATTTGAGATGTCATCAGTGATGTCATCAGTGATGTCATTTGAGATGTCATCAGTGATGTCATCAGTGATGTCACTGACCATGTCATGAATGATGTAATATGTGACATCATCAGCAGTGGATTGCGGGTGCGTGATATATAGTTAGTACAACTAACTATATATGGAATTTCATTGGTTTTGTGTGAGTAAAATAAGGTTTTTTAAATGCTAATTCCTAACTATATATGGTGTATAACCTATGGTTTTTTCAGTGAATTTCATTGGTTTTTTAATAGCTAATATCAAAACCTTTACAATGTATTATTCTTTAAAAAGAAAAATATTTTTTACATGTTGTTTATACAATTTTTTTTTTATTTTTTTTTGTTTCGCTCCCAGTACGCGTACCGGTTAGCTTCCCGTTAGCTCAATCCGGAGGCGCGACCCGGTACGCGAACTGGTAAACGTTCCTTTTGCGCACCTCTCGCGTTACAAAACAACATCGCGACGCTTCGCGTCAGCATGACGTTTCGCGTTCTCGCGTAATACGTCATATTACGTGCTACGTTCGCGTACCCGGAAGCGTAGCGGTACGCGAACCGGAAGCGATCCGCGGCGCGGCGCCGACCGCGTAACGTAAACATAGCAGGTCATGTGACTCGGTAATAACACTTTTCATTGGTTCATTTCACTTTTGGTTTCCTAATGATGTAATACAAGGTCATGTGATCTAAAATGGACACTTTTCATTGGTTTAGAACTTTTGTTTTTCCCAAATGATGAAAACCCCTCCTTCTTTCATCACTCTGACTTTCATCTTGGTGAGAGAAAGACCCTTTATTGATACTTTGTGATGGCTTCATTAGTAGCTTCAGCTGGTGCTAGCCCACCACCTCCACCAAATCCAAGAAAGAGAGGACCACCTGCAGAAGTAATTTTGCAAGAAGAGGAAGAACAGGAAGAGGAGGAAGAGGAGGAACAGCATGAGTTTCTGCCAGAGGAGCCCAGGAGGTACAATAGAAAGGAGAATTATATCTGGCAATTCTACAGAATTCCTGAGGGGCAAAAGAAAGTCAATGCACGTTACGTGTTTTGCCGCATATGCGGTGATAGATTGTCTAGGGGCACTGATAAAAAATACAGTTATGGCAATCATACTATGCATCGGCATATGAGTAGGTGGCACCCAAATAATTATAGTGCTGCCCAGCTACGTGACGAACAACAAAATCCCCTCCCAATGGCAAGAAGATCGGTGGTTCCAGAGGTGTCGGGACCAGAGGCGAGGGAGATGATTGCAAACATCCAAATGTTGTTTGGGCACGTAAAGCAAGTGTGCGTGGAATGTGGCACTTTCATCTGCTACAGAGAAAGTAGCATCACTTTGATTTTGCGAGCAATTCAAAATCATATTAATGTTTGTACGAGACGCACCAAAAAATAAATTCTTTTTTTTTTTTTTTGCTCCTGTTGAGCCCTTTATAATGGATCGTTTTTGTTTCCCCCCCCCAAAAAAAAACCAAAAAAAATTTAAAAACGTTCAGAAAATACAAAAAAGGAAAAAAATGTTCAAAAAATACTAAAAAAAATATAAAACAACAAAAACATAAAAAAAAAGTTCTTTTCAGAACTAACTCCCCATTATAAAAAAATTGGTAGAATATTTGGAACTCTGCCAACCTCTATTTCTCTTAGTTCGCTCCCGGAGCGCTACCCGGTACGCGTACCGGAAGCTAACCAAAAAAAATATTTTTTAAAAAAAAGAACAGTAAGTATAAGGTAAGCAAACAGACAGTTATGTTAAAAGAAAGACAGCTCTAGGGAGTAAACTAAGGATACTGTTACCTACAATCCACTGCTGATGATGTCACATATTACATCATTCATGACATGGTCAGTAACATCAACAGCAGTGGATTGTGGGTAACAGTATCCTTAGTTTACTCCCTATAGCTGTCTTTCTTTTAACATAACTGTCTATTTCCTTCCCTTATAGTTACTGTTCTTTTTTAAAAAACATTTTTTTGATCAGTCATAAACAGTGACATTAATAGAAACAGAGAGAGTGAACAAGAGTGAAGAACTATGGTCCTCCTCAGCCACCCTCAGAAAACCAAGGGGGTCAAGATACATCTACCATGCCCCCTTCTACCCATTCTGAACATTATTTGCCCTCCATCTTGTATCTTGATTCGACCGAAACACAAAATGGTGGACTGCCATAACGCTGCTGGTTTGCGAACCGGGCAACTTCCCGGGAAGCGGTCCAAAAAAAAAAAAGTTGGGAAAGTAATTCACAGACACTAAGAGTAATAGAGATGGAGTGAGTGAACAAGACTGAGGAACTATGAGAACAGAGGGACTGAGAAAAAGAGTGGAAGGAGTTGAGTAAATAGGTAATAGAGAAAGGAATGAGGAAAGTAGCAAAGGCAGGAAACTGAGGATTAAAGAAGTGAAGCAGTGGATCTAATAGTAGGTGAATGTGATAGAAATGTAACGAAAAGAGTACAACTATTTACCTTGTAATTGCCGTTAAATTAATCACATTTTATTTCTATACTTTCAATCTGTGAAAGAGAGAACCAACATTTGAAAAAAATTAAAATATGTATTTAAAAATTACAAAAGACAAGGGAAAATATTGAAGGACAAATAGTTTTTCAACAACTTTGACACTGACAGAAGCTTCTGCTTCTCCAGGTCCTCTACACAATCCTAAAGATATACATTTTAAACTAACAGTATCTTGATGCAGATGAAGTGAGGCCTATCTTAAAACATGGTGCATCTTTTGCATTGCTCTTGTTTCAGAAAAGTGTCGCTTCAGTATGCCAATAACATGTCTCCTATCCAGAGATTTGTTTGAGGTGAGGCCTACTCAGAGTTCAAGATGAGATTTACACTTGTTGAAGTGTACAGAGGAGATAATATCTGTGAAAGTCTACTAATGAAGTGAGTCATGTCCACTGCACTCTTCAACAAAGTAGAAACCTCCTATGTTTCCCTGGACAGACCTAAACTTGATCTGCACAATGTGATTCGTAATGATAGGAAACACAGGTGATGTAATTGAAATATGTGCAATTTATTTTGCTCATTTCACAATCACATCACTTGTGTTTCCTTTGCTTAGGTATCTCATTGTGCAGATGTAGTCCAGCATATGAAAGAATACGTAGAAGTGCAGCACTGCATACAATAAATTTAACACTTACAGAAAACTCACCTTCTCCATGCCTCCTACACAGTTCTACATATACATCATAAATGCAAACAGTACAGAATTAATTATACATGTTAAATGGTTTATTTTTGCTGTTCTCAGAATGTATCAAAATTCACTAAAAACAGTGACTTGAAGGTATTCATCATGTAACAGCGGGGAAAAAAAAACACAATCAAAATGATTGTGTTTAAAAAACCCATACAACATCAGAAATTAAAATTCAGAACTCCTTAAAGTTAACTTACTTTCCATGACGTCCAAGGATGTCCTATGAACAGCTTACACTCTTTTGTGCTGTTATTACTTTCAGCCCGCCACTTTCTGAAAGAAAACCTCCATCGTTTTTAAAAACACGTTACATGCAATAAATGACTTCTTGCTCTCTACCACTATTTTCCACAAGGCCAAATCTAGTCAGAGATATTTATAACTCTTGGATTTCTTGTAAGCCAATCCCATCATTTGGCATTTCCGCAACTTTCAGAATTAAAATGTTGAAGATCATTTTCACAATCCTGGAATAGTAATATCTTCCCCTTCTTGCTCAGTCATGTTCTACATTTCCTATGACACTGATACTGCTTAATATGAAGCAGACTTACACTACCTCTATGAGTACTACAATTATTTAATTCTCTACATCACTTTTAATCACAAAGCAATGTAAAACAGTAGACAGCATTGCAGACTTACATTCCCTCTACTCCATGTTTTGATTGGCTGCTTCAATTAGCTTATGAAAAGAAACAGTTTTTCTGAACTCATTTAAAGTGCACATACATCTCCATGATGTCCAATCCTATGATTAGAAGTTATGTCTCTGAACTACACTTATCCTCAAGGCCAAATTGTGTAGGAGCCATTAGAACTTCTTGAAATTCCACAGATCATATCCCGAGATTATTTTCCTAAAATTTTGGTTTTAAAAACACCAGGTAAGAGTTTTTAAGGTCATACGGCAATTTTTTTTTGAAAATTAAAACAGAATCATTGCAGAATGACCAGCCATTTCTAGACTTTAAATAAGCTGTGTAATGTCCTGATGATATTGAAGGGCCGTCATGATATATAATTGCTGTAGTTACAAAAGTCCTTCCTGATATTGACAACTGCGAAGCTACAAAAATTTTTATTAAAGTTGTCAATTTTGTTCCATCAGGCCTACATCGTTGGAACATTAAAATGACGTACTGGCCATATGTTCGTATAAATAAAGTGGACATCATTTCAGATTTACATTGGCTACACTCCATGTTGTGATTAGCAGCTTTTACTAGCTTATTAAAGGAGACTGATTTACTGTCTGGCAAAGTTAAATATATAAATCTTTCTGAGTCTACACTAGTAGTACTTGATACCATACAGTTCTCGCAGTCATGCTGCCATTGATAAGAAAGCCCAAACAGCTGATCTACATCTACACCTTCAGCATGTAATACATCAAGCATATACATTAAAAACTCCTGACAATCTTGCTGAATATTTTGAGAGAATTGTGTTTGGCCTGAACATCTATCTAACAGATTTCTAATTTCAGACACACTTTCTATGTTTCTTCTATCAGTGGTACATTTCTCTAACACAGAATTTAACAAACTGCAAAATCTTTGATCAGAATTGACCACAATCTCTTCTTTTACATTTTTTAGAGAAAACAAAACATTAATTACTACATTAGCATAGCAGTTGACACCAGAACTGTTTTCAAACTGAAAACCAACAACATCTTCAACAGAATCCTCTTTGTTTCTGCTTGTAATTTTAGGTTCATTCACTTTTTGTCTTTTTGCTACAACCTCCCCAGTATTGTTCTCATTTCTTCGTTTCCGGCCTACCAGACGTTTCTCAAACAAAGGAAACTGAGGCAAATGTGGCGCATACTCTCTTCTTAACCTATTGTATTCCTTAACACAATCTAGATCTGCACAAATGTTTCTGACATCACACTCAATCAAGTACAATCCCGATAAAGTTCTAACTCGTGACAATGCCACATATGCCATACCCTCCTTGAACACAGAACTGCCAATATTCACCAATGCAGTGTCTACACTTAAACCTTGCGATTTATGAATTGTCACCGCATATGCCAAGCAAACAGGGAACTGCTTACGGCGAACATATAAGTCTTTTACAAGCAAAAATCTAGCAGAACAACGAGCAATTAGCTGTACTTCCTCAATGCCATCAAATTTAATTTTTAAAAATTCAATTCCATCTCTATTTCTGTATTTCACAAAATCAACAACATTACCCATTGATCCATTTACCAGACCTCTTTCAACATGTAAATTCCTTCTTAAAATTATACGGCAGTTCAAGCACACATTCAGAGTCTTTTCAAAACCTGCAGTTTTAGATATACTCTTCTCTAATGAATCCAATTTTGTTTTCAGATTCTCAGACAAAATAATTGTTGATCCCATATGCTCTACTCTATCAATAGCTTCCACTTTCACAATCTCTTGCTTTTCTAAATGCAACATTTTGTTGTTAAATTTGGCACATTCTGCAAGAGTTGGCATCAAACATATTCCAGATTTCTTATCAGTAATTTTCTGAAAAATATTCTCAGGCACAACATCTTGTTCTGGATATAAATTTGACAGTAATCGTGCATGTAAAGCTTCTTTCCCATGCTCGGTCACTTTTCCAATTCTAACATCTTGTAGAATAGTCTTGTAAACTTCATCCTTTGCCTGACGCATATTTTCATGCAGTTCAGCATAATTGAAGTTTAACCATATATTGACGTTGCCAATGCTGCCTAGGCACTTCCTGGTATCTTCATGCGTGAGCATTTTGAACACAGGTTGCCCTTTCACTGGTGTCAGCTGCAGAAGATCTCCGAAAACAATGATGTGTTTGCCACCAAATAACACATCATACTCTGTTTTGAGAACTTCTTGCATCCTCAAATGCACAAAGGCAAGCATGACATTGGAAACCATGCTTACTTCGTCAATGATAAGAAGTTTCATTTTCCTCAAGATTCTTGAAACTTCAAAACAAGCATCTCCAGATAGCTTGTGATATTCTAATTTGTTGTCATGCTCCACTGGCAGCATCAGTAAACGATGTAAAGTAATCCCTTTAATATTATGTGCTGCCAGTCCAGTTGGAGCAGTGACAACACAAGACAGCGATGACTCTGTCCTTTCCTGCAAATAGCATGAAATTGCTTTAATGAGGAAACTTTTTCCAGTTCCCGCTTCTCCACTCACGTACAGTCGGACAGGCTTCAACGACGTACATGAGCACTCTTTCTTATCATGACTTAATCCATGATCAATTTGCATGGTAACTTCGTCATATATTTTCCTCTGCTCAACGTTGAGTTGCCTTTCCAACTCTTCTAAGTTAACCGCATCCTCTTGAGCATGTGCCATGGCTCTTTCCACCTCATTCATAGCAGTGGCAGCTTCATTTTCAATAAGAGGTCCTCCTAGTGGATCCTGACTCAATGAAGCAGAACTCTGACTGTCCTGAGAACTGTCTCTGGCAATCTCGGCTGCAATCGTTGCTTCCTGCTCAATTTCCGCATTCAACATTTCTACATATTTGGGAAAAGCAGGACATTCTATGGTCTCCTTGGCGGCATTGAAAGAGTCTTCATAACAGAGGAAATCTCCAAGCAGTTCCTCTTCTGCACGCCAAGGCTTGAAAAGTTGCAAAAGTGCTAAATAGAAAAACTCCTTTTTTTCAGGAGATTCGCCACTCAATTTTCGATGGTTTATCAAGTGGCATTTTCTTTGCTTGACCAGACATCCCTCACTTCCTATTACAGCATACACTCCTTTCTCAGTATCTTCTTTGATGTTCCTCTTGAACATGTAATTTTGCAGAACCTCATACAGACAAACATTCTCTAGGTGACTGCTTCGATTTGGATAATATGTATCCAACATGTTTGTCTTCAAAATGTCGGTACTGTTTGGCTCCTTTTCCGCCAAATACTCAATTTCCCGCACAGGTTTGAGAACTCGATTACGCGTTGCAGCAAGACCAAGACTCGCCCAAACGATACTCCTGGACTTGGCATAGAGACTTGCTGAAGACAACCGGTCAGAACATTCGTACGCTCCGATTTCTCGATGCGACAACATCTTCAGACTGAAACTGTACAACTTCTTGCTGAGGCTCTTTTCATGGGAAATGTCCTCCCACATATCCTTCAATTCTGTCTTCTCTTTTTTGGTGATGTAAGACGTCACATACCGAGCCACAGCCATACAGTTATCAGCCACAAACTGTATATCCATGTTAGCATTCCACATGGACAAAATCACCGGGTTGTAGTCGTTGATGTACTTGGACTCTTCGTTCCTCTTCAAATTGTAAGTGTTTTTAGGTGATTTCTTCATCACATTATGTCGCAGCGAAGACATCAAACTGTTTACTCTTCCTTTAGAAATCACCGGTCGTGGAAAGCCGAAACGACATTTGGTGTAGAACTTGTCTTTCTTTCGGAATTTACGACGGCAGTACTTTCCACATCGATGGCTTTGGAAACGCAGAACTTTTTCTCTTAGGCTTTTCTTCTCCTTTGCGTTTGGAACAGCACACGTAGAATACTGTTGGATGAAACTCATCACTGAGTCTTCTGGATCCGTTCCAAATTTAGGTGCATCCTTGATCCACAGCAACATATGTATATGAGGAGCACCTCTTGCTTGGTACTCCTTTCTCCAGAAGAAATCCAACACCTCTCCAAGAGGTGGATTCTTCTTATTCATGATGAAAGACATCATAGCTTCAAATCTATGATTGAAGTACCTACATACATTGACTGGATCCAAAGAGCACAGTTCTCCGGGTGTCTTGAATTCGATGTTTTCTACGTTAGCATTTGCCTCTCGTAGAAATTCAAGTAAGTCTTCCCAGCCATACTCGGCACAGCTCAGAGTGAGGAACCATGTGGGAGTACCTAAGTTCCTCAGCATACATTTTAAATCACCATGACGACGGTACCAGTACTCATTAGTACCACGCTGACACGCCATGAGATTAATCAGGTGAGAATCCAAAATACTATCTTGGACATTCACTTTATCCATAAAATCACTTGCCGAGATGTTTTGCATGTGTATACCACTTTTCAAGATGTGGTTCACTGCATATGACAGTCCAGACAGATCGCTTTCAAACAGGAGATGAAACAAATAAGGAATGCATTGTCGAAACCTAGCATCTCCTGCATACAATCGCAAAGTCCGGTATTCAGAAGCAGGAATTTGATGAAGTCGCTCATCATATCTTCCTCCCTGACCTGTTGGAAAAAGCTGTGGGAAACACCGAGCTTCCAAACTTTCCTCCCAAACACTAATGGGACTCCCTTTGGCTTGTTTCATTTGAAACAACTCAATAGCATTCCCCATGACTTCCTTTGAATGCAAAGGATGAACACTATAATGTTCATATATTTCCTCACTAGTAGAGGGTTCTACTTTCTCAATTTGACCAGCACACAAATCGCTATCCTCTTCCTCACTTACTTCCTCTTCTGCAACATATACATTCTTATAGTATTTATTATTTTTTTTCAAATACAATGTTGCCTTTTTAACTTTCCTAACATCTACTAAATCTTGCCATATTTTCTTATTCTTTGTCGGAACCCCATTAACTAAGATAACCAGAGGTTCCTCTTCCACTTTTTCTACTCCAATTGTGTTAATGTTTTTCTTGAAATCTAGAGGCAAATAAACAACTCTTCCCTTTAATCCTCTCTGTAAATCTGATGGAGGCAATTTCCCTGTCTTTGGCTCCATTCTTACAATAGCCTGAAAGGGATGGATACTTTGAATCAAAATAGATTCATAAGTATTTAAGTCCTTCAATTCAGAAGGAATCTCAACCAATTCCAGATTATTATGAACTGCTCTAGCAGGCATCTGGTTTTGTTTTAATTTGTTACAACAATAAGTACACACACGTTGATCCAATCCCAAATCAAAACAATTTTCTACCATCAAGTATGTTGCAAAATCCTTCCATTCACTATTATTTTCCCTTTCACTTTTTGCATATAAATCCACTAACTTAGTCTGATTCTTATAATAAGTGCGTCTACAACACACACAAGTGAAATTAGGCCTCTCACTTGATTTCATGTCAAACGTCGCAATTTCCCTCTGGAAATTATCTGTACTGGAAACCTGTACACTATCTTCCAAATGACCCTCTACTTCTTGCTCAATTTCAACATTCTCCTCTTTACTTCCAAAGTAACAAAACTCAATTTCTTCACATATATTCTTCACATCTATTTCAGAACCATGCAAAAGAGCAGCGCATAATTGTTTCAGCATAATTGCTGGACTCTTAGCATAATACAACAGTCTAACTAACTTCCTCACTTTGTTATGATGCACTGCTAGCATCCTGAAATGATGAAAAACACTCTGGCATACTCTCCTGGAAAGACAAGCCAGTGAATGACCATGCAAACCTTTCACTTCTCTCACTCTGCAAGGATCTAATTCTTGCAACAACCTTATTTTCTGCTTCAAACTTTTCTTGTTAAATGTCCGTACAAAATCACAAAGCAAATTGATGGAATCCTGTCGCACACTGCAAATACTACTACACTTCCAGGTGTACACAGGACCCTTAGCACGTCTTCCTAAAACCTCATTACCTAACAACTCTTCTGCCTCTGTTGTCACAAGTTTTTCTTTTTCAACTGGACAACCATCTTTCACTTCATAAGCACGACCACTGATGTCAACTGCATGCACCAAATCATTATCCTGGAAATAACTCTCTTCATTAAAAAATGCCTCACAGCTTGAACTATGTATCCATTCTCCAGAAAAAACTTCACAAAAATTACTACGATTAACTATTCTCTTCCATCTACTATTTCTTTTGAAATCAAAAATTGCCTTGTTTAGCTTCCTAATTCTATTGATTATCAAAATAAATAACTTACGTTTAATTTCAAAAGCCTGATCAATAACTTTCTCAACTTTTTTTTTCTCCTATAAAAAACTAATTTCTGTTGACCTTTCTTAATATTTTTTAACAAATTGCCAATTATCCTGTTACGGAACATTCGTTTACGAATCTCCGTAAACTGTTGTTTCCTTCTACTATCATGCACAGATTTATCTCTTGCTCTAGCAGTAACATTTTCATTTGTCCTTTTCTTTCCATTTGATTTACTTGTCATGTTATGGATTGAAACATTTTCTGTACTAATATTTTTTTTATTAGAAATATTTCTTATGAAATATTTAGAGCTCTTACCCGGTGCTTTCTTCATGGCTTGAGAAATCTTTTTGTTAGAGGACTGCTGCATTTTTTTTTTCTCCTGCTGTCTTTGACGTTTTGCAGCCTTCATCTCTCTTATTTTTGTAGGCATATTGTAATCTTGAAATGATCTGCAGTTGAATCTGAGGAAAAATATAATAAAAAATGTTATTAAACATTATTATCAAACAGTAAATCAGTAATAGTGATCAAAAACATAACACACTACTTGTCATTTTAATTTGAAGATTTTTTAGTCATTGCCATTTTTACAATACAGAAATACCAGAAAAGAAATGACATTTATATTTATGTTACCTATGCTATTTTATATGTGAATCTGATCTAATTTTATGAGCATATTTTAATATTTTATTGAAGACACTACACATAACCTGTTTTTAAAGGTGTCTTTATTTTTAAATTAAACGGTTTACCTTTTTACTTTTTATTGATTATAAATTTTAAAAATAAATGTTTATAATTCCAAAGGCTCAAGCAGGTCAGCTTCCCATCCTATATCATATAATTCGGACAAATCTGCATCCTCATCACGCTCTTCTTCATCCTCAGGATTTAAATCATCCAATGGATCAACATCCACTGATGTTTCAATTACAAGTTCAATGATGAGGTCAAAATCAACTGATTGCAGATTGTCGCTCATGTTGAGGTTGTCTTTATCTTTAAATAAAGATAACAACAATGAGATGTTGCAGAGTAAGAGACAAATCTCACAGATTATAATAGTAAAATTATTTAACAAGAGTAACATTTTGCAGCTATTATTTAGCCATGTCCAGCGATGCTGAGCAGGTGAAGCCTATGTCTAATTTTTCACTGAACAGGACTCATCTGTTCTTAACCTTGGATAAGCCTCAACGACTCTGTGTCCCCTGCACATACTCAAATGTTAAAGTGCAGATTTATATTAAATGGCACATCCCCAGGCATGCACCAGTTAATGTGCACCACTGCTTTACCACCCATGGTGTGCCGCATTTACAATCAGATAGGAGAAAGCTGCTTCAAAACCCTGCGCCTGCTTGAAGCTGGCATAGGTCTTGACGCAACATTGTGGAGATGGGGCACCCCTGAGCCTTGCTGGAGCTGCATCGCACTTACGATACAACTCCAGCAATGCGCCACCTTTACGGCACAGATGCGTCACGCATCTGTGCCGTTTTTGCCCCATGCTGCGCCGCATTGTAAATGCAGCACAACATGGGTGGCGGAACAGTGGCGCAGGATGACTGTCACATCCCTGGTGATGCGCCACTCATCATAAATCTATCCCTAAGCTTCTTATCTTGTTACAGATGAACTGCCATATGTATCATCAAAATATTTTACATATTATAAATAGCAAATTTTAAGGAATAAATAGCGATTCTTTACTATTCCTAATTTGCAATGAGCAAATTGCTAATTGCAAATTACCCATTCATTTCCATAGGCTAGGAGGCTCATAGGAATTAATGTTGCAAGTTGTGATTAGCAATTAGCTCATCACAAAATAGGATTTTTTTCAAGCGTGCAGGGGTATCTCAAGAACACCCTGCTGCACCCCTGAAAAAGAAATTTGGGAGCACATGGCACACCTACATGCCCTAATGGCATGTATGGGCGTCATATGGGACCTTTTTTTTTTTTTTTAAAAAAATGCTTTTTGAAAAGAATTCGCAAATTACCACAAACTAGAAGTTGGTGGTAGTTTCCAAATCCTTAATATCATTTTTTACATATTTTTTTTTGATACATTGCATTTAAGGAATCACAAATTTTGAATTATTGACATTTTAAGTAATTTCCACATGTGCAGTGTTTTCAAAATATAATTTGAAAATCGTTTTTGGGGAAAAGTAATGGTTTGCAAATTTATGACAAGGACATAATGGTGTATGCTTCTCTATAAGGCATTTCAGTATCTCTAATGTCATTTTTCCCATATTACATTATAAGACCTTTCCCCATGAAGCACATTCCTTGTAAATATACTCCCACCTGTGCATTGCAAATTTAGATTTTGACTGTTTCAGACACATAGCCATGTTGAAATTGACCCAAAAAATTTGCAAACGTTTTAAAAAAAAACATTCATGTGTCTTAATGACATTTTAAGTCATTTCCCCATGGACAATGTTTTCTAAGTGGCACAAAAGAGGTATACACCTATCATAAATCTGTCCCTAGCATTATAAATGATTAAATCAGGATGACAATAAGATGTGGCCTATCCAGAGGTTTGTTTAAGGTGAGGCCTACTCAGGATTGCAGATTAAAGTTACGCTTGATGAAGAATACAGAGGAGATAATTTATTGTAAAGGCCTACCAATGAAGTAAGTGATTTCTACTTCATTGCACCAGTCATCATAAATGTATCCATAAGCTTCTTATCTTGTTAGACATCAACCGCCATATGTATCATATAACTATTTTGCATTTCCAAAAAAGCGAATTTTAAGGAATAAA
This sequence comes from Lissotriton helveticus, assembly GCF_964261635.1. NCBI lineage: Eukaryota > Metazoa > Chordata > Amphibia > Caudata > Salamandridae > Lissotriton > Lissotriton helveticus. Next base: position 1,238,224,542 of record NC_136067.1, read on the forward strand.
TAGCGATTCTTTACCATTCCAAATTTGTTTGAGAAAATTGCTAATTGCAAATTACCCATTCATTTCCATGGGCTAGGAGGCTCATATAAATGAAGGTGCAATTTGCGATTAACAATTTGCTCATCACAAATTAGGAATTTATTCCAAAGGTGCAGGGGTGTCTCAAGAACACCCTGCTGCAACCCTGAAAAAGAAATTTGGGGGCATATGGCGAACATAAATTTTAACAACATTCCTTTACCTCAAAAACGATTTTCAAATCATAACTTCAAAACACTACACATGGGAAAATTACTTAAATTGTCCTTAAGACACATAAAAGCGTTTTTTGATTGGCTTTCCTGCATGGTAGGGTCACTTTTAACATGGCTATGTAACATAAACATTCAAAATCAAAATTTTCCATGTACAGGTGGGAGCATATTTACAAGCAATTTGCGCCACAAAGAAAGGTCTGACATTAAAATGGGAAAAATAACATCAGGGACAGTCAATTGCCTTATAAAGAACCATACACCATTATGTCCTTCTCATGAATTTAAAAACAATTCCTTTTTCCCAAAAACGATTTTCAAATCATATTTTCAAAAAACTGCACATGAGAAAATGACTTAAAATGTCATTGAAACACATGAAAGCGTTTTTTGATTGGCTTTCCTGCATGGTTGGTTCTCTTTTATCATGGCTATGTAACACAAACATTTATAATTAAAATTTTCATGCACATGTAAGAGCATATTTACAAGCAATTTGCGCCACAGAGAAAGGTCTTACACTAAAATGAGAAAAATAACATCAGGAACAGTCAATTGCCTTATAAAGAACCATACACCATTATGTCCTTGTCATGATTTTATAAACAATTCCTTTTCCCCAAAAACGATTTTAAAATCATAATTTCTAAACACTGCACATGGGAAAATGACTTAAAATGTCATTAAAACACATGAAAGCGTTTTTTGATTGGCTTTCCTGCATGGTTGGTTCACTTTTATCATGGCTATGTAACACAAACATTGATAATTAAATTTTTCATGCACATGTAAGAGCATATTTACAAGCAATTTGCGCCACAGAGAAAGGTCTTACACTAAAATGAGAAAAATAACATCAGGAACAGTCAATTGCCTTATAAAGAACCATACACCATTATATCCTTGTCATGAATTTAAAAACAATTCCTTTTCCACAAAAACGATTTTCAAATCATAATTTCTAAACACTGCACATCAGAAAATGACTTAAAATGTCATTAAAACACATGAAATCATTTTTTGATTGGCTTTCCAGCATGGTTGCGTCACTTTTAACATGGCTATATAACACTAACATTCAAAATCAAAATTTTCCATGCACATGTGAGAGCATATTTACAAGCAATTTGCGCCACATAAATCATAATTTTCTCCTTAAAGCACACTATTCTCTATCTAAAGTAAAGAAATATTTTCTCACCTTAGCAAATACTTTGAGTTTGAAAACAGTCTCAGAAACACACCAATTTGTCTTCAGCAGAGCAAAAGGTATGCACTCCAGAGTCTGCAGCTATCAAAAGCACAGAAATGGTGTAATTCTTCACACATATTTCTCATGTCACCCAATCAAAACTCTTCCCTCACTTTTTTTCAAATGAAAACCCTTCCCCCTCTGCCCTTTCTGCCTATTTTCCATAGCAACCAGCTCTTGGAGAAACTCTGGTGTTTGCAAATTCACACAACAATGTTGCAATTGAACTCTGAACTCTCAGTGCACCTGCATATCCAGTGCTTTCTTTCATTTAATGATTTTTTATTGACCACTCAAAATACATCTTTCAAACAACACATCTGTACACCCTAACTTTCTGTTTTCATCAATCAAAATCCACCAATCACTGTTACTACTTCATGAACACAGAAACTCCACAGTTTTTTTCATTTCAAACTCACATTTTTTCAACTACCATTTCATTGCCACACTTCATCTGACTGCAGGAGAACCTTCTCTCACCATGTTTTCTGTCTGGATTGTTGGTCATAGTTATATTCACTGGGCTCAAAGGTACGTTGAAAGCAGGAATTTACCTAACCTCAATTTACAAGATGTGGAAATTAAGTGGTTTGGCCACAGAGGATTAAAATGTCACCAATTGATACCATTGGTGAAAACCTTTTATGCATTTGCCAAAACCTGACCTGTTAATTGTGCACTGTGGAGGTAATGACTTGGGCACTTTGACTGGTGTAGGTCTGGAAATGCTTTTAAAGGACACCTTTGAGCAATTAATGGCACTTTTTCCTCAGACTGCCTTGGTATATTCAAATATATGCCAAAGACAGAAATGGAGGTGGTCAAACCAATTTTGTCCACAAATTGAGAAGTCGAGGAAGCATGTAAACAAATCTGTTTCAGCTTACATGAGAGACCATGGAATGGGCTCCCTGTACAACAATAACTTGCGTTACTACATGCAAGATATCTACAGAGGAGATGGAGTTCACTTCTCAGATGAGGGCAACAGAATTTTCACTCTGAATTTAAGAATGTGCATTGGTACCTACTTATAAGTACCTAAATGTACCATAAACCCAAAAGCTCTTCTCAGAGCTACCCTACATCTAATCACTCACAATTATTATTTTACTCTAACTTTTTTCACTAATTTTCAACAAAGTACACTCCCTGGGGCGCTACCCGGTACGCGTACCGGGAGCTAACCTCGCGAAATTTTTTAAAAAAATGTTATTTTTTCGCACATATGGGCCTCATCAGCCACCCTCACAAAACCTAGGGGGTCAAGATAAGTCTACCGTGCCCCCTTCTACCTATTCTGAACATTATTTGCCCTCCATCTTGTATCATAATTCGACCGAAACACAAAATGGTGGACTCCCGTTACGCTTAAGGTTCGCGTACCAGGGCGCTCACCGGTTCGCGTACCGGGTCGCTTCCTGGGAAGCGCACCATCAAAAAAGGTGGGAAAGTAGTTCACACAAAAGCCACTTGAGACAATTTCACCAAATATAGATTAGCTCATACTACATACCAATCCCTACCATTTTCACAAATTTGATTGGAATTCCATTTAGCCATTTAGCCTGTAGACCTCTCTAAATACCGTGAGGTAAATTACTTCACAAAACACATCTGAAGTGTTGGAATTGACAACCAATTAAAATGTTACTTTCATTTTCTACTTTTTTTACCTCACATTTGATTGGTTATGTACCCGAATATATATAAAGGAAGAGAAGGAAACACAGCCATTTTGACTACTACTTCCTGGTGTACATTTCAATAGGATTTTCATTAATAACTTCAACTTCTTTTTAAAGGTAAGTTGTTATTTTTAAAACTGAAGTATATTGTGCACTTTAAGTTAATATGGCAAACTTTTTCTGTTAGTTATATACTATCCCTCTGTAGTACTTATAAATTTAGATACACTTTTTTATATTCCTACTTCCACTCTGATACTATACACTGCCCAAAGATAAATTCTCTGTTAAAAACTGCCTATCTAAAATTAATCCCAACAGTGCCCTACCTCTACTAATATATATATTTTTTTTATGCAAATTTCAGGAAAAATGGAAAGTGAACAAAACATTTCATTTGAAATTGTCCTTCCAGAGTCCAACACAGAAATCATTGATCCAAATGAGATTGAATTTATGGATGAAACTTGGGACCAAGAACTACTGCAATGTGTACAAGCAGTAGATAACCTCCTTGCAAATGAGGACATTTTACAACCTCAGAGACTACAATCTATATTCCATGATTATGAAATTTCTGACAATGAAATGTTAGAAAGTTTAATAAATTATGAAACACAATAAAAAAAGCTTAAAAAAAAAAAAATAATCAACAAAACCAACAATCAATTAACATACAGCATTTGAAAAGTCTATCATTCATTTTTCATTGTGATACGCTCCCCAGAACGCTTCCCGGTTCGCGTACCGGGCGCTAACCACGAAAAAAAACAAAAAAAAATTTTTTTTTTTTTTGCTTAGCGGGGCCCCTTTAAAGCCTCCACATCAAACCTAGGGGGTCAGGGAGGATCTACTATGCCCCCTTATGGTCATTTGCCCCTTCGCTTTTGCCTCCTCTTGTCTCTCGATCCTACCGAGAGACAAGATGGCGGCCCCTCCGGACTGTTTAGAATGTTGACAGACACCGGAGAGCCAATCAACTTCGCTACGCGAAGTTCCGTTACGCGTCAAGTACGCGTACCGGGGCGCTGCCTGGTCCGCGCTTACAGATATATATCTTTTTTTGAACGTTATTTTCTCAAAATCCACTGCAGCACATATATTGAGACCTACAAAAGGCACATCGGGCTACCAGTCCCTACAATTTTGCCAAGTTTCGTGCAAATCCATTCAGCCGTTCGGGCTAAAAGTGAGGCTAACCGCCCTATGGAAAACTCAATGTTAAAAACACGTTTTGGGACCCCCCTTTTTTCTCGGCCCCCCCTGGACGAACCCCCCCCAAATTTTCAGGGGCTCCTCAGAAACAAAATGTTCCATTTTCCAGAAAATTTCAGCCAATTCCGTCCACAAACGCCAAAGTTATTAGACATAGAATTTTCAAAAATCCCATAGGGAAAAAATCCTAACTATATATACCTACTGGCGACCGCCAGTAGGTAATATATATATATATATATATATAAAACCTCATTTCTGATCAAGCTCCTTTACGGAGTGAAACGCGTCATGGAAGACATTAGTCTGAAGAATGCTTAAATAAAACAAGCAACTGCTTACACGTTCTTTGTGTGGAGTGGCTCGTTATTAACGAAAGATTTTGGGGAAGAGGTCCGCACCTGTGCAGAACCCCCCTGCGACTGGCGGTCAGGAGTCTTCATTGAGATATATATATATATATATATATATATATATTCTGATCCAAGGATTCCAAACACAAGGAATTCAGGCGAGCCCACAGCAGTTGCAGTAAGTTACATTTTTATTTTTCTTGGCAGATAGGACGACGCGTTTCGACCACGTCCGTGGTCTTGGTCACATGACCTATGTCTCCAAATGCATACATTTATATAGGTGCTCAAGTGCATAGTCATAGACATAGTAAAAAGGCTTTCTTTGGTTTACAGCTTTTGTAAAGAACATTTTTACTTTAAAGGTACAGTACTTTTGTATGCCAAAGCTTAGTTAAGTGTTACATCACACATTAAACAATTGTCATGACAGTAGACTATTTACAAGAAAAAGGTGCTGTTTGAATGTATTTATATGTTTAGTAAATTTTTTCAATCATCATATTTGTTGATTCACAAACATGAGTAGTTCCATCGGTCGTTTGCATCAATAGGGGGTGCAATATGGTTCAGGTATAGTACCTTTAAGTGCTGGTGTAGTACCCGGATGTCTTAATTCATTGCAGTGATTAAGAGTTTGGACTGATGTCCGTGACTCCAGTGCTCTTATGTTTGCCAGGAATGGTGAAATTTGCGCAGCCCCATGCAAGTGGTGTAATCCTGCGGAATTAGAGTCAAATCATTAGTGCTTAGGAACATATTGATAAAACACATTTCAGTTTTTGATGTGCTAGTTTAGAAAACAGTACCTAAGTTTAAAAGGTGTGCAGTGAGGGAGAGGTGAGGGGTGTGTTTGATTAAAAGAAAGGAGTGAAGGAGAAATCGGTAAGTTACATGCGATACATAAAAAGTATATATGCACTAGGAAAATAGGTATTCTACAGATGACTGTACATCTCCTCATCATGATTTAAACCAAAAGGAAATTTGGTGCCTGCCTGTAATATAAAGCGCGATTCGCGCTTTCTCAATGCTGCTAGGCGATTGCCACCGCTTGGATTCACGCTGATACTGTCCAGGGCAAAGAATTTTGCTTTGGTCCAGTCTGCATGATGTTCCCTAGCGAAGTGTCTGGCTGTGCTATAGCTGTTATCTCTGTTTGTAATCGCTCGCCAGTGCTCGAGAATGCGTTTCTTAACAGCAAATGTGGTTGACCCAATGTACCATAAGCCACAGGGGCATGTGATCACGTAAATTTCATGCTCAGTGTTGCAATTAATGAGAGTTGGAATTTTCCATGTGGTTTTAGTTCTTTCTAGGGTGACCTCCTTGACATTGGAGCTGTGTTTGCATGCCTTGCAGTTTCCACATTTGTAAAAGCCTTTGGTTGTTTGAAACCAATCCGGCTTTTTGTTCTGGAAGTGGCTTTGTACCAGCATATCTTTTAGGGACTAATTTCTTTCATATGTCACAGAAGGTCTTGCCCCTATCTCATTTCTTAGAATAGGGTCTTGCCTGAGGATGTCCCACCTATTTCTGAGGATGTTGCGTATCTGGTTGGAATGGCTACAAAATTTTGTGATAAATCTAATTTGTTTAATGTTTTGTCCTTGTGTGTCGTTGGTGTGGGTGGGGTTACCTTCCAGTGTCTGCTCCCTGTTTTGGGTTTCTACTCTTCTCTCTGCTTGGTGCAATGCTTTGCTGGAGTATCCTCTTTCCTTAAATCTGAGTTTCATTTCACTAACGGTCTGTTTGTATGCCCCCTCAGAGCTACAGTTCCTTTTTGCTCTGAGAAACTCGCTGTAGGGGATACCCCATCTGAAACTAGGAGGATGTGCACTCGTGGAGTGTAGGATGGAATTCCCTGCTGTGGCTTTTCGGAAAAGATTGGTACTGATTTTCCCTCCTTCTATGCGGAGTCTGAGATCGAGGAAATCAATCTGGGATTGGCTGTAGTGTCTGGTAAAACGCAGGTTCACATTATTAACATTGATACAATCAATAAATAGATTCAATTCGTTTTCTGATCCATTCCACACAAAGAAAATGTCGTCTATATAGCGCAGCCATTGTTTGACGTTCAGTGCCCATTTTTCTGTGTGGTCGTTCCAGAGCACCTGCTTCTCCCACCAGCCTACTAAGAGATTGGCGTAGCTGGGGGCAAAGCAGGTGCCCATGAAGTCCCCTGCAGTTGTTTGTAGTGCGCAATTTCAAACATAAATACATTCTCTTTGAGACATACAGAAATCATGTCAAGTAACATCATCGTATGTTGGAGAAACTCCACTTTGCGGTCTCTAAGGAAATATTTGCAGGCTTTGATACCATCTGCATGTCTTATGCTCGTATATAATGCTTCCACGTCTAAGCAAACGAGCCAATCACCCCCCACATTGTCGTGTTTCTGATTTTTTGTAAATCTGTCGTATCCCGTAAGTATGAGTTGAGACCCTTAACATACGGAAATAAGAAATGATCCACAAACACACTGTTTTTTTCCATCAGACTATTCTTTGAGGACACTATGGGTCGTCCTGGTGGGTTGGTGTCATTTTTGTGGATTTTGGGTAGGAGGTACAGGGTGGGTGTGGTTGGTGTATTGTTGGTGAGGAATTGTTTTTCGTCCCAGCTCAGGAGCCCCTGTTCATGCCAGGTTTTAAGTTTGTCATGGTAGGTATCTTTCAGTGAAAGGAGGTATTTCATATCTATCTTGGTGTAACAGATGGGGTCAGTCAGTTGGCGGTGGGCTTCTTTGAGATACATCTCTCTTGTCAGTAAGACAATGTTATATATATATATATATACACTGAAAAAAACATAGGTTTCAGGGCTGTTATAGTTAGCTGGACATTTCACTTGTACAAAACCATTGAAATTCCTCAGTTATAGTTAGTTCTACTAACTATAACTCGCGTGCCCGCAATGCACTGCTGATGATGTCATATATTACATCATTCATGACATGGTCAGTGACATCACTGATAACATCTCTGATGACATCATCCAGTGAATGTGGTTTGATATTTAAATATGTATTATATATATATAGTAATCTGTATTGAACAATGAGTGGATGCATAAGTGTCCGGATGGAGGATTTAATAGCTGGGTGATTGACTGTTTAAGTGACTAATTCAAAGTGTCTCACTAAATACATGGGTTAGTGACTAAACTGTGTGAATGTCTGTATCAATCTGTCTGTTGTGTAAACTGCTGCATCAGTTGGTTACTAGCTACATGAAAATCTATATTAGTTATTGATTAGTTGGCTGAGTATGTGTATGGGAGAGTGAATGTGTGTGTGTGGTTGGGTGGGGTGTGTGTGACTGTGCAAAGATGTGTCAATAGTTGATTCACTTGGTATATAAGGTTAAGAGTGCGTGTGGAAACAGTTGTTTGGGTGAGTGAGTGTGTTTATGGGTGTGTTGATAAGCAAATATATATGTCAGTGGTACATGTCCAATGAAGTAGAAAAATAAAAGGCAGTGTATGTGACAGTTGTATATAAATACCTAAACATAAGAGTCAGTGATTGTGTGAGTGACTGTATGGATGACTGTATACTTGTAATAGTGATTCTATAAGACACTAAGTATGAGTTACTATCTGTATGAATAAATGAAGTAGTGTTTGTATAAGTGTGTAGCTGAGTAAATGTAAGTGTGATCAATTGTTTGCATAAGTGAGTAGGATGACTGCATAACTAAGTAGGATGTGTGCTGGTGTGTCAATGACGATATAGGTGTATAAGTGCATTTGATAGTGTTCTGTTTATCAATGATAGCATGTATGAGTGAATCTATAGGCGAGTGATTAGATGTGTGTGTAAACCTAGGAATCAGTGAGTGGATTTCTGGAAACTTGTATTGGTGTGTCAGTGGTTTCAAAATTAGTACTTTGTATTTTATAGTGAGTGATAAAAGGTTATACTACTGAGTGATGAGATGTATCAGATTGTCACGTGGATAATGTCATCAGTGATGTCACCAGTGATGTCACTGACCATGTCATAAAGGATGTAATATGTGACATCATCAGCAGTGCATTGCGGGCGCGCCAGTTATAGTTAGTAGAACTAACTATAACGGAGGAATTTCAATGGTTTTGTACGAGTGAAATGTCCAGCTAACTATAACAGCCCTGAAACCTATGTTTTTTCCAGTGAATTTCAAAGGTTTTTTAAATGCTAATTTCTAACTTTAACGTAACTGAAACCTATGTTTTTTTTAAGTGAATTTCAAAGCTTTTTAAATGCTAGTTTCTAACTATGCCTATAGAGGTAGGACAAGCGAAGAAAGAAGAAAAAACACACAGAAAGAAGAAAAAGAAATGCAGAAAGAAGCAACAGAAGTCCTCAAAGATGAAGAAAAGTGCAGGAAGAAGAAAGACGTGCAGAAAGAACAAACAGAGGAGCAGAAAGAGGCTTTATTGCAAAATCATCCTGTACCCTCAACTTTTTCAGATGCATACTGGTGGTAACTGACTCTGACTAACCAGTCCTAGAGCCAGTGCTAAGCTAAAAGACAATTATAATACAGTTAAACCACCTACATACACTAGGGAACACTATGCGTTGGGGTACCCTTGTTATTAGCATGACCTCCTCTGTAAGCCCCTAGTATATAATGTGGCAGGGGGATTAAAACTACCTCTTAAAACGCGCCACAGGATGCGTTTGCACACTGGTGAAGGGGGGGCTGAGCTGAAGTGTACAAACACGCCCTGTAGCTGTTTTAATTTGGGGGATAAAGTCCCCCTGAATCATGAGTGCCCTTGGGCACAACTAGCCCATCAACTTGCCGCTTCGTTGCCAAGAGAGGAGGAGCGGGAGACCAACATCACCGGAGGGCTGCAGGGCTGCGAGCGTATCAGGGACTCCAACTCCCAGGAGTCCCTGAGAGACCGCTGACCACTTCCGGTCCGCTCTCCCTGCCGGCCCGCCCCCCGCCCACCTGAGGGATTGTTAAAGCCCCACCAGCGGTCCTATCAGTTGGAAGACCCTACTTCACAGCGCTAGCTGGGACGCGCTCACCTCTGGCTGGTCACTGAGAGGAGGACTTTGTGAACAGCTCGCCGCACCCGCTCCGCGGGTGCCGCTTCGTTGCCAAGAGAGGAGGAGCGGGAGACCAACATCACCGGAGGGCTGCAGGGCTGCGAGCGTATCAGGGACTCCAACTCCCAGGGGTCCCTGAGAGACCGCTGACCACTTCCGGTCCGCTCTCCCTGCCGGCCCGCCCCCCGCCCACCTGAGGGATTGTTAAAGCCCCACCAGCGGTCCTATCAGTTGGGAGACCCTACTTCACAGCGCTAGCTGGGACGCGCTCACCTCTGGCTGGTCACTGAGAGGAGGACTTTGCGAACAGCTCGCCGCACCCGCTCCGCGGGTGCCGCTTCGTTGCCAAGAGAGGAGGAGCGGGAGACCAACATCACCGGAGGGCTGCAGGGCTGCGAGCGTATCAGGGACTCCAACTCCCAGGAGTCCCTGAGAGACCGCTGACCACTTCCGGTCCGCTCTCCCTGCCGGCCCGCCCACTGTCCTCAGACTTTGCTATATCTGGGACCACTTCTCCCGCAGCGCGGGACGCAGCCCGGAGCGAAGACCGGGCTAAGAGCGGGCCGTTTGAGGCCGTTCGAGGACGGCAGCGGACGGCCCTGGGCCACCCCCCTTGCTACTCCCACCCCGCCTGTTGTTCTATCATTGTGTTAGGTTAGGCCAGCTCAATAGAGGCAACCTTTCTAGCAGGGTGTGTGAGGGCCCCACCTCATTATGAGCACTAGGATGACACGTAGCAAGGCCGCCAATGGCGGTTCACAAGTTAGTGGCCCTATGGATGACTTCATCACTCGCACTAATATTGCTATTGATGAAGAAATATCCAAACTCCAAACTCGGGTATCCCTAGAACTGGCAGCCGCACGTAGGTTGTCCGAGGTAATGGCCCATTCGAAAAAATCATCCTTAGGCCATATAGCCCTTGCAGTCACCCCTGCTCGCCCTGTTCGCCCAAATAGCATCATGACTCAGGCTGATTTACACCATCCCCCGATTACTCCCTCTCTCACTCCGCCCTTAGAGCAAACACGCACTTTAGAAGAGTTAAGTTTCTCTGCACTTCCCCATACTCAGTCCCCTAACTCTCCTGCCCAAGTAATTCCAACTACTTCCTGTGCTAGTGGCGCGCAACCCAAAAGAAAACGCCAATCACGCTCAGCCTACTCCCGCAAAAAGGCTAAAGTGGCAGTTTCTCACCATTTCACAATGGCTAATACTCAGGCATGTACTGTCTTACCTGAGGGTCCCCTAAGATCGCAGCCAGTATGCCAAAAAATGGGAGAGGGCCCAGCTTCCATCACCCCAGAGGCTGAGGGGTTGCAGGTGCAGGACCAGGGACAAAATGAGAAGGAATTTATTGACCAAGTCTGGGAAACACTAAAAAAACTTCTCTCACCACTCGACCTAAGATTGTCTAGGATAGAAAACAATCTGCTCGAGATGGAGAAGAGCATTATTGCTCTGGCCACTCTTGGCCTGAGAAATCTCGAAAACCAGGGCGTGTCCCTATCCGACCCACAATTGCCAGCTCCTGCTGTACAAACTGAGCAGCACCCCGCTCCAGTACCCGCTGTTGCAAGGCCTGTTCCCAAGCCGAGGACGGTGGCTGTGGACCAAATTTCCACAACCGCTAAACCTCAGGCTTCCAAACCGCAGGCTCCTGCACGGTATCCTAAGCTGCAAAAAACCAATCCAAATTTGGTACCCCCCGCTAGACCCCACCTCACTGAAACCCAGGGCCCTCGCCCAAAAGAAAATTTTAGAGGAGGCTATATAGATCTTCCTCCAGAGGCCAATGAATATGTAGTTCTGTTGACAGGTGTCCCTGTCCTCGGCATTGACCAATATGAAAACCATTGGTCATTGACAAACAAAATAATGCACTGGCTTAGTGTTAATAGACCAGCTCCTAATGGCAAGAGAAGCCGGGTAATGATGGTCCGTAGAATACCCTGGGTGGGCCCAACAAAGAAATCTAAGCAAGGGGACTGCGTAGTTGTAACTTTTGATGACCCGCATACGGCACGCCATATTTGTTCTTGGCCAACTAGCGAAGAATCCCTTGTCATCCCGAGGCCATTATCCTACTTTACCCTCCACGTCAAGTACGTACCCAAGTGGATAACTGGTCCTTGGTGCAGCACCATCCATGGAAGATCCATCCCACGAGGCCAATGGACACCCTCTTACATTGGAATGGCCTTTCAACCCACAACAGATTTGGAGGCCTGGAGGAGGTCGATTGACTTTTTGCGCCCCCTGCTTCCTCACAACTAGAAAAAGCTTCGTCTCCCATGGATACAGAAATATCTGGAAACCAAACTTACAGCCCACAAAATAACGACAATGGGCCCCTGACTCGCACGCCACGTGCCTTGGATCTAGCTAAAATGGCTACTCCAGATTGTATAAGGATGGAATCATGGCCTGACAGCCATTGCCTGACCCCACCTCCTTCCGCTCAACTCAATCTAATGGAGATCAAACTGCCAGATAGTGCTGCCCCCACTGGACTTTATCAGACTAAGATCCCCCCAACACCAACTATCCCGGATGAAGGAAACCTTTCCTTACCCACTCATGTTCCTAAAATCTCTTCACCCGGTGAATCCTCACTAAAGTTCTTAAGCTGGAATGTGGCTGGCCTTGAACGTAACCTTGACAACCCGGAATGGAACACCTTCTTGGCACCTTACGACATTTGTTTGTTACAGGAAACATGGTGCCAGGAACCTAGACACAGAGTGGGGTTCTCGACCTTCTACGTCCCGGCTGTTCACCATCAAGGTTCCAAAGGACGCCCGTCCGGCGGTCTTCTTATTTGGATTAATATAGCTCTAGACCTCAGTGTTCTCCAAAGACCTACTGAATCTCCCGACCTCCAATGGCTAACTCTCCATCACAAAGGGGGAAGGAAGCTAGAACTATTTAATATCTATTTAAGGGACAGCAGGAATGGAGGATCTTTAAACTCACTAGGTTTAAGCAATAACCTGGCTGCCTGCAACGCTGACTCTCTCGTTCTGCTGGCAGGCGATTTTAACTGCTGTTTTGAGCCTTTAGCTAAAGAAGATATTCTGGACACTAATGAGGAGGATAATAGGAGGGGAATCCCCATCTTGAACCTTGACCCGATCCCGAAATGGACACAAAGGGCGATCGACATAAACGCTCTCTGTATGGAGTACAATTTGAGAGCAACAAATGGGCGTTCTAGGTCAGATCCCATGGGTGCCCACACATATAATAGGACGGGCCACTCCTCCAGAATTGACTTTGTCATGCTCAACTATACCCTCTGGTCATACCACCAAGACATGGAGGTTATAGAAACCTGTGATAGCGACCACAACCCTCTTGCTGTAACCATTTCTGTTCCCTGGTTCCAGGGCTCTCAAGAAACCACCAACCAGATATGGAAATCCTCATGTGAGATCCTCCCCTCGAACTGTGGGAGACGTCTCAAGTGGGCAAGAGTCGCAGCAGACGAAGCTAGGATGACACAAGCTGAAACCATCCTACTACAGGCTGAATCCAAGTTTGGTGCTTCAATCGGTGATAGTAAGAAGTTCCTATCACTATTTTTAGAGACAGTAACAGCACTAAGTGGGCTATTTACCATTTCGAAACCCAGCGCCAACAGCGCTGTAAAAGGCGTCCAGAGAACAAACGGAAAGTGGTTCACAGCGAATTGCCGAAATGCTAAGAGTGATCTCGTGGCCGCAGTAAAAGGAAAAGACCAAGCTGCCATCAGGTCTGCAAGGAAACTCTACAGGAAATCTGTGACTGAGGCCAAGCGGTCATATGACTTCAACTTTTGGAGTGATCTAACGGAGGCAAGCACAAGGAAAGATGCCAAGGGGTTTTGGGACTTGCTAAGGTCAAGAGACAAGCCCATAGATCACCAACTGACTTGTAACATCCCGGGTGCTGCCTGGTTTGCCCATTTTTCGAACTTGTATACAGCGCAAACAGGGTCCCCCCAGCCAGATTTGCTATTACGGTTCAGTTCCACAGACCTCCCACCAAACGAAGTTGCATTCACCGCTGTAGAAGTAGCGAAGGCAATTAGTTGTATTGTTCCCAACAAAGCGGCAGGCCCGGACGGGATCCCGGGCGACCTGATAAAAAATAACCCCCCATTTTGGAGCAGATTAATTGCTGCACTTCTTAATGAGGTTACGTTGGGGGGATCTTTCCTTGATTCTTGGAGGGGCGCTGAAGTCGTCCCCATTTTCAAGAAAGGCAACAGGGAAGATCCAGCTAATTACCGCCCCATCAGTTTGTTGGACACAACGCAAAAGGTGGCGGGGAAAGTGGTATTGGGCAGGATTCTGGAGTGGGTGGACGACAACCAGATACTATCTGATTTCCAAGCGGGTTTTAGATCAGGGACAGGCACCGTCGAGCAGACTTTCCGCCTTTTAATGCTCTATTGGAAGGTAGTGGTCCTAGGAGGAGGCAGTTTATACTTAGTCTTTATAGACTTAAAGACGGCCTTCGACCTGGTCCCACGAGCATTATTGTGGAAAGTCCTTGACGGTCTAGGTCTACCTCCCTACCTTCTGGCCTTATTGGTAAAATTCCATGCAAACAACTTTGCTCAAATCAGATGGGGTGCCCTGGGAGAAAAAACACCGTGTATCCCAGTAGACAGGGGCGTCCGCCAGGGGTGTGTGCTTGCCCCCACTCTGTTTTCGCTGTACGTAAATGGAGTGGTGGAGCATCTTTTACAACATCCTGCAGATGCACCATCCCTGGCCGGAAGGAAAATCCCGACGCTCCTGTTTGCGGATGACACCCTCCTGATTTCGAAGTCACCCACAGGCATACAGGCGCTACTTACCAGCTTTAAGGCGTTTTGTGATACCAAGGGCTTAGCAATAAATATTGGCAAGACCAAATTTCTTGTCCTCAACCCCCCGAAGAAAACTGTTAAACCCCCCACTCTAGACTCCGTTCCATTAGAACGGGTCAAAGAATTTGACTATTTAGGCATACGCCTCTGTGATAGCATGAACTGGAAGGCCCACCACCAGAAAGTGTTTCTAACCCACAAGAGGGTTGTTGGCGCTCTACTTAAAGAACAACGCGCCTCCTCAACAAAACCGATTGGGCCACTTCTTGACATTTATAGGGCCAGGGTTGTGAGTGCAGCATTGTATGGCGCAGAACTTTGGGGAACCCAGAGAGTGGACACTTTGGCCCACCTAGAAAATAAATTTCATAAAGACTTGATGAGGCTACCCCAGAGCACTCCCACAATCCCACTCTTGCTCGACGCAGGTACCCGCTCTATCTGCGAGCAAGCTAAATTACGTCCCTTATTGCTGTGGTCCAGAATTTGGAACGTTCCTGAACTCCACAGCTATGCGGATGCCCTAAAAGACGTTTTGTCCCTCCCTGGCTGGCATAAGATCACCTGGCTTAGAGAGGTTAAGAAGGCACTTATCTTGCTTGGTCTAGGATCTGCGTGGGAAAACAAAACCGCACCTCCCAAACAGGAATTGAAGAGGGCCTATTGGTCTTGGGTCGATAGTGAGAGACTGGGCAAATCTAACCATCCAAAAACTGTTGCCAACTTCCTGATGGTAAAATGTAAACCCTCCAGAGAAGCTTATATGGACCTGATCCACAGTCCTTATGATAGGGCTTTATATTTTAAATTTAGGGTTGGGGTTTTACCTTTATGCCAGTTCACTTCTACCTGGAAACCACCCTTGCAAACTGTTCCCGACTGTCCATTTTGTGAGCTGAAAACAGAATCTGTTGCACACTTTTTATTTGAGTGTCGAGCCTATTTGGCTCCCAGACGGAGGTGGTTGAAGCCTCTTTTCAGGAGCCTAGGAACCCGTTCACACCTGGAAGCTTTGAGAATACTGCTCTCAGACACAAGTCCCTTCTTTGCCATCTGTTTGGCAAAATTCCTAGGATGGGCTTGGCGTATAAGAACCACTAAAAAACTGATGATCCAATAATGTCTCCCCCTTTTTAACATGTTTTTCTTGTCCAAATGGACAGATCTTTTTTAAAGGTACAATGAATTGTAAGTTGTTTGTTCGATTATTGTTTTATACTGTGATGTTTCGCTTTTATGATATGTTTTTTTATATCGAAATAAAGCTTACTACTACTACTACAACTAGCCCATCAGGTATCTCTAGTTAGCACGACAGAGCTGCGTTGCAGAAAAAATGGGCACGGCCTGGACCACCTCTCTGCAACGCAGCGCAGTAGCGCTTACTGGAAGCACCTGGTGGACTAGTTGCCCCCATAGGCCCTCAGGATTGAATGGAAATTATTTCCCCAACTTTAAACGCGCCATAGGGCGTGTTTGCACATGTCTCCTCAGGCCCCCGTCCCCTCCCTTACCCACTGTCTAAACACGCCCTGTGGGCGTTTTAAGTTGGGAGATTAACTCCTCTTGAATCCTGAGGGTCCCTCGGGGCAAAGTAGCCCCAAAGTAGTCCTTGTGAGACCTTCTGAGCAAGCCTAGAGGGTCAGGGTGATTCTACCCAGCCCCTCCGCGGATCCTGCGCGGCCATAGATACATCTACGATTTTACTTTTGTTTTTCTCAGAAACTACTGAATGGATTTACACCATTTAACCAAAAGGCACGACTCTGAACCAGCGGCTACCTTTATGCCAAATATGGTGTAATTCCGTTCAGCAGTTCGGGCTGTAGCTGCGACTAAAGTTTTCCTATCCGAAATTGCATGGGAAAAACACGTTTTGGGATTCCCTTTTTTCTCTGCTCCCGCTTTACGAATCACCTTGAGACTTTCAGGATAAGAGCGTACCGGAGCGCCCCACCAGTTTTGAAAATTTTGCGAAGATTCGTCAACCGGCGCCAAAGTTATTCCAGATAGAATGTTGCAGATTTCCTATGGATAATAGGTCCTAACTATAACTACCTGCTGGCGACCGCCAGTAGGTAATACATATATATCCATATCGGGCGCTCAGGGAAAAAAACAGCAGCTCCAATGTAGCAGTTTGAATGGGGTATTTAATCTGGCAACAGAAACAGACATATTTCGACTGACGGTCTTGATCACGTGTATATATATAAGTACTCATTTAGCTCCATGCAATTTCATGTATCCCACTCTTCTGAACTTCATAGTGAGGATACTAACTTAATTTTGGAGTATCGACACACTCAATTCAATAATTATTTTGCACTGGTAGTTTTTAGGAGCACATAATGTAGGCGGAATAAGATAAATTAATTATAATGAATTTACATATTGTGGTACTGCACTGTCTGGAATTGTTTCAAACTATGTTGCGTTCATGAAAGCATATAATACGTCAATCAACAACTCTGCCCACTTGGGCCAAATTGCTTTCCAAAAAAATCCATTGGTATCTTGAATAAATTACCAGGAATGAATGCAACTGACATAATAGCAATGTGTAAATATGGTGTAAGTACAAAGATATATTCAGATTTGTGGGTAGAATATTCCGCATGTATATAATAGTCACAGTTGGTGTTTTGATTTCATTTTCAGCACTCCGCATTAAATTGTTTTTGGCTGTAGGTCGCGCAAATGCTGGTATATACAGAAGCACATGTATTGGAGAGAGAAAGTTTAATATCCTTTGTCAGGGCATGGCTTATTTAAAATATGTGATTTGCGTTATATTTATGCAATGTGCACTAATTAATAATTATGAATAACAAACGCAAACTGCACTGGCAGAAAAAGTTATTTTGCAATCAATGCCCAAATATTACACAGTATCCCATGCTATTTAATCATGTGCAGCAATGTTTGTTTCTTTCTTTTATGTTTACTAGTTCAGCCAAGGTAAACATTGGACGTCATCAGACTGCACCAACCAACGAGTTGCGCATATGTATATAAACTGTCTTTTGTAAATAGGAAGTTGTTGTGACCAAGGCGGTTTTATCCGTCGAAACGCGTTAAGCCATTTGCATAGGGCAATAAATCTCCCTTTTGTGAAGCCCACGGTGTCAGCGCCTTTTCTACTATCGTACTGGCAAAGTGCTGGATGTTATATATATATATATATATATATATATATATATATATACACCACCACAAAGTTCGCTTCAACTCAGGCCGCTTCCGACGGCGGGCCGTGGCGGGTCAGCGACGCCCAATATTCCACCAAATCCGTCATTTTCTTGGTAAAACCACAGAACAACAGACCACGGCACCACAACTGCTTTCCAGAAGAAATGTATTCAATTGGCAATCCCTCTACGCGTTTCGGAAAACTCCGTTTCCTTGTTCACAAGTCTATATATATCTTTCACCATTTAATACTGTGTGGGAAATTTCCATTTGGCTATTTATTCGTTTTTTAACAAAACTGTTCAAGAGTATTACATTTTGAGGACCATTCTGAAGCCAAACACATTGCAAAATCAGCAGTTTTATAAAAAGGCAGCACTTTTTACAAAACCGCCTGCACAATTAATTTGGAGAATGCGATCTACTATTGTTTTTTTGTTGACGAGGCTGGCCTTGCCACACCAACCGGCTGTGCTGAGTCTGTATTTCAGCAATAGCCTAGCGCAGAAAGGCTTCTAAGCGCACTAGATCTCACCAGTGATCCTGGAGCGACGTGGCTGTCTGGGAGGCCAGAGGGTTGATATACTTGGGGCAGGGCATCAACACACAGCCCAGGAGCATGAAATTCATTCTATTACAGGAAAGGAGCTTAGCAATCCTGTGCGGGGGGGGGGGGGGGGGGGGGCGCTCTTAAGCTGTCCCAGGTCAGGCAGAAGTGACTGATACAGTCTGGGTTTCTTTCTATTCTGCCACTTTTAGTGCCATATTTATCCTGGGTTAGCACAACAACAGGGACCAGAATACAAAAGCAAGCCAAGACTAGATGCGCTGTGCCCTCCTGCCACTCGGCACCTTCACAGCTTGCTCTGAGAGGCTGCAGAGTGGGACTGTTACCACTGGTGGTCAGTTTAAGAGGAGGCAGTGTGTGGTGTGAAATACTGCATGGATGGCCCTGCACTTATCAGATCCCACAGCTCAGTCACACTTCTGGTCTCCGCCCATTACTCATGCTCTGACCAATGCAGGGAGCCGTTGACAGGCAGCAGTAGCCACGAAGCCCAGCGACATGCAAGATCCATGCCTTAGCACACTCTGGTCTGGGGCCTTGCATGACAGCAGTCATTAATGATGGCCCCATCTGCTCCCACCTGGGAGCCCAAGACACAGGCTGAAATCAGCAACTTCTCCACCCATGAGAGGTTCTCCGCAGTGAGGACCGAGGTTGCAAACAATGGCGACGAAGAGCCGGGAAAGTTCCATTCTCAGTATGTATCTTTGTACATGTCCTAGGAGAGTGCTGAAACACTTCGGGTCCCAAATTACCTGTGCACATTCCTATGTTTCACAGTACTTATGTACGTGTCACTGGAAATAGCCACATGGGTTTCCAGCACATTGGTACACGTGTCTCTGTAGGTGCCCACATAGGGTTCCAGAGCTCTGTGCATGTATCTCTGTAGGTGCCCACATGGGGTTCTAGAACACTGTACACATCTAGATGTCTCTGTAGATGCCCACATGTGGTTCTAGAGCACTGTACATGGATCCGGGAGACAGCGGTGCCCCGGCAGGGGTGCATACATGGGTGCCAGAAGATCTCAGAGAGAAATATGTCACCCCTCCCACAAGGTTAGGGTTGGAGCTGTGCTTCCGTATAGCTGTAGAAACTTTAAACATGCCTATAGCAAAGTGGAATACTCTGCTAAAACGAGCACCATTGATTTAAGCTGAAAACTGAATAACTACGAGTAAAATAATGTGGCACAATAATGCTGCAAAATGTTAATTTTTATGCCACAAAATTTGCAAATCTATGACGCAATATCTTGGGGGGTCTGATTAGGAAGTAGTAGTAACTGAAGACAACCAATGTCTTTATTTACAGCATGTATATTTTCTAAATCTATGAGGCAATAGAATGCTACTTAAAGAGGGAATCTTCTCAGTTGTCTGCCCGCTTATGATTTTTTTTTTATTAGCTACTGCTACCCTCTCGGGTAGCTGCAGTGGTTCTGTGTTCTCCAGGACCCCCTGTAACCTCATGTGGACTCAATGCACCTCAACAAGACCTGGCCCAGGGGGTACCGTATACATTTTGACGCAGTAGTCGGGCCCCCCACACTCTCGATCAGCAATTTTGTCCCTGGCCTTAGTGTTGGCACTAAAAGCACCAGTTTACTGAAACACTTTAAATTGCACTTTAACCAGCACCTTAATCAGCAGCACATGGTT
The DNA here is from genome assembly GCF_964261635.1 of Lissotriton helveticus. Classification (NCBI taxonomy): domain Eukaryota; kingdom Metazoa; phylum Chordata; class Amphibia; order Caudata; family Salamandridae; genus Lissotriton; species Lissotriton helveticus. Next base: position 1,238,244,642 of record NC_136067.1, read on the forward strand.
GCGGTCGTGGTACCGTGTCCATGGAAGCCCTGAAAAGCACCTTTGTTAGAATTTTAACCAGCAACTTATCTACTTTCGGTTGCAGGAGCGTCTTGCATTGCTTTGGAGCCTTGATAGCCTAGTGGCCACAATGACCCTTATGTAACATTGTCTCAGGATATACAGAAAGAGTTTGCTCTTACATCCTAAATCCATGTAGCAGTCAGGTACCCTTATGCTTGATTGGTCAATTAGCCCCTGGCCATTGGGTCGACACCCAAAGCACCTCAATAGCATCTCAAAGCACTGTAATTAGCACCTTAACCTGCAGCCTGTAAAGCAGCCATTCTTGTTGATCACAGTAGAGAGGAGTGCATGATCAACAGGATGGCAGCTTAGAACCAGTACGCCCCACGCGTTCATGTCTCTTTAATTAAATCAGTCTGTATTGTAGATGCATATTGGTTATTAGTGCTGAAAGTCCAATAACTGGTCATCGTAATGACTCTTAACGGATGCTCCATTGTAATTTTGCAATTGAACGACACTGCACTGTAGCAGTATGATGATCACCAGTTCTGTCTGCTTGTATTTCAGTAACAGCGCTCAAATAGAGCAAGATTTGCGATTGTCTATTGCATTTAACGAACGAATAATTTTTATTTGAAGTTGTATTCTTAAACCGTAGTGCTTCTGTGTTCATTATTGTAATGATTTCTAATTATTGCACAGATTTTCAATCCATCTAAAAACTGATTTTGTTTTTTAAACTAAATGTATCTCAATAAACCCTGGATGTGAAAGAATCATATACATTGTATTGTTTCTAACAGAGTTTGTAAGATCAGGCACTGTGTGTAAAACAATACATTTAAAAGACTGTGAGAGAAGTAATCAATCGGATTATCTAATATTCCAGTTTGAATGAGAATACAACATAGCAGAAATATTGGTCCCCAGTTCTTTAGAAAAACAAGATAGTGTGGATAGGGTCACAGGGAAAGCGTAATAACAAATTAAACCAGGATTCCCAGGGGGTCACTTTTGAGTGATATGCTGAGTAATATAGCAAATTTCACCTAGGCTTCAACAACGCAGCACTCAGTAACACAATACTCGTAAAAATAAGAGTGAGGTTTAAATTCCAGTTAAATAACTACTGTAAAATACGGAACAAAGGTCTATGTACCTAAAAAGTGTGAAAGCGGAAAACAAGTCTCCACCATCTTTCTTAATTTTGAGAAATTACACAAAGAAAGGTTTTCAACACTTGCAAATTAGGGTGCTGTCGGAAGCATAAAAGGACAACAATTGACATAGAAGACGGACTTGCTGCCAACGAGAGTCCAATAAGAAAATATTATGATGTATAGAAGACTGGTAAGTACCCTTTAGTGTAGATTTCATAGATACTTCATATGGGTTTCGAGATAAAAAGATAATAGATATCCTTTGTTTTCCATTGTATGCATTAAAGTGAGCACAAGGAGTCGTAGTAAAATAGGTTCTGTTGCTTCGGACAGTAAAATGTTTTCTTGTGTAAGTAAAAATGTTTAGGAGTGACATTAGAAACACCACTGCCTAGTATATGATCAATAATGAGTATTGTTCTGCAACTATTACCCCCAGGTCCCTGCGGTCCTCGTCCCATTCCAGAACATAGTGGAATTCACTATCTCCGCGACTGAAAAAAAGAACAGGAGCATGCTGGGATACCTAACCCACTCCCTCGCGCTGGGTGTACATAAGCGGTACCAGCCCAGCATGCAGCCTGTTCTTTTTTTCTGTCTTCTGACAGAATGGGACGTGTTTGCTGTCTTACCTGTATCATTTCTTTCCTTGATGTCTCGTCGGGCTGCTGGGCTGTCCTCGACGTCCTGTTCCGCGTCTCCTGACCTGCCGGGCTTGCTGGGAGTCGCATTGATTGGCGCCCGGCCCTTTGCGGCTGGGGCGCCGTTCCTCAGGGTTTGTTCCGGGTTGCAGCACGTGTTTTCCTACGGCTTGGCCGGACTGAAAGACGCTCAGATGTGGCTGTTTTGGGGGTCCAGGGCCTGCGCTGGGAGGTGCTCCTGGTCCCCCTACATGGCTTTTTGGAGTACTGCTGGCCTTCTTTCCTCCCCAATGCCCCTGCTGTTCGTGATGTCGGTGCAGGGGCAGGCCTTGGTGGGGGACGTTGTCATCGGTGGCCGGATGCTGCAGTCCTCTTCCCCGCCCGGCGCTGATGTCCTAGAGGGCCCCTGGGCTGGCTCTTGGGGACAGGGAGCTTGTGGTGCGCTCTTCCTGCCCTTGTGGTGCGTACCGCATAGCGGTTCCGCTTTTCTTCACACAATTGCAGGTTCCTCTGGCAATATGGTTTGTGCCTTGCCTGGCTGGGTCTGAATGTGCGCGGTCAGGCTGCTTCGGCGGTCATGGTTGGGGGACCTGCTAAGCCGCTTCGGTGATATTCTCACCTTGATTGCTGCTGGCACTCTCATTATTTTACTCATAGGTTCTTTGGGTTGTTGCTGGTGCTCTGGGACCCGGTGTCCTCAGGTCTCTCCATCTGCTGGTTGATTCCTGTTGGAGCCTTTCTGTGCTGGCTTGTGTCGCTCCCTGTCCCTGCGTGCTGGGCGGGGGCTTTGCGTGGCTTTCTGTGCTGTGTCTCTGCCTTGTTTCCCTGTGCTGCTGGGGGGGGAGGCTTCCTCCACACGTTGTGGATTCCCGGCCTCCTGGCTTTCTGCTTACTCAGCGCTTGTTGCTGGATGGCGTCTGGGTGAGGGAAGGTCTCGGTATGGTGGTGTTGGCCTGTCCCCCTGGTAAGTACCGCATAGCGGGTTTCTTTCTTTCCTGTGCTGTGCTGGACTGCGGCCTTGGCTCCCTGTTTTCTACTGCTGGGGGTATGCCGGGGCTGAGCGGGTGGTGTGGGCTTCCGCCCGTACCCCTGTGCATGCGTCTGCTCTCGTGGGCTTTTCGTTTTTGGGCTAGGGTTCGGCCTTGTTCGTTTCGGACGGGTGGTTGCTCCAGTCCCTGGAATTCTCTCTTTTGGCCCCCTTCCTTTGGTTCTCCTCCCACCCCTGCTTCCTCTGTTAAGACTCTTGGCATCAAGCTTAATGATAAACTCACTTTGCACTCCCAGATTGGTTCGGTGGTTTCTTCCTGCTTTCTTACTCTCCGTACTATCCGCTCCATTTCCCGTTTCTTTCTCTGCACTCAAACTAATTATGTCCGCACTGGTCCTGTCCCGCCTGGACTACGGGAACATCTTGTTCAATGGCATCCCTCAGTACAGCCTGCGTAAACTGCAACTGGTGCAGAACCAGGCTGCCCGCCTGGCCTTCGGTCTCCCCAAATTCCACCATACCTCCCCTCTCCTGAAAACCCTCCACTGGCTCCCTGTGCGGGAACGCGCCTTGTTCAAATTAGGCTGTATGGCGTTCCAGGCCAGGACTGGCCTGGCCCCCCTCTTCATATCCCCTGCCATCAAGGCCTATGTCCCTGGCAGAGACCTCCGCTCCTCGGCACAACTTCTTTTAGCAGTACCCCGCTACCGGAAAAAAAAACAGGGTGGCTCTAAATTTTCCACTCTCGCCCCCATGTTCTGGAACTCTCTCCCCTTCCATCTTAGGTCCCTCACCCAGTATTCCAGTTTTCGCAAAGCTCTGAAGACCTTTTTATTTTCTCAGGCTCTTCTTTCGTAAGCCCTGCCTGCCTTTCCAGTTGACGTCCTAGCGACTGTTCTTGCTCAGCTGGCTGCCTGCTACTTTAGCGCCAAGAAACCGCCCAGGTGTACGTTGCGCTTGATAAATATTTTAAACTTAAACTTCTCTGGCCTCTGGGCCTCCAGCCTTCCTGCCCTGCCTGCTTCTGTTCTCCCTGGTCAGGCCTGGTTGGCGCCTGGTTGGGTGTCCGCCTTGGTTTGTCTGTTGCCCGGCTTCTACCGCCTACTGCCTGTCCACCCTGTTGGTTCCTGCCCGTTCTTGTGTTTTCAGGCCTGGTGCGTGCCTGTCTGGGTGCCTGCCTGCGGCTCCTAGTGCTTGGCGCTCCTTGCGTCCTTCCGGGGGTATTTGCTTGGCCCGTGCTCGGGTTGCCTTGTTTCTTCCTGCCCCCCTGTGCCTGACCGGTGCTCTGGGCTTCACTGTGTGGGTTTTTCTGGCCTGTGGCCTTTCCTCCCTGCTGGCGCCTGGTCGCGCCCGGGGGAGTCTGATGGGCAAACCGGTGCCAATGCAATCGCACCTCTCCTCCCCTCCGGCGAGCCCTCCTGCCCAGGCTGGTGGGCTCCTTCCCCCAGCAGGCTCCCTGCGGAAGGGGTGCATGCAGGTTGCTGGTCAGGGTCATGGGCATGCGGCCCCCCGAACCCACCCTGTCTGCAGGTGCGGCTAATCTGCTCTCGAGCTTGGTCCCTGCTTGGGTATGGCTGGGTCGCTTCTTGCGTCCTGTGTCAGGGTCCTTTGGGCTTCCGGCCTCCCTGTTTCTTGGGTTCTGTTTTTTTGGGGGGGGGGGGCTGTTTTGCCGTCCCTCTGTCCTGGCAGTCCTTGCCCTTGGTTGGCTGTTGGCTCCAGGGCTGTACTGGTGGGGCCCCTGTTGGGCTTTCTGTCAGGGGTTGCTGCTTGCCTCTTGCCTGGTCCTGTGTTGTGTTGTGTTGCACTAGGTTGGCTGGTGGGGTTTGGTTTCCTGTTGTGGTTTCCTTCTCCCCTCTTGTGTTTCTTTTTGTGGCATGGTGCGCTTTGGGGTCCTTTGCCTCTCGCTGCCTCTCCCTTTGCCACCTGTGGTGGCTGGGTGTTGGGGGTCTTCCTTGGCTTCTGCCTGGGTGGCTCCTTGGTTTCTTGGGTGCACTGCCCCTGTGCCCCGCCCTGTCTGTGGGTTCGGACTGCCCTGAAATGAAATGAAATGAAAAATTACACTTCTATAGCGCATAACTACCCGGAGGCCTCGCAGCGCTTTAGACTGATTACTGTGTCGGGCCAACGGGTACTTAATACGCTTTTGTAAACAAGTGAGTCTTCAAGGCCTTCCTGAAGGACAGTAGGTTGCTGTTTTCTCTCAAGGTAAGAGGCAGAGAGTTCCAAAGCCTTGCCGCTGTGTGGGTAAAGGAACGCCCGCCCCATCTGGCCTTTTTAATTTTGGACGAGGTTGCCAGATGCAGTGAACCAGAGCGAAGAGCTCTGGAGGGGGTGTAAGGTAACACTAGAGAATGCAGAATAGCAGGGCCTGTTCGATGGAAAGATTTGTGCAAAATGCACATGGCCTTAAACTGCGTTCGAGCAGCCACAGGGAGCCAGTGGAGTTCTTTTAGAGCCTTCCTGGCTGATTGCCAGCGAGGGATGTTGAACAGCAGTCGGGCGGCACAGTTTTGGGTGACTTGGAGCCTGTTGACCACTGCCACAGGGGCTCCCAGATATAACACATTTCCATAGTCCAGGCGAGAAAGTATAAGGGCCTGCACCATGACCCTCCTCGCCTGGATTGGGAGCAAAGGGAGCACTTTGCGGAGCATTTTCATCAACCCGACGCAAGTGGAGGCAGTTTTACTGGCTTGAGCTGAAAAATCCAGTGCTGTGTCGAGCCAGATTCCCAAGCTCTTTATCAGGGGTTTAGGGGGAGGGGGGGCACCGAGACACGAGGGCCAGATGGAAATTAAGTTGGTCAAAGAAGGATTGCCCAATAACATGATCTCGGTCTTCTCCCCATTGAGTTTGAGGTGGGAAGATTGCATCCACTTAGCAACAGCCTCTAGACAGGGGCCCAAGATGTTAGATGAACCCTCCGAGTGGTCCAGGGAGACCACCAGTTGGGTATCATCTGCGTATGTGATAATCCGCACACCAAACGGGTGAACTATCTCCTCCAGAGGCTGCATGTAAATGTTAAAAAGGGTGGGGCTCAGGGAGGAGCCCTGAGGAACACCACAGCTAAGCGGATGCTTAGATGATACCACCACACCCTCAAACACCCGAAAGAATCGCTCGTCCAGGAAGGAGGTCAGCCAAGCAAGGGCCGCGCCCAACACACCCATGCTCTTCAAACGATGTAATAATGTGCCCTTTTTTCCTGCTTTGTGGGTGCCGTTTTCTGTGTCCTCCTTGCCGTGCCTTCTCTTGGTCTTGGCCGGTGGGTTTGTTGGTGGAGCTGCCGGTTGTGGTCTGGTGTCGGCCTCCCCTGGTGTGTGGGCCGCGTTGCTGCTTCCCCGCTCCCCTTTTGTCGGCCTTGTGCTAGCGGTTGGCTTTGCCTGTGCCCTGGTGCTGTGGCATTCCCCTTGTGGGCCTGTCCTTGGGCTTGTGCGTTTTCCACTCCTGTGCGGACTGCATTCGGCCTGTGGTGTCTCTGGCCATTGCTCTTGCTGGCTCTGAGGGGTTCGTTCTTCCCTTTTTGGGTCTGTTCCCACGGCCCCCCGTTAAGTTGTGCGCCTTTGGTTTCTCCGGGCTCCTCTCCTTTGGTTTGGTGGTGCCTGGGGCGATCCGGGGTGAGGTTGGGGCCTAGGCTCTGCCTCTGTTGGGTTTGGCCCTTGTGGTCCCTGTATTTGGCCTCCCTTTGTGGGGTCCCTGCCTGGGTCCTTCCCTGGCCGCTCGTTCTCTGGTGCTTTAGGGCCTCTTTTTCGGCCTCTTGGTGGTCGGTGGTTCTGTCCCTGGTAGTCTAGTTACTGAGTTGGTCCTGTGTCCTTTCCTGTGCCGCTCCTTTGAGCCTGGCTGGTGCACTGGGGCCTTTGAGTTGGTTGGCGGTTGTATCTTGCCGGTCTCCCTCTCTGTCCTCCTGCTGCTTCTCTTGGTGGAATGGAGGTAGCTGGCTTTGGTGCCGTTCCCTGGGTCCCTTCTTGGTTGGGGGTTTTTGGGGTTGGGTCAGTTGGCCCTTTGCCTCTCCTTCCGGGTTCTGCTGGCGCCGTGTTGGAGGCCTCCTGGCTGGCTGGCCTGTCGGTTGTCCGGATGGCTTCTTGGGTCTTTTTGGGCCGCCTGCGTTGTTGGGCTGTTGGCCTCTTTGTTGGTCCTTCCTGTTTTGCCCTTCTTGGGGTTCGACTTTGGTGGTTCCTTGGTGTCCTCTTCCTGGCCTGTGGGTCGGCTCTTGGTTGGTGGCGGTTCCTCCTTCCCGGTTCTGGGGTTTGTTTCCTCGGTTCTGTGTTAGGCCGTTGGTTGTTCTCTCTTGTCTGTGCCCTGGTCGTGTGTGGCGTCTGCTTTGGGTGGCGCATGTTGCTCTCCCTGGCCTTAGTTGAATGGGTTCCTGGGTTTGTGTTCCTGTGTCTCCTGCTTTTGGGGGTTTGCATCGGGCCTGGCCACTGGCGGGTTCCTGTGCTCCAGGTTTCTTCTCCTGGTTTGGTGGCCTTGGCTGCGGCGGTCGTGTCTCTGCTGGGGTTGGCAGCTTGTCTTTCCTGCCTTTTGGCCTGGGCCTTCTGTGGGGTTTCTGTGCCTCTGGTTCCCTGTTGCCGCTGTTGTCGGCTGTTGGTCGGGTGGGGTCCTTGCTTGGGTTCCTTGGTCCCTTTCTTCCTGGTTGTTGCTCTGGGTCGGTGCCTGTTTTCTTGTCTGTTTCCTCCCTCTGCGGTCTTTTCAGCTCTGCTTGTGGCTTCCCCTGGTGTGTTGGGGTTGGTCCTATGGTTGGTCGTGTCGTTCATTGTTCTCTTGCTTTGGCGTGCCTCTTCGGTCTCGTCTTCCTTCCCCTCGCCTTTTGGTGTGGTCATTTGTGGGTTCTTCCTTGCTCTGGGAGGTTCGCTCTCTGTCTTGCCCCTGCTGTGTTCCTTCCTGGGCCTTCGGCCGTGTCACCTTGTGTGGCCTGCTCTCGTGCGCTCTCAGGCGTTGGGCCGGGTTGGCCTGTTTTGTCCCTGGTGGGGCAGCTGCTTGGTGGTGCCTGGTGCTGTGTGCTTCTCCCCTGGTGGTTTTCCCCCTGGTAGTTTGCCCTTCCTGGCTGGGTTGCTCCGTTGTGGCGCTTCCGCTTCTCCTGGGCTTCCTTTTCCTTCCCCTGGTGGTTCGGGGGGGAGGGGTGCCCCTCTGGGTGTTCCCTTGGGGCTTGGCTCTGGGTGCGTGGCCTCCTTAGGGCTTGCCTGGGGGGGTCTTATGCCTGTTTGCGGTCCTTCCTTGGTCGTCCCCCGCTTGTTTTGGGGTCTCGGCTCTGTCGGCTTGGTTGGGGGCGTGCCTGGTTGTGTGCTCCTGCCTGCGTTTTCTTGTGGGCTCCCTTCTGCTTCGGTTGGGTGCCGTTTTTTTTCTCGGTCTGGTGCCCCTGGTGTTGGTGGGTGTCCAGGATGCCGGGTTGTTTACTTTGGTATTCTCCACTATGTTTAGGAATGGGACGAGTACAGGAGGGACCTGGGAGTAATGTCCTATTACTTACCAGTAATCTTCATTACTCCTGGTCCCGTTGTCCTCGTCCCATTCCTTACGCCCCTCCCTCCCGGGTGGGCGGCCTTCCGGTTGTTGGCTGGGTATTTTCAGGCTGCATGCTGGGCTGGTATCGCTTCTGTAGTCCCAGCGGGAGTGAATGGGTTAGGTATCCCAGAGCATGCTGCTCCTGTTCTTTTTTTCTGTCGCGGAGATAGTGAACTCCACTATGTTTAGGAATGTGACGAGGACAATGGGACCAGGAGTAATGAAGATTACCGGTAAGTAATAGGACATTAATCAGGCATAAAGTTTTCATCTTTACTTTTCTATCGTTTATAACTCCCTCCCCCCATTTATACCTGACCAGCATCTGAACATATGGGAATGTACTGTTAGGCAGATTTGCTTACATGGAAATAATTGATCCTATAGTAGCATTATCCAACGTTATCTCATAATAAACTGACGATGAAGCATAGCCAATGGCAGTGGAGACTGACACACGATAAATGATAAGCCTGTTAAATAACATTCATGGGTCAGTTGAAACTCCTTGATGTGAAGAATATGACACAGTGTTGTAAAAAAGAAAACGGAATCATTGTAGATAATGTTGCTATAGGAGACTGTCTATTTCCTACTTTACCTCATATGTCACATAGTATTTGACTTCTTGCATATCATTTTTAAAAATTGCTTGCACACTGTCTTTTGGTCATAAAAAGACATACTGGTATGATGACAATGCATTCCGTACGTGACTAAGATGATAAGGTGTAATATCTCTGGCAGTAGGTAAAGAGAAATATGACATAATTTAAGAAAAGTAGAATACATTCTTGACATTAATGCAGCATGAATACTGCTGTGCTGCGATTTTGATGGCAAAGAAACCCCCTTGGGATACTGTAATTTTACTATCCTTTTATTTTAATTTTTTTATTGAAAGTTCATGACAATATAATATTCTCTATACATAACAATAGATATTGACACAGAAATATAAATATACATACAAATGATGAATATACATAGTAAGATCTCGACTATTAAAACATAAGGTCCTAAATGCGGTAAATATGCTAAAAGTATCAGCAGTGTCTACATGGGTGTTAGAAAGCTATAGACCCCCACTTTTTGACCGCCTCCATGATGCAACGGGCGACCAGATCCTTAGTCCCATTTCCCTGGATTTCGCTCCCTTTAGGGCATATAGCTCCGATTCGATATTATGAATCCCGAGCATCCTACACATCCACATTTGAAAGGTTGGAGCCCCAGCATCCTTCCATGCAGCAGCAATTAATATTCTAAAAACAGCTGTTGATATAAAAACAAGTGCCTCAGACTCTATACTTAAACCTAATTTGGCATCACACCCAATTATTAAAAGTGTAGGGGATAGGTCTATTTTGACAACTAGCAGCCCCTCTAAAAACTTTTCGATTTCCTTTTTAATTGGCCCTAGTTTCTCACAACTACAAAACATATGTAGTAGATCAGCAGGACCATTTCCACATCTAGGGCAGTTGTTATCCGCTCTCTTTCCCCATTCATACAATTTTGCCGGTGTATAGTATACGTTAAAGAGGGTTTTAAAGTGCTGTGCTCTTAGATTTGAAGATCGTAGGAACCTTTTATCCATAAGAATAGCTCTATCCAGATCGATGTCAGGATCTCTCAATTTTCCAACCCAGGTAGCCTCTGTCTTAAGCATGTCATCGGGTAGCGTTTCCAAGAATAGTCCATACATTATCCTAATGCTACGGCCACCTCCCTTCATATAGTCTAATAATGTACAGTCTTTTAAAATGTTTATGGTGGGTCTTTTTGATTTGATTGTGTTAGTCAACTGTATATATTTGAACTCTTGGGAACCTTGAAGTGAGTATCGTGACTTCAAAAGATCAAGGGGCCTCAGAACATCCTTTATCATCACTTGGCCTAATGTGCGGATTTCCTGTCTTTCCCAATGTCTCCAGGGGCCATCTCTACTTAAGTGCGGGAATAGCCCTGATTTCCAAAGTAAAGTATGTTTGTTAAACTTCAGGATGCTCTGATTCTTCTGTACGGTCGCCCATACTCCCCAAATATCTTCCAGTATTTTATAGCCTAAGGCCTTGTAGAAGCGTTTATCATATTTCCTTAGCAATACCCCATGTGCTTCAATCCCTAGTGCCAGCTGATATATAGATGGGATATCACGCTGGCAGTGTATCGTATCGTCAGGAAAAAAGAGTATAGCCATATCTGTGAGGAGACAAGACCAGTTATAGAATTTGAGATTAGGTATACCTAACCCACCCTTTCCCTGGGGTAAAGACATGAGTTTGATTGATCTCCTCACCTTACCATATTGCCAGACAAAGTTCATAAAGATTGCCTCCATTTCCTTGATCAATATGTCATCTACTTTAAAGGGAATGGACCTAAATTTATATAGGATCTTCGGAAACATTGTCATTTTGATGACATTGACCCTGCCTATAATTGATAGATGGAGGGTGTCAATTCTTTTTAAGTCCTGTTTCATTTTCCCCAGTAATGGCAAAAAATTGTCTTTAATAATTTCCTTTGGCTGGGCATTGATTGTTATTCCTAGATATACTACTGAATCCACATATCTATCATCCAGTTTGACTGTATTTCTTGAACATAGTACCTGTGTTTTTGCCACATTAAGTCGGTATCCAGATACCCTTCCGAAGTCAGATGTGATACTAATTATTTCCCTCATGGCGCTAGCAGTATCAGTAGTGGTGATGGCTATGTCATCCGCATATGCGAGGATTTTGGTTTCAAATCCATTAGTGACAATTGGCTTTATATTGATATTGTTCTTAATAAGGCAAATCAGGGGATCTATATACAATGCAAATAGGATGGGTGAGCACGGGCACCCTTGTCTCGTGCCTCTCGAAATATGGATCTGGTTGGAGCATTCGCCCATAAGCTGGATGCTAGCGGTTGGATTACAGTACATAGCCTTTATTGCCTGCAGAAATCTGGGACCAAATCCTTTATCAGCCATCACTTTCCAGAGAAAGCTCCACCTGACACGATCGAACGTTTTTTCCGCGTTGAGGAGGATCATCGCGATCCCCCCCCCCCCCCTGCGGCATGAATGTCGAACAGAGTTATAGCTCTTTTAATATGGTCGGTAGTACCCCTACCAGGGATAAAACTGTGCTGCCAGGGAGAGACGAGACTCGCGATAATCCTCCCCAACCGTGTGGCCAGTATTTTAGCATATAATTTGTTATCACTGTTTATTAACGATATGGGCCGATAAGAGCCGGGACTTTCCTTGGGTTTGCCTTTTTTGTGGAAAACCACTATGTTGGTTTTGGTCCAAGATTCTGGTATGGCCCCTGTGTTTATAACCCCATTGAAAAGATCTAACAGAAGGGGTGCCGTTTCTTCCTTCAAATGTTTATAAACCTCCAAGGGTATGGCATCGGGCCCTGCTGCCTTGCCTGCAGATAGATCTTTTAGTGCCTGAAAAAGCTCGTCCATAGTGATATTCTGCTCTAGGGATTCCCTCTCGTTAGACGTCAGATTAATGCCTGTATCCTGCCAGTTTGTACCTGGATCGTCTATATCCGTTTCTTCCTTATAGAGATCCTGATAAAACCTCCTGAAAACTTCCAGAATTTCAGTTGGCTTTTTATAAATCTGATCACCTTCTTTAATTTCCGTGATAGTATTTTTTGATGTGGCTTGTCTTATCCGTAGCGCTAGAGCCCTACCTGCGTTCTCTCCTGTTTCATACATTCCAACTCTACAGGTCTGATACTCTGCCGCCGCTTTTTTAGCCAGTTGCCGTTGGATGTCTGCCTTTATGCTGTTTAGCCTTTCTAAGCTCTGAGTACCCTGAATCCCATGGCAGACGTCTCTCCTATGTTGTTCCTCTGCCTCCGCCAATTTAGCCAAAAGACGCTCTCTGTCTTCCTTAACTTTTTTCCACAACCGCCCGGAGAAGCTAATTGTCTCACCTCTCAGACCAGCTTTAAAACTATCCCAGACCATGGCCCGGGATGCACTGTATCTATTCGCATCGAAGAAAGACTGGGACCAGTTCTTTATATATGCTATATAATTGCTATCCGCTAAAAGTTTTCTATCAAAGGTCCAGGGTCTGATTTTTTCCCTTTGTTTATTAACTATCATGGTCAGAACAAGGGGATTATGATCCGATATTAGCATAGGAAGCATTGAGATTTCGACGTTACAAAGATAGGTTGCTGATATTAAAAAATAATCCAGTTTTGTATGTTTATTAAATGGGTGTGAGAAGTATGTAAACCCAGGTTCGTCTTTCTTTTGGCTGCCCCAGACATCCCTCAGCCCATAGGATTGAATTATGGAGGATACCGCCCTAAATACCCGGGGCTTACGACCAGTATATGGGGTGTCACCTGTGAAATCAGCTGGGATGTTAAAATCACCGCACATTACTATAGGTGAGGGCCAGTTAGTAAGTTTCCTCTCGATGTAATCCATCACCCCCGGGTCATCCAGGTTAGATCTGTAGACTGAGCATAGAGTTATGCCTAGTTTCAATTCGCATATTGCCCATCTGCCCAATGCATCGGCCTTTGATTTTTTTACTCCTCCCAGACCTACCCGGCCTATAATAGCTACCCCCTTTACAGTTGAAGTCTGTGAGGAACAGGACAGAATTTCATACCCCCTTAGATTTAACCAATGTTTCTTTTTCCAGGGTAGGTGAGTCTCTTGTAAACATACAATATCGGCCCTAATTAGTTTTACATACTCCTCGAACCTTTCCCTCTTTTTCCAGTTATTCAGACCACCTATGTTGAGGCTAATTAGCCTAATCCTTGACATACCCCTGTAGGGAACAAAGCCAACACACTAGCCAATCACATTTTGTCCTAAGTTTAACATCAATATGCATAACCGCTTTGAGCATCTCACTTATATTAGTAAACACATTTATTGCATGAACTTTCTTTTTATTTCTTTTTCCCCCTTTGCCCCACCCTCCCCCCTCACTCCAAACTTCCCCCCCTCCCGACTCCCCTGAACCCCCTGACCGCAACCCGCCCCCCAGTGAGGCGCGCAGACTGAGTCTGTGCGTGTGATGGGTGCAGCCCAGCAGTGGACACAGCGCAACCTACTTGTTAAACCTCATCCTCGACCTCGTGTATGACCATAAACCACCATATCGTGACACCCTTACCTCTATAAACCTTAAACTTAAACTTAAACTTAAACTTGAGACCTCAGTCGGAGTCAATAATCAAACCTTAGCCCTGTTAGACTTATATAGGTTAAGAAGCATGCTATAATGAGTCTAGAAACTCCTGAGCTTTGATTTCCGAGGAAAAATACATGGTCTTGCCTAAATGAATTACTTTTAACTGAGCAGGATTGATAAGGTAGACCTGCACTTTTTTGTCCTGGAAAGGCTTAATTAATTGTCTTAATCTCCAGCGCCGTTCAACGGTGGAGTGACAAAAATCCGGCCTTACAAAGAAGGACCCTCCCTCAAAGGTTCTTTTGGCATCCGGCCTCGCTTTCTCTGATATGGACTGACGGAGAAGAAAATTACCTATATAAATTAGGATAGCTCTGGGCTTATCGCCTTCTCTGGCGTTTTGTCTCAGTTTGAAGGGTGTCCTATGCGCCCTCTGAATTTCAGTGGACCAATTCCAACCGGCGATATCTGGGAAAGCTTTCTCGAAAGTTTTGACTATAAACGTTTTGACATCCTGACCTTCAATCCCTTCCGGAATACCAAGGACCCTAAGATTGTTCCTTCTTTGGCTGTTTTCTAAGTCCTCCAGCTTCCACTGGACATCAACTGCTTGCGCTCCCAGAGATTCCACTTTGTTCGTGGCTGCAGCAACCTCTACTTCGGTGGCAACTACCCTTTCTTCTAGGTTTGAGACCCTATCTCCAACACTCACCCAGGCTTTCGAGAGCTTCCTAACCACTGCTTTCATCTTTCTCATTGCTGCTTGGGATTTAAGGCTGTCTGATCGGGTCTCTTCTCTGTGAGCTGTTATTCCTTGGTGAATTGACTCCATCATTGCCATCATTGACATCATTGACAGCTGCGTAGTCTCGTAATGCTGTGCGTTGTCCGTGCCCAGATTGGAGTTCCCTTGTAGGGATGTTGTTGGAGAGTGATCCCAAGTTAATGCTGTTTGGTCCCTTTGAGGAGGCATATTTTTGATTGTAGTTGAAGGCAACCCTGTCTCACTATCACTCTCTGTTTCCGGGTTACTGCAGTCGATATCAGAACTATGGGGCTCCTCATCCTCCGACCAGTTGGCCTCCTCTGTCACTGAGAAGAAACATTCGCTGGGGGTCTTCTCCTTTTCCTTTTCGCCATGAGTGAGCCCGGGATAGTTAGCATTTGCATTTGCCGTTAAACCACCAAGTTCCTCCGGGACCGTGGTAGGCATGATAGTCTCTCTCAATATTTCATCTGTTGTTGTTGAACCCCCTTGGATGTCCCCACTGTTGGTTGATGAGGGTAAGGGATTAAGCTCTACCATCCCTTCCGTTGTTGAATTTGTAGTATCCTTTAATAATATAGGGGTTGTAATCTCGCAATCCCCGTTACCAGCCGCCTTGTCGACCCTCAAAGATACAGCAGCTAGAGGTTCCGGTTGCGCCATCAGGATCTGAGCCCTGCCCGAGACATCACCCACGGCTCCAACCTCCTGACATGACTCCTGATATGACTGATGCAGCTGCCTTTGAGGTTGAGGCTGTTGTTGAGGCTGTGGGGCTGGTTGTGATGCTAGTTGTGATGCGGGGTCTATCTCTGAGTCGGTTTCAGGCTCTTCAGCTACATCGGTAGCCGGTAATGTCGATACCGGTAATGTCGCCACGGGTACCTCAGGTACCACAGGTACCACAGGGGGCACTGCTGTAGCCGGTTCCATTTCTTACGATTCAACATCTCTACCACACTGATAGTCGCGGTGGCTGTGGCTTGTCGGGTTCTAGCGGAAGGTGGGCGCATCTCTTTAGTGGTATTCTGCCCTGAGGATAGTTGCTGCTTCGCCCGCCCAGATTCCGCTTCTGATATCACTCCCTCAGTCCCAGCGTTCATTGCAGGCACAGTGCTCATAGAGCTGTCCGCATTGCCTGTCACACCAACACCATCAGTCATCGCTTTCTTTTTTGACAGTGGCTTACCTCCGGCGTTCGTTTTGGGAGCCATAGGTAAAGCAATCACTACACGCAGAGAGATCTGCTGCCTCGCCCTGGCCAGTCCTCCGTAGGTACGAGCCTCCCAGCCTCTTGGTCCCGGCCTGTCAGATCTGCAGCTGCCGCCTCCTGCTCCGCTCACCAGGTCTCGCCGGTCCTGTGTAACTCCGCCTCCTGACTACACGAGCTCTGCTGGGACTGCGAGCCAAACCGATCCTTAGCAGGATTGAAGCCACGAGCCTCCGCAGACCAGTGGGGAGCACCCCACGATAAGGACCGCTCAGGTGAAGCATCAAAGTTACATCCAGGTAGCACCCAGGTGATTTGACCGCCAAACCGGTGTGCTGCTATGCCGCTTGTAACTGGGCGTCTCTCTCCGTGCAGTCGCTGTACGTCTGCCCTCGCTCCGCTCCGCACACTGAGTGCACCGAATACCTGGCAGACACGGTAAATTCGTGGCGCTTCTTTTGGGATACAGGAGGTGCAGGGAGGAAAAAGAGCCGGAGTACCGAGGTTACATCAGGTTACATCAGGCTGTGTCCGCGCTGTGTCCGATGCTGCCGCTCAGCCGCTCCTCACGGCCGCCATCTTGCCTCCCGACACCGACAAAGGGGTAATTTTACTATCCAAAAGAGCACCAAAAGCTAGACAATCTGACATATCAAAGGGTGGATGGCACTTTCAGATGTTGATCACCCTTGGAGTCTAATAATTATAGGAAATTGTTGTAAAAAATGTAATAAAATACAAATTGTAACTCCTCTCTGGACCTGATAAAATAAATAAAGTTGCACTTCGTAGTTCTTAGAAGCAACTGCAGTTATCTTACTCTCAAAGGTTTGTAACTTTTGGTACATTTAGCAGCTGAGCAAAGCAATTAATTTTGTGGATTCAAGAAATATTAACACATTCATTGGAATGATGAAAGCAGGACAACCAATCAGATCCCAAAGGAGGAATCAGACAAGATTCCTCCAATGCGGAGTCCTGTGTACAATAACAACAACACCATTTCCGAAACTTACTAAATCCAGGCATCTCTAGACGTGTATCCTGGTTCCAAACATCAAAGGGTGAAATCTAACGTTTACAGCATATAACTGTACTTACCCTTTGGTTTTCGGCTTTTGCAAAAGTCGAGCAATACCCAAAACAAAGATACAATTCACCAAAGAAGTGGGCCACTCCCACTCTTACCTGACCATTAATCTTCCATCACACGGCAGGTGTCACAAAGGTCCCGATCTCCCAAAACTAGGAACCAGAACTGGGGCGTCAGTCGGGGCCGCAGTCGGGTAGCCCACTGGAGGGAGGAATCACGCAATCGGAGTCCTCGGGCCCACAAAGACAATTTTCAGCCAATGTAGTGGCGCGTCTCCCTTAGAATTCGATCACGGACTGCTCACGACCACCAGGCTCGATGGCGACCACCGAAGACGCCCCACATTGGGCGTCAAATTGTAGAACTGGCTTTTTGGAGACCCTCCCCACTGGGAGAGTCAAAGCCAGCGGTGCAGGGGACACCAAGAATCTAGAGGTTCTTCTTGCATAAATCATACATTACCAAAGAGACCAGGACAACCAGCCGTGGAGCGAAGTAAGTTATTTATTAGCTCGAGCTAAGGACAGGGTCCCAGATTGGTACAAAGACAATTCTACGGAGACTGGTGCTTTACTCCACAGCGTACACATATTTATAGCGCTAGCCACGCCCATTTGCACAGTACAAGTTTCTTATTTCGAGAAGTTCTTCATCTGACAAGTTCTTCGTCAGTCTTGTGTGGTGTAATCATGGCCAGGGGACATCTGTCTCTGATTGCACAATGTACGCAGCCTCGTGCTTCCTTGCCCAACTGGTGTGGTCATGGGGCACAGCCTCGTGCTTCCTCTATCAATTGGTGTGGTCACGGTGCACAGCCTTGTGCTTCCTCTATTAGTTGGTGTGGTCACGGTGCACAGCCTCGTGCTTCCTCGTCCACATGGTGTGGTCACGGAGCAGCTGGTCGTGACAGGCTGAGTTACCAACAATGGACAGGATGTGGCTGAGTCTCTGGCACAACTGGTGGGGTGAGGCACACAGGCAGCTTCTCGGAATCGGCTCGACCACAAGGAGCAAGAGGGGTTGTGCAAGTTTCAACAGGGACGTGGAAAGCAATTCTTCACCAGGTTGCCGAGAGCATGGCAACACAAAATGGAGTCATGTGGGTCATTTTAAAATCCAGTTCAACACAGGAAGGAAGCCCTTGTTGGCAAACAACATTAAATTCTGATTTATGCACCCTGTAATGGTGTGTTACATGGTAACGGTGAGTTTTTAAATCACAGGTAAGTACATTGGATTTTTTACATCTGAGGTAAGTAAGTACATTAACAGTCCTTTTCAGTACCTTCATATTGTGATAATTTACATTGCAGGTAAGTAATTTATAAAATATTTAGGTGTCCTAACGTTGGTTTTATGCATATATATTTATAGATGTATATACACACACATATATGTTTAAATATATATTTACATATTGAAATTATATTAACCGCCCGCCATGCATAGTTTTCTCATCAATAATTTTATTGCGAATGTTGCAGTGATATTATCAATGATGTTGTAGAAGATGTCATGACTGATGTAATATGTGAGTTAATTAACAGTGCATGGTGAGGCCGCAAGTTATAGTTACCTTAGGGCATGGGTTACAGTTTCTTGACATAATTATAGCTGCTGAATTTCTATGGTTTTATGTGTGTAAAATCTGAACCTGACTATAATATTCCTGTGACCTTTGTTTTTTTAGTGAATTTCTAAGGTTTTAAAAAATATTTCTTTACTATAACATCCCTGTAAGCTTTGTTTTTTTCAGTGAATTGTTATGCTTTTTTTAATGCTATTTTCTAATTATAATATCCAGGTAACCTTTGTTTTTGTGCATATTTCTAGGTTAAAAAGAATCTAAAGTAATATTTAATTACTATACCTTAATGCAACTGCTGTTGGCTTTGAACAGTGGGGGGGAAGGGTTGACCTGTGGGCAACCTCCCTGATGTAGCCAGCTCCTCGATGCACATATTCTTTGGCTGTGCGCAGTGGAGGGTTGGCCAACCCCCTTCATGCAACCAACCCCACGCTGCACATGGCCTTTGGCTGTGTGCAGTGGGTGGTTAGGCCACAAGGCCTGATCTGATGCCAGCCCTGTGGCCAACACCCCAAAGGCGGCCAACCCCCGGCACATTTAATACAGACATATCCTATTACAATTTATATCGCTGCCTATGTGTGGTCTGTGAGTAGCTGTGTAAAACTGTGTGGGTGTTTGAGGGTCTGCATGGGTGTGTTAGCGGCTGTGTGGGTGTGTAACTAGGTGTGAGAGTGACTGTGGGTGTGTGCGTAGCAGTCTAGTGCCTGTGTGGGTGTGTGAGTGGTTTTCTAGATCTGTGAATGGGTGTGTAAGTGGCAGTATGGGTGTGTGAGCTAGTTTCTGTCTGGTTGTGTGGGTGTGTAAGTGGTTCTGTGAGTCTGCGTGGGGGTGTGTGACTGGCTCTGTGGGTGTGTAATTGGCTGTGTAAGGGCTGTATAGGTCTGTAAGTGGTTGTGTGAGTAGCTGTATTGATGTGTAAGTGGATGGGTCTGTGAGAAGTTCTCTGGGTCTGAAAGTGAGTGTGTGAGTGGCTGTAGGGGTGTGTGAATTGTGAATGGGTGTGCAAGTGGTTTTATGGGTCTCTGAATGGGTGTGTGATTGACTGTTTGGGTGTGTGAGTGGTTTTGTGCGCGTGTGTAAGTGGGTGTGTGAATTTGTGCTGGTGTGAGAGTGGGTGTGTGGGTCTGTGAGTGGGTGTGCCAGTAGCTGTGCAAGTGTGTACATGGGTGTGTGAGCGCCTGTGTGGGTCTGTAAGTGAATGTACAATTGGTTCTCTGGGTCTATAGCTAGGTGTATGACTTGCTATATGAGTGTGTAAAAGGGTGTGTGAGTAGTTTCTGGGTCTCACTGGGTGTGTGAGTGGTTGTATGGGTGTCTGAGTTGGTGTGTGGTATGTGAGTAGGTGTGTGAGTGGCAGTGGGACTGTTAGTAGGTGTATGACTCGCTGTATAAGTGTTACATGGTTGTGTGAGTGAGTGTGTGTGTCTGTGTAGGCTTGTGAGTGGATGATTGAGTAGTTCTATGGGTCTGTAAGTGGGTGTGTGAGTGGTTTTCCGAGTCTTTGAATGGGTGTGTGACTGGCTGCATGGATGTGTGAGTAGTCTTGTGAGTGTGTGTGTTTGTGTATGTGCTGGATGAGTGAGTGGGTGTGTAAGTGGTTGTGTGGGTCTGCGAGTGGATGTGTCACTAGCTGTATGAGTATGAATGTGAGTGTGTCTGAGTGTGTGTGTGTGTGCCTGTGTGGGTTTGTGAGTGATTCCCTGGGTCTTTATGTGAGTGTGTGAGTGGCTGTACGAGTGTGTAAATGGGTGTGGAGTGGTTTTCAGGGTCTCTGACCGGATGTATGAGTGGCTGTATGGGTGTGAGTAGTTTTCTGGGGCTGTGAGTGGGTGTATCAGTGACTATGGGTGTGTGAGAGGGTGTGTGAGTGACTGTATGGGTGTGCGAGTGGGTGTATGGATGTGTGAGTGGGTGTCAGTGGTTGTATGGGTGCGTAAGAGAATATTCGGATGGATCTGAGTGGGTGTATGTGTTCTTTAATTGGGGTCTGGATCAGCATATCGATTGCTTATTTACAAAGAGGATGCGCTGAGTGCCGTGGTGGATCCGTGGATTATTGCGTGCAGAAATAAAAACCTGTTTCTAGAATTTGTTGCCCATGATGGGCCCCTCACAGGCCCCTTCCTCAGTCTCCAATATATAACCACCTGTAACGTATCCCAGGCGCTGAAATTCTGGTCTAAATGTCCTGGAATATGTACCAGGGTGTACAATTTGGAAAGTAGTGCTATTTGCCAAAGAGAATCTTCACAGCTTTTGCTCGCTAAAAATGTGTCGCCAAGTAAGAAAGTAGGATGGGCTTTGTAATTTGCTCCTGAGCAAATAGCACATATACTGTTAACTCATGCAAATAATGCTCAGCTTGATTCCTGTTGTGGGTGCAAACTGGAGTTTGCACCTTAATTGCAGTTAGCCCCTTAATTGCAATCATGGCCTATCTGTGCATATACAAATATATTGTTTGCTTAGAGCCCATGGATCTGCAAAATAAAACAAAGTCTATTTCCCTTTTTCTACAATATAGGCTATATATGACCTGATATTCCAGTCTTTGCGCATTAATTGACTATCTGCTGTCCAAGTGCTATGAATGTCAAGTCAATGTGTTTCTCTTTAGCTGCTTGCTGAGCTACCTTCTAGATTTACAGAACTGCGCAGATTAATAGGGCTGTTGGTTATATGGTATTTGTTTTCGAGGCATATCCTTCTATAGTCTTCCATATATATTTCTTTGCTCATTTTAATTGTAGTTATCCATTTTTATTTTGTGAAATATGAAGCTGCAACTATAGCACTTACATATGTGTTTAACCAAGAAAGACACATTTGCACTTGGATCCCTTACGGATTTTAGTGATATAAGAAGCCGTATAGACTGTATCACTCATATGCAGTGTCCCTGGTAAAGATTACCATTGAGATACATAATAAATATATGCACATCTGCACCCGTTTAAAACTTCATTAGGAAACTTCCACATTTTTTTGCACTCCCCTTCCTTTCAACCTGCGCACCATTTTGATGGTGGTCCTGCTTGACACGACTGAATAGCGCCAAAAAGACGACCTATTTTCTGTTTTCTATATTCGAAATAAATAAATAGAAATGTGTTTCTCTCTGTAGCTGAAAAAGTCTGTAGAACTATAAATCTGGGAGCCGTATTTATTATTGGAATTTTATTTCCTTGCTCATACTTGAGTGATGGATTTTTGGCATCCAAAACACTGCATATATCTGAGAGGTGGACTGCTATGGTGTATGTCTGCCTTTAACTTGCTCCTTGATCATTCCTTTGTGCTTGTCCTCAGATTGTATTGGTTTGCAGTAACATCTTCACAGCAAATATTTGTTGCATCATTTAGAATGTCCAAAATAGAAATGTGGCAAAAAGGCCTGGTCTGGCCTCTGTGCTTCTAAACAGCAGCAACGACCATATTGAATCATTGCAGAACTTGGAGAGTGGCTGTGTAACATTACTGGGGATAAGTGAACACAAATATTTCGCAGGGAAAAGGGAAATTTTAATGGAATGCTATGATTACGGCTACCGGAGAGGTGAGAGAAATGTTTAAAGGGGTTATGGGCAGTGGTGGCTGGTGACATTTGAAAGTGGTGGGCCGTAACATTATTATCGTACTGCACTGACTCAAAAGAAATGGGGCTTAAGCTTACCAAAGTGCTACCCCATGCGACATGGCAGTTGAAATATGTGAAGGTAAAGTGATAACGGCCTGTAAGAACTTCTACCAAGCCAAAGGCCCTTTACCCAACAAGGGGATTATACAGCAATTATACATTTACAGCCCCTTTAGACATCTCGACTGACACATTCTAAGAATTAAAAACAATATTCTTCCACTGATGCCTAAGAGTCACCTACTGGGTCTTACCACCAAACATAGTAAAGTGATTACGGGAGACCAATATTTCACTTTATGGCATTCCAGTGCGTCACCCCCTACCCTCCCGACCTCAGTGTCACAGCTCTGTTATGCCAATGGGCATCGTACAATCGGCCACGGAGTAATGGAGCATATTCATACTGGGTACTTGACTGGAACACCTCTGTTTGTGTGTGTGTGGGGGGATTGCACGAGGTCTCTGTCAATCTAGCAATGTCAGTCGGAGCTTGGGTCAGACTCGACAGATCGCTGACCAGTGCCGCCCTTTTCTATTGTAACCGCCGAGCCTCAGCCTTGACACAAAATATTACCCGCAAAGCGCCAAAAAGGACAGCACATTTCAATTCATTTCGAGATTTGGACAATTAGACGGCTGAGAAGGAACAGAACGTATCGCCCTGAGCTGCGCCGTTATGAAGGGATTTATAAACACACCATTATTGCAATGTAACCTCTTCAAAAAAGTCAAGACAATTGATGGACAGAATGCAGAACAAGACTACATGGAATCCTACCTCCACACCCAACAGTAGGGGGTTTACTTACCACTAAACAGACATTAAAATGCAGTCACGGCTGGCATTACGGGCGGGTGGGGAGGGGGAAGGGGGTCGTCGCGCCGCGGAGAGGATGGTGGGGAGGCGGGAGGGGTTTAATAGAAAAAAATATATAAAATAAAGTAAACTTACCGTCCCGAGACTCCCGACTCCCGCTGTCCTAGTTGTGAATTCCATGAGTGCACGTCATCAGGAAGGCTGCAGGCAGCCTCCCTCCCCTCCACCGCAGCGCTGTGATTGGTGAGGCCGCTGCCCCACCCGCGTCATTTTCTCTCTGTATGCTGCAGCATACAGAGAGAACAGGGAGAGTGGGTGGTCCTGCTCGAGGGCAGGGGGGAGTGGCTTGTCCACTGTTGTTCATAATGACTGTTTGGGCGGCTTCAGGCTGCCCAAACAGTCAGTATGAACAACAGTGGGAAAGCCACTCCCCCCTGCCCTCGAGCAACACCGCCCACCCCCAACCAGTAACTTCTGCATTCTCGCCGTGCGAGAAGGCAGAAACAAATGGTAGTTATTACAGTAATAACTACCATTTGTTTCTGCCTTCTCGCATGGCGAGAAAGCAGGGGGGCGGTGCCCAAACGCCCCCATAGAGGAGCCGCCACTGGTTATGGGCATAGGGAACATGTGGCCACACAGCAACATTTATTTGAGACAGATATATTACCACTTAATAGTGCTTGCCTTGTGCTGTAACCGCTTAATATATTGCGAGCTTTTATGTGTGTAATGCAAGATCATGTATTCTTTGTGTTCTACTACTGCTGCTCTCTTGGATGTCAGTTTGATGCTGTGTCACTGTGGAATGCTCTGGGTATCTTTTCTCCCATTTGTATGATTTTATGAACCTATCAGTTGTTGAATAAGGAAGCTATTTTAGGCCTGCTTTTATTGTCTCTTAACAAGCCTCGAAAAGTCATAAAAACGTTACTATACTTGCAGTTCTAGACTTTAATAATCTACTCGACCTAACTGTAATGTACTTGAATCTGGTCTCAAATTGTTTGATCCTAGAAAATATTTTATAGAATCACCCGTTTCTTAATTATAATACATGAAAGCACCTTCAAAATTGTAAGTTCAGCAATCCTGCTGTACAATTTTTTATTATTTAATAGACTAAGCTCTTGCTACATGTATAATAACAAACTAGCCATCATATACAGTACAAATAACCACTGATCTTAGTTCCCTAATAACATTCTCATCAGGGCAGGGGCAGGAATGGTACACAGTTCATGTTTGAAAACTCACTATTAGTAAATGCATTACAAAATCATGATTTGGTAGTGCTCTCTCCTTTACAAACAGCACATTTTCCATTGAAATTGCCACAAACTTTCCACTAACATGCAGTTTTACCGATATAACTATATAGTGTATATAACAATCTGTGGAAATTGTGTCTCAGCAAAAATGTTTATCATTGCTCATCACCAAGTAAAGTGTTCTGATATGTTTTCCTCATATTAAAAACTTTTTTTATCACGCAATTACAAAAAATGTGCTTTTATAACTACTAAAATATATTTTTAAGTGTTTGAATAGTTCAGTTACAAGCTATTTAAATTGTGTGTGTTAGGGGAAAAACTTGACATCCTACAGCTTTTCATTTCACAATCTTTGTACAGATGGATTGTCAGACAGTTTACTTGACAAAGGGCCACATGTATCAAGATACACTTTTGCGATTCTCAAATAGCGATTTTTAAGGAATCGCTATTTGAGAATTGCAAAATGGTATGTATGTAGAAATTCGCAATTTTTTAGAGATTTCTTAAAATGCCTTAAATGCGATTAGCAAATTGCTAATCGCAATTAAGGAATACTTTCCCATTCATTTCTATGGGCCAGGAGGCCCATAGGAATGAATGTGAAATTATTCTCAATTTGCGATTCGCAATTTCCTAATCGCAAATTGAGAATAATTTCAAGGGTGCAGGGGTGTCCAAAGGACACCCTGTTGCACCCCTGAAATAATCATGGGTGCACATGTGGTGCACATATATGCCCTAAGGGCATGTATGTGCATCCCATGGCACTTTGAAAAATGCAAAAATGGGCATTTTTCAAGAAATTCGCAAATTACCACCAACTTGAAGTTGGTGGTAATTTGCGATTCCTTAGGGACAATTAGCAATTTGTTTTTGCATCATACATTGCATTTAAGGAATCGCTAATTTTGCGATTCCTTAAATGCAATTGCAAAATAAGGAATCGCAAATTTGCGATTCCTTATTTTGCACTGAAATTTGCTACATACATACCATTTTGCTCAAATGAGTTCGCAAACGAATTTCGGCGTTTGCGAACTCATTTGAGCTTCATACATCTGGCCCAAAATCCTTTTAACTTTACTGCATATTTTATCCTGTAGGCTGTGTTTACTTTTCTTTATCTGACAGTTGTAAGACATAAGCTGACATTTGACTTCCGTCTCTGAACTCAAAGCAAACGCGACAAGATAAAAACAAGACTTAAAGGCATCTTTAGTGCTCATTGACTTTCTTGGAGAACAGAACACCTGCTCTTTATCAGCTCCACAGAACGATTTTGAAGCCTGCTTAAGCTCTTTGCCTTCCTTATTGACTGCCACCTTCAGTGAGGCCCTTAAATTGTGTATTGGCCTATAACAAATGGTATTACCCTCTTACACGATCTACAAATACATCTGTGTTAGAACATTGAAATACTGGGAGCTCCATTGAAGATCACAACCGGCAGAGGGTAAATTGTGGCTTTTCATTTGACATTCAACTGCTTTGTGTTTTTTCATGTTTAATTTAGAACAGTCAGTACTCAATGTGTGGAATGTTCTAATAGCATTAAAAACGTTCTGCTTCCACTTGCAATAAAAGTGCCCTCGCTCTGAGTAATAAGCCCTTGCCTATCGCTTGGGAAGATATCTCAGGGTTAGGAAATTTAAAGATCCTTAAACCCGCACCAATATTCTAAAATTGTCTTATTGACTGCTAGAAATACCGATCCAATGGTCAGTGTATTCCATGGTTGTAGGTATACCAATGGTATTCTAATGTTTTGGTCTTCCTATATTCCATAGACAATATTATTTTTCTTTAAATGGGGTTTCAGTTCATTGCTGCAAATCAATGGAGAATTAACCATGCGTAATGAGAGAGTTAATAATAACACAGAATTGGATGGAAAATGTGCTAAACAACCTGAGTTAGTTATGGGTTTCTAAGAGAGCTTTTAATGGCTTACAAAACTCAAATCTGATGCAGTATTGCTATATGACTCTGCACCAAATGCACCCAGGTTAAAACTGTCCTGTTGATCAAAATGGGAGGCGTACCATCTGTTTCAAGTAGAAATCTTGAACAAGACCGTGTAAAGAAAATTGGCGATGACCTTGCAGGCATAACAAACCTACACCTTGACCTTTATTGCCCCCAATATGAGCAGATTTAGCAGTACTGGATTAGCTCACGGTTTGCTTTGACAGAAAAGGTCCGATTACCTCCAACTGTGATCCAGGGAGCATACTGAATTCAGGGGAAATGCTGTTGCTTTAATCTTCCAAATAGCATATCCACCTTGTGCCTTAAGTCATATTGCGCAAAAGAAAATCTCTGGAAGTCGACGAGTCTCTAAATTCTAAGGGCCAGCGTCAGCAAGTTATCTGTATTGGCAAATACCTAAAGAGAGAAATTCCTGTGGTTCATGTAGAAGAATGAATAAATAAGAAATTGATGGCATGCATTTAGTATTGCACGTCACCTGTGCAAAAATAGAGCTGCTCCTTGATATCAGATTTATAAAATGTCACTCCTTCACAACACTGTATCCTTCACTACACTGTATACGAAATACAGAGAGCAATACGCAGTGCCAGTATCAGGCCTAAACAAACATTTGTAATGCGATAGGTCTCACAATTGCGAGATTTCGAGCTATTGGCATTGTAAATGGCAATGCCTTTTATTTATGGGTTTAAAAACCTGCAATGATAAAAGGCATTGTCATTTACAATACCAATAGGTCAAAGTTTTGAAAACGTTTTGAAAACGTGAGACCTATTGCATTGCAAATGCTTACTTTTATTGCATCCGCGCTTGCCGGGGATACACGCATCTGTATGTTATAGGATGCAATTGTTCTGGCGGTGTATAAAAATGGCAGCTTAAAGTGAACAAAAGTCTAATTGCAACCGTAATTAGGCAAGGGGTGCCCCCCCTTTTGGACAGCAGGAAGAGGAGGGAGGCCTATTCATGAATGAAAAGCAACAGTTTTGAAGTGACTGTAACAGGAGCCAATTGAAAACATAGTTGGGACATGGGCGGAGCGTTTATTCCATTCTTCGATACAGCATGCCTCGCAGAGCAGCGCATTCGCTGCCCAGGCTCGACCCAAAAAGGGTCCTGGTTCTGGAAAGCTCAAAATTCCAAAGCCTGAGAACTCTAAGTTCTAGGCTGGTATCCAAAATCTTTTTGTACCATTAGTAAGGAAGTGTGCAAGGTGTATCTTACCTCTGGGTAGACTCCGAAGCTTGCTTTTACAGATGTTGTGTCTTTCTTTAAGAGTGGGGAAGTGTTGTGTGAGGAGGGTAGTAAAACAGTGTAGCCCTCCAACATCTACAGTGAGGGCACAAGACCACTCCCTGAGGACTAGAAAGGGAATGAGTTGGAGAGAAATAGGCCATCGACTGTAGAACAGCGTGTGGACATAAAAGGTGAAGACAAGCTCCTTCAGAAGCAGAATAAACAAAGTATTAGAGGGGGGCAATCCCGACTTAGTATAGCCTTCATACTTGTCTTCCACTACATTCATTCACTCAAGCTAACAACACTACATTTGAGTGACTCACCCAAGGCCTTGCTTTTTGATATATTTTTCAATGTTTTAAATTATTCAGTTCCCTTGCCACTGACGGACAGGAAACTCAAGTGGGTGAATTAATTAAAAGCACATAATTTTCTTTAAATCATTTTTATTTGGTTTTTGCGTATCATATTTAGTAATACAATAACACAGGATGTCCTTCCTCATACATGTAGATGTACAGTCCTTCAGTATTGTCAGTTTGTAATAGGCTGGAATGTAAACGCTCGATTATACAGAAATGAGGAATGAAGAAAATAAAAAGACAACATTCAAAGTAACTATGAGCATGGACCCCGTAGTGTGGGCTTGGATGGGTTATCGTCCAAGGATGTCACATCGAGGTGTGCCATAGTCAACCCCCAGGTGTCGGGCTAGCGCAATAGAGGGGAAGGCTGTTAGGTTAGGGGAGCTGTCCCTCGGAAACTGTATGACATGGATTTTAATGGTGGACTCATAAGCCTCTAAGATAGGAAAGTGTTGTTGCTAGGATCATTCTGAAATGTATGCAAGAGGTCGTCCTCAGCTAAATGGGACTAGTCGTATGTTTCCCCCGGAGGCTAGAAGGGTGAGGTGCCATTTTTGTTAATGGGGGCTGGTTTTGTATCAGGGCAGCAGTTTTAAAAGCACTGCAAAGTTATTGTATATCCAGCAGTTTTCGTGCAACAAAAAAGCGTCAAGATAACTGGTGAATAATGGACCTTCTGGAGAGAGATGGGAGTTTTTCTAGTGGTAGTTTTGACTCATCTAAGGTAGTTGCTGCAAAGAACATTTACCATGTGTTAAAAATTGGGTTTCTGGGTGGCAGTGGTATGCATCCTGTCTAAGCCGGAACGACAATCCTATTCAGAGTAAGTCAGAAGCACACCATAAATTAACCTTTGCACACCCTCTGGTAGTTTGGCACAGAGCAGGCAGGCCTAACTTAAGAGGCCGTGTGTAAAGTAACACAATGAAAACACCACTAAAAGACTTCTCACCAGTTTAGAAAAATAGATTATGATTTCATAAATAAAACAAGACCACAATGACAAACATCTAATGAGTAGCCGTTGAGATATGAATTTTTAAAGAATTAATGCAAAAATAGCACTTAGAAGCAATTATCACCTATGTTAGGTATCTGGAGGCACTGCGGCAAAGTCCAGAGTTCTGGCTGACTGCAATGGAGCCTGTGCCAGCACAGGAGCCACACAAGGCCCACTGAACAAAATACCTTGATCCTGGTCGCAACAGGAAGATGCAGGCGATGTTGATTCCTGCAGTTGGGGTGATGCGTCTTTTTTTTCTCAATGCAACTGTGGTAATGTGCCAGTGCTAAAGCACTGAAGCCAAGGTGTGTTGGTTCCGAAGCCGATGCATCAGGTTTCTCAACAAAGTTGAGGGGATGCGTTGATCTTCTCCCACCGCAGTGGCAGTGATGTGGCAGTTTTGATGCATCAGTTCTTGAGGCGATGCACAGGTTCTGAGTGCGATGTGCCGGATCTGTTCCTGCAACTGTGGCAATGTGTCAATTCTGCTTCACCAGCAGAGGAATGTGTCAATTCCACTGGAGCACTTCCAGTGGATGAGGCACAGGAGCCTGAGTTGAGACTTTGATATCCATGATATCATAGAAGGCAAGCCAGAATGCCCTTGTAGATCACTCTGGGTTCAAGCAAGAGTCGTGTGCTTCCTTAGCGGGGTAAGAGGGTAGCAGGGCAGCACAGCAGAAAAGCAATTCTTCCAGAGCAGCAGTCCAGCAGAGTGGCAGCCCTTGTAACTGTACAGCATTCCTTCTTCCTGGCAGAGTTTAAATACAGGTCCAGAAGTGTCTGATTTGGTGGGGTCAGATACTCAGTACTTATACTCAGTTGTGCCTTTGAAGTTGAGGTGACTTTAAAGAGAGGTTTGGAAGTGCAAAGAGGTCCTCCCTTCTCAGCCCTGGCTCCAGACTCACTACAGGGAGTGTGTGAAGTCGATTTTTTGGGGACAGGACACTGCCCATTCAGGTGTGTCAGCTCTTCCCGTCCATCCTGTCCAGGATGACCAATCCGGATGCAGAGGGCTACTCAGTCCCACTAAACCTGTGTGTGTGGTTGTCTAGAGGGAATTCACAAAGCCCAGTTGTCACCCACCCCAGACGTGTATTGGAGACAGGCTGCAGGCACACAGAGCTTTAAGAGCAGAGAAATGCATCTTTCTAAAAGTGGTATTTCCAAACTAGTAATGTTAAATCCAACTTTGCCAACAAAGAGGATTCATCATTACCCTCCCAGTGATATTAAACATGACAGAGCTACTCCTCAATTAGGAATTACAGCTTATAAGTGTAATAAGAAATTCCTTTTTTTTTTATATCTTTTTATTTTTCAAAAATTATGCACATTGTACATTTAAACATTTCATGTCATTTTAAGCGCTACAAAATATCTTTATATATATACAGTACATTTTTCTCCATAATGCTTCTTAAATTCGAGAAATAACCAAACACAAAGCCAAGAGAGAAAAAACAAGGAAAAAGGATAAAGAAAAAGTGAGGGTAAGAGCGAGACTCAAACAAACAACAATAATACTATATACTATTAGCGACAGTCAAATACGAACAAACTTAATGCGAGCCCAAGGCATCTTTCCAGCTAGTTATGGGCTCCCAGATTCTTAGTCCTCGCATCTTACCCCTGATACCTTTCCGAGCATATATAGGTTTCTCCAGATTATAAGCTGCTAAAATGTTAGCCAGCCAATTTTGCATAACCGGTGGGTTTCTATCGAGCCATGCCCTGGCTATAGTTAATCTATATACTGCGGTGGCCATAAAAATAAATTCGCGATGTAGGTTTCCCCCATCTGGGCCTACCCCCAGCAGTAACCAGGAAGGGGTTAAAGTTATTTGAATATCTAATGACCTATCTAGGAAGCCTTCTATATTTTTAATCAAAGTATGCAGTTGAGGGCAAGTGGCAAAGATATGTACAATATCTGCCTCAAAAGAGCTGCAACGCGGACAAGTGGTACCCGTGGTACCTCCCCATTTTGCTATTCTAGCTGGGGTGACATATAATGAATACAAGGTTTTATAATGCTGGGATTGAAGGGGAGCTGAACACAAAATGGTGCGACCCAATTCTAGTGATTCCTGAAACCCTTCTGGTGCTCCACCCAGCTTCTCAATCCACTTATTGCAATACTTATCGATATCGTCAATTTTCCCCTTTCCCAAACATGCATAGAAAGATCTAATTGTACAGTCCGCACATATCTTTATTTTCTCCATAATTTCATTACTATCATATCCTGCAGGCCCTCCTTGCTTGTTACTCAGAAAACTCCTAACCTGCAGGTATTTAAAAAAATCCCTTCTATCAATGCCATATTTAACTATAAGATCTGTAAACTGTGCTATCCCTTCTGAATCCCTCAAATCACCAATCTGTGCTATCCCCTTTTCAACCCATCTAGCCATTGTTGAGTCAGCAAAGACTGCCGCAGGGAAGGATCTATTCTTATACAGCCTGGTATACCTATTATATCTTCCCAATCCTGCTTTTTTCAAAAAGGCATTCCAAATCCTGATTGCTGCATTAAGCGTTTTGAATCTGGTCCTCTTGTAATATCCATACTCAGTACAGTTTAAGAAACAATTTTCTGCCTCTTCTCCTAGAACTGCTGCATACACTTCCGTAGACATAGTTGTCACTTTTTGCTCACTACCACCCCCTCCTATCAGACCCTGCATATACTGTATAACAGCAGCAAAATAATAAAGTCTAAAATCCGGTACCCCCCATCCCCCTCTCTCTCTAGATAAGGACATAAATCTATAGGCCCTCCGGGTCTTACCCTGAGCCCAAATAAATCTATTCAATATGCTCTCTAATGAATTAAACCATTTAATTAAAAAAAATAGTGGGATAGATCTAAAAAGATAAAGAAACTTGGGCAGGATCAGCATTTTTATAACATTAGTAGTGCCCACCAGCGAAAGATGTAAATTATTCAATCTTTCCAGATCCGCCTTTACCCTAGAAATTAGTGGGGAGATATTATTCTCTACAACCATATCCAAGTCTGCTGAGATTGCCACCCCCAAATATACTGCTGAGGTAACCACCCTTACATCATTACAGCTGGAGTACTCATTTTCTACAATCTGCGTCTTTGATCTCTTGAGACTATATCCGGAAACCTGGCCAAACAGCTCAGCCTCAGCTTCTACCTCCCTAATAGCCAATAGTGGAGCTGGTGTCAGCATGGCCACGTCATCGGCATAAGCTAGTGCTTTAACCGTGCAGCCATTCACCCTCATAGGAGAAATATCAGGATTACATTCAAACCTACGGAGGAGTGGCTCTAAATATAATGCAAACAGCAGTGGGGATGAAGGGCACCCTTGCCTCGTGCCCCTTCGAATCTTCACTGCTGCCGAGTGCCCCCTGTTAACTCTAATCTTGGCGGTAGGTTCAATATATAAAGCCTGTATGGCCTTTATAAAGCCTTCTCCAATCCCACACCACCTCAGAGTCTGCCATAGGTAGTCCCAGGAGACCCTGGCGAACGCCTTTTCTGCGTCTAAAAAGAGCGCTGCCATGGGGTCTCCCAGGACACCTGCCGCATCAAACATTGTAACCACCGTCCTGATGTGTTGTGTTGTCCCTTTACCAGGTATAAATCCGTGTTGTGCAGGGCTGACCACATTCTCAATAATCCCCGACAGTCTCTTTGCTAGCATTTTAGAATAAAGTTTTACATCGGCATTCATCAAGGTAATCGGCCTGTATGACCCGGGGACTGTTGGAGTTTTCCCTTTTTTCAGAATTACAATGATATCTGCCCCGCCCCATGACTCCGGGATCGCCATTCCCCCTTTGTGCCTGAACCCTGATATTAAACATATCAACCAGCAGTATTCCTTTAAATACTTTATAAAACTCTACCGGGATCTGATCCGGCCCTGCTGCCTTCCCCGAGGGTAGGCTACTCAGAGCAACAATGAGTTCGTCCAACTGTAATGGGGCTTCTAAAACTTCTCTATCTTCATCAGATAAAGTTGGAGGAGGGGTTTCCCTAAGATAGCTTGCTATACCCTCAGTACTCCTTACTTCTTCGGGGGTATACAGATCTGTATAGTAATTCCTAAACACTTCTCTAACTAAATCAGCCTCCCGAACCATATTACCCTGAGTATCCTTAATCTCTTTAATATCGGATGTAGCTAATCTCTGTCTAGTGCGTACAGCCAGGATATGCCCTACCCTTTCACTCAATTCGTACGCATTTTCTTTCTTGGTCAGGTAGTTATTTGCTGCTTTCTTGGCAATACCTTCTATAGCTTCCGCTTTAAGCACTATGATTCTAAGAAGATGTATTTCTAAATAGCGATTCTGCACTATAGCTGAGGCCAATTCTTCTTCCTCCTTTATCAAATTCTGCCTTACTTCCTCCATCTTTACTCTCTCTTTCTTCTGCCTTGCTAAAATGAAGCTCATAGTCTCGCCCCGTATCCCAGCCTTAAAGGCGTCCCAGACCACCCCCGGGGGTGCAGTCCCTCTATTAATCTCCCAGAAAAATGTAATCCACTCCTCCATATATTCCCTATATGTTTGGTCTTTTAATAAGGCTCTTTCCAATGTCCACTGCGTACTGCTTCTTTGTACCTGGCCCAGTCTCAAGGTCAATACCAAAGGGCTATGGTCTGACACTATCCGGGGTTGCTTCTCTATCTGCGAGCCTAGAATCAAAGAATTAGAAATTAAGAAGTAATCCAGCCTAACCAGAGTTTTGTGTGGAGCTGAAAAAAACGTGCTGCCATCTAGATGTGGATGTATCTTAACCCAGGGGTCTACCAGAGAGTTGTGAAACACCATATCTGCAAGCGCTCTATATACCTTCTTTTTCCTCCCCACGTATTTTCCTCCTACCTGTATGAAAGAGCTATTTGGATCATGAATATTAAAGTCCCCACAGCATACAATAGGCTCCGGCCATTGTGCCAGTTCTACATCCAAAAATTGAAAAACATCCGGATCATCCTCCGTGGAGCCGTATATTGTAACCAGTGTTAAATTTTCCCCTTTAAAGCAAATTTCCAGAATCACCCATCTACCCCATTGGTCCTCCTTCTTTCTTCTTACTACTACATCTCTGTTTCTACCCAGTACTGCGACTCCTCTCGTTTTTGTCCCCTGCTTAGTATTTGCTAAAACTGTAAACCCCAGCTGTTCCAATAAATATGACCTTGTTCCTTCTATATGGGTCTCTTGTAAACATATCAGGTCCAACTGTAGGGATCTTAATAATGCTGCGACTCTCAATCTCTTATTACCCTCATTGAGCCCACAAACATTAATCGAGGCAATTTTACAGGTCATCAAAATACATCTTTAATCTTATGAGAAAACCTACTACTTTTATGTACCGTATATCTCTAAACCTACACCCTGTGACAATGTGCTGAATCCAACCATAAATACCAACATTTTGTGCATTTTTCACCCCCCCCTTACCCCCCCTTACCACCCTTACCCTACCCTCCCCTCCTAGCCCCACCCTCCCCCCATTACTGGCAAATAGGTCAAGAATGACCTATGTGTGGCCGCTTATGGATTGCGTCAATCGCATCCCCCCTCAGCCTACATATCTACATACTGAAATACCCCCTGATCTGAGCAATCTTCATCAGAAAATTATAATAGACACCAATTTCAATCCAATTTCCATTCCAAACATGTAAGATATCTTAACCCCCTTTCTTGCTTTTGAGTTCTACGAGGAACTGCTGAGCTTTAATCTCTGAGTTAAACATTCTTGTTTTCCCCTTCGTTATCACTTTCAATTTAGCAGGGAAGAGGAGGTACGCTTCTGAGCCTAGTGCCTGTAACGGTGCGATCATCTGTCTCAGCCTCTACCTTCTCTCAACCGTTACGTGGCAAAAATCGGGCCTGGGGAAAAAGGTCGTACCCTCAAACGATCTCTTGCTATCGGGTCTAGCTTTAGCAATAATTTCCTCCCTTAACAAGAAATTCCCCACATTCACTAAGATAGCCCTAGGAAAAGAGCCCTGACCATCCTTTCTCACCCCCTGCTTCACTGTAAATGGGAACCTATGTGCCCGTTGTACCTCCTTCTCCCACTGCCACTCGGACTCCGGAAAAGCTCCCTTCAACAAGTTCACCACAAATCGTCTCATGTCCTGCCCTTCAATCCCCTCTGCCACACCCAGCAGTCTAATGTTATTGCGCGCTGACGATTTTCAAAATCTTCCAGCTTCCACTGGAAGTCTTCTGAGAGTTTTTCCTGGTCTGTCTTGAAGGTCTGCCAGCTTCCTACGTCATCTTCTAACTTGCCTGTTCGTTCTTCAACTTCAGCTACCCTTTCTACCATTCCATCATATAGTTTGTTCATTTTCCTCATTGTAGTCTGAATTTTTTTTGAGGCTTGCCTTGCTCTCCGGCTTTCCGCTCTGGCCTCCATTTGCATTTGTTTAAGGGTATTGAACAAGAGGTCGACAGGAACCTGTTGCGCTGAACCCCCAGGAGGTATTTCCGTGGTGTTACCATCTTCCTCCTGATATGACTGTGAGGTCGCAGAGTAGTCCCAAGCTAGGCGTCTTTGGGCTCCCTCTATTGCACCAGAAAGCTGCCTGCTTAATTTTAACGATTTTTTCTTTTGAGTAGTGTCTTTACCTGTGCTGGTCTCTGAACCGGAGGTCTCCTCTGAACTCCCCACACTGGTTTGGTCTGTCTCAGAGTCCTCATTGAGGGAGTAAAAGCAGTCTCCTTCAGCAGACCCTCCTTCTCCCTTTTCTATTCCTTCCTGAACCAAGTCTTCCCCCACATCATCTCTGCTTACAAGACTAACACTGCTGCCCCACGTAGTGCAGGTTTTTTTCTGTGCAGTTCTC
Source organism: Lissotriton helveticus (assembly GCF_964261635.1). Taxonomy (NCBI): domain Eukaryota; kingdom Metazoa; phylum Chordata; class Amphibia; order Caudata; family Salamandridae; genus Lissotriton; species Lissotriton helveticus. The sequence continues at coordinate 1,238,279,971 of NC_136067.1, forward strand.
ATTTCTTCCTCTAATAGCATTATGGCTCCCATCATGTCAGCATTTCCAGTCTCAGACAGACCCGAGCCCCCTCCATTTTTGCCTCCACTGCTCACCGTGTCTGTAGCAGTGTCCTTCCCGCTATCAGCCTGTTCTGCATCAGCCGCCACAGCGAGTGGATCGTTCTCTGGGCCGGGTCTGCCACGTTGCCTAGCAACCTCGAGCTCTGCGTCCTCAGCGTCCTCGAGGACGCTCTTACGGGTATCTGAATTTCCGACGGCTTCACTGGCCCCGCTGATGCCGCAATCTCCGCTGACTCTGCCGCCTCCAGTGCCCCCGCTGTGCTGAGATAACATCTTAGGGGAAAATGCCTCTGTTAAGGTAGGCTGCCGTAATGCAGATTCCTTGCCCTTTGGTCTCTCGACGGTTCTTCCCGCTTTACTTGCTGCCATGCTCCGGGATACCGCAGGGCTGTCCTGTTCAGTTGTGATCGCTTTTCCCTTTTGATCTGCTTTCTTCTTTCCTGACGGGCCCCCCGTCTTCTGGATCGCGCCGAGATTTCGTGCGGGGCCAATTATGTCTTCTTTGCCTGCAGCCACTACCACCGTCGCAGTCACCGGCTTTTCCTTTTCCTGCCTCGCAGTCCGTGCAGGCATTTTAGCCGCTTGTGTCTGTTTCTTCTTCTTAGGTCCGAACGCACTCATCAGGGCTGTCACTCTTCTCTTAAGCCAGTGTGTGTCCAAGAAGCTCCTCACAATATGATTTTTGACGAGCTTGTAACCCCTCAATCCAATAAAGCCTATCAGCCTGCAGCCACCATACAGAAACCATTCAGGGGCCATTTAAAGGTATTTCAGCATCACCAAATCATACTTCTGCGGTTGTAGGCAGGAGAGGGGATGAGTGCGACTGCTCACCGCAACCCAGCGTCGGCCATCTTGCCTCTGCTAATAATAAGAAATTCCTAATGTTAACCTATGAGAGGGGTAGGCCTCCCAGTAGTGAAAAATGAATGTGGGTTTTTTTCACTAGCAGGACATGGAAAACTTAAAAGTACATCTCCTTCCTTTTATTTACACAGCACCCTGCCCTATGGGTTATTCACGGCCTACCTTATGGGTGACTTACATGTAATAAAAAGAGAGTTTAAGGTGTGGCAAGGGGTTATAAATGCCAAGTCAACATGGCATTGTAAACTGCACACAGGCTCTGCAGTGGCAGACCTGAGACCAGTGGCGTAACGAGACTTGAGGGGGCCCACTGCAGGGTGCGTGGAGGGGCCCCCTCCGGACTCAATCTGGAGCTCTCCGGCAAACATGCATAGCTGAGAGGGCCCCCTGGAGGTTGGGGTCCCCCCGCACTGCAGGGGCTGCGGGGGCCTGTGTTACACCCCTGCTTCCTGCCTGCCACTGCAGACTGGAAAGACAGTTGTCTCACTGCAAGTTCAACTTTATCAGTACAACTAATGGCAAAGCCACCAGTATGTGTAAGTCTACTCCAAGGAAGGCCTATAGAGCCCTAGGGCCGGGAGCTTTATATTGTTAAGCAAGACACATAGGTTTATATATGGCTTAGCTGCAAAACCTCTAAAAGTTGTTTTGCTGAGGAAAGTTAGTAGCCCCATTGGCTAACACAGGGTTACCTGCTGGCATCTCAACCTGGTTAACTTCTGAATGGGACTACTGCTGGAACTAGCACCTTCTGGTTGGCTGAAGGGGTACCCCCAGCCAGGCAGAATCCACCGCTTCTGTCAAGGGCAGGTTATTACACAAACTGTACTACCCACGCTCACCCTCGGGTAGCTTGGGGCTGAGCAGTCAGGATTATTACAGAGGCAATGTGTAAAGCAAAGGCATAGCACGCCACCACGGTAAATACATGGCACGTCACAAAAGAGAGACATCACACCAAATATTGTTTTTAGTCAGCACACACATTAATCAATGCAACATGAATATCATGTATTTATGGGCATAAATCACACTTGCCAATATTATTAGCAGTACTAGGCCCAATCGTGTTGATAGGATTTCAATAAATGCACACATGAGAAAAAGTTGTATTCTAAACCCCACACAGCTCCCGTATCTGGTGCAACACATTGTCAGTCTCAAGCCCACCCCCACAATCCTATTACTGCAATATTACACAGTTTAAAGGTGCACCTTAGGGTACAACAGCATCAGTAATATGTACCTACAAAGAATGCTAACACTTTTTAGCAGCACTGCAGGCCGGTGCCACCCGGGTAAAACCAGTGTAAACTGTATGTACTTTTGGCAGAAAATCAACATATAAACCATCACCGCCATTTAGTATCGTTAATCACAGGTGGTCTATAGACTGTCACTCCCACACACTCACTCACTCTGCACCGTTACACGATGCAACAGGTACCAGCCCAGTCTGTACAGAACACTCTCGTACACATACACACCGACACCCTAATGTGGTGCCACTAATACCCGGCATGTCAACGGATAACACACTGAAGACCCCATGGCTCCAAGTCTCCCACCACCCTCCTATTTAAACCCACTGACCCCGACACCCTGGATGGTAGATCACCAGCCCCACCCTCCAGATACTAGGCCACACGCGGTCAAGGTCACACTTAGTCTGGGTCCCTGGAAAGCCGGTGGGGATAAGTAGTCTAAATAAACGAGAGGTAAGCGTACACAAAGGGGTCTTGGTGACACTCTGGAAGTTCACCAATAGGTTGTAAAGCAGAAGCAGGTTTGGGGAAATAACTGGTTAGAAACAGGGCTCCGCCCGGGCCTTTTGACACCAGCCCAGTTCTGAGAAGTACAAGGGGGTCACTCAGTGTCTTGACCTGCTTCCGAACCTTCTCAGAAGTGTTCCTTTAGCCTAGTCACTCACTTTCCCACCTACCAAGCACCAAGATATCTCTAGGAGGGCCATGTGGGAAGAGGGCAATTAGTCCACTGTGATGAGACCTGTGATGGTGCCTGGAAAGTACAAGTGATGAATGGGAAATAACACAGGGAAACCACAGGGTCTGAGGAGCACCCCTTCTGGTACACGTTGATCAGGGTCCTGCCCAGGCAATCCAGGCAAAAGGTCTGGTGTGTGATACGATGAGATGCACCAGACACTTCAGGTCACACCACAAAGAGTTGCAAATTCTGTACCTCCCTGGAAATAAAGCACTCTGTCCGGCACACGTTGATGTAGGTTGCGCCTACAGCGCGTCCTCCATGCACGCCAGCCCACTGCTGCACATTGCGTCCACCATGCATGCCAGCACACTACTGCACAGAGCGTCCTCCATGCAAAGCATAAATCCAGACAGCAGCAGCATGCCATGATAACCAACAGCCTTTTCTTCACTGAAAGTCATTCAGTTTACAAAAAAAACAGCACACAAATTGGCGCCATGATTGAGAAGTCTTCTGCCTCCATGACACTAATTGGGGTGGCATGGACTAAATGTAGACAGAGCCGCCCTCCCCTGTGTCCCTGAACTGTTGTTGTACAGATCAAGATGCCCTCTAGCGTGACTTCTGGTGGACACACATATGGTGTATTTGCATATGTGCTAAATCTGTACAGTTTTACTGCACTCAGTAACACTGAATGGAATTAGTGCACATATAAGTACCACTACCAGGCAAAATCGTGGGTGTGGTGTACATACTTAGAGTATGGAAGTGGCGTTTGCAGATGCTGCCAGTTTTGCTCTCTAACAACAAGGATCTTGTTAGAAGGCTGTAACAGATTTCTGCTTATTATATCATCTTCAGAGCCATTATACTGAAACATCAGTGGCAGATGTCCTTATGCATTTATTTACCCATGAATTTATTCATATAATCCACAAGGTAAACCTGTGAGGCCGGCATTTTATTTCAGGGCACACACCAACACTATGTGATATCCAGTGGTCGAAGTGGGGGAAAAAAAGTAGGGGAACTGTGGGCGGAGAATCAGAGGGCAGGAATAACCCGTAGATTGGATCAGTGGGCGGAGTCAGAGGTGTGGCAGGAAGAGCAAAATATCCCAATTTTTTGTATTTGTTTCCCATATCACTGACCAGTTGCAGCTTATTACGTTATTTATTTTAACCAATGGATACACATGTTTACTTAAGGTGTAATATGTGAAATACATTCACAAAGTGAGATACATTTCCAATCACAGAATGTCCCAAATATCCTTAAAAGTGGAATCACAAGCCATTTGTCTCCCAGCCATGGAGTTACTGTCATCAGCACTTCTCCTCCCTTTTTCCACAAGAGCAGTTAAAACATGAATGGCAAAATATCCTACTTTGCAATTGTTTTCCACATAATTATGGCGCTGCCATATTTGCCACATAGTACATCATCTGCATAATGTGATGATGTTCAACTAGTAAATTGTTTATAGCTCAAACGGATCAAAAGTTCCAAAAAATGTGACTTGTGCTGCTGTGAAGTGAAGGGCCCTTTCCAAAGGTTGACTGGTCACTTTTCTCACAGCTGCAGTTGTATGTTCCACTGGTACTAATAAGGAAAAGTCTTTGCAGAGATTGTTAGCACGTGTAAAAATCACAAAATAATAAAGTATCAGATAATGTACAGCATCACTAATACTAATGTAGGGTTTCAGAGCATTTTACATCGCACATATTACACAGAGACAATCAATCTTATGTGTGTAAATCACTGTACAGGAAATGTTACATAAGACAAAGGACTACAAGGTGGAGGAGTCACATGACAACCATACTAGTAGGCAGCATAGCTCAATAGTGATTGGTCTAGAGAAACACAAACTCAAATATTTAAAACGTAATGCCATGGTTGGTGGTTCTCTTTAATAATCAGAATTGATTTCTACCTAAATCAACCCTTTTTCTGCAACATTAGGATAATCAAAGACTGTGGAAAAAACATAACGCTCTAATTTATACCTTGCAATTTGCATGCAGCTCTTACACAACAATTAAGAGCTCACTGTTCTATGTTAGGATTTAAACTTATTAACTGCAAGTAACAATAGGGTCTCTCTGACAAAAGCAGTAACCCACTGACCTATTTACATTATGTGCACTTTGTGATCTGCATGGTACATGTTCTTATCAGTAGGCACATTAACCCTCTGCACTTCGTGTCCATGAGTCAAATCGTCCACTAGACAAAACACCATCTCTCTAATAAGAACATTAATCACTGGAGTTATCATGACATTTTTATTGTTGCCAATAATCGTTGGAGGCCCGGAAGGAGGCAGCAAGTGTTTTTAAAACCATGTTATACTTGCAAACACAACACCCCCACCGAAAGCGGTCCATGCAGGTAACAGCGGTGGGCCCGGGTGAGGGGGGGATTTAGAGGGACGATGCAGAGGGAAAATTAATGATTTATTTAATTTTGAATTGAATTGGGTTCTTATATAGCGCAGCTGCCACCCTACGGGTATCCTGGCGCTCAGACCTAAAAAGCCAACCTAAACATCAACAGATAAGATAAAGGGGAACAGAGGAGGGCTAGAGATCATACCTAGGAAAAAAGCCAGGTTTTCAGGCTCTTTCTTAACTCAGCCAAAGAGTTGGCTTGTCTGATGTTCTGGGGCAGCTCATTCCACAGATGAGCAGCTGCAACACTGAAAGCCCTCCCCCCCATCCTAGAGCGTCTAAATCTGGTAATCATCAATAAATTTGCGCAGGAGGACCGGAGCTGCCTCTTGGGGTTGTACCAGGTAAACTTCTCTTGCAATGGGACACGACCCAAATTGTGTGCTGCTCTGTAGGCAATGCAAAGTTATTTAAAATGAATCCTTTCTTTAATAGACAAAAGGAATCCTACTGGGGGTGTTTAGGGAAGTGTTCGCCACAGTGGTATGGGAGCACTTAGTGTTTTGTAAAATACCCCTCACAAACCAAAAGGCCCCTTGGTGTCATGCTTCATCATAGGGGTCTTTGCACCCCTCTAACGGGATGCGGCGTGCTACGACCTACGACTACGCGGGAGGACTTTTAGTTGTGACTATGTGTGGTGCATGTTATGCATGTGATTGGGGATATTTTATGTGAGTGGTGGGATTTGGTGAAAGGATTCAAAAATACCTGGCTCGTGGGTATGGTAGAATTTTTTTTTTATTCATAACCCCGGGCTGGTACTATTAAAAGAAGTGAAGTGCGAGGTTGGACCTGTCGTGTTAATGGACAGTACCTCATGTGTGCGTCGACATGTTTCGGAGGCAGAGCTCCTTCTTCAGGACGGGGGCACAACTTCCCCACCTTACTCACGTTTCACTAGTTTTGTCACAAAACTGTATTTATGTTAATAACAAAAAGTGAAAGAATAAATAAATATGTGTATAGAATTAAAGGCTACAATGTGCCTACAGCGGTTTGGCTCAAGTTCAATGCAATTTGCATGACCTGAGAAAAGAAAAAGAAAAAGGTATAATGGTCACCCTGGTACCGGGTAGCTCAGACATGTGGAATCACCTGGAACAAACCATGCGCTCAATAGCCCTGTAAAGGAAAACTAACAAGACATACAACATAGAAACATAAACACTCCAATGATGTAATAGAAGCTATGGTCATACTTGTCAAGTATTGCTTGCTTGCTTCATGAGCATTCAGAGACGTCTGGGGGGTGATTGCTATTGTCCAATCTAAGTAAAAAACAATGTAGGTTTTAGTATGGTTCCTTACTTACTTAGTTTGTCTTAGAAATGCTTGTATATCACACTCTATACTCACGAACTCGGGATGAGTTGTCCTCCATCTTACCCCACACGCTGCTCCGCCGAACTGAATTGAAAAGCCTAGGGCGTGTGGTATTTATACCAGGTTTTGTGTTAATGGCTTAGCCTCATTAGCGTAAAAACTGATGTGAATATGTGCCCATAAAAGGGTAATCCGCCATTAATTGGGTGTTTCTAGTGTAAATTGGTTAATTATAAATCCTTATTTGCCAGATCCGGCAAGACTCGGTACATTTTCAGCCCCGTAGTTCGGTGTGGGAGGTGTGCGCATGCGCATTGAGCGCCCGCTTTTTCGCGCATGCTCAGACCAAGGCCTCGGTATTGCGCATGCGCGAGGAAAGACAGACTATACCCGCGCATGCGTATTGTGTGTCCAGGGCTCCTTAAAGCTCTGAAAGGCTCTGAGAAAGGAGACTGGCCCGATTTTGCATAAATAACATCCAATACTGGAAAAAACTCTTATAATTGTACAATCACTGCTTGATAAGATCGAGAATTCATCTATTATCGCCTAATATCTCAAAAAATGCAGTGATGGGAGCAGTAATGATGCAGACAGTATATTGTTATGCATGTGCACACATTGTCATCCAATCTACGTTTGTAAGTTCCTCAATCATGAGGAGGGTAACGAGGTTGGCTACTTAGACAGCTGTCCCCAGGGGACCTCATCATTAAGTCCCATAATGTGGGTGCCCAGACGGAACACCCATCTTTGTTCCTTATCGAAAAGACCCACCTCTGATGGCAGTTGTTCGATAATTGTCCACCTTAAGTCATTGACACAGTGTTGAGCGTTGAGGTAGTGTGTTGCCATCTTTGTTGTGCTATTTTTGCAACGTACATTGCTCTTATGCTCATTCATGCGTATTTTTACAGCTCTCGTGGTCATCCCCACGTATTCTAAACCACATGGACACGTGATCAGATAAACCACATTTTTGGTATTGCAGTTCGTCATTTTGCGCTGCTCCCACGTAGTGCCGTTCCTGAATGTTAATGTAGTGCTTTTTTGTGTCAAATGACAACTGCTACAGTTTCCACATGGGAAATGACCTTGTATTCCTAAGGCAGATTGTCTTGTTTCAAGGTTGGGTTTGGGTCGTGTGTGTACTAATATGTCCTTTAGATTCCTACCTCTACGGTGTGCGAACATCGGTTTTTCCAGATTTAGGGTGCCACATGTGAGAATACCCCAATGTTTGTTAATGATCTTGGAGACATCATTGGACATGGTATTATAGGTGGTGACACATATTGGTCGTCTGATTTCTGGTGTCACTTGTGGTCTATCCTCCAGTAGAGCTTCTCTGTGGTTGTTTTTTGCTCGCTTCATAGCTTTGTTAATGATTTTCACAGGGTATTGTCTCAGTTTTAATTTCTCTTTCAGGTCACAGGCCTGTGTTCTGAATTCTGATACCTCTGTGCAGTTACGCCTGAGGCGTAAAAATTGGCCATATGGTAAGTTCTCTCTGAGGTGTCTCGGGTGGAAGCTGTCATACCTTAACAGACAGTTCCTCGCTGTTGGTTTGAAGTGGGTCGTCGTTTTGAGCCTTCCACCTTCTGCATAAATGTTTAGGTCCAAGAATACCAGAGATTGGTTGGACACTGAACTCGTGAACTTCAGAAATGTGTTCTGGTTATTTAACCAAGTAAGGAAATTGTCCACAGACTGTCGGTCACCATCCCAGATGACCAAGACGTCGTCAGTGTACCTTTTCCAGGTATTTATGTTATGTCTGTAAGGGTTCTGTGTGTGAAGAATTCTGCTTGATTCTAAGTGGTGCACATATAACCCAGCCAGACTTGGAGCAAAGGTACTACCCATGCTGGTACCATGGCTTTGTAGGTAGATGGTTGATTTATATTGGAAGAAGTTTTTCTGTAGTGCCAATGAAATGCACTCAAGGACGAGACCTCTAGGTGTCTGGTATTGCCACGGTGTTGTGAAAAGAACCTCCTCAATAATTAGTAACGTCTCATCATGTGGCAAGCTTGTGTACAAGCTTTCCACGTCCAGACTCATTAGGAGTTGGGTCGTGGGGTCAAAAGTCTGGTCCTGTAGTAGTTGAAGGACTGATTTTGTGTCCTTTAGGTAGGTATCAGTGGACTGTACCAGGGGGCGCAAAAAAGCGTCTTAGAACTTTGATAGAGGCTCCAAAATTGAGCCGATCCCCGATACTATGGGTCTTCCTGGGGGATTTGTGATGTTCTTATGAATTTTGGGGATACAGTAGAAATAGGGAATGCGTGGTGCCTTCTGTACTAAGAACTCGGCTTCTTTTTTACTCAGCCAGTCATGCGCCAGCCCCTCTTCAATCATACCTCCTATTCTGATGCGGAGGTTCTCAGTGGGATCTTCCTGTAGGATAATGTAATTGCGTCTGTCTGCCAACAATCTCATACACTCTGTGTCATATGCCTCTTCGGTTTGCAGGACAATGGCACCGCCTTTGTCTGCTGGTTTTATTATTATGTCCTTGTTATCCGCCAAATCTTTTATAGCTTGTTGTTCCAGTTTACTGGTATTGTGAAAGATGTTAGTATTCGTCGGGTTAAGTTTGTTAACTTCTGTCATGATGGCTTTCTCAAATATTAATAATTCAATGGGTAGCATTGAATCAGGAGAAGTGAAAGTAGATTTTGGTCGGAGGCCTGTGTCTGTTGGTACCGTAGTAGGTGATTTGTCTTGGAAGAAAGCCTGTAACTTTAATTTTCTAATGAAGTCCTGTATCTCCATGTTTAGTTTGAAAATGTCAGGTCTATGTGTTGGTACAAAGCCCAAGCCTTTATTCAACACATTCTTCTGTATTTCAGTCAAGTGCCAAGGGGTCAGATTAACCACTAGGTCCCTCTCTTGCTTGTTGAGGGTTGGTTTGGGAGGGATCCCGTCATGCTCCGCGTTGTTCGGGAGTTGCCCTGATCTTGGTCCTCCCATGTAACATTGTTGCCTTTTCTGTTCCTCCCCCGTGATCCGGGGCGGGTACCTAAAAAAGGTTGTGGGCCATAGAATCCGCCATCATACTCCGGATTCCATTGTGGATAACTTTGTCCAGTGGCTGGTGGGCCATACTGGAAAGGGGTGAACGGTGGGGGTCCCATATATTGTTGGTACTGGGGTGGTGGTTGGTATCCTCCCCACCCTCTTTGTCTGGGGAACTGCGGTCTCTTTTGTCTCCAACCACCCCTTGAAGGCCTGTATCTGTTGTTACCACTTGAATTTGAGCCTGATGAGCCATTGTCAGAGCCATCACTGTCAATGTCACTATTTGAATTTTTAGAGACATAATCGGGCTTGGTGTACGGATATGCCCCCTCAGGTGTGAATTTGTCTTTGTCCTTGCGTAGTTTGTTGAACTTACTTTGTTTCAACGTGAACTCTAATTCGGTCATCTGTTGGTTAAGTTCATCCAACCTTATTTTTAATTCAGATGGGGTTATATAGGTATTTAGTTGCACCTCTATTTTTTGGATCTCTATCTTCAATTCTTGAGTGATCCTTGCTGCTGTCCTTACTATCAGGACAAGCCAATTTCTTGTGCAGTGGCAAGAGATCAGGGACCACTCTTTTTTAAACTGCATATCACTCTGAAATATAAATGGTTTGTTTTTAATGATTAAGCCTGGTGGTGCCATCTTGTTCCTTAGGTATTCCGTCATGAGCAGTCCATGTAGAGCTGCTTTGATCTGATTGCGTCTCAGGATAACTATTTCATTCCAATCTACGATGTTAGGACCAGTCTACGGGTTACTCAGGCCTTCAAACGGGTTGATGGTCGTCAGAATTTTATCTATTTCATCTTCCCCAAACGTGAGGCCGTGTTCGTCCTCCATTTAGTTAGGACCGCTGGCTTCTTTGGTATAGAGTGTGTGTTCCTATGTGTATGTGTCAGTGTCTGGAGAAACTCCCGCAGCTGCGCGCTGCCTAGAACGTACAAATAAACAGAAGGAGGAGGTAGAGTACTAGAGCAGGATTCTTACTCCACAGACTTAGTTGCATAAACAAAAGGAATCCTACTGGGGGTGTTTAGGGAAGTGTTCGCCACAGTGGTATGGGACCGCTTAGTGTTTTGTAAAATACCCCTCACACACCAAAAGGCCCCTTGGTGTCATGCTTCATCATAGGGGTCTTCGCACCCCTCTAACGGGATGCGGTGTGCTACGACCTACGACTACGCGGGAGCACTTTTAGTTGTGACTATGTGTGGTGCATGTAATGCATGGGATTGGGGATATTTTATGTGAGTGGTGGGATGAGAACCTCCGCATCAGAATAGCAGGTATGATTGAAGAGGGGCTGGCGCATGACTGGCTGAGTAAAAAAGAAGCCGAGTTCTTAGTACAGACGGCACCACGCATTCCCTATTTCTACTGTATCCCCAAAATTCATAAGAACATCACAAATCCACCAGGAAGACCCATAGTATCGGGGATCGGCTCAATTTTGGAGCCTCTATCAAAGTTCGCCGACGCTTTTTTGCGCCCCCTGGTACAGTCCACTGATACCTACCTAAAGGACACAAAATCAGTCCTTCAACTACTACAGGGCCAGACTTTTGACCCCACGACCCAACTCCTAATGAGTCTGGACAAGGAAAGCTTGTACACAAGCTTGCCACATGATGAGACGTTACTAATTATTGAGGAGGTTCTTTTCACAACACCGTGGCAATACCAGACACCTAGAGGTCTCGTCCTTGAGTGGATTTCATTGGTACTACCGAAAAACTTCTTCCAATATAAATCAACCATCTACCTACAAAGCCATGGTACCAGCATGGGTAGTACCTTTGCTCCAAGTCTGGCTGGGTTATATGTGCACCACTTAGAATCAAGCAGAATTCTTCACACACAGAACCCTTACAGACATAACATAAATACCTGGAAAAGGTACATTGACGACGTCCTGGTCATCTGGGATGGTGACCGACAGTCTGTGGACGATTTCCTTACTTGGTTAAATAACCAGAACACATTTCTGGAGTTCAGTGTCCAACCAATCTCTGGTATTCTTGGACCTAAACATTTATGCAGAAGGTGGAAGGCTCAAAACGACGACCCACTTCAAACCAACAGCGAGGAACTGTCTGTTAAGGTATGACAGCTTCCACCCTAACCAACTCAGAGAGAATTTACCATATGGCCAATTTTTACGCCTCAGGCGTAACTGCACAGAGGTATCAGAATTCAGAACACAGGCCTGTGACCTGAAAGAGAAAATAAAACTGAGACAATACCCTGTGAAAATCATTAACAAAGCTATGAAGCGAGCAAAAAACAACCACAGAGAAGCGCTACTGGAGGATAGACTACAAGTGACACCAGAAATCAGACGACCAATATGTGTCACCACCTATAATACCATGTCCAATGATGTCTCCAAGATCATTAACAAACATGGGGGTATTCTCACATGTGGCACCCTAAATCTGGAAAAACCGTTGTTCGCACACCGTAGAGGTAGGAATCTATAGGACATATCAGTACACACACGACCCAAACCCAACCATGAAACAAGACAATCTGCCTTAGGAATACAAGGTCATTTCCCATGTGGAAACTGTAGCAGTTGTCATTTGACACAAAAAAGCACTACATTAACATTCAGGAACGGCACTACGTGGGAGCAGCGCAAAATGACGAACTGCAATACCAAAAATGTGGTTTATCTGATCACGTGTCCATGTGGTTTAGAATACGTGGGGATGACCACGAGAGCTGTAAAAATACGCATGAATGAGCATAAGAGCAATGTACGTTGCAAAAAGAGCACAACAAAGATGGCAACACACTACCTCAACGCTCAACACTGTGTCAATGACTTAAGGTGGACAATTATCAAACAACTGCCATCAGAGGTGGGTCTTTTCGAGAAGGAACAAAGATGGGAGTTCCGTCTGGGCACCCACATTATGGGACTTAATGATGAGGTCCCCTGGGGACAGCTGTCTAATTAGCCAACCTCGTTACCCTCCTCATGATTGAAGAACTTACCAACGTAGATTGGATGACAATGTGTGCACATGCATAGCAGTATACTGTCTGCATCATTACTGCTCCCATCACTGCATTTTTTGAGATATTAGGCGATAATAGATGAATTCTCGATCTTATCAAGCAGTGTTTGTACAATTATAAGAGTTTTTTCCAGTATTGGATGTTATTTATGCAAAATCGGGCCAGTCTCCGTTTCTCAGAGCCTTTCAGAGCTTTAAGGAGCCCTGGACACACAATACGCATGCGCGGGTATAGTCTGTCTTTCCTCGCGCATGCGCAATACCGAGGCCTTGGTCTGAGCATGCGCGAAAAAGCGGGCGCTCAATGCGCATGCGCACACCTCCCACACCGAACTACGGGGCTGAAAATGTACCGAGTCCTGCCGGATCTGCCAAATAAGGATTTATAATTAACCAATTTACACTAGAAACACCCAATTAATGGCGGATTACCCTTTTATGGGCACATATTCACATCCGTTTTTACGCTAATGAGGCTAAGCCATTAACACAAAACCTGGTATAAATACCACACGCCCTGGGCTTTTCAATTCAGTTCGGCGGAGCAGCGTGTGGGGTAAGACGGAGGACAACTCATCCCGAGTTTGTGAGTATAGAGTGTGATATACAAGCATTTCTAAGACAAACTAAGTAAGTAAGGAACCATACTAAAACCTACATTGTTTTTTACTTAGATTGCACAATAGCAATCACCCCCCAGACGTCTCTGAATGCTCATGAAGCAAGCAAGCAATACTTGACAAGTATGACCATAGCTTCTATTACATCATTGGAGTGTTTATGTTTCTATGTTGTATGTCTTGTTAGTTTTCCTTTACAGGGCTAATTGAGCGCATGGTTTGTTCCAGGTGATTGCACCTGTCTGAGCTACCCGGTGCCAGGGTGACCATTATACCTTTTTCTTTTTCTTTTCTCAGGTCATGCAAATTGCATTGAACTTGAGCCAAACCGCTGTAGGCACATTGTAGCCTTTAATTCTATACACATATTTATTTATTCTTTCACTTTTTGTTATTAACATAAATACAGTTTTGTGACAAAACTAGTGAAACGTGAGTAAGGTGGGGAAGTTGTGCCCCCGTCCTGAAGAAGGAGCTCTGCCTCTGAAACATGTCGACGCACACATGAGGTACTGTCCATTAAGACGACAGGTCCAACCTCGCACTTCACTTCTTTTAATAGTACCAGCCCGGGGTTATGAATAAAAAACAATTCTACCATACCCACGAGCCAGGTATTTTTATATCCTTTCACCAAATCCCACCACTCACATAAAATATCCCCAATCACATGCATAACATGCACCACACATAGTCACAACTAAAAGTGCCCCCGCGTAGTCGTAGGTCGTAGCACGCCGCATTCCGTTAGAGGGGTGTGAAGACCCCTATGATGAAGCATGACACCAAGGGGCCTTTTGGTGTGTGAGGGGTATTTTACAAAACACTAAGTGCTCCCATACCACTGTGGCGAACACTTCCCTAAACACCCCCAGTAGGATTCCTTTTGTTTATGCAACTAAGTCTGTGGAGTAAGAATCCTGCTCTAGTACTCTACCTCGCCCTTCTGTTTATTTGTCCTTTCTTTAATAGGCAGCCATTTAAGGTCTCTTAAGGCCAGCGTTGTGGAGGACCCACGTTGCCTATTTAGCACCATCTTTGCTGCCATAGACTGGACTCTCTGCAGCCCCTGAACAATGTATTGAGGTGCTCCTAAATACAGGGAGTTGCAGTAGTCCAGCCTACTCAGCACAACATTCCTGATTACAAGGGAGCGCGAGTCTTTAGGGAGTAGTGGAAGAATCTGTCGTAACATGCGCATCAATGAAAGGCACACACTGACAGTCTTGTTAGCCTGGGACTCCATTTGGAGGTTACCGTCCACCAGGACTCCCAGGTTGCGCACTGTTGTAGCTGGAACCAAAGGCTCCTCATCAGGAGTGAGCCTAAATTCCAGAGGTAGATGTTGGGACATTCTGACTGTGGGGCAGTATACCACCTCCGTTTTCCCCCCCATTAAATTGCAAAGAGTTTCTCCTAAGCCATCCCGCAGTCTGGCGCATGCATTCCTGGAACGTATCCATCGATACTGCTTGTTTTCCCTCCAGGGAAAACACCAGTTGAGTGTCGTCGGCGTAATTGACCAGTTCAATGCCAAAGGATTTAATAATGGGGAACAGGGGCTGTAAATAGATATTAAACAGTACGGGACTAATCGCAGAGCCCTGCGGTACCCCATGATGTACTTGGGACTTTCTAGAGGTGAAAGGTGTCATAGTCACCATCTGTTGTCTTCCTGATAGATAGGACTGTAACCATTGAAGGGCCTGTCTTGACACCCCTATCCTCTCCAGTCTTTCCACCAGTACTGCGTGGCTCACCGTGTCGAATGTGGCTGACATATCTAGTAATACTAGGATGGTATCATTCTCATTGTCAGCACGCATTCGTAGATTATCTAATACGGTGGCCAAAGCAGTCTCAGTGCCGTGACCTGGACGAAACCCAAATTGGTCCCTATCCAGTAGATGGTTGTCTTCCAGATAACATGAGAGACTTTTGCTGACTGCTTTTTCCAGGATTTTAATTGGGTATGGCAACAGGGAGATAGGTCTAAAATTTCCTCGTGTCTTAGGGTCTAACGAGTTTTTTTAGCAGAGGTGTCACTACTGCCTGTTTCCACACCTCTGGAACTATTCCTGCTTCCAGGGATTGGCTGCAGTTTTGTCGCAGCCAAGGAAAAGTATCTCGGCCAATAGTTTTCCAAATTTTGTTTGGAAGAGGGTCAAGTTGGGAACCAGAGGACACACTATTAGCCAAGTTGTTAAAGGAGTCGTCCGTGAGGGCTAGAAAGCTGTCCAGGGAGGTGTTCGTCCTTGCTACCTCCTCCGGCCTCTGGATAGTATTGTCCTGGTCGCTAATATTATTAGGATGAAGATCTCCGACAATTTTAGCAATTTTATCCACAAAATGGGCAGCTATCTCCTCACACAGTTCTTGCGAAGCAGCAACCTTGTTGCTCATGCAAGTAGGGCTAGAAAGGTCCTTAAAGATTTTAAAGAGAGCTTTGGTGCTATTGGGAGCTTGTAAGATAGATTTGGTGTAGAAGTCAGATTTGGACTTGGCAATAGCCTCCTTATATTAGCCTGAATTATTTTCAGTTCTTTCTTGTCAGGGTCCGAATATGTCTTCCTCCATTTTCTCTCTGCTTTCTTACATGACAGATGCAGTAATTTCAATTCCTCATTGTACCAGGGGGCTGAGGTTTCCTTCCTATTTTTAAGGCTTTTTACTGGGGAATTCCGAGGTTCAAACAAGTACGCTGGGGAGGCAGGGGTTTTCTGATAAGAGCTGCCAAATCCTGGAATGCCCTTCCATTAACAATTAAAAATAGTGTAGATATAAAAACTTTTAGGAAGTCAGTAAAAACGTGGCTGTTTCAGTCTGACCTCCAAGGTAGTTCTCTATCTGTCTAGTCCTCAGCGCCAAGACGCCTCCGGGCATTCGTTGCGCTATACAAGTTTAATTCAAATCAAATCAAATAATCGGGTCCAGAGTATTGGTTATATAGTTACAAAATATTTGATAGTTCTCCTCTACAGAGATAGTGGGAGAAAAAAGGTTAGGATTCATAAAAATCTGCGACGTCTTATTTTTTTCTAATTTAGCCCACTCTCTTCCCCTTCTGTATGTCACCGGACAATCATCATTGTCCACTGAACTGAGAACCTTGATGTTAAAGTGGACTAAATAATGATCAGTTCAGCTTTGTGGCAGTATATCTATCACCTCTGTCTCAGTCTGTGTGGCTAACAGTAAGTCAAGGATATGCCCTCCTTGATGAGTGGGTTGGTGAACCAATTGATGTAGATTAAGGTTCAAGCAAGTGTTTCTCAAATCTCTCAGATGGCTGCCCAAACTTTCGTTATCCCATCGGTTAAAATCTCCCATTATAATCATTCTAGAATTGGTTAGGGTCAGGTTAGTAATAATGTGCAAAAGTACTTGGAAGTGGGTATCTTGCCCTGGAGGTCTGTAACAGATCATTCCTGTAAGTAGCCTACCTTTTGGCCTTCTGCAATGAGAAACCCAGAATTTCAATTCCTTTTACATTGTCTATCTCTAACGGGGCAAAGTTCCATTTCTCCTTAAAGATCAGACCAACCCCTCCTCCCCTCCCCACAGACCTTGGTTTATGAAAGACTTTGTACCCCTCAGGGCAGGCAAACCCCATTACTACAGAGGAGTCAGGAGTAGTCCAGGTCTCAGTTAGGAAGAGAACATCCAAATCCAAATCCTCTATCATGCAGAATACCTCCGAATTATGTTTTACTAAAGATCTGCTATTAATCATCCCACAGTTCAAGAGCTCTTTATCACGACTAACTGCGAATGGACGGCGATAGTGTCCCCTACCTTCCAACTGTTTGAGCAGCTGTTCCCTTGTGTAAGTTGTCCGACCGTGTTCTCTATTGGGACATACAACGTGGCTGGCGCTGGGCGCGTCCGAGGCGCGGACGGGCTTGCCTCTGGCGTGCGCACGTGCGCTGCGCGTTTGCCTTGCCTATCCTAAATAGGCGGGCAAATGCAATCAGCCAACCACTAGAGTGCGATCGGCAAGATGGCGCTCACTAGGGGACAGCTGAGCTCCGATCCCACACCCAAGATGGCGCTGGTAACAGATCGGGAGCTTCGAGGGGGCTAGAATTCCGTTAAGCAACGGAAGAGTTGAAGGTTTTTTAAAGTGCAAGTAAGTGGGCTAATAAAACCAATTCAAGTGCCACAGAATCAATAATAAAACGAATCTCAAGATTTTTTTTTTAAATTGCCGTTTTTTTCCTAGAGAGCAATGCCTAGACCCAGCTTCCCCACAATCATATGGTCAGCATGACATTTTAGCTGATGGCATGAAAATTAGTTTGAGAATAGGCTACTCATTTGATGAACTTCATAATTCACAGCAGTGATATAATTTCTGAAAATTCAGGAAAATAATTCATATCTATGACATCACCCCCATCAGATATGGCTTTTGGTGCTACTACTTTTTGTGCAGTAATAGTATGTGTGTGCGTATTGCAGAGTCTGAGGAAACCACTCAGACATGATGCTGAGGTTGGAAAAAGGCCTTTTTCTGCATCACTATGAAGATGTGTCCACACCAGCATGATGTGCACAGTTAAAGCAGGCCTTGCTGCCAACTTCCTACATGGTGTCTGTGTATCAGGGAGATCCTTGATGTGTTGACTACTATCCACCCTAATAGCCAAATGTGCCCTCCCCTTTTGCTGTGGTCTGTTGATTTCAGTGTTGGACTGGCCTGTAGGACTGGTCTGAGAGGTCAGTCTGTGGGCCTTTTTAGCTATTTGTGGGTCTGTTTTATGATCTCGTGGGCCCGTTTTACAGTTAATTTCGCTGATATTATCACAAACAATGCCTTCAGCTAGCCCAAATGCATACAGTCTCTCCTATATTTTTCAAAACATATATACAGTGTATCTTTACTAGTACAAAAATGCCTCGATTTGCAGATACAGACCACTTTTTTAGCTAAGTGATTTATTAATAGGGCTACTTATCTTTTTACCTTTGCCTATTTTCTGTTCCGTCTGAGCCTTCTTGATGCTACCTCTTACCCTGTGATAAGGTGTGTGGGTGAGTGTGAAAGCACTGCCTGCAGCGGTGAAGGAGGAGCAGTGACAAGATGAGTGCAGTGAATTTGCTTACAACTTTGGCGCCATTTGACAAACCTGCACAAAATTTGGCAGACCCTTAGCATGTTTTGCCTCCTCTTTGAATGTGAAGTTTCATGCATATTTGTTAACGAGGGCAAAATTTAAAAAGGAGTCAAAAAGCTTAGATTTGTTAATTGAGAATTGGGCTTAATGTGTAGATTATTTTGCAAAATATCTGCAGCTTTGCCAAAAAAGTGGCAGTTAATAAGAAATGTACTTACTATTTACTTCCCTCTTTACATTTGCCTTAGGCGAGGCTCTGCAATCATAAGACTGCTGCGCATGGTCGGAATCTGCAAGTATGCATGGGATGGAGACTTGATGCATGCCATGGGTAGAGGGCCTGGACAATTTCCAGGCCTGTCGCCATGGGAGGACTGCACATGGCCAAAGGGTGTGCACTGCTACTATGGGTAGCTCATGGACTGTGTGAGCAAAATGGGAATCATAACATCCCTTCAACAGAAGTTTTTTTAAAAAGCATTTTAACTATTTTATTAATACATATTTTTTGCTCTACTTAGTATTTACAAAAACACAAATGGAATCTGGTGGCCAAAAGGATTAGCAAAACAAAGATAAAAGAGGAGATGTAACGACTGATCATACGGCTTTCTGTAAAATGTGTTAAATTAATAAAATGTGTTCAATTGAATGAACCCTTTGTAACTTAGGAAAGTGGCTATTGGATTTCCATCAACTGCCCTTCGTGGCCAGTGTCATCATCTGGAATTCCAGCTTCCCTGTCACAGCACCCCATTAGCCCAGGAGATGACTCTGTGAACTGAACATATCAAACAGAGAGCAGAAAACCAATAGGTCAATAGTATGTACCTAGTACGCCTACGGTCCCATATACAAAGGCCAAATGATGACAAAAAGTGCAGTGCAATCAAAGTGAAAGTTTAAAAAGGATATGGAGGCAAACAAATATTTTTATTAGAGTTTGCTTCCAAACCTATTAAAAATAGTGCAGGGGGCGTGGCCAAGATGGCGGAGTGAGTGATCGCATCTGCTGCGAGCTCCTCTGATCCCGGACCCTTGAACCGTCATCCAGCATCGATCTCCCCCCGAGCTGCTGTGATCCGGCAGCGGGAGGTCACAGGATCCCGGCGGCGTCGTCCGATGTGGGAGCCAGCCCTGTAACTGCCGGGATCAGCGTTGCTGACGCCATTGCGAGGGACGGCTTCCCGGAGCCCGGGCCAGTGGCGCAGTGAGGAGCGGCCCCGAGGGGGTAGTGCAACCTGGAGACACCTGACTCGGCGTCCCTTCCCTGAGGTGTTGGGGAGGCGGACCCGGCCTCGCGGGAGAACCCGGAGCCGCGAGAAGGCCGACAACTGAGGGTGAGGAGACAGCGGTGCAGACCCCGGCGGGGGGAGCTAAGGGAGGCCGGGGCTGCGGCCTGCACGCTGGGCATTGGTGGAGGTTGTAGAGCGCCCTCGCCCAACCACACGCTCCTTGCCATTGGAACGGAACACTGGGACCGGACATTGACGCCATTGAGGGGGGCGGCGGCCCGGAGCCCGAACCCGTAGCGAAGTGAGGAGCGGCCCCCGGGGGGGTGGTGCGGCCCGGAGGCGCCTGACTCTGCGTCCCTGCTTTGGGGTGCCGGGAGGCGGGCCCGGCCTTGCGGGAGGCCCCAGGATCGCGTGAAGGCTGACGTCCGAGGGTGAGGAGACAGCAGTACAGGCCCCGGCGGGGGAGCTACGGGGGGCCGGGGCTGCGGCCTGCACACTGGGCCTTGGCGGAAGTTGGAGAGCACCCTCGCCCAACCACACGCTCCCGGCCATTGGAGCGGACTACCGGGGTGGAGCGCGCTCCCGAGGAGGTCAGTTGTGGACTTTATTTCTGCCACCGGGAGGTGCTGCGAGACACGCCGGCTGCGGCCTGCCGCCCAGGCCCTGGTGCTGCTGCGGGGGTTGACTCCGGTTTGGGGGCCTTCCTAGGGTGGTGCTCGGCCCCCTCGCTTCTGGAGTCAGCCTGGATACGGAGTTGTTACATTGAAGGGACGAGGCCTCTGGCGACTTGGCGCTCACTGGGTCTACCTGGCGATCCCCAGTGCGGAGGGTGTAGCGTTGTGAGTGGCCGAGGTGGGGTGAGCTGCCCCTCTACACGATTGCTGCTGGGTGAGGAGGAGGGCTACCTGATTCATATCCCTGTGACTGACTGCATGGCCCTGAGGGCCTGAGGGTTTGCCTAGGGTGCCTGGTCTTCAGTACCGGTGAACCCCCGGTGGTTGGCCGATCCGAGGAGAGGACAGCGCGGCGGGCGGGGCCCCCGAACGCCCAGATGGCTCCTGGGTGGGTGGAGTGAACAGTGTGGTGCTCCTCGTTTGGCCGTGACGGGCACCGGCCCAGCCCCGGGGCTGTGGACCCGGCAGCGTTATCTGGCCTACAGGCGGAGGTGGACGGAGCGTGGTGCACGTGCTGGGGTGCGGCGCGCCTCAAGAACCGGCGACAGACTGCCTGTAGCACTCAGGGGAGGAGAGGAACGACAGTGTCGGATTGGCAGCGCCTTAGGTGGCCCAGGCGCACGCTATTGCAAGCAGGATGGCCGGCAATAAAGGGTCCAAGAAAGGGGATCGGACCCTACCGGATATGCTGAACAGAAGCGCTGCGAGGCAAGATCGAGGGCAGCAATCTTCGAGCCCCCAGGGTGGCTCCCAGGGAGCGCATGGTGGGGAACCCCCGGTCACCAGATCTTTCCTGGAATCCCTTTTCAGCTCCCTGCGGGAAGACTTTCAGACGCTAAAACAGGAGGTGGCTGGTGAAGTGCGGGAGGTGCGACGAGAGGTTGACGGTCTCGGCGAGAGGGTGGCCACGATGGAGGAGGCCGGTCATGCCCGGGACGAAGAGAACTCCCAGCTGCAGCAGGAAGTGGTACGGCTACGGGACCAGCAACTTGATCTTCAAGCACATGCCGAGGACCTTAAAAACCGGTCCCGGAGAAACAACATTCGAGTCCGGGGAGTTCCCTCCGGAGCGGAGGAGGAGGACGTGGCCGGTTACTTGAGGGACTTGTTCAGGGAGGTCCTGGGGGAGCCGGCCGACTTCCCAGTTCGAATAGATAGGGCGCATAGAGTTGGCCCGCGGCGCCGATCTTCTGCTCCCCCCCCCCCCGGATATCCTAGCATTTCTGCCGGACTACCCTCTGAAGGAAAGGATCCTCCGAGAAGCGCGATTGAAACCCTCCTTGGATTTTCGAGGTCACCAGGTGGCCCTCTTCCAGGACCTGTCAGCGATCACACTACAGAAACGCCGGGCCTTTAAGATTGCAACTGACTTTCTGAGGGAACATGACACTCGATACTCGTGGGGACATCCTTTCCGCATCATCTTCCGCTGGAACGGGACCTTGCATCAGCTACGCTCTCTCCAAGACACTTGTGGTGTTCTGGGCATCACCGCAACGGACGAGGAGGCCCCGACTCCGAATCGTCGGCGCGTCGCCAGGGACGGTTGGCAGGCGGTCCCTGGGCGCCGCTCCTCTGCCTCTTCCGTCCGACCGGATTCGCCCACTATTCGAGCTGAGATGGACGACGCGGTGAGAGGAGTGGCCAGGGACACAGCGTCTAAAGAAGTGCCGCTGACTGCTTAAGAAGTACTCCGGGGGAGATCGCCAACGCTTCCAGTGTAATGCAGGTTTGGGGGTACTGGGGAGGGGGGGGGGAGGCGGGTTGATGCATAGTGGCTGGACGTCCACTTTTGTGCTTTTCCACAGACTTGTCCGTTGAGGACCGGACTGGGGCAATGGGTTCTTTGGGACAGTTGGGGGACCAGGGGGGAGGGTTGGGAGGGGAATCGGGGAGTTGGATAGTTCAGGGGAGGGTTGGGGGAAGGGGGGAGGGATCCGGGAGTTGGGATGGGGGGAGGGTCGTCCAGTGCATAGTACGATTGTTAAGAGTTCTGAAGGTGGTCACACAATTTAGTTTGCCTGCGTCAGGAGGCTACATGCACACATGCATCTCCCTTTCTGCTTTGCTGCTTTTGACGCCATTGTGGGCGCCTTTGCGCTCCGCCTTTGCAGGTGGGGTTCCTCTTGCTTGCTGCCTTTCTTCTTTCTATGCCTCCTACTTCTTTTAAGGTAGTTACCTTGAACGTTAGGGGTCTGAACAACCCTGTCAAACGACGGGCGGTGCTCTCCCTACTTGAGAATACACACGCTGACATTTGCCTCCTGCAGGAGACGCACCTGCTGCCGCAGGACACACATAGACTGCGCTCCCGTAAGTTCCTGTCACAGTTCTTCTCATCTAGTTCCTCCAAGACGGCAGGGGTGGCAATTCTGGTATCCAGTCACTTTAAAGGGGAGGTCCTCCACAAACTTGCGGAACAAAAGGGTAGGCTGCTGGCGTATCGGTTTAAAATTGGGGGTCTTATGTTTACCATTGGGTCCCTGTATAGCCCTAATGACCGACAAGAACGCTTCCTGCGAACAGCGCTCGAGGATATCACTGCCTCACAAGATAGATATGTCATCATCGGAGGGGACTTTAACATGGCCTTTGATTCGGCTATGGACAAGTCGGCACAGCGCTACCCACAGGTCGGGGAGTTCTCAGCCGACGGTAAGGAATGGCTGGCGGAGGTGGGGCTCCTCGACCTCTGGCGCCACTTGCACCCCACGGACAGAGACTATTCGTACTACTCCCATGCGCACAATACGTACGCGAGGCTGGACCACTTCTTGGTCACGTCCCCAGTGCAGGCGCTGGTTTCGGGATCGGACATAGGAGTGCTGTCCCTTTCGGATCACGCCCCGGTTGATGCCACGTTGAGTTTACCCCCAGTGGCTCTTCCCCCTCGGACGTGGCACCTGCGAGACACCCTGCTGCACAGGAAGGTGGTAGTGGATCGTATTGAAGACGCTATCCGGGAATACTTGACGCACAATGACAACACGGACACCGCCCGGGCTACACAGTGGGCGGCTCTGAGGGCGGTCCTCAGGGGGGAATTCCTAGCGATCTCCTCGGCCGAAAATAAAGAGAGACAGGCTAAGAGGAAAGAGCTCACCGATACGGTCCGCGAGCTTGAACAGATCCATCGCAGAACGGGGGCCCCTAGACTATGGCGACAGCTTAAAGGAGCGAGGAAGGCCCTAGCGGCTCTGGACTTGGACCGAGCGGAGTACGCTGCGCTCCGGTTGCGCCACACCTTCTACACAGGGGGTGACCGCTGTGGCAAGTTGCTGGCCAACAGACTCCGAGTAGTGCGCCAGAGTCAACTAGTGAAGGCGATCTCTAGCCCTACGGGGACCACGGATACGGAGGACGCCCACATCGCGGCCGTTTTCCGTGGGTTTTATGAGGACCTTTACACGGGGGAGCCACCGGATGAGCCGGCCATGGCCGCATATTTGGACTCTGTCACTTTGCCCTCCCTGGACCCCCTGCAGGCGGAACACCTGGACAGGGACATCAGGATAGAGGAGGTGATCTCTGCCATCGCTCGGCTTAAGCATGGCAAAGCGCCGGGCCCGGATGGGTATACCGCGCTTTTTTACAAAACGTTTTGCACGTCGCTGGCCCCTATCCTTACCCGTCTTTTCAACTCGTTTGCCGCGTCGGGGGCTATTCCGCCTGATCTTTTGCGAGCCTCTATCACGGTGATCCCCAAATCCGGGAATGATCCGACGCTCTGTGGATCGTACAGGCCGATATCTCTTCTGAATGTCGATCTAAAATTATATACAGGGATCCTGGCTGATCGCTTGGCCCCGCACTTATCTGGTCTTATAGACCCCGACCAGGCCGGTTTCGTTCCAGGGAGACAGACGGTTGACAATACGAAACGGATCGTCCACCTACTCGAGAAGGCCTCCCGGATTCCGGGGGAACGAATGATGTTAGCGGTGGACGCAGAGAAGGCGTTCGACCGAGTGCACTGGCCCTACCTGGAACAAGTGCTGGTGAAGGTGGGCATAGGGGACAAGTTCCGCTTCATGGTCTTCAACTGCTACAGACGGCCGACTGCAGTAGTTCGGGTGAACGGGTATGCCTCTCGGGATTTTAACATTGAAAGGGGCACCAGGCAGGGGTGTCCACTCCCCCCCCCTGCTCTTTGCTCTTTATATGGAGCCATTTGCCCAATGGATACGGAGCAACCCGGCGGTGACCGGTGTGCTGATGGGAGGCTTTACACATGCTATCAGCCTCTATGCTGATGATGTCATCTTGTCACTTGACGAACCCCGGACAGCCCTCCCGGCCTGCGTCGAGGAGCTGGCCTCCTTTGGCGCGGTTGCGGGGTTTAAACTGAATATGGGGAAGTCGGTGGCCTTGGATGTCTCCCTTGCTCCCTCCACCAGGAAGGAATTGCAGAGCCGATTCCCCATGTTGTGGTCGTCAGAGGCGATACCCTATCTGGGGATCCAGATAGCACCCACCTTACCAGCCATGGTGTCGGCCAACTACTCGGCACTAGGTGTTAAAATCAGGGAAGAGCTGGGCCGTTGGAACCGCGGCACCCTCTCCTGGTTAGGCAGGATAGCTGCGGTTAAAATGACAATTCTCCGGCCTTGCCGCTCCAGCCACCGGTAGGGTGGATCCCGCAGCTACAAGCAGACGTCTCGCGCTTCATTTTGGCTGGGGAAGAAACCCAGAATGCGTAGAGCACTCTCATTATTGGCCCCTGAGGCGGGGGGATTGGGGATACCTGACTTCCGTAGGTATTTCCGAGCGGCGCAGTTACGTTACCTTGTAGAATGGAGTAGATGGGAGTCCGATAAACACTGGCTTTTCCAGGACCAGGCGGTGGCGGGGCGGCCCCTGCAGGAAGTCCCGTTTTTGCGTCGAATTCATCGGCCCAAGAATTTGTACGCCTCTTTTGTTACGCGAGTGCCGTTACGGGTTTGGGATGCAACGGCCACTACGTGCGGCCTCACCTCTTTCCCGTCGCCGCTCACGCCGCTGGTGGATAACCCGGATTTTACCCCGGGGATGGAACAGGGGGCATTCGCACATTGGAGACAGGCAGGGTGTAGAGCCTTATGCCATTTGTACGATCAGGAGGGAGTGATCCCCTTTGTACAGTTTCGCCAGGAATTTTCACTTCCTGAGACTGAACGGCACCGCTATATGCAGGCCCGCCATTGGGCTCTCCAGCCACAGGTGAGGGACACTGCGGATAGGCGCTTTTTACCTTATGAACAATGGCTGCTTACGCGTACTTCGGATTCAAAACTGATTACGGACCTTTATAAGTTACTGCAACCACCATCCTCGCACTTCTATAACCCGGGGAGAGAAAGGTGGGAAAGGGAACTGGGGAGGACACTGAGCCCTAAGGACTGGGAGAACATATCCTATAGAGCAAGGCATTCTGCGTACCATATGGGCCTTACTGACACACTAACTAAAGTCTCCACTTATTGGTACTACACGCCGGAACGGGTGCACGAATTTGATCGCAGCAGGGGGGACACATGTTGGAGAGGGTGTGGGCACCGAGGTACACTTACACACATTTTATGGGATTGCCCCCTCCTGGACACATACTGGAAGGAAGTGCTGGACGACATTGATACGCATTTTGGCATTGAACTGCCGCGCTTCCCCGCTTACACCTTGCTAGGGCTCCCGAATGGTCTAATGTACCCCCTCAGATCTCGTAGGGGTAGGCAGATCGCCATTGCGCTGGGCTCAGCGGTTCAAAATATCTTGATACATTGGCGCACTGCCACGATACCCTCTGTCACGGGCTGGCTCCATAGATTGTTGCACGTGTTGGGCATGGAGAAGTTGTCGCTGATGGTGGCAGGGGATATATCGCAATTTTCAGAACTCTGGCAGCCATTTCACTCCTTGTTATTAATGGAATTTAAAGAAATTACTTGTCCCAAGTGCCTCCGCCTCATGCGGCTCACGAGCCCCGCAGCACAAGCCCCGTGAATTGGTGGGTGACACACTTTCCCCGCAGGCGGTGATCCTGATGTTGGCCTTGAATGATGGCGGTGCACTGGACGTGGGGGGAGGGAGGGAAGGGGGTTGGGATCCGGGAGTTGGGCTGTTGGGGTTCAGGGGGGGAGTTTGTAATGGAAATGTTATCTCATACTGTACCGTGGCACTCCAGGTATAGCCGAAGGGGACTGATACCATACATTGCATTTAACCGTTTCAGCTGAAATTGGGGTTCTCCCCGCTTGAACTGCATGTCTCCTGTTGCTGCTACTTGGTCTTTGTGTGTGGTGCTGAATAAAATACTTTAAACCTAAAAATAGTGCAGGAGCGGCTTTCAACAAATATGCAGCTGATTTTGGTCTACTAGTTTCAGCCAGAAGGGGCTTTTCGCACTGGCTTTCTTCAGGACCCTATCAAATTTCAAGCTACTGCAATTAGTGAGAGTTAAATCAAAATTATACACACACTGTGATCATTCAAAATACCAACATACAGGAAGGGTGAGTTTCATTCCTAAAGGAAAAAATAACACAAAGGAAAAATGTAAAAGTAAACAGTAAAAACAGCACAAGTAGCAAGTTACATTCCTCTATCTTCTTTTGCAAGTCCTAGGACAGTTACACTCACCTGTCCCATACTTAGTATTTACCCATAAGGCATAGCGAAAGAAAGGTAGAAAACATGACGAGAGGGAAAAGGAAAGATTATCCAAACCAAATGTAAACTCAGAACTTACAGACGTTCATCATATCTCTCTATTTTATTGCATTTAGAGTACAGTATGTGTTCATAATTGTCGATCCATTGTATAACCGAACGGTCTTCAGTGGAACCTCAAAACAGCCAACGTTGTTGTTCCTATAATAGATTCAAAGAGGATGGTACAGAGTGCAACAGTACCAGCAATGGGAACCTGACAAAGTTGCAGCTAACAATCAGCTCGGGTCATCGAAAACGTCACTCCAGAAGTTTCTAATCTTGTTGTAGGATCTTATTATGTGACCCAAGGGCCTTCATTCAACTCCATAAGATAAGAAAGATCAGAAACTGATTTAAGATTTCCATTCGTGTTGGCACTCAGTATGAGTTAAAGGCTAGCACTGACAATTGTTTTATACATTAATGGCGAACATAAAAATAGGACTCAAGTCTTAGGTCTAGCCTGGACAATCTCTTCAACATAAGCTTTATCCAATGCTTTTATATGAGCAGAGGCCTCAGTCCCTGAATCACATAAAATATTTTTATGTTATTATGTAAACTGTGTTATACTGTGTTAGTCTTACCTGGAAACATAATGTAGCCTTCTATGGCACAATGGCCTACTGCCACCTCTCAGTTTAATGATATACATGTTGTGTAAAATGCTCAGGTAGATACTGTCATTACATGTATTTAGTATAGTTTATAAATCAACAAGCAGGTTGTCATTTAGTGCAAAATTCATAACCTTCTAGATCAGTTGGTAATGATTTTATTCATCATCACGATTCTTGACATGCTTCTTCCATATGGCGGTTCTGCTTTGTGGATACAACCATCACATGTTTGCCCTGCAATGACTAGAGGGCCTGGGCACTTTTCAAGGCTGGAGTTTTTCCCATGGAAAACAAGTAAAGAGAGCAGTCTCTGCGGTCAAGATAAGAACTTCTAGGTTATCAGGTTCACAGGTTACCTGCCGCTGTCTATTGGTGTTGGCCTTTTTCTCGGTAGGCTCACTGCCATATTTGTTCTCATGTAGCTACAAGTTTAAGGGCCATTGTTGTTAAGCATATTTACATAAGGCAAGCTTCGTGTTACTCCTGACTGGTACATTCTTAACATGCTCCCTTAATGGCTGAGGGCTGTTTTGATTCTCTCTCATCAGGCCTTCATCTGTGGTAGTGAGCACTTTAGATTAAGAGTGTATGTCCAACTTCTTGCAGTTGCTGCTTGAGCACTAAGGTTCTCCAACTGCATTTATGCGTAACCGTCATGCATATTAACTTCAACCGGCACACTCCGTGAGTAAATATTTCATAGGGCACCATGTGCCAAGTTATTTCCTTCCCTCTGTTCTGGAAAAGCTGTTGATGGAACTCTCCAAACCAAGGCAAAATATTGTCACTTGGGCACTCTACCACTGTGTTATGTATTTGCATCGTAGGCTTCAGTTGTCATTGATAGATAATGTTAAAGTATGATTACTTGAGGGTGCTCTCTTATCCAGTAGATCTTATGGGACTAATTCCTCTGGGTTCACCCATGTCCTCTCAGTAAGCATTAAAAGCATAAAGACATTTGTAAAATTGTGACTATACCCTGATTCACTGTATTTCAAGATATATATGTACTAAATACTGCAAATTCACTTTGACTCTTCTAATTCTTCCCAAGTTGTTGTTTCCTGAGTCATGATGTAGTTGATAGGAGGATAATAAAATATATCTATAGAGAGATGAGGACAACACATTCTTCTGCTTCCTGAACGATGAGAGCCTGACTCCTCTGAAGAGGTGCTACTGAAAGCATGTCTCTGATCCCTTGCTCTTTCTGGGTTATAATGACTTTTCAATGACCCTTATTTCCATTATGATGTCATGTACACATGGTGGTACACAATTTCATGACACATATGTTCACCCTCACGTCGATCTTACTTCATGGTTGTATTTGGCTGTGTCATAAAAACACGTATTTTAAAAACATTTAATAATTTTAATATTTTTGCATTGGAAGGCCCACACCTAAATTTTGTGGCAGAAATTACTTTGGACAGCTTAATTTAATAAAATAAACGATGAAAGTTATTATCCCTTTAGGGCAATCCTTGCTTACATCTCTTGGGTGATGGTACATCTCAAATGTTAGGACTTATTGCAAAAGACAGGACTTGAAGTAAAGAAGATTAGTGATAAGTAATCCGGACATTCCACTTTTCGTTGACCCAAGGGAGGCTGAGGAAGATAGGGTGGGCAGCAATCCATCATCGACCAAACCACCCTTTTTTCGAGTCTCAGTGAACCTAGTGAATGCACAGGTTCTAGCCCTAACCTTCCACAAATTTCACTGCATTGTTGGAGGCTTGTTTAAGGGAGACGGAGCGGTGAAGGGATGAGACCAGGAAAGCAGCAACCTCTCTTGAGAGCATGACATCATATCAGCGATTGACCAGTTTTTGCTTGCAAAACTATGAGTTAGCAGTGACCAACCAGTTTTCAAACCCGGTGTTCAGTCCAGAGTTCCTCTTTTGGACGCCATACACAAGAAACAGCACTTGAACAACTATTCAGAAATGACTGGATATCTGCCTACCGTTTAACTAGATATTGTATGTCTTAGTTATTTGCAATGTTTGGTGCTCCAACGCTGACTTCTGAGGGGATTGAGTGCAGATTAATACGTGTAGCACTTTCTTTCAAAGAATTAAAGTGCTTTCTCTTGGCATAGATATAATTCACACTTGAATGCATGTCCGCTTAGTGATGGCAACACGGTTCATACTGTTCTTCTTCAGTGACGCTCCCACTCTATAATTCGATGTTCTAGCCTGAGAATTTGCGTTGGGCAGGCTGGTCCTTGTACGTCCTTGGCCTGGTTTAATTTCGTCCCTTGCTGTATAAATATATGATTCAGCTGCAGCCTGGACTCTCGTCGTCTCTTCCTCCTCCCAGCATAACAACTGCGAAAGTAGCCCAGGAAGCCAGTTGGCGACATTGACCTCTTGGTATTTTTAAATAAGTCTCTCGTTGCTTCCTTGAAGTAGGCCCCGTCTCGATGACCTTGCGTTTCATTAAGGCGGTAATTGTGAAGCAGCAGTTTCCTTTTCTGTGGCGAGCAGCTGGTGCCTATCAAATCGATGCCGGCTTTTCATCTGCCGCAGGTGTTCCGTGAATCATCTGGGCGCGAGTCCGCTCGCGGCTTCTAGGGAAGCGGGAAACCGCTCGGCGCCGCAGGATAGCGCGAGACCTTTCCACAGCCCTAGGCGCATTAGCGTTGCATCGGCACAGTCTGAGGGAAGCCTCGCCACGAGCTGCGGAGAGCATTGACTGGTTCTCAGGGCTTGGCGGTGGGGTTTGCTGCAGTGGTTCTGTTTTGAAGTACCTTTGATTGATTAGAGAGATGCCGGGTACATTATATCATACGGTCAATGGCGAACACAGTTTTCAATTAAAATGCTTGTTTAGGGTGGGGCACATGTTGTTTCGTGTGGCGTTCCCCCAACTCCTCGCCACATTTGGATTCTGTTGTACTTGTGCTTACATCAAAACTACTATTTGCCTTGGACTCCCCACAATCTGTGGAACGATATTTCCTACAGTTATTTGAAAGTCACTTCTTCACTTTGCAAAAAGAAAGTTACCGTTCTGCAGTGGCTGCAGAACGGCAACTTTCTTTTTGCAAAGTGAAGAAGTGACTTTCAAATAACTGTAGGAAACATCGTTCCACAGATTGTGGGGAGTCCAAGGCAAATAGTAGTTTTTGATGTAAGCACAAGTAGATAGCTAGATATGTGCTAGGCGCGCAACACCCATTGTCAGCCCCGGCAGAGGCAGCTTCCTAGGCTGGCGATCATCTAATTGCAGCCGCACCTGAATATTTAACAGGTCTTTAACCCCTTCGCTGCTAGGCCTTTTCCCCTCCTGTGCTAAGCCTTTTTTTGGCGATTTGGGGTAGTGCACGCTTAGGCCCCTGTAACTTTTTGACCACATAAGGTATCCACGCCAAATTTGCGTCCTTTTCTTCCAACATCATGTGGATTCTAAAGGTGCCCAGGGTTTGTGGATTCCCTTGGAGGGGTCCCAGAAATTAACCAAAATACAGTGAAATTTTTGTTTTTTTCAGAAAAATGGGAAAAACGGGCTGCAAATGAACGCCTCTGGGGTTTTCCCTGCAAATGTTATCAAAAAAGGGTTTGTGGGGCTGAAATCTCCATTTTCTCAGCTTTTAGGAAATGACAGTCTTTTGTCAGAGAACCAACATTTTTCGCACAGTTTTGGCATTTTTCTGGGACATAACCTATTTTTGCTATTTTTAGAGCTTTCAACCTCCTTCCAGTTAATGGTAGAAATGAGTTTGAAAGCAATAATAGATCCTGGAAAGCTGTACATTTTCGAAAAGTAGACAAAATTCTGAATCCAGAAAGGGGTCATTTGTCTAAATCCATGAAGGTTTCTTTATAGAAACTAACAGTTAAATATTGGAATAATTGAAAATTTGTTGAAAACAACAGCCTTTTGTCTCAACGTTTTCACCTATAACTTCTTGTAATTTTGACAGCTCTTGGAAAGTAATATACCGTTACATCCGTTAGACCTTCCTGGTTGTGGGGATATATAGGACTTGTAGTTTCACCTAGAACCCGATGAACCCAGATCCAAAAACTGAGCTGCAACTTGCAATGGTATTTTATTATTTACTGGGTATAGAGCACCTATTCTTGGAAAATGTATACATGGAAAAATCTGTGAGAAAGACACCTATGTATTTCTGAATTGGGCACAAATATAGAGTTTAGAAACAGTATATATTTGCACATTTTCAAAATTGGGAATACTCATACTAGCATGAGAATTATTGGTCATTTTTTAAAAAGATTTTTTTTTTACACAATGTCTTTCATTGGGAAGGGAGAAATGCATGAAAACTCAATTGGTAATAACAGTTGATTTACAAATCTGAATTACCCTAAGTCTCCCGATAAAAACGCTACCTCACTTGTGTGGGTCGGCCTTGTGCCTGGGACAGGAAACGGCGCAAAATGCAACGTGGTCACACCTCAATTTTGCAGTTAAAAATTGACCCTTTTATGGCAAAGTGCCTAGCTGTAGTTTTTGCACCCTAGCTCTGCCGGCACCTAGGGAAACCTAGCAAACCTATACATTTTTGAAAAGTAGACACCCTGGGGAATTCAAGATGGGGTGACTCGACTGCCTACCACCAGGTTCTGTTACCCAGAATCCCTTGCAAAGCTAAGAAATTGACAAAAAAAACGCATTTTCCTCACATTTCTGTGGTGGAAAGTTCTGGAATCTGCGTGGATCAACAAATTTCCACCCACCCAGCGTTCCCCCAGGTCTCCCAAAAAAATGGTATCTCACTTGCCTGGGTCTGCCTAGTGCCTGCGACAGGAAACAGCGCAAAACGCAACATGTTTGCACCGCAATTTTGCAGTGAAATTGTGCTCTTTTTTTGGCAAAGAGCCTACCTTTTGTTTTTGAACCCTAGCTCTGCTGGCACCTAGGAAAATGTTAGAAATGGGATCCCTGGTTGGCCGAGGCCTGAGCCAAGGCCAGGCAGAAATCACCATTTCCAGTTAGGGTAGGGAAGTCACCCGCCAAGACAACCCCTGCTCATCCCCTTGGTAGCTTGGCACGAGCAGTCAGGCCTATCTCGGAGGTCATGTGTAAAGCATTTGCGCACGCACCCCCACAAAAGGACTCCACACAAGATATATATGAAAATAGCTTTTGTATTAAAAAGGACACATAGGAACACATATCTTACAGGGTGCCAGAGGCACGGGCAGGATTTACAAGGGAAGATATACAGGACAGGGCCGTGGGACCACTGCCAGGGATATGCACATGATGGAGTTGGCATTTAGAACATATAACAACTGGGAGTTCCTCGAACTAGGACTAGAACACATAATCACCAGGAGCTTAGCATTAGAATACGTCACGCCCCGGGGTTTCATAGGACTAGCAATAGAACTCACTCTAACCAGTATCCACATACATGAGGCAAGGTTATACAGGAGGGAAGGAATGGCACGGTACATAACACCACAGACGTACCTGTAGGAAGGAAACACAGAATAACTCTCAAGAAGCAAAGTTAACATTAGCCAATACTTTCAACAGGCCAGCTGGCCTCCTGGGGCTAGGACGCCCAGAGTCTCAATGTTCAGGACAGGCGGTAAGCAGCCCACCGCACACCTACACGTAGCAGCTGCCCACGAAGTGCTGGGCAGCTGGGGACCAAGGATGGGGCCAACACGTGGGAGCCTCACAGACTCGGAACAATGGGCTAGGGTGGAGCCTCTCAGGCTCAGGAGGAATGCGCCAAATGGGGGAGCCTCTCTGGGCTCGAGAACAAAATGGTGGGCGGAGCCTTGCAGGCTCATAGGGACAAGGGCCATGGGGTGGAGCCTCTCGGGGCTCTGGACGTTGCGACGCGGTGGAGCCTCCTCGGGGCTCAGGGGCTGAGATACAGATGGAGCCTTTCGGGGCTCGGGAACAACATGGTGGGCGGAGCCTTGCAGACTCATAGGGACAAGGGCCATGTGGTGGAGCCTCTCGGGGCTCAGGACGTTGCGACGCGGTGGAGCCTCCTCGGGGCTCAGGGGCTGAGATACAGATGGAGCCTCTCGGGGCTCGCGGAGGTAGGGCATCGTTGGAGTCCCTCCCGGACTCATGGATAAAAGGGGAGGGGGCCCTTGAGGGCCTCGCAGGCACCCGGCACTCAGCCGGGCAGAGGAGCGACCCGGAGCCCGCCCGCACTCACCGATTGCAATGGCGGCGGCTCCTCGTGGCGTCCACTCCTTCCGGCTGCTACTCGGCATGTCAGTGGTGGGGCTCTCTCCTCGGGGGGAGCCTCGCCGTAGGACAACGCCCCCATCTCGGCAGACCGGCGGCAGAGCTCCCCAGACGTCCCAGGGCGCGTGGGGAAGCCCAGCGAGTCGGGCCAATCCCTGCGCGGCCCAGCGGTGACGTCACCGGGGTCCTGGCGGCCAGGACCAATGAGCGCTCGGCCATGCTCGCTCTGGGGCCGCCAATGGCAGCGCGGCCCTGGGAAGGAAGGCGGGAGCAGCGCCTCACCCGCTAACTCCGGGCTGCGGCGGTGACGATCTCAGGCAATGCCGGGTGGGCACCGGTTAGTTGAGAAAGGGGTCCATAAGTCGAGGTGGACACTCGATGGGACAGGGCAGGATCCCTGGCCAAGATATGCCCCGGTCAGGAGGAGTTCACGATGGGCAGGCAGCGGGGAGGACAGCTGCGAAGGGGGAAATAAAGCGCTTCCCAAGCGCTAGGCAGAAAGTAGCAGGAAAGACAGCGCTTCCAGGCGCTAGGGTATCAGAAAGCCGCAGAGTCTTGGTAGGGTCCAGGACAGCAGTAGTTCAGGAGCAGGGCAGGGCCCAGGGAGGCAAGCCTTTTCCCCGAGCCCACGCAGCAGCACGTCCCTGGCAGGATTCGGTCAGGACCAGCAGGCAAGAGAGAGAGAAGAGGGCACACCCTCCTTTTATACATGAGATCCCTTTGTCTAAAAAGGGGCAGGCAGGATGAGAACCAGCTAGAACTGGTTATAAGGAATTTCTTGTTACTGGCCAGGCTAGGACACCAGACACACCCCAGGTGGGTGGAGCCAGCATTGTGGGGGACAGCCCAGACCCATACAGGATACAGGCACAGCCCCTCCCTCACTGCAGCCAATCACGCGCCAGCATACTTACTGCACACACACACCGATGTCTAGAAGTGGCACTTCTCTTTTAGACACACACACGTCACATACCTTATCTTACAGCATTCAATCAGACGAGTCCATACATACCAGACTCGAGCCTGTACCCCCCACGCACCAGGAACTATCAGGGACACACCCATTCCCCATGCAGTCCTATGGGAGGGCAGACTTCTCTCATCTACCCGCACTCAGAGTGGGAATCACCATCCCCAGGTCACATATAACAAGCACAACTTCAGGGGTGGACCTGCTAGAAGGGCCCAGTCCAACAGGAAACCTAGCAAACCTATACATTTTTAAAAACTAGACACCCAGGGGAATTCATGATGGGGTGACTCGACTGCCTACCACCAGGTTCTGTTACCCAGAATCCCTTGCAAAGCTAAGAAATTGACAAAAAATGCATTTTCCTCACATTTCTGTGGTGGAAAGTTCTGGAATCTGCGTGGATCAACAAATTTCCACCCACCCAGCGTTCCCCCGGGTCTCCCCAAAAAAATGGTACCTCACTTGCCTGGGTCTGCCTAGTGCCTGCAACAGGAAACAGCGCAAAACGCAACGTGGTCGCACCGCAATTTTGCAATAAAAATGTGCCCTTTTTTGGCAAAGAGCCTACCTTTTGTTTTTGAACCCTAGCTCTGCCGGCACCTAGGGAAACTTAGCAAACTTATACATTTATGAAAACTAGACACCTAGGGGAATTCAGGATGGGGTGACTCGACTGCCTACCACCAGGTTCTGTTACCCAGAATCCCTTGCAAAGCTAAGAAATTGACAAAAAAACACATTTTCCTGACATTTCTGTGGTGGAAAGTTCTGAAATCTGCGTGGATCAACAAATTTCCACCCACCCAGCGTTCCCCCAGGTCTCCTGAAAAAAATGGTACCTCACTTGCCTGGGTCTGCCTAGTGCCTGCGACAGGAAACAGCGCAAAACGCAACATGGTCGCACCGCAATTTCGCAGTGAAATCGTGCCCTTTTTTGGCAAAGAGCCTACCTTTTGTTTTTGAACCCTAGCTCTGCCGGCACCTAGGGAAACCTAGCAAACCTATACATGTTTGAAAACTAGACACCCAGGGGAATTCAGGATGGGGTGACTCGACTGCCTACCACCAGGTTCTGTTACCCAGAATCCCTTGCAAAGCTAAGAAATTGACAAAAAAAACGCATTTTCCTGACATTTCTGTGGTGGAAAGTTCTGGAATCTGCGTGGATCAACAAATTTCCACCCACCCAGCGTTCCCCCAGGTCTCCCAAAAAAAATGGTACCTCACTTGCCTGGGTCTGCCTAGTGCCTGCGACAGGAAACAGTGCAAAACGTAACATGTTTGCACCTCAATTTCGCAGTGAAATCGTGCCCTTTTTTTTGGCAAAGAGCCTACCTTTTGTTTTTGAACCCTAGCTCTGCCGGCACCTAGGGAAACCTAGCAAACCTATACATTTTTGAAAACTAGACACCCAGGGGAATTCAGGATGGGGTGACTCGACTGCCTACCACCAGGTTCTGTTACCCAGAATCCTTTGCAAAGCTAAGAAATTGACAAAAAAACGCATTTTCCTGACATTTCTGTGGTGGAAAGTTCTAAAATCTGCGTGGATCAACGAATTTCCACCCACCCAGCGTTCCCCCAAGTCTCCCCCAAAAAATGGTACCTCACTTGCCTGGGTCTGCCTAGTGCCTGCGACAGGAATTAGCGCAAAACGCAACGTGGTCTCATCGCAATTTTGCAGTGAAAATGTGCCCTTTTTTGGCAAAGAGCCTACCTTTCGTTTCTGAACCCTAGCTCTGCCGGCACCTAGGGAAACTTAGCAAACCTATACATTTCTGAAAACTAGACACCCAGGGGAATTCAGGATGGGGTGACTCGACTGCCTACCACCAGGTTCTGTTAGCCAGAATCCCTTGCAAAGCTAAGAAATTGACAAAATGCATTTCCTCACATTTCTGTGGTGAAAAGTTCTGGAATCTGCGTGGATCAACAAATTTCCACCCACCCAGTGTTCCCCCGGGTCTCCCGAAATAAATGGTACCTCACTTGCCTGGGTCTGCCTAGTGCCTGCGACAGGAAACCACGCAAAACGCAACGTGGGCACACCGCAATTTTGCAGTGAAAATGTGCCCTTTTTTGGCAAAAAGCCTACCTTTCGTTTTAAACCCTAGCTCTGCCGGCACTTAGGGAAACCTAGCAAACCTATACATTTTTGAAAACTAGACACCCAGGGGAATTCAGGATGGGGTGACTCGACTGCCTACCACCAGGTGCTGTTACCCAGAATCCCTTGCAAAGCTAAAAAATTGTGAAAAAAATGCATTTTCCTCACGTTTCTGTGGTGGAAAGTTCTGGAATCTGCGTGGATCAACAAATTTCCACCCACCCAGCGTTCCCCCAGGTCTCCCGAAAAAAATGGTACCTCACTTGCGTGGGTAGGCATAGTGGCTGCAACAGGAAAAGGTCCAAATCGTACGGTGGAGAATTTAAAATAACCTATAGCAAAACTACCTTGTTTTTTGGGGGGGGCACCTGAGTTTTTGGCCCGGGGCTCGGCGGCCATCTTTGGAAACTACCTAACCCAAACAGTTCTGAAAACTAGACACCCGGGGGAGTCCAGGGAGGTATGGCATGCGTGAGTCGCCCAATGTCTTCCTACCCAGAATTCCTTGCAAACCTTAAAATTAGGTAAAAAAATCACTTTTCCAAACTTTTTTGCGTGGGATTTCCATGCCGGCAAAAATGTCCTACCACCCAGCGTTCCCCTTGTTCTCCCGAGTAAAATGATACCTCACTTGTGTGGGTGCCCCAAAGCAGAACAGGCTAAAAATGAGTTTTTAAAAATTGTAGTATTTAGGATTCACAAATTAAGCACCTCACCTTAGTCACAGGCCTTTCCCAATAGCTCATGGGTAGGGTAAGATAATTAAGTAAGGGGTGGCAGTGCCGCTCAAGAGACATATAACTGGAAACGTAGGGTTTCTTCGATTCCAGCGCATTTCTTTCTGTACTATATACCAAATAAAGGGCGCTTCTGAGTTCTTTTTTGTTTAGAGTTTCGGCTTTACTGGGGTTTAAGAAAATGCAG
This sequence comes from Lissotriton helveticus, assembly GCF_964261635.1. Classification (NCBI taxonomy): domain Eukaryota; kingdom Metazoa; phylum Chordata; class Amphibia; order Caudata; family Salamandridae; genus Lissotriton; species Lissotriton helveticus. The sequence goes on from NC_136067.1 coordinate 1,238,317,851, forward strand.
CCTTTAGTGACGCTGCATAAACTCTGATACACTACAGAAAGCCAGGGAATATCAATCCCCTTCTCGCATTTCAGACAATTGGTAATAATGTCTCTGGTGAGAGTCTCTGCCTGATTCTTCCAGACCAATAACCAGAAAAGGGCAGTACGGGCACGTATAAAATCAGTTATATAATTTAAATGTAATTCTTTGTGGCAAATATATTGTGGGGTGGAGATTGGGATACCCAAAAGTTTCCTACAGAACCGGTTTTGTTCCTGCTGAATGCAGGAACTATTTGCAGTACCCCAAATCTCGGCTCCATAAGTGGCCACTGGGACACATTGCCATTTAAAAAATTTTAAGATAGCTAAAATGGCACCTGTGTTCTTTGGACGAGGAAAACTAAAAATCGAGTTGATGGTCTTTGAGAACTTACTCCTGGAATAGGTAAGATGCTCAGTCCAGGAGCCGTTTGCTCCAAAAACCACCCCAAGATAGGGGAATTTACAGGTGCTCATCAGTTTTTAACTGCCAACAACAATGGAACTAAGCTGGCGTTTCCGAGGGCCACAGAACATTAAAAATGATTTGTTAAAATTAACACTTAGGTCCAAACTATCCATGTATTTAACAAAGGACTGTACTAGGATGCGCAGAGAATTTGGGGTGCGGCATATAAGCATATAAGCACCGCATCATCTGCTCATAGTAGTACCAGGAGGGGTTTCCCATTAATCATAGGAACATCTTGAGTCATAGATGCCAATGATTTGTTCAATCCATTGATACAAATGATAAAAAGAAGGGGGCCCAAGACACACCCTTGCCTCACCCCCTTCCAACCTTGATTGGTCCAGAAACCTCTCTCTTCAGCCAATCCTCACCTGAGCCTGAAGATCTTTATGAAGATATGCCAAAAAATGAACCAAAGGCTCATCCAGTCTATAGGCCAACAGGATAGCCCACAGCTGTGACCTATTAACAAAGTCAAATGCTGAGGACAAATCCATAAAGGACAAATAGACTGGAGAGTTCCGTGCGATGGTGTATTTCCCGATTACGAGGCAGAGTTTGAGGCATTGCTCTTTAGTGCCAACCTTACTGCGAAAGCCTAGCTGGCAAAGCTCTAAAATGCTACATTCCTCTGACCATTCCAGGATCTTACTGTATAAAACTCTGCTCAATATTTTAAGGGTATTATCGATCAATGAAACAGGCCTGTAGTTACAGGGATGCGACCAATCCCCCTTTTTAAATATTGGGACAATAATACTCTTTGCCCAAGTATCGGGTAGCGGAGCATGTGTTAGATTATTAAAAACATTCAGAAGGAGCGGGGCCTAAAAATCCGGTTTCCTTTTAATAAGATCTATTGGTAGCCCATCAGGGCCAGGGGCCTTATTCCCAATGTTCTGGTCAATAGCTTCTTCTACTTTGGCAAGTGTTATCTGAATACTGGAAAGAGGACCATGTTCATACTGGTCGGGCTCCAATACGGTAGTAGCATAGATTTTAGAAAAGTGGGTTTCCCAAGAATGACTGGAAATAGTACAGCTAATGGGGGTTAATAGCTGTCCCATAGATCGGAGGTCCCTTACTGCAAACCAAAATATCTTTCCCTTTTTGTTCGTTGCAGCCTGTGATAGGGTTTCCCAGCACCCATTTAAAAGTACTCCCTTCCGTTTATTAATTGCTACATTGTACTTCTGCCTAGCCAGTTTCACATCTAAGGCACATCTATGTTTGAGTGATAGTACTCTAAGCAAATTGCAGTTAGCCAGTGAACATTCGGTGTCAAACTATCTAGGGCCCTGTTTACTCAGAGAAGCAGGCTTTGACAAAAGAGTTTTAGTGGCCAGACAGTGTTTAGAAAAATCGTGGACTACCTCTGGGTGCGGTGTTTGTGATGACAAACAGGAATCGATGAGGGGCAAATTCTCTAGTGCCTTGAACAAATCACCATTCTCAACGCCTCACCATATTAATCTTCAGTTGTCAGTTGATGGCATTAAATCTCTGGCCCCGCATTCAGATGAAAAGGCGGGTCGCGAAGCCAATCTCAAAGCTATTTTGATAGGGTTGTGATCCCCATGGATAGTAGTAACAACCTCTGCGGCGAGTAAGTAATCTACGAGGAGTGGGGAAATAAAAACAAAGTCTATAGTGGACGAATAACCCCGACCTCTGATTGTCGGATGATGATTATTAATCACGTGTAAAATGCCCATCTGGTCGATAACATTAACAAAGTTATGCAAGCTCAAAAACACAGCCATCTCAGCCCCCCTGCGGGAAGAAGGACCTGAATTATGTGTCTCTACGCTAAAGTGCGTGTCATTCAATTTGGCATTAAAGTCTCCTCCTAAGTACATCCGGGTCCCGGGGGGTGGCCATTCTGATTAAAAAGTCCCCACCTTTCACCGTGACTCGCACTTGGACAGATCCACAGGGGACCTATGTGGGGGTAACGGGGACATGGATGAGGCAGCGGATCACGGTGGTCTCTGTATATGCCCCCCGAAACTGCAGGCCAGGACACTGACAGGGACGGCGGAAATAGTGCTGGACACGCCCAATTCACTACATATTATAGCAGGCGACTTTAATGACGTCATGTACACCCCCCGGGACCGGTCGGGTACCCGACCAGATGGTTCGCACAGGACACCTTTGGCTAGAATCATGGGCACACTGGGACTGACAGATGTCTGGAGATGGCTGCACCCTGATGCGAGAACCTACTCGTACTACTCAGGGGCACATAATGTGTATTCCCGACTAGACTACGTCTTCCTTCCCCGACACGCCATAGGGTCCGACGACGAGGCTGATTATGTGGCACGTGGTATCTCGGACCACTCCGCTACTGGCTCGATTGGGGGGTGGGCCGAGATCGCAGACGGGGGGGCTAGAGGTTGACATCATGGGACCTGCAGAACCATGCAATACTTCAGGGCCTTCGGGCCGACACCAAGGTCTACTTCGCTGAGAACTCAGGCTCGGTGCAGTCCAGAGTCACTTTATGGGAGGCCTACAAGACAGTACTCCGAGATAGGGCACAGAATAGGGTATCGTGGGGAAAAAGGAAAGCCCATGAGGAGCTAGGCACACTGGAAACTAAAGTTCTAGGATTAGAGCGACAACATTTGATAGATGGAGATGCACAGGTGCTTCGGCACCTGCTTGATGCCCAGCAACAGTACAGGGATCTGGCCACCAATGAAGCGAAAGCACAGGCACTTGCCACCCTGCACAGAATGTACGACGTCGGAGACAAGTCCGGTAAGATCCTAGCCTGGTTGAGCCGCAGAGAGAGGGACTCGCGGTGGATAGAAGGCGTGCTTGATAAGACAGGACGTATACACAGAGGAGACACCCAGATAGCCCACACGTTCGCCTCCTACTTTAGGGACTTCTATGTGGCCCAAGACTTGGGCGACGCAAACGATATTGCGGCTTATTTGGAGGGGATCCACACCCCAGTGCTAACTGAGGAAGACACTGACGCCCTGGAAGTCGATATCTCGGCCTCGGAACTGATGGAGGCGATAACTAGGCTTCGGCCGGGGAAGGCCCCAGGCCCCAACGGTCTCCCTGCCGAGTTCTTTAAGAGAGAGGCGGACCTCCTAATACCCCACCTCCTGGCTCTATATGGGGATGCAACCCAAGAGGGTGAGCTCCCGCCGGACCTCAGAATGGCCACGATCGTGCCTATATATAAACAGGGCAGACCGTCGGACGCCTGCGAGTCATATAGACCGATCTCCCTCCTCAATATAGAGGCCAAGTTATTGGCCACGCTTCTGGCCCTCCGATTACGTCGGGTGAAATCGGGATTGGTTCACCAGGACCGAACGGGATTTCTGCTGGATAGGGCGACAAGGCAAAATCTCCGGCGAACCCACAATTGGCTCATGGAGGTGAAACAGAGGGAGGGCCCGCATATGTTCCTCTCCTTAGATGCTGAGAAGGCGTTTGGTGCTGTCCACTGGCCCTTTCTGGAGGCGACGCTGATCAAGTTCGGGGTCGGCCCCAACTTTCGAAGATGGGTGGGCCTACTATATACAGACCCGAGAGCTCGGGTCCTAGTGAACGGGGTGTTGTCGGAGGACTTCCCAGTTCGGATGGGGATCCTGTCCCCGCTGCTGTTCGCCCTCACAATTGAAATAGTAGCGTGTAATATCCGCCAGGCGGAGGGAGTCTATGTTTTCCGCATAGCACAGGAGGACCTGCTGGAGGAGAAGATTTCGCTTTATGCGGATGATATTCTTCTCTATGTGACGCACCCAACATCTATGATCCCTGTACTGTTTGAACTCCTGCATAGGTATGGTTCCTTCTCCGGCTATAAGATAAATTGGCACAAATCAATCTTATACAGCCCTCGTCCGGAAGCCAATTGGCCCTCGCTTCCGGGAGCCCTACAGACTACGCAATCTGGTTTTAAATATCTAGGAATATACCTGACTACCGACAAACAAACGTCATATCTAAAAAATATACTCAGAGTAATCCAGAACTTTGCAGAAGACGCCCTCCGCTGGAAGTCACTGCCTTTAACGATACTTGGACGAGCGGCAATGTTCAAAATGATCACGTTGCCACGCTTTCTGTATGCCCTCCAGAACGAATACTTCCCCCTACCCCGACAGACATTCACGACAATTAATGCTGAACTGCGAGCTCTTCTCTGGCTAGGGAAACAACCAAGAATAGCCCTAGCTACCCTCCAACGAAACCAATATAATGGGGGGATCTCCCTGCCAGATGTGGAGGCCTATTATTGGGCAGAGCATCTCTCACCAATAAATGATTGGCTGCACGCTTTGGCGGATCACCCGACATACAGATTAGAGAGGGCCTCCATGGCACACCGCACTCGCCTGCACTATCTATATGGGGGAATAGGGAGGCGACGGTTGCTGCCGGCCACGCTGCTCACTATAGATGTATGGGACAGGGCGACAAGGATGATGGGGTGGGCACACAATCCGACCAAACAGACACCGATTTGGACCTGTACTTGGTTAAGAGAATTACACAAGCTTGCTGGCTTCCGCGGGTGGGGTAACATAGGGATCTCAACATTGGGTGACTAAGTGAGAGGGGGGAAGTTTAGGACCTACGAATCCCTGAGGGCGGAATATGGACTAACCCCAGCACAGTTCCTGAAATATGCACGTCTGCGTCATGCTTGGAAGGCTGAGGTGGCGCTGACATCGCCATTACCTGAGTATGCCCCCCTGGAGGGTCGTCTGTTACAAGAACAGGTTCCCAATAAACTGGTGTCCTTGACGTATAAAACTTTGATAAATAACACACCGGACGGATTAGGGAAGTTGAGGGCGGCCTGGGAGCAGGATGTGGGAGACATGGACACCATAGACTGGGAGACGGCCCTGATGCATCACAGGGAGGTTGCGGTTAAGACCCGACAACACCTCATCCAATATAAAATACTCCATAGAGTCTATTACGACAGGGTCAGAATCCACCGGATAGGAAGGACAAGTGATCCATCCTGCTTGAGGTGCGGACACCGACAGGGAACCTTTTTTCATACTTTGTGGGAGTGCCCCGACATAGTCCCCTACTGGACTCGTATACTAGACGAATTGAGTAAGATCCTGGAGGTGACGCTACCGATGGACCCTAAATTTGTGCTACTGGGAATCACTACTGAAATAGATCTGACCGCCCACATCTGATCTTTGCACTGTTAGCCCTGGTGGTGGCGAAGAGGGACGTGGCACGGGAATGGGGAGCTTCGCTCCCCCCCCAATGTGGGAGAATGGCAGAGAGGAATGGATATGTATATGGCGGCAGAGAGAATGACATATAAAGCCAGGGGTTGCCCCCGTAAGTTCCACAGGGTCTGGGGGAAATGGAGGCAATATCATGGGTTCGATGCAGGGTTGGGGAATGACTGAGAGGCCGCCGAGTACACCAGCCGGGATATTACCCCGGGCCCAAGGCCTACGGCTCAAGAAGTTGGATATACAGTCACCCCTTTTGGCAGTGAGCGCAGATGGGATTACGTTGCCCGATGGGCTTGGACACGAGGATGTTGAATTAATGCATGTAATTTTGACGCAGTGGGTGGGAGGCGGGGGGACGGGGGAGTGTTCAGTGAACTGGAAAATTAATTGTGCTATGCCGATTATTTGTGCTTTGATTCAAAATGCCCAAAAAAACAGTTTAAAAAAGAAATAAAAATCTCCTCCTAAAATAATCCCAATAAAGGGCGACCGATGTAAGGGTCACTGATGGGGTTATTTGCCAGCCAACGTTTCTCACACACTTTACCACAAAACTTGAAATGTTTTACCTCTAGTCTTCTTTTCTTGGATCACCGTTTCTTCCCTTCTCTTTTGAAATGAAGTTTCAAATTTGTAGTCTTCTTCTTTTAAGTTGCATGCGTAGACTCCTTACATAATGGTCCCCAAAATGTCGCCAAAATGTTGTATTCAATGAGAAGATGGATACTTCATGTATCATTGATTATGTTACTTTATTTAAGTTAATTGGTTAAGATAAAAAGGAAACCCCATCAGGAGCAGCTGTCCTGCTGCTCAGCCCTCACTCAACTGACATTCACAGCATAGCTACATTCTAATCATCCAACATTCCACATGACATGCATACCAGCTGAGCAGCAGGGAAACATAAGTTACAACACATTGCCCGAACATTGCTGATAGTCTAAGTTAGAAATAAAATCAAAAAGCTCAATAAAATACTTGTTGGGGATGGAAATGAAGTCGTTGTTATAAAAATTTACCAGATAAAAAGAAACTCTTCTCTTATAAAGTACAATTTGGAAATGATAGCTGTTAGTTGATACTATCTTAAAACTTCCTCCTGCTGCTACATTACGCCCAATAAAAAGGCCCCCCGATTGTCGGCCCAATTTGTTGCGAGATGCCGCTATGCTGATACAATGAAACCCCTCAATAATGTCATGTATAGCCCAAGTCTCCTGAAACATTACTACGTCTTGTTCCTTAACTAGGCGCAGCCAATCCTGATCATCAAGCTTGGACTGTAGCCCTGCTATGTTCCAACTGAGAATATTCAGATCTGCTCTGCTATCAATTCTAGTTATGGGTTGCTTATCATTCTCATTATCAATGGTTGCTATGATTTTAGAGGAATCCTCCAGATGGTGCTGCTGATGCTGCTGAGGAGCCATTGGTGGCAGTTGTCAATCCTGTGCATCTAGGCTAGAGAGTGCATTAAAACTATTAGTTATCAAAGGCAAGGCGTAGGCGTCCCTAGAGGGTTTGGACGATGGCTTGTAAAAATAACCCACGGGGAGCGCACTGATACAAATGTTTTGTCGGGAGGATTGCTCAAAAAACGCCCAATAATCGGCGAACCATGAAGGGTCTACGGTAATTGAGGACAATGCAGTCGCCATTTATATTCTTGGCAGAATGGCCTACCCACCCTACTCTTCTGGCCATAAGAATGTCATTCATATTGGAGAGTGGAAACCCTTATGTTTACACAGCCAATCTACAGACTTATTGCGCAGGTCTGCCCAAGACTCCCTTTGATCCCCGGCTAAGTTGGGAACCCCAGCCAAAACTGACACGTAGGGACAAGAGGCAGGGGGTAAACTTAGCACATCCGTATTTGGTCTTGTGCAGATGCTCCTGGGGCAGCTGTGGATAATCATGCTTAAACTTATGTCACTTACAAGACCGCTAGGTCGGAACTGAGTTGGACAGCTTCTTCCTAAGGCTGGGTTTAAGTTATCTATATTTTCTCAGGGTTCATCCCGTCTTCCCTTTTGTTCCCTATTGAATTGTAACCTAGGGAATATATTTGTATTACTGTGATTAGTAGGCAAAATAGCAGGAGTAATATCTTTATTCGAGACAAGCTGAGATGTGACCCTAACCCAAGTGTATTACTCGTAGGAGATCAGGGTATTCCACCCCAGCCAGTATTTTGAGCAGAATTCACGTTCCTATCTGTTAAATTAGCCAATTCACAATTCAAATGTTCCAGATTCCCCCACAGCAGATTACATTTCATATTAATTACATTCTTGAATATCAGTCAAGGCATTTTCAATAAGTTCCGATACGGGGGTGGCAACTACAGCATCCCTCGCAGTGCCGGTATAAATATTGTTGTGAGCAGAGTTAAAAAGAGCGTTGGTTTGTGTACCCACTGAGACAGAAGAGATAGCCACCGAATTTGTTACATTATTGGCGGATTGGCAACCTTTAGAGTTGTTGGGCTTAGTCATTCCTGCATTACTCTTCTTTTTACAGGTTGTACTTTCACTTTAGCATTCCTTTGTGGGCATGCTGCCCGTGCTCTAGTATTGATGCAAGGAGCGTCCGGGCGTCCACATTGGGGGCTCAGGCTTGGCGGTGGCGAATCTAAGGGAACTGAACATGCTTCCATCGGCAATGATTTTGAGAGATTTTGCGTGTTTCGCTATCAGTGGTGTGGCCACCTAATGATAAACGGGAATGTAGTGTTGCAGGGTCCATGGACAGACGTTGCTCTGTCAGTTGGATTTCGTGGGTCAGCAGTGACTCTTCCCTCACGATAAAAGCGTCCAATGTCCTGGCTACTCCTTTGCGTTTACTCATCATTCCAAGGACACAAACAATCCAAATATAACACCGCAAGATAGCGCACTGTTAGATAATATACAACAATTAAATTCATATTACCTTGTGACACAAGTGGAAAAATTGTCCCTTTGTGATGAATGTCAGGGGGGTGTCCCAGCCCAGCCTCTTCCGGCCCCTGACGGGCACAGACGGGCCCGCCCTTTGTCAGGGCTTCGTCCAAGATGCGTCCCACGCGTGTCCAGTGCCACGGTGGGAGAGGCTGCCCTATAAGCGCGTTGGCCATGCCTCCCCCTCACTCGCGGCAGCTGTTGTGTGGAGCAGTGCACTCTGGAGATTGCAGTCCGCCCCTGAGTGTGCAGGTATGGCTGGAGGAAGCGGGAAGAAACGGCGTAGCCCCTGGGACCCTCGTCCCACCAGGGGTTCTTCAAGGATGGTTAGTGGCGTTTACAGGCAGCCGACAGGCACAAACAGACAGCTGGAGACTCCTGCGCCGCGGGGGGAAGAGGCTGCGCTGTAAGTGCGTTGGCCACGCCTCCCCCTCACTCTCGGCAGCTGTTGTGTGGAGCAGTGCACTCTGGGGATTGCAGTCCTCCCCCGAGTGTGCAGGTATGGTGGGAGGAAGCGGGAAGAAACGGCGTAGCCTCTGGGACCCTCGTCCCACCAGGGGTTCTTCAAGGATGGTTAGTGGCGTTTACAGGCAGCCGGCAGGCACAAACAGACAGCTGGAGACTGTTCTGTTAACTGAAAATATATATATATATATATATATATATATATATATATATATATATATATATATATATATATATATATATATATATATATATATATATATATATATATATATATATATATATATATATATATATATATATATATATATATATATATATATATATATATATATATATATATATATATATATATATATACTCCTGTATCACCCAAATAGGGAAAATATCACACACTGCCACCTCCTCCTCCAACCCACCAGGAATCATCATGGCTTTGAGAGCACATCTGTTGTTATTACATCTCACATGGATACAGAAGTGCCCAGAGTAAGGTCAGTGGTTCTTTAAGGACATCTTTTATTTGGCAAACCCACAACATTGCCAAGCGATTGGCAAATGCTGTGTGTCACTAAAAGTCCAACCATTACACGTGCAAACTTTGTACATTAGGACAGGCCTGTGAGTATAGCAGGCAAAGTATCATGTGTATTTCCATTTCCCAGGAGGCGGCATCAGGCTTTACTCTTTCTACCAACCTCCCTTTCCCCGACTAGTCCAGATGTGGCTCATGAGGTCCTCTGGGAAAGACACACTGCATTAGGCAATAAGGATAATTGCATTACTATCTGTAAATGAGGAATGGAAAGTACATCGTTTACTTTTACTGTGACTGGCCCTTTGATGTCTGACCTTGGAAACACTCTCCTTGACTCCTCACTTGGAAGCCCTTCTATCTGTTGACTAGGGGAGATCATTGTCTCTCACTCATATGTCTCTTGGGAGCCAATAAATGATAAAACAAGGGCTGCATACCCACACTTTATGTTCATGGAGGGCGGAGCTCAAACTGACTTTGCAGCACTTGCACTGCCTGTTTGGCCCTCCTCATGCGAATAATTCCCATTAGTGAATAACCACCTGGGTGCAAAAACTTTAGCAACCACCTGCGTTTGTTGATTTGTGAATCTGATTCGGGGGCTTTTGTATTGCAGATGCTTATATACATGTCATCCCTGCAACGCCAAGAAGCGTTACAGTTGTGTGCTAAATAAATACACTTAACATACAACATAACATGCTCCATGAGGACATAGGGGCACAGGTTGCTTTGTGTAGTGTCCTGTTCATGTTAATGTTATGCCATTTTCACCACGTGCTCAGCAAGTGTGATTGTGCTGTGTGCTGCATGAAATGTTGGAGTGATGATGCGCTTCGGAATGTTGGGAGCCTGTGAGGTGAAGTGACAGTTGAGAGTGGGCTGAGCAGCAAGCAGGCTGGTCCTGGTGGGATTGCTCTACAGAACCTGTAACTTACTACAATAAAACATCTTGTACTTCATCCTACCTGCGTGGACCCTCATTACTACACTTTGTTAAATGCCTTTGCCAGAACTGTCTGGAGCTGTATTTCTGAACCTCAATCTTGTTATTTCTAATCAGAATCTTATTTAATTTTTGTTTTAAGTAATGTGATCATCTAAACTGCTTTACTGTTCTGATTTCTTAGCTGTCCCATTCAATTTTGAGGACACTTTTGGAGTTAATACATATTGGTTTAGATTGAGAGGAATTATGGAATTGCTGTGCTTTGCAGGAGTTGCCCTTGACTTTTCTGTTCTGTAGCCCTCTGGACAGTTTAGCTTGAATTCGAACTCACCATGCAATAGTTTACTATGTCTGTGTCTCTTATAGGCTTCATATACTATAATTTTGTGACTTGAATATTTAGTCCTGCATTTACTTGCAGTTATGCTTTCTTTTTAAACGGATGCCTTGTGGACTCTTGATCTAATTTAGTAATGTATTTATAAAGTTTTATATAGCGCAAACATGATCCTTGCGGATATCAAAGCACTTTACAATGTTCAAGGAGATTAGTAGACTAGACAACATCGTAAATTATTGTTACATCGCCAAGGCCATGTTATGTAGGATTGAGTACCTATTTAGGGTCAAATTTCCCCCATATTCTCAGTGTAACCATCTGGTGTGTAAGTGTTAATGAATCGCCAGTTACCAATGAAATAATACACTGTATCCCTGTCCAGAATTCCAGGATCCTTGGGCAAGCCCAGACTGCGTGATATAGGGTGCCCCTTTAATTACACCCTTTTAAACACTTGTTGATGTCTATCCTGCCCATGGCAAACAACCTTGTCCTGGTGAAAGAAGCTCTGTGGAACAGTTTTCACTGGATTATCCAGAATCTGTCTTGAATTGCTACCTTTCTGGGGTATCTGCAGTCAGCGCTCCAGTCATCATTCTCAAGTCTGCCCAGGTCATATTACCATTTCTCTCTCCTTGGCAATAACAGTGGTTAACTGTTGTTAGTCAACATGATATATATCTGAGATACAGCATGTCTGTTTAGAGGGCCCCCAGGACTCTGTATTCTAACAGGTTCTCTTCCACTATATCCTGAGACGGGTCAATGCAGCGTGATAGAATACATCTAATTTGTAGGTACCACAGAAATTGGCTCCCCACCAAGTCATATTGCTCCTATAATTCCGAAAAGGTAGCATCATCTCCCCAGTCCATATATCTCCCAGGTTGGACAGCTATTCTTGGCATACCCCGCTCCACGGTATCTAACTAGTCTCGGCCTCCACTGACTTAAAGAAATGTTCAGGGACCTCAAAGTGGCTTCTGCAGACACAGAGCAATTAGGCAAATGAATAATTTTATAGAGAGATGCCTTTCCCAGCAATGATCATGGGAGTTGGCGCCTGTGCCCACGCTTCTTTCATAGTCTGTTAGTATGCATCCTAAATTCCGGTTGTGGAACAATTTTTGATCTGTGTTCACATAAACCCAGTGGTAGGTGAAGCCCCTCTCTTCTTAGGGTAGGGGACACATCCAGCCTCCACCAGGCCGCCGGTTCATGCCGAATATGCAATAGACTTTTCATTTATGTGAGTGTCTGAGAAAGTCTAGAAGATTCTAATAATCTCAGGGATCCCCTGAATGCAATTCTACTTGTCTGCAAGGTATAACCAGATGTAATCTGCATACAGGGAGATCACGTCTTCCAATTCATAGTCCCATCTAAGCCCCTGTATCAGGGCATCGCGACAAATCAAATTCACCAGTGGTTCCAATACCACTGCAAAAAGTAACAGGGATAGGGGACATCCCTGTCGGGTTTCACAGCCCAACTCAAACTCCCCTGAGGTAGTGCCTTTCGCCCAGACCCTAACGGTCAGTTAATGATAGAGGAGACACACCTAAGCCAGGAAGGAGGGATTAAAGCCTCTCCATCTGAGTAGTGCCATTATGTTGGGGCATTCCAACCAATTGAAGGCTTTCTTAGTCTCCAACGCCAAAAGCACTGCAGGTTCTGTCACTCCCACTCTACAGCAAGCATCCAAATAATCGCTGGGGATTGTTCCTAGTAGATCTGTTATAAAGGGGGTTAGTGGCATCAGTTTCATTGTACAGCAAGTTGTGACATCTTTGCTTATCTGTAATCAGAAAAAGTAGAATACGTTTTACACAGACTTTCCAAACTTTTTGACAGCTAAACACAAACTGAAAATATTCCTACTCAGTTTTGACAGAATCTGGGACTCTTGTGAGGCTATTCTGTAACTTGGTGCTGGATTGTATTCATGTGTCTAAGAGGGCAGTGATCACTTATTTATCGTTGGAGATATGCCTGTTGATATATAAGTGGATGTTTGGTTCGCATCTAGAATGTAGTAATGTAGTATACTTGTAAAGCGCACAGCTGCCCCAGCAACGGGGCGTCCCGGCGCTGTATAACTCTGGGGAACCCGTCCTGGCTTTCCCTGTGGGATGGTCCCTTGCTGGGAGTCCCCAAGGTGGAGCCAGGCATCCCCGGAATTGGTGGGGCCGTTGTGGAGATTAGGCAAGCTAATGCCCAGAGTTGCCGAGTGGAACCCCTGATTAGAGTAAGCACAGAAGCGAGAATTATCGAGGCCGCTGACCAAGGTCCACGACCCTGCCGCGTCGGGAATTGAACCCTGGTCCCGGGCTGACTTCTGCTCTCAGGCCTGCCGCCTCTAACCAGTGAGCCACACTACTCCACACTACTGGATTCTCCGTTTTCTCCGTTTTTTTTTATTGCGCCGTGAAAAATGCAATACAAATATTGCATCCTTTCTTATATTATTAGGGCATTGCATCACTCTCAGGATGTATGCTATCCAACTACAAGTTGCATTTACTGGAAGTTCAAACTTCTTAACGGGAGGCCATTTAACATAAATCGAGCTCTGGCATAACCAATTTAAGCATTTATGTATGGCTAGTGGCTGACACCCTCACTCCCTTCCCTATGCGCCATTGGCCTATGCTTTAAACAACCCTCTAGTGTGCTAACATCATTACATTGAAAGTGAAATTAACCAATTGTCCCTTTTCACCTTCGTTACAACTGTGGTCATGGGCATACCTCAGCCCGAGCACCAATTAAGATTGGGGAGGTATCATTGAAAGAAGGGCAAATTTCCCCTTAGTTGTGTAATGTTATGTTATGTTATGGTATGTTGATTTGTATAGCACACTAAACACCCAAGAGGGTATCCAGGTGCTTGGGCAGGTATGTAGTCCCCAAGGTGCTTATACGAAGAGACAGGTTTTCAGCTTCTTGCAGAACTTAAGAAGTAAGGAGGAGGCTCTGATCTGTTGAGGGAATTAGTCCCATGTCTTGGGTGCAATGTAGGAGAATGAGCAACCTCCAGTTTTGCTTTTGCGCATGGGGCCTGAGGGAGTGAGGCAGAGCGTAGGTGTAAGATGGGTTTATGAAAGTCCGGCTGTTGAGGTATTGCGGTCCTATGTACTTACTTATGTCTACCTCCTGGGGGATAGGCCATCACCCAAGACTCATGCCATCTATGTCCTGGGTTTTTCTTTCAATCTGACTCCAGGTGTAACCCATCACCTCGTAGTCAGCCGTGATGCCTCAGCGGCAGGTGTTTTTTGGCTTTCCTTCTTTTCTTTTCCCTTGAGGTTCAAGTCAGGGCTTGCCTGGTGGTTTTTGATACAAGCTTGTGGAAGGTGTGACCTATCCAGTCCCAGTGTCTTTTCATGATTTCTTCACGAGCAGGGAGGTGGAAAGTCTGCTGCCATAGGTCGTTGTTGCTGATGGTGCTTAGTCAGTGGATTTGTTTGATTTTCCTCAGACAGATGTTGATAAAGGCCTGGACTTTGTTGGTGGTGGCAATGTTGTCCTCTAAGTTTCTGCTCCACAAGAAGGACTGAATTTATGTTGGTGTTAAAAGGCCTGATCTTGGTTTGCAGTGTTAGGTCGTTGGAGGTACAAATCTTCTTTAGCTGAATGAAGGGAGCCCTTGCTTTGCTGATTCTTGCCTTGATGTTGATGTCTGTGCCACCCTGCTTGTCTTAGACACTGCCCAGGTTGTTGAAGGCCTCAACCTCTTCCAGTGCATCACCTGCAAGAGGGACTGAAGTTGTGCTGGCCATGGTATCCTTCAGGCTCTTGGTTGTTTCCCTGTGGATATTGAGGCCAAGTTGTACTGATGTGGCAGCAGTGTTGTCAGTCTTCTCTTGCATCTGCAGATGGGTATGGGAGAGTAGGAACAAATTGAGAAACGCTGTTTGCGAATCTGCAAAGAGTTGCACAGCCTTATATACATATGTGATCCAAATTATTCACGTAAACCATTGATTTTATCAAAAATTCATCCTCTTTATTCCATATTTTTTCACAGTTTTATCCATCACATCAAAAGCTGCTCTGTTCCTTTAAATTCATGCTTGTTTATTCACTCAAGAATTGCCCATCCAGGCCTATTCATGAGCTTGTTGAAACACTCAATTCCTTTGTCACATGTAAATTCACCCAATGCATTTCGGTCTTTGACCTTCGTCGGGGGTATCTATAATGTAAAAAATATATGTCAACCAAACATTACGTGATGTTTATAAGAAGAAGAATATTAGCTGCCCTTTCTTTTACAACCTTAAGACCTCGAGGACTTTAAATAAAACATCGACTCCCAAATTCAACACAGAAATTAATTATTTCACAACAAAGATTTTTGGACGACGTTGGGTTTGATGCGGTGCACTAGGGATAGTACACTAGAAATCTCACTGTTTAACACTCCACCAACTACTGGGGCACCGTCCCACCCCAGGTAAACTAAACTAATGCAAGAAAAAGAGCTGGGAGTGCAATATTTTTGTCGGAAACAATTAGATATTTTAATTTACAAAAAGAAACACAAGTAGATCAATGGTTCAAAATTTTAACCATGAATACAATCAAAATTCTTCTTTCTCTTGTTTTTCTGCAGCCGACGCGTTTCGTCCTAGAAGCAGGACGTCATCAGGGCTGCAATAGCAAACATACAATACAAACACATCAGTATATATGTTCAATATCACTCAGTAATCACCTGTGGAATGAAACAACACATCTTCAGGTAACTTTTAAATCCAATACAGCTCATTGTGCCGAGTGGTACTAACCAAGAATTTAAATAACTTTACAATACTCCAAAATAAGCGGGAAAACATTTCACAAATCAACATATATGTTTCAGCAAGCACATAATCTACAATAAATCTGTTGTGCCTACTTAGAGCATTTACATATATGGTCTACATCCTGTGTTGAAGTACTGGCAAACTGTTGCACAAGTGTCTAAAAACAATATTCATTATTGGTGGACCGCTCACCTAATTTTGTTGAAGTGAGGCTCTTATGTTACTTTGACTTCTAATTTTAAACCAGTGGTCTAGGCAAATAGTGCTGCGAGAGGCCGATTCTTCGTGTATATATTAGTGGCATTGACAAACTAGGTTGAGGCAGAAAAAGAGAGACTAATGAATTATAAAGTCAATTTCTATATATCATTCCAAATAGCCTGCGCAATTTCTAGTTCTCTTTGATCTTTGATCTTCTTATGCCTCCATATGACGGACTCCATTAACATTCATACCTTTCTAAACTGAACGTCTAGGCTTCACTCAAAATCGATTTATCCCTTCATTTAAACCGAGAGTCTTTAAAAAGCGATCCGCCCGTGGCTTCTCACACCTATGGAAGGTCCAAACACAATAATACAATTTAGGACGCTCTATTTGCCCTCTTTAGTATTAAGACATAGTGTTTTCCTATTAACTCACCGCTTTCCAATGTATTATAGCCAAGCGGGAAAATAACATCTATGTTCACAGAAATGCTGTCCATTCGTTTGTAAACTGTTCAATCTAAAAAAGATATTTAACACAAAAAGGGCAGGTACCATAAACTTAGCGTATTATTAATTGTAATTTCACTCTAGCACTCAACTCTACCTAATGTTCTTCGCTTACCTGCGTCATATGGCCTCTTGTTCCTCTAACCACGACAACCGGGTGCGATAAATCCCGGAGGAGGGGTCTCCCCATACTCCATGTGTTTAAAAAGGGCTCAATAGCCAATCAGAGCTTTCAAAAATACCGCGCATATCGTGATGCCGTTCACCTGCGAATGAGTGTACGTTTCCATTCAGGTCCGCTACCACTTTTAACTACCGATCATGCGCATAGACTATTATGTGGGTTGATCGTTGCCTCAGTTCATTACTAATTATTTCCGGTCATGCGCATTGGACTTCAATGCAAGATGATTGGTCTTCCCTAGTATTTCCGGTCCTGCGCATTTAGTATGCGTGAGTTTCCAGTCTGGTCCGCCATATGTACGTATTTTTATATTATAGAAAAGGAGGGATTCCTAAATATTCCTTATCCTCTCTGCATAATGATTCCCACTATTAATGCGTACTCGCGCATCAGTCCACAATAACACGAACAATTCGAAAACCCTCGTCTGCAGAGAAAGTTACCCATCCGACACCGCCATACACCGGCATACTCCAACGGAAAACACCGTGGCGACCTCAACCAAATCCCTCATGGCTAGTAGTGTCATGAATCATCTCCTACAGATTAACCAAAGCCACCTTATTTCTTAAACAAAATGCTCCAATGTGAAGAAACAAACTTAGTAATGAAGCATCGTGCCTGCTAAGATTTGGCCTGCCTTTTATTCCCGTGTGCTCAGACCTATTCTTGCCGTGCTTACCTATACCCCTTTTTAGCCATTTTCTTGTGAGTGCACCAAGTGTAAGTGTTATCCCACCGGGGCATATTTTCGAAACGTTTGGTCAAACATGTCTACACTTAATGGAGAGGTATCCGTAAAGAAAACAACAGTTTGCCGCTCAACAACTCAGAATGTGTACAATAAGCAAACCCAATAGTTCTGATCATATTTCAACATTTAGATCATTATTCATTAATGGTTATGCCAAAAAATGGTGTAATTCAGAATCAATGTTTAAACCATGTGTCACACTACGACATTTAATAATCCAACGCGCTTCTGTTTGACGAATTCGTAGTTCCCAGTCCCCACCCCTTACCTGCTGAGATACCTTCTCTATACCATGGAATTTAAAACCCATGTTGGCACCATGTTCCTTTACCATATGCACGTAGAGTGGCGATCTAGTGTCACAATTCATTATTGCTCGTCTATGCTCCTGCATTCTTATTTTTAAGGGTCTTTTTGTACTCCCTATGTACACTTTGTTACAGCTACAGATAATGGCGTAGATTACTCCTACACTGTTACAATTGATGAAATCATTGATGTAAAATTGCTTGGTTCCATTGAATCTGAAAGTTTTTGTTTTGTTAATGCCATGCGGGCATATTACACAGGACCCACAGACATAAAAGCCTTTAGGCTGAGTGGATAACCAATCTTTGGTTTGCTTCTTTATTGGACGAATGTAATTCGTTGAAACTTTATCCCTGATGGTCGGGCATTTTTTGAACGTTATTACGGGTCTGTCATCCAATATCGTGGATAGACCCGGGACACCTTTCAACAGGGTCCAATTCCTACTTAATGCTTGTCTAATTTTCTCCTTTTGCACACAATATGCTGTGACAAAGGAAAGTTTATGTCTGACTGGTTCTTTGTTTTTCGAGAGTAAAGTGGTTGCTCTATCAATCTTTGACACTTTCTCACTGGCCCTTACTAAATCTTTTTTGGCATAACCTCTCTTCCCTAGTCTCAGTTTCAATTGGTTAAGTTTTTGAATATAGTCTTCATCCCGACTGCAATTTCTTCGGGTTCTGACCATTTCACCGTATGGTATCCCCCCAATTACAGATCCTGGGTGAAAGCTGTCTGCCCTCAAGATGGAGTTGGTGGCCGTTTGTTTTCTGAATAGACTGCTGTTAATTTTGTCCCCAACTACTGACAGTGTCACATCTAAGTATTCTATACTAGATGTACTATGGTTCATTGTCAGTCTCACATTAAAATCGTTCTGATTCAAGTAATTCAGATAATTATTTAGAGAATCAGGGGTGCCTCTCCATATTATTAGGATGTCGTCGATGAATCTGGCCCAAAATACCACCAGATCCATCCACTCTTCAGCTCTGCGGCTCCAGGCGTGCTCCCTCTCATACCAGCCCATAAATAGATTGGCATAAGAGGGAGCAAACCTGGATCCCATCGCCGTGCCCCTGATCTGATGAAACCATTCATCCTCAAATAGGAAGTAGTTGTTTTTCAGAATTAGCTGACTCATTTGGATTATCATTTTTGAGTGGTGTCTTAAACTCGCACTTCTGTTGCCCAAAAAGTGCTCTAACGCTTGTATCCCCTTCTCCATCTCAATGCAAGTGTACAAACCCACCACGTCTAATGTTGCCAAAATCATCCCATCTTCCCACTTGAAATCCTGCAATTGATTTAGAATGTCAGTGGTGTCCCTAACATATGAAGGTAAGTTCACCACTAACGGCTTAATAAAGCCATCAACGAACTCTGACATATGTTCTGTGACACTCCCAATGCTGGAGACTATGGGCCTACCTGGTGGATTAGCTCGGTCCTTGTGAATTTTTGGTAGTGTGTAAAGGAAAGGAGAAACAGGGTGACTAACATTTAGATATTTATATTCTGAATCATCTATCAGTCCTTCCTCTTTCCATACACATAAGTGTTCCAAAATATTTTGGGAAATCTCTTTTATCGGATTGGCTTTGACTTTTTTATAACAATTACCATCTTTGAGTTGTTCCCGTATCTCAGCCACATAATTTGCCCTGCTCATCACAACGATGTTCCCCCCCTTATCAGCTTCCCTGATGATTATTGAGGGATCCTGTTTTAAATTTGATAGGGCTAGTCTTTCTTGCCGGGACAGATTGTCTTTATAATGATGATTTAGTGTATAATTATCTTGTAACTTGTGGAATTCTTGTAATGTCTTTTCCATAAAAAGGTCAATTGCTGTATATTGGCTGCCATGGGGAATAAACTTAGATTTGCTGCGCAGTCCACTAGTACACTGATAATTCGTTTCTATTTCACATAGACTTGCAACATCGTCTACATTGAGATCCATTTCCCCCGACAAAGTCATTAACAAATGAACATTTTCTAACTCAGATGATGTCATTTCAGAGTCTTTATTCAATATTTTGCTCTGCACATTTACATCCAATGTGGAGAAAAAACTTTTCAATTTTAAATGCCTGCAAAATTTAAACAAATCGATATGTAACTCAGTATAATCACAATTGTGTACAGGACAATACTTCAATCCTTTCTGTAACACTGAAACCTCATGTTCATTTAAATGCCTGTCCGACAGATTAATGACTTCCAATTCCCCAGGGGTCGCCCGACACTGTTCTAGTTCTTGGTTCTGTTTTGACTCCTGGTGCCCATCCTTGTATTTGTGGGATTTCCTCCTCCCCCTTCTAGTCCTCCTATGAATTTTTTCCGACCCTTCTTGATCATTTTTAGTTCGTCGCAAAAAGAAGAGTTCTTTTTAGGAGCTCCTCCTGCGGCACCCATAGTGTTCTCCTCAATAGAGGAGATGCTAGAACTGCTGTAATTGGTAGACGTACTTAAATCGCCTGATTGTGCTGCCCCAGCCGTTTGATTAGGTTTGGGTTTCGGTTTGGCCACCTCATCGTACCCTCGGGCAAAAGTAAAGATTCTTCCCTCATTGTAGTCCCGCTCATCTCTTTTCAATTTGCTTAATTTTTTGTCCTTGATTTGCAGTTGATGTTTATTAATAACATCTTTAAGAATGAGATAATTTTTGTCTGTAAGTTCAGGTAGATTCATCTCTTTTATTTCCTTTTCCAAATCCGCAATTTGTAATCTCAATTTCTCTACTTTTCTATCTGAATTCTTAATCAGAATATTCATCATAGTAAATGATGAAGTGTATAGATTCTCTTCCCACTCCTTCAGGTGGTCTTCCTCAAGATCATCGTAGGTTGGGAAAATGAGGATGCGGAGTCCTCGGGGTACCCTCTTTTGTTCCATATAATTTTTGAGGGTCACACCATCCCACCACTTGCTCAATTCGGATTTGCGAAGCCTCTCTAATTTTAAAAATTTGTCTCTAAGACTAATTTTGGTGTCGTTTCTTTTAGTACCCGCGGCACCATTGGGCTGTCTACTCTGGAAAACTTCTGCTGCTAGTTTGTCTCTGTCATCATCCATAATTTAACAGGTCCCTGTGCTACTACAACCCCAGTAATAATTTCACAACAAAGATTTTTGGACGACGTTGGGTTTGATGCGGTGCACTAGGGATAGTACACTAGAAATCACACTGTTTAACACTCCACCAACTACTGGGGCACCGTCCCACCCCAGGTAAACTAAACTAATGCAAGAAAAAGAGCTGGGAGTGCAATATTTTTGTCGGAAACAATTAGATATTTTAATTTACAAAAAGAAACACAAGTAGATCAATGGTTCAAAATTTTAACCATGAATACAATCAAAATTCTTCTTTCTCTTGTTTTTCTGCAGCCGACGCGTTTCGTCCTAGAAGCAGGACGTCATCAGGGCTGCAATAGCAAACATACAATACAAACACATCAGTATATATGTTCAATATCACTCAGTAATCACCTGTGGAATGAAACAACACATCTTCAGGTAACTTTTAAATCCAATACAGCTCATTGTGCCGAGTGGTACTAACCAAGAATTTAAATAACTTTACAATACTCCAAAATAAGCGGGAAAACATTTCACAAATCAACATATATGTTTCAGCAAGCACATAATCTACAATAAATCTGTTGTGCCTACTTAGAGCATTTACATATATGGTCTACATCCTGTGTTGAAGTACTGGCAAACTGTTGCACAAGTGTCTAAAAACAATATTCATTATTGGTGGACCGCTCACCTAATTTTGTTGAAGTGAGGCTCTTATGTTACTTTGACTTCTAATTTTAAACCAGTGGTCTAGGCAAATAGTGCTGCGAGAGGCCGATTCTTCGTGTATATATTAGTGGCATTGACAAACTAGGTTGAGGCAGAAAAAGAGAGACTAATGAATTATAAAGTCAATTTCTATATATCATTCCAAATAGCCTGCGCAATTTCTAGTTCTCTTTGATCTTTGATCTTCTTATGCCTCCATATGACGGACTCCATTAACATTCATACCTTTCTAAACTGAACGTCTAGGCTTCACTCAAAATCGATTTATCCCTTCATTTAAACCGAGAGTCTTTAAAAAGCGATCCGCCCGTGGCTTCTCACACCTATGGAAGGTCCAAACACAATAATACAATTTAGGACGCTCTATTTGCCCTCTTTAGTATTAAGACATAGTGTTTTCCTATTAACTCACCGCTTTCCAATGTATTATAGCCAAGCGGGAAAATAACATCTATGTTCACAGAAATGCTGTCCATTCGTTTGTAAACTGTTCAATCTAAAAAAGATATTTAACACAAAAAGGGCAGGTACCATAAACTTAGCGTATTATTAATTGTAATTTCACTCTAGCATGCTAGAGTGAAATTACAATTAATAATACGCTAAGTTTATGGTACCTGCCCTTTTTGTGATTGAACAGTTTACAAACGAATGGACAGCATTTCTGTGAACATAGATGTTATTTTCCCGCTTGGCTATAATACATTGGAAAGCGGTGAGTGAAGGGATAAATCGATTTTGGAGGCATAAGAAGATCAAAGATCAAAGAGAACTAGAAATTGCGCAGGCTATTTGGAATGATATATAGAAATTGACTTTATAATTCATTAGTCTCTCTTTTTCTGCCTCAACCTAGTTTGTCAATGCCACTAATATATACACGAAGAATCGGCCTCTCGCAGCACTATTTGCCTAGACCACTGGTTTAAAATTAGAAGTCAAAGTAACATAAGAGCCTCACTTCAACAAAATTAGGTGAGCGGTCCACCAATAATGAATATTGTTTTTAGACACTTGTGCAACAGTTTGCCAGTACTTCAACACAGGATGTAGACCATATATGTAAATGCTCTAAGTAGGCACAACAGATTTATTGTAGATTATGTGCTTGCTGAAACATATATGTTGATTTGTGAAATGTTTTCCCGCTTATTTTGGAGTATTGTAAAGTTATTTAAATTCTTGGTTAGTACCACTCGGCACAATGAGCTGTATTGGATTTAAAAGTTACCTGAAGATGTGTTGTTTCATTCCACAGGTGATTACTGAGTGATATTGAACATATATACTGATGTGTTTGTATTGTATGTTTGCTATTGCAGCCCTGATGACGTCCTGCTTCTAGGACGAAACGCGTCGGCTGCAGAAAAACAAGAGAAAGAAGAATTTTGATTGTATTCATGGTTAAAATTTTGAACCATTGATCTACTTGTGTTTCTTTTTGTAAATTAAAATATCTAATTGTTTCCGACAAAAATATTGCACTCCCAGCTCTTTTTCTTGCATTAGTTTAGTTTACCTGGGGTGGGACGGTGCCCCAGTAGTTGGTGGAGTGTTAAACAGTGTGATTTCTAGTGTACTATCCCTAGTGCACCGCATCAAACCCAACGTCATCCAAAAATCTTTGTTGTGAAATTATTACTGGGGTTGTAGTAGCACAGGGACCTGTTAAATTATGGATGATGACAGAGACAAACTAGCAGCAGAAGTTTTCCAGAGTAGACAGCCCAATGGTGCCGCGGGTACTAAAAGAAACGACACCAAAATTAGTCTTAGAGACAAATTTTTAAAATTAGAGAGGCTTCGCAAATCCGAATTGAGCAAGTGGTGGGATGGTGTGACCCTCAAAAATTATATGGAACAAAAGAGGGTACCCCGAGGACTCCGCATCCTCATTTTCCCAACCTACGATGATCTTGAGGAAGACCACCTGAAGGAGTGGGAAGAGAATCTATACACATCATCATTTACTATGATGAATATTCTGATTAAGAATTCAGATAGAAAAGTAGAGAAATTGAGATTACAAATTGCGGATTTGGAAAAGGAAATAAAAGAGATGAATCTACCTGAACTTACAGACAAAAATTATCTCATTCTTAAAGATGTTATTAATAAACATCAACTGCAAATCAAGGACAAAAAATTAAGCAAATTGAAAAGAGATGAGCGGGACTACAATGAGGGAAGAATCTTTACTTTTGCCCGAGGGTATGTTGAAAGTTAGGCTGAAAACCGTCAACATTATCGGCGCCCTCTTGCTCTCCTTAAACCTTTTGTGCGCGTAAAACAGCCGCCATTTTGAACACCATGGCTTCCCTGCTCTCGCCGAGAGCCAGCGCGCCTCTCTCTCCCTCCTAGCTTCACTGGCAACCCCCTGCTTGCACCTGCCTTGAGTCATAAACCCCTCTTCGGCGCTGCTCTCCCCCAGGCCCTCATCCTGTTCCCAATGCGACACCTCCCTGCCTCCCTTTCATGATCTCCGGCCCTTTGACGAAAACCCCTTTTCCCCGTGTGCCCGTTTGTCTTCCCCGTTCCCAGGCCGACACCTAGCTCTGCCGATACCAATCCCTTGCCCCTCCCCATACAATAGAAAGCTTCCCTCCTCAAAGGACCCCCGAGATGATCAAAGCCCCCCCCATCCCACGAGATCCGATCGAAACCCGCACACTCCGTGAATCGGCGGAATACCCAGCTGCGCGATGACCATCACCTGTTGTGAACGGGGCGGGGACTTCCACTGTAACCTTGCGTGGGAACGGGCTGGGAAGGGGGGGATTCTGAGGATGTCTTTCCGTACATCAAAGTATCAACGAGAATGTGTTACATGTAATAAAGAGATAAACTTGTGTATAAGAGGCCAGGCCTCAGGGATGCAGTTAGAGCACCTCAGAACGATACCTTCTGTCCGTTTCGTTGTGTTCTCCTCCGGAGAAAATAAAAACCTTGTTTCCTGCCTTCCAGTCTCCAGCGCCTGCCTCTTCAATAGTTTAACTTCTTTGTGGGTTCAAGAGGCGACACCGCCGGGCAAATACTTAAGGATCTTATATTCTGGTTGGTAGTGCCCCCCAGTTGTATTTTTCCACAATTGGCGTCCCAAGCGTGGGGCCCATCAGCGACCCATGGATCCAGTGGGAGAGGTCCTGACGACAAAGTGAACGACTGCAACGATCGGGAACGCGTCTGTCCGATAGACCCTCGTCTGACAGCCGATCATCCGAACTTCACTGGTTCCGAACAGACCTCTCTCGAGTGATCTACGGTCCTGACTGGGAACCATCAGGAGTGCCGCGAGGATAACGAAGAAGAGAGGACGATCGGGCGCTGGATTCGGAAGTCAGGAAACTGTCCATGCGGTCCGGGTAAGGTCGTGTTACCACGACAAGTTGCGAAAAAATTGCTTGATTGCTTGTTTGTTAAATACTAGTATTGCTCTTTTTGTTTATTTGGAGATTCACTGTCTGCAAACGGAGAAACAACAGGCTCTCTCTTTGCAAGCAGTGGAGGATAGGTAGGGCAGACAACCGTGCTTATTTTTCTCCCCCACTCAATAATCACCTGAAACTGAACTGTTGTTCACAAACTATTGTTTCCTGGAGATTCCCTGTCTGCAAACAGGGAAGAGACCACCCTTTTTGCAGATAGTGAAAAGGGTAGGTAACGCAGATCTTTGCGGACCTACTCATTCTCCCCATTGTTATTTATCGGTCTTTTGTTATCTTGATCTATGAGGGATTCACTGTCTGCAAACGGAGAAACAACGGGCTCTCTCTTTGCAAGCAGTGGAGGATAGGTAGGGTAGCAGCCGTGCTTATTTTTTTCTCCCCCACCCAATAATTGCTTGAAACTGAACTGTTGTTCGCAAAACTATTGTTTCCTGGAGATTCCCTGTCTGCAAACAGGGAAGAGACCACCCTTTTTGCAGATAGTGAAAAAGGTAGGTAACGCAGATCTTTGCGGACCTACTCATTCTCCCCATTGTTATTTATTGGTCTTTGGTTATTGTGATCCATGAGGTATTCACTGCCTGCAAACAACGTAGAATAGAAATATTCTGTCTAGTCTTTGCACCTAGTGATAAGATAGGCAGTGCTGACTTTTTAGTCCCTCGTTACGAGCCGTCATGTCTGTCTTCTCCCCACTGATGAGTAGCCTGTTTAGCCCGGACCGCCTATTAGAGATGGACCATCCAGCCCCGCTGGAAGGCACCCCTAATAAGGACATGTTCATGAAGCATGGATTGACCGCTATAGCCTATAGTAAACTATGGCATAAATATACAAAAAAGGGTCAAGAAAGTCAATGGCCCCTGATAGGATCCTTCGATGATGATAAAATAAAAACGCTAGAAACCGCCCTGGGTAAAAACAAGACAACACCTACTATGCTTGACAGCTTCGGCATGTGGCGAAAAGAAACTGAACAGCGTAAAAAGAAAACTGAGAGTAGGTTGGAGAAAGAGCTGCAAAAAGCAGCCCACCTAGCTGCTCAGAAACTAAAAAAGGAGATAGAGGAAAGAGAGAAAGCTAAACAGAAACTAGAAAGGGAAACGCCAAGCCAGTGTCCGGTTAGAACCCCCTCCATGCTCTACCCTGACTTACCCTCGAAACGACAAGCCAATGAGGACCTGCTGTTAGGTCCTCCTATCATCTACATGCCCCCTCCATATGCCCCTTCTCAACCCTTGGCGCAGCACGCGCCACCCCCAGGTACAAGCGAAGGTACCGCCACAGCGTCGGCCCCAATAGCCTCTGTGCCAGCCGAACCCCTTGTATTAAAACCCGCATCAACAACAACGTTAGATGACCATGAGACTCGAGGGGCTGGCCCTGCAAGAACAAACAGACTAGACAAGGATGAGCGAGCGGGGATCGACAAAATAGCGAGGACACTGGTAGAAAGGAAGGATGATGAAGAGTACATCACAGATATGTTCAGCTCGTATACAGGGAGTCACAGACGACATTTTACCGTACGACTGTGTTATCATGTCTTGAATGCATACGAGGACCGATATCGAGACAAAGGTCCCGAGAGCCTAAGGACTCTGTACCGGAAGGTCGATATCGGGGATGAGGGCGAGTGTGATGTGTCGGACCTCCTTACGCGTACGCTTGAGGTTTTCCGCCACCTCACTGAACGAAAGCCAGGAGCTAAATCCGCAGCCCCCGTAGTGACCGAACCACCAACCGAGCAATCTAACACCATGATGCCGATACGTGAGGCTGCCCCTTACTGGGTTCCCCCTCGAGGTACAGGGACTCACGATGATGCAAACAACCAAGATGCAAAGGGAAGGGTAGTATACAACTGGGTCTACCAGCCATGGGACCGGCAAGAGATACTGACATTCCGGAAATCTCTACCCGACCTACGTAAAAACCCCACTGCCTTCTATACTGAATTAGGTACAGCCCTGGGTTCAACGATCATGACCCTGGCTGACATCGACTTGTTCTTCGGGTTATGTCTGCCAGCTGATGTGTGGAAGCAAATCCGGAAAGTCGACCACCTTGAGCTGTTCGGACACACCTGGTCACAACTCGATGACTTGGACAAACAACGGGGACCAGGACAAAAGCCGTTGAAATCCATTCTAGACCTCCCAGATAAAATCGTAGAGAAATTAAAAACCCTAATCCCAGAAAAGAAAGTGGACTGGTCGATAGTAACAGCCTGTCGCCAAAAACTCCAGGAGGATGTATCGGAATACTTCTCCCGGTTTGAAACGGTGTTCTCCGATTACAGCGGCCAGGACATGACCACTGCAACCGGACACCATCTGTTTGTCCAGAATTATGTTAAGGGCCTATCATTGGACATCTCCCAGAAACTACAGGCCAGCGAGAGTAGTTGGGCAGCCTCCAAACCTACAGCGATTCTCCAAATGGCCCAATATTATGAGCATCAGAAAAATGAAAACGATAGGGCGACAGAGAAAAAGAAGAAAGACTTAAAAGAGAGGGTGATGATTGCCAAACTGCAAGGGGTGACTATAGGACGAGACCAATACCGGGGAAACTACCAGACAAACGTCCCTAAGACTGCATTTCCCCAGGACCGCACTCTGACTCCCTACAGTGGACGCACAGACCTTAGAGATGACCAGTGCGCTTTCTGCAAAGGGACTGGCCATTGGAAATCCCAGTGCCCAGTTCTCCTGGAAATGATCAGGAACAGAGACCCCAGGGATGTAGCAAACGGACCGAGACCTAAGGGACCACAACGAGGGCCCCCAAATGACGCGACTAATGACAGATCAAGCAGACCAAATACGTTCGATCGACCCAGACAGAACCAATATCAACAATCTGACTATGACGACACTCACACCTTTGCATAGGACAGCCAAGGGCGAGGGAGGGATCCAGTCGAGCTCTATGTTGACCAGCAGGGCCCTTATGTCACTGCTAAGGTCCTGGGTACCAAGTCTCCATTTCTGGTAGACACTGGCGCAACACGTAGTGCGTTATCTAAACGACTGATTCCAAGGGCACCCTTGTCTGGCTCACTCATAACATCGACAGGTTTCGATGGAACGCCCTCCACCAACCCTTTGTCTGCCCCGATTCTCTTTGACGTAGAAAACAACACCACCGACACCACGTTCTTGCTTTCCTCCAATAGCCCTGACGCCATTATGGGACTTGACTTACTGAAACACTTCCGAGCGACGATTAGGTGTTCTCAAGATGGAGTTCGAGTGTTTCTTTACGACAACCCCGTTCTGCTTAGACATTGTTCCCCCCGACACATGTTTTCCATCACCGACGTCGACGCGTCCCTGCTTGACACTCTACCTCCGTATCTGTGGGCCAAAGCGGATTCGGACGTAGGGCGTATGTTAATTGACCCAGTGCACATTACTGTCCGACCAGACGCAACACTCCCAAAACTCCCACAATATCGGATATCGCCAGAGGGCGAGAAGGCATTGGTAATGATTATCCAGTCACTGATAGACGCAGGAGTGGTAGAGGAAGTGGTTAGCAACGTTTGCAACAGCCCTATCTTGCCCATTATCAAGAAGCAGGGAGAGGGAGATGAGAAAGCATACCGTTTCATCATCGACCTCCGAGAGATCAACAAAGTGGTGGTACCCCAGTACCCTGTGGTCTCAGACATCACCACCATCCTGACCTTGATTCCATCCACTGCCACCACCTTTTCCGTCATCGACCTCAAGAACGCATTCTTCTCCATCCCCATCCACCCAGACAGCCGATATCTCTTCGGCTTTACCCTAAAATCCCGCTCATATAGGTTTTGCCGAGCCCCTCAAGGCTACACGGAGAGCCCTAGCATCTACAGCCAGGCCCTCAAAAGGCAACTAGACCAAGTCCGGTTACCCGACGGGGTGGTGTTGGTACAATATGTCGATGACATCCTTTTGGCAGCCGACACCACCCCTCTAGCGGTTACCGCCACCATTCAACTCTTGCACTTCCTTGCGGAAAATGGCCACAAGGTCTCCAAGAAGAAGTTGCAATTCTGCCTACCCCAGGTCACTTACCTGGGCCACCTTCTGTCCAAAGATGGAAGGAAACTCACCCCTGATCGAATCCAGACCATTCTAGACACCCCTGTCCCTAAAACCCAGAAGCAGGTTCGCTCCCTATTAGGCCTCACCTCCTTCTGCCGACAATGGTTGCCAAACTTCAGCCTCGTTGTAAAACCACTGCTCTCTCTCC
The DNA here is from genome assembly GCF_964261635.1 of Lissotriton helveticus. Taxonomy (NCBI): domain Eukaryota; kingdom Metazoa; phylum Chordata; class Amphibia; order Caudata; family Salamandridae; genus Lissotriton; species Lissotriton helveticus. Next base: position 1,238,347,113 of record NC_136067.1, read on the forward strand.
TAAACAAAGACGTCCCTTTCCCACTCCCTTGGACTCCTGAGTGTCAAACTTCCTTCACGGAACTACGAGATGCCCTTTGCTCAGCCCCTGTCCTGGGTACCCCTGATTACAGAAAGCCCTTCTCCCTTTTCACTCACGAAAGGGAGGGGTGCGCTTTATCTGTCTTGACCCAGGCCATCGGTCCTAAACAACGACCGTGCGCTTACTTCTCTGCCACTCTTGACCCTGTCGCCAGAGCCTTGCCTGCCTGCCTTCGAGCTGTAGCTGCTGCTGCAGTCTCTATCCGACAGAGCGAGGGGATTGTACTCTCGAATTCCCTCACGGTACTGGTACCCCATGCAGTCGACACCCTCCTGAACCAAACCAAGACGCAACACCTGACGAGTGCACGACTGACTGGATACGAACTGACCTTGCTTGCCCCCCATATCACCCTGAAAAGATGCACCACACTGAACCCAGCAACTCTGTTACCCTTGCCAGAGAACGATCCCAATGTGCACCCCGTACATGACTGCGTGACTCTTACGGACGAACAGACCAGGAGTAGGGTCGATCTCAGAGACACAGCTTTCCCTGACCCCGACGGGGAGTTGTGGGTGGACGGTTCTTGCATCAAACTCTCCGATGGTACCACTTCCGCTGCCTATGCAGTCACCACGGCTCGAACTGTAGTAGAAACAGCCCGCATCACCCAGCGATCTGCCCAGGCAGCGGAACTGATTGCTTTGACGAGAGCCTGCATCCTGGCAACAGGAACCACGGCGAACATTTACACCGACAGCCAGTATGCCTTCGGGGTGGTTCACCATTTTGGGCTCCTCTGGAGGGAGAGAGGATACTTGACCTCACACGGCACACCCATTTTGCACGGGGATTTAGTCTCCGCCTTAATCGAAGCTGTCCTCCTCCCCAACAAACTTGCCGTTATCAAATGCCAGGCACACAAGAAGGTGACAGACATTATTGGACAGGGAAATGCACTAGCCGACATCACCGCCCGAACGACAGCTGAAAATAGAACGACAACACATATGTACGTGACCAGGTCACAAGCAGAAAACTGGACTGACGCCAAGGACACAATTAGAGACATACAAACGGCTAGCACACAACACGAATTGACTGAATGGGCACGGGTGGGATTGAAAGACGATGAAGGCTGCTGGCGGACAAAAGACACGAACAGATGGTTGCTACCTGATTCATACTTGATTCCCATATTAACCATGGCACACTCCCCTGCCCACATAGGATCAGCCCCCATGATCGAACTTGTCTCCAGGGTTTGGCACAATGACAAGATCCCAGATTCCGCCAAACGCCTGGTCCAACAATGCTTAATATGCCTGCAACACAACCCCGGGAAGGGAACTGTAGTACCCCGGGGGGGATTTGGGGTCCCAAACCACCCATTTGAAGTCCTGCAGATGGACTACATCCAGCTAGACAGATGCCAAGGCCTGAAATATGTACTCGTCGTGGTGTGCGCATTTAGCAAATGGGTGGAAGCATATCCAACCCGTGACAACACCGCTATGGCCACTGCAAAGGTCCTGTTAAAGGAGTTTTTCCCCCGTTATGGCCTCTGTCGTGTTTTATGGAGTGATAATGGCCCCCACTTTGTAGCCAACGTTATCCAGCTCATCCTAAATGGGCTGGGTATCAAACAGAAATTCCACGCAGTCTTCCACCCTCAATCTGCTGGGCTTGTCGAACGACACAATGCCACACTAAAGCTTAAACTGGCCAAAATAGTGGCTACGACGGGCCTGAAATGGCCAGATGCCCTCCCATTGGCATTGCTATCGATGCGCTCTACCCCCACCCGACATCACTTAACCCCTTATGAAGTTGTCTTCGGTCGACCCATGAGCGTCTGGTCTGCCCCGAAACCAACTTCCATTCATGACGTTCCGGATGTCCTAATGTCTGATTATCTGTACAAATTGACTGAAACTTTGTCTGTCCTTCATCAGCAGGTGCAGCAGGCCATCCCCGATGCTTCCAGGGGTCCGGGTCACGCCATCCAGCCGGGGGACTTCGTGCTGATCCGAAACTTTCAGCGATCAAAGAGTTTGGAACCCCGGTGGACGGGCCCCTGGCAAGTGCTGATCACCACTCGGACCGCACTTCGAGTGGAGGGGAAGAAACACTGGCTGCACGCTCATCACTGCAAGAAGGTCTCTCCAGCCCTGGCCACGACAGACACCGTCAACACCCAAGAAGAGCTCCTGAACCAGGACCGACCATCGTTGAACTGCTACCCTGATACAGAGACACTTGAACTTTCAAAACATCCTGACCCCACTGTGCCATCTCGAGAAGGGTATTTCCTGCGTCGAAAGGAGGGAGCTTCGGCTAAGTAGGCCACGGACTAGGTTAGAGGATCTCAGAACGGTGACCCAAACTACCAAGGGTTACCTGGAGAGAAGCTAAAACTAAGTCTGTGGTCCTGCCCACTACCGAGCACCTTGAAGACGAAGATGATGGAAGCGCCAGATAAGAAGATGATGGAAGCGCCAAATAAGAAGCCGACGGAGACAGCAGGAAATACCCACTACAGAAATCCGAGAATAGACAGGCTCCATAGCTCAAAGACAATTGCACTCTTCATCGTAATTCTCCTCTGTTTTCTCCTCATGACTACGCTCTGGATTATGGAAGAACATGCACCTGCTCACGAAACATTCCTAACCACTGCTCAGCCTACCACCGTGAAGGAACATTATCTAATTTCGCTCTCTCCTCAACTAAGAGAGAGACGAAAGGAGTTTTGGAACAACTCTTTCGTGCAACTACTTCACCAGCACAATCTTGCCACCAACGCCACCAACTGCTGGATCTGTGGGTTGCTACCCCATGCCACTGGACATTCAATACCATTCATCCCTTCACCCTTCTCCGTCCACGGCTCCTGCCTTGCCTGGCTGATCCTCTTGCAAGAGAGCTATACGGACAATGCCACCTCCAGCAGAACTGCAGCACATTCTCCTCATGGGGCCGGGCGAAACAAGACAAAGACACACTTCTGCCCGCTGACCCCCAGCGACTCGATCCAAATGGACATCCCGGCCAAAGAACGAATCGAAATGCAGGTGTTCAACAATCCAACCAGACCCACCTTCTCCTATCTGCGGAAACGAACGGCTGCCACTCTGACTGTGGCCCTGACGGTCATCAACGTCACAGGCCACATGTGTGTAGAAGGACTTGGGACACAGCTGGTGGGTCGCAGCGCTTGCCGCTTTACCAGAACTTTGGACTCCACGGATCCACCTTCCTTTGTGTCATCCCCAAACATGTATTTCATCTGTGGCACGAAGGCCTACACCTGGCTCCCCAAAGGCTGGGGGGGCACTTGCTACATCTCCTTCGTCCTTCCTCCAACTTATGTGGCCCCAGCGAATCACCACAGACAAAAACGAGCCAAAGACGTTGAGCAAGCCGACTCAACAGGGGCACAGTTCCTCGATGCTATGAAAGGACTCGTCCCCCTCTGGGGCCCGATGGCAAACAGCCGTGCCATCCGACATTTGACTCAGGCAGTCGAGACAACCATGAACATCACAGCGGGCATCTTTGCCAACAACACTGCCGAGCTCCAAGCGGTCCGTTTGGTGGCTCTTCAGAACCGCCTCGTTCTAGATGTGGTTCTGGCGGACCGTGGAGGAGCATGCCGCATTATTGGGGCCAGCTGTTGTACATACATACCGGACAACTCACCCTCAGTGTACAAAGCCATCGAACATCTTCACAGACTCTCTTCGGAAGTTCACCAAGAGCAAGAAGAATGGTCGCTTGGTGGTTGGTTCTGGGACACCGTCAAAAGCTGGGGCTGGAGACTGCTCACCATTATCCTGATTCCCGTAGTTGTAATATGTGGCCTATGCTTAGGAATTCAATGTTTGCCACCTATGTGTTCTTTATGTGCGAGTTGTATTTTTCCCAAAACTGTGGACATTGGAAGCGAACATATGAGAGCATTGTATGATACCGAAGTTAGGAATTTGATGAAAATTGACATTGAGTAAGCAAGTTGGCTAGATATGTTGAAAAGGGAGGACTGTTGAAAGTTAGGCTGAAAACCGTCAACATTATCGGCGCCCTCTTGCTCTCCTTAAACCTTTTGTGCGCGTAAAACAGCCGCCATTTTGAACACCATGGCTTCCCTGCTCTCGCCGAGAGCCAGCGCGCCTCTCTCTCCCTCCTAGCTTCACTGGCAACCCCCTGCTTGCACCTGCCTTGAGTCATAAACCCCTCTTCGGCGCTGCTCTCCCCCAGGCCCTCATCCTGTTCCCAATGCGACACCTCCCTGCCTCCCTTTCATGATCTCCGGCCCTTTGACGAAAACCCCTTTTCCCCGTGTGCCCGTTTGTCTTCCCCGTTCCCAGGCCGACACCTAGCTCTGCCGATACCAATCCCTTGCCCCTCCCCATACAATAGAAAGCTTCCCTCCTCAAAGGACCCCCGAGATGATCAAAGCCCCCCCCATCCCACGAGATCCGATCGAAACCCGCACACTCCGTGAATCGGCGGAATACCCAGCTGCGCGATGACCATCACCTGTTGTGAACGGGGCGGGGACTTCCACTGTAACCTTGCGTGGGAACGGGCTGGGAAGGGGGGGATTCTGAGGATGTCTTTCCGTACATCAAAGTATCAACGAGAATGTGTTACATGTAATAAAGAGATAAACTTGTGTATAAGAGGCCAGGCCTCAGGGATGCAGTTAGAGCACCTCAGAACGATACCTTCTGTCCGTTTCGTTGTGTTCTCCTCCGGAGAAAATAAAAACCTTGTTTCCTGCCTTCCAGTCTCCAGCGCCTGCCTCTTCAATAGTTTAACTTCTTTGTGGGTTCAAGAGGCGACACCGCCGGGCAAATACTTAAGGATCTTATATTCTGGTTGGTAGTGCCCCCCAGTTGTATTTTTCCACAGGTACGATGAGGTGGCCAAACCGAAACCCAAACCTAATCAAACGGCTGGGGCAGCACAATCAGGCGATTTAAGTACGTCTACCAATTACAGCAGTTCTAGCATCTCCTCTATTGAGGAGAACACTATGGGTGCCGCAGGAGGAGCTCCTAAAAAGAACTCTTCTTTTTGCGACGAACTAAAAATGATCAAGAAGGGTCGGAAAAAATTCTTAGGAGGACTAGAAGGGGGAGGAGGAAATCCCACAAATACAAGGATGGGCACCAGGAGTCAAAACAGAACCAAGAACTAGAACAGTGTCAGGCGACCCCTGGGGAATTGGAAGTCATTAATCTGTCGGACAGGCATTTAAATGAACATGAGGTTTCAGTGTTACAGAAAGGATTGAAGTATTGTCCTGTACACAATTGTGATTATACTGAGTTACATATCGATTTGTTTAAATTTTGCAGGCATTTAAAATTGAAAAGTTTTTTCTCCACATTGGATGTAAATGTGCAGAGCAAAATATTGAATAAAGACTCTGAAATGACATCATCTGAGTTAGAAAATGTTCATTTGTTAATGACTTTGTCGGGGGAAATGGATCTCAATGTAGACGATGTTGCAAGTCTATGTGAAATAGAAACGAATTATCAGTGTACTAGTGGACTGCGCAGCAAATCTAAGTTTATTCCCCATGGCAGCCAATATACAGCAATTGACCTTTTTATGGAAAAGACATTACAAGAATTCCACAAGTTACAAGATAATTATACACTAAATCATCATTATAAAGACAATCTGTCCCGGCAAGAAAGACTAGCCCTATCAAATTTAAAACAGGATCCCTCAATAATCATCAGGGAAGCTGATAAGGGGGGGAACATCGTTGTGATGAGCAGGGCAAATTATGTGGCTGAGATACGGGAACAACTCAAAGATGGTAATTGTTATAAAAAAGTCAAAGCCAATCCGATAAAAGAGATTTCCCAAAATATTTTGGAACACTTATGTGTATGGAAAGAGGAAGGACTGATAGATGATTCAGAATATAAATATCTAAATGTTAGTCACCCTGTTTCTCCTTTCCTTTACACACTACCAAAAATTCACAAGGACCGAGCTAATCCACCAGGTAGGCCCATAGTCTCCAGCATTGGGAGTGTCACAGAACATATGTCAGAGTTCGTTGATGGCTTTATTAAGCCGTTAGTGGTGAACTTACCTTCATATGTTAGGGACACCACTGACATTCTAAATCAATTGCAGGATTTCAAGTGGGAAGATGGGATGATTTTGGCAACATTAGACGTGGTGGGTTTGTACACTTGCATTGAGATGGAGAAGGGGATACAAGCGTTAGAGCACTTTTTGGGCAACAGAAGTGCGAGTTTAAGACACCACTCAAAAATGATAATCCAAATGAGTCAGCTAATTCTGAAAAACAACTACTTCCTATTTTAGGATGAATGGTTTCATCAGATCAGGGGCACGGCGATGGGATCCAGGTTTGCTCCCTCTTATGCCAATCTATTTATGGGCTGGTATGAGAGGGAGCACGCCTGGAGCCGCAGAGCTGAAGAGTGGATGGATCTGGTGGTATTTTGGGCCAGATTCATCGACGACATCCTAATAATATGGAGAGGCACCCCTGATTCTCTAAATAATTATCTGAATTACTTGAATCAGAACGATTTTAATGTGAGACTGACAATGAACCATAGTACATCTAGTATAGAATACTTAGATGTGACACTGTCAGTAGCTGGGGACAAAATTAACAGCAGTCTATTCAGAAAACAAACGGCCACCAACTCCATCTTGAGGGCAGACAGCTTTCACCCAGGATCTGTAATTGGGGGGATACCATACGGTGAAATGGTCAGAACCCGAAGAAATTGCAGTCGGGATGAAGACTATATTCAAAAACTTAACCAATTGAAACTGAGACTAGGGAAGAGAGGTTATGCCAAAAAAGATTTAGTAAGGGCCAGTGAGAAAGTGTCAAAGATTGATAGAGCAACCACTTTACTCTCGAAAAACAAAGAACCAGTCAGACATAAACTTTCCTTTGTCACAGCATATTGTGTGCAAAAGGAGAAAATTAGACAAGCATTAAGTAGGAATTGGACCCTGTTGAAAGGTGTCCCGGGTCTATCCACGATATTGGATGACAGACCCGTAATAACGTTCAAAAAATGCCCGACCATCAGGGATAAAGTTTCAACGAATTACATTCGTCCAATAAAGAAGCAAACCAAAGATTGGTTATCCACTCAGCCTAAAGGCTTTTATGTCTGTGGGTCCTGTGTAATATGCCCGCATGGCATTAACAAAACAAAAACTTTCAGATTCAATGGAACCAAGCAATTTTACATCAATGATTTCATCAATTGTAACAGTGTAGGAGTAATCTACGCCATTATCTGTAGCTGTAACAAAGTGTACATAGGGAGTACAAAAAGACCCTTAAAAATAAGAATGCAGGAGCATAGACGAGCAATAATGAATTGTGACACTAGATCGCCACTCTACGTGCATATGGTAAAGGAACATGGTGCCAACATGGGTTTTAAATTCCATGGTATAGAGAAGGTATCTCAGCAGGTAAGGGGTGGGGACTGGGAACTACGAATTCGTCAAACAGAAGCGCGTTGGATTATTAAATGTCGTAGTGTGACACATGGTTTAAACATTGATTCTGAATTACACCATTTTTTGGCATAACCATTAATGAATAATGATCTAAATGTTGAAATATGATCAGAACTATTGGGTTTGCTTATTGTACACATTCTGAGTTGTTGAGCGGCAAACTGTTGTTTTCTTTACGGATACCTCTCCATTAAGTGTAGACATGTTTGACCAAACGTTTCGAAAATATGCCCCGGTGGGATAACACTTACACTTGGTGCACTCACAAGAAAATGGCTAAAAAGGGGTATAGGTAAGCACGGCAAGAATAGGTCTGAGCACACGGGAATAAAAGGCAGGCCAAATCTTAGCAGGCACGATGCTTCATTACTAAGTTTGTTTCTTCACATTGGAGCATTTTGTTTAAGAAATAATGTGGCTTTGGTTAATCTGTAGGAGATGATTCATGACACTACTAGCCATGAGGGATTTGGTTGAGGTCGCCACGGTGTTTTCCGTTGGAGTATGCCGGTGTATGGCGGTGTCGGATGGGTAACTTTCTCTGCAGACGAGGGTTTTCGAATTGTTCGTGTTATTGTGGACTGATGCACGAGTACGCATTAATAGTGGGAATCATTATGCAGAGAGGATAAGGAATATTTAGGAATCCCTCCTTTTCTATAATATAAAAATACGTACATATGGCGGACCAGACTGGAAACTCACGCATACTAAATGCGCAGGACCGGAAATACTAGGGAAGACCAATCATCTTGCATTGAAGTCCAATGCGCATGACCGGAAATAATTAGTAATGAACTGAGGCAACGATCAACCCACATAATAGTCTATGCGCATGATCGGTAGTTAAAAGTGGTAGCGGACCTGAATGGAAACGTACACTCATTCGCAGGTGAACGGCATCACGATATGCGCGGTATTTTTGAAAGCTCTGATTGGCTATTGAGCCCTTTTTAAACACATGGAGTATGGGGAGACCCCACCTCCGGGATTTATCGCACCCGGTTGTCGTGGTTAGAGGAACAAGAGGCCATATGACGCAGGTAAGCGAAGAACATTAGGTAGAGTTGAGTGCTAGAGTGAAATTACAATTAATAATACGCTAAGTTTATGGTACCTGCCCTTTTTGTGTTAAATATCTTTTTTAGATTGAACAGTTTACAAACGAATGGACAGCATTTCTGTGAACATAGATGTTATTTTCCCGCTTGGCTATAATACATTGGAAAGCGGTGAGTTAATAGGAAAACACTATGTCTTAATACTAAAGAGGGCAAATAGAGCGTCCTAAATTGTATTATTGTGTTTGGACCTTCCATAGGTGTGAGAAGCCACGGGCGGATCGCTTTTTAAAGACTCTCGGTTTAAATGAAGGGATAAATCGATTTTGAGTGAAGCCTAGACGTTCAGTTTAGAAAGGTATGAATGTTAATGGAGTCCGTCATATGGAGGCATAAGAAGATCAAAGATCAAAGAGAACTAGAAATTGTGCAGGCTATTTGGAATGATATATAGAAATTGACTTTATAATTCATTAGTCTCTCTTTTTCTGCCTCAACCTAGTTTGTCAATGCCACTAATATATACACGAAGAATCGGCCTCTCGCAGCACTATTTGCCTAGACCACTGGTTTAAAATTAGAAGTCAAAGTAACATAAGAGCCTCACTTCAACAAAATTAGGTGAGCGGTCCACCAATAATGAATATTGTTTTTAGACACTTGTGCAACAGTTTGCCAGTACTTCAACACAGGATGTAGACCATATATGTAAATGCTCTAAGTAGGCACAACAGATTTATTGTAGATTATGTGCTTGCTGAAACATATATGTTGATTTGTGAAATGTTTTCCCGCTTATTTTGGAGTATTGTAAAGTTATTTAAATTCTTGGTTAGTAGCACTCGGCACAATGAGCTGTATTGGATTTAAAAGTTACCTGAAGATGTGTTGTTTCATTCCACAGGTGATTACTGAGTGATATTGAACATATATACTGATGTGTTTGTATTGTATGTTTGCTATTGCAGCCCTGATGACGTCCTGCTTCTAGGACGAAACGCGTCGGCTGCAGAAAAACAAGAGAAAGAAGAATTTTGATTGTATTCATGGTTAAAATTTTGAACCATTGATCTACTTGTGTTTCTTTTTGTAAATTAAAATATCTAATTGTTTCCGACAAAAATATTGCACTCCCAGCTCTTTTTCTTACAGAAATTAATTAACAAACATAATTCCCTTCTAAACGTGCGTGTCTGTCCCTCCTCCCCTGTGCTTTGATTATCGAACTTCTCTTTAAAAAAAAAAAGACTCAAATACCATGTGTAAATCCTTGAAATCCCCAAATATCACCGATATGAAAACATGAAATATTAGCCACAAACACAAACTGAGTAAACCCCAAAAGTAGCCTCTGTGTGGAAATACGTTATCCTGTCCTAAAATGTTATTACAAGCTTGTATAAATTGTATTTCATACCTGCAATAATCACCCACGCAACCTCCTTCTCTGCGTGCAAACCTTCAATATGTTAGAGACAACCTAAGCAGCTTTTCACCAAACCCCGTGTGATTTTCCCCACCTGTGCACTGATATCACGTGTTAATTTCTTTTACCTTCAGACCCCTACTACCCGCCCCAGAATGCACCAACAAAAACATTTTTTCAACCACATTTCCCACAGAGTAGGGCCAGGTTGTCTGCAAAGTCTAGTTCTTAGAGATGTGTCAGAGGTGTCCCCTGGATCTCATTTCTTCTCCTTGCTGTGGATGCCTTCATATTCCAGTCTATGGGCAGCAGGAAGAGAAAAAGCAAGAGCAAACAACCCTGGCGGACTCCAGTTCTCATTTGGAAGGCTTCTGTGAGATGTCCACCATGGACTATCTTGCAGTTCTTCCCTCGTAACAGCACATAAGAACAAGGTGCCCCCTACCTTTATGATTTGAAGTCTGGGTCCAGGGGGGAGGCAAACCCATTAAACAAACACTAAATCCCATGCGACCTGTATTTCTTCTACTATTTCTCAAAGCACATATTGGTCTGACCACAGACAAATTCAAACAGTATAGTGATTAACACATTTAATATTTTTTTTATTTATTATTTTGTATTTAATGTTTCCATTGAAAAATGCATAGTTTCATTCCTTTATTCACTTATCTACATCAAATCATTATTTTTTTCCTATCAAAAAACGTTTTTACATTGCTTTTCTATATTCTCCATTCTGTGTGAGTTGGCCTTCATGGGCTATCTTACAGTACATTCCCTCATAACATCACCTGATGATCTCACAAGTATACCTGGCACAACGTAGTGGCGGAGGAGTTTCGAAAGGCTCTCCACGCTGTTGAATGCCTTCTCATAGTTCATGAAGGTGACATAGAGGGGGAAGTTCCATTCCATCAACTGCTCAATGATGATGCACAGTGTTGCAGTCTCGTCTGTACAGGATCAGTCTTTGCAAAAACCATCTTGCTGGTCTTGCAACTGAGGGTTGACTTGTTTCTTCATTCTATTCAGAATGACTCTGTTAAACACTTTGTCTGGGGTTGATAGAAGAGTTATCCCTCTATAGTTTGCACAGTTCTCAAGTCACCTGTCTTGGGTATCTTGATGGATATCCCTCCTTCCAGTCAAAAGTCAAGTCAAACATACTTTATTCGATTAAATAAAAATCATAAAAGTATACTATGCAAATACATAAAAACATCATAAAGAGCTGTTAATAACTGTACATTTAAAATTCATTAGCAATACATAAGAGTTGTGTGACACACAGGATTTACACCAAATATCAACAATGTTTCACAATTCATTATAGAGCATATATAAAATGAAGCAGAACCTGGAAATTTAATAATACTATCAGGCATAAGGCAAATAATCAGCTATACTCGACTGGAGTCTCTTCCGTCTAGCGCGAATTGATGCAATCAAAAAATTCGCTACACAGAACATGACCCGATGATTTTCCATTAATTGAAGAAACAACAATGCAGGTTTTAATTGTAAAAAACCCATTTCTCTTAGGAGGGGCTTAATATATTTTGCCCTACCTTCCGAATAGAAGGGGCAAAAGAATACGAAATGTATCAAATCCTGATCAGAGAAATTGTCACATTCACATGGCACATTATCCATTGGGACACACCATTTCTCGTAAATACCCAGCAAAAAATGTGCCTGATTAAATCTAAATTTGGTCAGCAACCAGCGATGATATGGGCGTGTGACAATAGTCAGATATGGTTGCACTGATATTGAAGTAATCAGCATAAAATGTGACGTTACTGTGGGTTTAGAGATTTCAGTCGACTCTCTTTCCATTTCTCGGATCTTAATAAAGTTCAGTTTTACCCAGTTGATGTCTTCTTTATTCAAGTTTTTCGGGTCTAGGTATAGTTCCGGTCGACCTAAAAGTGCTGAAGTTTTTTTAATATAGGCCAGCCATTTAATATCAGCCACTTTGTCCCGCCCCAGACAATCAGTAAGAATCTTATGATTCAGTGTAAGTTTGGCGTTAAGCCAGGTTCTAATCCATAATAAAAGCGGTGCCATGTTTAGGATGTCCGCGATATATCCCATTCCCAGCTCAGAGTGAACCGCAAAAGATGATGTGGATTGGGGAAGGCCCAGAAGGGATCGTAAAAATTAGTTTTCCTCTCTCTGTAACACAGTTAAATCTTTGTAGCCCCAGATTGCTGCCCCATACCTGGCTATGGCTATTGTTTTGGCTCTGTATATCGCCAAAATTGCCTCAGGGGGTTTCCCACCCAATCTTTTAGCAAAGCCTAGGATAGCGGCCGATGATCTTTTTACTGCCACTCTTTTATTGGAAACTTGGGGAACCCAACTTCCCAGATCATCAAACACTACCCCAAGGTATGTAAAGATTTTTACTTTTGATATTACTGAGTCATTGCAAGAGAGGGTCTTGATCTTATTTCTGCCTTTCCCAACGAACATCACATGCGATTTTTCTACATTAATCACAAGGTCTAGATTTCGCATAAAGTTCCCAAAGGAATTTAAAAGACGTTGTAAGCCTATGGGTGTCCTCGCCAGTAGTACTGTATCATCAGCATACAGTAAGACTGGCAATGGGGTACCCCCCATGCACGGGACATCAACAGACATTGCAGTCAGATTTGCACCCAAAGAGTTAATATATAATGAAAATAACATTGGGGCCAAAATACAGCCCTGGTGTACTCCCCTCCCGGACTTAAAATCAGCCGTACACTTCCCGTCCTGTGACATGCGTATGGCCGCTGTCAGATCTCTATGCAAGTCAGCCAGGAAGTACACCAATGCCTGATCTAACCCCATATCCAGCAGCATGGTCCACAGCTTTGACCTATTGACTAGGTCAAAAGCTGTAGACAAGTCCATAAATACCAAATAGATTGATCCCTTTTGGGCCACAGTGTATTTACTGACTATTAGATGTAAATTGAGGCACTGATCTTCAGTGCCTCTGCCAGGTCTAAAACCATACTGTGCATCGCACAAGATGTCATTGTTGGTTGCCCATGTAGAGATCTTGGCTAGGATCACCTTCCCTAGTATTTTAAAGGACGAGTCCAACAGTGATATCGGCCTATAACATCTTGCGTCCCCTCTCTGGCCCTTCTTAAAAATTGGGACTATTATAGACCGTGACCAGGTTTTAGGCAATCTCCTTTTGTCAATACTTGCTATATTAAAGATATTTGCGAGGACAATTGACCATGTAGTAGAGTTGGATTTGTACATGTCTGCTGGTACCCCGTCAGGGCCCGGGGCCTTATGAGCAGTTGTGTCCTCTATAGCCTTTTGGACTTCTTTAATGGTGAATCTCAAAGGTAACACTAATTGTTCACTTACTACTGGTACAAATGGTTCTATCTGGAGGTTGCTACCATATATCTTTTCAAAATGGTTCAGCCATTCCTTTTCAGATATGTTCAATTCCAACGGGGAGTTATCCTTATCACTAAACAATGGTGTATTTACAATTTCCCAAAATTTGGTGCTGTCCCTCAATGTGGCCCTATCATAGAGCGAGACCCAAGCGTTTTCCTTGATCTCCTTCTTACGGGATTCTACTATGATTTTATAGTTTTTCCGTAGTCTGGCCACTGCTTGTTTATCCCGGGGAGACCTTTTTAATTCTGCCAGCAAATCTTTATGAGCCTTAGAGCATTTTTTATCGAACCACCCAAACAGCTTTTGCTCCTTGGGTTTCGTCTTGGACGTTAAAATCGACGCTACTTGCTGGCAGATAGTTTCAAAGGAAGTAATGATATCACCCCCGAACCTATGCGGGTCCATACAGATGTTAATTTCATCTCCCACCTCCTCGGTAAGTTTAGGGAAAAATTCTTCTGGGATAACTTTACTCCACTTGACCCGTCTCCCCTGATCTTTGGCAACTAACTCCATGCGTGGAGCAGTCCTTGTGTTTGCAGATAGTATTGCTAGGTTTTTATTACATAATTCCATAACCACTAGGTTATGGTCAATAAAAGTTGTTTGCACAGCATTATAAAAAATTACATTCTGTAGCAAACCTGTTGATATAAATATAAAGTCTATGATAGTATTTGCATCCCTTGCACTAAATGTGGCTACTCGGTCATTGGTGTCGATGAACTCTGGTTCCGATAAATCGACATCTGCCAACAATTCTTCTAGTGCAGCCCCCTTTATAGAATGTTCAAAGTGAGAGTGAGGGAGACAATCCATATCTGCATACACCCTATATTGACAGTTTAGCTGACACAAATGTATGTTAAAATCTCCAAACAAAATCAGATGAACGAAAGTGGTTTGACTCTCCTTATAAGTGGTTAAAAATTTTGCTAAATCGCAAATATTTACATTACAGTGCGTACCATGAGGGGCATTATAGAAGTTAACATAAAGGAATTTGACTTTATTAGGTAAAGTTATTTCGCAGGCCAAAATGTTATGGGATGTTGTGCTTACAATTTGCGCCACTCCCCTATGTTTAACAGAGATCAGAAACTTGAGCCCGCCTCGACCTCTCCCTGAACTGGAACCCTGGGCAGCTTTAAAATAAGAAGAATACCCGTCCACCAGAAATTACATTCCCTATCCCAGGTTTCTTGAAGCGCTACTACCTCATAGCCCTTTAATTGTTCCAACCATATTGCATCGTCTCTTTTAGAGCGGAGACCTGCAATATTCCAGCTTGCCATTTTAACAGTCTCCCTATTTTCCCTAGCAATGGTGGTAGTACAATGAGTCTGTTCTAAATCAGCAACATTACCAGGGAGTCAATCATTTGCCTCTAAGTGAGACAGTGCAGTGAATCTATTTGTTAATTCCAGAGTAGCCCTATATGTGGGTCTGGTGGGTACAATATGACTAGCAGTAAAATTTGGTGTTTGCAGTGCCCAAGCTGACAGCCCAGTACCCCCTCTGATGGCCCCTTGCTGCTTTTCATTGCCTGGTGGTAAATTGGTGATGATTGGCCGTGGATAAAAATAACCAAGTGGAACAGCTCGTATCCTTCCAACCTTTATATCCGTAGCATCCCAGAATAAACGGGCAGCCTCATGGGGTCTGTTAAAATTAACAATAATGCAATCACCAGGAAGATTTTTTGACGTGTACCCCAACCAGTCAACTCGTCTCCCCATAGTGATGTGGGTGGATATGTCCCTTGGCCCTGAACAGTTTTCATCACACCATGCTTTTATATTTGCTAATAGGGTATACTGAGACTCCACCTCCCCTGGGTTCAAGTGTGGAATGTTTACAAGGACAGCAACAAAGGGGGTTGCCTCAGGTGGTAGATTGGTACGGGGCTTCCCCCGCAATCTCCTTGCTCCCTGTAATTGATCACTTGAATGTACGTTGATTTGCCCGACTACAGTGTTGACCTTATCCCCCACAAGGGTCAGCGGCGAAGGGTTAGTATGCCCGGCCGAATTGATGGTAGATTTTAGATTTATTGGCTCAGGGGGAATAGGGGGGGAGATTGGGACAGGCATGGTGACTGACTCTATCCCTTCCATTGATGAATCATATTGGACAATAGGGGCAAGCGTAGCCGGAGGAGGCAATGTTGCGCAATCAGGTACTTTATGACATATCAACGTGCTTAACCTATCACATTTCCCCACTATTTCCGAGACACAATCTTTCAAAGTCTCTACAATGTCATTAGCGATCTGTATAAGGGTACTTTCGATTTTATCTGTGAACACTTTTTCAATCAAGTCTCTAATGCCTTTTTCAAGTCTCCTAGGCGCATAGCGCAATGTGGGAGCCGGCGGCGTAAAAAACCTTTTTGATTTCTTTACGCGCTTTTTGGTACGCTTAATAACTGGGGTTGCAGCGTCTTGTGCACAACTTGGAAAATCAACAGTGCCCAGCGAGTTGAGTTCATCAGGAGCCATTGCAGTACATTGGGGTAGTAATGTCAGATCCTTGGTGGTGATGATCTGGACAGTGGGCTCTAAAGGTATAGCTTGTCTCCCAGACAGTGGGGGCACCGGGTTATCCAATAGAGGTGTGTCTAGCCCCAGTTCACGTTCTGTTGCTGCAATCTCCTGGTTCAATTTCCCCACAGCAGACGTGAGATAGGACATAATGCTTGCTGGGCCCAGAGCTTTACGGGGAACCTTCGATTTGCCAGCCCCACCAGTGAATGATGTTTGAAGTTTGCGCTTACCCATGTTGAAGTTGGAGGCTTTAGGGGGGTGCCCGTCCCGTCCCTCTTCGTCCCTAGACGGCCACAGACGGCCACAGACGGCCCGCCCTCTGCCCGGGCTCCGCCCGGCGTCGCCCGCGCGCGTCCCGCGAGGCGGGAGGGACTTCCGGTCTTTATGCGCCTCCGTGCGCTGTGTTGGGCGTGTCACCGCCGAGGATGCTGGGGGCTGTAGTTCCCCTGCCGCGTGGTGGTCGAGCGGCGGGCGTGCAGCCCAGGAACCAGCCCAGCGTCTCCCCAAGTGTGCAGGCAAGTGTCAGAATGCGCCGTAGAGACCCCCGCTCGCCTGCAGGGACCTCCGGTCTTTATGCGCCTCCGTGCGCTGTGTTGGGCGTGTCACCGCCGAGAATGCTGGGGGCTGTAGTTCCCCTGCCGCGTGGTGGTCGAGCGGCGGGCGTGCAGCCCAGTAACCAGCCCAGCGTCTCCCCAAGTGTGCAGGCAAGTGTCAGAATGCGCCGTAGAGACCCCCGCTCGCCTGCAGGGACCTCCGGTCTTTATGCGCCTCCGTGCGCTGTGTTGGGCGTGTCACCGCCGAGGATGCTGGGGGCTGTAGTTCCCCTGCCGCGTGGTGGTCGAGCGGCGGGCGTGCAGCCCAGGAACCAGCCCAGCGTCTCCCCAAGTGTGCAGGCAAGTGTCAGAATGCGCCGGAGAGACCCCCGCTCGCCTGCAGGGACCTCCGGTCTTTATGCGCCTCCGTGCGCTGTGTTGGGCGTGTCACCGCCGAGGATGCTGGGGGCTGTAGTTCCCCTGCCGCGTGGTGGTCGAGCGGCGGGCGTGCAGCCCAGGAACCAGCCCAGCGTCTCCCCAAGTGTGCAGGCAAGTGTCAGAATGCGCCGTAGAGACCCCCGCTCGCCTGCAGGGACCTCCGGTCTTTATGCGCCTCCGTGCGCTGTGTTGGGCGTGTCACCGCCGAGGATGCTGGGGGCTGTAGTTCCTCTGCCGCGTGGTGGTCGAGCGGCGGGCGTGCAGCCCAGGAACCAGCCCAGCGTCTCCCCAAGTGTGCAGGCAAGTGTCAGAATGCGCCGTAGAGACCCCCACTCGCCTGCAGGGACCTCCGGTCTTTATGCGCCTCCGTGCGCTGTGTTGGGCGTGTCACTGCCGAGGATGCTGGGGGCTGTAGTTCCTCTGCCGCGTGGTGGTCGAGCGGCGGGCGTGCAGCCCAGGAACCAGCCCAGCGTCTCCCCAAGTGTGCAGGCAAGTGTCAGAATGCGCCGTAGAGACCCCCGCTCGCCTGCAGGGACCTCCGGTCTTTATGCGCCTCCGTGCGCTGTGTTGGGCGTGTCACCGCCGAGGATGCTGGGGGCTGTAGTTCCCCTGCCGCGTGGTGGTCGAGCGGCGGGCGTGCAGCCCAGGAACCAGCCCAGCGTCTCCCCAAGTGTGCAGGCAAGTGTCAGAATGCGCCGTAGAGACCCCCGCTCGCCTGCAGGGACCTCCGGTCTTTATGCGCCTCCGTGCGCTGTGTTGGGCGTGTCACCGCCGAGGATGCTGGGGGCTGTAGTTCCCCTGCCGTGTGGTGGTCGAGCGGCGGGCGTGCAGCCCAGGAACCAGCCCAGCGTCTCCCCAAGTGTGCAGGCAAGTGTCAGAATGCGCCGTAGAGACCCCCGCTCGCCTGCAGGGACCTCCGGTCTTTATGCGCCTCCGTGCGCTGTGTTGGGCGTGTCACCGCCGAGGA
Organism: Lissotriton helveticus; assembly: GCF_964261635.1. NCBI lineage: Eukaryota > Metazoa > Chordata > Amphibia > Caudata > Salamandridae > Lissotriton > Lissotriton helveticus. The sequence goes on from NC_136067.1 coordinate 1,238,365,082, forward strand.
TGCTGGGGGCTGTAGTTCCCCAGCCGCGTGGTGGTCGAGCGGCGGGCGTGCAGCCCAGGAACCAGCCCAGCGTCTCCCCAAGTGTGCAGGCAAGTGTCAGAATGCGCCGTAGAGACCCCCCTCCTTCCAGTCTAATAGCACCTTTTCCTCTTCCCAGATCCTTCCAAACATGGCGTACATCATGTCTGCTGATGTTTCAATGTGCCTTCAGTGCCTCTACAGGAATGTTGTCCGGTTCTACTACCTTCCCATTTCAAAGCTGCACGATTGCTGTATTTCTTCTTTGATTGGTTGGCTGCAGTCGATTGGCAAGTCCTTGTCAATTGGCTGAATGGCTTGTGGAGACTGCGGCATGGGCTGTTTCAGTAGTTCACAAAGCGCTCCACCTATCTTTGTTTTGGCCATCATTACCAATGACTGTCTTCCAAGCCTTGTCTTTAACACGTCTGGTGGAGCTCGGGGCTCTAGTTAGATAAACTGGTTTACAATATCAATCTTATCAAGTTTTCCGGAGATAAAGTCCCTGCTTCTACTGGGCCCTTTGGTCGATTCAACCTTTTTCATCGTTGAGATTAATCAGAAGCTGTGAATCAAAATCAACGTATTCATCACAGTCTTAATATCTTGAAGGAGGCAATGATGAGACTTTGGGGAGTTTAAAGGGTTTTATTCAACTCTTTTAGTAAGTATTTCTTTATTAGTCATCAATAAGTAATCAATGAATCAGTAATGCAAAATGGAACAAATGCACAAAGTATGTTCTATATAAGCAAATACCTATTCTAAGTCTAGAAAAACGAGAGAAAAGTATATTTTATAACCCATGAAGAGTTCCAAATCGAGAGGTGAAAGCATAAAACTTTAAGCAATGTTTCATTCAGTAAGTACTTCCCATAAATAGAAGCTCAGGTTCTCAGTGGTGTCTCTAAACAGCATAGATTCAGGCAGGGGAAAATTGAATGGGTCTCAGCATAGAGCTCAGCCGAGAGTCTGGAAACACACGCTAATATAACATTTTGATGTCTGTCACTAAGGTAAAATGCTGCATTCTTCTATCTTCTCACTGAATCAGCATGCGCTGTCATCATGGGAACAGAGAAAAACCAAAGGTGGTGATGGACGGAGTGTTGACAATACAAACACTCACCCCCAGTCAACTGATCTGGGTTTAATCCATCACTGTTCTTTAGCTCACTCCGCCACCCCAGTTCAGACATGGCCATATGCAAATCAGTGTGACCCTGTGCCTCATGGGAACAGTCCAGCCCGAACTGCCAAGCCATGTCTTCCCTGGACCGGAATCAAGCTTCCCAGGACCGGTTTCTGGCATTACAGCCGTCTTCAGTCGGGCTTGCTTGACTCCAGTGGCAAAGTGAGCAAGGGACTCACGTCTGAGCATACCCTGCCAACTTAGGGCGAACAAAGAAAAACCAAAGGTGGTGATGGACGGAGCGTTGACAATACAAACACTCACCCCCAGTCAACTGATCTGGGTTTAATCCATCACCGTTCTTTAGCTCACTCCGCCACCTCAGTTCAGACATGGCCATATGCAAATCAGTCTGACCCTGTGCCTCATGGGAACAGTCCAGCCCGAACCGCCAAGCCATGTCTGACTGATTTGCATATGGCCATGTCTGAACTGGGGTGGAAGAGTGGGCTAAAGAACGGTGATGGATTAAACCCAGATCTGTTGACTGGGTGTGAGTGTTTTATTGGTTCGGAGGCTCCGTCTATCACCACCCCCTTTTGTTCCACCTTGTTCGCCATAAGTTGGCAGGGTATGCTCAGACGTGAGTCCCTTGCTCACTTTGCCACTGGATTCAAGCAAGCCGGGCTGAAGACGGCTGAAATGCCAGAAACCGGTCCTCGGAAGCTTGTTTCCGGTCCAGGGAAGGTATGGCTTGGCAGTTAGGGCTGGACTGTTGCCATGAGGCACAGGGTCAGACTGATTTGCATATGGCCATGTCTGAACTGGGGTGGCAGAGTGGGCTAAAGAACGGTGATGGATTAAACCCAGATCTGTTGACTGGGTGTGAGTGTTTGATTGGTTCGGATGCTCCGTCCATCACCACCACCTTTTGTTCCACTTTGTTCGCCATAAGTTGGCAGGGTATGCTCAGACGTGAGTCCCTTGCTCACTTTGCCACTGGATTCAAGCAAGCCGGGCTGAAGACGGCTGAAATGCCAGGAACCGGTCCTCGGAAGCTTGTTTCCGGTCCAGGGAACGCATAGCTTGGCAGTTCGGGCTGGACTGTTGCCATGAGGCACAGGGTCAGACTGATTTGCATATGGCCATGTCTGAACTGGGGTGGCAGAGTGGGCTAAAGAACGGTGATGGATTAAACCCGGATCTGTTGACTGGGTGTGAGTGGTTGATTGGTTCGGATGCTCCGTCCATCACCACCCCCTTTTGTTCCATCATGGGAACAGGACAGCCTCCGTTGTCTAAGAGTTTCATAACAAAGGACTTAAAGATATTAATGGGCCGATTCCGATGTCGATTGGAATGCCCCCGAAAGGCATTCGGTTTGTCCAAATCGGATTTGGAACCCACGTTTCTGACTGACTCGGAAACACAGCCGACCGACCGATTATGATAGTCGGAAACTGTTCAGTTGTTTCGACTCGCTTTCGATCGGCATTTGGAGAAACCGAGTCGTCCGAGCCGAATCGTACAGATCTATGGACCGCTTTTTCTACCAGCGCATTACGATGTTGGATTTGGACAGCCTTTTCGAATCGGTTTGTCTGACATGGATCGGCTGGCGGAATCCGACTTTGGGAGCCCGAGGCAGGCCTCCCTTCATCTGGAGACCTCTGGTTGGGTCCTGCAGGGGTACCCATGGGTCCCCTCTTTCCAAACATGCATGGTGTGGTAGGCACCAAAGGGTGCCCGCAAAAGGGTGTAAAATCTTCCGCAACCATCCCTTTTTTTTTAAGTTGGAGCCTGTGTTGATGGTCGGAACACAGGCTCCCATTCAAGTTAATGAGAGTCCGACCGAAGGGTGTTCGGAAACATCGTAATCGGTCAGTCGGACTCCCTGAACCTGAGTCGGTTGGAACCGATTCCAACAAGGAGTCGATCGGAAGGATTGCCGACCGACATCGTAATGAGGCCCTAAGTGTTAAACGAAGCATTTGTATTACAATTATACAAGTCGAAGTTTAGTTCCCACTATCTTTTCTTCTACATAACAAAACCAGTTAGGTCTGTCATTGCACAAATGAAATCATGCCTTTCTCACTCATTTTAACCTATGAATTTATTCATGAAGAAACATTTATATAAATTTAAACTACACAATTTAATACACTATTGAATATTTCTCTATGGGAAGGTTCAGAACTAATTTTTTCTCCATTAAGTCATGTTAGCCCAGGCCATTTATATCATTGAACTCTTCATGGCGTTTAGATTACTAATATTATTGACCTAAGGCCAGGAGAAAGTAAAAGAAAAATTGCATTCAGAAGCATTTCTAACTTGACATATGTAGCTCTGGAAGCCTAGGGCTCCCATTTGCCTTTTAAAATGTGGCTTTTTGTTTTAGGCCTACACATTATTTCTATATACATGTTAATTGCATTAATTTCTATTTCTTAAAAATGCTGTATCAGGTCTTGCTGGCTTGCTGGATGTGCCGGAGAGTTTCCTTATGTCATAGAGTTCTTTCAAGTTTCCATGGCTTGCTGCTTCCTGGACTTCTGTGGCAAGACCACTGATGAATCTTCGCTTGTCTGCTCTTAAACGTCTCTTTGCTTCCTTGTTGATTTTGCTGTATTTTCCTTGAGCTTTCGCTCTACCTGCTCTTGTTCTGCTCGTGCTGACTGCAGATTTCTTTTCCTCTCTCTTTTGGATTTTGCAGAGTGTCTTGGATGAGATCCAGTCTTTAGGCTGGTGTTTCTTGGGATCAAGTACCTCATGGCAGGTTGATGTCCATTGTTTCTTTGAACGTCTTCCGCTGACTTCCTACTGGGTCTCTCTCGTCCTCTATTTCTTGCAGAACTTGAAACTTGTTACTGATGGTGACTGAGTATTCACTCAGTTTCTGTGCAACTTTTAGGCAGATGGTGTTAGATCGCTGGTGTTGGTTTTTCAGTTCCATCCATGCTTTCTCTAGCTTTATTCTGGCCACTACAAGGTGATGGTCTGATGCCACGTGCGCCCCTCTCAGATTCTGCACGGACCTGAGGGAACTTCTTGCCAAAGCAGACATGGTCGATCTAATTCTCTGAAGAGTGGTCTGGTGATACCCACGTTACCTTGTATGTTCTTTTGTTTGGGAATTCACTACTTCCTATCATCAGACTGTCCAGGACACACAGAACTGTGAGCCCCCACAATTCTCATTCATGTCGCCAATACCCAGTGTTGTCCCTTCCAGTCTTGCTTTTGAGGTCCCTATCAGTTTTGTGATGTCTCTCTTAAGGCATTTCTCTAGAATAGGCTGGAGTCTGTTGTTAAACTGTTCTTTTTACTCATCTTTGCTGTAATTTGTAGGTACATAGAACTTGATAACATTCACATTGAGCCTTTTTTTCTTTGCAAGGTCACTGTGAAGATTCTGGGACTGTGGGCTTCCCATCCAATCCAAGCTCTGTTGGCTGCTAGTGTTCGCATTAGTGCTTCTCCTTGTGTATGTGCGGGATTCTCTTCCTCATGTCCAGAATACAGCAGCATTCCTGCTGAAGCCAGTCTTTTCTGTCTGTACTGTGTCCATCTGGTCTCACAGATGCCAGCAGGGCTAGGTTGTATTTTTTCATGTCCGCTGCCATGTGGGCTAATTTGTCTGTCTTTTCTGTCTTGTACATGGTCCTCATGTTCTATGTCCCAGTGGGGATGTTCTTGGTCAAAAGCAGGTGGATTGGCTTTGTAGCTTCCAGGGATCTCTGGCTTTCACCACAAGGCGTCATAGTTCTCCTAGAAGAAAATTCCTCTCTCCCCCCGGGGTCGGGATATATTTTTGTCTTTTGGTTGATGTTTCTCTAGCTAGCTACTGGTGATAAGTGCTTGCATTACAGTCCATCTGGTGTTCTGATGCAACCATTTGAAGATCTTTCGCAGCATGTATAGGATGTTGAAACAGGAGGCGCACACTGGGTTGACTTCAGCTTTTGTGTTGAACATTTTCCTCACATTTCTGTGGTGCAAAGTTCTTGAATCTGCGTGGATCAACAAATTTCCAACCACCCAGCGTTCCCCCATGTCTCCCGAAAAAAATGGTACCTCACTTGCCTGGGTCTGCCTAGTGCCTGCGACAGGAAACAGCGCAAAACGCAACATGGTCGCACCGCAATTTCGCAGTGAAATCGTGCCTTTTTTGGCAAAGAGCTTACCTCTTGTTTTTGAACCCTAGCTCTGCCGGCACCTAGGGAAACCTAGCAAACCTATACATTTTTGAAAACTAGACACCCATGGGAATTCAGGATGGGGTGACTCGACTGCCTACCACCAGGTTCTTTTACCCAGAATCCCTTGCAAAGCTAAGAAATTGACAAAAAAACGCATTTTCCTGACATTTCTGTGGTGGAAAGTTCTGGAATCTGCGTGGGTCAACAAATTTCCACCCACCCAGCGTTCCCCCAGGTCAGGTCTCCCCAAAAAATGGTACCTCACTTGCCTGGGTCTGCCTAGTGCCTGCGACAGTAAACAGCGCAAAACGCAACAGGGTCGCACCGCAATTTCGCAGTGAAATCGTGCCCTTTTTTGGGACTTGGACTTTGGACTTTTTTTGAACTTGTCATCTAGGATGATTACCTAGATTTCTTCCGTGGTCTGTGGGTGTTGGTCCTAGCTCTGACGGCCACCAGGTGGAGACCCATGGGGAGATCTTCTTACCGAAGACCAGTACTTCTGTCCTGTCAGAGTTGAGCTTCAGGCAGTTGGTTCGCATCCAATCTGCCACCATGTAGATATTCGTGAGTGGACATGTATGTGTTGAAAAGAGTGAGTGGAACTGAGGAACGATCCCTGTGTGACTCCGCATATCAGTTTCATGGTCTCTGATGTGAAGGGTGGCAACCTGACCTTTTGGGTTCTTCCTGTGAGGAAGGAACAGATCAGTTTGCAAGTTGATCCTTGTATGCCAATCTCTCAGAGACTTCTGATGAGAGTGTTGTTGGGACAGTGTTGCAGGCCACAGAGAGGTTGAGCAGGATGAGGATTGCTGATTCTCCTTTGTCCAGGAGGTCGTCAGTGGCCTTAATGAGTGCTGTTTCGTTGCTGTGGTTCTTTCTGAATCCTAATTGTGTGTTGTCTAGAAGATGGTGCAGTTTGAGGTGGGTTTCCAGTGGTATCTTTCCCTAGTGGATCCCTTATTTCAACAAAGAGTGGGAGCAGCCCACCCAGGCATTGGGCTGAGATCTCCCTACAAAGTCTTTCTGTGCTCCCCCCACTCCCCCGGAGACAAAGAGAAGTTATGTACTCCGAGTCTGCCCTCCCCCCCCGGGCATGGTGTGGGGCTGGGGGCACGCAGTAGAAATTCCAAATTCCCCTGGGGGGAAAAAAGGGCCAAAAATGTGAAGGTGTGTCACCAAAGCAATGCGTTATGCTCCTAACCCAGGATGGAAGCTGCATTGTTGTGCTTCCCTGAGGGCATCCAGAAAAAATAGACCTAAAAACAAAACAGTTGGGTGGGAGTGGCTCAAGGGCATCGCGCTGTCCTCTCAACCAGGAACCAGTGCATCAGCCTTTCTAACCCCCCAGGGGAAGGGGAAGGGGCTGAGGATGTTTACCCTAAATATGCCTCAGGGGAAAGACTGGGCAATAGACACTAGGGATTTCACATTTGGGAGGAGCAAAAGGTTGCTTGCTGGAGTCCCACCCTGGCATAGGGCCATATCAACACCGCAAACTGGCCAAACCGCTCTTTTTACCACCTGGGGGACTGCAGTGAGGTGATTTGCCCCACATTCAGAAAGCACACTGGATGCCAGGATTTTTTTATTTAAAAAAGTGGGACGGGGTCTTGCCCATTGTGACATCAGGCCCCTCCCCTACCCCATTCTTGAAGCCTCAAGAGTCTTTCTGCTTCCCTGGGGCCTAAAGCATTCCCATGCCTATTGCAGTTGAGAGGAAATTTCAGTTCTTTGGGTGTTTTATTTTTTACATATGGGTAGCAGAGTAAGGCTAAGTCCCAATATGCTATTCTTTGCTGAATGACTGCTCTTTTCGGACTTGATCAGCCACCACCTAGGGAAAAATACAGAGCCCAAACATGTCTGTAAACTAGACACCCAAGGCAGTTCATTATGGTGTGCCATGTGTGGCTCCTGTGATGTTTTCTAATCCATAATGGACTTAAAACCTCAAACTTTGCCTAAAATCTCATATTTTCCTTCCATTTCTGATGTAAACATCTGAATGATGCAGGGATCCTGAAACTTCCTACTACCCAGTATTCCCACACTTGTCCTGATATAAACTTTGTGTGGCTGGGCATCGCATCTATTAGATACAAAAGGAACCAAAACGCAAAGTGGAGAAATTGACAGTAGGCGTAGCGCTGTGGTATTTGAGCCCGTGTGGGAACTCCCTTTGACCCTGGTATGATTTGTTCTTGTTGCGGGCACTAAGCCTAGCCACACAAGTAGTGTACCTTTTTTATCAGGACAAGCAGGGGAAGGCTGAGTGGCGGAGGTTTTGTGCATCCCTGTTGATTCCGGATCTTCCACCTCACACAAATGAACGGAAAATTCTCAATTATAGGCTAAGTGTGAGGTTTGCAGGGCATTGTGAGTATGGAAATGCCATTGGATCCACGTGAGGCATACCACCCTGGACTCCCCAGGTGTCTAATTTTCAAAAATGTCTGGGTTTGCTAGGTGTCCCCAGGTGGCAACCAGGTCTGTGACCAAATACAGCATTTACCCCTTTTGTTAATGTTGCCACATTGTGTTTTGGCCTCATTCCTGTCACAGGCACTAGGTCCACCCAAATAGGTGAGGTGCCATTTTTTTGGGGGTGCATGAGGGAACCTTGTGTGGTAGGAAATTTCTGGATCCTACAGATTCCAGTACTTTATGTCCATGAAGAGTAAGGAAAATCTGTGTTTTTAGCCACAATTAGAGGTTTGCAAGTGCTTCTGGGTAGGAAACCTTGGTGAGATCCAGGCAAGTCATGCCACCCTGGACACAGCCGGATGTCTATATTTTAATATTGCCCATGTTTGGTAGGTTTCCCTGGGTGCCAGAGGAGCTAGAGCAAAAATCTGCTGTCACCAACATTGTAGAAGAAAGGTCAGCGCAAGTAAAGTACCATTTTTATCAGGAGACATGGAGGAACGCTGGGTGGTAGGAAATTTGTAGATCTCTGCAGATTCAGAACTTTCCCTCATAAAATGGGAGTAAAATTTGTTTTTTTCCACAGTTTGAGCTTTTCAGAGGCTTTTGAGTAAAAAAAAAAAACGAATTAGAGCCTCCCAAGTCTCACCTCCCTGGACTCCCCCAGGTGCCCTAGTTTTCATAAATGTTTGGGATTGGTTGGTTTCTCCGAGTGGTTGCCGATTCCGGGACCAAATACCGCAGCTACCCCCTTTGTTGATGTCGCCACTTTGCTTTCTGGCATCTTTCCTATCATGGGCACTATGCCCACGCACACAGGTGACATATCACTTTTATCAGTAGACTTGGGGGTAATGCAGAGTGTTCGGAAATTTCTGGTATCTTGCAGATTCTAGAAATGTCTGTTGCAGAAATGTGAGGGAAATGTGTACTTTTCAGAACCACTACCCACCTTTTAGAACAACAAAGTTTTGTGACTCACTTAGCTATCAAGGACATGAGGTGAACGCTTTTTCATGTAACTAACTCATTGTGTGGGTGTGAACTGTCATTTACGGATGTATGACTTTAGAACGCATACTTTTACCACGCATACCTTTACAACGCGGTTTTTACATCGCATACCATTACAACGCATAGCGCTTTTGGGTGTTGGATAGTGAATAGTTTAATTTACTATTCCAACTCCAGTTCCCGTGGACACTAGGGAAGGTTATTGGATAGTAAATTAACCTATTCCCTATCCTAGAGCGCCCCCCAGAGCAATGCGTTGTAATAATTTGCGTTGTAAAAGTTGCGTTGTAATGGTAGTTCGTTGTAAAAGTTTCGTTGTAAAGGTTGTATACCGTCATTTACATACATCAATTTGCACTGACATTGCTTTCCCTAAAAAAACATAAGCAGCAATTTGTCAGAAGACATCCTGACATTTGACCTCTGTCTTTGAGGGGCAGCAAATGTGGCCAGATAAATACAGAATTTGAAGGCCTCTCTATTTGTTGCTTAGGCTTTCAGCCACTAACCCACATTTGGAAGACACTTCTATAGACAGCGATAATTGGTTGTTTGTCACAGTAACTTTAGAGGATTGTGCTGCTTTTGAATGGAAATGTAGCAGTTTACTCTGACCTCTCTAAAGTAGTTACAAAGTACACCAGAATGTAACAAAATAGCTTAATGCTAAGCATATTAGCTACATAGCAATAACATAACAGGGTGCAACTAGGGTTGTCACCTTTCTCAAAGAAAAATAATTGCCACTTATACATATTTGAGGGATTTGCTAGAGCAGGAGCTGTTACTAGAATAACAATTTGTGTAAAAATTCTCTGTATCCCTCTTAAAGCTTGCCTGTTTATACAATTCTTTTGATTTTCATCTTGTATTTATTGCTTTCAGTTTGTTTCAAAGTGGCAAACATACCAGACATAATAATTTCCTTAAATCCTTATTTGTGTTGTATGAAAAAACAGCCAGGCTGATAGACTACTGCTCAGGTGGCAACCATAGGCACAACACAACAAGACAGAACACAGCACTGCAACCACAGGACAACACAGCAATAACGCAATGCAATGATGTAGCACGGATACACAACAGCATAAAAAACAACACAACTCATTACCACCACAACAAAAATGTTAGGCTTTTGTTCCCAATACCTTCGCAAAAGATGTTTGCACCAAGCATCTAATTTCTTACCACAAAGGGCATATAATAGCAGCAGTCAAAATGTTTTGTGATCTGACCAGTGCAGTCCAGAGAATTGAAACATGAAAATCGATGTGCAAGCCTGCCGTTTAACATGTTTTAAAGAACTCTGGTTTGCAATATATCAAAACGCACTCATAAAGTATTTAGTTTCAATGTTCTTTGGAGGGATGAAAAGGCTTACTCATGCAGTGCCCGAGGTGTAAAAGTTTAGATTTCCAAAGGCGAGAGTGGCAATGAAGAGAATGTGCTACCAGTGCATTTTCTCCTCACTATTGAACCGAAATGTAAGCTACAGAGGTTGTGGGTGGGATTTATGTTTGGTTCAATTTTCGACCTCGATAGACTGTGTCCATATTTTTTTATTGGTTGCAGGGGCGTTGTAAGGCACGTGATGTGGCGCCGCAGTCGGCAGTCGCCTATGCAGGTAGGAACGGTGAGGCGGGGTACGGGGGGAATGGGGGGGATCAGGGAGGGGGGGAATTCGACAGACGACCATGAGGGAGAATCAAATAAATAATTAATCTTCCCTCATCTTAGTCTATCGACACCCCCGCCCCCACACACCAGCCCCACCGCTCTTACCTTCACGGTCCTCTGCTGGCTGCAGCTCATAGGTCTGAAAGGACCACTGCATCCATAATAAGGAAGATGCCTTTCATTGCCTAGTAGGTGTGCAGAGACAGGAGCATATACCTTGCCCAAGGCAACCTTGAGACACCGCTGATTGGTTGTGCTGTGAGACTGTTTGCAGAAGAGTAACATCTGCAGTTGGAACACAGCAGGCGAGGTGCATCAATTGAGAGATTTCCTTTCATTCGCAGCTTTACAAAAATAGAAATGCGTTATAGTATCTAACTTGAGCAGTTTCCAGTTCAGCACATAGTGTTTCACCTGCTGCTCACGAGTGGCTTTAACGCAAACGTTGCAGTTTCTTCATTGCAAATACATTAGGTACATGATAAAAAATAAAAAAAATAGGTAGCTCATCTGTGGCTTATGTGGGCCAGCTCCAGGAGTGCAGAGCAAATGTTGGCCCTTGGCAGAGCTGTAATCAGAATTGTGAGATTTTCATGAAGTAGGCAAAGGACCTTCAGCGGTAACCTAAAGGACAACAGAACTCTGGGGGGAGGCCTGCCAGTGGGCGGGAGATACAAAAAAAAAAATTAAAAACCTTTCAAAGCATTGCGGATAATTATGGAAATTTAAATTAGAAACATGATGCGATTTTTTAATATTTCTAGCAGACGAGGGAACTGATCAGCTTTAATCTTTAATGCCTGAGCTGTAATAGGAGACAGGATTGATCTCTACGGTCCCATTTGTTCCATTACTGTCCAGTAGGAAATAAATTACATTCTATTTTAAGCCCTTTTCGTTGGGAAACAAACGTAGTTGTTGTGGCTATATTGCATGTTTAGATTTGTGTGTGTACGGGTGGGATGGGAAGACATGCAGGATTTTTAACTAAGGTGTTCTGCTGTCAGTTGATTGGTATTGTTGAAACTGAAGACCAAGTGTCTTTTTTTTTTAAACTACCCCCTCCCCAACAACACAAATCAACTAAGGACGAGGAAGATTCGAAAGAGTCCTTAGTTATTAAGTACCATAGACTTGTGTGACCACATTGTTTGTACACCTCCACCACCACCTCGGCTGTTCTCCAATGCAAACAAATTATGCATGCGTGACAGCCACTTGTCTAAAAAATGTGGTGAAGTCAGGCATTTAAGAGGGTGATCTCATTAACGTAAATGGAGAATTCGCATTTTGTGTTGGGTGATATAGGTTTGAAAAGTTGGGGACTCCATTTGTCTATGGAGGCATTTTGTCAGAATAGGGTGAAAAGAGGGTGACACCCGTTAAATGTGGGTACGTTTACAGGTATGAATATGCCTTTGCTTCTCTTTTTGTGATCCTCATGGACAGGGACGAAGTGGGACAACAAATAGGTCTGGGCACCAACATAAAAGAGACCCCCGTTAGCAAATCAGATAGGTGAAAAAGTGGCCCCATTTACAAATCGGTCAGTTATGAACACTGGGAAGAGGGAGAGCAGCACAGACCACTGACACCATGATTGTGTGATAAAGTCCGCTTTATTGAAACAGGTGCACATTACATAAACATCTCTGGGCCATTTGCCTTAAAAAATAAAACCTCACTGTACAGAACTGGTTACCTGTGTTAACTAATTGCTGCCTCTAAATGTTCCCCCCACAACAACTTAATTCTGTAGGTCTCTACTTCCTCCTGTGCTGATCTTCTGCCACTGAGACCTTTAACCCCTTCGCCACTGGCGGGATTCCCCCGCTGTGCTTGGGGGCGGGGCGCTTACAGCGCCCCCATGCTCATGACGAGGTCAGCTCGTCATGGGCCACGGCGCTCCGGTGCTCATGACGAGCTCAGCTCGTCATGACCGCGCCCGTTCCAATGGAAAGTTCAGCACAGCAGGGGAATCAGCCCAGCGTGCGAGCGTTCCATCTAACGGGCACGGTCATGACGAGCTCAACTCGTCATGAGCACCGGAGCGCCGTGGCTCATGACGAACTGGGCTCTTCATGAGCGTCCGAGAGGTTAAACTCCCTCCAGCTTTTACTACAACTAGTAACCTCTAACTAACACACCTCCCTAATGAACTTCTTTCAGGCATGAGCATGTCTACCTGCTCCCTTTCAACCTGGCTTGCTGCTGTCAACACAATAAACGTAGATAAACCATGCCAACTTCTCGGCCAAACACTCCTCCTTCAAAGCAACAACCATACACAACTAACTCCCCCTGAGCACCTATCCCAGACAAACCAAACGAATATCAAAATCCTGCAGACCTTGACCCCTGACTCGAGGGATGAGCGGGTGGGTAAAAACGCTAAGGACCTACTACCAGCCACTGTGTCACCAAAGCAAAATGGTGGCTGGGAACCTAAAATGTCTACCTACATATACCTTGGGCTATAAAGTTGCCCAATAGATCCCATACCACCAGCAGTGTATGAACTGCTCCATTCCCCAATAATTCCAGGGGGCAGACCTCCCTGTGGTCGACTGCTCCCAAAAAACCCATTGTGAATATATGCTATATAGGTGTTTTGCAAGGTATGAGAGGCTGCATGCTTTTGTGCTTGCTACAGGCAATGTTTATAGTATATCAGGGAAAGCAACAGTAAAAACTAGCCCACAAGACCATAAATTAGGGCCACAAACATCCAAAAAGGGACTACCGAGTTACCTGAAAGGCCAGCAATTGGCACTGCCATATTGCCTTATAGGCCAGCCTGACCCTGCTCACAAAACGTTTAAATTCCTGTGGTAATATCCTCCATATGAAGGGATCATCATTAGAGCTCTCAACTATCGTTCATGCTTTAACTATGTGGGACTGTGATGCTTTTGTGCTGCAATGCTGATTTACAAAACCAGGAGGAAATAAAGGTGGTAAGACGAGCAATTAACTCTTATCAAAATACGAGAGTCGTTTTTCATATACTGAGTGAAAATTGCAGCTGTCATATGTAACTTCCTCGAACTTTGTGAGTACTATATGGAAAATATATAAGGGATTAAAAAGTGATATGTAAATAAAAAATGTGCTTTTCGCATAGATTGTTTTTGTAAGGTACTCATGTAGTCAGGAAGACAATTAAGGGCACTGATGAAACATAACGTGGTCACAAACAATATTTTATTGTCAAATATATACAGCGCCTCGAATCCCTGGCAAGGCTGCAACGTGCTATAATTTCCATCAAGTTCCTGCTGCCAATCCGACAGCTATTTAAATTATAACAAATAATTATCTTTCAATTTGTAATACATAACGATGAGTTCCAAATATAAATGATAACTTACTCAGTGTCTGCATTTATTTATTTAGGTTTCAGTGCACAGCAGGTGTGTACCTCTGTTCATTATTCCATAATACACAACAGATTAAATGTTTAAATGCATGTATTATAGTTTACCTGTATGTTAATGTAGTGTCAAAACACATCCTCTGCTTTACATTCATAGTAATGTACATGTACACGGGGCATGCTGTTTAGGTATCAAAATAAATGAAAGAACGGAAAATATCAGGAGGTCAATCAAAAATGCATAAACTGTCCAAAAAACAAAGTGTTACATTGGGGAGCAATCACAAAGTCCATATGAAAATGGTACAACGTGACCATCAATTGATTCCCATCAGATACCCATCCTGACAACTCGCAAAGTCAAGCTGCGAATATCTGAACACAAAAGTTCTATAAGGTGTAACAAACTGGCCACTAGACTTACGAGTCATTTCTTACTGGCGCAACATCTTCCGACAGACTTAAGGTGGACAGTCCTGGAACAACCAATAATTCCAGAGCATATTGTTGACACCAGCGTGTTCCTATTCAAACGAGAACAAACATGGGTGTATAAATTGCAAACCCATAAGTCAGGATTGAATGATGACATTCCATGGATGTCATTGTAGAAATGTATCTATCTCTAATGTCCTATATGCTATCCACCAGACTGTACTTGAGGTGTATTACTGACAAATAGGCATATCCTGCAGTAAAACAGAGGGATACGAGTGATCTCTCAGACACCACCATGTGTTCTCCAGGGAATAGTGCTAATATTTCTCTCTATAAAAAAGAAACCCGATACTATTGGTTTCTATTGAGAACTTTTAACTCATGTTAAACATCGTGGATTTACAGAGAGAATGAATTATGAGAATGGTTCAGTTTTTTTGCTTACCTTTTGCTTAACATTTACAATTTAACTTCGTTTTTTATGACCATTACTCGATCTTTGGCACTCAGGCATCTAATTCATAGACAGGACATGATACCTGTGAGATCACGACGCACACAGTGATTTGTAACTTCAGAGAGTCACTGGTGCTCGACTTTTGTAACTAACTACATTTCCCTACTGGCCCCTAAAGCGCCATGTAGTTTGTCGTCCTGACGCGCTTTGTGTGCGTTGTCAGCGCGCCACACTGAAAGATAGGCAGGCAGCCTTTTCCTGCTTGCTACGGGGATGGAAAACTACAATTCCCTGCGGGCTCGGCATGCTCCACGCAGGGATACGTCATCACGCTTTTCTCTGCGCAACCTCAATAGCCTGCTTCCTGTCCGTCAAGCTACCTCCCTCCAAGACAGCCTAGACGGATGTCCGGAGTACCGACGGACAGGTAAGCAGGACGGTGGGGGTCTAAACTAATTGCTTCCAAACTTAGAACGCGTTAAAGCGTTCCGGTTTCCATTCCGCCTTAGACCTTGCATGACCACGATGTATTCTAACTTTACTGGCGGTTTGCCTGATATGATCGGTATAGTTTGCAGGTCACACCGGGGCAATCGCACACATGGGACGCCAATGCTCTGACTAGACAACTCGAGAGCGCCCATTTTGCGATGTTCAGTCATTGTGTTTTAGTAGTGGATGAATGATATTAATGACGACGTTCCAGGGGGTATGATTAGACTACTGTCGTAGCCAATGGATAATGAGATTTCAACTCACTACCCCTGAATGTATGATCAGCTTCCTCTAAAAGAAATTGATGCATTGATAACAGCTTTATATCTTTCCTCAATCTGTTTCCTCTTTCCCTCCCTCTCCCCAGAGCGGTGCTCCATCTATACCTGCGCTGTAGCCAGGTGAGGTGGGGTATGCATTCCCCATAATTTGGGTGAGTGAAGCCATTGTGTTTTTCAAAATTCAACTTTTTTGCTACAATAATGGCACTCAATCTGATATGTCTACTATTTTGAGACCTAGTGACTAATAAAATTATTGGCTATTTATAATTTTACACATAAACAATGTGGGTTGCAAACTGTCGCAAGTGCTAATGTGTTTCATTGTATCTTATATTTTTGGCCCTGTTTTGCCACTGTGATGATCTGGATCTTCTGAAATGGCGAACTTCAGGTGACACCTTTTTCTTATTATTTTTTTCAACTATTTAAGCAGTAGCACTAAATATAGGTCCTGATGAAGCAGGCGGAGATCTCGAGACTCCACTTTTCCGCAGAAACATGTTGACCTCTTTTCCATCTGGGTAGCTATTTGTATAAAACTACCTTGCACTGTTTTTTAACATTGGGTATGGATAGGATACCATTAAATCATATTTTTCCACTTTCATAACCCATTTTTATATCACTCACTTTTTCAAGCACTACTATTTGATTTATTTTCTGTTGCACTGCTAGTCATTTACCCTCCTGATGCATTCACAATAATTCCCTACTTGTAGATCCTGTTTGTTCAATTGGGTGACTTATCACTCAGTCTGTTTGTGGTTACATCTCACTAACCTTGGTTGAAGGATCCCAAATGATGTAGGGCGGCACAGGATGGGTATCTGATGGGAATCAATTGATGGTCACGTTGTACCATTTCCATATGGACTTTGTGATTGCTCCCCAATGTAACACTTTGTTTTTTGGACAGTTTATGCATTTTTGATTGACCTCCTGATATTTTCCGTTCTTTCATTGATCCGGGGGCCTATATCAGTAGATGGTCGTAAAATATTTCCCCTTGACCTTCTTTGTTATTTACTTAGGTATCAAAATATACATTATACACATATATTTACATTTATACATACTATATGGCAAATATGGTAACTCAACTCTGACTTTAAAATTGGCCCATTCTCTTTAATTAATGTGATAGAACTGTGACGTCACTTACCTTGCTGACATTCCATGTGACATCCTTGTGAAGTAACTATTTTGATTTGTTTCTCCCCTGTTTTTTAAAGACTTGTCCCTTCCTTCGCAGAAACTGTTTAAAGTTAACTTTTTGCTGGAACTTTGAGGATTTATTTTCTAAGAGCATGCGTTTGCCTTCCCTTGTGTTTTTTTATATTATTCACTAATTTGTTTGTTGTTCAGAGACTGTTAAGCTTCAAATACGAATTGTCCCTTTTCATTATACACCCCCTTGCCTTCGCTGGCCTCATGCTGGATGGCTGAATGGACCCTCCCTCTCAGTTCTTAATTGTTGGACTTGGGCCCTTTTTGACAGGTTCACCCCTAGACTTTTTGCCTTTAGCCTCTGACGTGGTGGTAGTGATTTTAGGCCTCTGCACACTTTAGCACTGTGGCCCAGTGTAAAGTGTGTGCGCACTCTGAGTGCATGTGGTGAGATGGCCTGCCCTCCCATAGGAATGCATGGGGGATATGTGTCCATGGTAATTCCTGATATGAGAGGAATGCAGGGGCGAGTGTGGTATGTGCGAACTCGTGAGAATAAATGCTGCGCGATGGTGTGCGCAGATTTATTGTGTCTAGTGAAGAAGTGACACTTTTAGAAGTTGGCATTTCTGTGTGCTGTGAGATGTGAATTGCCTGTCTGGTTTGTGAGTGACAGGAGCTGGCTGGTGTGGTTGGCTCCAGGAGCCAGAATGAGTCTGCCCAGTGGGGAATAGGGAGATCTGCATGTAGATGGGAGGAAGGAGTTGCACCTGGGACCTGAATAGGGCTGTGCCTTCCCTCCACAATGCTGGATCCACCCCCTGTGGTGCTTCTGATGTCCCCGGCCTGTCTTGTGAAAGGGAGAGAGGAGCTGGGCAAAACAAAGTGCTCCTGAACCAGTTGTATCTGGTTCTCCCCTTGCTTGCACCTTCGAGGCAAAGGATTTGATGGTATAAGAAGGGGCTGTGACCCCATGTAAGATGTTCTTGTTTGTGGACTTGAATCTACCTGGGGCGTGCTGCTGCTGGGGCTCAGGGGAAGGCTTGTCTTCCTGGGCCCTGCCCTGACCCTGGTGTTGTTGGTCTCTTGAGCGGCCCCGCTAGCTAGAGGGCAGCTCCAACGATGGCACCATTATTTTATGGCTGGCCGATAGGGGCCCAGGATTATTCTCCCGCAATTTCTCCAGCCTCGAGGCATATTTCATTTTAAGAAGCGCTAGTGCGCTCCACATTCTTGGGGGCATAATTTGTTCTACAGAGCCTGGGTGGCTCCAAACACTGGCCTAACCATTTCTAAGAGCCTAGGCGGCTCCAATGTTGGACAACATTATTTCAGGAGCCAGAGTGCTCCAAGACACATGTTTATTTTTATAGTCTAGAGGGCTCCCACGTTTTGCACATTTTGTCCTGAGGGCCACTGAGAGCTCATGCCGCATTTTCTCTACTTCCCAGCTGCACAGCAAGTAGTGGGCAGCTGCACCATTTAGGTCTTTTTGCATTTTTGGGGACATGTGTTAAGTCCAGGAGTGAGACGCACTCCTTCGCCCTACCTGTGCCTGCACAGCTGCGCAGCACTTAGTGCCAGCTGCTACGTTTAGGCTCTTCATTGAGGACTCCCAGCTGCCCAGCAAGTAATGGGCAGCTGCAACGTTTAGGTTTGCGCCAAGTGCGCACCCTTGACTGTCGCTGCCCTAGGCAGCGCGCCCTGATACTGGACAGAGGGCATTTGAGCCCCTTAGAGATGGCCAGTTGGCCCAGGGGACTATTAGGTTTGTAGGGCACAAGGCCCTAGTGTGGTTTTTATAGGTGCTAGGAAATGTAATGGTTGTAGTATGTTTTATGCACCTTGATTTAGGCTTATAGATATGCTTTCACTCTTATTAGGTTTTTACCTACTGCCTTATGTTTTATTTCTCGACTGTGGTGTAGGTTTGATTTATTCCCTACTGCAGGTTATGTTATTAAGTTTCTTTCCTAATGCAAGTTATGTTTAGGAGATTATGGCTTACCTGATTTTAGCTTATGAGGTTGGCGCAGAATAGAGTTCCCGCCTTATGTGATACTTTGCCTGTTCGGATTTATGTTACAGGTTGACGCTGAGTATAGTGTCTGCCAGTGATTACTGGCTGTGTTCTAAGTTCCTGATATTCTTACTTTCACTATTCTTTACCAAGTGCTAATTCTGACAGTGGCCCACGTGGCCCTGTCCTGTGTAAATAATCCCCTGTAAATATTGCCTGTGCCAGTTGGCACAGCTTATATTGTGTGATTACCATCTAATGTGTTTTATGATAATACAAAGGCTATTTTTATATATAACCATGTGTGGAGTTCCTTTTGTGGTGTGCCTAGTGTGTTGTTACTGTGTGTGTTGTGCAAATGCTTTACACATCGCCACCAGGATAAGCCTGACTGCTCGTGCCAAGCTACCAAGGGGGTGAGCAGGAGTTAGCTTTGGCGTGTAACTTCCAAACCCTGACTAGAGTGGTGGTCTCTGCCTGGCTGTGGCGCCAGCCTTAGCCAACCAGAGATCCCCATTTCTAACATTGGTGGCAGCGGTGGGATAGGACTTGTGTTTGCTCAATACCGCAGTGACAACTGGCTACACTACAGACTCTGCATTTTAGATAGTCACATGTTTGGGGATGATTGTTTCTGAGGTTGTTTTAAGTGTCATTTCTCTTGAAATATGTTTCTTGTTGCACTATGAGTTGGGTGTCCTTCCAAGGATAGAAACCAGAGAATCTGAAGGAGTGACTGCCCTTGTGCAGACTGTCATTTATGGGGTTGGCCTGCAGCGCAAGCTATAGGAGTGAGTGCCCCTGTACTGTCTGCTATTTCTTGGGTTGGCCTGATGCTGAAGGAGTGACTGCCCCTGCACTGTCTGCTATTTCTTGGGTTGGCCTACAGTGGTAACTTAATTTGCATGGAGTTACTAGCTTGGGAGGGTAGATTATCCCCTAAGTGCAGTTTTTTAATTTAGTTTTCTGGTATGCCCAGTGGGGTGGGATCCAGTGGTGACAGCAATTTGTAGTCCAGTGCAGTCCCATTCCCAGTTCCCAGAGTATGGTACCTGGTTGCCAGTGAGGGGTACAGGTTGGAGGCTATCTCACCAGTATTGGGGGGAGTGTGGATGAATGTTGTGTTGCACTGGACGATTGGGTGTTAAATGATGTTAAAGGGCTCTTCAGCCTGTTTTGTCAGAGAGAACCTGGCCAGTAATTGTTTTCCGGAATCGTGCCAACACCTGTTGGAGTGTGTAAGTTCTCTTTGAATCCTTTGAAGCTTGTATGGGGGAGTGACCCTAGAAGAGTGGTGCAGGTATCTCCACACTCTTGCGGCTGTAGATGGTTCAAAGTAGCCCAGCTAGGTACCCTTATTGTGAGGAGGTTGTGCGGCCTCACGTCTGAACTCGCTGAGGGCGTGAGGCTGGGTCGTATTCCGAACCCCAACCTCAGTCTCCAGGACTGGTTGGTTCCATGACGGAACACCAGGTAGGGAGCCTAGTCTGTCCTGTTGGACCGTTCTTTGAGATGGTCCTTCCTGTTTTTGTTGAGCTGGAAATGTCGGTAGTCAGGCCTCCTTTAGTTTCGGTGTCTGGCAGTGCCACTCTTAGGTGGAGGGTGCAGAGGTCCAATTGGAGGGGTGAGAGGGGGAAAGAGTCCCCAGTGGAAGAACCATTGGGTCAGAGGCCAGCCAGAAGGGCTGATCCTCATAGGAGTGACCATGGGGACGCCACGTCTGTCCTGGGGCATCTTCACACACTGTCAAAGGGACAGGAGGTCGTGAGCTCTGCGCTAGGCAGACTGTCACACGACACATTAGTCAGGTGTCACCCTCGGGAGGGTGTATGTACTCCCAGGAAGTCCTGGTTCGCCGGGCAATTGTGAGGTAGTAACCGCCTGAACGCAGGGGGGGGGGTCCAGTTTTGAGGGGTGAGAGGGAGAAAGAGTCCCCAGTGGGAACCAGTAGTTCAGGGGCCAGCCAGAAGGGCTGGGTCGCCAATGATTGGCCGTGGTGACGCCACTTCTGTCCTGGGGGATCTGCACGCACTGTCAGTTGGACAGGAGGTCGTGAGATCTGCGCCGGGCAGACTGTCTCCCGACATATTAGTTATGTGTCACCCTTGTGAAGTCCTGGTTCGTCAGGCATCTGACCAAAGGGTACGTCCCTGGGTTGGGGAGCCAGTAGCCAGTGTTTCCGGATCTGGACGTCAGGGCAACTGTAATCAGTGTTCTGGCCGGTTTGCCTTTTAGGGGTACCCCTGTGAACACAGGTGGGGCTCATCTTAAGTGAAGAGACCCTGTGTTTCCCAGAAGGCGTGGTGCAGGCCTAGCCGGGATCTTTATGGTCCCTGGCAGAGTGTGGTAGTACTGTCCTGAGAGCAGGGGGGCTCATCTTAAGTGAAAAGACCCTACTCTACAGTGGGAGGGTGCAGAACTCTGGAAGGGGGTGCAGGGGGAGGGAGTCCTCGCCTCTGACACCGGTGCATCCGGTGAATGTGGATCCCAGGTGGTAGACCAGTTGATGGAGAGAGGTCCTGAGCTGGTGAGAGAGTTGTGTTCTGGTGGGTGCTTCCCCTGGGAGGGTGCGGAGCCCCAGAAGTAGAGGTAGGGTGAGGAGATGCTTTGCCCGTGACCTCTGGTCAGCCTGAGGGTCCGGACCCTAGGTTGAAGGATCAGTGGTAGTCGGGAACTACACTGAGAGGGAGGGTGGAG
This sequence comes from Lissotriton helveticus, assembly GCF_964261635.1. NCBI lineage: Eukaryota > Metazoa > Chordata > Amphibia > Caudata > Salamandridae > Lissotriton > Lissotriton helveticus. The sequence continues at coordinate 1,238,386,492 of NC_136067.1, forward strand.
AATGGCTATTGTATGCCAGGGGTTACTGCCCCCCACTCTGTGGTGTGGCAAGGACCAGTGGTACCTGGGTGGCCTAGGGCCTGGTCCTGGCCGTGGACAACTAGGGAGTACCAGTGGGGTAGCCTAGTTGGGCCCAGAATTTTTTTTCCCATCTTAATTTTTTTTTAGAGGGAACAACATGAGTTCAGAGTGATGTAGAACCAGAGGGTGTCCCTGCAGTGCAGGCCCGCGTCCGTGTTCTATCGACCCAAGCAGGGAAGCCCATCACTGTGGTGATTGGTCTACCCTAACCCCTACAAATAAACCTATACACAGTCACTCACTTAAAAAGTTCTGGCAAGAGTTGCTCAAACTTAAATAATATCAACTAGCACAGGGCTTGGCTCACACATTGCTCTAGCATTTGTGGATATTAATAATACTCTTGATTGAGCAATTCATAGTACGAATAAACAAAAGTTTTCCTAACTATTACAAAGCTGACCTTAGTTTATTTAATCGAGTTTTCAATGTTTTTTAAATAAAATAAATAATAAATAAAAAAATGTATTTTAAATCGTAGATTTTTGTGTCGTGGAGTTGAGTGTTCAACAGTAGTGAAGGAGAGTGTCGTACAGTATACTGTCGTACAGAGGAGTAGATTGGAGTTGGGTAGAGTGGAGTGGCGTAGATAAAGTGGGGCAGAGTGGAGTGGTGTAGAGTGGATGATGCAGTGAACAGTGGACTAAAGTGTCATAGAGTGCAGTGGCGTTGTATAGTATAGTGGCATGGAGTACAATAGAGTGTACAAACGTAGCGTAGAGTTGAGTAAACTCACAAATTGCAGTGGTGTTTTGTACAGTACAGTGGAGTGGTGTGTCATAGAGTGATGTCCAGTGGAGTGTAGAGGCATAGAGTGGAGTAGAGCACTGTGCAGTGTATTGTAGAGACACAGAGTGGAGTATAGTGACACAGAGTGGAGTGTTGTCTTGTATTATGGAGTTGCATCGAGAAGAGTAGGTAGTTTGTGATAAAATGGAGCATTGTAGAGTGGAGAGTTGTATAGTGCTATAGAGTTGGGAAGAATGTTGTGCAGTAAAACTGCACAGCTCTACAGCGTAGATTGGAGTAACATGTTTTAGAGTAGAGTGGCGTGGAGTGGAGTGGAGTAGTGTTGACTGGCATAGCACACAGTGGAGTAAAGTGTTGTAAAGTGGAGTGGGGGGTTGTACAGTGGATCAGACATGTTGTAGAGTGTCTTAAAGTGTCGTAGAGTGTCATAGAGTGTCACAGAGTGTATTACATCGTTGTACCGTGGACTGGAGCAGAGTTTAGTACAGTACAGTACAGTAGAGTGGAATGGAATGACATAGATTGATGTGCAGGTGAGTGGTTTAGAGTAGCATACAGTGGAGTGGGATAGAGTGCAGTAGTGGAGGGGAGAGTGAAGTTGTTTCTCATTTTTTTTGTAAACAAATTTTATTCCGATTTTCAATCATCTGTGTTATCACACCTCAGGTACATATTATACTCAGGCATTTACTGCTTAATATATGTCAAAAATACTGCATCAGAATCACAGCCTGTCCAGCCCCGATCCAAACCTCAGCGCCCACTTCGTCATGAGAGTTGTCCAATCTGCTTGAGCGTCTATGACATTACTCCCTTCAATTCTGTCCTGAACTTCAACTCTATGTTGCTCTGGGCTTGTCCATAGTCTGATTCCTCCTCGCCTTATAAAGCATCTAACAAAAAGAAACAACAACTCCCCCTTCCCTCCAGTCAGACATGTCGCTCCCCTCCCTTACTCCCTATGTCATTCAGCAAGCATTCCTGCCAACCAGTTCAAGGCATTGTGTTAGTGGTCAAGACTCCAACCAGGGGGATGCTCTCCTACCCATCGCCTCACCCATCATCTGTCCCACTCACGCTTCAGAGATGCTGTTCCAGTGCAGGAGGAGAAGTCCCCCCTTTCAGAGGGTCAGTCGGTGTCATCAGTCGGAGTCTTGAGCAGGTCCACCATCGCCATCCAGGCCCTAGCCGCTTCCAGTAGTTTGTAATCGCAAGCCCCCTCACAATCCGCCCACTTTATAAGTTCCCGCAGCCATCGGACTGTATTAGGTATTAGGTATAGTGGCTGGCAATGGCTGGTGATCTCTCTTTTAGCTAGGACTAATCCTAAGTCTATGAGTTTACTGGTGATCTTATTACGGGCAGTGTGTGAAACCAGTGCAGTAGACAGACACCTGGGGTCAGCTGTATGTCCCTATCCGTTACCTCTTTCAGTTTAACCATGACCTCCTCCCAAAACCCATGTAACAGTGGGCATTCCCAGAGCACGTGGAGGAATGCAGCATTTTCCAGTTTGCACTGCGGGCAGGCAGTACAGGACCCAGAATACTCGTCAGTTTTGAGAGGAGTGAGGTACGCTCGATAAAACACGTAAAATTGTATTAGTTAAAATCTCGCGTTCCGGGAACATTTCCATGCCCGTTCCATCAACATCTCTCACGACCTTTCTTCTATAGGCGTCCTGATCCGCTTCCCATTTAATGCGCAGTCCCTCTAACGGAGTTCTGAACCCCTGCGTAATTCTCTTATAGAGACAGGTGACTGTCTTGATCATTCCCGCTGAAGTGACCATGTATTGAATGAATGAATGAAAGGCAATTTATAATGCGCAGAACAATGACCCGCAGGTATCAAGGCGCCTAGCAAAATAATCAGAAAAAGGAAGAAAAGGACCAGGGAACTTTACATATATGCTTGCCGAAAAAGAAGGGTTTTTAGCGCAGAGCGGAAGTGCTGTAAAGAAGGGAGAGATCTCAGATCTAGGGGAAGTTCGTTCCACCACTTGGGAGCAAGAGTGGAGAAAGCTCTACCACCCCATTTGGCTCTTCGTACACGGGGGGTGGTCAGACGCTGTTTTCCAGAGGAACGCAAGTTCCTTCCGGGAGTATAGTGGGAAATAATGGATCCGATTCCTGTGTCGCTGTTTTTGACAATGGCTCTGTAGGTCATACATAGAACCTTGAACCGAATCCGGTGTTCCACCGGCAGCCAATGCAGCGTTTTCCTGGCTGCGGTGGCCGAGGAGCGTCTGGGAATATCCAAAACAAATCTAGCCGTCGCGTTTTGACAGGGGAGGAAGGTCTGCAGCTCCTCTACCCCTTTCTTCCAGTGTTTATGGATGGCTTCCACCAGTGTCGCATGTAAGAGAAAGACTTGTCTGGGTATTTCATATCTTTCCATGAGATCTTGAAAGGGTAGGAGGATACCATCTTCATAGAGATCCCCTATAGTGGGGATCCCCAGGTCTTCCTAACCTCGCATCTTTTGCCAATCCCCTCCATGTGGTAATACCTCACAGAGCCATAATGGGATCTCGGGTGTGTACGGGGGCCCCACCTTAATTCTCCTATTGGCGCGATTCCAGCATTGGCGCACCACCCACCAATCCCTCTGCACCTCTCTTTTGCTTAACGGCAGCTGAAGGAGAATCCGAGCGAGCTGGCGAAGACCCAGATCCATATCCCTCTAGTCCTCCTCCACCCACCGCTTCCTCGACATCCATCTCACGTGCCATTGAAACTGGTCCGCGTGATAATATGCCTCAAAATCAGGAGCCGCGAGCCCTCCCTCCTGCCTAGGGCGCATCATAGAGTTCAGCGTCACTCTACGCCTCCCTGAGCCCCACAAAAAGCCTGTGGCCATGGTATTTAGTTGGGCAAAACATTTTCCAGGGACCCAAAGCGGCAGCACTCCAAAATAGTAAAGTAGATGAGGCAGGGTCACCATCTTTAGCAACACCACTCTCCCCGCTAGTAGATGAGGGCAGGGTTCCCCAAAAATCAAAATTACTCCTGGTAGCTCTCAAAGCACGGCCCACGTTGCCCTCAAATAAGTCAGCAGGCTCGTGGTAAATTCTGACCCCTAAATATGGCAAGCATCTACTCTCCCACCTCACATCCAGTCCAGCTGGCTGGTCAGCTCTACCCCCATGTATCAGGAAAAGGTACGTCTTGTTCCAGTTAACTTTGAGCTTCGCCATCCACCCCAGTCTAGCTAGCAATTCTCGGATGCCCTGTAACTCCTCAGCAGCATTGGCGAGGAACATTAAAAGGTCATCCGCATAGAGAGCAATGTAGTGCGCCCGACCCATTCCATTTAATCCCCTGTAACACCGCCCGATCGGGCATGGACCGCTAGTGGTTCGATGGCCAGGGCACACAGGAGGGGAGACAGTGGGCAACCCTGTCTCATCCCCCTGCCTACATTGCAGGCCTCATAAATCACGCCCCCCGTTCGGACCCTGGCTGTCGAGCGGTTATACAGAATCTTCGTCCAGTCCACAAAACCCTCACCCAGGCCAAATGCCCTCAAGACCCTAAACAGGTATGGCCACTCAAGACTATCGAAGGCCTTTTCAATGTCAATCGATAGTACACATGCCTTTCCCCCCCATCCCCCGAACCATGTACCAGTTGGCACAGCCTTCGTATGTTCATGGCCGTATTCCGAGAAGGAATAAACCCAGCTTGGTCCTCGTGCACGTGTGTTGTCATGTGAGTCATCAGTCGACTGGCCAGAACACTACTCATGCTCTTATGATCGAGATTAAGCATCACGAGATGGCGATAGGCTGTGCTGTCCCACGCTGGTGCTTCCCTTGTTGAGCTAGGTAGGTAGCCATCCTGCTTTGATCTATTGTAGAGGGTTAACAGCGGGGGGCCAACAGGTCCACATACATGGCATAAAACTCAGATGGTAACACATCAGTACCCAGGGTTTTGTTCCTGACCATACGCTTTATGGCTCCCCTGATCTCTCCCAACTCAACTGGCTGACCCAAGCTCTCTGCATCCTCCGCATCGATCTGCAGCAGTTCAATGTCTAGGAAACCTCCCTCCTCCAGGGCTCCTGCATCTAGCCTACTCTGATATAGTGTAGTGTAGTATTCCATAAACTGCATGTTGATAGCCTGTTGACCATAATATACCGCGCCATCCTCACCATACAGTTCTAATATCGGTGTCCCTCTGCGCGCTGGGTTGGCCAGCCAAGCTAACAGTGCCCCAGATTTGTCCCTCTCAGCATGTGCCCTTGCCACGTATGCCCTGTGATCGTGACATCTGAGTCGCTCCACTTGTGCCACTACCTCTTCTTTAGCCACCAGAAGTTCCTCCTGTTTATCCTCCCGTTCAGGCCTCTCCTTCTCTATGTCCTTGAGCCTTTGTTCCGCTGTCTGTACATCCCTTAGTAAAGTTTTACGTACTGCCACCGCTTCCCCAATACAACTTCCTCAGATCACAACTTTAAATGCATCCCACTCGTTATGTAAGCTAGTGGACGTGTTAGTGTTGTGTTGGAAGTATTCCTCAATAGCATTACCTATGGTGGTTCTGAAGACCTGGTCTTCCAGTGTTTCCGGGCAGAGGCGCCAGCTAGGGATGGTGGACCGAACTCGAACCCAGTTCAAAGATATCAGTAACGGGTTGTGATCAGAAGTCGTCCTCGCCAAGTACTCACTGAGCGTGACCGTCATATGTACATCCGGGGAGCAGAGCATAGCGTCCAACCGGACATGCAACTCATGCATAGCTGAAAAATAAGAGTAGTCCCGTTCCCCCGGGTGATGAGCCCGCCAAGTGTCAGTCAATCCCCAGCGTCTTTGCCAGTCCCGTCGGGCTTCAGCAATTCTATGAGCGGGAGCATCAGGGAGCGGAGGATGAGAGCGGTCCAGGTCTATGTCAGTAATGCAGTTGAAATCTCCCACCAGGAGTATAGGGCCCACCAGTACTATTGCCAATTTCTGAGATAACTGTGCCAAGAAAGCAGGTTGTTCAATATTAGGAGAATATATGCTGCCTAACGTTATGTCCCGACCAGAAAGCCGCCCTGTCACTGCCGTGAATCTGCCTTCAGTATCGATAATCTGTCTAGCACACTGATATGGCACTCACACCCACACCAGAGTCCCTCTTGCATAGGCTGAATATGTGGTGTGAAACACCTGCCTCCTCCGACGCTGTAGCGCCGCCTCTTCTGACTTCGTCAAGTGGGTGTCCTGCAGCAGTGCAATTTGCACCCCTCTCCGCACCAGGTAGGCATGAATTTTGAGCCGCTGGCCCATAGTGTGCATCCCCCGTACATTCCAGGAAATAATTTTGATTCCTGCGGAGGTACCCATGGCTCCAAGTCTAAATCCTGACCCCAAATAACCCCCATTGCGATATGTCTGCCCCCCCAATCCGCCCCTAACTGCAAACTTAACCCAACTCCCATTCCCCAGGACATGTACACAAGAACAGGCCCCCATCCAAACAAAGATATTCGTACAAAGAACCAGAGAAAGATGGTGGCGTATAACTCGCATCCGATGGCCCCAGAGCCCCCGGGCCCCTCAGTTATAACTAAAGCACCCATCAGGGCCCCGCAACTCTTGTAGGTTCTCCCTGTATCACAGCATTCAGATCCTACTGGCCCAGTGCCACTTCTGGTAGTGTATCATCTTGCGCCTCCTACTCCTTGCAGGCTGTTCACCCAAATAACCCATCTGCTGTCTGTGGAGTGACATCCGGAATTTCAGTGTCAGAGAGTCCCAGCACACTGCTCGATCCCGAGCTCTCCATCCTAGGTCTCTCATTATCTGTGCCAGTGCTGGTCGGACTGACTTCACCCTGGCTTATGACTGCCACTGCCCGCACTGCTCGTCATGTTCCTGCTGACGCTCAGCAGGAGAGATGGGTCTCTGCAATGGTGATGAATCCGGCACCCGGGCCCGAGGAGAAGCTGATCCCGGGGATCGCGTTCCAGTGTTGCCCCGGGCTTCTAACCAATCCCATGCAGCCTGCGGGATGAGAAAGAAGTGCACGTCCGCGTCTGCAGTCACACTGAGGCGGGCTGAGAACAGAATGGCGTAAGAGAGATGCATCTGACGCAACTTTCGCTTGACTGCCATGAAAGAGGCCCTCTGTAGCTGCACCTCCCAAGTGTAATCCGGGAAGATCATCACCTTACTGTTCCCACTCTGTAGGTTCTGGTATTCCCGGGCCCTCTGCAATATGAAGTCTCGGTCTCTGTAATGCAGCAGTCTCACCACCAAAGGACAGAGCGGAGCCCCAGGTTTCGGCGCACGTGCCGGGACCCTGTGTGCGCGTTCCAGCGCATAAAAGGATGACAAGCCCTCAGGTGCCACTTCTGTTTTCAGCCAAGTTTCCAAAAACTGAACTGCGTCGGACCCCTCCTCCCGTTCCGGGACTCCTACGATACTGAGGTTATTTTGCCTTGAGCGCCCCTCACTGTCCTCTGCCCTAATCTCCAGCACTTTGACCCTATTCACCACTTCTTTCAGTGAGGCATGAAGATTGGCCACTGTGTCCGGTACATCTTTCATGCTAGTTTCGTTGGTCGCCACTCTCTCTTTGAGTTTTCGATGATCGTCTTTCAATAGGGTGAGATCCGAGCCAATGGCGGCTATCCTCGCCTCCAGCGCCTCCCGCGAAGCGACAATGGCCTGCATAATATCTCCTAGTGATGGGTCTCTGGTTTGTCTAGGTCTTCGCTCCCAAGTGGCAGTGTCTTAGTCGTCCGTATGTTGCACTGTCTCCTCCATCCGCAGGACCTCAAAACCCTTTTTCCTGGACACTCTGCCGATCTCGAAGTTCGCGGGCGACAGAAGCCAAGAATGTAATGGGGTTTTACGAGCCTCCTCCTCTCCAGTTAGGTGGTGCAGTATCTGTACTCCCCCCAAGGCCGCGCTATCCAGACCACGCCAGATGCCCGTTGGGCCGTTGGTCTCTCCTCGCAGTTTCTCCAAGTGGATGCCCCCAGAGCCTCAAATTGACAGGGAGCAGGCCCTTCCGGAGCAACTACCCCCGTCGCTATGTAGAAATAGCACTGTGAAAAGCCAGACTCGCCCTCTTTGCTTGTAGACAGGTCTCCTTGCGTGCCCCAGTGGTGCAGAGCGTGCTCGGTCACATCATCAGAACATTCCCATGCGTCTGGAGCCGTTGTTTCCTTCGCCCTTGCAGCAGTCCGGCCCAGCTCCCCACTCTCCAAGGCACCGGGCCTCCACACTACCAGCAGTGCGAATCTCAACGCCTGCCTCCACACCTAATCATCAGTCCGCTTCCCCACTTATCACACTGTCCAAAGGGGTCTTACATGCGGTTCGCGCAGTGTCTGCCAGCAGCCCCTGACGCCGTATCACTTAACACTCATTGGTCCTCAAGCGCTCTCTCCTTAGTGAAGGCTCAGGTAGCACCAGGTTATCCAAGGACACTCATCAACCCCCAGGTCCTTTATGCGCTTTGCGCTCCCATCACCCCTCCCACTCAGGGCTAAGGGCACAGTCCTCCGCAGCGTCTTTCACCTAGTCAACTCTCCGCTCCTCACTGAAAATGCCATCAGGCGCCGTCCACTTAGCTGCACAGCTCAGCAATCACCTCTGGTCAGCACTGTTGGGCCTGTGCAGCGCCAGTCACAATTGCAGGCTGCCTCCCCCCAGCGTGGACGATGTCCCGCTCACCTCCATTTTGAGTTCAGGCAATCACAGCCGGCTGGCCAGGAATCGTGCACCCTCTCCCGCTGCCCGCAGCTTCAGTCAAGCTCCCATGAAAAGCGCTTCTATCTCCTAGGCACCAGCGCATTCAGGCAGTAACAGTCACAGGGCACTCACTGTCCCAGCCGTCAGTCTTTGCAAAAAACACAGTTGATGGACAGAATGTAGAACAATGTCATACATTCACCCCAGTACAAGGATCTTGGCCTAAATCCATCATTTTTTTGCACTCCACACCACCCTGGGTTAGACACTGGCTATATGCAAATCAGCTCTGACCCTGTGCCTCATTGGAACAGTCCAGTCCGAACTACCAAGCCATGTCTTTCCCAGACCGGAATCAAGCATCCGAGGACCGGTTTCGGGCTATCAGCCTTCATCAGCCTGGATAGCTTGACTCCAGTGGTGTGGAGAGCCTGGGACTCACGTCTGAGCATCCCCAGCCCACTCGGGGTGAAATTGCAAAAAACACAGTTGATGGACAGAATGTAGAACAATGTCATACATTCACCCCAGTACAAGGATCTGGGCCTAAATCCATCATTTTTTGCACTCCACACCACCCTGGGTTAGACACTGGCTATATGCAAATCAGCTCTGACCCTGTGCCTCATTGGAACAGTCCAGTCCGAACTACCAAGCAATGTGTTTCCCAGACCGGAATCAAGCATCCAAGGACCGGTTTCGGGCTATCAGCCTTCATCAGCCTGGATAGCTTGACTCCAGTGGTGTGGAGAGCCTGGGACTCAGTCTTTCCATCTGGTGTCAGCTCTGCTGTGCGGGCCGCCATTTTAAGTCACATCCAAGCAGACTTCAGCCTGAGGTTAAACCTCGCTTCTCTCCCTCCTCCATCCTCGTCAGTACTCCCAATACGCAACTACCCCTTCACGCACACAGCCTCCCACAGCTCTAATTCCCTGGACCTCGCTCCTCTCCTCTGTGCCAGCACGAAATACCTTAATTGCCCCTCAGGACTCAGACCGCGCTGGAGTGCAGCTTGGAGCTCAGCGGTCTGAACGCTGTGCAGGCAGTCCCTCTCACGCTGCCATTTTAGGGTCAGTCATCCTCAGACGGGCAGCCAGGAGACACATGAGTGCACTTACTGTCCCACAGCTTCCCCCAGCAGCGGCTCCCCAGTCGTGGCTCGGCCGTCACTCGGTCCCCCAGATTCCGCCTAGGAGGCACTCCAGGGACACTTGTCGTCCCTAATTGCGGGCGGTAACTCCTCTGGCCGCCATTTTAATGCACGTTCCGGCAGGCTGCAACAGAGAAGAAAATCCCCGATTTTCTCAGTCGCCCCGCAGTCCCACAGCTTGAAAGGTCTTCCAGACGGGCACTGGATATTCCCCAGCAGCCTGCAGTGCTAGGGCCCCTTATAGCCTTCCAGGATCGCTAGCAACGGAGGTCGGATACACGGAGAGCTCCGAGGTCTGCTCCTGGTTACATTGGTGCTCAAGCCACGCCCCGTGAAGTTGTGTCTCATAGAGTAGAATATAGTAAAGTGGGGTAAAGAGGTGCGGAGTAGAGGGCGCTGCATAGATTGTGGTAGAGTGGAGTAGAGTGATGTAGACTGGCATTGAAATCAGTACATTGTTGTACAGTGGAATGCTTTAGAGTGAAGTATAGTGTGGTAGAGTGGGGGGCGTACACTGTTGTTGAGTGGAGTACAGTTTTTTTTAGAAGAGTACAGTGGAATGACCTACACTGGATTAGCATAAAATGGAGTAGCATATAGTGGAGTAGGATACAGTGAAATAGCATTGAGTGAAGTGGCATAGACAGTAATAGCGGAGAGAGGAGTGGGGTCGAGTGGAGATATGTACGATGGAATAGCGCAGAGTAGAGTGGCATTGAGTAGGGTGGAGTACAGTTGGATAGCGAACAGTAGAGTGGTTTGGCATACAGTGAAGTGGGGTAGAGAAGGGTGATGGAGAGTGCACCATATAGTGGAGTGTTGTAGAGTGGAGCCGGGTAGAGTGTAGTGGGGTAGACTGTAGTGGCGAACATTGGAGGGGTGTAGAGTGAAATAGTGTACAGTGTAGTGGCGTAGATTGTAGTGCCGTAGAGCGGAGTGACATACAGTAGAGTGGAATAAAGTTTAGTGTTGTGATGTACAGTGGAGTAACGTAGAGTGGAGTGCCATACAGTGTGGTGCCAGATAGTGGAGTGTTGTACAATGGAGTAGTGTAGAGTGTAGTAGCATAGAGTGGAGTAGCATAGAGTGGAACTGCATACAGTGGATTGGCGTACACTAATGTGGTGTGGATTGGAGTGGCATGGAGTGGAAATCATTAAGTGTGTTGTAGAGTGAAGTTACGTTCAGTGGAATAGTATAGAGAAGTTGGATAGAGTAGGAGGGTGTACAGTTGAGTGGCGTACACTGGAGTGTCGTAGAATGGAGTGGAGTAGAGTATAATAGTGTAGGATTGATGTAGACTGTAGTGGCATAGAGTGGAGTGGCATACAGTGGATGAGTGTAGTGAAGAGTGACAGTTGTGTAAAGTAGGGTGGTGTTGAGTGGAGTGGGGTACTTGAAACAGACGTAGCGTGAAGGTGGGGGACTGGATGCAGATATAATATGGTAGGAATGTAGATTGAGGTGTAAATGGTAATTTATGATCGAAGGTGAAAATAGTGTAAGTAGTGTAAATTGAGGTATATATTGAGTTGTGGTATACCACAATACATGCTGATGAGAAGGCAGCATGTGATTGGCTAATGACTGTCTTTACAAAATGTAAAAGGCAACCATGTCGTTTTCAGCACACTTTTGCTTTGTTCTAGATTGGGACTTAAATTAAGGTAAGTAGTAGTTTTCATTGTTGTTCCCTTTCTATTGCTTTATATAAATGGTAATAGGTAGAGAAATGTATTTCTATTTAGCAGCGCAATACTTTTACGTATTACTGTGGTACTCAGTTGTTTTTTTTGTTGTAAAGAATTAAATATGTAAATATGTAAACAATTTAAAATACACTGTAGTACCCTATATTTGTAAAATATTGTCTAGTACAGTGCATTTTTAATTTTTTAATATATGTATTTAAAAAAAAATATGTGTAAGTATTGCAGTATTTCCTAGGAAGTACTGTGGTACTCTGTACATTTAAAACCTATATATATATATGGACACTTATAATTTTCCTTACCTGTTACCTCTTTAATAAAGGGGTAATAGGTAGGCCAAAAAATATAAAACCTACTAATTACCTAAGTATAAGGGCATAACACAGAACACTGCCAAAGTGTACTTAAAACAACATGGCTCTCTCTTGAACTTTTGTAAATGCACTTATTAGCCAATCACATAATGCCTTGTCATTGCTATGTACTGCGGCACTTCTGCAAAATGCGGCAAAAGTTCACAAAACTATAGCAACAACAGATGTTACTAAGTTAAAATGCCTTATACATTTTAAAATACGTACCCTTCTTACCTGTAGTACTCAGAAGAATCATCTGCACACCATAATATTTAACCTAGATCTTGGTCCAGAATGAGTTCTTTTTTTCTAATTTATTTTGTTTTAAAATGTATTATTTCAAAAAAGAAAGGGCACAGTCATCATTTCTTTTACATATTACAAATGATGATATAGTCCACTTATTATATCTAGTTGGTAATCCTCTATGGACATTATAAAAAACGTTATACTCAATCTATAACATACACAGCGTTACCACCATCAATGTTGATACAGAAAAGGGGGTGGTGATGAACAGAGTGTCTGAATTAAGCAGACCACTCTTACCCAGTCCAAAGATCAGGGCTTGATCCATCACCGTTATTTATCTCACTGCCCCATCCCAGCTCAGAACCTGGCTATATGCAAATTAGTCTGTCCCTGGCCCAGTGCATCATGGGAACAGGGCAGACCAAACTACAAAGCCAATTCTTCACCAGAAAGGAGACAAGCTACCGGGGACCGGTTTCTGGCATTTCAGCCTCTTCGGCCCGGCTTGCTTGAATCCTGATGGAGCAGTGAGAAAGGGACTCATGTCTGAGTATACCCTGCCACACCTATAGTGGCCAAAAACGATACAGAAAAGGGGGTGGTGATGAACAGAGTGTCTGAATTAAGCAGACCACTCTTACCCAGTCCAAAGATCAGGGCTTGATCCATCACCGTTATTTATCTCACTGCCCCATCCCAGCTCAGAACCTGGCTATATGCAAATTAGTCTGTCCCTGGCCCAGTGCATCATGGGAACAGGGCAGACCAAACTACAAAGCCAATTCTTCACCAGAAAGGAGACAAGCTACCGGGGACCGGTTTCTGGCATTTCAGCCTCTTCGGCCCGGCTTGCTTGAATCCTGATGGAGCAGTGAGAAAGGGACTCATGTCTGAGTATACCCTGCCACACCTATAGTGGCCAAAAACGATACAGAAAAGGGGGTGGTGATGAACAGAGTGTCTGAATTAAGCAGACCACTCTTACCCAGTCCAAAGATCAGGGCTTGATCCATCACCGTTATTTATCTCACTGCCCCATCCCAGCTCAGAACCTGGCTATATGCAAATTAGTCTGTCCCTGGCCCAGTGCATCATGGGAACAGGGCAGACCAAACTACAAAGCCAATTCTTCACCAGAAAGGAGACAAGCTACCGGGGACCGGTTTCTGGCATTTCAGCCTCTTCGGCCCGGCTTGCTTGAATCCTGATGGAGCAGTGAGAAAGGGACTCATGTCTGAGTATACCTTGCCACACCTATAGTGGCCAAAAACGATACAGAAAAGGGGGTGGTGATGAACAGAGTGTCTGAATTAAGCAGACCACTCTTACCCAGTCCAAAGATCAGGGCTTGATCCATCACCGTTATTTATCTCACTGCCCCATCCCAGCTAAGAACCTGGCTATATGCAAATTAGTCTGTCCCTGGCCCAGTGCATCATGGGAACAGGGCAGACCAAACTACAAAGCCAATTCTTCACCAGAAAGGAGACAAGCTACCGGGGACCGGTTTCTGGCATTTCAGCCTCTTCGGCCCGGCTTGCTTGAATCCTGATGGAGCAGTGAGAAAGGGACTCATGTCTGAGTATACCCTGCCACACCTATAGTGGCCAAAAACGATACAGAAAAGGGGGTGGTGATGAACAGGGTGTCTGAATTAAGCAGACCACTCTTACCCAGTCCAAAGATCAGGGCTTGACCCATCACCGTTATTTATCTCACTGCCCCATCCCAGCTCAGAACCTGGCTATATGCAAATTAGTCTGTCCCTGGCCCAGTGCATCATGGGAACAGGGCAGACCAAACTACAAAGCCAATTCTTCACCAGAAAGGAGACAGGCTACCGGGGACCGGTTTCTGGCATTTCAGCCTCTTCGGCCCGGCTTGCTTGAATCCTGATGGAGCAGTGAGAAAGGGACTCATGTCTGAGTATACCCTGCCACACCTATAGTGGCCAAAAACGATACAGAAAAGGGGGTGGTGATGAACAGAGTGTCTGAATTAAGCAGACCACTCTTACCCAGTCCAAAGATCAGGGCTTGATCCATCACCGTTATTTATCTCACTGCCCCATCCCAGCTCAGAACCTGGCTATATGCAAATTAGTCTGTCCCTGGCCCAGTGCATCATGGGAACAGGGCAGACCAAACTACAAAGCCAATTCTTCACCAGAAAGGAGACAAGCTACCGGGGACCGGTTTCTGGCATTTCAGCCTCTTCGGCCCGGCTTGCTTGAATCCTGATGGAGCAGTGAGAAAGGGACTCATGTCTGAGTATACCCTGCCACACCTATAGTGGCCAAAAACGATACAGAAAAGGGGGTGGTGATGAACAGAGTGTCTGAATTAAGCAGACCACTCTTACCCAGTCCAAAGATCAGGGCTTGATCCATCACCGTTATTTATCTCACTGCCCCATCCCAGCTCAGAACCTGGCTATATGCAAATTAGTCTGTCCCTGGCCCAGTGCATCATGGGAACAGGGCAGACCAAACTACAAAGCCAATTCTTCACCAGAAAGGAGACAAGCTACCGGGGACCGGTTTCTGGCATTTCAGCCTCTTCGGCCCGGCTTGCTTGAATCCTGATGGAGCAGTGAGAAAGGGACTCATGTCTGAGTATACCCTGCCACACCTATAGTGGACAAAAACGATACAGAAAAGGGGGTGGTGATGAACAGAGTGTCTGAATTAAGCAGACCACTCTTACCCAGTCCAAAGATCAGGGCTTGATCCATCACCGTTATTTATCTCACTGCCCCATCCCAGCTCAGAACCTGGCTATATGCAAATTAGTCTGTCCCTGGCCCAGTGCATCATGGGAACAGGGCAGACCAAACTCCAAAGCCAATTCTTCACCAGAAAGGAGACAAGCTACCGGGGACCGGTTTCTGGCATTTCAGCCTCTTCGGCCCGGCTTGCTTGAATCCTGATGGAGCAGTGAGAAAGGGACTCATGTCTGAGTATACCCTGCCACACCTATAGTGGCCAAAAACGATACAGAAAAGGGGGTGGTGATGAACAGAGTGTCTGAATTAAGCAGACCACTCTTACCCAGTCCAAAGATCAGGGCTTGATCCATCACCGTTATTTATCTCACTGCCCCATCCCAGCTCAGAACCTGGCTATATGCAAATTAGTCTGTCCCTGGCCCAGTGCATCATGGGAACAGGGCAGACCAAACTACAAAGCCAATTCTTCACCAGAAAGGAGACAAGCTACCGGGGACCGGTTTCTGGCATTTCAGCCTCTTCGGCCCGGCTTGCTTGAATCCTGATGGAGCAGTGAGAAAGGGACTCATGTCTGAGTATACCCTGCCACACCTATAGTGGCCAAAAACGATGCAGAAAAGGGGGTGGTGATGAACAGAGTGTCTGAATTAAGCAGACCACTCTTACCCAGTCCAAAGATCAGGGCTTGATCCATCACCGTTATTTATCTCACTGCCCCATCCCAGCTCAGAACCTGGCTATATGCAAATTAGTCTGTCCCTGGCCCAGTGCATCATGGGAACAGGGCAGACCAAACTACAAAGCCAATTCTTCACCAGAAAGGAGACAAGCTACCGGGGACCGGTTTCTGGCATTTCAGCCTCTTCGGCCCGGCTTGCTTGAATCCTGATGGAGCAGTGAGAAAGGGACTCATGTCAATGTTGGTCACAGTCAATTATTCGATTTCTTGAGGTATGAAGGGCAGTTTGCAAATATCCCCTCTATAAGTATTCCAGCTCCCCCATTTTTTTATCCAATTTCTGGGACATCCCCTGTGAACATACACAGTCTTTTCCGCCACCATGACAGTGTCCATGTCCTTACACTACTCCGCCAATGTAGGGGCGGCCGCCCCACCCCAATGGCTGGCAATATTTCTCTTGGCTATCATAATACCCAGAGTAGCCCAGGTCTGTAATATTGAGTTTAAATCTGTTGTATCCCAAATGTTAGGTAGACAGCATTTGGGCTTCTTAGGGACTAGGTTTCCACTTACCCTCGTGATGAGGGACATAACTGACTCCCAGTATGACGCCACTGCAGGGCATGTCCATATAGTGTGAAAGAACGTGCCAACCTCCCCACATTGTCGCAGGCAGAGCGGGTTGTCTACTTTTCCAATCTTGCAGAGGGTAGTTCTGGTGTAATAAATTCTATGGAGAATTTTTTGTTATACAAGACGTAGTTTGGATCTGATCGCTAACTCTCTAGGGGACACCTGCGCCTCCTGCCAATCCATGTCATCCAAGTCACCCAGGTCTGCCTGTCATTTGTCTTTAAGATTCTTAATCGGATCTGGCATTTTATTGAAAATTTTCCAATACGTCAGGAATATTGCCTTTTTGTCCATATGGTCCGTCAGTAGTCTGTCCTCTAGTGGGGAGGCCTCAGGCAGGGTGGTGCCAGGGGGAATTGCTGCGTCAAGAGCGAGTTTAATCTGTCGGTAACAGAAGTACTCAATAAGTACTTTTTCAAGTCTCACCTGACGTTAGCGGTGCGCATGCGCTGCTCTCGCCATGCAAGGGCTTCTTGTAATCAATGCGGTTTCGGAAGGGGACTTGAAGCCCCGCCCCTTCTTTTAATTGTTTTGCGTCATTGTGCATGCTAAACGCTGTGATTCTATTGTAAAGGAGGCTTCTTAGCCCCTCTTTGTTACTGCCCTGTTCACTTTTGGCCCCGCCCACCCAGACTGGATGCTTTACTTGCGGCTTGATACTATCTCCTTTAATTTACTCTGTCTGCACTACATTTTTTCATTTGCCTTTGCCAAGGACGTCTGGCGTGTTCATTTTTGCATCACGCTTTCACTTAGAGTGAAAGCGCGATGCAAATACAAACAAGCGGCTGCCTTTGCGCCAGCACAGTAGCTTGACGTGATAGCGTGGAGTGCGAGGGCTTTACAGTTTACAGGAATAGAAAAGGTTTGCTGCGCCATCCGCTTCCCTTCTGTGGGTAATAGTTGTGCACATACACAGAGGCGCTTAATATTTACTTGTGTATGTTTGCGCTGTGCGCTGCTCTGGTTGCTTCAGACATGAAATATTGGTTCCATCGAGGAAGCCATCTGTTAATGATTTGGTGACTTGGAATTCGTTATGCAACGCTATATTGTGGCTAGGTGTATATAGAGCATTGTAGATTTCCATTGAGGGCTTTATTCGGGCATCCGCGTGTTAATTTTTGCACCACGCTTTCACTTAAAGTGAAAGCGCGATGCAAATATAAACAAGCGACTGCCTTTGCGCCAGCACAGTAACTTGGCGCGAAAGCGTGGAGTGTGAGGGCTTTACAGGAATAGAAAAGGTTTGCTGCGCCAAACAAGAGCTCCGCTTCCCTTCTGTGGGCAATAGTTGTTTAGATACACAGAGGCGCTAAACATTTACTCATGTACGTGTGCGCTGTGCACTGCTCTGGTTGTTTCAGACATAAAATATCGGTTCCATCGAGGAAGCCATCCGCTAATAATTTGGTGACTTGGAATTTGTTATGCGGCGCTATATTATGGCTAGGTGTATATAGTGCATTGTAAATTTCCATTGAGTGCTTTATTCGTATCAACCCAAGTAATATCCAAAGAACGTGCATTTTTATATACGAGAGGCAAAATCTAATAAGGAGGCAAGCAGCAGAGATATGTAAAATCAAAGTGCATATTAACCAACTTCACATTTAAAATCCCAGAATATACATTTACATTAGCCTTTTAAATTAGAAAGAAATAGCGAGTGAGAAATTCCGCACCTTAGGAAACACGAGAAAACAGAGCAAAAGTGGCTTGTTTTTACTAGGGCAACAATGCATCACACACAGTCACGGGGAAGGAAGGGTTGGGTGGGGGTGTTTGCTTTCTAGCCTCTCAGTTGCATTTCAGGAGCAAGGGCCCAGTCAATTTTCGAGTGTTTCAGCAATCGCTAGGCCCCAGCCTGGCAGCTGTGACTGGTTGGGTTTTATTTACTTTAATTTAAAGCGCGGTGCCCGCTTCAGGGACACAGCGCTCTGTTTTTTAAATGTATTTTACACAAAGACACATTAATTTGCTCAGAAATTAGGACTGCAGAGGGCAGGGTCATCAGACATAAGGGGGTTAGGTGCTCCTTATCATACCATACGGAGGATTTCCGCGGCTCCTGCACACGCTCACACCCTATGCTCTGTGATCTGATTTTAACACCATCCTCAGCACCAAGCGCGAGAGGAGCGAGAAAACGTTAGGAGCTTGCTGGTTTGATTCCGCCGATGCCTCAGATCTAGGTGGCCCTCTGGGTAAAAGACGCTCCTCAATTTGTGGAGATCAGCTAACAAAACATAGCACACTATACAGAACACTGCCCTCCTGACACATTCTTGACGCTTTCCTGAAGCAATCTAATACGCTTTGCTTGCTTGGCTGGTCTGGACACAATCCACTCGCCAGACCTGCTACTTGCTTTATACTTGCCTACAAACTGGCATTCCTACCTCAATGCCCTGCAGCTCCAGCAGTCAAGCACCAGGACCTGTAGGATCAGCAAGGCAGACTCAACAGTGTTAGTGAGTGTGAACAAATGCAGCCGGAAGAAGAGGTGGCATAAGCAACAACAGGCAGCAAACAGGATGTAAAACGCAGACCTCCGGTGCGTCACTTGGGTGCATCAAAGAGAGTTAATCTCCGTGGCACAGGGTTGAGTCCCCTTGAGTGCTGACACAGCCAAATAGTGTCCACTGCGGCTTGTTTTTTCTTCTACTTTGCTCATCTCAGACACCAGCGCTGGGGATTCCAGTTTATAACAACAAACAAGGTGAGAGCTTTAATTGTGTTACTAATACTAATGGATGGATGCTGGTTTTAAAATGAGACTGAGAAAATGCGTCTACAACTGAAGCGTGCCTGCAAAAGTGTGTCAGCTTGATTTTATGTTATTCTCTCACAAAGAAGGAAGTAGGCTTCTGTGATTTTTTGTCTTATCTTAGGGAATCTCGCGGGCATGCTGTGAATGGCTGCTTCTTCTCTCAGTACATGCTGTCTTGCCTTGTTAATGTCTTCCTGTCCCTGCTCGTGTTGTGTTCAGTGTTTACGCACCGGTCCGCCAACAGTGTCCCCTTGTGGTGCTCTCAGCTCTCTTGAACGCTGTTCCGGTTCTCAAGTGCGTCTGAACTGCGCCTTGTGATGATAGTTCATGGTGTCCGGTCCAGGCCAAGGACTAGTGGGTGTGATTTGTCTGCTGTGAGTGCTTGGGCCGTCGTTGGCCGGATGTGCAAAGAACAAGCATTAGTTTGGGGGTGATTTGAAATGCTAAGTGGACTCTGGGTGTTGTGCAAATCAAAGGCTGTAAACAAAGCTCCCCAGCTGTGCGATAAATGTCATTTTATTTCCAACTAATTATTACCACAACAGAGAAGATAAACTAAAACCGTACACACGCTAAAGCGCCACATTACTTTGAATACCTCCATTGTCTCACATTCTGAGCAGGAGCCTAACAGGGTCTCTAAGGTGAGAGAAGGGTGGGAGGAAAGCTTCTCAGCTTTAGCAATGTTCCGAAATGGAGTTAACTGTTTTTATCTTGTAAATGCTTCCTTCACCTGCCCCACCTTCAGAGCACTGAGTCCGGGCGTGCCCTGTTACACCTGCTCCATAGGTGTGTGGTGTACAAGCTAACAGCAGCGTCTTCGTACCTAATTCTGGAATTTTGCAGGGGTATATGGATGGGTGTACAAAGTTACAAAAACTCACATGTTTGATTCTTGAAAAAAGTTCACAGTTTAATTCATTTTTCAAACTTTATCAGCAGTAAGGGTAAAAACAAAAATAGCTTTGTAAAACTGTCACAGACGTAATTGTTTAAAGCAAATGCTAATAATGTATTTTGCATAAAAGCTTTCGCGCAATCCTAGATTAAGATATTCCTTTTTATGATGGGCAGATGCTGATGAGCTTGGCAGGGGTCAGCAGGGGGTAAAAGACATTATCATTTACAACGCCAATAATTCTAAATTAAGCGAATGCGCGACCTATTGCATTTCCAATGCTTGTTTTGATCTGGTGTAAATCTGTTCAATAGTTTTTGAGTATTTAATGGTCAAAATGTTGTATATCTAGGGCTGCGGTGCCTACGTGGATCCAACAGATCTCCTGCTTAGATCTGATTAACTACTACCACCTTAACCAGGTGGTTGTGGCAGCCATCTTAGGACTTGGACTCAGTCCAATGGTGCTGCACATTCACAGAGGATCTGCTGCAATATTTAAAAAAAAAGAAAACAAGTGTAGACTCCCCTCAACCCCGGGTGTGCCAGGGCATTTTTAGGTCTCGTGGCGTGAACCGCGCGAAAGCGCGGTCTCGCCAGAGACCTATTGTTACTGATGCAGCTTTTCAGGAGACAGGACCTGGCCACGCGCATGGCGATCGGAGACGGCCACGCGCTTGCGATCTCCTGTCTCCTGGGAAGATGCAACACACACGCATGCGCACACACAGAGACACACACACGAGCGCCCATGCACGCACGCATACATACAGAGACACACACCCCCCGCACACATTCACACACGAGTGCACCGAGCCCCCCCCGCCGTCGCACACATACACACACACACACACAAGTGCACCGAGCCCCCCGTCGCACACATACACACACGTGCGCTCACACACACGAGTGCACCAAGACCCCCTCCTACCTCCTACAACTAAGGCCCACTTACCGCCACTCGGATTTCAGCCGCCACCGCGGGGCTCTAACTCGGGCATGGGAGCCCCGCATCAACACAGCTCCTCTCCTGGCTAGCCACTCCGTGGGCGCGAGCTTCAAGCACGAAATGGAAGTCCGGCCCCACGGTAGTTTTCGTCATGCGCAGTTCTTCGTTTTTTTTTCATCTTGCACTTGTTTTCTTTTCTGTATGGTCACAGTGCAGAGGCTATAAAGATGAGCATAACCGTTTCAAGGACAGGTGAGCGAGAAAAATACAGTATTCTCACACCTAAGAAAGCCCGAGGTGTTTTCTTCTTGTGTTGACTCCTTATATGTAGGTCGGTGATTTTCCCATCAGCGCAAATACTCCTTAATTGATTCTCCAGGGTACGATGTTGAGTTTGCATATGGCGTTCTACATGCAGGTTCACTTAAGCATGATATCTGAATGTCCACCGTCCGTTGTAAATTCAGTCTCACATTTTTGGAGGACCGTAAAAACATCTGTGCCCTTTATTTCACTTTATATACCGATATGGTGAAAGTGAGTTCTGCTTTAAACAGAGACAATGTATCCGAGTAGGGTTAACCAATATGCCAGACAAGAACATGATGTAGAAGGAGAACAATGGTTCCTCTTGATTCATTTAGGGGTTGAATCCCAATAGAGAACTCCTTTCTGCATTTATTTTTGGTATCCATTCAATTTGAAAATATGGCCAGAAAGTAATATATTTAAATGAGATACTTTTACAAGAATATGTGATTTTAACAGTTAAACCAAAAACAATCTGCAGTATTCACACAGTATGACAGCACAATATTCATGCATCATTGTAATCCCGATGCAGTCCGTAACTTCAGTTACCAGCTATTTCTTGTATACATTTGAACAGTTTGCCATACTTCTTAAATCCAGCGAAATGCGTGTGATAAGGGGCAGAATACGCAAAGGCGGCCCACGAAATGGTAAGTGTAGTAGTTTTGCAGTATTACATAGTGCGAACTTGACCGAAGGAGATTAGAGCGCTTTACATGAGCACCAGCATACATCACGCATGTTTGTAGGCATGGGGAGATTACGTGATTGGCCCAGATTCCCAAACTTCAAAGTCGGCAGCTCTGGCCATTAGACTGCACCACTTAAATAAAGTAGAGACTGGCGCATGAAAAATAGGAAGGTGGCAATCCTAGGGCAAGAATGGCATAAGGCAACAGAGACAGAAGAGTGTGTGAGAGTGGTAGAGGGCAAACGTGATAGCGGACAGCGGAGTGGCAGAGACTAAGAGTTACAGAGAAGTATTATAGAGCAAGAGGCACGTTGGAGTGACAGATGAGTAGCAAGGGAAGTTGGAGAGGCTGGGGCAGAGGACAGTGAGTGACAGGACTGAACACAAATGAAAGGGAAGAATGAGTGACAGAGATAAACAACAGCGAGTGAAGTGGCAAACTGAACGACACAGGAGGCAGAATAGACAGCTATGAGCAGGAGTGATGGCCGGGACAGGCCCAGGGAGGCGGGCCCCAGAAGAGCCCGCCCAACCCCGCCAGACAGGCTGCGCCAGAACAGCAGGCCCAGGTCAGGCGCGCGCCTGAGAGCTCGTCTACCGCACACAGGCGCTGGAACAGTACCTGGGGCCGAGGGGGCTGGAGAGCTCTGAAGTGCACTTGGAGAGCCTGGATGGGCTCGATGGCTCCGAGGCTCTGGACCAGTACAGGGGCAGCACCAGGGGGCGGGGGCCCGAGGTCACCGAGCAGCTGGCCAGCCTCCTGCGGAGCCGCTGGACCCTGGAATACACCCCGCAGCACAAAAGCGAGTTCAAGGTGAGGAGGAGAGGGGACCGAGGGGGCAGGAGAGCAACTAGCTATGTGCGTGGCTCACTCTGTCAGCATATCCTCTCCTACACTGTAGATGTAATTTTTGTTTAATATTCACGTTTCTAAGTGGATTCTGCTGGGGTGGGGGGTCGCCCACTTTTAAAGGGCTCAACTCTGCTCTACCACACTGCTTTCAAGGACAGCATACTCTTGCACACACTCTCACTACTCACCAATTCAAAGTTTGCTAAAAAATGTATGCAACGCATTGTCATACACAATGCCAATAACTCAAACTTTAATGCTGCGAGACCTATTGCATTGTAAATGCTTGTTATGTTTTTATTTGGGGAGGGGGGCAAGTTGCACCCTGAGCCTCTGAGAGGCCTCAGGGACCCCATCCCAGGCCGAGGCAAAATAATAAGTGATCTGCTTCCTTCCTAAATCCTAATTTTGTTTGAGACTCCCTGTTATACCTGGCACCCTTGGCATGGTTTCCCCTGATTTTTAGCCTCTACCTCCTGTATTTTTTGACTCTGTGCTGGATTTCGTTTTTGCTGGTTTAGATGTTTTGGGCACTTTGCCACTGCTGATCAGTGTCAAAGTGCAAGTGCTCCCTGGGTAAATTGTTATTGTGATTGGTTATCCATGATTGGCATATTTGTTTGACCAGTAAGTCCCTAGTAAAGTGCACTGAGTGTGCCGGGGCTGGTGATTCAAATGCTACTAGTGGGCCTGCAGCACTGAGTGTGCCACCCACATGAGTAGCCCTAAATTGATGTCTTAGGCCTGACACCGCATTGCCCGTGTGCAGTTGCTAACTGCCATGCTGACCTGACCAGTGTCCCCACTGGCGAGGCCTAACACTTCCCTTTCTGTGCACATTGGACACCCCTATGGAAGGCCCAAGGTACCCCCCTGGGCAGGGTGCAGTGTATGTGAAAGGTAGAGCATGTACTAATGTCGGTGACATGCTTTGATTGTGAAATACTGCCAATTTCGTTTTTCACTATTGAAAGGCTATCTTGCTCATATACTATAACGGGAATGCTGTGTATAATGTTTACCTGCATATCTTCCCATAGGAGCAAGATAGAAAATTTAAATCTGGTATTCCTGAACTCAGAATTTAATAACACATCTTTTAGGAAGGATGTTTTTTAAATCCTGTGTTTGAAAACAGCACTTTTAGAAAGTGGCTGTTTTCTTGTCTGACTTTCTGTGTGCTTTGGCCTGTTTGTGAATTGACTGTCTGCTTTGGGAGTGACGGTCTGGGGTGGCTCCAAGAGGCTGAGCGAGTCAGCCCTAGGCTGAAAAGCTCCATCTGCATCTTGAGTGGTGGGAGGGGATAGCACCTGGGCCCGAATAGGGCTGTGCCTGCCATCCACAATGCTGGCTCCACCTCCTGCTGAGCGGCTGACGACCCTGCCCCTCTCTCTCAAAGGAAAGAAGGAGTCAGGTAAACAAAGTGCTCCAGGACTGACCTGAACTTGTTTGGACTAGGCCACGGTCTCTCTGCCCTCAGAGAACAAAGAGAATATTGGTATAAAAAGGGATACCCAGACCTCAGAAAATTAGATCATCCTGGAATCAAGAAGGAACCTCTGCTAAGGAGAAAAGCTGGAAGACTAAAGATGAAGGACTGTCCTGCTGTGTGTGTTTGTGGCCTGATCTGCAGTTGCTATTCTGCCAAGGAGAGGGGAAGGACTTGGCTGTTGCTGTGTCCTCTTGCTCTAAGGGCCTGAGAAGAGTTGGCCTCTTGTTAAGAAGTCCCAGGAACAAAAGGACTTCACCCCCAGCTTTCCCCCTGAACTCTGCTGAGTGAGTTCTTCCCTTCCTAGAGTGTTTGATTCATTTGTGGGGCCTCTGAACGTTGCTGCCTGCTGTTTGGGGAGCTGGACAAGAAGAAAAGAAGAAAGTCTACAATTTGCACGCATCGCTCGCTTGCGGAGCGCATTGTCGACAGTGCGAGAAAATTCCTGTCGCCGCGAAGATCGTCGCAGCGCCTTTTGCCGCTGCAAGAACCGGTGCATCATTCGCTTGCGGAGCGCATCGCCCCGGTGCGGGAAGATTCCTGTCACTGCGAATATCATCACAGAGCCTGTCGTCGCTGTGAAGAACCTTTGCACCGCTTGCTTGTGGACCGCATCACATCGCTGCGAATATCATTGCAGAGTCCAACGCCATCGCATCGAGGGGCCGTGGCAGAAGAGGATCAACGCTGCCCCACGCATCGCTGCTGCACTGAAGATCATCGCCGTCATGAAGATCGTCGCTTTGTGCCTGTGCGAGACGCTTCTACCTCAGAACCTGCACCCCGGAATCCACACAAGGTATCGCATCGCTCCCTATACAGATCGGATTCGTCGCAACACGCCCGCTGCATGCAGCGGGGTTGTCACATCGCCTCCCCAGGGTCTCAGGAGTGACGCATCGCTTGTTTTTCGACACTACAGTTGCCGCTAGTAACTTTTGTCGCATCTACAGGTACTTTGGACTAAAATTGATGCAACTGTGGATTATTTTGATGCAAACCCTAGAACTCTTTCAAAACCATATTCTTGAACTGTGTATGTTGGATTTTTGTCGTTTTGGTCTTGTGTAGTTTAGATAAAGATACTTTATTTTTCTAAACTGGTGTGGAGTCCACTTGTGGTGTTTTCACTGTGTTACTGTGAGTGTTGGTACAAATACTTTACACATTGCCTTTGATAAGCCTGTCTGCTCTTGCCAAGCTACCAAGGGGGTGAGCAGGGGTTATCCAAAGAGTGTATCCCCCTTACCCTGACTAGAAGCAAGGGTCCCTATTTGGACAGTGGTGCCTACCTCTGCCAACCAGAGACCCCCAGATCTAACAACCCCATTCCTGTGGTGAAACGTAAGTTAAAAAGAAGGGGACTGTGGGGCACCACTCCCCGAGCCTCAAAGAGGCTTCAAGGTCTCCATTCCCTGGGGCCGTAGTGCATTTCAAAAAGTGAATGGGCCAAGAGGGACACCATCCTGTGGGGCTGGCTCACATGCTGTGTCCTGGGGATCCCACTACGGGACACAGCTGTGTCCCTGGCTTAACCGGCATGGGCAGGGAAACCTGTGATTGCCCCTGCTTGGCAGTGTGGTTGCTCCCGCAGTGATGCAGGCAGGGAAACAGATCAAACTATTGCTCCCGCCCTGAGGGAGCAGCATAAGTAGCTTCTCGCTGCAGGTAGGACCAAGGCCCGCTCCCTCTGCATGCTGGGAGCCGGCTGGTGATGTAGGTTGGCTCCGAGTGTATGGTCGGTGCCCTTGGTGGGCACCAGGGCAACCACATTTAATAATACGGGCTCCGTGGGATACGGTCCAACGGGCCAGAAAAGGCTCAGAGAGGGGGGGGCCTGAAGACCACCCTTTCCTTTATGTGAAGTAGTGGCCCTGGGTGATAGAGTCACCAGGATCCAATAAAGCTTGAGGAGGGGGCCATGTGACCCCTCCTCGTAGAGACCCTGGGTGATGGGGTCCCCAGGGTCTAATAAGGCTCGGAGAGCCCCTCGCCCCCCCCCCCCCTCCCCTTTAATAAAACTAAAGTCCCTGGAGGATGTTGTCCCCTGGGCATAATAAGGCGTAGGGAGGGGAGCCACACAATGTATGCTTTTTACTCATGTTTTTTTTATGGCAGGAGCGCTCTTATTTTCAATTTCTCTCCTGATGCTCTTTAAAGTAAGCTCTCTACGGTGTACTTGATTTATTGAGTGCCGTCCAGTTTGGGGTTACTTACCTGCAATGTTTACAGTCCAGGGACTTAAACAGGCGCACCATATGATGTGGCAATTGTCATTTGGTTATTTTGACATTCTGTGCTCGCGGCAGCATGTCGTTACGTTTTACTTTATGTAACAGACAAACGGATTATATTGGTTATTTTTCTTACATTGGTGAGGATACACTATGTATGCTTAATGAATAATTTCTTGTATTCAGTCGTCCTTAGTTGAGGACTAATGTATACTACTAGTAACTTATTATTTATGTTTATTTTGTGGCTTGAGAACTCTTATTTGTAATTCTCTACAGCTGTCACTTAAGAAAGTGCTCAGTGTTGTACACTTTCAACTGATTGCCACCGGGTAGCGGGATATTTACCTGAAGACCAATGCATGCTTTTTACTCATCTTTATTTTGCAGTGTGGGCGCTGTTATTTGCAATTTGTCTCCTGATGTTATTTAAAGCAAGTACTCTAAGGTGTACACGATTTATAGACAGCCATACGGTTTGGGGCAACGCACCTGCATTGTTAACAGTATAGGGCAGTCCTGTCAAGCGTCACGCAACTGGTGTGACACTCACGCATATCAGTGCGGTGATCCGCATCACCGCACTGAATGCATTTGTCACGCATTTTGCCACCTGTGCCAGCGGCGCGCAAGCAGCTCCTGTGGGCCCGGGCTCTCAAGTTCTGAGAGTTATGCTGCCTGCGCAGCTTATTGCCGACTACTATGTGTGCCGCCCTAAAGAAACCACAGACACTGCAGCAGCTCTGAGCTGAGCTCTCTGAGCGGCGCCGCCGCGCTACAATGTATCTCTGCTGCTGCTCTGCCTTCAGTGCTAGAGTCCCGACGTCGACTCAGTGTGTTCCCCGGCGTTGCCCTGGAAACTTAATGCAGATACAGTCAGTTTGCAGGGGCCGGCCGGCGCCCGGCCTGCCCGCAGTCGATACAGCCTCAGAGCTGTCAATCACGGTCATGGCGCGCAACAGGGCGCCAGGATTATAAATCCGGATGTGCCGGCCTGGGATGGGCCGTCACGTCCGGAGGAAGCAGAAAGTAAAGGCGGCGGGTGATTAGAGAGAGTGGTGCAGGCAGCCTGGTTGCGGGCGGCGCGCATGCTGCAGTCCTCGTCACTCAAGCATGGCCACCCGCCGCGGCCCCCTGTGCAGCCGCCCCCCCCGCTAAAACACAGCAGGGACAGGGTCTTCAGCGCACCTTGATCACCACTGTGGCAGCCGCAGGCAGCTCAGCTGAGCCGGCTGCCGACAGGACACCGGCGAGTCCCGCCCCGGACAGAATGCAGGTCACAAGTCTCTCCCACCACCTGGGGACGGCCCACGCGTCCGTTTAGACGTGCAAGGCAGCGGGCCTGGCGCAGCGTGTGTCCCAGCCAGCCGCATCTACCCATAGTCCCGCCAGTCCTTAGGCGACAAACCCACTCACTGGTTAATAATTTAGCTAATGCCGCTCACTGGTAGTTCTGTGTATCGTGTTGCTACTGATGGGCGTCTTCCGCCCCTTTTAAATTCAAAATAGGCTCGGCCTCATTACGTGCAGAGGCTAAGAGGACACAGCCAAAGAAAGTGGACAGCCACTCACTTTGGAACAAGGCCGGGATATATGTTACATAGGGTGGCCATGTTGAGGCACCAAAGCGGGACCGAGACAGTCGTGTAAGCAACACTGCTCAAGTTGACAGCACCAAATCGGTACGTTATAGAAAAAATACCAAGCCATATTAATTTGATTTTTCTGACGAAGACTACATAAAAATAAATGGGGAAAAATGGTGGAAAAAAGAGAACCCCACGAATTGTGCCCAGGCATGACATGGGTGCAGTATACGCCACGCTAATCTGTGCAGCTGCAGGCCGCACCTTGACCACCTCTGCTGGCAGCTCAGCAGAGCCGGTGACAGACTCTGCTCTCTGGGGCACCAAGAGGAGGACTGCGAGCGTGGCCGCGCCGGGCCCGGGGGTGGGAGGTGGGGGCCCAGCCGGTGGCCGAGCAGTGTGTCCCCGTTGTCGGCCCGTCGACAGAGCAGCCTGGATGAAGCAGGCACTTAGAGAGAGTCAGAGAGAGTGTCCAGTGCACATCGTGGCTGGGTGGGCAGCAGCAGATCACTAACATAACATTCTGCTGGCTGGCCATAAACTTCTGTACTTTGATGTGATGTTTTTCTACCGCCGGGCCGGCAACACACTGACTGGCACAGCTGTGTTGACTAACTTGAGGCAGGCTCCTCTGCTCACACTGGAGAGAGCACTAGGGTTAGTGCCCTTCCCTTTCTGGTGCTCTGCAGCAGTTTTAATAACTTATTGGCGCGTCTTGTTGCTCAGATGGCTGTTATTTTCTGCTATTTTTATGTTTCCCTCGTCTTAATTGCATGATTTTTTTATCGCGATAAAGTGTCACTCATAGGGGTTGAAATGTCACTCATAATTTCAATGAAATTATGAAAATGTCACACATGGCAATTTGAAACCTTGGCAGCTATGATAGGGGAGGGGCTTAAATGCGCTCACGGTATGATTCAGCAATTGTCATTTGGTTATTTTGACATTCAGTGCGCAATGCGGCATGTTGTTACTGTTTATTTTATGCAACAGATAAGCTGATTATATTGTTTATTTTACTTTACTTTGGTAAAGATATTCGTTGGCTATGCATTTCATTCTGTTCAAATTGTACAAATACCTGGGATTATTGATGAACATTGTAACAGTCTAAGAAGGCAGCATATTATCTGCAATACTATGTTAAAGCTGTATGTGCAATTCCATTTAATGCTCAAGTTCACTTGTTATCAACACATTTGTGTATGTATGGTATTTGGTTTCACAACCACCCCGTGCTTGAGGACGGCTGTAAAGCTGAAATGCAGAACAGGGGCTGGAGAATTCTTATTATTAAAATCTATAACTTCACTTTGAGTGTGCATGACTCTCTGAATTTCAGAGTAATTTTGTGTGTGTAAATGTATACATCCAAGAAACATCCGCTATAAAGTTTCTGCTCCTAACGGGGGTGGCGCTTATTATCGGGAGCTGACCCGATCACATATCATCCACAAGCTTTCCAAATTGAAGCGATTGTATGTGCACTCAGGACTGGATGCCAAAAGAGTTTATCATCAGAAGGGCACCAGCATATGCAACGCGTTTCGGCTTCCCTGGCCTGGATTACGCACAGCTTTTCCTGCTGGTGCCTCCTTGTTCGAAAAGCACTCCTGTGTTGAAATAAAAATCATGCAGGCGGCACTCCGTAAAGGATTAAGGGTCCCTTTATTGCAATTGATTGGTGCTCTTTTAAGTGTCCTCTTTCTGACTGAATATGTTTTTTCCTTAATTGTATATTATTTGAGTGAAATTCCACGTCTACAACCACATTTCCAAAATCCATTACTGTCTTCCAATTTGAGCCATAGTTTAGCTTTTTCTTTCTTCTTGTATTGGAATGAAATAGCTGCTTGCCAGCATTTTAGATAGCGAAGGTGCCTTTTTGAATATTAGTTTTGGAAATGGACTAGTACTGTCTTTCAAATCAATATCATTACTTATTAAATGCCACTGTTTTTTCATAATCACTCTGATGGAGTGAATTCCATTCATGTCACTGACCATGTCATGAGTGATGTAATATGTAAGGTCATAAGCAGTGCATTGCGGGGGGGGTAAGTTATAGTTAGCTCAGGTAACTATAACTGCTGAATTTCTATGGTTTTGTACGAGTGAAATCTGAACCAAACGATAACGTCCCTGCAACCTTTGTTTTTTTAGTGAATTTCTATGCTTTTTTAAAATTCTATTTCCTAACTATAACGTCCCTGTGGACTTTTGTGTTTATCAACTGGGGAAGAGTAAAATAAAAATAAAAAAAATATATAGGTTAAAACTTATTTAAAGATAGCAAAGCTTTATTTATTGTTTCTATACAAACCAAACTCAAACTACACAAATGGCATTTATGATGCACCGTGTTCTCATAAATTATCTTATTTGAGAAAAGTGTTATAAAAGCTCTGGTTTCACATAGTATAAGTGATTTAATTTAAAAGGGTATAAACAGTGCATCGTAAAGGTGCACATTATAGTTGTTGTAGTTTGGCTAGTGATTAGACAACGGGGTGCTCAGAGGTGCGCAAGTTATAGTAATTTAAAGCGGGTGCGTACATTTTATATAGCTAATGTCTGTGTAGTTTAAGTTTGGTTTATTTCAAAACACCTTAGAAATTCACCAAAAAAACAAAGTTTTCACCAGTTATAGTTATCTCAAGTAACTATAACATGCACCCCTGTCATGCACAGTGTTGCCATCAATAATGTCATTTTAGATGTGTGGTGACGTTATCAAGTAATGCCATAAAACATGTCATGAGTGATGAAAAAATGTGTGGGGTCGCTGATTCTATGGACTGACAATGGACTAGGCAACTTAGTTAAATTAATGTTTGAGTTGTTGGACATAAAAATTCTCTGCCTTTTAACTGTTCTGGTGCTCATCTAAGTTGATTCAACTGAAGACCTCCAGACCATGAAAATTTAGTTGGGGATCAACCAGGGGCCCGTAAGCTTGAAGTGTATTACAGAGGTGCTTACTTAGAAACATACTTGGAAATAATTGACACATACTCTTGCAAGATGTTTGAATATTGTTTATTGTTAAAAGCTGAACTGTTAATAATCCTTTTGCACACCCTACAATGTATGTAAGTAGAAACACAAAATGGCAATAAAGAGATAAAAACAAATTAATGATGTAATATGTGAGGTAATTAGCAGTGCATGGAAACGGCTCCCGTCTGCAGACCTCTGAGGGTCTTGAGCTAGTGCCAGTGACAGGAACAGATAGTGCTTTAGGGCTTTTTGTGTGGCGGTCTCTGGAACCACCAACCCATGCGTGGTCCACTCTTATCATGAGACGTGTCGGAACTAAATTGTAGGAAGTGTGTGGCTCCCCACAGATTCCAGAACTTTCTGTCTCAAAAACATGAGGAAATTGTGTGCTTTTTTTGTCACAGTGTTGTCAGAGTTTGATGTTTGCAAGAGCTTCTGGATGAAAGTACCTAGTGAGAGCCCCACAAATCATACCACCCTGGATTCCCATAGCTGTCTAGTTAAAAAAAACGTGCAGGTTTGCTAGGTTTCTCTAGGTACCCTCGGAGCTAATGTCCAAAATCAACAACGACCAACATTATAAGGAAGCATGGGGAAATGCTGCTGGTACGAAATATGTGGCTCACCACAGATTCTATAAGTTTCCATCACAGAAATATGAGGAAAAGTTTGTTTTTAGCTAAAGTTGGAAGTTTTCAGGGGATGGGGGGGTGAGAAAACTTTGTGGGATCCACACGAGGAACACTGCCCTGAACTCCCCCAGTTGATGCAGTTGTCAGGCATGTGCAGAGATTCAAATGAGTTCTGAGTCTATCGGCAACTCAAGCACAAATTCATACTGGTGGGTTATGGCACTAATAGTCGTAACAGGGTTTAGGGGTCAATACTAATAACTGTATCAAAATACTGAACCCATCATTAAGTGAGCCGTAAAGCCTCGTCAAGGCACCAACCCCTCTTCACAGTCCATTCACACTCCTTTCATGTGCGGCACACAAAGTCATTCATACCGCATGCCACAGACCCAACAGGCAGGGCATGCATCAACAAACGCTGACCTTAAAGGTCCTATCACATTCATATGACAATGAGACTAAAACACTAATCACACTGCCAGTCAACCGCTCATCAGCCAACTTATAATAGAAATGCACCTCTTGCAAATCCATTCACAAATTCTGTCAGCCAATAGCCACCCTTTCTGTCAGCCAACAGCCACACATTGCGCTAGCCAACAGCCACACATTCTGCCAGCCTCCAGCCACGCATTCCACCAGCCTCCAGCCACACATTCCACCAGCCTCCAGCCACACATTCCACCAGCCTCCAGCCACACATTCCACCAGCCTACAGCCACACATTCCACCAGCCTATAGCCACACATTCCACCAGCCTACAGCCACACATTCCACCAGCCAAAAACCACACATTCCACTAGCCAACAGCCACACTTTGCACCTGTCAATCGCCACACATTCTGAAGGTCAACAGCCACACAATCTCCACTACAACCATACTGCCGTCAGTGGTTGGGCTAGTGCCTTGAACAGTTTCACTTCAACCATGAAATCTTCTTCTTCCTACACAAGCACCCTATGAAAACAAAACTAAGTTATGGCTTGACTATCTGTTCGAGTCCATCTCACTCTCTGTCCTAAATACTATGAGGGTACAAGGTGCATCTCATTAGGCTCAGAAAGACTTTTCTTTTGTGTGCTTTAAGTGCAGTCAATGCACTAAATCCAACTCCTTCCAGTATGTGGAAGTGGGCTTGAGTGTGTCCAATGATGCATCTTTGCCCATTCCTCTGACAGTGGCAGCAAATGTACATTTAAAAGCCCAGCTGCAGAGCCATCTGTGGGGGAAAGGTTTAGGAATGTACCATGTCCTGCAGCATTTCTCTCATTAAAATACAGATTGCTGCAGATGAAGTTCTGTGCAACACATTCCTTCCTGGACTGTTAAGGTCACTGGTGGAATTACAAAGCAGTATCTATCAGTCACACCTTGAGATCTGGCTCTGATTGTGAGCCAATGTATTCCGGTTTGTGTGATTCATCTTGTCAAAAATGGCTGGCAAGAAATGTGTAAAAAAAATTATTGAGGCTAAAACATTTTCCTTTTGGTCAGATGACAAACTCAGTCACGTGGTACTGGGACTGGGCTACATTATTGAACATAGACTAGGTATGTAAAAAAAACTATTATAATTTGGCATCATTAGTACATATTTTAGTGCATAAGATGTCAAATACAAGTTGCATAAATACACTATGGGGTAAACATCTGAATGGCCCGTTTACAGAATCGAAATTGGCTACAGTGTCTTCAAAAATTGTAATGGATCTATCCCCTGTTTCTTATCCCTTCTTCCATAATCTAACTTTCCACAATCACTTATAACTGTTGAACAACAAGTGGAGTATTCAAATGTAACCATGCACAGGCAATGAATCCATCATGAGCAGAGATCAAGCTGTGCTGAATATCTGCAACTCGCCAGTCTAAATATACTGAATACTATCATATTATGTTACAGCTGTGCCCAGCCAATGTATATTTTACGTTATGGATGAGAATTACTTCTGCTGTTCTTGAAAGCCACTTTGACTAAAGCAAGTGAGATACAAAGCATGCAGGTTCTAAGTTGTAAGAATGCCTTTGATCTTACATGCACTTGCATTGCACTTTGATATTACAATGCTATGCCATGTTGCCTACATTCCAGGGAGGTGAATTACACTTCAGAATTTAAACTTTGTGATTTAAAGGGACAATAAAGATATTATTGCTTACTCTTACACAATGTTTCTCGAGGGTATAAGTAAGTCACAGTGATTTCACAAACATTCAAACACAATCAGCATATATATCTGCTTGTGATGCAGCAACGACCCCACTGGTGTGGAATCCAATAAAGTTGAGATAGTTAACAACCTTTGTGCTGCAAGGACAGCATAAAACAAAAAAATAATATGGCAAGCAATTTCTCCGTTTCCTGTGGGAGCTGATCGCGCCCTCCCTGGGAAAGGAAAACATACTGATTTAATGTTATGCCCCCGCGGTGGGGGAGAGGGGTGTTGCGCCTGGTTAGGGGGCTGACCCCCACCCCCCCCCCAACCTCCAAAATAATATTCCCATGTGTGTGGAGGATCTCTGCTCATGGATTGCGGAGCGTCACCAATCTTCAAGCAAGGATCGGTTTCTGAAAAGGCATTGCTGGAGAGTGGAGGCTCTCCAGCTGAAACACTTAGAGGCAGGCTGGGGGCACACAAACACACTGGATATGCAGGGAGCTTCCTTACCTGCTCCTCCTTGTACCGTCCAATGGGATCATGTCAGCACTCCATGTGAAGCGCTAATGTCACTGATGGAGGAGGAGAGGGGGTAACGTGGAACCTATTCCGAGTCAGCCCCCACAAAAGCCTACATGCGGCTGAGACTCCGGTGGGAGCACCAGAGCATCCCCTATGACCACCAGGAGGATAGCTAGTTAGCACCCTCTACATTGCGGAGGTAGTGCAGAGGAAGTCAACGGGTCGTCCTCTGCACTTAAGGGGTTCATGTATATGTGTTTCTGCATTTTGATGTATTCTTTTGAGGTTCCAAAAATACCTTGACTGGTTTCACGTACAGGGTATTTTTTCTCCGACTACACACTTTGCCAATAGAAATTGTTTACTTTGAATACTTTGCTTTAACTGTAATTGATCCATATAATATGATCTAGAATTTCCCCGACAGCCAAGTTTTTGCAACCCACTAAGGCCATTTGGAGAATAAAATATATTTTCTGAGGTGCGGGTGATCATAAAAAAATCAATGTGCTCCCATGACTATCATATCTTAAGATTGTCAGTTTGATTGTGTTAGCTACAGAGGTCCTGGCTAATGCAGAATTTCGTACTCACTTTAAAGGCCGTGTAGGTGAGATCTTTAATGCAGTCACAGGGAGAGCAGGAGTACATACATGCTCTGAAGAAATTCGTGGGAGAATACTGGATTACGACCTCAGGAATTTGAGAATAGTTAAGGCAGCTGGTGTGTGCCAGGCATCCCACACATTATTTAACGCTTTACCTAAATATACTTATATGCCAGCCCATGCTACTGCCTCCCGAGAACTATCAAGGCATGCTCTCAAATAAGCAACCATGAAGTCAGGTCTTAAGGTCCCCAAGACATTTCCAGGTACCTTTAGCAAGGATTTCTGACAGGTTTTTAACTCTTATGAGATATCCCTAAAAAAGTGCAGATTAGATTTGTTTGTAAGTGTTTACCATCTCTGTGAAAGTCCAGACCGAAAACAAAGAGCAGTGAATAGGAAGGGATACTGAGGTAGGCTTGAGCTGAATGGTGGTCTATATTTAGTTCCAGAATGCAGAGGAGTAACGACCAGAATGTATGCTTGCGACCACTACAGTTCTAAATAAAGATATGTAGTACTAATGTGAGTGTAATGAAAATAAGGAGCTATAAATGTTAATTTGGAACATGTTAGTAACCTGTGAACCCTTACAAAGCTGTAACCGGTGTTGCAGAAAATAATAGGGAAAAATTGAGAGAAATTAGTTTCTCAGCTTCTCCCTGTAGGAGATGGTATGGATGACACACAGAGGAAAAACTTTCAACATAGTTTTTCAGATGTCTCCAACCAGTTGCGAGCTACCAGTAGCTCACAGACACTTTCAGAGTAGCTCATAGTCTCGAGGTCATTTTTAAATAAACACAAGGTCACGTTTTCATTTTAGAGTTGAGGAAAGGCTGCATTTATTTTACATTATTATCTTCAGGCTGCAGATAGCAGGACCTGATAAGGAGCAGTGCTGGAGTCAGATTTATTAGCAAGGGCACAGAGGTGAAGAACTGAAACACTGAGGTATTTAAATCTTAAATAAAAGTCCTTGTCAACTCAATATGGGAGCATAAGAGCAACATAATAATTCTGAATGTTTTTAATGGGAGAGAATTAAAATAATTGAAATGTAACTTAATGATTAAGTTAACTCTTCATTCTAATTTTATCCCTTTTAAAAGTGTTGCATTTACAAATAGCAGGCCTCTTGCTCCTAGTGACCAGTAGACACTGTGCCATTTTTATAACTGAAAAATACTGTATTTTTTCGAAGTGGGAGAAATTTAAATGGGATAAAACTATTTCTACGAAACATTGAGTCAATGTATTCTTCAACTTTCAATTAAGCCAATTATATCTTAATATTTTATGAAGGATGTTTCTTCACTTTACATTTATCCTATTTAATTAAATGCTAGAGTTTTCTGTTATAAATAGGGCACCATGACTGCAGGCCACTGGGTGTGAGATGCCTTCTGTTTGTAAATGCAACACTTTGAAATGGGAGAAAACCTAAATAATGAGTTATATGGAATCCATATAAACATCAAGTTAATTCTTAAGTTTATTTTTCTCCCATTTTAAAGTGTTGTATTTACACACAGCAGCATCTTGCTCCCATGGTTGGTAGTATTGGCTGAAAAATACAGCAATATTTCTGCACTTTAAAATTCTCCTATTAAATGGTAGTATGTTTGTGTTATACATGTAACGGACCACATATGGGGAATGCTATGTCCTGTGCCCCAAGCACATATAACCAGGCTCTCATTCTCCCATACACACATACAGCATTCATATGCATACATGTTCATACATCCCCAAAGACTACACTCTCACTGACACACATGACAGCCTTGTCATATTGCAAAGTATTTTGTTCAAACTATATTATTTGGCTCCATGGACATCAATCAGGCTTAAATTCAGTGAAACTGGGTGTGAAGGTGTCTGGTGACATTGCGCGAGTGTCTTCGTCTTGATTAGCTCCCAATGATTTTCACTAATCAGAAGTAGCTCTCGCTACAGGAAAGGTTGGAGACCCCATAGAAACAGTGTACCTTTCACATTTAACCTAGGACCGCGTATCCACTTCCCCTCCCCCTACTTTCTGTATAAAGCCTGGTCATTCACATCAAGAGGAAAATGAAATATTTTTCTCCCTCTCCCAACTGCACAATACAGCATAAAATTAAAAAAAGTGTGTGTCATCAAATGCTTGTTTGCACAAAACTAGGCTCTGTAATTCGGTCACAGTGACAGTCATAGGACTGCTGAGCTATATAAACTGGAAAAAAAACAAAAGTGCAACTAATAATCGTGCAATGTATTTGTATTGGGACTGCCGCCAAAGCGCCTTCGTTCTGTAGCGAATGGATACTGTTACGTTATTTTCTCTCAGTGCTTATCTAGAGGAATATTTAAAGGTTTAAAATATTTAGATCTCTGCATACATATGTTTCTGACATCCATCATCAAAAACAAAAATACTTTCATTTTTTAACAAAGTGAGTAATGATTTGCAGATGTTTTCTCTGCTGACTCTCACATCTGAAGATTTTGCGCACTTACCAAGTTTCTTGTTTAGATTCATTAAATTCCACTGTGAATAACAATTAACTATATTGTATAGCAATGAAATGATGGGGAACTGTTCTTGGAGCCATGAAAAAGCCACGGAACCTCGGTAAAGCCACGGATCCATGGTTATATTGTTTGGCTTACAGCTATCTTACCAAATTTTATTTTCTAGTGTTTCTGTAAATTTCAGTGGGCTGCTCTTTCCTGTCAAGCTTTTTGCTGGATGCTGAGTTAAGTGAGAACTTCGAGAAAGGCTCCCAGACTGAATCTGCTACGATGTCTCTTAGAACAGATAGTGTTCTCTTTTCTAATTTCCCATTGCTCTGTTCACAAGAACATTTTATCTGAAGCTTAACCTTTTTTGGTCTCTTTCCTGAAAATAGTTGTGCAAAAACATAGTTTGTAATAGCAAAACCTCATGGTGCTCATATGCTTATCACATTTTTTACTTCAAAGAATTATACCGTAGAAGCATAGATACATTGCAGTTGAAATCAAATATAACAGCATCTCCTTTACCATCAAGTTGATGTTCATTCTTTTATTGCTCTTATTGGAGGAATGCTCCCTTGCATTACTACACTCTTGTCATGCAATTCACTTTGATTTCAGGACTATCACTGATGTTGTAAAAGGATTCAGAGTTCACATATCCGTTCTAAACTTTGCAAACCAAATTACCAGTATCTACCACAAAACAAAGCAATCGCTGGTATTTGGTCTTGTACAATCCCTCATATGTTGATCTGGGCGCTTATTCTATATTTCATTAAATTGTTCTGCAGGTTCCCTGTCCTTAAAGATCATAGGGCCTGATTTAGATCTCGGCGGATGGGTTGCTCCGTCACAATGGTGACCAATATCCTGTCCGCTGAAATATAAATCCCATAGGATATAATGGGATTTATATTTCAGCTGACCGGATATCCATCACCGTTGTGACGGAGTAACCCGTCTGCCGAGAACTAAATCAGACCCTTAGTCTAACCTTCAGTGTTATGGTTAGAGCAAGTTTTGATGCTGACTCTGGGTGGTCAGATGATGTTTTTTTGTCCCCCCCAAACCTCTGCCATCTGGTATTTTCTGCAGCTCCTATTTTCTTCTTGTTTTAAAACTAGTTGTTCACTGTGAGCCCATTTAAGAACATCTCTTTCTCAACGTCCCAGCGGCGTTGCCTAGTCTATCTTTTCATGCACGACAATGCATCTTTTAGCCCAATATGAGGGTCTGGTCTATAAAGCTGTTATTTGACTTCTTTGCTTTAGGTCTAGGTGTGATCCCTAGCAAGCATACACTCGGGACACATCAGTTTTCTCTCCCAGGTGCCTCGTTCAGTGCCTCTTTGGCTTTCCTCCAGAGCTCATTGATTATCCCACAGTCCGATACCATATGCATCATTTAGGTTGCTACGTGAACATTTTTGTGTGTCAATTCTTATCATAAAATGTAGTCACTTGAGTGTTAAATATGTTGCATGTAGATAAACTTTGTAAATTTAAGCCTGCAATTGTGAGAAACATGTTGAGTGTATTCCATAGCCCTCTCCCGTTCTGTGTCCGTGAGCACCCTTTCTAACCAGGCATCCTACTTGGCACTAGTGGATTGCATGTCTTCTCTAAATGTATGTATCAGGGATTTATAAAACTAAGAGTCTATAGTCTACCATCACTTCTGATAGTAAATAGGAACTGTAAAGCTTTGTACTGTTGAGGTTCATCGAAGATATCGCCCCAGACTTCCTACACAATTCCTTTAAGTTTGTTATAAATGAAAAACTGTGATGGGGCAGCCCTAATTCCTCTAACATCAGCCCATTGTGAGGAAGGTGGCCTCCATGTAACAGGCCCCTGTGGTGCACACGCCCTTCTCCGCCTACCCACATGAGCATTTAGTTGTGTTTGAGACCATGCCTGAATCAGTTCCCGGAGTGGGATGTAGGAGCATAAAAGGGAATGGCTTTCGTTGCGCAAGGACACCTATATCAGAGATTGATTGCTATCCTTCCTAATCGTGGGAGCTGCACAAGTCCCTTGCTACCTTTCTGTGGGAAGAGGATCAAATCCATACTAGGTTACTGCTTGCCATTGCAACAAAGTAAAAGAGGTTGCCCCTCATACCATCTTGACATTCATTGTAGTTGAGAGACCAAATAATAAGTTTCATAATCTGGAGCACCTACCCCTCCACCTTCAACTGGGGCCTTCAGAATGGCTAAGGTTACTCTATGTCACCCTACTCCCCACATAAAATCATGCAGCATATTTTTAAGGCCACCGAACCGGCAAGACTTGATCCACACGGGTAGGTTAATTAAATAACATAGCAATCTGGGTAGCATGATTATTTGAGATAGTGCTATGTAACACATTCCAGAAATTGGTGGTGTCTTTGAAAACTTTATGCTACCATGCAGGATCGCATCCCCGCTCTCAAATTTCCATACATAAATCTAATTCCCGAGTGATGAGCCTTCATCCCCAGGTTTCAAAAGGTGTAGTCACACTGCACTATATTCCTCCCTCAGTACCTCAGGATCAATCACCCTGGTGGGGTTCACCCGGAATGCACGTCTTCCTCCAGTTTGGGCAGAGGCCCAAAAGCCGTCCAAACTCATCTAAGAGGGGCAACATCTTACTGAGGTCTAGCTATCTTTAAAATAATTGAACGTATTGTTGACATACAATATGGAATGGACTCTTTCAGCTAGCTGTTATCCTCCTCGGCCTGTGTTCGATCTCTAAATGGCTCCAATGCAAAAAGCATCAGGATTGTTGACACCCGTTATGTGCCATAGGAAATTACATAGGACTCAGATATCACTTTTCCAGTTCTCACGCATGCCACCGGGTTTGCATATAGCAACCAAATCAATTGGATCTATCTGTGGCCCATGTTCATGCTCTGAAGGACTTCCTATTAGAACTGCCGGCTTAGCATGTCAAAAGCTTTCTCCAGGTCAATTGATAAAGCTAATGCTGTTTCCCTATTCTCATTAGGGGTTTCCTCAAGTATCCAACATAGACGCCTGATGTTAAATGATATGTTCCCATCATGAACCCTAACTGATCAGAGTGGAACACATCCATCACCATGGGGGGAGGAGATTTGCTAAAACCTTACTCAATATTTTATAGTCTGAGCTGTGCATAGACAGGGCTCAATATGATGTAAAATCCAATGGCTCTCTATGTGGTTTCAGTTACCACCAGAGCCACTCTCATTGTGGGTGGCATTGCGCCCATTTCCTTGCTGAGGGGTGCACCTTCGCCAATCAAGTCTATGTAGGCACTATAAAACTTAGCCAGGAGGCCATCTATTCTAAGCATCTTGCCAGATGTCATGTCCTTACCAGCTGCCTATATTTTCATCTCTGTGATCAGAGCGCCCAGTTTGCCTCTTACCTCCTCCAACTCCTGTTTCAATGTACACCTATTGGGATACAATCCAACCTCATCATCTAAGTTCAAGGGACGGACAGCATATAGAGTTGTATAGTATTCGTGAAACACCCTGTCTATCTTTGACTTGAGTTGTAGTTTCCTACCATGCGTCTGATTTCAAGAGCCAAGTAAGGAGTCTTCCTAGCCGGTCCCCCTTGCCATGCTGCCTTGCAAGAGACTCTTTGTAGTGTATGCATCTCATCTGTTCTACAGGGACGGCACATGTTTTGCTTTCAGCTACAAGTGTGTGCTTCAGGCTAGGTCTGCAACCACTGCCTTTTCAAGAGCTATTAGGAGGCATTTAAGACACCAAGCTCCCTCTCTAAAGAATGGTGGGGTTTCATACTTTGCAAATGGGGTTTGCAGGCATACAGAAATTAGCCATTGTGAAATGTCAGTTTTTACCTGCCTACTAGAAGGGATGGTGAAATAATGAATGTGCATAGCTGTTAGCCCCAGTTGTCACTCGCCACCAGTTTTTACATTTTTGGTTGAGGTGAGAAGAATGAAGGAAGATTAAGAGGTGGAAAGAGGGAATGTTTTCAGATATTTCATGGAAGGATCATTAGAGTTGAAAGAAACAAAAATCTGAAAATCATAAAAGTGACAGGATAGAGCAAATGAGGTGACAAGAAGAAAGATTAGTGCTATCAGTAGAAAAAAGAAGAGGTCTCAGATCAGAGCCATGAAGACCCATGTATTTGAAAAAAAATAGATTAGAAGTGTTGCACACCCAAGAGATGGTGTGGGAGGCCTCAATACCAAAGGTAGATACACCAGAGAGAAATAATGAACCACCTTGTAAAAAGCAACAGAAATATCATGGAGAAGAAAAAATAGATGTTTGTTTGGTGAGGCAAATCCTTTAAGTGTGGTAAGAAGAAGGAAATGCCATTTCAGTGGAGTGTGCAGCTTGAAACCTAGATTAATGAGGGGAAAATTTAGAATAGTCTTGCAAAAGTATTTTCATAATTTTGAAGTGGAAAACTGACTTCCAGGGTAGATTCATTGTGGCGAAGTGTAAATTGAGTTCAGTGACCT
This sequence comes from Lissotriton helveticus, assembly GCF_964261635.1. Classification (NCBI taxonomy): domain Eukaryota; kingdom Metazoa; phylum Chordata; class Amphibia; order Caudata; family Salamandridae; genus Lissotriton; species Lissotriton helveticus. The sequence goes on from NC_136067.1 coordinate 1,238,428,236, forward strand.
GTGGTAATGCCCCCCCTCCCCCTGTTGCTTATGTTTTGCTATGTATTATGAATGCGTTTGGAATCATTAGTTTGTGTGTCAACCTAATACTTAGAATAGACAATGAAATATGATAGGAGGAAAAAATTATCATGTTCATCTTTGGTGCACAAACTGGGTTACCTCTAAATGACCCTGACTGTCCCTGATAGTGAAATAAAAGATGGCTGCTAAATGCTAGATGGAGGCTGGATGCTACTCACAGAAAGCAACATGTTCATCCCTCCCTCACCCTTTCTGTCTCCTTTCCAATGACTGACTGGGTAGGAATCACATGGGGTCCTTACTGTTAATCTTTGTTTGAGGGCACCTAGCTACCAGGCCCGCCAGTACTTGCCCAGTAACATCAACAACTTTCTTGAAGCAGTAAAACCAGACACATCCGTGATTGCTTAAAAGTTCGAACTTGTTATATGTATTCAGCTCAGTGAGGAGTTACGTCATCTCTCTAAAGTAACTGATAAGTAAATAGACAAATAATTGTTATACTTGGACCCAGCTGAGATGCTTCCTTGATAATTGGAACTAACAGTTGCTTTGGCTTTTGGGCTAGGACTAAGCCTTCAAGAGACCTGTAAAGTTCTGCAGGCCTAACCTCAAGGTACCGCTTTCTTACCTGCATTGAATCCCCAACCATTTCAAGGAATCTTGAGAATCTCACCAAGCGCCAAGATGTCCTTCCTACCCATAACAAGGTTTGGAGGAGGTCTACCAAATCATTCTAAAATGCAGCTGATGTTCCTGAAGCAAGTGGCTGTGCCTTGGATGCATGTTCCTCTTTACTATAAAACTCTTTTTTAACATTATTGACCCCCCCGTTATGCCATCTCTCGTACACACTGATTTACATCTGACATTATGTGAGCATGAGGACATCCATTTCCTTGCTAGGTGATGGATTATTTGTCCCCAGGCTGGATGGACCTGCTCACCTGAAGTATCATAAGAGCAAAGAAAAGCCAGTGTGATTTATTGATATGCCCATTTGTCATTGTAGGCTGTCATTTGAGTTGCATGCAATGGTCAAGGCCTAGCCTAACCCATTCTTTAATCCTCGATGGGTAGCCTTTAGTCTTGTGTTGCTACTGCCCTAAATCATAATTGCAAGACTGCTCAGGTCTTCCTGATCAAAATGCTATTAAACTCAATTGAAAACATTTGGAATCAAGAGTTATATGTTTTAAGGTTTTTTTAACAAGGTTCCCAAATTGTGAATTAACTGTTGTGTTATGGACGTTGATAGGGATCAGACAGAGAAGCAGTTTGTACAGTTTAGTTGATAATCAGCTTCTTTCTCGCGGAATAAAATGAGTCCATGTTCCTTATGAGAGTGGCTCACAGTTGTTACATTTATAAATAGTTTAGTGATCAAACAGCAAATTTAGAGTCATCAGTTTTGGTGAGAGGATAGTCTTATTACCGCCCACAATATAACGCTGGTCATTTTCTTTCCTAAGAGAGGAGACTGTCATCCTTAAATTATTACAAACAGTGGATTAAAAACAGCAAGTGATCTTGAACAGTGCATTGATCAATGGAGTATATCTTTAGTGTGAGTTAACTGTTCCATTTCAATGATCTGTGAGTTACATTTCGTGTTATTTCATAGTTTTTTAATATATTATTTTAATGTGTTAATTAAGATTTATTATTTTTAAAAAGAAAGAATCATGGCTGGAACCCATCTTTATTTTGATTGTGCTCATTGTGTTATGTTGTGTATAGTCTCAACCTTCACATCAGTTACTATTAGTTTGTCCGCTATTGCTTGACTAAGCTGACCCAGAACGTAAACAAATAAATCAACTCCTTAGGTGTAATGGATATGACCGTCTCATCAGTAGTGGTCACAGTCTGGCACTACTGACGTGGAGATCACGTCCAAGCACCTACATCGGAGTAGCAGTTCAATGCTGCACCGGTGTCCTCCCACCCTATCACACTTCATGGGTTGGAGCAGGAGACTCTCCTACTTAAGCCCGGGGGGGCTGTGACAGTCCTGCAGCTAACACAATCATGTTAGCGACACAATGATGTCCATTGCAGGAGCATTACCCATGCAATTACTTCCTGGCTTCCCTGCAAGCACAACAGGGGCTGAAAACAGCTCACATGGAACTCAGCTTTCCAGCGAAACCTCTTTTGACTTGCATTGCACAAGGTGATCATAGTGGGACGTGATCGCCTGGTCCTTCCACTAGACCCTAGTGTCTTTTATTATAGGGGAAGGGGCCCCTTTGTGCAAGGGCCTGGGTAACCACCACCCACCAGTATCTTAAATCTTTCAAAAGGAGGGTGAACTGGGCATTTACACTTGATTTGTCTCCCCCTCCAACCCCCATCAACCTCACTGATACTGGGCAGATACACAACAGAATAAAAAAAAATGAGGAGTGGGTAAACATTGGTCCATGCCCCACCCTAAAAGGGATCACTACAATCTTTCATGTGAGGCAGATTGGGCACTTTGCCTACAATCTGCTCCCCCGGGGTTGGTGAAGGCGGACAAGACGCCAGAAAATTTTTGCTAACGAAAATAAACAAAGGGGTTGGGAAGCCCACTGTGGTTTAGGACCAAGCCCCATTCCAAAAAGGGGGCATTACAGTGTTTATGCCACCCTTGCGAGACCGATTTAAGGGTTGCCACCAATCTGCCTCCTCAAGGGGTAGAGACTCCACCAGTTACCAAGTATTTAACAAAGTGGTAGGAACGGCACATCCTGCTATATGGCCTTGCCTCCACCCAAAAGAGAGGCATTACAGTCATTCTGTCCCCGGGAAGTAGGTTGAGGGGGGGTTGCCGCCAATCTGGGAGGCAGAAAGCCCACAAGACACCAAGGACATTTTTAAAACATTGAGAAAAGTGTCCCACCCTGGAATAGGGCCATGACCCCACCTCAAAAAGGACAACACAGTCTTTCTGTCCCCTCGTGCAGAGGATGGAGGGATTGCCCTGGAGGCTTGGGGAGAATAGAGTGGGGGGGGGGGCAGAAAACCCACTGGACATTAAGGATCTCAAAATGGTACTGAAACAAATAAAAGGATGGAGACAGTCTCTCCTGGGCTCTTACCATCCCCCAACCCCAGATGGGGCAGTGGAGTCTTTCTCGCCCCCTCAGAGATAGACGGCCTGTCGAGATTGAGGAGTTTACTCATAATCTGTCTTCGGGAAGGTAAAAAGCCCACTAGACACCACAAGTTAGACACTCAAGAGAGTCTTGGGTGGGATGTGGTTTGTGTGACTCCCACAATGACGTCTATCCACAACCCTCAAACTTTGCCTGCAAATCATACATTTTACTTGCAGTTCTGTGATGGAAACATCCAGAATCTGCAGGGATCAACAAAATTCCGACCAGCTAACATTCCGTCACGTGTCCAATTAAAAACGCAACTCCACTTGTATGGCTGGGCCTAATGCCCCCGATAGGAATGAATGAAACCAGGGACAAAGGGAGTCTGAATAGCCTAATCCCCTGACCATTTGGACAAAAAGGGGAAACCTGTTGTTATAAGTGGTTCCTAGTATGAATTCTACTGTTGTGTAGTTTTGGTAAATGTTCCACAATTATATTTATCTGTCTAGAAATAACATTGCTACTAAATATTTGCATATATAGTGATAGCATAAACTGCTTCTGCTCCTTTTATCGTTGTCCTAGATAAGTACCTTACTCACCTACTGTTTTATTGAATAGTTTATTGTATTCAAGGCCACAATGGTGCACCTAAGAGAACATTTTTATTGTTGCTGGATTTATCAGACACAAAATGCTGTACATAGAATAGTTTGAAGTTTATGGGCTAGTTGTAAAAGGATTATTTAATCAGGAGGAGAGTATGTGTGAAAATGTAATTTTAGAAAGTGTACTGTACATTAGTATTTTCACATTACACATATTTATATTACACAATTACACTTAGTTGTGTGATATATATTTGTACAGTTTCAGGTGTAGAGCAGTGAAGTAATATGCACACTTGACCAAATTCCAAAGCCAGGATTGTAACTCCGATATCTACGCCATCTTGTTCCAAGGTCTGGAAACAATGACCTGATGTACTAAGGTGGGGAGAAAAAAAAAGTATCACATTCGGTTTTGCAAAACAGTTGTATTTCTTCATTTGCTCAAGTTTACGTTCACCCGAATCATGTTTAAATAGAATATAGTCATCGCGTCATGTAGTACATTGGTTCTTAACCTGTGGTTAGGGGGCCCCTTGTGGTCTACAAGGCTTAGTCAGGGGGTCCTCTGAGACTTAGAAAAATTGTACATGGAAATTTTAAAGCGTTCTATAAATGTGAAGGAATATGAAATAGGAGGCTAAAAAATAAAGGTGGTATCCTCCAATTGTTTTGTTGAAGCAGTCATACAGAATATAGAATTTTCGATAGGTGGTCTCAGTTCACTTTAGTGAAGCTCCAACCTTACTATTAACATTTTAATTTTGTTTTTTTTGTATTTGTTTGGAAATTAAATAAAATATTTCCGAATTTTTATATATGTTTGCTGAATGCTTCTTTCCATATTTAGGTCTCGCGTAACCGCACGAAAGCGCGGTCTCGCCAAGACCTATTGTCAGCGAGTGATCTTTCCAGGAGAGGGGACAGGAGCTGGCCGCGCGCTCGGAATTGAGCGGGCCACGAGCACGCGAACGCGCTCGCTGAGGCCAGCTCCTGTCTCCTCTCCTGGAAAGCTGCCACACAGCCACACCTCCCCCTGCACGCATGCGCACAAACAGAGACAAACACACACACAAGCGCACCTACACACGCTCGCATACACACATACAGAGACCCGCCGCCTCTGCACACACACACACACACACAAGCGCACCCTCCCTCCCCCCTCCAACCTCTAACTAAGCCCCACTTACCGGCTTTGTTGACTTCTGCAGACTCCGCGGGGCTCTCCCTCGGGCATGGGAGCCCCGCGTCACCAGCACTGCTTCTCGAGACATCCGTAGGCGCATGCGCGGGCTTCCGGAGTGCGAACTACAAACGTCTACGCTATGACGTCATTTTGTAATTCATCATACGTCAGGACATTGTGGCGCATCTGGGGAGCATTCGGATTTTAAATCCCTACACTCGTTTGCGGAGGTGCGGTTTTGACCGACAGAGACTTTTTGGGCTCAGGTTGTCACCCCTTTTAAATTTTCCTAGATACACATGCCGCACGTTGCTTCTGTACAAAGACTACAGACGCCATATTGCTGACATCACTTTGTAGTTCTAAATACGGGCTCGGAGCGGTGGCTAGTACCGAGTGTTGCTCGTTTTTACACAGTACACTGCTGTCCACTCCCTGGGGTGCTATCCTGTGATCTTGAACAGGCGTTTTGTGGTTGGCATGGGAATGTGCACATTTAAAAGGAACTTTCGGTTGCAATGTCCACGTTTTGATTGTCCACTGAGAACAGATACTTAGTGAGGCAAAGCAGGTAGTTGAAAGTCGAATTTTGAAAACGTATGTAGGCACTCCGAAGTGCTACACCTGAAAGTTTAAGTGTATATATTGACATCCGATGACACATTCCTTTGCATTTATTAGAAACTTTGTTTTTTTGTATTGGCAGATTTAATGCATCTCAGTGGTTCATAATTTTCACCGGTCTTTATACGCACCCTCCAGGTTTTGGTACCTTTTTATTTGATTGAAGAAGAAAACTAGCATAGGGTGTATTTTATTTGGTTTTATTCGTACGGTAGTGTTCTAATATAGGGGAGTGAGTTTATTTCTTTTTCCATTGGTTTGTGCCTCTCTAACGTGAACTTCTGGAGTGTGTGTACTCTATGAAATACCTAGCCCATGAATTCCATTCCCCAAGCGCACACATCACATCTTCTGTAGAATTGACAGGTCTACTTTGACTAACAATGATTTTTTTCTTTTCAGTCGGGACATATTGTTTATTTATGTTCTAGCATGTTGGCCGTGTGCCATGCCATTGAGTTTATTAGCGATGTGCACTAATCCTTTTTTTTCTACCAGTGTCGACTTGTGCGAGCTGTAGTACGTCCTCAGAGGTAGAATATAGGCCGCCCCTTTCGAGTGTGGCTTCTGTGCACATTTGACATTTCTAGAATACTTCTATTTGTACTTTATCAACTTATTTATCGAGCACAACGTAGGTTTGCCCTTATATTTTGCTTTGGGATTGAAAATCATTAACGTGATTGTTTGAATCAAATGCCTTCGGCTAGGCGTTTGTTTTTATACAGAGGCCGGTTTATTTAATGTTTAACATAGCTTCGTTTACATTATTCACTGCCTGTTTTGGTGTATGGTAGGTGTCCCCTGATTTGTTATTTTTTTTTTCTGTAGTACTGATTAGAAATGAGCAGGTTGTACCCCGCGATTTCACCCATTTGTTAACTTCATTTTTCTGTTTTGACACTTCTGAATACTGTGATCACGAGGCAGGGGCTTCATTCATGTCGGGTGCATTTTATAGATCCCTCTTTGGGAAGAGGTCCATGTCTGACATGAACCAGCTGGTTACTTCTTGTTGCCTGCCAACTGTTTTCTGAATGCGCCGGGCACATTTTCTACAGGCACACACACCACCAGCCATCAGTGCACGCATCAATTGTTAACACATCCACAATTAACTATTGTAGCAATCGCAGTATGGCGCACTTTACTTTTAAATTTTAATCCAACATGTCAGTGCATGCTTTTCCACCATGCACACACACCACCAGCCATCAGTGCACACTTTCAACAGGCACACACACACCACTAGCCATCAGTACACGCTTTCATCAGGCATACACACCACCGGCCGTCAGTGCACACTTTCAACAGGCACAAACACCATAAGTCATCAGTGCACGCTCTCAACGGGCACAAACACCACCAGCCGTCAGTGCACGCTTTCACCGGGCCCAAACACCACCAGCCGCCAGTGCACCCTTTCACCAGGCACACACCACCAGCCGTCAGTGCACACTTTCGCCAGGCACAGACACCATAAGTTGTTAGTGCACACTTTCACCGGGCACAAACACCACCATCCGTCAGTGCACGCTCTCACCGGGCACAAACACCACCAGCCAATACAGAGTTTGCAAAAAAATTAATGCAACACATTGTCATATACAATGCCAATAACTCAAACTTGAATGCTGCGAGACCTATTGCATTGCAAATGCTTGTTTTGTTTTTTGTTGTGGGAGCCGAACCCAGATATTTTACTGCAACCCAATATTTCGATCACCTCAAAATCTACCTCTGATGCCTAGGTTCCTGGACCGTTGATCTTGCATAAGAGACACAATCCTCCTCATCATCAGGCCAATAATTTAACACAGTAAATAAGTAGTGACTAGCACCACTCAATAACTGAGTTCTAGCTCAATGAAAAGTTAAAGGGTTTCATTACAACATCTCAAATAGGCAATATATAGAATTGCAATGCCATGAAGGCTCAGATACAGAATATATAGTCAGATCTCCACTGAAAAGGAAATACTCTAAATAAATTAAAAAGTCCATTGTGGGAAAGAGTCATCAAAATAATCAGACAGAGTCCTGTGAGGAAACCAAAAAGTCTCTTTAAGTTCTGTCAGATTCACAAGGAGCATTGACAGCATCTCTAGGGGAAAAAGAAAAGTCTCCAGGTCATCCCCTAAACAAAGGGTTATTTTGCACTTTTTATGAACAGGTATTAAGCAAAAACTGCTAACTCAGCATGGCACGACTAGTGATAACACATATTGAGCAAATCAGAATTGAGATTGTTACAACAAAATTATACATCTAACCCATTTCCGAGGTAAAAGGAAACTTCCATCAGCTTCCTCAGCAACAACATGATCCAGAGATGTACAAGACATTATGGAACATTTTCAAACAAAGACTCACATACAAGTGTTCTAGTAGGCCTACATCGGAACTTCCATTGGCGGTGTTCTTCAGAATGTTACATCAGGAACATTAATACATTTTCACTCACAATACACTCTTTCTAAGAAAAATAACCAGTTATGCCATAGTATCCGGTGCTTTGAGAAGACTCTGGAGAGATAAGACACGCAGGGAGACATTGATTGGGAGGGGTAATGAACAGGAGCAAGATTAACAGAACTCCAAAATAGTATCCATTTAATAAAATGGCATGTCTTCAGAAATGTATTGTATTGTATTGTAATTGCATTTATATAGCGCTTACTATCCCTGAGGTGGCGTCAAAGCTCTTTTTCGGTGAGTAGCACTCCACTCCGGAACCCATAAAGGATTAGTGTTGAATTAGTATAGTGAAATATGAAAGTAATTTGAGTGATTGATAGGTTAGTCAGTTATTTGGATTCAGGAGGATACCTGAGGGATAGAAGAGGGATAAAGGTTTGCATTTATATAACACTTGTTACCCCTGATGGATGTTGAAGCGCTTTTTTGGAAAGTATCAAGCTGCTCCGGAACCCATAAAGCATTAGTGGTGAATTAGTATGGTGAAATATGAAAGTAATTTGAGTGGTGGGTACTAGTCAGTTAATTTGATTGAGAAGGATAGCGGCGGGATAGAAGAGGGAAAAAAGGTTTGTATTTATATAGCACTTGTTACCTCTAATGGGTTGTTGAAGCACTTTTTTGGCGAGTAGCACACTACTCCGGAACCCATAAGGATTAGTAGTGAATTAGTATAGTGAAATATGAAAGTAATTTGAGTGGTGGATATTAATCAGTTATTTGGATTGAGAAGGATAACGAAGGGATAGAAGAGGGAAAAAAGTTTTGCATTTATATGGTGCTTGTTACCCCTGATAGGGTGCTGAAGCGCTTTTTTGGCGAGTAGCACGCTACTACTGAACCCATTAGAGGATTAGTGTTGAATTAGTATAGTGAAATATAAAAGTAATTAGAGTGGTGGATATTAGTCAGTTATTTGGATTGAGAAAGCATAGCAGAGGGATAGAAGAGGGAAAAAAGGTTTGCATTTGTATAGTGCTTGCTACCCCTAATGTGGTGTTGAAGCACTTTTTTCGGCAAGTAGCACACTACTGTGTAACTGTGGGGTTTTGGGAGGTGAGGGGAGAAAAGGAGGGGCCACACAATGGCATTATGTAGGTTACGTGCTGTCTTTTATTTAGCATTGGTTCTCCTCATCCTTTTACAAGCAGGGAGGTATGACATAAAAAAATATATAAACTTTTAACAAAAATGTACAGTCCGTGACTTTGTCCAAATGGAGATGAAAGAAGAAAAAAATATATATATGGTAACTCCTTTCCCTGGATACTGCTCCAGACTATCAGGAGTGGATCTGAGGTCTTCCGGTCTTCCTTCTTTTAGGTTCTCTTTCAGCGGGCGGGAGGGAAAATAAACATAATATGCTGGGGTCAATAATGAGATAATTGGTGCTTTGTATAATTGCGTGCTACCGTCACTAGGGTTCTTGCAGTGGGGGAGGTAGGGACGTGAGGGATTCGAGATTCAAACCCGTGTGCTTTATTTCCCCTTACCACCCCACCACCCCCACCAAAAGGCTCCCTTTAATTGTACTCACCTTGAACCGTGGTCCGTCTACTGGACCGCAGCGTCAGGACCCGGGGCGTTTTCTCCCTCTCGCAGCCCAGGGATTGATCCTGGATAGCTCCAGGCTCTGCAGGGCTCGTCTCCTCCTCGCCTTCCTGCCTCACCCTGCTCTTCTCGCTCCGTCTTGCTGTTTGAGCTCTCTCTTTCCCGTTCTCCGTGTCCAGCTGCCGCTGTTTTCCCACTCTTCCATGGTCTGCTTTATCCTCCTCCCTTTCCGCTGACGTCCGACCTGCCGCAGCACCAGTTCCTTGAGAGACTAGACCGCCAGCCTCTTCCGGTCTCACAAGGGGGTCTGTCTTGTCTCTCTTCTCCTTCCGGCTTGTTACAACACCGTCGCTGTCCTCCTCACATATCCCCCCTCCCCGGAATGGACGTGGGGGCCATTCAGTGGACGGATGCCTGGATAGATAATCAGCGCTCACTTGACAAGTTCCGGGTATGTGTATAGTCTAAAAATCAAAAGGTTGTAATGCTAAGAACCATCTAAGGATACGAGAACTAGTGTCCTTGTTGCAAACAAGCCATGTAAGGGGTGCGTGGTCCGTGAGAACTAAAAAGGGTCGTCTCAAGAGGTAATACTGTAGTGCCTCTATGGCCCATTTAATCACTAGGCACTCCTTCTCTACTGTGGAGTAATGTACCTCTCGGGGAAACCGTTTCCTGCTGATGTAGAGGAGGGGCTTAAGATCACCAGTAGAGTCAGGCTGATACAACATGGCTCCCAGCCCAAGACCGGAGGCTTGTGTTTGGAGCACAAATTGTTTTTGGAAGTCAGGACAAAGGAGTACTGGAAAGGTACAAATGGCATGCTACAGGGACTGAAAACTGTGGTCGTGTTTAGTACTCCAGGTGGTTATGCGAGAGGGATATGTTTTTGTCAGAAGGTTGGCCAGGGGAATGGCTAGTGAGGATAAATTTGGGATGAATCTTCGATAATATCCTATAAACCCAAGAAATGAGTGTATGTCGCGTTTAGTAGTGGGAATGGGTATTGCCTTAATAGCTTCTATCTTGATCATTTGTGGTTTAATTAAACCTGCTTGTATTGTGTATCCTAGATATTGGATGGAATCGGTCACCAACAGTGATTTCTTTGGGTTTATTGTGAGACCAGCTTTTCTTATAGCGGAAAATACAGCGATTAGGTGTTGGCGATGGTCCTCCCAGGATAACCTAAAGACAACAATGTCGTCCAGGTAGGCTGCAGCGTATTCGGTATGGGGTCTCAACAGGTGGTCCATCAGCCTTTGGAACGTTGCTGGGGCCCCATGAAGACCAAAGGGAAGTACTCTGAATTGGTACAACCCTGATGGGGTCGAAAACGCTGTTTTCTCCCTGGCTTGTGGGGTAAGGGGTATTTGCCAATACCCCTTAGTTAAATCAAGGGTGGGCATGTATTTGGCTTTCCCTAATTTTTCGATCAGTTCATCGATTCGTGGCATGGGGTAGGAATCAAACTTGGTAATTTCGTTCACCCGGCGAAAATCAATACAAAAGCGTATACTACCATCTGGTTTTGGTACTATCACAATCAGGGAACGCCAATTGCTTTGGGATGGCTCTATGATGTTAGCTTGTAACATAGCTACTACCTCTTTCTCCACTGCCTTTTCGTGCTTCTGGGATGCGGTACTGTTTTTGTTTTATAACTGTTTGCTCTAAGGATATGATATCATGGCTTATCATGGTAGTCAACCCGGAGGTGGAGGAATAGCATCTAGTAGGATAAACAATTGGGTTTTCTGTACAGGGCTTAGAATGCCCCCGGGGGGGACCGCTTCGGGTGGTGCATCTTGGGTACTGATTGTGGGTATATCTACAGATTTTTCGGTGCTTACAAGGAGTGCCTGTTTTTCGGTCCTGATAGGTACAGCTGGCTCTTCCTATTTCTTTAGGAGGTTCACATGATAGATCTGTGTTCCCCTAGCCCCCTTGGTAATAGGACACTATAGGTGACTGGTGGTATTTTCTTATCGATGACATATGGGCCCTGACATTTCGTTAACAATTTGTTTTCACTGGAAGTAACAGGAGTACCTTTTCCCCAGGTTTAAATTCCCTCTGAGAGCTGTTGCGATCTTAGAATGTCTTTTGTGTGGTTTGGGCTTTTGCTAAGTTGTCGTGTACTAGGCCCCATATCTTTGTTACTGCTGATCAGCTGCATATCGTGGCAATTATTGTCCCTCCTCCTCCTCCCCTTCCCGTTGTTCTGCCACCATTTCCAACAGTGTCCTGGGTTTTCTACCAAATAAGAGCTAAAACGGGGAGTAGCCTGTGGACCTCTGTTCATGTGTTCTAATGGCAAAAAGGACTAGGGGTAACTTTTGGTCCCATTTTCTTCCTGTCTCTGAGATGACTTTCCTTAACATCAGTTTAATGGTCTTGTTATAGCGTTCTACACAACCATCAGTCTGGGGATGATATACTGAGGTGAGGATCTGTTTGATGCCTAGTATCAAACAGATCTGTGCCATTAGGCGGGATATAAAGGGGATCCCTTAATCGGTTAGTATCTCAGATGGAAACCCCACCCGGGAGAAGAGAGTGATCATGGCTTGCGCTCCGGCAGGGGTTGTCATGCTAGACTCAGGGTACCTGCTGGCATAGTCCACAATAACTAGGATGTACTTATGTCCGTGAGCTGAGGGAGGTAGGGGACCTATCAAATCCATACCAATGCGCTTGAATGGGATGTCAATGATGGGCAAGGGAAACAAGGGGGCCCTTTTTATTCCTTCGGGATTGGATTACTGACATTGCACACAAGCCGCACAGTGTTTAGCTACGTCCCTATAGACTCCTGGCCAGTAAAATCTGTCTAGTAGGTATTTGAGTGTGTTTTCCTTGCCGTAGTGACCTCCCCCCTTTTGATTGTGGGCCAGCTGTAGAGGAAGGGGTACTATCAATTGGGTAGTGGATTGAGTCTTTCCTTTTACAGCTCTGTATAGCAAACCTCTTTTTAGAAAGAAAAATGGTCCTACCTTGTCTGGTTCTTCATCCTGGACCAGTCCCCTAGCGTGGTAAGGGTGTTGTCTTCCCGCTGGGCTGCGTGAAAGCTCACCGGGGCCGATTCTCCTGGTTCTGTAAGGGAAAGAGGGAAAGCATGGTTTTTGATCGGTGCCAATGATGACGGCTTCTGGTAAGGAGGGAATGACTCCAACTTTCCGGAGGTGGGGGGTCATTGGCTACATCTAACAGGACCTCTGCTACTGGATAGGTTTCCGTATCCCCATGGACACATTGAACATGTACGCTTTCAGCGTCCCTTAATTGTGATCGGGGCACTAGGGTCTGGTCTATCACTGTCACATAGCACCTTATGTCCAGTAAAGCTTGTTGCTTCCTCCCGTTTACCAAGATGTTCTTTTTGTATGGAGGAGTGCTTTTCCCAGTCACGAATATCCTGCTCTTGGAATATCCCACCTCCATGGGTTCGGCGGGTGGGGTTCGGTGGGGACACTGTTGTGCTATGTACCCCCACTCGGCACAGTGGGAACATTGCGGTCCCTGTCCGCTTGGCCCAGGAGGAAAAAGAGCAGTCATAGGGGTTATATGTGGTGCTGTTTGTGGTTTTGGGTGAGTTCGGGGAGTACCTCTTGGGGCAGTGATAGGGGTCCGTGATATACCAGTAGTAACATGAAAGGGTACTCCCATAATTAATTTTAGGTCTAGAGGAGGGAGAAGCAACAAAAAACACCATTAAGGAACCTCTTCAGAGGTTCCTTAATGGTGTCCGTGATATACCAGCCTTAAACCCCTGGGATCTATGAAACGCGCAGGCCAGTTCCACTGCTGTCGCTGAGCTTAGGTTAGGGTGTTGTTTAACCCATGAGCGGGTACTTGCTGGTAATGCTTCCAAGTATTGTTCTAGGTATACCCGCTCAGTCACTTCCTCCATACTAGAGGTGTGGGGGGTTAACCAGCACTTCCCCAGGTCCCTGACCCTATAATAAAGAGCGCAGGGATTATCGCCTACCATCCACTTCTCCTTTCGGAACTTGTTTCTGGAAAATTATTGATCGCAACCCAACCGTTCTAGTATGGCTTTCTTAACATCCTCTTAAGGGGTGGTGCCATTGGGGCTGGCGGCTTGATATGCAGCTTGAAGTTCACCTGATACGGAGGGGGCAATGTATTAGCTCCATCTCTCCTGAGGCCAGGCCGCTGTGGTTGCTACCCTCTCAGTTAACAAAAAAGTAGTTGGGATCGTCCCCTACTTGGAATTTTTGTAAGACGGATCCCGGGACGTTAGGGTGTACTCTAGTATTTACTACGGCATCTGTGAGGCTCAAAATTGCTGTTTCCTGCACCTGCTCATTTGTCGTGAGCAGGGCAGCTTGTTCCCTCAGTGCGTCCTGCAGGGCTCCTCTATCCTTTTGAGCGCTTTTAACCTTCTGCTCAAACACCAGCTGTAGGTGCCTCTGCCCCTCCGCTAATTGGCTGATGATGCTCTCCATGGCTGTGTCATGATACGACACTCTAATATCCCACTTCTGACACCCCTTTGTGGGGTTTTGGGAGCTGAGGGGAGAAAAGGAGGGGCCACACGATGGCATTATGTAGGTTATGTGCTGTCTTTTATTTAGTATTGGTTCTCCTCATCCTTTTTCAAGCAGGGAGGTATGACATTAAAAAAAATATAAACTTTTAACAAAAATGTACAGTCCGTGACTTTGTCCAAATGGAGATGAAAGAAGAAAAAAAAAATATATATATGGTAACTCCTTTCCCTGGATACTGCTCCGGACTATCAGGAGGGGATCTGAGGTCTTCCTTCTTTTAGGTTCTCTTTCAGCGGGCGGGCAGGAGGGAAAATAAACATAATATGCTGGGGTCAGTAATGAGATCATTGGTGCTTTTTATACTTGCGTGCTACCGTCACCAGGGTTCTTGCAGTGGGGAAAGTAGAGATGTGAGGGATTCAGGATTCAAACCTGTGTGCTTTATTTCCCCATACCACAAAAAGGCTCCCTTTAATTGTACTCGCATTGAACCGCGTCCGTCTCCTGGATTGCGGCGTCTGGACCTGGAGCGTCTTCTCCCTCTCGCAGCCCACCGGGATTGATCGCGGATAACGCCAGGCTCTGCAGGGCTCGTCTCTCCTCCTAGCCTTCCTGCCTCGTCCTATTCTTTTCGCTTCGTCTTGCTGTTCGAGCTCTCTCTTTCCCGTTCTCCACGACCAGCCGTCGCTGTTCTCCCGCTCTTCTGTGGTCCGCTTTATCCTCCTCCCTTTCTGCTGACGTCCGACCTGCCGCGGCACCAGTTCCTTCAGAGGCTAGACCGCCACCCTCTTCCGGTCTCGCAAGTGCGTCTGTCTTGTCTCTCTTCTCCTTCCGGCTTGTTACAACGCTGTTGCTGTCCTCCTCACAGTAACCCTTAAAGGATTAGTGGTGAATTAATATAGTGAAATATGAAATTTGAGAAGTAGACATGTTAGTCTGTTATTTTTATTGAAAAGCTTAGTGGAGGGATAGAAGAGCGAAGGATTTAGAGTTTTTTTGGGGGTGTCATAGCCGTAGTGGGAGGCTTGGGATGAGTAAAAAGGGATGTGGAGGGGAAGAGTCAGAGGAAAGAGTTTAGAAAGGCTTATTTTGGAGGATCACTATAGTAAAAGAGGTGTCAGATGGTGCAAGGAGGGTTAGAGTAGGGGAGAATCTAGAAAGGGCAAATTTGGGGATCATAGTAATGGTATGGGGTTTGAGATGGATGAGAGAGTGGATGTAGAGGATATATTGACCAGAGATATAGGGTGAGAAATAGGGTAGTGCATTGGAAAGAGTGGTAGAAAGAGGTTTGAGATGAGTCAGAGAGTTGAAGTAGAAGATATATTGAGAGAGGTATAGGGTGAGAAATAGGGTAGCGCATAGGATATGCTGAAATAGAAGAAAGTAATAAATATATAGATCCATAAGTATATGGAACGTTTATAGATGCATAAAGGATGTAAGTATATGAAGATTAAAGATATTGATAGAGGTAAAGGGGGAGAAATAGGGTAGTGTATTCAATATGCTTTTTTTTCTGGGGGGGTGGAGTCATAAATATGTAGATCCAAGTACGTGGAAGGTATATAGATGCATAAAGGAAGTAAGCATAAGTAGATTAAAGATGCATTCGATAAACTCTGGTTTTCAAGTGTTGTATTTGAAAATGTATTTAGTTATTTTTTTTTCTTAAAACATAATTATTCTGCATGTTTATACAAAGCAATACGCATATATAGGAACATATCCATAGTACAAATAAATGCTTATATACAGAGGGATATGCTGTATATTTCTGTTTGCGTATGGTGCTTATGTGGGGAAGAGCCAATTCATGAGTAGTTTTCTGAAGATAAGGTGGTTGTTGGTGGATCTTATGTTGGGGAGTAAAGAGTTCCATATTTTGGCTGCTTGAGCTGAGAAGGATGTGCCACCCATGTTTTTTTCTTGTGTCTTGGGATTTTGAGGCGAGGTGCCACTCTAGAGTTGAGGCTCCTATGATGAATGTGCTTGGTGATTTTATTGTGGTCTCGCGGTTTGATATGCAAGAGTAGTCTGGCAGCCGAGTACTGAATCCGTTGTAGTCTTTTCATAGTCGTTAAAGGTGATCCGTGGTAGAGGCTATTGGCATAATCGAGTTTGGACAGAACAAGGGAGATGGAAGCTTGGAATATTCACCGCAGAGTTTTTATGGTAACAAAGCTTGATCTCAGTTAGTCAGGCCAGGCGGCAAGCGGGCCATAATGTTTCCAATCGCCACACGTGAGTGTTTCCGTTTTGCAAACATTCAGTTTGAGATGGCTCCAAGTCATCCATTGATCGACGGCTCTGAGACAACTGAAAATTGGCGAGTTTCTAATGTCTTCGAAGCATTCCAGTTGAAGGAGTATTTGTGTGTCATCTGCATAGCTGTAGTACATGAGGTGAAATTGATTGATCCGTACCGGTGATGACTTCATGTAGATGTTGAAAAGCATGGGCAAGATGATAGAGCCTTGAGGGTCCCCAGCTTTTGTGGAGTACGGTTTGGACGAGAAAGGTGGGGTATGGATGACAATAGTTATGTTTCGAAAGTAGGACCTAATCCAGTCTAAAGCAGTCCCCTCTATGCCTGCTTCTTAGAGTCTTTGTGTCAGAGTGTCATGGTCAACCATGTCAAAGGCAGCCGAGAGGTCCAAGAGGAGTAGCGCAGTAACCCCGTTGTGGTAAACTGTGTTCATCAGGTCATCCCAGATGGCAAGGAGGGCAGATTCTGTGCCTCCTGTCGGACGGAATCCTGTTTCAAAGTCTGAAAGTATGGCAATGTCTTCAATGAATTGTGACATCGCTGCCCTTTCTATACGTTTGCTCATGAAAGGTGGATTTGTAATGGGTCTGTAGTTGTCAGGGTTCAGCGGGTCCAAGTTTTGTTTCTTCAATAAAGGGGCGTATGTATGACTTCTTGAATTCTTCTGGAAATATTCTGGTTGAGGAATCGTTGATGATTCTTCTTACTGTAGTGGCAGCCGAGGTTGTTAGAAGAATTGTCTTGAAAGTTTGTGGTGGACACGGGTCAGATGGGCTGCCAGCAGGCCTGCTTTTTTTGACCAGGTCCATAAATTCATTGTGTGAAATGTGTTGGAAGGAACGGAGAGGATGAGTTAGAGTATTCTTGGAATGTTGTTTTGTAAAAGTGTTAGTGCTGGTGCTATGTCTCTGTTTTAGGTATGACTCCAACGTGTCTGCTTTGACAGTGTAATGATTTGCCAGTTTGTCTGTGAAATCTCGAGCAACGGTATGATTTCCTTCCCGGCAATTCGGTTTGCAAAATTTATTGAAAAATGTAGCACAATTCAACTACATCAATAAACACACTTCTAAACATTTGTTTTTCAAGTGCAACATTATTTCATCATGTACAACTATACTCATCATAAAAATCATTCGCATTCAAAAATAATTTCTCACCCACAATTGCACATTTAGAAAAGGCTTCAACGTTGTTTTGTGGTTCAAATCATCTAAGTTGGTTGGGTTAAGATCCCTGGATTCCAATAATGACTCAGTGGGGCTCTCTGGATTGCATTAATGATTCAGTGGGGGTCCCCAGATTTTAGTAATGATTAAATGGGGGTCCAAAAAAGTCAAAAGGTTAAGAACCACTGATGTAGTAGGCTCAGCAGGTGAATGATCATATTGAAGTAAAACAGAGCAATAAAACAATCTTGCACAGGTTATGTTTGCCAATAGGTACCATGAACAGTGCAGTATTATCAAATCCCAGAAAATATCAGCATGAGGGACTCTCATGAATCAGCTATCATCTTGTTCAATGAGTTTTTGGCTCAGCTCGGGTATTGTTCATGTCACCCAGGAAAGGTCCTCCTTCGATTACTCAGAGAGTTCTGTGATTCAAGACGTCCATTTTTTAATTAATTTATATATACTATGCTCATGATATGCGGCATGAGAGCCTTCTGTCATCTGTTTACCAGCTCTGGGTACTTTAATTTTTTCGCTGGTGCCGTAGAATGTAGATTTTGTCCGTGGCTAAGGATGTTGCATTCCACCTTCGGTTATACATTAACAAATCGGAGGTATCTGTTGTGTCATGTAAAATCGCTACTTGTGCAGTTGGAGGGATGTCAAGTCACTGTATGTGTTCCCACACATTGTACCACACAGCTTCCAATTTGTCTTCAAATCTAGAGAACACCACAATATGGGTAATACATTACATTACTTGTTTGTACTTTTCCTGTAGTGCAAATGGTGAAAAATGCCTGCTTTGAAGAGCCTCAATTGTGACCTGTTCCAATCTTCCACTATTGTCAAATAAATACATTTGGTTTGCTTCTCTAATGACTCTGTTGTGGGTCATTAACATTACCGACCTGTATGGTATATTCTTGTTGGAGTGTGTATTCGCAGTGTAGGTTTAAGAGATTTATAGTGGGTTTAGAAAATGATTTGCACACTGTACCATCGAGAAACTGCACCACAGAGGTTTCAGCATACTTTAAAATGTCTTTGAAATAGAGATTTGGCCAGATGGATCGGATTGCTTCCAATGCCACTTTTCAAGCAAGGGAGAGAGTGCAAAATAATGCAGTAAGCGTTTTCCTAGCCCAAACTCAACTTATAGAGAAAGGAAGGGAATGGGTTAGCTATCCTGAAGTAGTTAAAGCAGTTGCTCCATAAGAGTCATCCCTACACCGCACCAGTTGTTCAGCTGAGAAGAGCCATTTGTTAGTGAGGCCACATTATTCCAAAGAGAGGTATCAAACTGTAGGAAGGAGTTGATCTTAAGTTTCTGAAGCGCTGAGTTCTGATCATGTTTCGGGGCCACTATAATCGAATTGTCTGAGAAAAGCTCATGAAAGTGTATTGGCAATACCCCCACACTGGTAGCGTAGTAGTACACTTTAAGTATCCACCCACTTCAGAGTACTTGACTGTGGAATAAAATAATGCAATTGAGCGAACTCGTGGGCTAGTTAGCAGGTTTCTGTTGTGACAAGTAATTGTAACCTGCCAGGGTAGTTTGTTACAAGAGTTTGGGCAATTTCAGCGTTGGTCACATCCGTCCACAGATGTTTTGTTTGATTTAAGAGTCAGTCTGGGCTAATAGTTTTTATGAATTTGTCTTGACAGCATTCCAAAAATGTAGATATAATTGCATCTGATATGTTTAACGTTTGAGTCATACTCCATGGAGTTAAATTGAGGTTTGACCATCATACAAAATAATTTGAGTGCAAGCGCTCAGGGTCAAGTTATCTGTAAATATTTCTTCAGGCCTCTATTAATGCTGATGGCATGTTTTTTTAGTCCCCTTGGAACACAGATCTTATCACCTTAAAGACTGTTTTGCTGGGCAAGTAGGACATGGACAATCCCTCGCATTCCACCCAATTTATTGTTAATCCTGAAAAGTGAGAAAAGGATTGGATTAGGAACATTGGTGTGGGGACAGATATGGTATGTCTGGTGATAGTCTGTAGGATATTGCTGGCATAAAGAAAGACCTTTAGTGAGCCATACAGCATGGAGATGCCACACACATCTACTGAACTGCTGATCCCAGCCAAAACAAGTTCCAGAATAAAGAGTAGGGGACAATGGGCTACCCTGAGGATTTGCTCTATTTATTTGTATTAGACGGGAGAGAAAACCTCCATTAATAATATTTGCTGTCAGTGAATTATATAACCACTTAGCCTTAGATATAACTTCCTGTCCAATCCCAGCTCTTTGCATGGCCAGATGAGATAGACACACTCGCTATGGTCGAAGCCTTCTCTGTATTGTGGGAGATTGACAAGGCCTCCTCAGGTGCACAGTTAGACCTCCAGTACAGATGTGCTATCATTTTCCAACACGAATCTCACCTTATGCTGTCAGGGTGTCAACATTGTGGCCAGTATACTGACATTGGCATTAAACAACTAGATGCTGCAGTAGCAGAAATACTCTAGTGCCAGTTTCCGATATAAGCAATTTCATCTCTCTGTTGGAGATGGGCTCCAGAGAACCTAGTAATTTAGCATGGTTTAACTGCATCAAAGTCCATGCCGCTTTCGGATGTTTTCTTCATTAGGGCCCAATGAACAGGTGCAGATTATAGGTAAATCAAGTGGGACTTAATGGCTGGCATCTCGCTGCTACATTGGAAGCTGACTGGTAGAAGGTATTTTGAAATCATAAGTTATTGCTAAGCACAGCTCCCCCCAATGAGGTCAGCGCCCAGTGCAGTCACACTGCCCTAAAGCCGGCCCTGGGCACTATTGTTAATGACATGTTAGTGTCTGCTGTACATACGTGGGTATCATGTCAGTATCCTTTACCTGATGGATCATTCTACTGTCTGTGCTTTCTGCCTATAAATTTAGTGACCCAAGAGTCACACATAACCTATTCTATCACAGCACTACTGGCAAGCTAAAACATTGAGCATCCTTATATTAGCAGCATCCTGGGATATTTCAGTCGAATACTTAAATATAATTATAAATGTAATAAATATAATCACCCAAGTATATTTGAACAACACATGTTTTCTGGATGGACAACTGCATATGTTGACAGCACCCTGATATATGATGGCACCAATTTTTATGGTATTTTATTCTTTGACACATACATTGTGATGGTCTACTTCCTGGCGGATGAACAATAGTTTGCATTATGGCCTGGTTTAATAATTATAATTGGTGTTTTTTTCTGTTGTACACTTTAAATAATATTCTTTCCAACGGGGCATAACGTTTCAGCTAAACGCTGTATCTTTTTTGGCACACGCAATTTTATGCTTTACACGCATTCATTTGTATTAGGTGCCCAATTGTTCCTCAAGCACAGTTTGTTGGACTTGTGAAACAGTGCACCTGGGCACTGCGTGCCAACGTGTGGTCCGCTAAAATATTTATTCGGTCCTGTTTTGGACCATTTGTAAAAGGTAAAGCTTTCTGGACTATGTATTTATTTTAAAAATGTGCCGTGGAAAGCACCATTTGGCCTTAGTATTTCCCGAATATGCTTGCTTGGTGCAATGTGGTGCTAATACAGTTTTTTTCCAGGGATTTTTTTTAGGTCGCAGTCCTAGCAGACAGCACAGCTTTCTAGTTTGCTAAAGACATCTTGGGGACATTCAGAAAGTTGACCTACGAATGTATTCGTGCCATTTCTTGCTGTTGGCTTTGTGGTTTGTAACTTGTGTTTTTTTGCTTTCCATTTACTGGCTTTATTTTTGTTGTGTGCTGCCAGCTTGAGTTCGTACCTTCCCTTATATTTACAGTATCCCTCCGAGTGCTCCCTTTCTGTAAACAGACTTCTAAATCTTGTTCTCATCCCCTCACATTTGTTGTGCATTCAAAAACTGAGGTCAAATGTCAGACGTTGTCTTCCTAGGGCACCTGTTTACTTTTTTTCTCTGACTTCAAAGTGGGAAGATTTATCCAACAATCTTGCTGTACACTGGGGGTAGTAAATAGTGTTATTCTAGCACATGGCAACATTTTAATGAAGTGTGTAAGTATTTTAGAATATAGCAGAATTACAACACAAATAAAGCATATTTTTGGGTATTTCTGAAGTGTGTTGGAAACAAATACTTTAATGTGAGCAAAACAAATCATTACACTAGGTGATGCAATTTCCACACATTTTTGCCTGTACACAGTATAGTTTCATTAGTAGAACTGTATGTCTCTTCAAATGTAATCGTCATTTCAATTGAAAATGTGTTGTCTGTTATGGCAGTGTGCTACCATACTGCTAATACTCCACTGTATGCCACGCTACTCTACTGTTCATCACTCCACACTATTGAACTCTACTCTGCACTACTCCACACCACTGCACTCTGCATTACTCCATTCTATATCACTGCACTCTGTGCTTCTCTACTCTACCTTGTACCACTCTATGCCAATACACTATTTGTCACTCTACTCTAAATCACTGCACTCTTCTCCAGTGCACTCTACACCACTCATTTCTAGGCCGTACCAATTTACTCTGCATAGTTCCACTCTACGCCACTGCACTCTATTCATTTATTTATTTATTTATTTATGAAACTTATAAAGCGCACAAATGCCCAAGGGCGTCTCGGCGCTAGTAACAGTAAACTAAGACTCTAGAAGGCGAGCAGCGGGGAGTTATTGATTGATTAACCATGTTTTGATTCTTCTGCGAAAAATCATCAAGGATTGGGAGGATCGTATCTCCAGGTCCAATGAGTTCCATAGTTTTGCAGTAGACACCACGAAACGTCTGTCACCCCAGGAAGCCGTTCTGGTTCTAGGCACGGACATCAGGAAGGCATTAGCAGACCGTAGTGGTCTATTGGGGACATGAAATGATAGGGCATTTAAAAGAAAACGAGGTCCTTGGTTGCGAGTTGCTTTATAAGCAATGCACAAAGCCTTGAACTTAATTCTGTTTTTCACAGTAAGCAATTGGTAACTTTTTATTACATGGGCGATAGGCATGAACTTAGGAGTGGCTGAGAGCATTCTGGCAGCCGCATTCTGCACCGATTGCAACTTACGGATCACTTTCTGTTGGCTGTTCATAAACAACCCGTTGCAATAATCCAAAGAGGACATTACAAAGGCAGTGATCAATGTTCTGCCTGAACAAGGAAGTAAGTAAGGTAAGATCTTTTTGATGATTTTAATTTTATAAAAGGAAGCAGATGCAATGTTATTTGCATGAGCAGCAAGCGTAAGCTTTTCGTCCAGAATAACTCCAAGATTTTTCACCTTAGCAACTGGATTGGGAGGGGAGCCTAAGTCAGCAGGCCACCAGGAACTGGACCAGATCGGATGGAGTTTGCCAAAAATCATAACCTCCGTTTTCTCGGAGTTAAGATTAAGGCCATTTTCTGCTATCCATTTGCTGATGGCAAGCATACCTAGTTGGAAATTAGCTGCTACTCTCTCTCCATTGTTTTTTATCGCTAACACCAATTGGGTGCCATCAGCATAGGATGTTAGGCTCATCCCATATAGCTTGATGATTCTTGCTAAGTCCATCACATAAATATTAAAAAGCAATAGACTCAGGGATGAGCCTTGCAGGACGCCACATGGTAAGGTCATTTGGGCATTTGCTATGCCAATATACTCTATGCCAATGCACTTTACTATCTAATACTCAACTCTATGCCCCTGCACTATATGCCACTCCACTCTATGCCACACTAATCAACTCTGAACCACTGCACTCAACACCACTTTACTCTATGCTATTACACTCTGTCACTCTACGCAACTGCACTCTACCCTTCACCACTCCACGCTATGCCACTTCACTGTACTCTAAAACAATCTACTCTGCACCACTCCACTCTACTCTGCGCCACTTCAATCTATGACACTCCAATCTATGCCACAGCACTTCATGCCACTCTACTCTTACCCACTGCACTCTAATTGAATGCACTCTACACAGCTACACTCTGTCACTGCACTCTACGCCACTGCACTCTATTCTGCATCACTGTACTCTATGCCACTGCTCTCTACTCCACTCTACACCACTGTACTCTGACACTCTACTCTGCAATACTGCACTCTCCGACACCGAACTCTGGGCCACTTTACTCTGCAGTACTCCACTCTATGCTACTCCACTCTATGCTACTCCACTCTATGCCACTACATTCTATGCCACTACATTATGCCACTGCACTCTTTAGCATTATACTCTACTCTGCACCATTCTATGCTACTCTACTCTTCTCCCTTCTACACTACTGCACTCTATGCCACTCAACTCTACTCTGCACTCTGTGCCACTCGACTCTACGCCACGGCCCTCTGCATCACTCAACTCTACCCACTCCACACCACTGCACTGTACACCACTGCACTGTACACCACTCTACTCTGTGCCACTCCACGCCACTCCACTCTGCGCCACTCCGTGCCACTCAACTCTCACTGCACTCTACTATTCACCACTCTAATCTACACCACTGCACTCTATAATACTGCACTTGAATTCAGTTCCACTGCACTGTGCGCCACCATGCTCTGCAACAATCTACGCTAATGCACTCTACACCAGTCCACTCTACTCTGTGCCACACCAGTGCATACCACTCTATGCAATTCTACACTATGGGCCAGATGTAGGAGGCCAAATACCGGTCGGTAACGGCCGAAATCGGCCGTTACCGACCGGTATTTGGAGTTACAGATGTAGGGGGCCTTAAATTTACAAATTCGGTATATTTACAGATTCGGTAAATGTACCGATACTGTAAATTACCGATTCGGTAAATTTACCAAATCGCAAATTTGTGATGTAGGTGGCACTGAAAACAGTGCCACCGGCCCTTAAGAATTTGTTATTTACCATGACATACTATGTCATGGTAAATAACGAATTCCTTTGTATATGTACATCTGTGCATGTACACGTGTGCCACATGGCACACAAGCCAGAATCAGGGGTGCAACAAGGTGTCAAAGTGTCACCTTGTCCCCCTTGCAAATTCGGTTATTTTGCCGAATCGGTATTTACCGATTCGGTAATTGACATTGATTCCTATGGGCCTCAAGGCCCATAGAAATCAATGGCGATTCTGTAATTACCGATTCTGTAATTACCGAATCATACAGATTCGGTAAAAATTACTGAATTTTTTCCTACATCTGATTTACCGAATCTAGGATACCGAATCGGTAGAAATTCGGTATTTTAGAGTTGGTAAATCAGATTTACCTACATCGGGCCCTATGCCACTACAATACACGGCACTCTGCCACTCCTCTACAACACTTCACCCTGCTCTTTATCATTCCACTCTATAACACTCCATGCCACTCTCCTCTACGCCACTAACTTTTAGCCATGCTGAACAGCAGCCATGCTTGTGTACAACATGGCTAAATCACATTGGCAAAACTAATAGCTCTTTCATAGGCAAGACCTATTGACTTTGTCAATACTTGTTTTATTTCTTGAGTAGAAACCACATTGTTATTAGGTGTTTCAGACCTATTCCGTCTCCGTCAGTTCTGTAAACAGGAGGAGAAAAGGTGGCGTTGGAGTGGTGGAGCCAGAAGGCGTACCGCCATTGATGAGCCAAATCAATGATAGTTAGACTTTGGTCTACTCATACAAATTCATTTTTTGTGTCTGTAGAACCATACCCCAAAATTGACCTCATCCAGTTCTCTTACAGTTAACTGTATCGGAGATGGTATTAAACCTCCAATTCATGAGGCAGTATGTCCCCTCACTAAAGCACCTCCCAAAACATCAAAATAGAAGAGTTAAATAATTCAATAATTAATCGGGTCCACTCAATAATTGAGATCTAGATCAGTGAAACTTGAATGCGGTTTATTACTCAAATTCAAAATGAGTGGTCCAGGGTCAGTGCAATGAAGGCTCTTAGATGCAATGTTATACAAAGTATGTAATATCAGAAAATATTCAAAGCCCCAAATTAGCAGCAACATCAGAATGAATTTGGACAGCATCCCTATTAAAATTGGAAAGTCTTCTAAAATCTGACTGGCCCTCAGAATCAAGGGGTCCACTCCTCATGCATATTTCTTGCGTAGGAAAGTAGTAACACTGCAACATCATCAAGGTGTGAGCAAAAGTGTTATTCTTTAGCAAATCAGAACACAGAATAATACACATCATTGCCTTAACACATAAGCACCACCCCGATTCTTAAAACAAAATATTCAACACACTCTATGCTAATGTCATCCGGAGATGTTCGAACAAATATGAAATATCAAACAATAAAATGTTCTCTCACTCAATAGATTTTGTAAAGAAACGAATAAGATAGATACTTGTTGCAATCTTACATCCGAACCATATCAGACCAGATTTGAAAGTAGCTTGTAGGTGGGGGATAAAGGCACCTACTGTAGTCATCTATATGCACACAGCAAGTCCGCCGTCCCATATAAATTGTGACAGTATTGTTTGTGCATGTTTGACCAGCTCAACTGCAGTTCAGGCATAACAGGAACACCTATGTCCTTGCATTTTCCAGTAGGACACTCTGACACATTTAATATAACATTACAGGTTGATTCTAAGGGCTGCACTCCTTGCGCCTTCTTTCAGTACCTCAGTAGTGTGTTTCAAGATGGTGGAATGACCTTTAGCATTACCCTACAAGTTGATATAACTCGGGTCTCCAATCTTGTCTGTAATATGAGTTACTTATGGGCAATGAAAATCACCGTGAGCTTCTAATATTAGTGTTGTAATAGTGAACGCATCAGACAAGATACATTAGTGGCTTCCCCGTGCAAAGTTGCCAGCAGGTATTATCTTGGTGAATTAGGTAGGCTTGCCAGCGGTAATGTAAAAAATACTTGATCAGTTTGGGATTCTCTACGTGGCTAATATGTGACAGACACAACTGAAATGCCGCGGCACCAAGGCAATGTTAGTGAGTCAGCCCAACACCGCTTAATTTATTACTCAAACATCAGTTTTAAATATAGTTTGGAAATGTGACCATTTTTTACCAAACATCAGTTTACAAGTCCTGAAAAACCTACATTTTCATCTCAAGTATATTCTTTTAAACTTTGGTTCGATAATTCAACAAAAGAAAATGTTTTAATTGAGTAGGCTGGGGTGCACGCAGGAGAGCTACTTACAGGTAGCTGGAAAGCTATCAGTAGATCACGAGCTACTTGAAGAGGCCTGATATAACCTGTCTGCCGGTCCCTTACTTCCTGCATACATGTTCCTCCTCCAGTGTCGAATACGTCCCAAACGATATCAGGTACGTTCATTAAATTACCCGCTATGTGGGATGCTGACTCCAAAAAACACTGCAGTTACAACAACTAGTTTACAAATTGTGTGTAGAGCACACTACAATCGTACCCACTCCGACAGATAAATTAAGTGTAACGCTATGTGGACTTTACATTACTCCTTTCCCGGTGACAATGGAAGCTGCATTTCCCAGTTAAAAATTCTTAAATTACACCACTGTTGCAAATCGATTAAAGTCGATAATTGCAAGATGGAGAATTGCAAGAGTGAACCAGAACAAAATTACGAGACTGATGCTACGATCCATAATAAATTGGGGTCTCTCAATATAAATGGCAAACGTTAGCTCAGGTGGTTAGTGCACTTGCTGCAGATACCAGAAGTAATCTCCGGCCACATGATTGAGTCATTGTAAAATAGCTTAAATGGTTAATCGCATGCTGTTGACCATTTGTCTAACCTGCTGATCGCAAATTGGTATCATCGTAGGATAGTTCAGTTGTTCACTGACTTGGTTGCAGACTAACCTGTGCCTCACAAGTTCTTAATCCTGATAAATTGTTTCAGGGGTTATGCTTACTCTGCATAAAACCTGTAAAGGATACGTTTTAATCTATGCAGCCTTTAACTCACTATTTCGTGCTTGAGAGGTTGATAGCATAAGTATTATTGAGTTATGTAATAATTAACATCTTGTTTTAAGTTCCAAAAA
This sequence comes from Lissotriton helveticus, assembly GCF_964261635.1. Lineage (NCBI taxonomy): Eukaryota > Metazoa > Chordata > Amphibia > Caudata > Salamandridae > Lissotriton > Lissotriton helveticus. Next base: position 1,238,455,769 of record NC_136067.1, read on the forward strand.
CAAATGTTAGAGGCATATGAGCTGCAGATTGTACACATAGCATTAGATCCCCACCTGGTGTTGGGCTCGGATGATTGCATGTTGTTGTCGTCTTGGAAGAAGTCTTTGTAGTCACGAGAAAGGTGACTCCTCCCTTGGACGATAGTGCGTATGGGCATCGGCTCCAAACTTAGATTGTTTTTTTCCGCCACTGGGTTCGGATGAAAGTTTTCTGCTCCGGCTAGAAACACACTTTCTCAGCACTTCGAAGCGCAAAAAACTTCCCAAAACTCTCCAAATTAATTTCGATATTGACTAACATCGTCTCGACTCCATCAGCTCGATTCCGGTCGTCGACGCGGGCCATTGGGCCAATCCACGCCGTGAGGCCTACACCTCATGAAAAGGAAGCCATTCAAGAGATGCCCCAGGTGTGGAGCGAAGTTTCCACGCAGTGACCACCACGAGCACTGCAATCTCTGCTTATCGGCAGAACACGACGAATCCAGCTGTACAGCCTGCACGTCCTTTCGATCCAAGAAAACCATCAGAGATCGGAGGGCCCGTCAAAATGACATGCAGAGATCAGCTCCGGAACCAGTGGAAATCTTCGACTAGAAGGTTCCGCTCGTCCCAGAAGAAGATTCCGATGATCTCCAAATCGTATCAGAGGCAGACGACTCAGATGACTCCATACCATCGGGTCAGCGCATGAGTACTACTGCCCTGCACCACACTCAGCACCCAAACCGAAGGCAAAGGTCAACACTCCGCCTCCGGGGCCCAGTCGCGACTGAAAACCCACTTCGAAAGCCCCGCCCTCGAGCCCGGCTCCGAAGAAAGTAACTAAGCCTTCCGGTAGCTCAGTACCGAGCAAGCCGCACGTGCCGATCCCACCAACTCCTTCGGCACCAAAACCGAAAGAAGTCTCGGCTCCGAAACCGTCGCCTTCTAAAGACAAGGGTGCGAAGACAGCGTCCGACGCCTCGAAGCCGACGAGACCAGCTTCCACTCCGAAAACACCGTCTTCGGTGCGCCGAAACCGACAAAGCCTGATTCCGACGCGTCAAAGCCCTCGAAACAGCCTACGACACCGAAAACAACACCTTCGCTGCCAAAAACTACGCCAAAGGACACTGTAACAACTCCTAAGGCTAAAGACAAGCCGCAACCTCGTCCGGTAACGAAAAAATTGGCGCCGACAAAGGTTCCACAAGGAGAAGAACTTTTCCAGCCAGATCCTCTGCAAAAGAAGATCTACATTGATCCAAAAACAGGTCATGTGTCAACTACACCACACACGAAAAGGAAGGCAGATGAAACATCCACACCTGTTGTTCCTGCCAAGAAGAAGGACTCTGCCACATCCCCTATGCACCCTTCTTCACCTATACTTCCTTTTCCTTCATCTCCTGCTCCTCCTAATAATTCACCACATATGTCTCCTTCACATTCTCCTCCTTTATCCTCACACTCACCTCAAAATGATGATGAGTATAGTTTAGGAAGAGGGATAGACACAGATGAGCCTTTCCCATTCCCTATAGATGATACAGACTGGGAGTACCCAAACCCACAGGATCTGTTCAAATTCTTTCTATGATCAAAGAGGTCATTAAACATGCTCCAGAAATTTTTAAAGACCCTGTACGTACTAGGATTTTGAACCCTAGAATTGAGAAAAAATATAGACCTGCAGATCCAACCTACATTAAAGGACAACTACCATTAGATTCACTCGTTGTGTCAAATGCTAGGAAAAGAGCAAACTCACAAACTTCTGGCGAGGCACCCCCACCAGGACAAAGAATCCAAGGTCATAGATGCCTCAGGCAAAAGAATAGCTGCGCAAGCTACCAACATATGGCGTATAGCTAATACACAAGCCCTCCTTTCCTGATATGGTAGGGCTCATTGTGATCAGTTAGAGATACTGCTATAACATCTACCTGACCAACATAAGACACAGTCAAAAGATCTTATACAAGAAGGCAAGCTTATTTCTAATGCCTCAATCAAGTGCGCACTAGATGTAGCAGATACTGCATCTAGAACTGTAAATACTAGTGTCGTACTTCGAAGACATGCGTGGCTACGCATTTCAGGGTTTAAACAGGCAGTACAAACTACCATTTTAAATCAACCATTTAATCAAAACCAATTATTTGGACCAGAAGTAGACACAGCACTTGAAAAAATGAAGAAGAATACAGACTTCCAAATGTATGGGGGCTTTACAGTCCACACAAACTAGAGGTTCCTTTTGTCGCTCCTTCTATAGAGGGGGCTCCAAACAAACTGGTGCAGACAATACAACATCCTTCAAATCCAACACACAAACATCCTCTAACAAGGGATATTTTAGAGGAGGATATAGAGGGAATAACAACAAAGGAAGAGGTCGGGGTAACAACAGTAATCAAACCTCTTCCGCCACAAAACAGTGACTTCCCTCTGCTCCCCCAACAGCATTCCACTCCTGTGAGGGGCAGATTAACGCAATTCCTGTCTGTCTAGAACTCCATCACAACAGACAGGTGGGTAAGACAGATTATCCAGTATGGCTACTGCCTAGAACTTACGGCAACCCCTCCACATATATCGCCCAGGCAATGTCCAATGTCTACAGAACACCTTACTCTGCTCAAACAAGAAGTTCTGTCACTTCTACAAAAGGACGCAATACAAATAGTTCCTTTACAAGAACAAGGAACAGGGGTTTACTCACTGTATTTTTTAATTCCCAAGAAGGACGGGACACTAAGACCAATTCTCGACCTCAGCCCCCTCAATCATTACATACAATCAGATCATTTTCATATGATCACTTTACAACAAGTGCTCCCACTGCTGCAACAAGGTGATTTCCTCACAACACTAGACCTGAAGGACGCCTACTTCCACATTCCTATACATCCTGCTCACAGAAAGTATCTAAGGTTTGTACTGGAAGGACAACATTATCAGTTCAAAGTCCTTCCATTCGGAGTGACAAAGGCACCACGAGTATTCACAAAGTGCCTAGCAGTAGTAGCAGCACATCTCAGGAGACAACAAATACATGTCTTCCCTTATCTAGACGATTGGCTCATAAAAGTCAAGTCATTCAATCCGTGTGTTCAACACACACCACACAATTTAAACATTGCACGACTTAGGGTTCACAATCAACTACACCAAGTCGCACCTGTAGCCCTCTCACATACATCAGTATCTAGGGGCTACAATAGACACGTCTGCGGCTCTAGCTTATCCCAGTCCAGCAAGGATACAGAGCATTCAAGCCTTAGTCACAGCCTTTCAACAGCAACAATCTCTGCAAGCCAGAGTGTTCATGAGACTATTAGGCATGATGGCATTTTGCAACTTCAATGTACCATATGCAAGACTACAGATGCATTCGTTACAGGAATGTCTAGCACAACAGTGGAACCAGGCTCAAGGTCAACTAACAGACCTGGTGTTGATAGACAGCCACACACATCACTCTCTGCAGTGGTGGAACACCAAAAACTTGACAAAAGGGCGGCCGTTCCTCGAACCTGTTCTACAACTAGTGCTCACAGCAGACGCATCCCTCACAGGATGGGGAGCCCATCTCCCACATCACACAACTCAAGGACAATGGAACAGTCAACAAAAATTGTTCCATATCAACCATCTAGAGCTGCCAGCAATATTCTTAGGACTCAAAACTTTCCAAGTACTAGCACAGAACAAAGCTGTCTTGATCCGGACGGACAACATGACAGCCATGTATTATATACGAAAACGGGGGGGACACCCTCTCTACAACTGTCCCAGCTCGCACAGAACATCTGGAGATGGGCCATTCCACAGAATATATATCTGTTGGCAGAGCACCTTCCAGGAGTTCACAATCAGATAGCAGATCTGTTGAGTCAGCAGACACAACAAATTCACAAATGGGAACTACATCCGCAGGTTCTTCAACCATTCTTTTACAAGTGGGGTCATCCAGACATAGATCTGTTCGCCACACACGAAAACGCAAAATGCCCAACCTTCGCCGCCAGGTTTCTACACCTGCTGTCCAAGGGCATTGCGATATGGATGAACTGGTCAGGCAGATTTGCGTGCGCTTTTCCGCCACTACCACTAATACCATTAGTAGTACGCAAGCTCAGACAACAGTCTCTCAGACTAGTCCTAGTAGCTCCCACATGGGCACGTCAACCGTGGTTCACCACACTGCTAGAACTATCTCTAGTTCCACACCAAAAGCTACAACTGACTCCATCCCTGCTAATGCAGAACCATGGAGACATCCAACACCCAGACCCAAATCAACTGAATTTGGCGATCTGGCTCCTGAAGTCTTAGAGTTTGGTTATCTTAACCTACCACCAGGCTGTATGAACATTATTAAAGAGACTAGGAGACCTACTACCAGAGCTTGTTATGCTGCTAAATGGAAAAGATTTGCCATTTATTGCAACAATAACCAAATTGATCCCCTGGATGCTTCCATCCAGAATATCATTTGTTACCTTTTACATTTACAAAGGTGTAACTTGGCATATTCATCCATACGCCTACACCTTGCAGCAATTGCAGCATATTTACAAAATAGACAACATCTGTCTCTTTTCAGAGTGCCTGCAATTAAAGCATTTATGGAAGGATTAAAAAGAATGATCCCTCCCAGGTTGCCACCTTCTCCAGTATGGAACCTAAACGTTGATCTTACATGACTCATGGGACCCCCTTTTGAGCCTTTACATAAGTGTGAACTGCAATTCCTCACGGGGAAAACAGTTTTCCTTATTGCCATTACCTCTCTTAGTAGAGGAAGTGAAATACAAGCATTTACAATACAAGAACCATTTTTACAACTACATCGTAACAAAGTGGTTTTAAGAACTAATCCAAAATTCCTTCCAAAAGTCAAAACTCCTTTTCGTTTAAATCAATCTGTAGAGTTACCTGTGTTTTTTCAAAACCCAGACTCTGTGGCAGAAAGGGCTCTACACACATTAGATGTTAAAAGAGCTCTTCTCTACTATATAGATAGGACTAAGTCTTTTAGGAAAACAAAACAACTCTTTGTGTCTTTCTCTCCACCTTATAAAGGCAACCCCATCTCTAAAGGTGGGATTGCAAGGTGGATTGTAAAATGTATACAAATATGCTATCAAAAAGCAAAACGTACATTAACAGTTCCTCCTAGAGCGCACCCAACACGCAAATTAGGAGCCTCTATGGCTTTCTTAGGAAACATCCCCCTAGAGGACATATGCAAAGCAGCAACATGGTTTACAACACACACCTTCACTAAACACTACTGTGTTGATGTTCAAGCCAAGCAGCAAGCTGCAGTAACTGGCCAAGCTGTCCTTAAAACTCTCTTTCAAACCACTGCAACAGATACAGGTGACCACCGCTAGGGGAGACACTGCTGCACAATCGATGCTAAGTATACAATCTGCAGCTCATATGCCTCGAACTGAAAATGCTACTTAACAGTATGCATCTGTTCTTGGCATGTAGAGCTGCAGAGTTGTACACGCCCTCCCGCCTCCTCGGGACCTGTATCTGTTCCAGTTTTATCTTACTTAGATGCACACGCATGGACATCTTTTTTCTTTACTTCTACTAACTCCATCAATTCCTTCATGGAGAAAAACAATCTAAGGATGGAGCTGATGCCCATGCGCACTATCGTCCAAGGGAGGAGTCACCTATCTTGTGACTACAAAGACTTCTTCCAAGATGACAACAACATGCAATCATCCAAGCCCAACACCAGGTGGCGATCTAATGCGAAGTGTACAAGTCTGCAGCTCTACATGCCAAGAACAGATGCATACTGGTAAGTAGCATTTTCCTTATTTGTATCATGTGCTTTATAAATAAACATTCTTGGTGTATTTTCAGATATAGTCCGACATCCTGTTCATTCATTTAAAGAAGTATAGTAACATACTCTTTTAATTCTTTTGCCAGATTGTGACATGGCGCTCAGTGTATCTTTTTTTTCTTCTGATTGAATTCTATTTCTGTGGAGAGGTGTGACCTGTCCAACTTGCATGGGCGGCTCCTCCATTTGAGTGACACAGGAAAGCCCCAGGCCAGAGCAGAAGGATTTAAAATGGTAATAAAGTGTTTTTATTACCATTTTATTTTTCAGCAACCAAACGGGCCCGACTTGGGCGTCAAAACCCGGCGCGCACTAAATTTTGCGCATGTCTCTTTGGCCAGCTGTCTTGCGACAGCCAGCCAGATATGTGCATTTTAAACTTCTCAAACCTAGCTGTCTTAGACAGCTGTGGGAGAGGAATCATAGGCCTGTAGTACTCGTTAGAGCGCTGAGAGAGGCTGCTCCCTCCAAGCCTGGTGCTTCTCTCATGCTGTATGAGAGCAGTACCAGGATTAGCCTTGAGGAGAGAAGTCTGATTCAAGTGGACGTCGAGCAGGGTGGTAAGTTTATTTAATAGAATTTTTTTTTCTGTGCCACTCTCGGTGCACGACAGCCCCCACTGCCAACTCGACACCCTTTGACTTCAGATACACCCACTCCCAGCCTGGTCACAACTTGGGCAAAGGAAATTACTGATTGACCTTCAATTGAGCCATTTGTAGTTGATGGTTGAATATATGTATGTGTCAGTACCCTCAGACCTCTGCATGGATGGATGAGGCGATCACAGATGATTAGGTACATAGATCTTGGTGGGTGCACGAATGGAAAGATGGAAGGATAGATAGGTATTTATATGGCTGGATAGAGCAGAGTAGATGGATGGCTTTTGATTCATGGATGGAAAGATGAATGAATGGGCATGGATTCTAATATGGCTGGATCTGGGTGGTTGTTTAGATAGATTGATGGATGGATGGGCAATGGATGCTTGAATATATGTGTGTGTAAACAAACTCTTGATGCATGCTGTCCACATGTTGAACAGTGCCTAATTGCCAAACAATTTTTGGGGGACAAATGGGCAACCAGCAGCTACTGGGCCTCAGCTGTGGCAGTTGAGGTCATTTTCATCTGATGTCCTGGGGTCTGTCCTAATATGATTCTGCAAACTGGGCAAAGTACAGCCCCTCTTGCACTTGGCTCTCAGTGGTAACGATGACGAACATTTCCAGGCTTCTCAAGGAGGTGGTGTGGGGGTGTTTGAGCTCATAGATCAACAATCAACCAGTGACAAAATAAGCAAATGTCTAGCCCAGTGCTTATCTTTTCAAGAAAGAAAGTACTTCATTACACGATAGAAAACAATACCACACACTACTAGTGTAAGAAAACAACTTAGTGTCACTAGGCGAGCAGGATCTATGCTACAACTCTCCCACTCACTCCGTGTCCCCCCCCCCGTGTCTCAGCGCTCTCCCTCCTGATTTTAGGTGGACCTCCCATTCTCTCTGGGGCATACATTAGTAGCATTAATATAGCTTGGGGTAGCTAGACTCGCCCCTAATTAAGCTGTACACACAGTCTCTACAAGTCACTATATACAGTCAGGTACTCCGGGCAGGGGAGCAAGCCTGTGCACCATGCACTGGACATTCCCGTCCCAACAAATATTAACCCTGTTGGCTGAATCTCTGTATTACATGACGTGCAGCTTGCTATTTTAGCTGAACGTTGAAGGCTTCTTGCTTCGACTTTGATATAAAGAAGCTGCTGCTACCCGTATAGATACCAGAAAGGTCTGGAATAAGCAGAGGAGTTTAAAAGACTTGGAGGCCTTCATTTCCAGATTTTGTTCTCAAGTCTTCTTGTGATTCAATCCAATTGAGCATCTGATAGTGGTAAGGCTCTACTCCAATGCTACAGTATTGCTATAGAGGTTGGTCACATAATGCCACACAAGCCATATAGGCCTACCTTCTGTGTAAAGTGCTCCTGTACCCTGCACCATAGTGTTTTCGCCTGCGCTGTGTAGGAAGGTAAACTTTAGTTAAAACCCTCTTGCCATTTTACTGCAGTAAAACAAATTAGCAAAAACAGAAGTGAAACCTTCCATATGTTACAGTGTGCTACAGATATCATGTCCTGCCGTATAATTACATTCTGGCAACCACCAATGTAGCTCTTTTAAATGTTTTTCTGAGTTACGTGGAAGACCTGTCCATTCATCACATGAACCGTTTCTAAATCGAACCAAATGCCTGTTGTCTTTTACTGGTCTGACAACAGACGGCATTTGTCTCTTGATTTCAGCCTTGTTCCACTTCCTTCTGTTAGTAGCCTCTCCAAGTCACATGATGTTAAACAGCAGGCGTCTTCGGTGTCCATAACGGATCCCATACCGGATGGCATTTGTAATTTTAAATCTGCAACTTGGCAACCATTCATGTGACTGACTATATCCTAAAATCACCGACCTCAACTGTGGCCAGTTGGCCACGGTGTGTAAGCTGACCTAGGATTGGTTTTAATGGCACCCAGCCAATCCTAGCTCTCTCCACACAACATGCTGTTTACTCAGAGGCTCTGTTAGTGCGCTCCTGGGTTACTTTTGAGTTTCTGGGACTGCTTTCAGGCAATTAATGGGCTATTTTCATGGGGTTGACTGGACTTATTTGTAATCTTTTTTTTTTTCCAAGGAGGCAACTGGGCAATGTGGTGACAACTGGTTGGGGGCTCCAGCGTAGGTCTATTTAACCACACCATTGAGCATATGGCATGACTGCCCTTTCCACATGCCCCACCTGCTGTGCGCTGCAAGAGTTTGTTAAGGTCTGTCACTCATTCTTTCCTGTGCCTTTTCTGTTCCTGGCTTCTATGCCGGGACATCTCTCCAGGTAGGCAGTAGTGCCTTTTCTTGGACTGGGAGATAATCTTACATGAACTTGAAGTCAAACTTGAGGAAATTACAGGTGCTTCAAAATTCAACAACTAGGCCAGTTGTATGAATTGTGAGGTGAGAGCATGTATCACATATTTTGAATAATATAGAGTGGTTGCAGGTTGGAAAAGAAGATTTGTTTTAAGATGCTGTGAGAAACTGAATTATTAATTGAGATGGATGTTAGTCCTCCACAAGTAATATTGGCACTGTTCTTGTTAGGTCCAGTAAAGGTTAAAATAATTTAAACCTGAGTTCAACCCCAGGTAGCTATGGCACAGACCAGATAGACATTTTGAAGTACCAAACAGTTAAAATGTTATAAAGCCAACACAATACAATTCACACTCAAGTTTATAAAAGTAATTTTTACATAATTTAGTGAGAAAAATAGTACCAAAATGTAAAAAATTAAATAATGATGACTGGAAACATGATTTTCCAAAGTTTTAACTCAAAATAGTGCCAAAAAGTGCAGAGCTCGAACCCCAGGCAACTGGACATGTTAGATCGGGCAATGGTAAGGTTTAACGCCATCTGCTATGGAGCGCTTGTCAGACACACAGATCGGATTGCTCTTGGTCAGAAAGTTACCTTCACACCTAGGAAAGAGTACTCAGTGGGGCAAGACTAAAGACGAACTCATCAACAACAGGTTGGCAAAGGACAATATCTCAGGTAAGCCATCAATGAAGAGGTGAGAAACTTAGAGCTAGAAAGTCCAGAGTTTATGCCCAGGAAGCTGTCGATGTCGATTGGATGCTGCTCGACGACAGACCCATAGAAGATTTCCACCTTCGGACTTAGACTCTTTTCCAGAAGTTGGATTTCCTCAGTGGGGAAAGGTTGTAGTCTGTAGCCGAAGAGAGTTCAATATCTTCGGATTCCGGTCAGCATTGGGCCCACTGAATTGGTCTTGCTGCTGCAGAGAAGAACACAGTGGGAGATACAGTGAATTCAGGCCCACCGGCATAGCACCCTCAACAAATTGGCTGGCAGGTTTGGTCCTGGTCCTTTGACCATTTTGCAGGCAAAAAGTTATCAAACTGTTTCTAAGTCCCAGGTTTCCTAAGTTGAGACAGGAGAGTAAATTCTGACACTGGCCAAGGTTACACAGACCTCAGGAACAGCACTTAGGGATCAGGCCTGCCTCCAACAGAAGCCAATAGTAGAGTCTAGAGCAGGCCCATTTGAAACTGGTCAGCTGAGCTCTTCGACAGAGTGGACTTCTTGCAGCTATTGTGTCTCTGTAGCATCACAGAAGGTCAGCCACTGATCTTTGCAGTCAACTTCTTTCTCCTGATTACAGGTGGGAGCAGGTCCGTTCCTTAGGGGTCTCCCCACAGGCTCAACAGCAGATGCAACCCTTCTTTTGTCTTCCACTGATTCACTAATGTTCTAAAGTAGGTACCCAGGGGTGCCACCTTTATGCCTTACACTAGCTCGTGGGTGGGGGTGACTCATGGCCCCTCCCTAACTGATAGAGAAAACGTTCTATGGGGTAACCCTACCCACATTTGCAGCAGTTTCGGTTTCCTTGGCAGCAAACAATCCCACACTGCACTTCTCTACCCAAAACCAACATGGCAGGAACTTTATTTGTCTGTGCAGAGCTCAAGTCCCAGGATGCTTGTTTCCGGTCCAGGACGGACCTGGCTTTGCAGTTCAGGCTGGACTGTTCCCATGAGGGACAGGGTCAAGACTGATTTGCATATGGCTGGGTCCAAACTGGGGTAGCGTGGTGAACAAAATGAACGATGGATTAAACCCAGATCTTTGTGACAGGGGTGAATCTTTGCATTGTTCAGCATCCCATCCATCATTTGTTCCTTTAACCCTAGAGGTATGGCCAGGGAAAAGGAGCGATCTATCCTCTATGGTCACTCAAAACCAGTTCTGGGGCTGCTACTCTCACACTGGGATTGGTACCTGGCTAGGTAAAAGAACAAAAATAGGGTTCCTACTCCGGTGTTAGCTACATTTGCCAGTGACAGGGTAGGTCTCTTGAAGACAATAACGTTCCTGGGCACTGCCCAGATGGTCATCCTGTCAGAGGAATGGATCAAATTCCCACACACAAAGCCTTTGTCTGAGCTCCGGGACCAAGTTCTCACTTCATCAAGGAGCTGTGTGACGATTGAAAGCTCACACTATGGGCTTCTTTAGGCGGTAGGCAGACAGAAAAGGATTCTTTTAAGTACCTTATATAAAATATTTGGTACAAATCAAACTTTACCAATGAATTGAATTTGAAATAAATATTTAAAAATGTCTAAGAATTAATGATTAATGTTTTAGCTGGTTACTAGGCGGTTATAACATTATTAACTTTATTAGGAATCCCAATGCTTTCTTAAGTAACCGCTAACCTTTCTACAGTGGAAGTAGCTTTTGGGGCCTTGTCACTGTATGGAAATGTTTTACATTAAACTTGTCCATCACCTATATTAAATACCTTGCACCCTGCCTCATTGGGCATTAAAGCTTATTGGGGTGTTTATTAGTATTTAAAAGGAGGGCTCAAATATTAAGTGGTTATTTTGACTGGTCAGATTTGCAGTGCAAACCTGCACATCCAGGTTTCTGGTGGCAGGCCTGCAGCCATGTGCATTGTCACTTCAGTGGTGACACAATATGTTACTACGATCATTTAACTTACATGCTCTAGTACGCTGTGTACTATATACTAAGGACCTATAGGCACGTTAAATGTGCAATTTGCTGTACTGCCAATTTTGACATGTTTCATGGGTCAGAACACATGCCCAGGGGCCTGGTTTGCAGAGTCCCAGTGCATAGAGTCCAAATAAACAGCAGCAGTCCAAAAAAATGAGGATTATCATGCAAAAAGATGCATTTTGTTGTAGTGCTGAACTAAAATATTGCCTACTGTTCAGCACCTGCATCCTTGGCAAATGCTGAAATTTACGATCCTACCCGAGGAGGTAAAACTCCCCCTCCATGTCTGGATGTCGATGCTTTATGAGCACATTATAAATCATGCTGATAATAAATATGATTATGATGGCCATCACTTGAGGCTCTGTCATTGATAAAATCTTCATTTTTATGGAGGAGTTAGTGATGGCTTGTTTTAGGCAACTTTAGAAATGTTTTTCCCCCAACAAAAATGTATTAGTCTCAGGAAAAGTCCAAGATATACTTTTGGATTCTGCAAAGGTGAAACGTGGGCACAAACTGAGGGCCTACACTGGAGGGGGTAGCATTGAGGAAAGAGTACCTGTGTTTTTTAAATGCATTACTTGAGCTTCGTCTTCATAACTGAGAACTACCTGGCGGCAAAGAAGGAGTTGGCTCACTGTGTCAAATGGCACACAGTGTCACAGGCTGGTGGTATACTGTGGCACAGGATGTTGTTCACTGTTCTGATGGTGATGATGGAGTGTGCTGAAGGATGGCCTTCACTATGCTGAGTGTGGTGGTGCATTGTTCCGTGGTAGTAGTGCATTTGCTTTGTGTAGTGGAGGGTACACTACACAGTGGGTGATTATGAAATTTGCCATAAGTTATGGTGCACTGTTCTGATTGTGGTGGTGCATGGCTCTCAGTTGTAGTTGAATGTGCTGAGAGGGTAGTGCACTGTTCTGTTAGTGGTAGTTCCTCTAGTAGTAATAGTAGGGGTCATAACAGTAGTAGTACTGCTGCTTTTGAGCAGGAAGTCCAAGTTCATCAACAGAGTGCTGCCTCAAGTACGGCCATTCATGATAAAAGGGCAGAAACGTGTGACCGTTGTTCAAGCTGGCAGCTGGCAAATTTTGCTCTGTGTGCATAGGTTTGCAAGCTTTTTCATCCTTAAGTCCAGTTACACATTTATGTGTTCTCGATACTGATCTGTATTATATAAACTTAAGAACCTAACCCTCTTTTGAGTTGGACTTGGGCCAGCCATCTAGTTACTTACTTGTCTCTGCTTAATCTACCCAGATGTCTTTAAAATGTACTTTTCGCCTTGATTTGTTTCTCCTGAATTTTGACTATCTGTTCTGAATTTTAACTGTTACTGCCCTGAATTTGCCTCTGTAAAATGGTCGCCCTAACTTCCCCCTCCTCTTTATTGATTACTAAACAGTGTCCCTTTACCAATATTAGTTGGCTCAAGTAGGAATCATCTGTATTTCGACTAAAGGACGTGCCGTGTATTTCAGTTAAAGGACATCACTATTTTTAGGCCGCAAGGAGAAATTCATTACAGTCGAAGCACGTTGGTGCTCAGAGAATTGGTGTTGCTGAAATGGAGAACAAATTAACCTTTACTGTCCTGAAAATAAGTTAATCCGGACCTATGTTAAAGACTCTCCCATGCCGCAGTAATAATTACTTTACATTGAAAACTATCCAGCTCACAGATATTAATGTTTGAGGCACAGCGGCGGATCCTGGCCTAATTATCTTCGTTATGACGCTGCAGTCAGGAATGAGAACAGGAGTGACCTTAGCGGTGACTCATATGTATCCTATGCATGGAGCAAGCTGTCTCTGGCACAGTGTCCCTATAGTTCTTAATGAATATTTATTTTTATCGCTATCACAATTATCATTTCATTATCGGTTTTAATTTGTGATATTATTATGTTTGGCCCACATTTCTCTTACTGTTAAACATGAGTAGCTAAATATGTGTGTAGCATACAAAAATGATTTTTGTTTTTGGTACTAGATTGCATGACTGTAATATAAACTTGGCACTTCGCAACTTTATAAAAACATTCCCCAACAGTTGATTACTTACACAGAGGGAGATCTTTTTTTAGATTCTTTTGACTTGGATTGAACTGTGCTGTGAAGCGGGCGTACATTTTTGGAAAACGTTAAATATATTGTTCCTTGCTGTTAATATGCCACATTAGGGTGTTCTCTTCCAAAACCTTAGCTCTAGCCTGTGACTGGCTAACGTCGTCCAGGAGGGTTGAATCCTGCTAGATTATCGTGATATCCTCATTAGGCATATTTGCATACAATGAAACTCAGTCAAGCTAATCTACATGGAGATTATCGTGAAAATATAGTATAGATGCAGCCATTTTAGACCTACGTTAATCACTGCTTTTCTAGACTACGCTCTTCTTTGTGACTCATGAGATGTAACGTGGAGTGAATTCCACAAAGAGTAGGAAGTGCAGTATGGCACATGCGTTGGAGCAGCAAAAGGGTGCAGTAAAATGGCACATTTTTTTTCTTACCACTATCAATTTACCTGCCATGAAATCGTGCTGCCCTCACCACTTATTTTTTTATTAGGTCTCGCCTGTCGATGCGCATGCGCATCAAGCTTGCGAGACTATGGGGGCTTATCCACTCTTTGTCCAACTTGCAAGGAATCGTGGCGATTCCTTGCAGTGCCCGTGACTTTTAAGCTCAATGCGCATGAGCATTGAGCTTAAAAGCGCGTGCACATGCCCCCAGCCGCCTGCCTTGCCTACTCTCCCGCCCCCTCACTTCTTGATTGCACGGCCGCTAGGCCGTGCCTCCCCTACTCTCCTCCCCCCTCCTCCTCCTACTCTCCTCCCCTGTCTGCCTGCCGTGTCGCACCTCTCCCCTCTCCGCCCCCTCCCCTGCCCGCCGTGCTCTCCCCTCCTCTCCTTTCCCACGCTCGCCTCCTGAAAGTCGTCTTCGTTTTGTCTCACCGCTCTCCGTTTACTTTCCTGCCTCCCCCTCTTTCACCCCTTTCTATTTTATATCCCCAATTTTCTCCTTTTTAGTTTTTATTTATTCCACTTCCCCAGCAGCACCGCACACACGCCCCTCCCCCGCTGTCCCCTGGAGCAGCGCGCAGACACCCGCTCCCTCCCCCGGTGACATGTCTCTCGCTGCCTCTGTTTGTGTTGGTGCAGCGAGAAATGTTCTGTCACAATCCCGTCCGTCAAATCCGGCTTCGTATCCTCACTCACAATGTCACGGGCACCGCGGCCTGTGCCCTCACACCTCCGACGACCACTCGGTGCAAATACGGACTCTCTCCCTCAGTACTGCGTCATCAGTGCCTCCCACGGCGACCCCCTCTTCCAACAGACCACCCTCCCAGACCAGCAGCCCTCCTCTCCCTTTCACCCCACAGAAACCTTGCCCGCACTCATGACGTACACGCCGTCCTTTCCTACCCACACACCTGCACTCACACTGCCTCTCATCTTCTGCATCTCACAGCGACAGTCTCTCCTATCCCAGGCGTCCCACGCTGAGTCTATTTCAACTCCGGCTTCCCACAATGACCGTTTCTCCCGCCTCATTGACAGTCTCTCGTTTCCAGTGTCTCTATCTCCTGCATCCCACACTGACAGTCTCTCTCGTATCCTGCACGCCACACTGACAATCTCTCTCATTTGCTGCACCCACCCTACATGACAGTCTCCCACGCCTCGTACACCCAGCAATTACAATATCTTACGTCCCCTGCACGCCACACCGACGGTCTCTCTCGCCTCCTGCACTCCATACTGACAAGTCTCTCTCTCATCCTGCACGCCACACTGACGGTCTCTCTCGCCTCCTGCACTCCACACTGACAAGTCTCTCTCGAATCCTGCACGCCACACTGACGCTCTCTCTCATTCCTATACTCCACACTGACAGTCTCTCTCGAATACTGCATGCCACACTGACGCTCTCTCATTCCTATACTCCACACTGACAGTCTCTCTCGAATACTGCTTGCCACACTGACGCTCTCTCTCATTCCTATACTCCACACTGACAGTCTCTCTCGAATCCTGCACTCCACACTGACGGTCTTTCTCGCCTCCTGGATCTTAGGCTGGCAGTCCCTCTCATCTCCAGCATTCTACAGTGACACTCCTCTTTCATCCTGCCTGTCTCAGCTGCCTTTTAAATCATCTACGCTCCGCGCTCCACCAGACAAAGGCACCACGAAGCTTTGCTGAGCGGCTATAACTGTCAATGCCTAGAGCGTGGAAACAAATGTCTGGAGCTCGTGTTACAAACACCCTACAGTTGTAGCTAACATGGCATAGCCTCGGGCAACTAATGGTATAATATTGTGCTCTCCATAGCTACACAGTCCTGGACGGCTGCATTGCCCATTGTTGCTCCACCGGGGCAAGAGCTGTGCCACCCTTTGAAGATCCCCGCTGGCTTTGTAAATAAGCCCCGTCTGGGTTATATATATGCCATTTGGCTATCATTAACATCGAGCAGAAGACCTTTCTGTGCCTCCCCTACTCTCCTCCCCCCTCCTCCTCCTACTCTCCTCCCCTGCCTGCCGTGTCGCACCTCTCCCCTCTCCGCCCCACCCCTGCCCGCCGTGCTCTCCCCTCCTCTCCTTTCCCGCGCTCGCCTCCTGAAAGTCGTCTTCGTTTTGTCTCACCGCTCTCCGTTTACTTTCCTGCCTCCCCCTCTTTCACCCCTTTCTATTTAATATCCCCAATTTTCTACTTTTTAGTTTTATTTATTCCAGTTCGTGTGTCACCTCTTTCTTCCTTTGCCCATCCAACCTCCGTTTTTGTTCTGCCTTTGTCCCTGCTCAGCAGCCCCGCATGCCTTCCCCAGCAGCACCGCACACACGCCCCTCCCCCGCTGTCCCCGGAGCAGCGCGCAGACACCCGCCCCCTCCCCCGGTGACATGTCTCTCGCTGCCTCTGTTTGTGTTGGTGCAGCGAGAAATGTTCTGTCACAATCCCGGGAAATATCACCACCTCCGGGGATTATTTATTAACAAGCGGGCTCCTGCCCCGCCTCTCTCCTCATTCGATCTCTCTCATTCGGCTTCTTCTGCTGCTCTCCCCTCCTCTCCTTTCCCACGCTCGCCTGGGAGCCCTAATGAAATGTATTGACGCGGGGGCTTAAAAAGTTTGAAGACTAGGGCTCTAGGGCCTATTGGCTTAGCCTGTGGCCAATGTTAAGCTCCAAACTCCTACGAAAGGTGATGTCACCCATCAAATACAGGTAGCCCCGCCCACACTCCACAAACACCCTCTGCCTAACAGCTGAACAAAGCCACACTTGCGTCGAAGTGGAAAGTCCCCGACGATCTCTGTTCGATCTTTAGTCTGCTTTGCTTTCACTTTCTTTTAAGACAGTAAAGTTAGCATTTCCAGGAAAGGAAGGACACCCACGCGCAGTACATGTGAATGCCCTCACCCTCACTCACCCTCAACCCCTCACCCTCACTCACCCTCAACCCCTCACCCTCAAACCCTCACTCACCCTCACTCACCCTCACCCTCACTCCCCCTCACTCACCCTCAACCCCTCACTCACCCTCACTCACCCTCACCCCTCACCCTCAACCCCTCACTCTCACTCATCCTCACTCACCCTCAACCCCTCACCCTCACCCTCACCCTCACTCACCCTCACCCACCCTCAACCCCTCACCCTCACCCTCACTCACCCTCAACCCCTCACCCTCACTCACCCTCACTCACCCTCACCCTCAACCCCTCACCCTCAATCACCCTCAACCCCTCACCCTCACCCTCACTCACCCTCACTCACACTCACCCTCACTCACCCTCACCCTCACTCACCCTCACCCACCCTCAACACCTCATCCTCACTCACCCTCACCCTTACTCACCCTCAACCCCTCACCCTCACTCACCCTCACCCTCACTCACCCTCACCCTCACTCACCCTCAACCCCTCACCCTCAATCCCTCACCCTCACTCACCCTCAACCCCTCACCCTCACTCACACTCAACCCCTCACCCTCACTCACCCTCACCCACCCTCACCCTCACTCACCCTCAACCCCTCACCCTCACTCACCCTCACTCACCCTCACTCACCCTTACTCACCTCAACCCCTCACCCACCCTCACTCACCCTCAACCCCTCACCCTCACTCACCCTCAACCCCTCACTCACCCTCACTCACACTCACCCTCACCCACCCTCACGCTCACCCTCATTCACCCTCAACACCTCACCCTCACACAGTGCAATAGCTCTCAGACCATTTCAGTTACAGCTTTTATAAATATTTATGGCTTTTTTTATTTGTAATTCTTTAGCATTGGCTACAGGAAACAAAAATGCTAAACATTTACAAAAAAAACCCATAAACAATTCTAAAAGCACTAACTCTAATGGTGAGAGACCTATTGCATTTCCAATGCTTGTTGTTGATGATTCTCTACTCCCTCATCCTTCCTCTGAAGCTCTGTGGATCTTGTCCCTCCACCCTCATAGGCACATAATTAGCACATTGTCTTCACACGTTTTGGAGTTGGTACCATACAAACCGTCTTCTACTGAAGTTACTTCTTTTCATACAACATGTCCAACTCGGGCGGGAGCTGGGTGTATTCACAGGATTATATGTCAACAGTAGTATTTCTACTTCACTAGAGGGGAAGGGAAGATAAATGTATGATACTTTGACAGAAATTGTCAGGTTTACCTCCACGGGATCCAGTTGTTGCACTAATGGTTCCACCTCCAAATGTCACCAACACCCCGAAGTGTATACACAGGGTGGTCGAGCCATTAGGCGAGGGAGAAAAATAACAAACTAAAATAATAAAATAAGGGAAGGGAAAAGGAAAGGGTCTGCAGGGAAAGGATGCCTGTAACAAAAAACAAAACACTTTCAGTATATGCTGGATTCCACACAAAGCTACACTCATAAAGTCTCACTAAACATGCACATGTATACCTGCATATAAGGGATGAAAAGACCTTAGATAACGAACCAATATAAATACTCCAACACAGCCTTTGGGATTTCCTATGGAAAATATAAGCAAGATGTGAATGAGGTCTTCACCCTGTTTGGCAATTGCAAACAATACTGAGATTCTGAACAACCACATGCTACATACCACCAGGCTGCTCAGAGAACACGATGTATTAGTGGGTCCATGAGGTCAAACGTAAACAATTCAGTTCCATACAATGTACATAGGATACGGAAGTGTGTAGGAGGCAATAACCACAACACTCCGCCCCTCCACACTTCAGAAGAAGTAATTATAACCATAAACCAAAAAAAGGACTTTTAACAGAAACGCGTAGTTGCGACCACCACAGTGTTCTGTTTATTTCCATACACTTATTCCAATTTGAATAATCACGGTAACGCGTAGTTATCCTCACTACTGCGCTCCGCTACCAAGTTCAAGAATCATAAATGCCAGGGAATTACGGTAACACGTGGTTTCGACCGCCACCGTGTTCCGCAATTCGAATACCAAATATATGATGCCTTAGTTGCTCTAATGGTATTTCGTTAATGTTACTATCCTTGAAACGCCACTGTAAGAAGTAAAGTAAACACAGCACCAGTTACCGCCATACGCGGCTAGAAAGTACTCGGTAAGGCATTACCTTTGCGAACAGCAAGGAATGTCCGCATTAGGGGGGGGGGGTTTCCGAGCGAAGGACAAGGAACTCTCCCCGGACGGCGAAGCAATCCGACTCACCAAATACCGAGAGGAGAAACTGGAACCAGGAACTGGCGTGCAGAGCAGCCGCTCTCACGCCGGGGACGGGAATCAGAATAACACGCACCCGGAAGCGTGTCTCCACCACAGATGTACTTCCTGGGAGGCCAGGGAAGGATCATGGGAAATGTAGTTTACGAGATCTAGGCAGGCGCAAATCAGCGGATCCTGACAGTACTTCCTCCCCCCTAGCGCCTCCTAGGCCCAGACCGCAAGGGGCAACTGCGATGGAAGGAACGAATCGCAGCAGGGGCATGCACGTTCCCCACAGGCTCCCAAGAATCGTCCTCCGCTGAGTAGCCCTTCCATGACACCCCCCCCTACTCCACTTCGAGTCTTTGATGCTCCTGACCTCATACTCAAGACCAACATCCCCGACCACTGGCGGAGGGGTCCGTCTCCTAGCAGAATGAGCCGGTTTCAGGAGGTTACAGTGAAACACCGAATGTATCCGTAGCGAACCCGGTAGTTTCAGTTGAAACGCCACTGGATTGATTTGTTTTACAATAGAGTAGGGCCCTATGTAATGGGGATGGAACACACTGCGCAGCTTGAACCTGATATTGCGAATGGATAACCACACCTTATCACCCACCTGGTAAGTGGGGCCTTCTACACGGTGTCGGTCTTCCCATTTCTTGTAATCAGCCTTAGCCCTCAACAAGTGCACCCGTATCCTCTTGTGTATGGTACGGATCCTCCGCATCTGTCCCATAACCGTAGGCTGTCGAGACACCTCCTCCGGGACGTGCACAGGAAGGATGCGTGCATCAAAACCATAGGTGGCAAGAAACAGAGAGATCCCCACTGAACTATGCCAGGCGTTGTTGTATGCTACCTCAGCCATCCACAACATTGAAACCCACGAATCCTGGGCGTCAGAGGCGTAACAACGAAGATATTTCTTCAGCGTTTGATTCAACCGCTCCGTTTGTCCATCGGTCTGTGGGTGAAAACTAGTGGAGAGCGAGGATTGTATATGCAACGCCTGACACCATGCTTTCCAGAATATTGCAATAAATTGAGGCCCCCTGTCAGACACAATAACCTCCGGCACACCATGCAATCGGATGACATTGGTTAACAATAGTTGTGCCGTTTGGCCAGTAGTAGGGAGATTCACGCATGGGATGAAGTGTCCCAGCTTAGTGAGACCGTCTATGACCACTAATATGGCCGATTTACCTTGATCAAGTGGTAGTCCCGTGACAAAATCTAAGCTGATGTTCTGCCACGGTCTTCTGGGAGAAGGTAAAGGCATCAGCAGGCCTTTCTTTTTCCCTGTCATGGTCTTGGCGCGCGCACAGGCTTCACACTGTTCTATCCAGGTGGTCACATTAATCCTTTCAGTTTCCCACCAGAAATGTCGTTCCATGAGCTGTATAGTCTTACGTATTCCCTGATGACCTGCCAATGGAGACACATGACACCAATCAAAAGCCTTCCTTTGCAATTCCGGAGTGGGGAGATACAACCTATTGTCCTGAAAATGTAGACCTTGCTTTAGTGTGCGATTGACTCCCTTTGTGGCCCAAAGAATCCATGCATTATGATCCTTGGTTTTACGGATTACATCCAAAAAGGAGTTGGCCTGAATCACACAAATCACCTTTTCAGGACTCACAATTGCCATCTTGGTGTCTTTGTTTCCGATTTCCTCAACCTGATCTCGACGGGAGAGGGAGTCTGCTTTCAGGTTCTCTGCCCCAGGTCTAAATGTGATTGTGAAATCATATTCTGAGAAAAATAGCATCCATCTCATCTGTCTTTGCGTGAGATGTTTGGCAGTCTTCATATACTGAAGATTTCTGTGATCTGTAAAAACGGTGACAGGGAACTTGGCCCCCCAGAGGTATTGTCGCCATTCTTGAAAAGCCCTTTTTATCGCTAGCAATTCTTTCTCAGCGATGGTATAGTTCTTTTCAGGTATACTCAACTTTTTGGACAAATACGCTACAGGGTGGAGTTGTCCAGTATCCTTATCCCTCTGAGACAGGACAGCCCCTATGGCCTCGTCAGAAGCGTCGGCTTCTACGATGTAAGGATGTTCTGGCTGTGGATGAGCTAGTATCGGGCGGTTGTGAATGCCTTCTTAAGGTAAGCAAAAGCCTCAGCGGCTTCAGAGGACCACAGGAACTTGACTCCTTTTCTAAGCAGTCTTGTTAGAGGAACAGCCACCTGAGAGAACCGCAGGATAAACCGGCGATAATAGTTCGCAAAGCCTAAAAAGCTTTGTACTTCTTTCACGCATGTGGGTGTAGACCATTCCTGTACTGCTTGTATCTTTCTTTCGGACATTTGTAGTCCTTCCTGACTTAGCATAACACCTAAGAACTCTACGGTGTCCACGCTAAATTTGCATTTGCTAATTTTGCAAAACAGCCTGTGTTCTCGGAGCTTCTGTAGCACTTCCACTACATGTCGAGTATGTGCAGTGGTGTCCTCTGAATAAATCAGGATGTCATCTATGTACACCACTGCACTGATGTCCACCAAGTCTTTCAAAACGTCATTCAGGAAATACTGAAATGCTGCAGGGGCGTTACACAGTCCAAACGGCATTACAGTGTATTCATATAGACCGTATCTCGTTTTGAAAGCTGTCTTCCACTCGTCCCCCTCTCGGACGCGGACCAAGTGGTACGCCCCCCTAAGATCCAGTCTGGTGAACACCTTGGCGTTTCGTACCTGGTCCAGCAAAACCGAGATAAGGGGTAGTGGATAGCTGTTTCTTACGGTGTTTTTGTTTAACATCCTATAATCGACACAGGCTCTCAGGTCTCCGTTCGCTTTTTTGATGAAAAACAGGGGAGAAGCAGCAGGAGATCTGGATGGTCGGATAAAACCTATGTCGACATAGTGGTCCAAATACTCCTTCAAATGCGTGGTTTCTGGATCTGACAATGCATAAACCCGACATGACGGATTCGTGGCCCCCTCCACCAGATCAATTCTACAATCATACAGCCTATGCGGGGGTAATTGCTCGGCCTGACTTTCACTGAAGACATCCCTGTAACTCTGATATTCTACCGGCAAATGCACTGCCTTTTCCGCGGCCGTAGCCACCAAAAGAGGAATAAACGTGGGTGAAAACAAAGCGATTTTGTGCCCTTCCATATGGGTTTTACATTCCTCGGATGTGAACTGTACCGATTTCTCCTTCCAATTGATGGAGGGATTGTGATGGCTGAGCCAAGGCATCCCTAATATCACCTCATACTGGGGGGCTTCAATGATATTAAGAGTCAGCTCCTCCCTGTGCCTGCCTTCTTTAACATCTACGGACAGGGTTACTCTCTCTGTTTGCTCAGTTATTAGCCCTGATATCAAGGGTTTCCCGTCTACCGCTAGGACTTCCTCAGGTGTGTCTCGGGGTACTCGCTCGGTCCAACGACAGGGATGACACTAACCCGCTGTTGATAAAATTCCCAGTGGCCCCTGAGTCGATCATAACCATAACCTGGTGTACCTGCAACTGACACTCCAACCTCATGGGCAATAAGATATGGGATTCTGATTCGAGCAGTGCTAGCACCGTTAGTGATGGTACTTTCTAGGGCTGAGGCTCCCTCTTGTTCCCATCTGCCATCCCACTTGACTCATCCTGAGCGCTTACCGCTGTGATGGCTACTCTCTTGTTTCTGTTCCATCCCCCTGAGGCTTTAGGTTTGGAGGGACATTCCCTGACATAATGACCTTTTTTGCCACAGTACATGCAGAGGCCAGATGTCCTACCGCTCTCTTTTTCCTCTCTGGTTAAGGGGGCCCGGACCGCTCCGATTTCCATAGGTTCTGGGGTTGTCTCGGTAGACGGCAAAGCCCTGCGGGGAGTCCATTCGGATCTAGAAGGGCCCCTATCCCACCTTCTCCTGTCCCCTCCTCTATCAGTCATTCTACCATCCAGTCTCAGGGTTAAATTAACCATGTCAATACACGTGACAGGTTGGGGATCTATTTGGGCAATGATATCTTTAAGTCCATCCCGTAACCCATGGTAATATAAGGACATTCTCTTTTCCTCAGGCCATGACGTTTCAGCCACCAGCCTGTTGAACCTGGTTAAATATGTTATTAAATCCGATCTCCCTTGTTTTAATTCCAAGAGTTCTCTATCCGCACTTAGAGTGGTGGCCCTTCTATCGAACACCTTCTCGAACTCTGTGCGGAAAGCCGACCAATCTGAAAGAATAGGATCATTGTTCCTTACCAAGGGCACAGCCCAGTTTGCTGCATCACCTATCAAATACGATATAGCAAACGCCACTCTCGAATGATTGTTCGGAAAGGAGGCTGGCTTACACGAAAAATGGAGCATGATCTGCGTTAAGAATACCTGAGTTTTTGCCGGATCCCCTGAATACCTCTCAGGACTGGCCAGAGGGATAGGGGGGGAACCGTAACCTGTACCTGTGGCGAAGAAGCATCAAAAGGATTCCTAGACAACCTGTCTTCTTTCTCTCTTAATGCAGTAGCTTCAGTCTTGGAAGCGGCAAGCTCCTGTTGAACCAAAAGCAAAGCCTGCATGACATCATCCATGGTAGCCATTATGCAACAACTGGACCAGGCAGAGTAACTTTCGTGGGCGTGTTATTCTGTCAGGTTTACCTCCACGGGATCCAGTTGTTGCACTAATGGTTCCACCTCCAAATGTCACCAACACCCCGAAGTGTATACACAGGGTGTTCGAGCCATTAGGCGAGGGAGAAAAATAACAAACTAAAATAATAAAACAAGGGAAGGGAAAAGGAAAGGGTCTGCAGGGAAAGGATGCCTGTAACAAAAAACAAAACACATTCAGTATATGCTGGATTCCACACAAAGCTACACTCATAAAGTCTCACTAAACATGCACATGTATACCTGCATATAAGGGATGAAAAGACCTTAGATAACGAACCAATATAAATACAACACAGCCTTTGGGATTTCCTTTGGAAAATATAAGCAAGATGTGAATGAGGTCTTCACCCTGTTTGGCAATTGCAAACAATACTGAGATTCTGAACAACCACATGCTACATACCACCAGGCTGCTCAGAGAACACGATGTATTAGTGGGTCCATGAGGTCAAACGTAAACAATTCAGTTCCATACAATGTACATAGGATACGGAAGTGTGTAGGAGGCAATAACCACAACACTCCACCCCTCCACACTTCAGAAGAAGTAATTATAACCATAAACCACAAAAAGGCCTTTTAACAGAAACGCGTAGTTGCGACCACCACAGTGTTCTGTTTATTTCCATACACTTATTCCAATTTGAATAATCATGGTAACGCGTAGTTATCCTCACTACTGCGCTCCGCTACCAAGTTCAAGAATCATAAATGCCAGGGGATTACGGTAACACGTGGTTTCGACCGCCACCGTGTTCCGCAATTCGAATACCAAATATATGATGCCTTAGTTGCTCTATTGGTATTTCGTTAATGTTACTATCCTTGAAACGCCACTGTAAGAAGTAAAGTAAACACAGCACCAGTTACCGCCATACGCGGCTAGAAAGTACTCGGTAAGGCATTACCTTTGCGAACAGCAAGGAATGTCCGCATTAGGGGGGGGGGTTTCCGAGCGAAGGACAAGGAACTCTCCCCGGACGGCGAAGCAATCTGACTCACCAAATACCGAGAGGAGAAACAGGAACCAGGAACTGGCGTGCAGAGCAGCCGCTCTCACGCCGGGGACGGGAATCAGAATAACACGCACCCGAAAGCGTGTCTCCACCACAGATGTACTTCCTGGGAGGCCAGGGAAGGATTATGGGAAATGTAGTTTACGAGATCTAGACAGGCGCAAATCAGCGGATACTGACAGAAATACCTATCAGTAATTAAAGAATAAGAACCACGTGACTTATTTTAGGTGTCATTGTTATTGTTGGATAGACATGTTAAACTAAAGTTTAATTTGATGCTTTTCAAGTACAAATTATGTCCACATTCCAGGAAGAAGTAATGAAAGAGGATTGTTGTACTGTTGGTTAACAGGCATATCTTTGACTTGTGAGTTTTGAAGATTTGGTGGACTCGTTTTTTCCAAGACTTATCGGTCAGATTTACCAACAAGCAGAGCATCCAAGAGTTGTTGTTAGTGAAAAACTCAAGTTGAGGAGGGAGAGTGGGCTATGATGACAGGGAAGTAAAGACTGTCGATGTAGCAAGTGTTGAAGTGTACAAGATACAGTTTTCCAAGTGGAGAGAGAAGGAACAATAGGCAATCCACTTTTGTGGTGGATTGCCTGGTGGCACCAGCATGAAAGAATTGGTGGACTGATTTTCCTTTTACACTCTTGTGAGAAAAATGTATTTTGTCAGTGTGTTAAAGGAGTATTTTGCAAGGAGTCCTATTTACTCTGGTTTGTTTGATCTGTTCCTGCCCCTGAAACTTGGCACTGCCACACAAGTGGGGTAGCAATTTTATCGGGACAAGTGGTAGACATTTTTTGGATCTCTGCATATTTCAGAATTTTATATCACAGAAATGCAAGAAACGTGTGATATTAGTCAAAGTTTGAGGTTTGCAGGGTATTGTGGCTAAGAAAAGTTTGTGGGATCCACGTAAGACATAGCACCTTTGACTCCCCTCGATGTCTAGTTTCCAAAAATGTCTCGGTCTGGTAGGTTTCCACGGATGGCAGCCTACCCTGCCCATATATAAAAGCAGCACCCAAAATAATTAAATGTGTTCTTGCTTGGCATTGAGACTAGATGTTTCAGTCCACAGGGGGAGCAGAAAGACTGTTGAGGTGTTAGACTTGGCACCATTGGCGTGTCTCCCTTCCACTTTTTGCTGTTGCCTCATCTGTTTTTGCTTGTCTAGATGCTTTGAGCACTTTGCCACTGCTGTGAAGTGCCAAAGTGCAATTGCTCTCTATTGTAAATGGTTGTGATGGATTAGTGATTCCATGATTGGTTATTTGATTTACTTGTCAGTCCCTAGTACAGTGCATTATGTGTGCCCAGGGCCTGTAAATCATTTCATTTCATCAACTTTTATTCGATTATAAAATTTGTATAATCATAAAAAGTACAATTTAAAAAACACAAGAATAATGCGAAATCAGAAAGAGATCAGTGACATTTGAACACATACACTATTAAAAGACGATTTTGCGACGAGTTGATGTTACTATTTTTAAAAAGGTCGCTATCAATTTTGCTTCATGCGGGGATTTCGGCAATTGAAGGTAAGCAAGTGCTGGGTATGATTGTCTGAGTCCGCTTAAACGGAGGAGAGGCAAAATCCATTTTTTCCTTGCCAATCTGTAGTATTTACAAAACAGGATGACATGTATCGTTGATTGTTTGGAAACTCCGTCGCAGGGGCATCGCATCAGGTTTCGAGACCAGTTCTTCGTTTCAGGAAATGAGACTATGCGGAAGAAAAGATCGAACCGTAGTCTTGTCAATAGAAATTTTTCATAGTTCGAAAGGAAGTACGTCAGGTAGGGCTGTATGAGTTTCTCCGTTTGCAATGTGCACATTTTTTCATTATGTGGTTTAACAATCTCAACTTGGTTGCGGAGCTCTCTTAAATGGCCCATGCATAATTCCTTCAACTGTTTCTTTGAAATGTCTTCTATTGAAGGTGGTTCTAAAAAGTATTGCTCACGGTCAAGATCTTGGAAAAATTTGTGGATGTAATTGAGCCACGGTATTTTCCTCCAGTACGCTAGGCCAAGACATTCGGTAATGAGGGAACGTGTTATATGGCTTTCGGGATTACACCATATACGGTGCCAGAGTATCAGAGGCTGGCATCGTATGGTATCGGTCACGTATTCCATACCCAGCTCCCGATGTGAGGCCAAGATCGGGGAGCTTTGAGGGAGGGCTAGGATGTATTTAATGAAAGCATTCTCCGTGATCTGGAGTTGGTCGATACATCCATAACCCCAGATACCTGCTCCATATGTAGCCACACTGTGGCATTTTGCATAATATATGGTTAGCAGCTCCGCTGGGGCCGGTTTACCTAGTTTCCTAGAGAAAGCACTTAGTGCTGAGACTGCTCGGCGAAAGTTGAGATTTCTGGCTTCGATTGCCTTGTGCCAGGTCATTTTGTCTTCCACTAATATGCCCAGGTATGGGTATACCGATGTTTTTTCCAGTCTGCTGTTACTAATGAATATGGGCTTTGAAACTCCACGTTTTGGTCCAATAGTCATTGTAAAGGTTTTTTTAATATTTACTTTTAGACCCAGGGAGTCCATAAATGACACGTATTTGTTCAACTGCCGCTGAAGTTGGTTAGGTGTCCGGGCCAGGATGACCGAGTCGTCGGCATACAGGAGGATGGGTATCGGACGGTGTGCTATCTGTGGGAGATCCTGGCTCCCTTCCAGCATTGCCTGTTCAAGGCCGTTGGTATATAGATTAAACAGGAAGGGAGCCAGTACACACCCTTGCCTTACTCCCCGTGATATTTTGAAGGGACGTGATAGTTCACCGCCGATGCCGTAACGAACTCGGCCTTCCGCGTTGGTATATAGCTCCCTCAGGAAAGCTAATATGGGTGGATCCACTCCAAGGTTTGTCATGATCTGCCACAGCTTTGCATGCTGTACGCAGTCGAATGCCGCGCTCAGGTCTACGAAGACCAGATAGATGTTACCTCCTTTCGCGCATGTATACTTCCCAGCCAAGAGGGTCAAGTTTAGGGCCTGTTCCACCGTTCCAAGCCCGTTCTGGAAACCATATTGCAGGTCTGTGATGGTATTATTCTCTCGGGCCCAAGATTGTAGTCGGTCCAAGAGTAGTCGACCTGCAATCTTGCCCGTGGAGTCCAGAAGGGAGATCGGTCGGTAACACACAGGGTCGTTGCGGTCCCCTTTCTTGAATATTGGCAATAGGGTAGATGTTGACCATGATGGGAGGAGTCCAGTTTCAGTGACTGCAGCCATTACCCGGGTAATTATTAGTGACCAATAATCAATGTTGTATAAGAACAGGTCCATAGGTACCCCATCTGGGCCGGGGGCCTTGCCAGTTTTTGAGGCATTGATAGCCTTTTTGACCTCATTAAGGGTGAAACGCAAATTAATGGGGTATATGTTATTCTTTGCTTGTTCCTGGTCTTTAGTTTGGGGAAGGTCCGTTGGTATACCAAAGATTTTTGTAAAGTGGTGGACCCAGTCATTCTCAGTTATTGCCACGTCTAGATGATATGGGTCAGCGGTGTTTTCCAGGAAGGGTGATCTTATAGTCTGCCAAAATCCAGTACTATCTTTCCTTAATGCGCTGTCATGCAATTGATGCCATAGATCTTGCTTTATCTGCTGCTTGCGGTTTTTCCAGGCGTTATTGTATGTTTTCCTCCTTTGTGAAATTATTTGGACGTCTCTTGGTTTCTGTCGAAGAGCTTCTTTGAGACATGTAAGGGCCTTTCGACAGTCAGAGTCGAACCATCTCGTCATAGGGAGTCTAGGTTTATTTGCTGTGTTTTTAAATAGCTCTTCCCTTATTGCTCCTTGGATGTTATTAAAGGAGATAATGATTGATTCGGGGGATGCCTCTGCAGACAGACAGTCCGCTAGCCATAGGCTTGTTTTTTCAAATACTCTTTGTATTGTCTCTTCAGGGTCGATTTTTGACCATTTAATCGCATAGCCATTTTTCTTCTTTATGGCCAGCGAGTGTTGATCGAGTGAGCTGGCTTTTATTGAAAATGGACCTGTTTTATCCATGAGGAATTCCACGCTAAGGGGGTAATGATCACTAATTGGACTAGACCCTACTTTGTAGTTTTTTAATAGTCCTTTACAGGTGTTTGAGGCTAGGATGTAGTCGATGGTTGTCAGACAACCTCGCCCATGGAAGGTGGGTTGAAATTCCTGCGCAGGATTGACTAGTTCGTTAGCGAAATCGAGATCCAGGGTAAAGAGGATTTCGTTCAGCTTATTGCCACCCGGGGTATGTGCAAAGTGAGGGATGGGGTTTCCAAGTTCATTCTGTAGTCTACAGGTCCCATTTTTGTGATTTGGACAAAGTGTCTGATTGAAGTCACCTCCCCAGATATAAGTAAGTGTTGCGTTTTGGGTTATTGTTTGTAGCGAAGATATATATGCTACCATTTCTTCTAAATGTGAGCAGCGTTCCAGGGTACCAGTGTTATTGTAATAGTTTATGAGTATGAGTAAATTTCTCTTTGTTGCCATCTCGTGCGAAACTTGAATAATTTGATAGGTGCACGTTTCCTTTAATAATTTTACAGTAAGTGGAACGATGTTGGAGAAGTAGATCATAAGTCCACCTTTTGGCCTTCCCATTGTACTAGGTGTTGCTTTGGTAAAGATTGTTTTGTAACCCACTAGATGAAGAGGGGTTGTAAGCCAGGTCTCTTGCAGACACAAGATTTGTTTGCTCCTTGCTGTGTTCAGCCATAAGGGGCATGTTATTTTTGCGGTTAGGCCTGCTACGTTCCAATAGGCAATACCTATACCCATGGACTGTGTTTCTTTCACGTTGGCAGATGTTATCCAGTTGTTAATATTAACTGTATTGACTGCATCTTGCTGGATGCTTGGTCCCAAATTGATATCCGCTGCGGCTGGAGGAGTACTAGTCAGGAGATTATTTGGGTTTGTCGATGCTATCTCAGAGATGTAGGAAGACTCTGGGGATGCTGTGTACTGTTTATCGGATGCGGAGTGTTGTGTAATGTCAGATTTATACTCGCTAGATTTATCCAGGGATGGTCAGTCGACCATTTCGAGGCAATCAAAGCGATTTTGGGTTGGGAAGCCCTGCCAACCTTCGTATGCTTGATAGGATCTGTCCTGCCGGTAGGGCATTTGGCGTTCTAAGTACCCTTCTCTCGATCCGCCCCTGGCTATGTATTCGTGTGGGTATTCCATCTGATTCCATGGCACTTGGTACCATGGCTCCTGGTTACGTGAATCTTTGGGGTGATGGTGCCATGCCCAGGGTGGTGGGTTACGATATTGGTTCACTGGGGGGTAGAAGAAGGAGAGGTGTCGGGCGTCAATCCCCCCTTTTTTGTCGAGTTGAGGCCAAGCACAAATGTGATCTACGGTTGAGGGATCTCTACATGTTACGATGATACAATCACCGCGTATTGATTTTTTCGTTTTGCCTATCCAGGCTACCCTGCGGGCTGTAGTGATCCCACCCGAGAGATGGGATTCAAGGGGTCTATTGATGCTTAGCCACTGCATGGCTTTGTTTTTAAGTGACCATGCAGTTTCTGATGTATCATCTGTTAGCTCGGGTACTCCTGTAAGGACTATTGTATAGGGAGTAGCTTCCGGGGGCAAATGGGCAGAACGTCTAACTGGAGGAGGTTTTTTTGGTGTATTTTTAGGTGTTTTTTGAGGAGGCAGAGGTTTCATTGAAAGAGATTCAGACTTATTTACTGGACAGATTCTGCTGGATTCTATGTTTGTTACTGGACCTGGGGTATCTACCGTATCTTTATCTGTGGTTACAGTTTGCTGTACTGTTTTGGGAGGTGGTTTCTCTTTCTGGGGATGAAGCGTGTTTGCTATGGATTTGGGTAGTGTAATATTTTGTTTTAAATTTTTCTGTACTGAAGATGTTGGGTTTGTATGATTTGCTGTTTTCTGTGTGTGTGCTTGATATTCTTTTTTGGATGGGTGCGAAGTGTTGCGCTGCCCCTTTATGTCTATACGAGTGTTTGAATCTAGGAGAGTGGCCGAAATTATAGTTAGTTGAGCTTCGAGATTTCTGATGCTTAACTGAATAGGCTTTAGATATTGGTATAATAAGTCTTTGGTTGTAGTAAGAACTTGCGAGGTGATTCTGCAAGTCTTGCATTGGTTAGTGATAGTGTCATTGGGGATTGCCTTGTGTGGAAGGGTGGTTTCGGGGAACTGTAGTATACTGTTGGTCATTGAGGAGTTTGAATGAATTGTTGTATGTTCCTGGCACGATGGTCTAAGTATTTCTTCACTGTTTGCAGGACGAGTTTTCGGAATTGCTCCTTCTCTCTCGCCTTGTTGGAACGCGATTTCAGAGGGTTGAGCGTCTCCCTGGGTTTGACAACCAGCTAGGTCGGGAGTTGCTTCCAAGTCATCAGATGTTATAGAAAGATCCAGTTCAGAGTGCGTGACTGACAGGTCTACTACCGACGGGACAGTATTTAAGTCTGGTACTGACAAAGTCACTGGAAGAGAGCTGTTTTGAGTATTAAGATTAATTGGAGAGGTGGCATTGGCTATAGCGCCTAGCGAAGAGCGCTTCGCGTTTGCACTCATGAGATCTAATGATACTCTCCTCTCCATCAAGGCTATGCTTTGGTTTATCGTCTCATGGACACGCGATATAAATAAGTCAATAGGGCCTGTTACCTGTGCTACCTCCTGCGCATGTTTGGATTTAGGTTTGGAGGTACTTCTTGTTTTGGGTGGCATGTTTGTTTGTTGCTGGGTCGTTGTTGAACGAGGAGTGGCCTGGTCCGGACTCTATCGGGCACTAACGGGCAACAACGGGCCCGCCCTTGGCCCGGGCTTCGCCCCGGGCTGCGTCCCGCGCGCGTCCCGCGCAGCGGATGCCGCGAGATGTTGTAGCGCTTCGCTGGGGGCGGGGCACTGGAAGGGGGCGCGGCTCTCACAGGAAGAGGACCAGCTGAAGGTGGTGAATGCTGGTCCTCGCAGTCCTGGGGCCGGCGCCTCGTCCTCCTCTGCGGCCTGGCGCTCACAGTCACTTCAGCGGCGCTCTTGGGGAAACAGCTATGCTACTCCTGTAGCAGGGATCAGCAGCAGGAAAGGAAGTCTAAGCGCTATCAGGCGGTGAGTCTTTCTCCACGAGTGGCACCCGCGCAGCGGGTGCCGCGAGATGTTGTAGCGCTTCGCTGGGGGCGGGGCACTGGAAGGGGGCGCGGCTCTCACAGGAAGAGGACCAGCTGAAGGTGGTGAATGCTGGTCCTCGCAGTCCTGGGGCCGGCGCCTCGTCCTCCTCTGCGGCCTCGCGCTCACAGTCACTTCAGCGGCGCTCTTGGGGAAACAGCTATGCTACTCCTGTAGCAGGGATCAGCAGCAGGAAAGGAAGTCTAAGCGCTATCAGGCGGTGAGTCTTTCTCCACGAGTGGCACCCGCGCAGCGGGTGCCGCGAGATGTTGTAGCGCTTCGCTGGGGGCGGGGCACTGGAAGGGGGCGCGGCTCTCACAGGAAGAGGACCAGCTGAAGGTGGTGAATGCTGGTCCTCGCAGTCCTGGGGCCGGCGCCTCGTCCTCCTCTGCGGCCTCGCGCTCACAGTCACTTCAGCGGCGCTCTTGGGGAAACAGCTATGCTACTCCTGTAGCAGGGATCAGCAGCAGGAAAGGAAGTCTAAGCGCTATCAGGCGGTGAGTCTTTCTCCACGAGTGGCCTGTAAATCAACTGCTGCTGGTGGGCTTGCAGCACTGATTGTGCCACCCACAGAAGCTGCTTGTAAAATGTGGCCCAGGACTGCCATTGCAGAGCCTGTGTGCAGTCTGGGACTGCTATGTCGACTTGGCAAGTACACACACTTACCAGTCTCTAAACCTTCTCATGTCTGCATGTTAGTCACCCCTAAGGTAGGCCCAAGGGGTGCATTGTATGTGAAAGGTAGGACATGCCCTGATGTGTGTGGCATGTCCTGATAGTGAATTACATTCAGTTTCGTTTTTAACTATTGCTAGGCTATCTGTTCCCATAGGCTAGAATGGGCAGTTTGATTTTAACATCTTATAAACATAACTGACCCAGAGAACAAGAGGGAAAATAAAGTTTAGTATGCCTGAACTCAGAATGTTAAAGTGCATCTTTTAGTGTGGGTGATTTTAACATTCTGTGTTTGAAAATACCACTTTTAGAAAGGTATTTTCTTGCCTAACCATCCAGTATGCCTCTGCTAGGTTTGTGTATTGCATGTCGGGCTTGTGAGTGACAGGAGCTGGGAGAGAGCTGCGGCTCCAGCAGTCTGATGAGTCAGGGGTGGGCTGTATGGGACCTGCGTTTAATTTAGAGTAGGGGGAGGAGATTTCCTTTCACCTGCCTGGGCCAGGTCTGCTTTCAACAATGCTGTCTCCACCTCCTGCCAGGAAGCTGCACCAGAGACGACAGAACTGTTTTTGGTTGGGTACAGACACTCTCTGTCTTCAGAGACAAAGGATTTGTGTGTATAAAAAAGGGGACCCAGACCCCAGAACTTTAGATCACTTCTGGGAAATCAATAGGAACCTTTGCCAAGGAGACGAAACCGGAGAAGCTGAAGGAAGATTACTGCCCCTGTGCTGTTTGCTGTTTGGGTTTGGCGTGCAGTGGTTACTTGTTGCCAAGGAAAGGAGAAACAGACTTTGCTGTTTGCTTTTCCATCTAGAGGAAGATCTGCAAGGATTTGAAATTGAGCTTGCCTCCTGTCTGAAGTCTCAGGGACACAAAGACTTCACCACCAGCTCCCCTGAATTTCCTTGCTGGGAAATCAAGAGGAACCTTTGCCAAGGAGAAGAAACCGGAGAAGCTGAAGGAAGATTACTGCCCCTGTGCTGATTGCTGTTTGGGTTTGGCCTGCAGTGGTTACTTGTTGCAAAGGAAAGGAGAAACAGACTTTGCTGTTTGCTTTGCCATCTAGAGGAAGATCTCCAAGGACTTGAAATTGAGCTTGCCTCCTGTCTGAAGTCTCAGGGACACAAAGACTTCACCACCAGTTCCCCTGAATTTCCTTGCTGGGAATTCTAACCTGCAGAGAGGTGCCTGCTGCTGTTCAGGACCTCTAGAGACTGTTTGTCGCTGGGAGCTGGAAGCGCGATGCAACAACGAAGAAATGTGTCGCATCCGCACTGAGACCCGACGCATAGCCGGGCCAGGGGGAAGAAGAGTGCTGCATCTACACCGAGTCCCGACGCATCAGGGAGAACATTGTCGCAGCGCCTGTGCCATGTGTAAGAAAGTGGCTCTATATATACTGGACCCAAGTAAGGTACAGTGAAAGTTAGATATAACCTTACTCTCTAAAGTGGTAGCTTGGTCGAGCAGTAAGGCAGTATCAGAGGACAGTGTAAAGCATTTGTTGTACACACTCAGTCAGCAAATGGTCTCACACACTCAAGAACTGAACTCTAGGCCAATTGTTTTGTGTTAAAATATATTGTTGTTTTATTTTAGAACCAACAAGGTATCAAAATATACTTTCTCAGGATGAGTTACTTTAGTTAGATACTTTTCAAATAGGCAATAGACTTTTTGATTACAATAGTTACAGTTGTTGCAATGGGCAACCCAAGTTCAAACACAATGCAACATTGAGCTCAATGGGAATTTCTGGATAAATGCAGTTGATTACTTAATGGATTACTTTTCTAACCACAGGACTGGATCCTAGATTCTGTCCTGGGACATCTCCTGTAAACAGTTAAGTAAAAGCGTTTTGGTTACAGTAGTGATTTTTAAGGAATATTATTGTATTTTAAAAGTTGACACTTCGAGAAACTTTTTCTCATAGAATCACCAATGTTATCCTATAGGAGGAAATTCACTTAGCAGGTGAGTAGTGTTATCATTACTTTTTCTAACTCCGGGTTGGATCCTGGATCCAGCCCTGGTGCATCTCCTGTAAAGAATTGAAAGAATGTATTTAAGTCATACAGGCAATTTTAAAGGAATATTTGTAGTTTTTGAAAATCGACACTTAGAAACTTTTCTGGTGAAAATCGTACAATGGATTCCTATGGAAGGAAATTCAAGTTACTGGTAAGTACGGTTAGAATTACTTTTCAGGGTCAGTATTGGGCTAAAAGATGACGCACTGGGTTCTCTCCTGATAACAGGTGAGTAAATCAGAATTCGTCGTTCGGCTGATTTTAGAGGAATATTTAAAAGTTTCAAAACTCCACACAGAAGATTTTTTAAGAGAAACCAGTCAATGTTACCCTACGGAAGAAAAGTGAGTTATCGGCTTTTGGGTAAGTATTCGACTGGCAGAGTTAAGGTTCTGGGCATAGACTCAGGGGTCCCCCAGGGTCAGGTAGGTACACCCTCAGCGGCACAGGGGCAGCCGGGTGCAGAGGTAGATAGCCCAATGTTATCCAATGAGAGGCAGGGGGCCTTCGGTTGGTGGCTGCTGGCAAGCAGGCCATGCGGCTGTGGGAGCTGGGCTCCTGGTCACTTGATCAGGGCAAATGGGGAAGTAGGTTAGGACCAAGGTTGCACTGCCAGGGGCGCTCGGGCGGCTGGGTGCAGGGTGCTTTTGAGCCGTCAGGCGCTCAATGTTATTCAATGGAGAACTTGGAAGATGAAAAAGGACTGCAGGCTCGGGGACAGAGATTCTTCTGGAGCAACCAACACTTCGAGAGGTACGTTGGGATCTTAGAGGATAGGTAGGCACCCAGGAGTTGGGCACAGGGGGCCTTGGGGCGCCGGGTGCAGGGGTTTCTTTTGACGTCGGGAAATCTTGCCCTCTGCTGGTCGCGGTTGGAGGGTTCCCTTGCTGTGAGGCTGCAGGCGTCGTCTGGGTCTCCGAGGAGGGTCCTTGGGCACTGGATTCCAGGTCAGAATCGCTGGGGACAAGTCCTCAGGGTCTTTGTCCACTCGCGCACAGGCCGGGCTCTGCGGGTGCAGAGTGTGCCGGATTCGCAGTTCCTGGCTGGCACCAGGGGTATTGCTGTTTGAGCAGAACCACTGCTCATGGGAGTTCCAGTCTTTAAGAGGTTCAAGGCAGGCTGGTCCTTCGGGTTTTCGAGGTTACTGTCTGCAGGAGTCGCCGGGATTTAGCAGGAGCAGGTTCAAGGATCAACAGGCCTGTAGGGCTGGGACCAAGTCAGTTGGTGTTGTCCTCTTGTTAGCAGCTGCACGGAGGGTTTTCTTCTTCTTAATCTTCTTTCTTGTTTTTGAATCGGGATCTGAGGAAGGAAGGTTCAGGGAGCCCCTAAATACTAAATTTAGGGGTGTTACAGGTAGGGCAAGTGCAGGAACCAATAGGTCCCTGTCTTGGGGTGAGTGCACCCCTATCCTGCTCCTCTCCTGTGCTTTTGAGCCGTCAGGCGCTCAATGTTATTCAATGGAGAACTTGGAAGATGAAAAAGGACTGCAGGCTCGGGGACAGAGATTCTTCTGGAGCAACCAACACTTCGAGAGGTACGTTGGGATCTTAGAGGATAGGTAGGCACCCAGGAGTTGGGCACAGGGGGCCTTGGGGCGCCGGGTGCAGGGGTTTCTTTTGACGTCGGGAAATCTTGCCCTCTGCTGGTCGCGGTTGGAGGGTTCCCTTGCTGTGAGGCTGCAGGCGTCGTCTGGGTCTCCGAGGAGGGTCCTTGGGCACTGGATTCCAGGTCAGAATCGCTGGGGACAAGTCCTCAGGGTCTTTGTCCACTCGCGCACAGGCCGGGCTCTGCGGGTGCAGAGTGTGCCGGATTCGCAGTTCCTGGCTGGCACCAGGGGTATTGCTGTTTGAGCAGAACCACTGCTCATGGGAGTTCCAGTCTTTAAGAGGTTCAAGGCAGGCTGGTCCTTCGGGTTTTCGAGGTTACTGTCTGCAGGAGTCGCCGGGATTTAGCAGGAGCAGGTTCAAGGATCAACAGGCCTGTAGGGCTGGGACCAAGTCAGTTGGTGTTGTCCTCTTGTTAGCAGCTGCACGGAGGGTTTTCTTCTTCTTAATCTTCTTTCTTGTTTTTGAATCGGGATCTGAGGAAGGAAGGTTCAGGGAGCCCCTAAATACTAAATTTAGGGGTGTTACAGGTAGGGCAAGTGCAGGAACCAATAGGTCCCTGTCTTGGGGTGAGTGCACCCCTATCCTGCTCCTCTCCTGTGGAAGGGGGGCAGGAGCCTATCCCTGATTGGGCAGGGCTCTCCATCATCAAGATGGCCAGAGCCTGGAGTTTCACCTCACCTCTTCCACCTGAGGGGTGGAGTTGGCACAGGCTGGCACACCCCCTTTCCTTACGCAGGGTTTCCCGTCAGTCTTCCCACCAGAGTGGAGGTCAGAACCAGTGGGGGCCAGTTGCTGAGTACAGCAAGTGGCCTGGAGAAGCTCACAAAGGCGGCATGCCTTTGAAGCTTCCCTTGCCCATCCTGGGGGAGGAGACCTAGCACCTCGCCCAGGATGTGCATTGTTGCAGGCACAGGAGAACGGAGGGCGTTCTACCCAGGGTCCAGCAACATGTCTGCTGTGTGGCAGCCTAGGCAGCCTCTCAGACAAGATGTGGATTCATTGGGCATCTCTAAGTTGCCTTATGTAGTGCATTTTACATTAAATCCCACACTGGCATCATTGTGGGTTTAATGTGCTGAGAAGTTTGACATAAAACTTGTCAGTCTTCAGAGTAGCCATTATGGTGCTGTGGAGTTCTTAATGACAATCTCCCAGCACCATATACTTTTTAATGGCATCACTGCACTTACAGTGCTCAGGAATGGCCCTGGGTAATGTAGGGGCACAGGACTCATGCACCTGTGCCCACACCACTGGCATAGTGCACCCAGCTAGAGGGGTGACTGAGGTATGCCAGGGAAGTGGGTTTGTGGGCATGGCACACCGGGATGTGTGCCATGTCGACTCTTTGTTTGGTTCTGCACCAAGTCACTCAGCCTGCAAAGACAGTCTGTGGGTGTCAAGGTACAAAGCCCCTAAGGGTGGCACAATACGTGCTGCAGCCCTTAGGGGTCTTCTCTGGTCACAGTGCCCTGGGTACCTAGGGTCCCATTTTTATCGAGCTGACCTGTGGCCAGAGATGCCAATTAGGTTTAGGTTTCAACACAGTTTTAGGGAAGGAACACATGCCCTGGGTACCTGGTTGGCAGGAACCCAGGGCACACTCAGTCAAAGTACATCAGCCATTCAGCAAAAAGTGGGGGAATACCATGCAAGAAAGATGGCACTTTCTCACACCATGTGGCTGCAAACGTTCACGCATCGGACCGGATTGTCGCATCGCACCAAGTCGCCATTTTGTCGCATCGCACCGGATCGTCGCATCGAGGCGCCATTTTGTCGCATCACAACCGGAACGCAGTAAGAAACTGACTCATTCCCTCCTCTCCGGTAAGGAACTGACGCATCGCCTCCCCTGCGTTGCAGTAAGGAACAGGTACGCTGCCTCCCCCGAAGCAAGGAACTGACTCTTCTCCTTCCCTGCGACCCTTTTGTATGTTTTGCGTGACGCACCTAAGGTACTTTGTTGGAAAAGTGTCGCATTTACAACCTGCATTGAACTGAACTATTTCTACCATTTGAAAGTCTTATTCTTGATACTGTATTGTGGATTTTTGTCGTTTGGTCTTGTTTAGATAAAGATTACTTGTTTTTCTAAACTGGTGTGGTGTCCATTTGTAGTGTCTTCACTGTGTTACTGTATGTGTTCACAAATGCTTTACACACTGCCTGTGATATAAGCATGTATGCTCGTGCCAAGCTCCCAAGGGGGTGAGCCGGGGTTATTTTAGGAGTGTATCCCCCTTACCCTGCCTAGAAGCAAGGGCCTCTATTTGGACAAAGGTAAGGGTATATAAACTTTATTGCTTGATTAATTAAAATCATTGCAATGACAACATCTTACAACTCCAAGAAAAACACATTTTACATTACAAACAAAGCATCTTCTCATCACATAATAAAAAAAAAAAAAAAAAAAAAAAACGGACCCATATATACAATTTAAAAACTTAGCGCCAAACCCAAATCTAGCCACCTTACATCCTTAATTACAGGATATTATTGCACTTTACACATTTTAAATTGACAATGTACATTACTTATTATTTCCATATACATAACGGAGAAATATTCTGACTAATAACCATTCATTTCCACTATGAAACACAACACATGTTATATTTCAAAGTGCTAATGGTAAGGTGCAGAAATGACTAGTGCAAAGTAGTTTCTTTTATACGTTTCTTAACCCCCCTACTTTACAAAGTGCTAATGTGCAAACAATGACATCAATTTGCTGCGATGATAACCCAGCATTTGTTACATTTCATATTAATACCCTCGCACCAAAATTAATAGGTAATAAAATGTATGAGCTGTTAAAACTATTCGTGCCAGGCCATAAAAATAGAAGGGTATCTGCCCAATTATATTAGACATTTTTCAACTGCCATTACATTTTTTACCAGTTTACATAGTAATGGAGCCGAATCACCAGACAATGACATGATTAATGCCTGTCTGGCAGATCTCACCCCACTCATCAAAAATCAAGGTCTCAAAAGTAAACGTCTAAGATTAGTCAGCTTGGGGCATATACATACTATATGTACAAGAGATTCCTGTGGCCATCCGCACAATCTACAGTTAGAATCCAGCCACTGTTTGATCCATGATCGAGTGCCCTTCTTTGTTGGATTTATTCCCATGCGTAACCTTAAAAACATTTTTTTTAAACTTTGCCGAAAAAAACCAACATTCAAATATGGCTGAATACGCGGGGATTGGTATGAATTGATCACATACCAAGCATAATTTCTCTCAGCTAATGCAATTTTATCCAATTTAAACAATTCAGCTTGAATATGCTTTTTTAAAATTAACTTATAGTGAGGCATTTTCAGATCTTACAGGTCACTTTGCAGGCCGATATCTCGTAGGGAAGTTAAAATATAAGATCTTCATTTGGCCGCATAAACAGATTTGTCAATTTCTTGCCAACAAGTATTCCCTAAAGATGCAGGGGCTGATGTTGACAATGCGACCATACATTTAAAAAAAACTACTTTTGATACCAGACACTGTCTTTGGAGACCAAATTCCAATCTTATTGCTGCTTGACACTCTGACCTGGCAATCCCAAAGGTTGCTTTAAAGACTTCAACAATCAATAGGTCAACCACCTTCACATCTGTACCCCTAGTAATGGGGGAACCGTAAATGAGGGTTGGTTGTAACTGGGCTTTGATTACTTTAAGCATAACCTCATATGATTGACAGTTCAATGATTTGTTTTAAACATTTAAAAGCATGAATCAATGTCACAGCCTTGGACTTTAAATCCTCAATTGTACCTGCTCTGGCCTTCCAGGGATTAAACTTCTGTTTGACTACACCAATTTTCATCACTTTGGTTTTTTTTACATTCATTTCAAGGCCATTCTGTTGTATATAGTCAACAAAGGCAGTAATAAGTCTTTGTAGGCCGATAGGAGTATGACTCACAAGAATCGTATCATCGGCATACTGGAGGTAACTAATTTGCACCCCCTCATCCTAGGAACATGCCCATTAACAACATCCAAATGCTGAGAAAGATCTGATAAGATTAAATTAAATAAACAGGGGGCAAGGACACAACCCTGCTTTAGGGCATTGTATGTTCTAATCTTCCTTGATAAGGAATTGCCCTCCCCAAGCTTAACTTGAACCCAAGTGTCGGAATACAGAAGTATAATAGCTTTCAACAATTTCTTTCATATTCCCCGATCTGACCATTTTTTCCATAACAAATTTATTGGCACTGAGTCGAAGGCTGCCTGAAGATCAATAAAAGCAATATATACATTTTGTTTATTCAACACAGCCTTCTCTGCAAGCAGGGTTAGAGCCAACAAATCTGGGGTAGTGGAGTGTCCTTTCTGGAAACCAGTCTGATTAAATGGAATAATAGCGTCCTGCATAACCCAATCTTCCAATTCTGTTAGGAGACCAGAAGCAAACACCTTTTCATCAACATCAGTCAATGAGATTATTCGATAATTAGCGGGGTTTGACACCGGGCCGCTTTTATAAATAGGTTGTACTATGCTAACTTGCCATGATTCTGGGACAACCCCCAGAGTCAAAATAATTCTAAATAAGTTATGCAGAATGCCGGCCCACAGGACACTATTAGCAAGGAACAGGGCATTAGGTAGCCCGTTAGGTCCAGGAGCTCCATTTGCTTGAAGCCCATGTAACAGGGTCAATGCTTGAGTACAACTTGGAATTTCTAAATCAAGATTTGGATCTAGACTAAAATAAATAGCGTTATCACTGGAGTTCCAATCGGGACACTTTCTATTCCCCCGCATTAGGTATTGATATGTTACTTACCTCACATAAGGCCAACCTGTCTGGGTGATTTCCCATCTGAACCGATAAACCATACAAATTGGCTATAAACGTTACCCAACTGGGTTCTGGTATATTTACAGAAAAAGCCCTACAGCCTCCCATTTCGAGCTTATTAATAACCGCCCAAAATTGTTTGCATTATTTTGTTTAGTGGTGGATAGTAAACTATTCCATAGACCAGTTTGATATTTAAGTTTGGCTTTTCATATTTCTTGTTTGTAAGTCTTCTTAAGTTCCTTCAGATTTTCTTTATACGCTAAATAGAAATGACGAAATCTATGGGCGTAAGCCTCATGGACAGCTCTATTAAGTACTTTCTTTAGCTTTAATAGTTTGGGGGAAACCCATATTTGGACAAAGGTAGCTACCTTCGCCAACTAGAGACCCCCATTTCTAACATGAGGCTTTAGGGGTGATAGTGGGACCTGATGTCAGGATGAGCCAGACCTACACCATTCATTTATTTAAAAAAAATATTTGTCATCCTGTGGACTTTCTCCCCCCCTCCTCCACCCGAGGGCAAATTAGAGGTAATCCCCCTCTCTGTCCTCGGGGGAGACCAAAACACTGGTTTGTCCCTCTTGGGGTAGGATTACTGCCCAATGCAAGAGTGGGATGCCTGCACCCCTATTTATTGCCTCACATACACATAGTGGGTTTATACGCCACTTGGGGACAGATTTGGGGCAACCTCCCCAATTGGGACAAACTTCCTATCTGCCCCTATTGAACAAGAGAGACGATATTGCCCCTACTGGGCCGTGGCAGTGCTAGATGCCAGGATAGGCAACCCCATCCTTTTGTTTGTTTTTCCACCATTTGGAAATCCCTAGTGTCTAGTGGACTTTGTGTCTCCCCAGGAGTAAATTGGGGGCAGAAAGACTGGTTTGTCCCTTTTGAGGTGGGAGTCTGACCAGTGCCCTAGTGCAATGGCCACACTCCTTTTGCCCCAAATGCAAAAGCCCTGGTGTCTAGTGGGCATTCTACACACCGGGGGCAGATCTAGGGCAGCCTCCTCAATTGGGACAAACATGTTATCTGCCCCCATGGGGGAGAAAGACGCTATTGCCCCTTCCGGGGCAGTGTTAGGGCATGATGCCAGGTTAGACCGCCCCATCGTTTTGTCTGTTTGGCATCATTTTGTCTAGTGGGCTTACTGCCCTCATCCCAGGGGATGAGGGTTGGAGCAAACCTCCAGTTTGCCTCCCAAGGGGGGGGCAGAAAACCTGTTGACCCTTTTTGGGGTCTGGGCATGATCATGCCCTGCTGGGCAGCTTGTACCACTATGTCTTTTTTTAATAACTATTCCCCTCTATCTAGTAGTCTTTCTGCCCCCCAGGGGAGGCAGACTGGGGCAGACTTTGTATCTGCTCCCTGGGTGGAACAGTAAGACTGTTTCACTCTTTTTTGGTTGGGGGCATGTCCATGCCCATGCTGGCAGCTCCCACCCCTATGTTAAAAAAAATATATATGTACCTTGGTGTCTAGTGGGCCTTCTGCCCCCCCTAAGGTGGAGGGGGAGCAGAAAATCTAAAACTTTGTGGGGGCTTGGGGAGTACAAGCCCTTGCCCAAGGGGCTGCTCTCCTTGCCATAAATCCTGGTGTGTGGTGCTTAGATCCCTGGTTGGGGATCATCCTCCTGCAGCAACACCCAATCAGGGATCCACTAGGTAAGGTTATCATAAGAAAGGGGAGTTTTTTCTGTCTAAATCGGTGCTCGAAGGGCTGAGATATGCCTCCGAGCACCAAATCAGTAAAGTGAAATGAGCCAATAGGGTAATTTCAGATCTTCTTTCAAAGAAATGACTTCAGCATGCCGTGCGCTCCTCTGATTGTCAATTCCTTCTAAAAAAGAAAACAAAAAGACGAGTTGTTGAAGAAGATGTTCCTCAGTAGCCCGTGATAACATCTTTTCCTTTAGAGCCCTCCCCAGTGTCAGCCACTGACCGTCAGCGGCACTGTCGGCCATAGACCTACGCTCACACTTAAAAGGTTGAACTAATGGTAACATCTTTTAGATTGAACACATAAGAATTGTTTGAATGTGAAGTGAGAACACAAGTTAGTAGAATCTATTATCATATTTTAGAGGTAGACCAGTTTGAAATATTTTGCCACTCCAAATCCTTCTCAGACATGCTTGGACAATTTAGATTTTTCACAGCCTGCTGGGCAGAAAATCTGGATTTTATTAAGGACACGGAGGCTAATATTATGCAAATCTCCTTTATTACCACAGCTCAGTAGCAACAATAGAAGAATGTAGAACATCAATAACATTCTGAGAAGGAATAAAGTCTCTTAGAAACCATGTCTCAGCCTTCTTTGTTCAAGAACTGCGAAGAAAGATCAGCATGAGGTAAACTTGAGGATCCAAAACTTGAAGATCCAAAAACTCCATAGATAAAAATCCAAGATCAGGTTATTCTGAAAGAAAAAGGTATACATGGTAATGTAATACAAATGGGAGGGTATGAAGAAAGAGGTGGGATAATATTAGCCTCCGTGTCCTTAATAAAATCCAGATTTTCTGCCCAGCAGGCTGTGAAAAATCTAAATTTTATGGCACGACACGGAGGCCATATTATGCAAGTTTAAAGTGCATTAAGAACATTATCAATCACATTAGAAATTGGTTTGAAATAACATGCTCTAAACACAGTATCATTAGACCAATCTGCAGCCCTAAGGATGTCTTGTAATCCTC
Organism: Lissotriton helveticus; assembly: GCF_964261635.1. NCBI lineage: Eukaryota > Metazoa > Chordata > Amphibia > Caudata > Salamandridae > Lissotriton > Lissotriton helveticus. The sequence goes on from NC_136067.1 coordinate 1,238,499,692, forward strand.
CTCCTAAGCAGAAGGCTTTAGAGGCTGAAGCACCTCTTAAAGAGTGAGCGCCAAAAACAGAAATATCAACACCACTTTCATGCATGACATTTTTAACCCACCTGGCTAAAGTGGGAGAAGAGACTCCTTTATGAGGAGATCTATAAGAAATTATTAGTTGTGATTCATTCATTCTAAGATATTTAGTTCTTTTTTCATATTCCTTTAAACATTTAACCACACAAAGTCTATCATTTTCAGGGAAAAAGGGATAGAAGATTGAAGATGATAAGGTTTTCGTTCTTTTCTTGAGGAAGAAACAAACTCCTTCGGGTTGAAAGGCCCTACTAGAAATGTCTAAAGCCTTAACGTCAGAAGTTCTACGAAAGGACACCAGACACAATAAGACAGTAATTTTAAAAGAGATGCGTTTGAGCGATAGAGAGGAGTTATCTCCCCATGACGCTAAAGTCCTAAGAACAAGAGTGACGTCCCACAGGGTGGTATATTTAGGGCCAGGAGGGTTTAAAACTCTCATGCTTCTCATTATCTTTTTAGTAAGAAGATTTTGTCCAACTGATGTTTCGTTAATTAAAGAATGACCGGCTGAAATTGCGGATCTATAAACGTTAACAGTTCTGTAAGAGAGACCTGAAGTAAAAAGGTCCGAAAGGTAGTTGATAACATTGACTAGATCAGTTGAAACGGGATCGTAACGCCGTTGAAGGCACCAGCGAACCCATTTGTTCCATGCCAGTCTATAAGCTTTCCTTGTTCCGGGTGCCCAAGACTCTGAAATGAGTCTGAAAGCATTTGACGAAAGTCCAGGGACATTCCATTGTCTCCTGAAATCTTCCATGCCGTCAGAATTAGAAGGCCCTGCTCTATCAGGGGATGTGTATGACCTTCCGAATCTAGAAGGATTTCCGAGAAGGAAGGAATTAAAATTGGGAAATCTATGCTCATTTCTAGGATGATGGGAAACCATGCTTGGGACCTCCAGAGAGGGGCTATCACTACCATGCTCTGACTGTAACGTCGAGCGTGGAGAAGGAGACGAGGGAGCATTGAAAAAGGGGGAAAGGCATAAGGTGCTAGGTTGGTCCAATCTTGTAGGAAGGCATCTACTTTCATGGCTTGAGGGTCCGGCCTCCAACTGAAGAATTGTTTCAGCTGGGTGTTTATACGGTCTGCAAATAGATCTGTTTTGAATGGGCCCCATTTCGTTTGAATGGACAGAAATACATCTCTGTTCAATTTCCAGTTGCTGGAGTCCTTGAAATTTCTGGAACACCAATCGGCAACTTCGTTTTTCAGTCCGGGAATGTGTTCCGCTACGACTGAAATACCTTTGTTCAAACAGTAGTTCCATAGGCCTTTCGCCAGGTCTGTCAGGTCTTTGGAATGAGGGCCGCCCAGCTTGCTGACATAGCGAACTGCAGACACGTTGTCCATTCGTAAAGTTACGCAGCATTTCATTGAGTCCTGAGTAAAACAGCGAACCGCAAACGAGCCTGCTAGTAACTCTAAGCAATTGATATGCAATTCTTTTTCTTGTTGGGTCCAGCGACCCCCAGTGGATAAGTTCCCGCATCTTGCACCCCAGCCTTCTAAACTCGCATCGGATTCTATTATTAGATCTGGGAGATCTCCAAAGATGGCTCTGCCATTCCAAGCTTCTAGATTTCTGAGCCACCAGAGTAGCTCGGTTTTGGATTCTTGATCTAGTGAGATTAGTTGGGAGTACGAGCCGTTGGCTCTCAGATGTCTCGATTTCAGTCTCTGTAGAGCCCGATAATGGAGGGGGCCCGGGAATATAGCTTGAATTGTGGAGGAAAGAAGGCCCAGGATTTTGGCTAGGTATCTCAGGGGAAAGACTTTCATAAGAAGTGTTCTCCTCAGTTCTTTCCTGACTTTTCTCACTTTGTCGCTGGGGAGACGGAGTTCTGTCTTTATAGTATCTACCAGGAAACCTAGGAATTGGGTTTGTTGAGAGGGGGTCGTACAAGACTTTTTTAGGTTTATGATAAACCCTAGGTGTTGTAGAAGACGTATCGTGAGGTCTGTATGAGAGGAAACAATCTCTCTTGACTGTGCCATTATAAGGATATCGTCGAGGTAAATGATCATCCTGATTCCCCTTTGTCTCAACCAGGATGCGATGGGTCGAAGTACTTTGGTGAAGCACCAAGGGGAGGACGAGAGGCCGAAGGGCAGGCTGCAAAATTGGTATAGGTGGCCTTGCCATGTGAATTGTAGAAACCTTTGATGAGGTTCCCAGATAGGTATCGTCAGGTAGGCGTCTTTCAGGTCGAGTCTTGTCAACCAGTCTCCTTTCCTTAACACGTCCCTTAGGAGGTGGATTCCCTCCATTTTGAAGTGTTGATAAACTACCCATTGATTTAGTTCCTTGAGGTTTATCACTGGTCTCTGCTCTTTGTTTTTCTTTTCCACCAGAAATATGTTGCTGAGGAACCCCGGGGAAAAGAAAAACAAAGAGCAGAGACCAGTGATAAACCTCAAGGAATTACATATTAATATTGCGCTTTGTCTGGTAACTTGTACCTTCTTCATTTTGTTAACTATGTCCCAAGTTACCAGACAAAGCGCAATATTAATATGTAAGCATATCAAAGGTTAATGTTATACAACGAAATAAAGCAAGGTATATAAGAGAAACAACAGAAAAAGACATGTAGTAATCATCTACAATGATATTACCAGTAAAGGTACAATTATTAGTTAAAATCTAGTTAAAATCACCAAGTAAGTGAGAGGTTATAGTAAGAGCTACTTATCTTTCTGAGCAGCAGCAACAAAGAAGGCTGAGACATGGTTTCTAAGAGACTTTATTCCTTCTCAGAATGTTATTGATGTTCTACATTCTTCTATTGTTGCTACTGAGCTGTGGTAATAAAGGAGATTTGCATAATATGGCCTCCGTGTCGTGCCATAAAATTGACTGGTTTCAACAACAAGTTCATATAGACAAAGTTGGCTATTCCAGTTGTATTTAATTTGTGACCTGTGCAACATATTATGAAGGTGGTCATTAGAATGTATACAAACGTAACTGGGTGCAAGAGGATTGTGAAATAATAATACATGTTAATTCATCATGTAGTTCTGACCACAAAGAACGATAGTGACACACCCTTGTCTTTGGACCTTGTCAATCTCAATAATATCTGGGTTGAGAAATAACTACACCCCAGTAAAAGAGAGAAGCTGGCTGTAATGGGAATCACTTGTATGTTCACTTAGCTTTGTCACAAATGCTATTTTAATAAGGAGTCTCATCTTGTAACATCTGAAGTGATCCTCGTGTGCTTTCAGTCTTTGCTCAATGCCTTTTGGTCTTGCCTCTGCGGCCTCAGCCTTTCAGGGTATAATGTAGTGAATGTTTTGAGGGATTATAATGTGTTTCCAACTTCCTAGATGATATGTTGGTCCAGAGATGAGACGTGGAAGAGCGATATAGAATGTTTGATAGAAATTTCGAGGCTATTAGAAAAGTGTGGGATGGTTAAATAGAAAGTAACATTCCTGCTGAGAGTGGAGGAAGTGACATGTTACTTTTTTAGCTAAATCTTAAATAGTGCTGCAGTTTAACTGTGAGTGTCTTATCTCTGTATATGTTCCTCCAAAATAATCCTTAATAGTGTACTCTTCTGTTTCTGTATCGTTAGTCCTCGTTCCTGTAAAAATTACTGTCCCAACTTCTATATTTCCCTACTTTTAGAGATACTGGAAAAGGCTATGGCTACTCAGTGACAGCTATTGTTCGAGTGAAAAGACATTTTGGGGAAACTGCATTCTGGTCTCAAATCTAACAGTTCGTGAAAGAGTCCCACTAGAAGTTAAGGGTGTCAGTAGTAACATACTGGACAATCGCTATACTGTTCTGCTTGTGCTGCTGTCCTTAGGGCATAGCAGTTAACACCTTGCAACATCTCAATTCTTTTACTACCAAGGTTAACCAAGGTGTTAAGGTATGTAGACGTTTTATTGTTTAAATACTATTTAAACGAGAATGTTGACCACAAGTGTAGGAATACTTGACAGAACTGCCACTGATCTGGCAAGTTTGCGCATCCACACAAAGTCATAACATTAGCGAGATAGTAGTTACATTTTTATTTCTTAATTTCTGTAGCAAGATTGTGCAGAAACCATATTAAGTTATATTGCGTAAGCAAACATTTATGATTACAAATACTTTGTACACATTGAACAGTTCTGTACTTAAAAAAAGGACAAGAAATAAAAAGAATAATGGATAGAGGCCCCGTCCAGCACTACATATAGGGGGCACAGTCCCTGTTTGGGCAGGCATCAATGTGGCCTGTATTTCAAATGGAAGGCAGAGATCGTTCTGCAGGACAGTTCAGTAAGTGACTGCAGCAGCCAACAGGGGGATGTCAATGGTGTCCTTTTTACCTCTTTCACAGGGCCTTTGCACTGATTGTGGGGCGCATAGCCAGTGTGCTCTTTGACAGTTCATTTGCGTCTGCACCCATGTCTGTAATACAGTGTGCACAGAGGCAAAGTAGTTCCTCAGTTGCAAGGGGCCACGCCTCTATGCAAATGCAAGACTGCTCTCTTGAGATCGCACCAGCACACATGTAGCGCTCTCAAGATCTGTATTATAGAAGGGGCAGCGCAAGCATCTGCAACAGATTCTGTAATACCAAATTTACCCAGGGGTGCAGAAATCGGACACACCCCCATGTTGTGCTCCCGGGGCACTTAGTGTAAGACAGCCCGTCATAATTAAATTCTTAGCTTGGGTAATAAAAATAAATATGATTCCACTGAATCTTGATATCACAATAAAGAAATAAGAAATGAAATACAGTTTCACCAATGATATAACTGCGTTTATTTGCCATAATGGACTGTTAAAGTGCTCAGATTCCAATTGCTATGGATAAAGAACTAACTGAGGCAGCTGCAAGTGATATAACGTTTTGCAGCTGCAGCAGTTATGAACATATCCTCGATGAAGACATCTCACTGAATCGCAGACCACTGCAAGGGCTACCTAGGGGCTTATCTCAGTTACTGAGATTGAGGGGCATGCGTGAGTATTAGATTTACCCACAATACCCCAGTGTACCGAGCTGAAGAAAGGATGGTGTGAGCAGGGCTGACAGGGAGCCAGAAGCTGCCATAGAAAGTTTATCACATCAACCCCATGTTGTGTGGAGTGGGCGAGCACAATCAGCGTGCCAGGCCACTGGAAGGGCAGTTTGGAGGATTTTCCTTCAAGAAATTGTGTTAAATATGGGTCAAATATGCATTTTACAGCACATTTTTCAGGTTTACCGAAATGCTGTAGCTATTATAGCATAGTAAATGATGATCGTGCATGGCACCATGATGTCCAGAAATGGTTGTAACAAAAAGGAGTGCACTGGGTAACAGAATGAAGATGTCATGTACGAAAGCAAGAATGTAAATACAATGCCTTCCTTCTTACTATAATAACCTACTGAAAACTAAGTGATTTAAACACGACTTTAGAGTATGTAAACAAAGTGATTTAAACAACTGTGCAAAGTATTAGAGGAAAACATATAGGAGACAGTGTGCACAACAATGTCTTGTAAATCCAGGGGCGGCTCCTCCACTAGGGCGGAGGAGCGTCACCCACTGCTTTCTCGCGTTGCGAGAATCAGAAACATAAAATGGTAATACTACCATTTTATGTTTCTGCTTCTCGCACTGCTAAAAAGCAGAAGTGTTTGGTTGGGGGCAGGCGGGTCTGCTGTAGGGCAGTGGGGGAGTGGCTTGCCCACTGCTCAGGGTGCTGTATGTGTCATGTTTACAGAAGCAGTAAACCAAAGACAAGCCAGTTCAAGCTTAATGTAAATCAAGGCGATCTTACAAAACTCCTTCATTCTTAAATTCCGCATGGACAATCGCATAACGAAACATGATACAATTGAGGAATTGTGCTTGCTATCTGAGAGGACCCTTCTGAGGCCTTAAGAAAATGCCCAATGGCCATTGATGCAATACAGCCTACATGGAGAAAATGGCCTCCCCATAGGTGCCTGGCTGGTCGGCGTCCCGACCAATCACAACGCTGCCATTGCAGTGTTGTGATTGGCTTAGTGAAGGGGAGGGAGGTTGCCTGCTTCCTGTTCCTGCCGGAGGCATGACAGCAGGAGATTAGGTTAGGAGCAGCGACGACGCAGGACTCGGGAAGGTAAGGTTATTTTAATTTCACCCGCCTCTGCACGACCCCCCGAGCTCCCACCCCCCCACCCCACCCGCGAGTCATGTTGGCCGCGACTGTGTAAATCATATCAATATATTGCATTTTATTAACTGTGTCAGGAATGTGGAATTCTACAAACTATCGATCTACATGTTCATGAGAAAATAACTGTGTGATAACTAGTTTTAAAACCTTCCTCTCTAGAATGCTGCCTGTGAGAAAGTGGCTCTATATATACTGGACCAGAATAAGGTACAGTGTGTATAGAGTCCACAAACCCCAGAGGTATAACAGAGGTTAAAACCAGGTGTGACCTTACTCTCTAAAGTGGTAGCTTGGTCGAGCAGTAAGGCAGTACCAGAGGACAGTATAAAGCATTTGTTGTACACACTCAAAGTCTGAACTCCGGGCCAATTGTTTTTATATCGAAGATATAGTTGTTTTATTTTTAGAACCAATTAGGTATCAAAATATACTGTTCTCAATATGAGAGGTCTCAGATGAGTACTTTGCAGAAAGGCAATAAACTTTGTAAACACAATAGGTACAGGGGTTGCAGTAGGCAACACAATTCTACACACAATTTAGCATTGAGCTCAATAGGTTTTTCTATATAAACACAGTTGATTACTTGGTAGATTACTTTGGTAGTTCCAGGACTAGATCCTTGATTCAAACCTGGGGTCTAAGCTGAAAACAATTTAGTAAAAACGTTTTAGTTATGGCAGTGATTTTTCAGGAATATAAAGCTATTTTAAAAGTTCACACTTAAAAACTTTTCAACAGAATTCTGGCAATGTTATCCAATGGGAGAAAATTCAGGTTGCAGGTAAAGTACGATCTCGTTACTTTTGTAATCCAGTACTGGGCTCCTAGGTCCAGCACTGGGGTCTCAACGTTAAACTGGTAAGTAATTACGTTTCAGTATTTCGTATGATTTTTAAAGAATATTTCAAGTTTTCAAAAGTAGACACTTAAAAGAAATTTCATAGAAAAGCAGACAATGGATTCCTATGGAGAAAATACAGGTTACTAGTAAACCTGGTAAGGATTACTTTTGCGGTTCAGTACTGGGCTACAAGGTATAGTACTGGCTTCTCTCCTGATCACAGGTGAGTACTTCGGAATTCGGTTGATTTTATGTGAATATTTTAAGTTTCCAAAACTTCACACTTAGAAGATTTTTCGAGTCAAGCCAGTCAATGTTATCCAATGGCAGGTAAATAAGTTACCGGTTTCTCACTTGGCCACTGGATTCAAGATAGCCTGGCTGATGAGGATTATGAATCCGAAACCGGTCCCAGGATGCTTGTTTCCAGTCCAGGGAAGACATGGCTTGGCAGTTCGGGCTGGACTGTTCCCATGAGGCACAGGGTCAGACTGATTTGCATATAGCCATGTCTGAGCTGGGGTGGCTGAGTGAGCTAAAGAATGGTGATGGATTAAACCCAGATCAGTTGACTGGGGGTGAGTGTTTGATTTGCTCAAACGCTCCGTCCATCATCCCGTTTTGTATCGCTTTGTTCGCCCTAAGTGTGGCAGGGTATGCTCAGACGTGAGTCCCTTGCTCACTTGGCCACTGGATTCAAGATAGCCTGGCTGATGAGGATTATGAATCTGAAACCGGTCCCAGGATGCTTGTTTCCGGTCCAGGGAAGACATGGCTTGGCAGTTCGGGCTGGACTGTTCCCATGAGGCACAGGGTCAGACTGTTTTGCATATAGCCATGTCTGAACTGGGGTGGCTGAGTGAGCTAAAGAATGGTGATGGATTAAACCCAGATCAGTTGACTGGGGGTGAGTGTTTGATTTGCTCAAACACTCCGTCCATCATCGCCTTTTGTATCGCTTTATTTTTTGGGAATGGCATCCCAAAGGTATCTATAATGGAGATATTATTGAGTAACTAGGGGATTATAAGTGGGACCCTAAGGGTCTCCTTGGAAATGATGATCTACAAAGGAATTGTTAATTCCAGATCCTATTTCCCCGGTTAGTACTTTCTTGAATTTCGCTTGTGATTTCGGGTGCATTCAATAGACAAAATCTCCCTGGGAAATTAAACAGATCTCTGGTGTTGCTGTGGATCTCATAGTCCGATTGGACTAGGTAATGTGTGATGAGGCAACAGCACTGAATGGTGCTTCACTCGCACGCCTGTGGATGTGCCAGACCACAGGTGTCCTCTACCCTTCATCACTTTTTTTTGAAATTTTAAATTTTGAATTTTTTTACAAAAAAAAGAGCAAAACAGCAGTTACATTATAGGTTTCCCGTAGCTGGTGTGAATAGTACATTGCCAAACAGTCTGATTGCCCAAGACCCACTTCGTTGTCTATTAATGTAGAGTAGGGAATCTAGGAAAGGAAAGGAGAGAAGAAAAGTGGGAATAAGTGGGTTAGAGGGAAAGAGCAGACGTCCAGCTATACAGTTTTGGTTTGGTAAAGTGACCGACTGGGCCAAATGAGTCCTTTGTCCTTTAGGTATTGGGTCGTCTAACACTAGGTTCTAAGTGGTCGATTTTTTTCAAAGTGGTTCGTGCGGTACCAGGGCCTTATCCAGAGTTTCCCATAGGCCCCTGGATGAGGTTTTCCAGGGTGAGTACTGAAGCGCCAGGTTGTCCGCTCCTCTGAGGTGGATGATCCAGTTGAGCCAGCCTTTGTATGAGGTCTTAGAGGTTTCTTTCGAGTTCATTAGGACCAGTTTGACTGCCGCTGTTAGGAGAATGTCGATTAGCTCCCTCTCTCTCTCCGATTGGAGGTCAGTGCGAATGAAGGCCGAGATTAATGAAGGAAAGTCTCTTAGAATCGTGCAGTTGAATGCGTTATCTATGAAGTCTAAGACTCTTCACCAGAAGTCCCTGAGTGTTGGGCAGTGGAATATGAGGTGTTCTAGATCCCCTTTCTCTGTGTTGCAGTTCCAGCAGTCTGGACTGTCTCTGATGCCTAGTGTGTGTAGCCGGTTTGGGGTCCAGAATGTTTTATGGAGTAGCCAGAGTTTGGTTTGTGCTAGAACTGGGGTGTTATTGTTTCGGGTGGCGGAGAGCCACATCCTCTTCCATTCCTTTTCGTCAAGTGGTGTTTGTCCCAGTATCCCTTTGTCTTATCGTTAAGGTTCGACCTTTGTGGCCGGAGCGTTTTGTAGATTTGTGAGGCTTGGTGACCTGTTATATTTATGTTTGTTACGTACTGGAAGATTGAGGGTTGAGTGTCCGCTAGTTTTGACTTTGATAGTGCTGCTTTCAGCTTTAGGAATCTATACAGGTCCAGTTCATCTAGTTGGTGCGCTGCTTTAAGTTCGGCGAATGTGAGCGGGGATGAGCCTCTTTCTAGTTGGTGTGGGTGAGAGATGCCCTTTCTATCCATGTCTCAAAACAGAGGCTTTTCCCTTTGTATCTGATCCTGGTATTAGCCCAGAGGGCTTCTGACTTGGTCCCCTTGATGCTAGTCTCCATTTTCCTGTTGAGGTTTAGGAGCGTTGGCTTAGTGTTTTTCAGTATTGTGTTGGTTGCGTGTGGGTGTGTACTCATTGATAGTAGAGCTAGTATGGTTCAGGTTATTCAAGATGACTTTTTCGACCTGTACCCACATAGGTTTGCATTGCGCTGTCTGGGGTATCCAATGTGTACCCTGTTTTGCTATGAATGCTAGCTTTTTTAAAGAGCTGCTTTATTTTCAAATAATTTTGAAAACACATCTGCTAACAAGGGTCATCTTGAGGATGCAATTAAAAAAGCGATGAGCAGCCTTGATTTTTTTTAATGTATTGCAGTATTAAGATCAAATACAATTAACAATTTTGACAGAAAAAAGAAGCCTTTGAAAAACTTTAGGTTTCAAGTTTGACAGCATGATCGCCCTTAAATAACACATCGTTAATGACATCTCACAAAACATAATGTGTCCGATTGCGCCATTTACAGTGTACAACAAGTACAGGGGAAAATAAGCTTTACTTTGGAGAAGTGGTATACAGAAAAATCCACACACTGCTTCCACTTTCTTACTCTGTAACATGCTGTTGGAAAACCATTTGCTGCTTTGAAACGGCGTACTTTAATTGGTATACCCTACATCAGGCCGCTCGCAGCCATAAATTGTTACAGTTACAAAGCTATAATTAAACTTCTCATAGAACCTTGCTTCCATTTTTGGATCCACTTGTCCTATTTATGCGGACTAAAATTCTCTGCCCCACTTACTGCGTGAAACTGACGGCCTTCTTCCAGAGTAGTTTTTTTTTTAAAGTTTGCCAAGAGTTACTAAAAGAAGCAACAACTTCTAACTATAGACCAACTATTCCAGATCGTCTTAGAAACTTCAAATGTGAAAGTATTTATTATCTTAGTTAATCTATGTGCCATGTTTGCAGAAGCAGTAAACCAAAGACAAGCCAGTTCAAGCTTAATGTAAAACAAGGCATTTTCCGAAACTCCTTCATTCATAAATTCGGCATGGACAATCCCATTACGAAACATGATACTATTGAGGAATTGTGTTTGCTATCTGAGAGGACCCTTCGGAGGCCCTAAGAAAATGCCCAATGGGCATTGGTTCAATGTTTCTTTGGTGCCTAAGCCACAACATCCCTGTGCCATGTAGTTGCTTCCAATTGTGTCTGTGATTGCTGTTTTTAATCACAATGAAAACAAATCTCTTTGTGTTTTTTCCCATGTTGCAATATTAGGATAGATATGGATACACAATGAAAGGCACCCAGTTGGCATTTTCTTCAAAAGAAGCTCATTTTCATCTGTAAAGAAAACATGTCTCCTGGTAGGAAACTCCAAATGCTGTGTAATTTACTGGACATTTAACCAACGGATTTTAGAAAATGTGAACAACTCTCAAGGGAGCCAACCACACATGACATGGATTTGAGGAAGATACTTGTTTTGAAGGTGAAGCTAAGTAAGTTCAGATTCTCTGTCAGCTGGAGAGATGGAGTTTATATTCATGACATAATGCGAAGCTTGAATCTGCAGTTGTTTTGTGCTGTTGGTGAGTAGGGGTAATTTCTTCTTAGTTGGTTGAGCATTAAATCAGTGCTGGCCATCCAATCCTGAATAAGCCTGAGGCAGGTTTAAGGCACTGAATGACATTGGCAGTGGGGATTTTGAGATCAAGTTGAGATTCATTAGAGTATAGAGGGTGATGGTGAGTAAGCACCCAAGTGGTTCTAAATGGAGGTTATAGATGATGGAGAAGAGTATGGATGCCTAGGGTACTGTTTTGGATACGAGTTTTGGGTGCCTTTGCGTTCCAACTTGTATGAACTGGGGCAATTTGTGAGGTAAGAGGTGAATTTGTGAAGGGGCATGCCAGAGAAACCCGTGTAATTCCACGTGGCACAGAGGTTGGAAGGTTAACTGAGGTCGGCAGACAGGTCGAGCACACTAGGGAGACAGAGGTCTTTTGCCATTAATGAGAATGAGAAAGATATTGTTGACTTTTGTAAAGTGGCTGTCTCAGTGCTGCAGTGAGGTTTGAAGCTGTATTAGCATTCCTGGAGGACACTATTCATTTTGATCTACTCCTGTTGTACTCCTGTTGTTGAGTGGAGTCTGGTTTCTCAGTTAATTTTCTGATGAAAGGCAAGTGTGTGGTGGGTGAGTATTCCGCAAGGTTGTCTGGATCAAGGGTAAGGTTTTCCAGTTATGACATGTACTGGCCTTATTTAAGGGCATCCGGAAAGGTCCATAGCTGAAGAAAGAGTTGACAGTTTTGAGAAGGCCAACAAAGGCATCTTCTCAAATAGATTTAGCGATAGATGAAGAGAGAACATCTTACTTCACTAACCATAACTGGGACATTTTAATTTATTAATGTGTCACACTTCAGAATATTTTTATTTTGCAGATAGATAGATTCTGGAGTGTGTGGCAGGCATGCTCCAATTAATGAACATTTTTCTTTCCATATAGCACACTACAAAAAAGTAGTTAATTGCAGGGAGGCAGAAGCAGAAAAGTTTCATTTACTTTCACCACAAACTAGCAGAAGGATTATGTCAGCCGGGGCTCAACTGAGCCCGTTTTCCTTCTGTTCCTGGAACTACCTTTGCAGTCTCTGAGGTTAGAATGTCACAGGAGTATTTTCTGGTTTCCCAAACGGCAAGCCAGGGGTAGCAGCTATTAACCCTGGTGGCACCTAAATGACATTATGTCAGAGCGAAGGATAGAAAAGGAAATGGAAAAGTGTTCCATCAAGTTCTGTGGCATTGGTGTGCTGTACTGGTTTGAGGGAGAAATCATTAGGAGTTGTCCAATGGTTTTTGCCTTTGCATTTGTAGGATTTGATAATGAGCTTCTTGATGTCCTGAGTAACACGCATTTACAATGCAATGGTCTCCGCATTATTAAAGGTAGAGCTATTGGCATTGCTCATGACATTTTTTTTAAAAATCATAAATAAATGGCATTGTCATTTACATTGCTAATAGCTTAATCGTTAAATAAATGGCATTGTCATTTACAATGCCAATAGCTTAATCGCTCGCAAATGCATGCCCTATTGCATTTACACCCACACAGAGCCAAACACACTAAGCCACCCACACACACATACACACACAGAGCCACACACACACACACAGAGCCACACACACACACACACAGAGCCACACACACACAGAGCCACACACACAGAGCCACACATACGCACAGACACACACACACACACACAGACAGAGCCACGCACACACACACAGACAGAGCCACGCACACACACGCACAGACAGAGCCACGCACACACACACACAGAGCCACACACACACAGACAGAGCCACCCACACACACAGACAGAGCCACACACACACACAGACAGAGCCACGCACACACACAGACAGAGCCACGCACACACACAGACAGAGCCACGCACACACACAGACAGAGCCACGCACACACACAGTCAGAGCCATGCACACACAGACAGAGCCACACACACACACAGACAGGGCCACAAATAACTGAGCCAGTCTAGCTTTTCCCATTCAATTCAGTCAGATGTAGGACTCCTTTAGCTCTGCATGCTACAAGTATCAGAATGCAAAGCCTGGTTATCGCTGACAAGGGTCTAGCAAACTTGGGAACTCAGTTGGGTCCTCGACTGATATAGAAAGCAGCGGGGGACCCTTCAAGCATCTACAACAAGTAGCCGTACGTGAGATGCCCTTCTGTCCTGACGGAATCCAGCTGCCCGTCCTCCCAAAGCTGGGGCTCGGTTAGGAAAGCTGGCTAGCCTCAGTCATCCTTCCCGCCCCACTTTCATTGTTATGCGACGGACAAACAAAGGGGTTTTTAAGTTAGGAGTATTTGATGTGTACAAAACAAGTATATGATCAGTACACCTGTAATATAATTTCTCTCGCACAAAATGGATTCATATCTTGGCACATTATTCCTGGGGCAGCGCTATCTACTGGGCAGCAGGAGCAGAGGAACCGTGGATCAGAGGTGTGAGAGCTTCACTGCAACCCAATTATGGCTGCCTTCTTATCAACTGAGCAGTTAGCGGAAGGCCTCATCTACTATTAATTTAGTTTTGTGTTACATTTGCCCCGCCGCATGAAGCCTTTCACACCAGTAGACTATAAAAAAGGCAAAGGCAAATTGATTTTTGTCAGCGAACATACTAAAATCAATGTAGATGGCCAATATTTTGGACGGAGTGATGAAGAGATCTGCACACATTGCGATTAAAGTATTTGGGAGGAGGCATCTGGCGTATACAGAGTATGACGAGTCCAGCTAAGATGACGCCCACCTAATGAAAAGATCTGAGAAATATGTTGGCATAATATGCACAGGTGATATTTTCACAATTACTTTGAAAGTGCCAATAGGCAAAGCAATACTGAACTTCCCTTTGGCGTCCTTATGCTCGGTTAGCTGACTGTTCTGTTCCGGCACTCCAACACAGGACGTATTATCTTTGGAGAAGAGGGTTGGTTTGGTTACCAAAAAGTGTTTAGAGAAAGGGGTTCAAGTAAGTCCGCTGCTCTGCAAGAACTACACTAGATACTACAAATAAAAAATATAGAGCTATTTTTTTTTAATACTTAAACGCGGCCGGAATAACGCGTTTTCGAAAATTTCATTAAATGTAAATGTTCTGAAGAGCAATTTTCCACAAGAGAACACAGTGTGATTGCATTAGCAAATTCGTGCATACCTGATCATTCCTTTCACCATACCACGGTGCTAAGAGTGCCCATCGCTCAAGATACAACCTTCGTTGAGTGATGTTAATGTTTACGACAAAAAGTCCAGTCTCTTGCAACGACATTCCGAAACTACCGATATCACCCCATGGATTCAAAATAATGTTTTAAAGCGGAACAAACAACATTCCTTCGTCAGTGCATCCTTTAAAAAACTTTGAGAGGTTGAAAGTTATGCTAACACATACTGCAAGACTATAGCATCGCTCACCGTCCTTCGCAAACATTACAATTGTTGGAGTTTATTCAGGAATTTTAAACAACGCACCCTACAACTGGTCACCGAGAAATAGTACAAGTCAGAGGCAACATTCTGTTTTTTTGGGCACTGCAACAGCTGCCCAAAATACCTACTGCATCTAGCCCGAATGTCAAACTATCCTCACCATACTTTTCCCCTCTTTTTTTTTAATGAGTTTTATATAGCGCTGGCTAGACCCAAAGGTATCAGAGCGCTTTACAGAGTATCGGTGAGAAGCAAGTTACATAAGTTGCAAAGCAATACACAGTGTTAATAATAAATAAGAGTTAAGAACTTGCGAAATACTCGAGGATGGCAAAAAAGAACGCATGATGAGGCAAAGTAAAGCAGTGGAGAACAAAGAAGCAGAAGCAAAGCGGAAACCATAACAATCAGAGGGTCAAGGGAGGGAAAAAGTTTGAAGAATAGAGAGGAAAGGGTAGGAAAGCAGATAAGGACAGGAGAGCGAGTGGGGCATCAGCCGAAATCGAAAAACGGGAAGTAGATCAGTGAAAGATAGAGACGGTCAAAAAGTCACCCAGCTCTGTACCGGCGGGGACAGAGGAACAGACGGAGATAGCCAAAATGGTGGCTCAAGGACAGGAGAGTTGAGAGAAGACTGTCCCTAAATGGCTGGGTGCACAAGAGTCCAAGACAAGAGGTCAAAGAGGGCCATTTCAGTAAGAAAAAACCCCCAAAAAACTGAAAGCAAACTAGGAGAGCTACAGTCACGGAAAGGAGGTAGGAGCAAGAGAGTCAGGAGGGGGGACGGCAGGCAACACCCGAGGCACCGCCGTGTCATCCACGTGCATAAGTACTGAGGCATCGGGGGCAACAGTGTCCTATTCGTACTCCACGGGTCAAAGGAAGGAGTGGACAGCAGTCCATGGCAGCAAATAAGGGCAGCAGTCCAGAGAACGTGAGGCAGCAAAACTGAAACTGGAGGGGGCATCTCACTGGCATGGATGGAAGAAGACAGGCTGAAAGTGTCAAGCAAAGTGGAGGCACAATTCCTGCCTCCATCAAACTCCCAAATCATTCCAGTCGTCTAGCGGGAGGTGAGGCAGGTGGGCCAGTAGTGGTGAAAAGCAGCGGCTGTCGGATCTGGAGGCGGAGGGTAGTCCGGAGGGGAGAACCACAGCCCGGCTCCTCTGCGAGAGTTTCGGGCTTCCCAAGCAACAGATTGGAGCATCGACGACCGCTTAGAAGACAGGACCTCTGGTGAGTAACTAGTGTTTACGATGACGTCGCACTTGAATCACGTGCACCTCAAGGTCCGCCCAGGAGCCGTTACAGTGAATGGAGCTGTGCCTTAAAAGCGGCCATTTGAAGGTCCGTGATAACAGGCGTCTCCTTTCAATCATGTCCTCACACTCAGCTGCACCCGACACCTATATTGAACAACCCGGTTGAGATTGTACCCTATTGAGACGGAGGCAATGATAGACAATGCAGAAAGAGACAAGCGAGCTCCGCCATCACACCACCACGTTTCTCCGAGGCATTAGCAGGAATGCCTCAGAGAAAGCACGGTCATTTTTCGTATTGAGGGGCGTGTTTTCATTCTCTCCTCTTCCCATTGACTGGAAGGTAAAATTCCAGCCAATGGGAAGAGGAGAGAAAGTAAATAGAAAGAAACGAAAAAACACACCCCTCAATCCGAAAAAGACGGGGCTTAAATGGAGTGACGCCCCTCTCCTCCAATGGCTGGCCTCTGTTTAGGAAGCCAGCCAATAGAGAAGAGGGGCGGGTTCAAGCCTCTACTAAGAAACATTAAATCTTGGAGCTCCGCCCACACTGCTACGCAGTGCGACGCAGTCCTCGACCTAAAACGGAGCTGATGAGCAGATAGAACAACACTTTCCTGCCTTTGTGCATGAGTCACCATGAAGGTTGAAGTCTCAGGTGGATGATACAAATGTAGCTAAATGTGAGCTAAATAGCAATCAGGATGATGAAGGTCAAGATTTGGTACATTAATTTCTAGTTTGGTTTGAGAGTATGTGGATTATATTGCAGTATGCTTTGTGTGATTCTGAGAGTGGGGAGTGGCAGGTGAGGAGCTCAAATGATGCTGGGTCAAGAAGACTTCCAGATGGTGACAAATTATCCTCCTGGCATCCATCTTTGGAGATAAGGATGTGAAGGATATGTGGGGAAGTGGGAGTAAACCATTGTTCAGTGATGACTTAATACATCGTTGCACACAGATAGCAGGATCCATTTGCCTGTGCATATAAGCCGTTTATGAAGTGGTTTTTCACCCACATTAAACATCAAATGAATTAGTACTGGTGTACTGATTTTCAAAGTGATACCCATATCACCTTGGTGCCTCCACCAAGTACATTACCTCCTTGTTTGGCAACATAAACATTGCCTTCTGTCTCTCTGTCTTTGAATTGAATTGTCATAACGGTATAACCTAAGACATACATTTTTAATCTAACATAACCTACTGGATTGATATTGTTATGTATCAACTCAATATTTTCCATTTTTAAGTGCTTGCTCCAATTCTGATTGCCACCCTTGGTACATGATAAACATGGATCCATCAAAACCATTACGTTTGTACTCCTATAATCACTTCTTATTCTGGAATGATCATTTACCCACTCCTCCATCTTCCTGCAGGGTAAGACTGCTTTCTTCCTTCCCTCAGACACGCTCTCAACATTCAGCTTTCTTATCAGACATGACGTTGTTCACCATTTCTGCTGTTCCAAATGAATCATTGCTCTGACTTTCAGAGAACTCGCACCCAAAGAGTGGTGTTCTCTGTCCCTTCCACAATAGACACCGCCTCATTAAGATCTGAATCTTTAGCTAAAAGCTATTCTTGAACCCTGGGATCATTTGTGCATCTCACTAACTGATCCCTGATCAAGTAGTGTGCGAGTGTTCCAAAATCACATGTGCATGCAAACGTTTTTAAATAAGCCACATAATTAATTCCCTACGTTATCTGCTCTACTTTGAGTCTAGCAAAAAAAAAAGTGGTGTTCCAATATAGTATTTATCCTCATCCCAAAATGTTTTCAAGCATTAATTCAGATATCTCGTACCTATCACTCAGTTCGCCCTCGGCAGCAGCTATAGTTAATGCTCCTAAACGTTCAGCTATATCTTCCTTCTACTCTCAAATTAATTATGCAAAAGCACAGCTTGTTTTCTGGCAGGTTAAAAGTTTTCACCACTTATAACATTCGGATATGAATCGAAAAATAGATTTTGTTGCTTCCAAGATGAACGGGAATTCTCTTTTTCGTATAAAAATGCTGGTGGTTGAGACATGCTTGCTGCAGCAGTGGTTAACGATGTGCATGGTTATTCCCGATTATTTGAGGATTAATCTGTAACAATCACGAAACTGTGACTATAGAGGCATATAGGGACTTTCCCTAAATTAAAGTAACAGAATATCAATGATGTGCTTACCAGAGCACTAGTAGGATTACCAGTAGTGTATCTAAAGTCTGTAAACCCCCAAGTCGGTACACTACTTATTCTATCAAGGATATAGTCACTATTTGTAAGTGAATTTGCCACCTGTATCCGACGATGTCAGATAATTTGGGCACCTCCTTGTGCATCTTAGTGCAAGAAGCTCTTCTATTTCCAAAGTAGCTGATCAATTAAATATTCTCTTCAATTGTTTATTCTGAGACTGCGAAGACGATTGCCACTGAAGCGCTCATGGCAGTCAAAGTTAAAATATTCTTTATTCTTATTTGTGAAATCCGTAAAAAGTATTTAACAACATTCTGTGCTGTACAGACAATACTTATTTTTTTTAAAAGCACCAATATATAAACATTTAACAGTTAAAAATACAAAACAATACTTGTGCAAAAGTGCTTTAGAGATTTTCATGGTCAATATGTTGCCATGACAAGATGGTAAATAGTCACTACGGAGTACAATAGTACTTCTGCAAGGAACTTTTTTGCGAATCTTGTGCTCATCAGTAATGTGAACAACATTAGTGCAAAACGTACTTTGAATTCTTAAAATCAATTTAAAATAAAGTGTTTTACAGCCATAAAAAGTCATTTCCAGACTCACAGTACAGATCAAGATATTCAGTTAGTCATTTTCATGCCTTAAAGTATCCAAACGGTCAGAGTATTTATTTTCCTAATTGGGTACATGATGAAAGTATAAACAGTATAACAGATCGCTTTGTTCTCCAGGTTACACAATAAGTTAAAAACAGCTTGATAAAACATGAATTTTCCGGTAAGAATAGGGGGCGCAGTATACGCTTTCTGATGTCTCTATACAATCCAAAAAACAACATGAGGTGAATAGTTGACTGTACGACCTTCCCATTGCAGGTGTGAAAGAAGGCCAAGCACCAAAGGGCAAGTTGGACAACGGTGTGCACAACTTTCAAACAATATATAAACAGTTTCACAATGTATCATAACATATATTATTTGATACAGCACTTCAATTTCATCCAGTGATTAACATTTTCTCATATTTGCTCTTTACATCTTTTTTTTTTTTTTGTTTAAGAGTTTTTGTTAGAATTTTTCAAAAACAATACATAAGCCATAAGGAAAAAAGTGAATTAACAAAAGGAAATAAATCACATGGCATATTATAGGGATAAAATATAGACTAAAAGGGGAAATGAAGAAAAGAAGGGAAGGATAGGGAAGGAGAAAGGAGAGAGAAAAGAAAAGTAAAAAAAGAACAGACACAAGAAAAGAAAGAAAGAGAAAAAGCAACATAAGATCACCAAGAAGGAGAGCACTAGCAAGAAAGGGAAAGAAAATAAGATCAGCAGGGAGATTTGGAAGAAAGATAGGATGTGAAAGGGAGCCAAAGGAGATCAGATTTAATTTTGCGGGAAACAGAAGGAGAGGAAGCAATTGAAATCCTATGTTCATCACAAATGAAATTCTACCGGGTATGTACAGAAAGTTTGGAATTGTCTTTCCAACACGATAAAATCACTTTAAAAGCAAGAGCAATAAAAAGATCAAGTAATCTAACATTAGAGGATACAATATCCAAATCAGTTGACAAAGAACCTAAAAAAACATTCAAAAATGATAAAGAGGATGAACATTGAAACATTGGCATGCAGATATTCCAAACAGAATCCCAAAAGGATAAAACAGAGGGACAATCGTACAGCTGATGTTTAAGCGTACCTGTTTCTGTGGAACATGACCAACAAAGTGGGGAAGAGGTTGATGAAAACTTATGAATACTAACAGGCGTAACAACAGCTCTATGGTAAATGAAGAACAAAGATTGAGTAATATGCATGCAGCAATGGAAACTTTAAACAGTTTGGACCATAAACGATCCCATGTTGCAATAGGGAGAGTGACAGACAAATCAGTTTCCCAAGCAATCTCAATAGCAGATTTAGGATGATCAAGCACATTAGATAATAATATTTTGTAAACGAGGGCAGCTTTTGGTTGATGCGTTGAAAATAGGGGGTATAGAGGAGTAGAAGGAGTGAAAGATGGGAATAATGCAGGTGGAGATAGAGTAGATAGGTGAGATTGTATGGCAGTGGTAATGATGGTATATACAGGAAGACAGGAAGCAGGTAATTGATAAGTGTTTTGCAATTCATGAAAAGGAATAACAGAGTTATTGGAGAGAAACTGATGAACGAACAAAATATCCTTTTCTTTCTAATATTTGTAATATAATGATTTGCCCTTGTATTTAAGGTATTTATTGTACCACACAATAGAAGATAGAAAACATTGAAGAGGGGAAGATCCTTAGAGAAGGTATTGTGAAGTAGAGTCTGGGTGTATTTTAGGACAGGATGTTTAGCCAAAAAAGAGCAATTGGACATAAAAACAGTATGTTGGAATGGAAAACCCTTTAATAACGAGCGTTCAAAAACAACCCAACTGGGCACAGGGGATTCTAAAAAATTATAAGCTAAGGAAAAGGATTGTTTAAGCAGGAAGGCAGAGTGATATAGTTTAAAGTTAGGGAAACAAACTTCACCCTCAGACTGCGGGCGGATGAGTTTGGTTAAGGCAATGCGAGGGTGTTTATTATTCCACAAGAATTTAGAACAAATGGAATTTATATTGGTAAAGTAATAATTACAAATTTTGATAGGAAGCATATAGACAGTGTAAAGGACATGGGGGTAATCATCATTTTGATAGTATCAAGTCTACCCCACTAGGACAGGGACAAAGGAGACCACGTGTTGAGGAGGGATTGAATTTTTTTAAGAAGGGAATCGAAAGTAAATTTAAGGGTATCAACAAGGGATGAGGAGAACCAAATGCCAAGGTATTTGATTTTAGAGGGACACCACGCAAAATCAGTAGAATTAAACATATATTGGTAACAAATGGCATTAAGAGGTAAAACTTCTGTTTTGGTCAGGTTGAGTTTATAACCCGATACAGAGGAATATAATTGAACTTCTTCCAAAAAAGGAGGGAGAGAAGTAACAAGGTTAGCCATATAAACTAAAATGTCATCAGCATAAGCTGATAATTTCGTTTCAGTAGTGGTAAGTTTAAAGCCAGCAATTTTAGGATTATTTCGAATCCATTCCAAAAAAGGTTCAAGGCAGAGGATAAACAATAAAGGAGATAAAGGGAAACCTTGCCTTGTACCCCTAGAAAGGGAGAAAAATCTAGAGAATTGATTGTTAACAAAAATTCTGGCACGGGGTGAAGTGTTTAGGAGTTTAACCAAAGAAATAAAAAAGGGACCAAAACCAAATCAATGTAGTGTGCGAAACATAAATTGCCAATTGATGCGGTTGAATGCTTTCTCAGCTATATAATGACAGAGCCGCAAGAGGGGCTTTAAAAGTTTTGCTGTGAGAGATGATGTTGGAAAACATACGAGCATTATCTGAGGCTAATCTGCCTTTCACAAAAGCAACTTGGTTCGTTTTGATCAAAAGAGGGATAATGGATTCAAGGCGGGAAGCAAGAATTTTAGCAAAGATTTTACAATCATAGTTTATTAATGATATAGGGCGGTAATTTTTGCATTGGGAGTGGTCTTTGTCAGGTTTGGGAATTATAATAATTAAAGCGTCCATAAAAGACCCTGAAGCATTAGCGTCAGAAAGAAAAGAATTAAACAGTTGTAACAACTTGGGCGCAAAAATTGAGTGAAAAGTAGAATAAAACTCTACAGGTAATCCGTCAGGACCAGGTGCCTTTGATTTTTTCAGAGAGTTAATGGCCTGAAGAAATTCCTGAAGAGAGATATCTTTTTCTAATTGGTCAAATTTATCAGGGAGTGACGGTGGTGAGGGGAGGCCATCAAAGAAAGACGTTAAGTTAGGTTCGGTAGGATGTGTATCATCAGTATAAAGAGATTGGTAATAATTATGGAAAACCTCTGCAACATCTTCATCTGATGAGACTAGTTTATTAGTAGAGTCGTTAAAAATAGGACCAATAGTTTTGCGTTCAGATTTAATTTTTAGATAATTCGCCAACATCTTACCAGCCTTGTTTTGACCCCCATGAAATTTGGATTTGACTTTAAGCAAGGTATTACATGCTTCAAAAGTAGCAATTTTATTGAGCTCTGTTTTTGCCAATATTAGGTCCTGAAGGGCAGTAGGAGACTTAGATGAAAAATAGGAGTGTTCAAGGCGTTTAATGTTCTGAAGCTGGTCATTATATTTAGTTCTATTTAGTTTCTTCTTTTTAGCAATATAAGATATAGTGAAGGCCCGTAGAGCAGCCTTAAAAGCATCCAAGTTATTAGGAATAGAGGTGTCCGCTGGAATTGTCGAAATTAAAAAATTCAGTAATAAACAAAGTAAGTTCCTTTACAAAAACAGTATCGGATAATAGGAATGTGTTAAATTTCCATCGACTAAATTTGGAAGAAGAAAGAGAGAGGTCAAGGACAGCATAAACAGGAGCATGGTCAGAAATAAAGATGGGTCCAATGTCAGCTTTTTGGATTGAGGGGAGTAAAGTTTTACTGACCAAAATGTAGTCAATTCTGGAGCGGGTATGGTGGACATTCGAAAAAAAAGTGTATTCAAGAGAATCGGGATTACATGTTTTCCAGACATCATATAACGGACGAGAGGCAATGGCTGATTGGAAACATTTATGGGATTTGTCAGATTGAAATTTACTTGTGGAGAGTCTATCGGAGAAAGGGTCTAACCATTGGTTGAAGTCACCTGCAATGACAATGTTTGGACAATCAATTGAGGAGATAAGGACTTTAAGAGCATTCCAAAATTTGGGGTCAGGACGAGGAGGACCATAAATGTTCAAGAGGACCAATGTCTTATTCTGGATCACAACCTTAGCCATTGCCCAACGACCATCATCATCATTTTGAGAGGAAAGTATTGGAACAGATAGCGCTTTATGGAACAAAATAGCAACCTCCCCTTTTTTGTTGATAGCATGAGAAAACACAACTTGACCCACCCATTGCCTCTTCAACTTAACCGATTCAACATTCGTACAATGGGTTTCTTGAAGAAAAACAACTTGTGAATTAAGTTTGAATAAATGAGATAGTACCTTTTGACACTTGACAGGGTGTCCAAGACCTCGAACGTTCCACGTGACAAAATTACACATGATGGAAGATAGGGGTGATGAGTGACATGTGGATGAGAAACACTGCAATGTGACAACTACAAAAAAGGACACAGCAAACAAATAAGTTACATAGGAACAAAACACTCGAAGCACTTACAGTAATGAAACAGAGTAAGCCCAAGGCCAAGAGAAGCATCAACATGAAATATATAAACAGAGAAAGAGATTGTTCAGGAAAAAAACATGAAAAAGGAGCGCGTTACAGGAAGGGAGAGCGGAAAAAGAAAGAAGAATAGAGGAAGAGTAGGGAACAGAAGGAGAGAAGGAGAGAAAAATAAGTAGACAGATCAAGGCAAAAAAGCCAGGTCTGAGAAGAAAGAGAAAACCGAGACAGCGGGAGCGAAGAGACGCCAAAGAGGACGCGGACTTCAACGAGCACCAGAAGAGCATGTAAAGTAAGAGAAAAACAGAATAACAAGAGAGAACCTCAAGAGAAGAATCAAGTAAAGAAAAAATCATAAAAGGAACCATATTGATAACAGATAAAATAACAGTGTCAGTCGAGAATAAGGGAGAGTTCAAGAGTTAGTGTCCATGTTCGGCGAGGAGACACTCTGCAAGTAGGCGTGAAGCTTCTGAGGGTCATCAAATGAACGGGTACGGCCATTGTGAGTGATTTTATAAAAACATGGATGCAGGATACCGTATTGGATGTCCAACTGTCTCATTTGAGGGCGAAGATTTAAAAATTCCTTGCGTCGGGCATTCGTTGCATTGGATAGGTCTTGGGAGATAAAAATATTATGACCGGACCATATGAGACGTCGCTTGAGCCTGGCAGCTTTTAGGACAGACATTAACTCTGTAAATTCAAGGAATAATATAATAATGCCACGAGGTTTGGACGCATTGGAGTTGAGACGACCCAGGCGATGAGCCCTCTGGATGTTGAGAGGATGGGACGCAGGTTGAAGATCCAAAAGGTCATGCAAAAAATTCCGAATGAAGGACACCACAACAGACCCCTTGACATTTTCCGGAATACCATAAATACGAAGGTTGTTTCGACGATTACGGTTTTCAAGGTCTTCCGTGTGGAGCTTTAATTTGTGAATCTCTTGTTCCAATAAAGGTATTTTAGATGAGGCATCCTGAATGTCACTGACACGTTGTTCTAAATTCAAAACCTTGCCTTCCATGATGACCCACCTGTCTTCGATTTGTTTAAGTCTTTCATTGGTTGCAGACATGAAAGGTTGGAGGCCCCTTACCTCTTCTAAAATGGAATCCAGAACAGGATTTGGAGAGGTGTGAATGGGGGAGGATGGATCTTTTTCTGGACGCTTCGGTTTAGCTCCGGTTTGAGAAACCTTGATATTGCTTGCGTCATGCGCCATGGTGAACTTGGAAAAATTGACGACCAAGCAGAAATAAGCAACTCCACAAATAAATATCGATGCCTTGAAAAGCGCAAAAAGTATGGTGTCAGCACAATGAGAAAAATATTTGGCTGAGGTGATGTATTTGAGTGAGAAAGGACACAGGCTCAGTGGCACAAAATGAACACTATAAATCAATGGAAAAAGATCACAGACTGAAAAATTGTGGTATAGAAGGAAAGTCATTTATGGAAAAATGCGGTTCCGCCAGTAATGAAGATCATGTCGGTAGAAATTAAAATGCGCGCCAAAAATTAAGATGGCGGCTGTTCGTCTCATAGGGGCATCAAAATAGAGACAGCTGACAGGAATCATAGCATTAAAAAGAAACAGAAAGATGTCGCAATATAAAGCATACCTTAAATGATGTGAAAAGTATGATGGCAGCGCAACAAAAGCGCAGGCTGAAAAAGAATCACATCCGCAGAAGGCAGGGTGGAGCTGTGAATGCAGACACGGGCTCAGCGGCACAAAATAGCGGCCGCCCGCATCCGGCGACAGGAAAGATTCAGCAAGAGTCACAAACACTGCGAAACCGGCAATAAGCCAGCAACTAAAGCGTTGCTCAGGTGCAAGACATCTTCCGCTGGCAGAATATATCCACAAACCGGGTTCCTAGGGGTGCAGGGTATGGTCCATACTTCGGTTGAAGTCCCGTAGCTCTACGGAGCTCACGGAGAAGCCGCCATCACTCCTCGGCGTGTAAGCCACGCCCCTTTACATCTTTTAGCACAAATCAAATGCGAACTTTGCAAATGATGTATTCAAAACATTCAAGTAAAACAGCAGGTTCAAGAATTCTGAAAACCACAATCCAAATGTGAGCCCAATGCATTTCGGGACACAAGTCCCTTCATCAGGGAAAAATCTGTAATAAAAACAAAATAATAAAATCTCTTGTACATCTGTGGTCGAACAACACATGGCAACTTATACTTTAAAATATTTTGTTTTCATTTGTGTATTCCAAGTTCAAAAAGGTATATAAAAATGTGTCCATGTGAGATGTGAAATGTGGGGAGAATAAAATTGTTTACTATCCCGAGCTTACAATGTGCAGCACACATAGAACCAGCAAGTTGCCTGTAAAAGTTGTTAATGTGAAGTAAGGTGTCCCTTCCTGCACATAAACAATCACCCCAGCAGAGCTGGCACCCTTGCAACATGGCGCAAGGGTGCCTGCGCTGTCGCTAGGCAGCTTCTTTAGCACCAGCGCTAGGGAAAACGCAGTGGTGCACCACATTCTTGTAAATATAGTGCGTTCCTGCGTTCTGAAACTGATGGAGTGCAGCGTTACTAATTTTGGTGTAACACCGTGCTCCACCAGTTTCTACTAAATATTTCCCATAGTTTCCTATGATGTACATTAAAACTAAACGTTTTTTTCTATCTGTTCTAGTTACACATGCCTGATGGGAAGCACCCTGAGTGTTCTATTAAAATTATATGCAGTGTTTTTTAATTAATTTTTTAATTGCAAGCATACCATGCTTAAGTGGCATGTTTTTTTATTTTATTCTGTGGTTTATGCTGTAATAAAAAAAATAACATTTAACCATCGCGCCAGGTTGACCTGGTTAGATCTACTGGCTTTGTCAATGCTTGTTTCAAGGTAATTTACTCTAAGGCTTTCTCACTTATTCACACCTTGATCGCTTGCCTTCTGTAGGGAATCATAACGCACCTAGCATGCCTTATGAAGTTATTCATCTGTCATTAAACATGAAAGTCGTGTTGAATAAGAGGATGAAACGTGAAAATACCTTAACTTACCAAATCCCAAGCGCGCTCAGAAGAAAAAAAATCGTTTTCTGGACTTAATTGACCAACTTTCTGAGAAAGTTCACTGTTTGTAATTGCTTGATTCGTAGTGAGGGAGGGATGTGGCCTAGTGGCTAGTGCTCTCTTGGAGCATGGGGAACCAGGCTCAAATCGCTGGCCTCGACTCAACACCTCATGATTCTGGGAAAAACACAATCTCTTTGACTTAAAAAGAAAATGAAAAATGTGTATCTCAGTCTGGATCTGTTGTAATGCACTGTAATATCTTCCTGGGGCCATTGTTGTGCTATAAAAAAAACAAGCATTTGCAATGCAATAGGTCTCACAGTTACATGAATTAAAGCTATTGGCATTGTAAATGACAATGCCTTTTATTTATGTTTTTAAAACGAAAATAATAAAAAAGGCATTGTTATGTTGTTATTGTCAATAGCTCAAACTCGCGTAGATGCGAGACCTATTGCATTGCAAATGTTTGTTTAAAGTTGATCTATGCTATTGCTGAAGAAGACTAACCTTGTGACATTAGCCCATTCCGTCCAAGTGATGCGTTTGGTAGACATTTCTAGGATATATCCCTGCTACAAAAGACAAGAAGTAACCTAGTATGTTTGTACCTCATTATCAAAGAGCATTTCAAATCTGTAATGCACATAAAGCAACGGGTCTATGTCTGGTTGCACCCACTCGAACTATGAAGACTGGTAGAAACTGCTAGAGAGGCAAAGCTAAAGGTTGTAAGCTGCTCGTAATATACTAAACAGCATTTCCTTCATTGTATGTTTTCTGAGGCTCTTGGCGGTCTTGGCAAATTAGCACATTAAAGCAAGTTCAAATTCAAATTCAAAAATAGCTTCATTCGATTTCAATTAAACAAATCACAAAAGCACAGGTAAATATACAGTTAAAACAAATACAGTTAAAAAAAGATATACGTAATCATCATAGATATTAAAGCAAGTAATTCCCAGCAAACCCTGGGAGCCTGCTGTAATAGAGGAAGGTGATTCTGCAATGTAAATAAAGCACAGGAACCAGCGGTTAACCACGGCTGTTGTGCACTATCAGTACTTGACATACTCTTACACCCCCTTTGTAGCCATAGAAGAAGCCGTTGCCAGCATGGTGACAAAAATATTGTCTTCAGCTAAAAGAATGAGAACGTCATCCGCAACAGCCCCTCACCGCCACCTCAGAATGTTACCATCACAATGTTATGAAACTAACTCTTGCCTATCCTGCCTGCTACCGTTCCATACCAATATATCTTGTTCCCCATCACCCTTCTATATCCCACCTCGCAGACCTGCTCTCCTTTGATGTTCAATAACAGTTTGCCTTCCTTGACCTGTTACATTTTTAGAACAAAACGCTTTGACTCTGGTGCAGTGAATGCAGCTAAATCTAACCCCCATCATCAAATCCATCTAGCGCTATTTTTTTTTTTTTTAAAAGCTACGACCTTTTTAATTTCTTCCTACAATCTTCTTATTCCATATTCACTTGGATTGTTAATTTAACGTCACAGAAAATGTCAGTATGTAGTCAACTATTTTTATATACATATACAATATACCGTCGAGCAATCAACACCTTCAGAACAATGACTTGCATTCGTTTTTAAACCAGATTCTTTATACCAGATTTCTTCTCTTGTTGTCCACATCTCACACTCACCTGCCACCACCTCATTAAACTGGATTAGCATATTCAACACATAGCTTTCACCAGGAGACTGACACTGCAGCCATGTACTCCAAAGAAGTAACCTATTAAAGAGATTCTGACAGTAAGTAACTAAACCTTACCATCGGAATGAAAGCAATAAAGACGCATGTTTCCTTTCAGCTTATGCATTTTATCTCGGAGGGGTCTACCAGCAGAAAACCAACAGGGCTTCCACCCATGTTTCAGTATATGCTCACAATCTCTCTACAGGTCGATGCTGAATCCCACTTAAGGGGCAAAGGTGATGGTATGGGCCTTAGTTTGTCTGGCCTTTCAGCTGGGCGTTGCTCATATACATGCCTATCACAGATTAAGGACATGGGGGAGGGGCACAAAGCGTGGCAGAAAGTCCAACTGAGTTGATGAACCCAGGTCTGAGTGCTGCATAACAAAACTCCAAACATTCACTGAAGCGAACTTAATCAAAAGGAAGTTATGATTCTTTAATCACATCGCAAAATAGTGTGTTCTTTGCAAAGAACTCAAGCCTAATCATTACAAGCGGCACTGAAAGTGATCGCGAAAGCGATCGCTATTGTAAAAAAAAAAACACACACGCGTGTGCCACTGCAAGCCATATGTTTTCAATTATCACACCTGTGTCTGGGCATGATAATTGAAAACATATGGGCTTTGGTGCGCGTAATAGACACCAATAGGCCATGGGTGGAGCAATGTGCCCGCCTTTGGCCATTGCGTGCTCTGTTTAAAAAAATCACTTAAAAAAAGCCCAATAGCGGAACCCAAAAGGAAAAGCACACGCACAAGCATGTGTGATTCTAGGATCCGTTTTCAAACCCCGGACAAAAGGGCTCTCGCCTACGCGAGCAGTGCTGCGCCCTGCAACGCAGGGCGCAAGCCCTAAAAAGCAAAAAACAATAGCGTACTTATACGCCCTGTGAGTAACAAGTATTATTGCCATCCAATATATGGATCAATTTACGTACTCTGTGAGTTTAAAGCTGATATTGCCTTTGCAGGATTTGAACTTGTGACGGGCAGATATCAGCAATGACGTTTCCTTTCCGGTTTTCAGACACTGTTTTTCGATAGGTGTATTTTTGCGTGAATTGCGTTTTCCCACGAGTGAAGGCTGTGTCCCTGATGCTGAGCATTTGTTTTTGGTGATAAGAGATCTTACCAAGAACACTGCCTTTCCATTTCAACTGCTAACGGGGAACTTCTAATGCGATTCGTGGCTAAAATGTAAATCCTGCTGCTTTCACGCTCACTTCAGTAATCCTGAAGTTACTTGTGGCGTTAGTCCAGCCCTGTTTTATGGAGAGAAACGTTGTCGTGCGTCGTCAAGGAAGGAGAGGCGGATGCAGCAATAAACTTTGGAAGCCCCAAATAAATTTGGACCTGACTACAGAGGCGTTATCCCGGCTTACCGACAGCCTCCACGACGGACAAGAAGAGGGGATGTATGATGATACATCGCGCACCATTTCATTGTGTGCTTTAACCACGCGTTCATTACATCGCAAACACCAACACATCGTCATCTTTCACCTCGCACGTCCTAGCAACGCCAACACGTTGATTCCTATTGGCAAGTACCTAACATCGCAGACGATTACATCGCACGTCATGACATCGCGTTCTTTCTAACCCTTGGCCGCCACTGCCCCCCAAGACGCTATTTCTTCCCTTTCTATTTCCCCAAATAATTTTTTTTTCTTTTTTTTTTTACACTAAATGCAGCAATTGTAATCCCTACATTATTTAAATGCTTACCTTCAGGATTGTGAACTTGTTGAGTGGGGGTGAGCTAATGCTATATTGTAAACACCCATGTATGAAATACAGAATTTAATAACACATTTTATCAAAATGGATGGGCTAGAACTGCCGCGTTTCCCTGCTCCTGCGTGATGTGCTGCGTCAGTCTACGTTTCTTTATTTGAACTCTGGGATTTGTACATAGCCCAGAATAAAAAAAAAACACCTTGACTGGATTAACACATCCCGCAGGGACCTGGAAATTTTACAGGGGTGATGTGTTGCGATAAATATCACCACATACAGCGTTAATAAACAGCCAAGAAATATATTATCACAGAAAATAAAGGGAAGTGTCGTGTGATGTGGTAAACATATAAGTCCCGTCGTGTACTCCCGAGAAGGGGCCGTTTATTACCCATTTTCTGCCAATTGCGGCCTTTCCAACGCAACCAAACTTTTGGTAATTGAGGTATCCTAAATCCAGTTGAAATACCTCGTCTATATTTGGATGATGATGCGTACCCTTTATTTTGCCAATAAGTTAAAAACCAATACAACATCGTTATAGGGGAAAATGCATTTGCCCCGGGCCCCCAACTCCTTAAGCTGACCCCTGTGAGAAGTTGGCCTGATATGTGATGTCCACTATTCTAGTGGGCACCTTGTATCAGTCCAAACAATCCTTATAGTGATGGTTGTAAAGTAAACCTTATAGACCAGCTATCCTAGTGGTAGCATGGACAAAGCAGTCTTAGGCTAAACTCAAGAGGGCATGTGAAGCCAGCTGTTTTACCATATGTAACCCCTTTAATACCAAGTGAAAGGACACCACACAGGTTGTATATCAAAATATGTATGTATTTATTTCTAACACAATCCTCTGAACTCATTATGAGGTCAGAGGCACCAGCACAATACAAGATACTTAATTAAAATACAATAAGTTGTACAAAATACAGTAATGCCCTAGGGGCACTTCGAACCATATACTAAAATAGTGGTATAAGGACCACGTCACGAACAAAGGAAAGGCCTAGGGCCTGGAGAATCGCTGGGGCTACACTGTACTACCAATGGATAGAGAGCAGGAGGCCCACGGGATGCACGTGCAGTGTCTTTACACACACGCAAGTTACCATAGAGTTAGAATGGGAACGAAATAAATGGAAACTAGTTCTTTTAGGACACTTCCGGATGGACTAGGGAAAAGCTACTTGAAACTAGGACACTAGGATAGTCAATACCCACAGGAGTACCGAAATACTCGCGTTACCTCACCCACAGAAGGCGGGTGCATAGGTGTCAGTGTGTCAGGTTTCGTCGCTGATTCCTATGGAGCCTTGGAGAAAGATGCTGCAGGCGACCAGGAGAGAAGTGTCCGGGTGGATACAAGGGCGGATCGAGGATGAAGAGTACCTGAAAGCAGAGGAGACAGAGTCTGGGTCACTAGCCAGTGACCAGGATGGAACCAGGAAAGAACCAGGCGATGTCACGAAGCAATCAGGTGATGACGTGAAGCTTGTCTCTGCAGCCACGTGGAACAGGAGGTGTCGATGACGACCAAGCGCTGGATACGGACTGTCCCACGAAGGATCTCGCTGTCGGCGGTGTCGGCTTCGGGATTGGAGTCAACAAGCCTTGGCAAAGGCAACCCACGCAGAAGAGGAAGATGGCTTCTTAATCAGACCAGCAAGGTCTGATGGGCTGCTCCTTTTCAGGGGAGCAGGGGCCAGTCTGGAGCAACCAGACCAGCAATGTAAATCAAAGGTTTCGTCGTCACAGAGGCCACTAGCCAACAGGCAAGTGACCGGACAGACGCGTTGAGCAGGAAAATGCAGAAGGGCCCCACGCAGAACTCATGGAGTGTGGAGGGCTGATCTTCGGTGCAGTTGGTGCTCGGGGCTGGGGCTTCTCAATCCCCAATGCACAACTTCGAGGGTGCCTTAGAAGTTGCACGGAAAGCAATTCGCTGGCTTTCCAAGATGGCCGGTCCCACGTCGCTCGTCGCCTCCACGGGTCTCAGCTCTGCTGTGACTGTGTATCGGGCTGTTGGAAGTCTGGAAGTCCGGGTCTTGTCAGGCTCTGTGCTCGGGCTCCGGCAGGAGCGTCGACAAAGCAAACCGTTGATCGCTTGATGGTGCCTGCTTGCACAGGGTGGTCACTCCTTGACCACAAGGGAGATTCTTCAGTCTTCTACGTTGAGTTGGATGTCGAAGGTCCAGAGTTTCGTATCAGAGTTTCAGTCAGGATAAATCTAAAGTCTTGGGACTCAGCTCCTACCTATATACCAAATTTAGGGGCTGGATTACCTGCTAGGTCCCTCCTATGGGTGGGACCCAGGAAGGGGGTGGTTACACCCCTTTCCCTTTGTCCAGTTTCGCGCCAGAGCTGGGTCTGGAGTGCCCCAGCACCGGTTTGAACTGGACTATGCATGGGACACCTTGTGTGTCCCAGGCAGTGTCTCATTTCATTCATCCCTCCCTGCCCCAATACACTATGGCCTGTCTGGGGTGGTGCTAGCACCTCCCAAGACAGAAAACCTATTGTCCAAGCCTCCCTCGCTGGAAGGACTCCCAGCAGCAGGAGGTCAGACTTGTGTCTGTGGCAGCAGCATCCATTTTGTGATGCTAAGGCTCTGGTTAACTTTAACTGGGATTAGTAGGAACAACATGTCTTCTCCCTCTAGAAGGGTGGAATGCTACCCCCGTCGCCAGAACTGGCGAGGGGGTAGTATTCCAAAGCGTATGACACCTTACACGACATGTTTTGATAAAGCCAAACCAAAGTTAGCATTTAACCGCGAGGTTCATAATGCACTTAAGAGTATATGGTATGGCAATATCCTAGAACAGCTATAAGGACATGGTTCCGAAAGCTGCAGACAGGTTCAGCTCATGCTAGAGCACCATCTCACATAAAACCAAGCACTCTGCCTTCAGGACTGTTATGGCCTGCCATAGGAGTGACTTATAGGTGTATATGTGTCTAGATATAAGGTTAGATATAGGTATACTATATCTAATCAAGGGGTGATTATACAAGCTTGCCCCAGCTGAGTGATCAGCCAGTTGTGTCAGTTTGGATGGCAAGCCAGGGGTGGCAAAAGATATGCTGCAGCCCCTGGTAGGCCTTGGGTGCACCTATGCCCTGGGTACCTATAGTACACTATACAGGGGCTCATAAGGTGACCCAATATCCAATTAGGTATGTACCTAAGGTACATGGAGTCCATTTTACAGAGAGAGCAGATAGCCTGGGGCCCTGATTAGCAGGATCCCAGGCCAACTAAGTCGAAAACCAGCTAAACACAAGGCAAAAAATTTGGGGTAACCATAGTCAGGTGTCCACCTTCCTACAACCCCAATAAGCAGAGAAGGGTGTAGAGGGCGGCAGAGAAAAGAGCATACGTTTGAAAATAGAAATAGAGTCAATACAGAGGGGGCCCTTTAGAAGGTGGGCCCTGGGCAGGTGCCCACTTTGCCCATGCCTTACCGCGCCCTGCTGCTTCCCCTCAGCCCTTTCATTCCAGGCTTTCTTCCGTCACACCCTATCCTGCACGCCTCCTGATGCGTAGTCTAATGGTATCTTCAGTGGAGAAGTTGTCGAATTCACAATATCGAGTGAGCCGTCGAAGTCTTGTGATGAACGTGCTCATTGACTCTTCCTTTTCCTGTGATGCCAAATTGAAGGTGTATCTTTCATAGTCTACATTCCTCTTGTGTAGGAACTTTTTATTCAGGGCGTTACGTACTTTGGCATATGACCCCGCGTCATCAGTAGGCAATTCTTTGATGAGTTGACTAATCTCTTTTCCCACCAAGTTACGCAGAGCAATTAATTTCTGATCTTCCTCCGTCACCTGCGAGTCTTACATAAAATCTTCAAAATCCTCCAGCCATTCTTGCCACCTGAGGCCCATTCCTCCTCCAGCTACGAGCGCGAGTGGTTCCGGAGGGCGTAGATAGGAGACGCCCATCATGCCTGATCTGTTGGTCGCAGCTGGAGCTGGAGCTCTTCTTTGTGGCGATGTCGACATCTCGCTCTTATTTTGTCACAGCTTTATGCAGGTTACCAATTACTTAATTAACAACAGAAGGCTACCTTTACACTTATTCACTAGTGCTTGTTACATTCAAAATTTGCATTTGCTTGTGCTTGTTGCATTCAAGACTTGTATTTACTTGTGCTTGTTGCATTCAGGACTTGCATTTGCTTGTGCTTGTTGCGTTTGGAACTTGCATTTGCTTGTGTTTGTTGCAAATTTACTTCAGGACTTGCATTTGCTTTTGCTTGTTACATTCGAAACTTGCATTTGCTTGTGCTTGTTGTATTCAAGACTTGTATTTGCTTGTGCTTGCTGCAAAATCCTGGTCGCCTGACTTTAAAATGGCCCTGTAGCCCTGACAGGGGATAGGAGGAGGCGCCTGACTCTAAGATGGCCGCCACCCTCAAAATCTCGTTCTCGGCAAGATTTGGCTTTTCATCATCCCCAGCTTCTCGGCATTCAGGAGTGCACTCACCACGCTGGATTTCAGCCTCGCTGCACTGGGGGAAGGCCAGGGAGACTTCACCTCCTCACCGGCGGGCTTCTCATGCGCAGGTAGGACCGGGGTGGGCTCCCGATCTTAGCGCCGTCGAGCTTTCACTTTCCACAGCTGGGGTGGGCACCCAGTCCTCAGCGCACAACCGCGCTTGCAGGGTCACGCTCTACACGATCTCCAGGTCGTGGAGCTCGGGCCCAGGGACGCGCTGCCGGCGATTTTACCTCAGCCACGGCACACGCTGGAAGGGGAGGGCACGCTTGTCGCGACCGCGACACAGCACGCGCCACACAGGAACGGGTCGATTACTTAAGGGATTTGCACATTTGCACAGCGCAATCATCCCACCCTCGTCGCCAGTTGTTGCGTCGCCCCCCGCAATAATGAGGCAGACGCAGTTGCTTCTTTCACGGAGCTTTATTCTCTTTCACCCTTCCTCCGCCGTCCCTACTCTACCCTGACCCCTATCCTGTTTCCCCAGCTCCTCCTGTTCCTGTCCCTCCCACAACTCCACCCACCAGACACTAGACTGCTGCATACCCCATTACATCTCCCCCGGGAACTTTTCTCTCCCATTGCCTCCCACCCACTATCCGGTGTCCTTATGCTTGTCCGTTTGCCTCCCTGGCCCCTTCCTGTCCACCCTCTGTTGTCCTTGTGCTTCCCCCTGCGCCTCGCACCTACTCTCTGTTGTCTGTGTGCTTGACTCAGCCTTTCCTGACAACCATCTGTTGTCATTTGCCTTCCCCAACCCATCCCGGCCACCCTTCGTTATATTTGTCTACTTGCCCCCACCGCCCTTGTCCTCCCTCCATTGTCCATGTAATTGCCCCACCCTGCTCTCACTCCGTTGTCCATATGGTTGCCCCAGCCCACTCTCCGTAGTCTGTGTGCTTGCCGCCTGCTCCTCTCGCCCACCCTGCATTGTATATGTGCTTGCCTCAGCCCATCCTGCCCACCCTCCGTTGTCCATGTGCTTATACACCATCCCCTCTTACCCACCCTTCATTGTATTTGTGCTTCCCCAGCCGATCCCCATCCTGCCAACTGTCCGTTGACCATGTGCTCTCCATCCCCTATCGCCTGTCCTTACTCCATGTCCTTCTCTCCTGTTCTCTCTCCATGCATGTCTCCTCATCCCGAGCCCACTCCTGTGCTTGTTTGTTTTTCTCCAACAAAGAAGTGAGTGAGTGGGATGGGGGTTCGAAGCAACACAGAGGGAGGGAGAGCAGGAGAGAAGGATGTGGATGGGGAGAAGAAAGGCGAAAGGGGATGTGAAGCAAATGGCTAAAAATAATAAATAAAGTGCTGTGGCGCGGCCAGCGACAATGCAACGCTTTTTAAAAATTTGTTTTAGCCATGCTGCACAGCATCTGCACTGGCTACAAAACAATGCCAGAGACAATAGTTCTTGTTTTCGAGACGTGTTAGCTTTTCCAGTGCTTCTTCTGCCTGTCATCGACAGGTTAGTTGATTCACAGAGATCATGTAATCTGTAAAGAATGACTTGGCAGTATTAACAATTCGATCGCAACCATTGGTTGAGTGTGACAGTAATTTATGATGTATAGTATTGCCATTGCACAATGAGCATAAGGCAGGCCACAGTTTTATTGTTGGTGCTGTAAGATGAATCCATATACGGAGGGAGTAACTCTATTAGCAGCATATTATAAATGGTCAACTAAAAAATGAATAAATAATGAATATGTTGTAGTATCGTAAACCTAGAAGCCTAATATTAGGACACTTGTAAAATCAAGGAGTTGCTTGGCCTTAATATTAATTTTCACCTCTTTAGTCTTGATGTTTAACTTGTCTTGTGAATAGATCCTCAAGTATTGGATCGTAAGAAATGGGTGAATTTCATTGTGAGCGAGCCGTAGAACGACTAGACTTGTCCCACTGTTCGACACTAGAGTTGCCACCTAAGCGATTTTCTACCTGCAGCACCAGTATTTTAACATCCCAGCTGGTACAAAAATAAGCAAAATCACCTAAACTGGTGTTTTCAGCCCATGTCTGTACATACTTCAAAATATGTTTTGGAGCTTTGTTAATGATCCATGACATACTTAAAGTAAAAAAAAGACAGAAAAAGTTATGTTACAAATGAATACATACAATTATTTTAGAGTCCTATTTAGTACCACATGTGAGCCTTTGCAGACTCTTAAAGCAACAACAAATGGCCAGTATTTTTCTCTTTAAAAGGTGGTAACCCTAGTGAACAGTGACGGGAGAACACAGCAGTAGAGTGTGATGTAGAAATGCAAATACGTTTTTAACCATTCGGGGGAAGGCAGCCAGCACGGTCTGCAAGCCATTCTGTCCCATGTTTTTTTGTTTTTGCACCATGTGGGGGTAGTTAGCCCACACATGCCAATAGACCTGATTCTAATGGAGACTTCTGATTTTTGAAGGCTTTAGTATAGCTGTCTCCCACCTGAAAGTGCCACTGCTTCAATAGAAGTTGATAGGGTAAATATATTCCCCCAATTTTATTTTCTAGATCTCCCACTTTCCTGGTCTAAATTGTTTGCATATATGTTAATCCTCTTCCGCGCATCGTTCACACCAACAGTACCATATTTTACAAAAAACTAAAGAATGCATAACTACATTACGCTATATCCCTCTATTTCTATAGTCTCTTTTTTATGTCAATTGTCACCTGACCAAACAAAACAGATTATCATGACAGTGGTAAGCGGTGGATAGTTAATGAAGAAGCTTTGCGGAGACTGATAAGTAAGTATCTTTTTTCAGTTTTTTCCTTTAAGAAAATTACACAGAAGGGTTACTTATCAGGTGGTGGTGTGTCTCTACATGGACTCTTCCCCTCCCACATCCCTGCAATGCAAGTCTGTTCTCTGTGTTCACATTGCAGTTTACATAGGAAACAAACTAGGAGAAAGTGGCAGAGGAGGTGTGATCCAGCTCCAGTCAGGGCAGAATCATAGGCCTGGAAGTTAGAAAAAAAGGCCTTGCGAAGCTCTTACAAAAATTTAGGTGGTTTGAGTTTGGTGACATTCGTTTAGCTTAGGACTGTTAGTAACTATGGCTGGAGCATACATGCCAACATTTTCAAACTAGAAAGAGAAAGTTTATTTTCTACATTCACCGAAGCAAAGGCAATTTTATGCAAGAGACTGCTAAAACAGGGCCTTTTTGAACGTGAATCTCGTGCCTCAATCACAGTGGCGGCTGACATCTCCTGAGGGAGGGGGCAGGCAAAGAAAAAAAAAAAGAAAGAAAAAAAACACGTACCTGATCCCAACTGACGATAACCTCCTCACTCTGACTTATTCTTTTGGGACTGCAGTGCAGGCCCAGCAAACTCCCTCAACCAATCCTGGCCTGCTCACATGCTGTTAATTAGTATGCAATCCTGGCCTGCTCACATGCTGTTAACCAGTATGCAAGCAGTGCCCTGATTTGTGGGAGTGGCCTCTCTTTGCGCTCCTGAGGGTTCTGGATGCCTGCACTTGCTCTTAACCTTGCTGTCTTAAGACAGCTGGGTTGAGAGATTTAAAGTGCACAAGTCTGGCTGGCCGTCCACAAATTCATGCGCACTGACGGCCTGTGACAAAGACATGCGCACTTTGAACAAGTGTAAATGCCGCCCTCTGCCCACCACTCCTCCCTGTTGTCACTCAGCAGGCCCCGCCCCTACTCTCAGTTGAAGATTGAAGGATGAAAAAATGGTAATCAATTACCATTTTATTTTTCATCTCTGGGGCTTTGGGGGCATTTAAGTGAGGCGAGACTCCTCTGCTGTGAAGGAGCCACCCCTGCTCAATCTGGTCTGTTGGCATGTGTGCAAGAGGGATCATGTGAAATAGACATGTGGCCGTGGCTGAAATGACAGCATTGGGAGGTAACACTCGGTAGTCTTGAGATTTCGCCCTTTATTTTCATACAGGCAAATGGAGGTATTCAGAAAACGTCAAAGGGAGACTAACCACAAATTTTGAAATGAGGTTAACAAACGCAGGAGTTTTCTTTTTTTTGGTAAACAATTTTTAAGGACCATCCTAAAACAAGAGCAGAGATATGGCAAAAAACAAATTGATTATGTTTGTGTGTTGATTTGGCAGCATAATAAAATACTTATGCCTGCATGTTGGCAATAAAAATTTTTTTACCATACACAAGCAACTTTTTTCTTCCATCCCTTCCATTTCCCCACTAGTACAGTATGCACATCTCCACTTCCCCAAACGATTTTTTCGTTTTCTCCTCTCTTTTCTCATAGTGCATTTGCGTCCACCCCGACTGTCCATGCTCAGTTGCCCAGCCTTAGAACCTCCTCTCTCTCAACCCACTGTGCAAATCAGTTGTGTCCCTAAAGTGACGTCCACACGTCCTAGATCACTTCCGTTCCACACATGTTGTGCCACAGGCATTCAAAGTGCGCTTTAGGGATGAGGTATAATGAGTTCGAACTGCATTAAGGATTGTATGTGTTTCTGTTCAACAAAGACGTGGCCTTGCA
Organism: Lissotriton helveticus; assembly: GCF_964261635.1. NCBI lineage: Eukaryota > Metazoa > Chordata > Amphibia > Caudata > Salamandridae > Lissotriton > Lissotriton helveticus. The sequence continues at coordinate 1,238,538,613 of NC_136067.1, forward strand.
GGTTGGACCCTACGGATTTCTGTGTGGTTGGTCACCATCTGTAGTGGCACATATGACGTAAAAACAATTGAATGCTCCCAGAGTAATTCCAGGTGGTTAAAATTGATCCAAGCATTTCTATTTAATACTTTTTTGATCTTTAAGAATGTTTATTTGGTCACTGCTAATCTTACTCCGAACTCCATCGCCCACAGGTCCGGGAGATAGTTTGTCACATAGGAGCCTGTATCCTTCAAGCTTCACCCCTAACACTCCAAACCACCTGGTCGTTCACCAGGCTGCAAACTTTCCCTCTAAAAAGCTAGAAAGACTTTTCCCAGTAAGGAACAAGTCTCAATTTTTCCATAATGCGCACTTGCACTTTTAACTCAATTTAACGCATCTCAGTGCACCTCAAAGTATTTGTTACTGCTCATTGGCGGTCCCAGAGCTCTCATTGCAGGCCAGAACCCAGCTACACAAAATTACTAGGCCTTTCCAGAGAGTTCAGATTTCCGTAAAACACTTTTCCGCGTCCTGCTATATTTTCACTATAACATCAATAAGAAAACAATGTAGGTCTGCTTGGGATGCAGGCTGCTGCCCTAACCCCTCACAGGTATTGTAAAAGATGAGCTCAGTCTAATTTATTGCATATTGAGTCAAACAAATCATTAGAATTTTTATCACAGTTTTCAATTTCATTTTAAACTGCAATGGAACTTAATATATATAGCACTATATCAATCAATGGAGCGCTTTTACAAAGCCGCCAGCACACTATTTAGATTTTGTATTTCTGGCCAGGGAGGTAATTTACATGGTATGATGTGGAGCTGAGCTTCTGAAATTGCTTTTCGGAACCAATAAAAGGTAGACGAGGTTAAATGGAATGGGCTGTGGCATCTAATGCTACTATGAAATAGATGGAGGACTGGCGGGGGCCGGATTGGAGTTATTAGAGTTTTTAGGCCCATGTCTTGAGTGGGGAAGGGAAATAGATTTGAGTTAGCAGAAGGTGGATTCTCTAGGGCAGCGGTTCTCAACATTTGGACTGCGTACACCCGCACTGAATCATTACTGGAATACAGGGACCCCCACGGAGTCATTATTGGAAGCTGGGGACCCTCAGCCTAGGCAATTTCTATTATTTGAACCTAGAAACAATACACAAAAATATGTATACACCAAACAAATGCCCATATATTAGAATATTTAATTTAATTCACAAACACATTTGAAAACGTTTTACAATTTCGATCTTTCTTCTTTGTATATACTTAATTACCTTAAAAGTATTTAATTAACCCCCCCTAAAGAGGCCTCGTGGACCACCAAGATGTTGGGACCACAGGTTAAGAACCACTCCTCTAGAGTCTCAGGAAGTCTGCATAGATCTCTCCACTTGTGGAGACCTCTTTATCTCTTTGAGTAACTTTTTTTGGCAATTGCACATGCACCATGGCACTCCTAATTTTACCAAAGTAGGAAATTATATTTTGTTTGTAGCTAGTTTAGTACATTGTGCTGTAGGATAGTGTAATGTTTTTGAGAGGGGAAATGCATGTTTGTGTTGAAGATGCACATGAGAAGTCAATCATAAATTGACTTTTTGATCACATAACATTGAATATACCAATGATCTAAGCAGGGCTATTCATACTGGTTTTGTTTCATCAGATGTTTTTGTACGCAGCAACGATGATTTGTTGTACCGGTTGTTCCCTTATTTCAGTGCATACCTCTATTATTTTTAAATTGTTACTGATAATGTAATTTATTGTTTTTCCGGTTGTCGTTTGTGGTTCCCTGAGAACACAAGTTGATATGATGAATGGGAGATTTATGGTTATTTTGATGCTTAGCTATTGTTTGATGCCACAGCCCCTTTCTGCTGGACCACTTGGGCTGCCACCTGTACCATAGTACAGTTACTCTATGCAGTGCACGCTTACCAATTCACCCACATTGTATTATGTACCTCTTCCCACTTAAAACGTATCAGGGAATAAGGAGGAGGGAGCAAGATGGCATCTGTTAAACTTGAGCTGTTGAATTTAGAAAGACATGACAACATTTATGTTGTATGCATGGTATTCTGGGATATAGTTGAGGGAATCTTTCCCCTTAAAGTATTGTTCTTTATATGCAAATTAAGAACTATGGCGGAACGTTCTATCATTATTGCTACTATGTTATGGTTTGCCTAATCTCAACCTTCACACCACTTCATTTGAGTTTGGCCTCGACTTCTTGTCTGTCTGATCCCATTCCAATAGAGTAGTCCTGCCCACACTGTGAGGCAACCTCGAGCACGTTTGGGCCTCTGGTTTTCGAGCCGAGCTCCTCTTATAACAAAATACAAAGGTGTGAATAATGATGTTTTCTGAACGTTTCTAAAGCATTGCAGTCCGATTAAGAAATATGTTTGTATAAAGAGGCTTGAGTGATAAAAGACTAGTTACTTAGCAAGCTTTTTTATTTGTATGCATTTGCAGCATTACATCTTCTGCATAAGTTATATTGGTAATGTCAGAGGTCAGGCTAGAAATCGTTGGAAATATTGTTTTAACCTAAATGGCTCCACATATTTCCTTTGGGTGAATGAATGCTCTGTGGTTAACTAAACGTTTCCTTGACATCTGCAGGGCCTTTCTAATAAAAAAAAAAGAAATATTCTCATTCTTAGACCGCTGTGTGTTCCTTGGGTAGGGCTTCAGGAGGAGGCTGGCGCACACGCCCGAGAGGCTGTCTATCATTGCACGGCAGGCCAGCTGTAGCCTCCAGGTTACAGACTGGATTGAGAAAGGCCCAATTAGCTGATGAGCCATTGTCTGCCTATTGTGTCGTAGGAAGTGGAAATAAATGTCTTTCATTGACAGCTGCGAAAAATGTGTTGATGTCGCAGTGTCATGGGGTGACTGTTTGCAGAGCGACAAGAACTTAGTTATTTTTCGGCGGAAAAAGTTTACAAGAATGGACTGCAGTGATCAGCAGTATTCTACTTTGGGAATCCTATGATTCTTGTAGAGAAACAGGTGCATAGGGATAGCAATCTTACAGTTCCACTTCTGGGCAGGCGCTAGAAGCTGGCCACTTCGTGTGCAGGGGACAGGAACTCGGTGTTGATTCACGTGCCATATTAGGTAGCCCCATTTCCCTCCTAGACTGATTCAAACATACTAACTCCCAAGGTGCCACAATGTGTCACACAGTACCAGCTCTCTTGACACGGTCACAGGGTGAAGACCCGATATCACACGGTGGAAAACTAGGCAAGCTCATAAAACAATCTGCAGGGGTTTCCAGCTACTCTTTGTGGAGATTCTGCACTACTCAAGTCCAACATGGACTTTACAACCACCCGAGATGTCAGAGGCTGCCTCAGAATCTCTTCTTTGTGTGTGTGTTTTAGGTCTCGCACCTGGCGATGCAGCGCAAAGCGCTTCCGTCAGAGAGACTTATTGTCAGTGACTTGCCTCTCAAGTGGTACAGACCGGGGCACGCTCAGGTGATTGGGGTCTTCTGTGGACGCGCACGTACAGGCACGCGCACATCTCCTGTCCCGCTTCCCAAGCAAACCAGCATGCAGTTTCACTTTCGCCCCATCGTTGGAGCGGCCCGCAATGGTGTGTCCGCTCAGGAAATAAACATTGATTCATCGGCACAAATTGAGAATCCCCCACTCACCCGGTCTGCAGGGGGAGGATCCTCCTCAACGGTGGCCGGCTGCGGCCGGAGCACTCCAGCTCCTCTACACTTCTGGCTGCACGACGCGGGGCTCTCTCCATAGGCATGGGAGCCCGCACTGCTGTGTGCCGCTCTTTCTCTCTGGCGCCAAGGCTCTCTCTTCAGCACGAGAGACCCGAAAGGGGACAGGCGCTTCCTGCACCGGCTGCAGGCGCCGCCACTGGGCACGAGAAAGTTGCAGGGCACGCGCAAGTTGTAGGTACAGCGCAAGTTGCATGTACCGCGCATGCACGGGCTGCCCTCGCCCTCCCAGCCCTCGCCCTCGCCCTCCCAGGTCTCCTCCCGGGCCGGATGTGAAGTTGCTTTCTGTTTTGCTTGTTTTTTATATCCATTTCACGGCGAAGCAACTAAATAAAACAACCGCTGATGTCTTGTTTAATGGATGGATTTACACAATATACTGGGTGTCTGGGGTCGAGAGATTTAGAAATAAGCATGTGGGGCTTCGTTCATAAGCGGTCTGGCCATAGTGGTGCCCCCCCCCCCTTCCCCCTTGCAAGCAGCTAAACTATTTCTGAAGCACAGGGCTCTGGGCCCCGAGGAAGGCTCCGCGAGGCAATTGGGTGCAGTTCCTGAGAAAGCTGACCGGAGCCAGGCAGACCGACTGGACAAGGGGAGGCCATCCTGGAGGCCAGTGCGAAGTGGTGTGGTGTCCCATATCCAGCCTGACGCTTGCCCTGGTGGTAGCAGCAAATCAAGGGGGCCGATTGGGGACTTGGCTGAGGCCACTGGACAGATGATGGTGGAAATGAGGTCCAATGTGAGAGCGAAGGAGAGTGGTTGAGGCAGATGTTAAGTGGGGGCAGAGGGATTGGGAGCAGTGGCCCACCTCATGTAAGAGACAGTGTGGGTGTGTGGTGCCGCCTTCCCTCATGTAGAAGGAATGTGGGAATATGTACGTAACCAGCCTGAAGCTAGGGTCTTGGCTCGGCTCGGGACGGCCCTACTTCGGTGCTAGAAGTGAGGGGAGGACCTAAATTTGTAGCGTTGCAGTCCCGAGGTAACAAACTAACAGCCCACACACACAATACAATCTAACTGGTCACCGTGGTGGCAGCTGGAGACATTGAAACCAAAAAGTGGTGTGGTGTAGACAGTGGAAGGGAGATGCACAATCTTGTTTCCTTAGTAACATTGTGAGTGTTAATAATATACAGATTCTGACTTCTAAAGGGCTGTTTTTTTAATGTCCTCTTCCTCTAACTGCCCAGTCCCAGCCCCATGTGGGTGCTTTATGTGGAAGCCTGCTTTCAATGCTCCTGTCCTGGCGTGCCACTCTTGGCATTTACAGTGGTATTCAAAGTTGTCGAGCGAGGATGCAGGCATCCTTATGCCATCAGCTCTTTGTGCCTCGCCACAAATCATACTGTCCTTTGCAGGGTGCATGTTTTGAAAAAAATATTCAGCAGGATGCTCTGCACAGAAATCACTAAACACCGCTGTTACTCGCCGCACACATTTGTGTAGGGCAGCCAATGGGACCTCTGTAAGGCATGTGTGCCTGCAGTGTTGGGCTCGGTGTGCTGCGAGCGCTTTCAATGACCGGGCTGTTGATAACCTAGATGTGCACACAAACCTACCGTAGTATATCTGCTCTTACTCCTTCAGTCCCCGATTGCTCGTGGTAAACACTGGCAAAGGCAAGGCTGCGAAATGTGTATCTGACTGCGTAGAGGGTTAGTGGTGTCTGTTAATACAGAGCAATTTGTTGTTGTAGACAGGTACTGCTGCTCAGAAATAACCGAACAGTTCAACCGGTTCACTCCCGGTGTGGGAGAGCTGTTTCTGCTGAAGGTTTGTTCAAATTCGCCTGTTTGCGGCTGTAATATGTTAGAAATTAAAGAATACCGTCGCCGATAGCAAAAACAAAACCAATAGGTATGGTTTTAATGTGCTACAGTCTGCAAATATAGGCATCTACAAATGCACACAGGCCTTTTGTTCCATGTGTGTGTAGCCTGAAGCACAACAAACTGGGGAAGTTTTTTAAAACAAGCATTTGCATTGCAATAGGTCTCGCATTTACGAGAGTTTGAGCTAATGGCATTGTAAATGACAATGCCTTTTTTATTAATGTGTTGGTTTTTACAAACCGATAAATAAAAGGCATTGTCATTTACAATGCTGTTAGCTCAAACTCTCGCAAATGCGAGACCTATTGCATTGCAAATGCTTGTTTTTTTAATGGGGTGCAGAAGAAGGATGCTTATTGTCTACATTGTGTTTGTCTTGTGTTAAAATACTTTGCTGTGAGAAATCACGCTATTAGTCTTAATTCCCCTAGGAAAGGGTACTCATGAAGATCTCTGTCATCAATGTCTTCTCAGTAAAATTCTGAAAAAGAGTGGCGAAAAGCCATTCCTTTCAAACGCCTCTTTAATATACCAAAGATTGACTCCTGTTAAAAATATCAGACATATTTAAAGATTGTCTCTTATATCTGCAGGAACCATTGAAAGGTTGAGTCTGCAAGATATACCATACATGTCTCTGTCTCAGCGTGGCGCATGACAGGATGACAACCTTCCTTCAGGTCGGTAGGTAGGGTGCAAGATCCAGGCTAGAGTGGTAACCTGGCTTGAGCTGTGATGAGTGCGAGTTCAACAAACAAAAAGCAACCTTCTTTCAGATTTTCCAGTTGCAGAATTATGGACAAGGCAGCAAGTGCCCTCAGTTTACAGTGTTGCAACATACAATATAGAGGGCAGGATTGGCAACGTTCTTCTAACTTGCAAGGCCTAGAGAGTGACCGCCTTCCTAAACGCTGTGATAGCCTCGAGAGTCACAGCCTCTCCTATGTGTGATAAAAACTCAAAATAAACAGTGTAAGAAAACCCATTTACATTTTACCCATGCCACACATATTTTACTTGTCTAGAAACTGTTTTTGGATTTGTGTTGAGGATTAGGGGCCACTACATTTTTAGGTTGAACCTGAGCCAGCCCGCAAGTGTTTGCTCTGGCGATCTGTTGTAGGTAGGAGAAGCCCCCCCTATATTTTTCATTGGCTTGTGTCTTTGTCCTTCGTAAATGCTGGTGTTTGATTCCTTAATAGGCTTGTTAGTCCCTCCTTAGTACTGCCATGTTGTCATTTGTATCGTAGAAAAGGTGGAAGGTCGCACAACAAGTAAAGTTTGAAGAAACGATTAAAATTGTTGGTCAGTTGTTGAGGTTTGCAGCCTGGGAGGCGTCTCCTGTCAAAGACGTCCAAAGTAATTCTACAAGAAAGTGCCTGCAATACACATTGAAAGCATCCCCCGGCGCTCCACTCTAGGATAGTGATTATTCTATTATTCAAAAAAGGAGTTCGTGCAATGTCTTATTTGAATCAAATCTTATTATATTTTCATAAGTGTTGAATTTCAAAGCATTTCTTATTCAATGATACAGTTCATTGGTAGGCATCAAAGTAGAAATAACACATTCAGTGTCCAATGCATTTCGGGCTGTGCGCCCTTCATCCGGGACAATAACTAGAAACAAAGCCAAAACAGTCATTCAGATCATTGTGACTAAATGAAAGCGTAACAAGACATTCAAGAGAAACAACCAAATGTGAAACTATTACAACAAAAAATTTCTCACGTGTTATTCTTTTTCAGCAATTTCGACTCGAAACAAAAAACAAAAAAATGAAAGTGCTGATGAAATGAAATGTTCTGTTGAGGGGTTATGATTGCCAGGAATTCATTATAAAAATTAATTAGCTTACTTAAAGTGCGCACGAAGCGCATCTCTTATCTTTCATAGACCGGAATCAAGCTCGCATGTGATGCGGGCGGCCATCTGAAGGCGGCGGCCATTCGCGATACTTGTTAAAAAACGTGAGTCTTGTAGTGCGTGTAAAGCGGACCCTGATTGGATACGGTGGCGGTCACATGATCTGTGAATCCACCACTCAGTAGTGAGTATATTGTTCTCCTGGTGATTGGGTTTGTTTACAAATAAGTGTATCGTCCCATGGCTACCGTCCCCTTTACTTGGTTGTTACACGGTACGTGTACTTTTTCTTTGTTGAGCAATGGCGGCCGCTTGTTTACAATGTGATAGGTCCCGCATTTAAATGCAAGACCTATTGCATTGCAAATATTTTTTTCTTCATGAAAAAACAATCTCCGGCACATTTGTTCCCTCCTCTCTCCCAAGGCTGTCGGGTACAGGAGCCAATATAAACAAACGCGTGGAGTGGGCGGATGCCGACTTAATGACATTCACCTTTGGCCTAGAAGAAATGTAATTTTTGCCTCAATTCCCAACTTTCACCGCGTCTACATCGCAGAATTTAGATGCTTCAAGGCAGGAGTTGGATGCTGTTCGGGGTCTTCCCGGCTAATGGTGGGAGCTTAGGAAAGCGCTCTGCTGACAGCTAGTTAAAGGCTGTGTGTGCTGGAGATCACACAAACGTCTTCTGTGCAACAGGGCTCCCTAGCCATTCCAAAGTGGCCGTTACAGCAGTTGACAACTTTTAAGCACTGAAGCGCTCATTTTTATGATCTCCTGTGGTCCGTTGTTCGGTACAACGGCAATATAGGGAACGCAGATGGCCCAATTAAATAAAAGCACATTTTACTTCACCTCCTCCATTACACCTCCATTACACCAACATATTTAACACAATCTGTAGCTGAGTTGTAAAGTTAAGGTTCTAAATGATAACCACATGATCTCAGCGACCAATAACAGTGTGTGCGCTCATTCCCTAAGCAATTGTTGGGAAATAAAACAAGCGTACAACTCCCGTCAAAACCAGCAGCATGGAGGAGGTTTTTCCATTTCTACTTGTTGTTTGGTGGTGTGTGTAAGTTAACCGATAAATACCCAAGCCTTTTTTGTCTGTAGTGTAGTTAAGCCAAATAAGTGTAAAACATTAGACATTTACTATTATTTAACGACATAATTACATCCTGAGTGTACAAGATAAAAAATCATTTGGGAAAAGTTTCAAGTGTTTTCTGCTGAGTGGAAAACTAATTTCCAATAAAAAGTCCATTACATGATCTATACAATAGGTACTCGCCAACATTTTCCCTAGGGCCTAAAAGTTTGGTCTGTGATGTGCCTGAGGGCTCCATTAATGCCAGCGGGGTGGTGGTTGAGCGACTGGGTTGGGGGGATTGGTGGTAAGGTAGGTGTAGGCGAAGCAAAGGATATACATGTAGTGGCTGGATCGAACAATGTGAAACCAGAAAACCTGGGATTAATCCTGGCTTCTCCACTTTTCCAAATTGTGTGATCCTAGGCAATTGTTTATTTCACAGTCCCTCCTTTTTCTTCATTATCACATTTACAAGGATCTTGAAATACATGATTTCAAGGTGTGCGCTGTGCAAATCCTGCTCCTGTGTTTGATTTAATAAACAATAATGTTGTTCATGTATAATAGGAACCCAGGCCAATCAAAAAGTGCATATATCTTGCCTCTTTAGTTCACTCTTTGCGTTTTTGTCAGGGTAGGGGGAAGAATTAATGTTTCTAAATTCATGTTTGAAAACTATCACTTTTAAATTAATACTCCTCAATGCACTTATATAATTAATTATACTGAGGTGAAACGCTTTTGCATGTTAATTATATACACTTTTTGAATTTTGAAGAGACTCGCAATTTTACACTTATGCTGCAATGTATCTTTAAAAGTGAAGGGGTTTCTAAAGTTAAAGGCAGGACCCCCTATTTACTTCATTTCTTTGACACCAATTAACCTTGAAATAAATCATTGCCTGTCTATTTAATATTTTTTTTATTGTTAGTGCTCAGTGGAGTGAACAGCTGCCCAGTGCTCCTGTTGATCAGAGGGCGCATATAAAGGTCAGGGAGGCTGCACTTTGAGTATCTATACCAATTAGAGGCGCCCCCTCACCTCCTTTCTGCTTTTAGGTCGAGCCTGGGCAGCGCATGCGCTGCTCTGGGAGGCATGCTATATTTAGGTATGAACATGAAGCTCCGCCCTTCTTTTCAATCGGCTCCTGTTACTGTCCTTTCTAAAGGGTTGCTTCTGATTCGTATGAACACAAAGGTTCCCCCCTGTTACTTAGAGGCCTAGGAGGAGGGGAAAGGGAATAAATACAAAAAGAACCTCTTATTCAGCCAATCTAATTTCTAAAATGGTAGTGACTGTATTCAAACAACTTTACATTACAGAATAGAAACACAAAAATTAACATTCTTTCAAATTGTGTTTATTTATCAATTTTTATTTATATATATGTTTTTTTCTTGGTTTTTTTATTTTGAATTTATACTGGCAAACATATTTATTCATAACACAAAATCACATTATTATTTCAATTAAGAAGAAGCCATTCTTTGGCTTCTCTACACAGTGATTTGTATTTTCATGACCCCCAAGGTTACGACATCACTCTTCCATTCTCACCGTTCATTCTACTCATGCAAACCAACTAACATACCACACATACAAATTTACAGTAAAAGTACATCTGATCAAGAGTCCTACTCACTGGTTTTGTTTGTCGTTTGTCAATACATTCCCATGTTCGAACAACAAGCTCAAGTCCATCAATTATATTATAAATGATTTTTCTTTTGACTAGATTCTTGGGTGGGGCTCTCAGATGTGTGTCAATGGTCTACATACGTTTCGGTGAAACCTAATTGATATCACCTTCTTCAGCACCAGAAAGTACATATTCCATCTGTGGGGTGATCTGGGGGTTTATCTGTAATAATATAATATTTTGTATAAGGACAAAATTCTATGCTGTACAGTTGGAAACACATGAATTTTACTATTAAAACATTCACTCTCAAGATGTGTGGTGATGTTACACACGCACTCATAACTTCTGAATCACCAGTATCCCGTGTTGAAAAGATGAATGAGGTTTAGTACAGAAGGTGTTTGAAAGGAAACACTCAAGTATTGGGCAAGAAACAACTATGCAAGCACAGCCCATTAGTGAAAAGATAGAAAATAGAATGTGATGGGAGGTACCTACACCAGGTTAGACGAAGGCAGGAATAAAGATTATTTTGAACCTACAAGTCTTCTCAAAAGCTGAGGATGCTTTAAATCCTCCAAGATGGTGGGCAGTCCCCGGTCATTTGTATATAGAGACAGCAGAGATAAATCTGTTTATAGGGTTGCTTCTGATTCGTTAACAGGCTTGTTAGTCCCGCCTTAGTAACGCCCTGTCTGCATTTGTAACCTTCCATGAGGACCGGACTTTTACTTGTGGTGATACATGGTCGGTTTTATCTACAGTCTGTGAGCACTATTTTCTTTTTTGTCTTTAATCTAGCTGCTTTTGCAGGCATGACAGGCTCTCCCTAACCCACCTTATTTTCATGACAGCGCTGAGCCAGATCATGGATGCTGCACTCTATCTTTCAAAATGCTCCTGCACAGTACAGAACTTATGCACGCGCTATTATGCTTATCAAATGCTTTTTAGTTTTAAAACCGCCCCCTACAGTTCTTTTACTTTAATAGTTGCTGCGCATCTTACTTTGGATGTGGATCGTCTAAAGAAAGGGGCGTGGCTGCCATTAAAGTGAAATCACAGCGGGGGGCGCTTTTACAAACAAGCATTTTGGAATGCAATAGATCCGGCATTTGCGAGAGTTTGAGCTATTGGCAATGTAAATAACAATGACTTTTATTTATGTCTTAATAACTAAAACATAAATAAAAGGCATTGTCATTTACAATGTGAATAGCTCAAACTGGCATAAATGCAAGACCTATTTCATTGCAAATGCTTGTTTCTTTAATCTTGTATTTCTATTTCTCTTTTCAGTACTCACATAAAGGTATCATAAATGAGACAATGTGTGTATACATGACAACTGCGTGCACATGCAGTTTTAGTTTTAAAGTAAGAATAGACCAGATGTGAAAAATGTGATCTTGTGTACGAACATCAGATTTTAAAGTGTATTTACTTATTTAATGGATGATAATATACGTTCTGTAGGACTGTAGTGATACTTGTTCTTCAAGTAGTGTGGGTGCCATATCCTGCAATCCATGATGTTTTTACATAACATAGGCCGGAATGCTTAAATATATGCATTGGCATGGTTCTGGCTATAGATAACTTATTATTTAACTTTCCAGTAGTGTTGGGGTTTTTCCAGGCAAGGCAAAAAAAATGTCAGACCGCCAATGAAAAACAATGTGGCTTCTACTTTTTGTGTTACTTGGGTTGCAAGCAGTAGTATTGATGAAGATATCCAGTTCTTAACTGTTACTGTTGAGATACAAACCTACATTGGCCATCTTACTTGGATGTCCATGGGAGCCTTAACAACAATTAAGATTTCAGTCTTTGTTGCATTGTATTTAAAAGATAATGGCACTTCCATAAGTCAAAGTCTAGAAGGCATCGATTGAACGTTGAGTCAGGGAAAATACTTATTCTCAGTGACAATCTGTGTGTCAGTGCCACATTTCATGAATGAAAAGTGGTAACATTGTAGACTCTTAGAGAGCTCCAAATTGGAGACAAACTTGTGCTGGAAGTATTTGTGTGAAAATATTCTATCGATGTCTGCCCTGTACCCTTCATTTCTAGATCCTTAAATCAATGTGGGAGCATTGAATGATTGGGAGTGGCTAATGTAGCCACAAAATGATCGAACGAAAATTGAGACTCATCTGGCTTCTTGATTAATGCAAATTCCAGATGTTTTTTAATTTGGTTGGTATCTGCCCTTAGCAGCTCATAAGGCAATACGTGTTTAGAAATAGGGCAGTAGTTACTCCAGTCAAAGGAATCTAAAGATATTACAGTCAAGATTCAACATTAACAACTACTGATTTGAAGAACCTGGCAACCAGCCCTTCATCCAGTGATGAATTGATGACAATTTTCTAAAGAGTTTATTTCTCCTTAAATGATACAGGCTGTTTGCACACTGAAAAAAGTAGGAAATCATGGTGTGCTTGAGATGGTTTGCAATCCTTGAAGAGATTGAGTGTTTGCAGGTGGTCTAACTGAGATATTATTCAATTGTCTTTGATTGGCTGGGGTATTTGCATGTAAACTTAAAGTAAAATAAATAATCTTATTTATTCTATTTAAGGGAGTAGATAGTGTTTCACCACTTAACTATTACTGGATCATAATATCTCCATACATTCTCTCACTTTTATTCATGAAAAATATGTTCATAGTGATGTAAATGATACACTGTATTGTTCATTGCTAGAGATTTTTTAAACTCTTTAAGGATTAGAAGAAAAAAAAATCTGCATATTTGGTACAGTTGTTTCTCAGTGGGAATATAAACCCTTTTAGCTGCTTCATTCATGGCACTGAATTTCCTGATATAGTTATTTACTATGTTTAAATCCATCACACATACATAACAGAGCACCATTTTTATTCCAGTGGTAATTTTGTATCCTTGGCTTCTTATAACACTAGAGTGAACCGTGGCATTGAGTCTTTCTGTTTCAGGGATCAAAACTAAGCATGAGCGTAAAATCCGTTCCGCTCGCGGATTTTGCGGATTTTCGGTAAATTCGCAATTCGCGAACTCTCGCGAATTTACCGAAAATCCGCAAATTTGCACGCAGCAGATTTTTTTTGCTTGGTGGTACAATATTGCGGCGTGCGGCGTTCACTTACCATCATTCAGCGTTTGTTTTTCTCTATATTTTGCGAGTGCTGCGCCATTTTTCCTTGGTGGTACAATGTTGCGGCGTGCGGCGTTCACTTACCGTCATTCAGCGTTTGTTTTTCTCGATATTTTGCGAGTGCTGCGCCATTTTGGATCTTGCTGCGGGATCCCGCGGGAGTTTGGCGACGCATCGCGAGAGTTCGCAATTGCGAACATGTAGATGCGGCGGGCAGCAACAATCTCGCACTCGCGAAATTACAAAATTTGCAATTCTGCACAAGAAATCCACCAGCAAGCAGCATAAATCTTCTGAAAATGATGATTTATATCAGAATAACTCCTCAGGGTGACAATTTCGCTGCACTGTTTTGGATTTTAGGCCTTTTTGACTTTCTTTGGATCACTTTTGGATTAGAAATCAACTTTCACAAGTAAGTTTGTTTGGGGCATTACAGTTGCTGTTCTGCAGAAAAATGAGTTTTGCAAAACTGAAAGCACTCAGCAGGTGCAAAAGTTCAAACTCATCATTATTAACCATTCCCTGTAGTGCTTCCTGAGGGGCCCCTCCAGAGTTCAGTTGCCTACTTGCACCTATTCTATGACCCTGCTCTGACCCTCACAGCAGGCTCAGAGAATAGCTACAAGTATACAACAAAGGTCCTGTTCAAAAAATTACACTGCAACAGAAAGCAATTACAGATAAGGAAGCAGGTGCCAGGGATCTTGACCTGGAAGGATTACTTTTTGTGGATGCTGCTGGATATTTGGATTTTTGCAAAACTGAAAGCACTCAGCAGGTGCAGAAGTTCAATCTTATCATTAGTAACCATTCCCTGTAGTGCTTCCTGAGGGGCCCCTCCAGAGTTCAGTTGCCTACTTGCAACTATTCTATCACCCTGCTCTGACCCTCACAGCAGGCTCATAGAATAGCTACAAGTAGGCCATAAAAGTCCTGGGAAAAAAAATTGCACTGCAACAGAAAGCAAATTACAGATAAGGAAGCAGGTGCCAGACAGGAAGTTTAAATTCAGTGACACATTAATCAACCCCAAATTAATTCATGTCAGTTGAAGCAGGGCAGGTGTGCTTGCTTTTTCCCCCCATAATCTACAGTGATGAATCAGAGGGTGGCAGTGATGTACCAGAGGGTGGCATGGGTGAATCAGAGGGTGGCAGTGGTGAAACAGAGGGTGCTGTGAACCTGTGATGATGAACCAGACGTAGAAACAACAAAGTCACGACCGTTGCGAGCCGGCAAGTAAGTTCGCAATTGCGAACTGGTACAAAACCCTCGCGAACTGGCAGAAACCCTTGCGAACACACAAAAAAAAGTTCGCGAATTTTGTGGATTACGAGTTCGCAAATACGCAAATTCGCGAACGCCAGATTCGCAAAATTCGCCCATGCTTAATCCGAACATACAAGACTCTGATGAAGACATTCTTAGTTTTAGTAAGCAGAATTCTTAATTTAGTGAGTATGCCTTCGCAAGTCGTATTCTTGTACATAAAGCAGTGAATCAAAATCGGTTGGGTATAGAATGTTAAAGCTTTTTCAGAAAATACTTTAGCGTTATATTTGAGCTGCTTATCTCACTGCCAAGACAAATAGCTCTCATGCTGATTGTAGTCTCTGCTGGACTGCAGATTGCTTCCAGCATTTGTCTGCCAATCTCTTGATGAACCTCATAGAAAAGTGCGATTTCCTACGATCACTGGAAACACGTGGCTGCCTTTACCTTTGAACGAGATTTGAGAATGGATACGTTAATATGTTTTGCCAGTTACCCCTGAAGAAGGGCCAATGAAGCCTGAAATGCATTGGGTTTAAATAAACACTGCTTTGGATAAATAATGCGTCTTAACGTGTTCTTGATTGAGGTCCAAATGGGCACACCTTGAACATGAGAAACCTTTGAAAATTGCATGACACCCTACGTGTGGTTAAATGAGACAAAAGTGGAAAAGAGGATTAAAAGAGAGGATATGGAACAAAATGGAGTACAAAACATGGAAAAGAATGGAACATGGATTGCTGAGCTGTGCGACTGGGTTTGGGGTGAAATGTCGCCCCAAACATGTTTTCTTACATTTACGTGCCACCAGGGCAAGGCATAAAACCCAGTGAGCACGCACCCTTGGACGATTTTTGAGGACAAATAGGGATGAATTAGGAACTGATTTGGTGTGCATCCCTATACTGATTATGTATATTTTGTTGCCTTACTAGGAGAGCAAGAACCTGGAATTCCTAAAGTAACAATAGCCTGGCACCTGATTTGCAAGCTTCTTTGAGCTGCGAGGAAATCGGGGGGGGGGGGGGGGGTCACCAGCTCAGTCCAGAGGATATACTAGGTAAACAGCAGAAGAACTTCTTAAAGTGTAGAATCATTCTAACATATTGCTGTACCCAGACAAAATAGAAGCTGTATGTTTACCTGTGCTTGTTGATTATCATCCTTACCAACAACCACACAACCCAAAATCACCAGAATTTCCAGATAATAACTGCATAAAAGCTATGTGCCTGCTTTCTTTTTTGCAAAGTCAGCCCGGTGTAATATGAGGAAGTTTGATTCTTATTTGCCTCTAGCATTGCCTGCTCAGGCTGTATATATGTTCTCTCTACAGACTTTCACTTCAGCTTTGCCTAACTATTCAAAAAAAAAATTAACCCATATTTGAACACTGCCTGTGACCTTTGCCTGCTAAAGTATTTTTCACTCTTGAGCAAAATGGTATTTTCAGGACAGACCATGGGGAACTAGCCCTATTTGGTCTGTGGATGTACCCTCTTACTCCTGAGGCTTTTTTGCTTCATTTGACATCTGTGTCACTGCAAGCTCTTTTTTATTTTTGTTTATATTTTTCAGTGTTCTGCCAAATTAAATGTAAAGTCATACAGGCACATGCATCATTGTTGGCTATTGCAATTCCTTAATTGCGATTTTTAAGGAATCGCAAAACCCTATGCATGTAGAAATCGCTTAAAAAATAGCGATTTCTAAACATTCCTTAATTGCGACTCGCAATTAAGGAATTCCTCCCCATTCATTCCTATGGGCCCTGAGGCCCATAGGAATGAATGGGAAGACATTCTCAATTTGCGAATCTCAATTAGAGAATCGCAAATTGAGAATGCAATTTCAAGGGTGCCAGGGTGTCAATATGACACACTGTTGCACCCCTGAAATTGATCTGTGCACATATGTTGCGCACACACATGCCCTACTTCAACCAGTTCAACTTCATGGTAATTTGCTACTCCTATTAGCGAAATCGCTAAATTTTTTACTTTGATGCATTGCATTTAAGGAATCTCAATTTGGGATTTCTTAAATGCAATTGCAATTTAAGGAATCTCAATTTAGAGATTCCTTAAATTGCGATTTTTGCATTTGGGATGATGCATCCCAAATGCAAAAATACCGGTCGCAAATGGGCAGATTCTGATAATCTTCCCGTTTGCAACCGGTTTTTAGCTTGATGCATGTGGCTGTAAGTGATTCAATCAAAAACAAGTTTTTGTGTCACTCTCGAGAAAAGCCATTGCTGCATGTACCCCTATTTCTGAAAGACCTTGTAAGCAGTGCCTTATCTTTTTTCATATACTTGATAGTTTGATCTCTTCCCCGTGTGTCCTTACTTGTTTAGTGAGGCCCATATGTTCTCAAAATGTTTGTGATCGCTCATCCTCAAGCTAATGATTCTAAGTATTATAATTTCAAAAAATTTCTATATATTCGTGGGTGGATTGCATTGCTTACACCTCATTATGGGGCCCGTTTCCTCAAGACCTGTTTTTTTTTAAAGAGACCTCGCACCCTTGCACCCAGATCTCCCAGGGGTTACAGTGCCGTGCTCTACAAATGCTGATTGATTGAGTGTTGTGCATAAATACATTGACGGATGCCTAGACTCCTCAGTGATTGCCACGATTTTGTTGGTCATGCCCGTCTACAATTTTTTAATTATTGTGCATTTCACCATTATGTTATGTAAAGAGCCCTTCCACGAACACCAAAGTGGCCATGCAACATTTTTAAAAGTGGAGCTCAGTTTGACCTGTTTGCCTCGGCCTGACTCCCATTCATTGTTGTCAGAGAGCTTTACAAAGAAATATGACTCCCCTTTGACTCAATGTACTAAAAAGCAGAAAAAGCGACCCTTTCAGAATGCAAAGAAGCTTGCTTGTCATGGGAGTGTAGATGGGACACAATTAGGGACTCTCCAAAATAAAAGTCGATGCTTAGGCTGAAGATAAGCCACATAGACCCACAATTTGTTCCCCTCTGATTCCAGGCCTCCATGGGGACATGTTCTAGTTCATATTAGAGTTTCAACTGATAAGCATGCTAGCTGAGGAGACTGAGAAAAACCGCAGCACAAGCTAGAAATGTTTCAGAGATAAAATACTCAGGAATAAGAGACTTTCTCTGGAGAAAACGGCTCATAAGAGAGTATTGAAAATGAGTATTCTGAATGCAATGAGAATAAAGTCACAGGCTCTATTGACAGTACCTGTACGGAATAGGTGGTGAGTAGTGCCCTAAGCCTAGCACAAACCAGGCCTCACGCTCCCACGTGCATATTAGGGAGATATAAAGAAATATTTAGTTTAGAAATTCAGGGAGGGGTTTTACACTGAGTAGAATGGCGAGGTCATCTCTTCCAAATAAATGTACTAGAGCCCGTTTGAATAGAAGATTTAATAAATGCCCCAGATACTCTGAACACGTGCAGATGTTTTCCAGGAGAAACAGGGTCCGACAAACAGAGAATAAGAGCCAAGAAAGGTAGCACACCTTCTCAAATAAAAGCAGTAACTACTCTTCAATTAGCCGTTATAATTATTATTTGTTGACAGTGGGGGCGTGTTGTATCTACCACGAAAGGATGTGTTGTATAGCTCCTATATATCCATATTTCGTGTTAAGTTAGCATAGGTACATTTCAGATTTAAACGCCATTTTTCCTTTCTTGCAACTTCTGCACACGACCCTCATTTGTTGACTTAGCTTTCAACCTAGTAGTTTGCCGTGGTGAATGTGAGAATAATATGTTATTGCTCTGATATCTGCTTTGTTTAATAAAACATGTCTGCACGGAGAGTGCTGAAGTTTCAGGAGCAACACGATATGGAATTGTTATGAGGTCTGATCTCCACGCCTTCATAGTCATAACACAAGTGCAGCCTTTGCCAACTTGGGCTTGAGGCGGGATTGATATTGCTTTGCACGAGAATTGTTAACACACTTGATGCGGTGCACATGCAGAGAGAGCTGGTGTATGCTGATGTGATTCCTTCATGCTAGGACACTAAGGTATGGGCCCGCCCTAAAACAACCCAAAGAGACCTTCTTAGATAATAATATAATATATGTGTTAGGGAGGGTGAGATATAAGTGTTGTTAACTCTTATTCATTACAGCATGTTAACATGCTGTCACCATTCGCTTTTTATGTCTTAGTAACTATGCTGATAATTTTGCTACTGATAATAAGTATACTTGTATTATCAAAGATACTGCGCCTGAGAAGACGGCATTAGTAAATAAACATTTCAAATGCACATGTGTCTTCTTTACTCCATGTTCTGGTTTGTAATGATAATATAACGAAAGAGTGTTCATGAGTCCCACGTACCCTGAGGTACTGTAAGTTCATGTTCTGGTTTGTCTAAACATTGGGTGTTTGATATGTCCAATGAGACACTGTAGCTAGCTCGGTAAGGGGTGAGTTGGTTGCTAAGGTAAGTTTTGGGACATCCTAATTTGCCGAGGTTCCACTCCTCTGTGCACAGTTCTGTGTGAGTACAGAAACCCTGCAACATGGCGCCCAACGGTTTCGGTGGTCTTATATCATGACACTCGAGTAGTTTATCATTCATGCCTTAACCCCTTCACATCCGTTTCCGGAAAACGGGGTGTTGGTGAAACCTACCTATTTTTTGAAATAGGTCTTTATTCAAGCTTGATTCTTACTTAAACGGTTTCTTTGAATTACTACCCAGTTGTGCTACAAAGTATTCTTTGTGTTTTCTTGTTTCCAATTCTGTGATGGCGGCAGCGGTGGCTATTGCGCAGCATAGTCGCGTTGCGATACGCAACCATCTTCAGACGTACCAGGTCCCAGTAGATGGGATGGCTGTGATTTTCGTGGTAAGTGCAGATCCGGCGTTTCCTTACGAGTTGTTTTACTCTTGGGTTACGTTTCCGGCTGTGGACGCTAATTCTGGTTTGTACCACTCCTACACCGCCTCGGATGTCCCGGCTGAATATACGCCATACAGGGCATTGGAAATACCTATTGATCATTGGCAGCATCGAGTTTGGTTTGATGGCGCCCTCCCCCACTCTTTGTCCCGTGCGAGGTTAGGTCCACTCTCAATTCCAGGTACTAATTGGCCTGCGTTGGGTGGCTTTACCCCGCACCCGAATCACGGGGCTTGCACCCTGGCTGAAATTCGCAGGCTGCATGTAGTTTCCATTTCCGTGATTCGTGCTTTAGTGCAATACATCGGACGACATCTTCCTGGTGGTCCCCAGGGGGGTGCGGCCGCTCCCATGGAACGAGGCGGTATGCGTCTCAATCCAGTGATGGTAAATTCGGTTTTTGGTGCGCGTCCTGTTGACAACGATGACTTCCCATTCTGGTTAGCAGAGAAGTTTGATCAACTGGAGGCGGTTTTTCCGAATTCTACTCCTGCTGATAAACATAGAATGTTGACGATTACTCTACCGAAGGATATTACTCCTGAACTTGCTGACTGTGACAGCTGGGGAAAAACATTTGCGGCAGTTTATACAAGGTGCTTCGGCACCCCGTCTATGACTGCCCTGCCTGAAATCGTTCGACGTGTTCAGAATGATCACGGTCCAGAGGCAGCGGTTGAATTGGGTATGCGCCTGTGTGGTTCATTTGAGATTGTAAGTGATCTCATTCTCTCCAATGTTAAAGGAGATGCAGTTAACTTTCAGGTGTCGAATGCTTTGGCTGCTCTGCCCGATGCCGACAAACCCCGCCAGTTAGCAAAGATTGTGGTGGCCGCTTATAAAACAATTGGCCGCACAAGTAGAGGTCTGAAATATTTTCCAGTGAAGGAGAAAAAACAACCACAGGGGCAGTCTGCAGTGACAGATGCCCAGCCAAAGTCCAAGAAACAAAATTGGCCTAAAAAACAGACACAGGGGAAGCAGACAATGCAGACTCAGGGTTCTTTTCCTGCAATAGAAGCTCCTGCGCCATCCGAAAAAGTTTATGATTTGCGCGACCGCGCGATGATTAAATCACCTGATCGTTTTCAGGTTTCTGATCAACGCTCTCCTCGTTCCTTTCAGGACACATCGGCCCAGAAAACCGGTGGAGGAGGAGGGGGTGGACGTGGACGTGGTGGCCAACAAGGACGTGGTCAGTCCCGCCAGACGGACGGCGCAGTGAAGCAGGAGGATTCTACGCCTAGGCGTCCGCAGTTTGCGAAAAAGAAAGTCGCAGCCTTAACAGCGCATCGATATGCCACAGATAGTGAGAACGCGGCTTCGGAATCTGACGTGGGCTCTGACCTTGCTGGACAGCGCGGCGGAGATAACAATAGTCAGAGAGGCGCTGCGTCCACTACTGAGGGTGACAGCGACTGAGGTCTACGTTGTTATAGAAACAGCGGATACGAGACTTGCTCCCCCTGAAAGACTATATGAAATCGTCCTGTTAATTGAAGGTGACATACAGCGTACCGTTAAAGGTGTATTTTGGGAGAATCTGTCTTCCACATATGATATTTTACTTTCGGAGGCTGACTGGCCCCCACCTTTTGTGCTCGCGGCGCCGCGAGGGGAGGAGGTAATCCTACCCAGTTTCGCGAACACTGTCTCGAAAGAGCATGCGCAGCATTTTGCAGAAGAGTGGGCTCGGGCTCTCGCGCCGGCTCTGTACCGTAACCAATGTGGTTGGGATAAATTGTCGCCTTGCCACGAAATTCCGTTGCGGTCTCAGCCGCAGCCTCAACCTCAATATCCCATTCGGCGTGAAGCAAAATCTTCCGTCGCGGAAATCCTTGAACAATTGGAATATCAGGGAGTTATTGAAACGTGTGTGTCACCGATGAATAATCCCCTTTTTACTGTGAATAAACCTGACGGATCATATCGTTTGGTTTTGGATTACCGGCATTTGAACTCGCATTGCCGTAACTGTGCAGTACAGAATACCCACGGCTCTGCCCTAGTGGATAGTCTCGTGCGTAAGCGTTTCAAGACAACGCTTGACATATCCAATGGTTTTTATGCCCACAGATTGGACAGCTTTAGCTCCCAATGGACCAGTTTTACAAGCGCTGGAGTCCAAAAGCAATTCCGGCGTCTTCCAATGGGCTACAAGAATAGTCCTGGTGTATTTACCGCTCGAATTGTCTCTATTCTGGAGGCACTCGACCCTGATGCTTTTTCGTATGTGGATGACATATATCTCACAGACGACGATATTTGGGAGCATCTGTGTCGTGTAAATTCTCTTGTTTGCAACTTCGCAGACATGGGTTACAAATTCAACTTTGCAAAATCGCACATAGCTGAACACACAGTGTTGTTTTTGGGCTATGAGCTCAACAATGAAGGTAGGGGTTTAGCTCCTCACTTCTTGGAGAAGTGCGCACAATTGCGCGCACCAACAACACTGAAGAAATTACAATCCTTACTGGGCTTTTTGAATTTCGGCAGAACTTACATTCCTGAATATGCCCAGCGTGTCAAGCCTCTGTATGCTTTGATACAACCAACTTTCTCAAAATCATGCTGGCTGCCTGAGCATTCAGCCATTTTGCAATCCTTGCAGGCTGATCTGCTCGCTTCTAAATATTTACTGACTCGTGATAACCACACCAACCTGGTAATAAGAATAATTCCTGGGACGGTGGGTTTCACCTACCTCACTTTTAATGAAGGTGACACAGTACCTATTGCTTACAAGTCACACTTGTACACCTCGGCTGAGATGCGGTTTCCCACCATAGAAAAGGTTTTAACTGCTGTACAGATGGCAATTCTAAAAGAACGTGCTCTGTCACAGGGGAAACGCATGCTAGTGGTAACACCCTGTCCTCATTTGGAGGCAGTCACGAAAGCCAGTGTACCAAATTCAAAGGCTTTGCACCCTCGGTGGATTCAGTGGGCTGCGTCATTGTCATCCGCAGATGTCATGTTTATTTTTGACGCCTCCTTACGGTCACAGGAGTACTTGCAGTATGAATTCGTTCATCCTGCTCCTCTGACGATGCGACCTTTGGAGGACTTCCATTGCATCATTTACACTGATGGGTCGGCGCAGGTTGCGCATGGCTCTAAACATGCCTACGTTTCCGCATGCGCCATTGTGGTCGGTGCTATGTTGAATGACGAGTTCATTTCCAGGGAGGTACACACGTTGCCCCTGGGCGATTGCACTGCACAATTAGCAGAGCTTCGTGCTCTATTACTAGCTTTGGAGTACGCAGATCCAAGTGTTACTACTCTAATTGTAAGTGATTCTTACTACTGTGTCCAGTCTTACAATGAAAACTTGTTCTTTTGGATTCAAAATGACTTTCGTGATTCCAAGGGTAGCACAATAAAACATAAAATGATCTGGGTTCGAGTGGCAGAGCTTAAGGCTATGTTGCCACTCGTTTATGTGATTCATACTCTCGGTCATCAGCGCGTAGGAGTACACGCTCTTGGCAACTCGCTTGCTGATGAAGCAGCGAAATCAGCAGTATCTACATACTTAGTTGCAGCAGTTACTAGGTCTAAAACCAAGATTGATAGCGACATCTTGGCAGCGGTTGCTGCCTCTGAGAAGGGAAGTAAACATCCTTCGGGATTCCCTTCGAAGTATAAATACCACTTAAGTCCCGAAAAGGTTCCTTTTGTGACAATTCCTGATGTTGGGGAACGGCTGATTCCCAACTCGGATCGCAGAACAGACTTGATTACAGCGGCTCATGAAGGTGTGGCGTCTGCGCATGCGGGCGTCTCAGCCACTGTAACACAACTACAACAACGTTTCTGGTGGCGGGGACTGTACAAACAGACGCGTGATTATGTCCTTCTTTGTGACATATGCCAGCAGATTAAACCTTCAACTGCTACGCGTCCGCCTCAGACTCAGTTGTACATTTCTAATAAACCACTAGGCTGTGTTTATTTAGATCACTGCGGTCCGTTTTCATCTGATACTGCGTATAAATACATCTTAGTAGCAGTTGACTCATGCACACGCTTTGTGTGGTTATGGCCACATCGCAGCGCTGATTCCCGGACTGTCATCAGAGATTTGCGTATCTTTATAGGGATTTTTGCCTGTGGTACCTTCCATTCGGATCAGGGTCCGGCTTTCGCCTCTAAGGCGTATAAGGATGCCATGACTTCGATGGGGGTCCAAGTCAAGTTTTCGTCACCCTACAGACCCGAGGGTAATAGTGTAGTTGAACGAATGAACCGTGATTTAAAGCAATCTTTGACAGCCCGAGTTATAGGCACTGGCAGAAACTGGCTGGCCCACCTCTATGGCGTGCAGCGTGCTCTTAATAATCTCCCTAGAAGGTCTCTGGGTGGGCGGACCCCATACGAAATGCTCTTTGGCATCAAGATGTTCGTCCCTGACCTTGACGGTCTAGACTCGGTGGTTCGCGCCACTTCCTTTGACGCAGATGAACATTGCGCTGTTTTACAGAATCTACAAAAGACGAGAGACACTCTTGCAAAAGAACATTTGCCCTCCACATCGGATGATGCGTTGCAGATCCCGGTAGTTGGCTGGCTACCCCAAGTTGGAGAACTGGTTCGAGAGAAGATCGACAACAAGAAAGAGTTTGGTCCCTCCTATCGAGCTCCGGTCCCAGTGCTTGGAGTGAAGGGCACAAGAACAGTCATTTTACCACCACTTCCAGGTCGTAAGGAAAACAGGTTTATTTCTATTGACAATGTCAAGATACACAGAGTGGCCGATTCTTCTTAGCATGACACCGGCTGTTTCCTGTCCTTCCATTGTGAGAAATTCAATTATGCCCACTGCTTCTAATAATGAACCTGAGGTGGCCATCGAATTACCTGCTGTTTCCAGTCCATTATTGAATAATTTACCAGGAACTAATCTTGATGAGACAGACTATACATACCCCACTGATTTGTCCATGCCTGACCTGCAAGCTCGTTTAGCCACGGAATCCAGATTTTCATTTGACTCTGCTTCCCTTGCCTCGAAAAAACCCTCTAAAATTGCATTATATGCTAGCCTGTTTAAAAAACATTTTTTGATACCTCCTTGGATATACATTTGGCTGGTCCTTTTTTCAGTTTACCTTTTTATGTCAATTGGTTTTGTGTTTTATTTTTTTCGGATTATGAATGGACACTATGTCGAGGAGAGAACTTGCATTACTCATTTGAATGGAACTTTGGCCCCACTTTCCTCTTCACATTCTACACACAGATTAAAAAGAGACTTGACTTTGGTTAACATCACAGCGTGGCCTGTTCTGGATGGAATCGCGTGGGATGCAGTTCGTTTTCAGATTCATGGTCCAACGGAAGTCGTTAATGTCCCTAATGTACTAAGAGTTAATATGGGGGATGTGGTGAAACAAAACATTCGTTCTGATGATTGGGATGTTAATGCTGTGGAAAGTTTGTTTTCTGATTTGAAATATTATGCTGCTTTTGATGCTGAGGATTTATATTTAGAATCTGCTAATTATGGTGAATTGTTCTGTTACCAACATTATGGCAATCACTTCTTACACAAGACATCTTCCCGAAGGGATGCGGTTAATTTTACTCAGTGGGAACATTGCCCAGCACCAACACAAGGGAGTTCAGAAACGTTTCTTAAAAAGTATACTTATTTCACTGACTTTAATCAGTCCAATCCCGAGTCCTTTTATTTTAAATTTCAAAAACAGCCACTGTCCAAGGTTCGACTTACAAATACAAAATTGTTATATTCAAAGGCCTTCCTGGATCAATTAGTTACTGGAGGGTATGAGTTATGGAAGGATACCATAGACCTTAAATCAGTTTGGGGCTCAAGGGCATGGCAGGTACAAGGCACTGAGGCTTTGCACCGTGCATGTCTCATCCCGAATCATATGTGGTTTTTAAATGAAACCATTTCCCAGACCACGTGCTTTGGATTGGCTACATCTAAAAGGTTAAACACCCCGTCTTTCCCGGAGTTGGAGGAATATGAGAATTGGAGTAATTTTACTAAATTGTCCATTAGAGAAATACAGGCTCTGCTTCTGAATTCCTCCTTTAACATTTCCAGTATGAATCCCAAGGGTTGGCTGCTTTGGCACCGTAGTGCTGATGCTTGCCAAAAAAGATTTTTAAATATGACTGACGGTTTTAAGACTGTTAGATCTGATCCCCGTTTTGATTTGAGTCATACTGTCACCTCTTACTCTGTTGGAAAGTTGTGTCAAGCTTGGCTGAAACATTCAACTTTACCTGCGGTTAAGTATCACCTTTCCAAACTGAATGCAGACGTGGATTTGAATGATTTCATTAAGGGCCCAGCTAGTGGCAGGTCGAAACGCTGGTTATATGGTGTTTACAATGAAATTTGGAAACTCTCACAAATTGAGGCTGCTTCACGCCTTAGGGCTATTGATCAGGCAAATCTTGAGAAAGTTCTTGCAGTTGTTGACAATAGCATTAACGTGCTTTCCTCAAGGATTTACACATTGGATAATATTGTGTCGTCTGTTGTTGATATTGTACATGATGAAGTATCTGTATTATACCATGGTCAAAATCAATTACGTTCAATCATGCAGTTTGCGTGGACACTTCAGACTCTGAAAATGGGTAAAGTTCCCTGGGGATACATGAACGTTTCTTCTTTATTTGCACCGTTTAATTTGACAGACAAACAACGCTTGCTTTCAATGCGTGATGCTTCCTTTTCCATGCTACATATTGAAAGGTTGGAATCTTTACCTTTTTCTGTGGCAGAATCCACCGCTGCTACGTGGCTTATCCACGGTTTAATAACACTGCCTTTTGCTTTATATAAGTTTTCAAATTGTATGAAATATGTGCCAATAGGTCGTTTTGAACCCTTAGGTAGCGGTTTTCTTCATGAGGTCTGGTCACTCCCATACACATACAGATGTTTCAAGGATGACCAAGAGGTTTATCTAACAGGGGATGAGTGCACTGAGACGCCAGATCATTCTTTAATGTGCAGACACATACAGTTACACGGTTCATGTAATAAGGACCGCCCGAATATGGCTTGCGTTTTACAGGGCACGCCAGTTCCTGCTATCATCCCCACGTTTAAGTTGTTAGAGAATGGTAGTTATTTAATGCTCAATAATGAAAACTGTTGTGGTTTAATTAAAGGTATAGCTTTCATAGTAACAGTTAGTGAGCGAGTTATTTGCTGCAGAAATGTTCTTTATCCTCCCACACGTGAACATAGGGAGTCTTCCATTTGGCCACAGATACCGACCTTGGGAGCAGAATTCAGCGGCATGGCTAGAATAAGAGCTCTATTGTCCCAGAAAGAGGTGGCCTTGAGCTCGGCCCGTGAAACTTTCGTGCTTCACATTGCTAACACCCGCACGGAGGTTCAGGCTCTTTTAAACACTGATTTGCCCTTGCATTTCGGAGCCATGGTCCGTTCTATCTTTAACGCATCCTCCACAACGGGCCTAGCACATTTTTTTAAAGTTGTTAGCGGTGGTCTCGTGACTTCCTTTGAGAAGATTTTTGGAGTCATCCCTGCTTTCTTCCATTCTATTTTTTCTTCCTTATTTGGAGGGTTCCCGTTTTTACTTGCTTTAGCGGCAGGCGCATTGGTGGTTTTCTGCCTTTTTAAATATGGATGCCCTTCCTGTGCAAGACCACGCACAGCTACTACTGACGCGGTTTCGCAACCGCATGCTTGATTATTATGGCACACTGCCGTTGGCGACTCTAAGCACGGCGTTTGGATTATCTTTTCGGTTCTCCTATTTCACCTGTGTCCAGCCTGTATTTCGCTGCCTGACCTGTGATTTCCTTTGGGCCATTGATTTGTGTCTCTGCGGACCAGCATCTTCTGACGTCGATTTTGATCAACTGATGAGTCCTATCATTGCTCACGAGTTGGTTTGTTCTGACGAAAGAATTATGGCCTTGGCGGTGGCACATGGACTAATGGGTCCCTGGGATGTGTTGTCGGCGGCGCGAAATTTCTTGGAACAAAGTTTTCTTGAAAACCCACCGAGCTGTCCTCTGATGGTTATAGAGGATCCGGTGCTGGAAGATCACGTATGTTCCTTTCATCTTTTAAACTGGATGGCTGAACTGTTTTCGGATGAGGACAGTGACTTCCTCCTTGAGGCTGTTGCAGCTTACTTTTCATATACGGTCTTATCATAGACACTGCCTCAGATTGGCATGCTGATTGATAGCATTTCCTTGATTTTATTGACTTTTGGTCAAGACATTTTATTTTTGCTTGCCTATTGGCTTGAGCCACATTATATTTGTGGGCTATTTTTTAGCATTAGTTTTTATAATTGAATTTTTATTCATGCTCGTTTATAAATGGATTCTGCTCTCATGTGATGGCACTTCTGTTACCTTATTTAGTCCGTTCTCGGATCATGGGGGGGTGTTGTATAGCTCCTATATATCCATATTTCGTGTTAAGTTAGCATAGGTACATTTCAGATTTAAACGCCATTTTTCCTTTCTTGCAACTTCTGCACACGACCCTCATTTGTTGACTTAGCTTTCAACCTAGTAGTTTGCCGTGGTGAATGTGAGAATAATATGTTATTGCTCTGATATCTGCTTTGTTTAATAAAACATGTCTGCACGGAGAGTGCTGAAGTTTCAGGAGCAACACGATATGGAATTGTTATGAGGTCTGATCTCCACGCCTTCATAGTCATAACACAAGTGCAGCCTTTGCCAACTTGGGCTTGAGGCGGGATTGATATTGCTTTGCACGAGAATTGTTAACACACTTGATGCGGTGCACATGCAGAGAGAGCTGGTGTATGCTGATGTGATTCCTTCATGCTAGGACACTAAGGTATGGGCCCGCCCTAAAACAACCCAAAGAGACCTTCTTAGATAATAATATAATATATGTGTTAGGGAGGGTGAGATATAAGTGTTGTTAACTCTTATTCATTACAGCATGTTAACATGCTGTCACCATTCGCTTTTTATGTCTTAGTAACTATGCTGATAATTTTGCTACTGATAATAAGTATACTTGTATTATCAAAGATACTGCGCCTGAGAAGACGGCATTAGTAAATAAACATTTCAAATGCACATGTGTCTTCTTTACTCCATGTTCTGGTTTGTAATGATAATATAACGAAAGAGTGTTCATGAGTCCCACGTACCCTGAGGTACTGTAAGTTCATGTTCTGGTTTGTCTAAACATTGGGTGTTTGATATGTCCAATGAGACACTGTAGCTAGCTCGGTAAGGGGTGAGTTGGTTGCTAAGGTAAGTTTTGGGACATCCTAATTTGCCGAGGTTCCACTCCTCTGTGCACAGTTCTGTGTGAGTACAGAAACCCTGCAACAGATGAAAGTGTTAGTTCTTGCTGGAATTGAAATGTACGGCCTTCAGTATACCAACAAGTGTAAGCAGCAAACACTTAGCCTCTTGAAATAGTTTGGTCCTAGAGTTTGTGTGCCAGAGAACAGTAGTGACCAAAGCGAAAACTAAGAATTGTACCTTATGCGGCGGTCGGAATACAC
This sequence comes from Lissotriton helveticus, assembly GCF_964261635.1. Classification (NCBI taxonomy): domain Eukaryota; kingdom Metazoa; phylum Chordata; class Amphibia; order Caudata; family Salamandridae; genus Lissotriton; species Lissotriton helveticus. Next base: position 1,238,567,677 of record NC_136067.1, read on the forward strand.
AGCCCTTCCACCGGCTCTCCCATTTATCCATAGTTGCGATCGTGGCAGTCGGAAACAGCTGGTCGTTCCACTGTCACCACCATGGTATCCTAATCTAACGTGCGGTCAGTCCACTGGCCGTGCGGTGGTTGTGGCTCTTTCCGCAGCAAATCCAACCGCCGCAGACGGATTTTTACCTGCTCCGCACGCTCCTGGCGGTCTTTCGTGGAATACGTCCGCCACGGTCGGATTTTTCTGGCGGTTCATTCTAATCTGACCGCCGGTTTTCCTGCAGTACCTGCCGACGATTTATTCCCGCTACCACGGCGGTCAGAATAGTTTTCCGCCCGCCATCCTAATCAACCCTTAAGGGCCTTTTGTAATCCAAGCAATTAACTTTTTTTCAATTATCCATAGGCTCTCTCTTACTGCCTTGTTTAAGTACTTAGCCACTTGAAAGAATGGCTGCTATGGAGCACATGAAATTTTAAGAGTTATGAAATGTTTTATAAACAATTAATAAACATAGATTCCTAATATAGCAGAAGAAGTGACCAAATCATTGCTGATTTGCATTATGGATAAACTCTTCATAGGTATGGGTTTATCCTAAAACCTCTATCTCTGCTGTGTTCTACTTAATTTCATTTTCACAAATGTGGTAGCTATCTAGCACAGACCTACTCCTGAGGGGCAACAGAGAGTTTCACATAGGACAAAGAATATCAGCCAACACATACAAGTGACACAAACAAAGACTGGCCGTTTAAAAACGCTATTCAAGTACAGCGATAATGCAAATAACAGAAAAATGCAAACGTTTGCGATAGAGCTGATTACCGAGGCAATCTCAGGTTAGGGAGATGCGAGCAGGTGTTAAAAAACAAGGGTTGCTTGTTCCATCTGGAAGGTAAGAAGCAAGGGTGACTGTTTTAGATGCCTTCTGTGGTGGAGTGGTTGAGAGATTGGGAGCATAGATGAAGAGGCCTCTCTTCCTGTTTTGTTTATCTTTCCTTGACTTGTAGGCTCATTTTGATGCTATGAGACACGGTGTAGCCGTAGATGGAGCATATTCCCGGCAGTTGATTGCTGTACTGATTTGTATAGCTTTATATCTAATCAAAGTGACTTGACATTGTTGGAAACTCTAAGGTGTAGCCAATTTAGATTCCAGGAGATGATGAAGTTGTGGCTATGGTTGATTTTCCTAGTAATAAGGTAGGTGTAGGCCTCATGAAACTCGGCCTGCATGGGATGAGCGGAAGGAACTCTGCAAGATCACTTTAATGTGTGACACTTTCATTGTGGACCATACAAGACCTTGCTAATGCCAATCCTTTTGGGCTTTTCTTTTGGCTTCAGCATTGAGGAAGGCTAAAATCATTGTGGTCCAGGGACTTGGCATTATTGCAAAGTGTTTATGATGGTGTAAGTGTGACTAGTTTGGTTGTCTGGTTTTTAGGTCTGCGTAAGCCAAGACATTTTGATTTTAATACAATTATAGCTATAAATCCTTACTTATAGGTGCTTTCAGCGAGCCCTGATCATCCGTTGAACTGTTATTGTGTCTTTCATATACTTCTTTCATGCACTACGACATGAGGCAGTGGGTCAGCCCAGTTCAGCCACTGGCTAACTTTACTGTGAAGTGATTTCATTCTGCGCTTACATAAGGAGCATTTTCTCATGCAAAGTAGTTCCATTCAGTGTCAGATCTACCACACCAATGTGTGATTTTGAGGCAGAGATACTTTTGCTGTCAGCCAGTGTTTCTTTTTTTTAGAATGATGATGCCCCGGCATCTTCTCAGTTGGGATGGAATAGTACTCTGTGTGGTAATTGCCGTGCGACCCTGCCCTGAGTGCTCAACAGTACTGATGTCCGGATCTCTAATGCAGATTTTTATTGTCATAGGCAAACTTGGAACATGCATGTGCGCCATGAGAGAGGTCTGTCTCATGAACTGCAGCCGTGCTGGACATTTAGGGGCACCCAAATCGCTACCCTCGTAGTGGTGGAAGTCTACTGCAGGAGTTAAGCAGCACAAGTGCAGTGGTGTCAGCATATCATTTAGTGGTCAGTAGGAGTGAACAGGTCCTTGTTAACCTGTGTCACAGGAGGAGGCCTACAGGCTCACTCACTTTTAAAGGTCCTCTGCTGCCTACTTAACTCAACCTTGGCCTACGTTGGTTATGTGTGAAGTGCTGCACAGTGCAGAATTGGTGTACCTGCACGGGTGTATGTGTGCCTGGAAAGGGTGCAAAGCAGGGATAATGCAGTATTGAGCAGTTTGTGCATGATGAATACACGCATGCCTCTGAGTGGTACAATACATGAAGGATGTAGTGTTGTACAGTGCATGCATGTTAAATTTATGTGCTGGGTGTATATGTAACTGTGAGTGGCACAGTACTTAAAGATACAGTGCTAGGCGGCGTGTTCATGTTAAATGCATATGCTAGATGTCTTTGCACGCAGGCAGGTGCTGGTGCTCCCGGGCAGGTGATCTTGGATTCCCTGAGTGATGTCCCCTCACCCAGCAGGGAGACTAGCAGGACTTAGTTCCCAGTCCTGGTCACAGGCACACAGGTAGCAGTCTTGCAAGGCTTCCCCTCCTCACCCAGCATGTCTGGCAGCTGGGCAGATGACAATTTTTGGGGCCTCAACTCCTCTTTTTATAGTCTATTTCAGGACTCCAAATGTGATTTAGAATCTAAGTTTTTGAGGTTTTATGTTGGAGTTCTGCTTCTTTTGAAGTGTCCTCTCCCCTGCTCCCTTCTCCCATTCAAAAGCAGTCTGTAACAGTAGGAGTGTCTCCGACGCTGATAGTCCCAATGGAAATGACTAGAGTTCACACCTGGGTGTTAGCCATAGTGATATGTGCATCAAAAAGTTACTCTTTATGAATGTCTTATCAGCCCGATCTGCATCCTGAGATGTGCTCAGACCCCTTCCCTGTATTCTCTGTCACTCTTTGAAGTGTACATGGGAGGCCTGGCCCTCCTCTCTCCAGATTGTGGCCTACTTAGCTGATAGGAATTTAGCAATCCACAAATCTGTTTGTGGGGGAATCTTTCTACCTCCTCTCCATGTGGGCCTGGGTTTCCCAAAATAGAACACAGGGCCTTTTGTGTATTGTACTATCCTCAGATGCTCATACACCCAGTCCATGTGTACATCATGCACATACACGTACTGTACCATTCAGAGGCACACATACATTCAGCACTTGTATTCAACATGCATGCACTGTTCAGCACTGTATCCTTTATGTACTTTACCTCTCGCAGGAATACATACACTCAAGTACTTGCACTTATCCTGCACGCACTGCACTCTTCACGTATTGTACCACTCATAGGTACACATACACCTAGCATGTGCACTTATCCTGCACACGCTGCACAGCTCTACATCCTCCAGGTACGGTACCACTCTCAGGCACATGCACCTCCTGCATGGGCATAAACCATGCATGCACTACTCTGTAATGCATTGTTTCAGTACAGCACCTTCACTAGGTGCACATACTCCCTAGATTCCCTTGGAGATGAAGATGTTTGCCGAGGTGTGTCTTAACCACTGATGGACCAAGGATCTCTACCATTTTGAAATATTCACGGAGAGATAAAGGAGGGGCTTCTTTCGCCCGGTACCAATTCTCTGCTTCTGTTTGTGCCATGGTTGTTTGGTGCTCTTTTGTCAGGCTTCCACGAGTTTCTACGGATCCCTTCTTGTGCCTTTATACCTCCCTCGACTATAAGTATTTTGCATGAACATATATTGGTGAGATAAATCTAAGACATGGACAGATCTACAGAATGGATGCTACAGAGTGTGCGCAGCAAGTGTGGCAACTACACCGTGTAGATTGTCGAAAGCACATTTTTTGCTTTAATTCCTCCAAAAAAGTGCTAAAGTGTCTATCTATAAGGTGGAAATAACTTGTGCATTAAAGTATGTGCTTCAATAGGAGGACATCCTTTTTTTCATTTTCAGGTTTTAACACTACGAATATTAGCTAGCCTTTCCCCGTGTTAGCAGTTTCCCCCGGGAATGCATAACTTGATTGTGGTCTATTATTTAGTGTGACGCTTTACATACCAATAACGGGCTAGACCTGTGCCGGAAAGTATTTGCTATATCGAAAATCTGTGTATCGTCTACTGTTCATCTGTTCGTGTGGGTCCCCGCCAAGTGCAGCCTTAGTGTATTATTGATGAAATGTGCTTATTTATAGCACTCGTGTTCAGTACAGTGGTATTCGAAAGCACCGCCGAGATGTATTGCTTCACCTACATAGATTTGCTAGCGCTGCAGAACTCCCTTGCAGGTTTTCCAGTTCAGAAACATACATCAAGGTAAGATGAAACATGATGGCAAGGTAGTGGCGCCATAAGAAACATTTCCTGGAATCTGAATTGTTATATAGATTCCTCTTCTTAAGACCATGTTCCAGAGTATGATCTTATACAAAGACAACTATTTATTTCTGTGGCTGTACTTTAATACCATATGACCAGCAACAGTATATCTACATTTTATTAAAGGATGTAAGCTAATGGGGATCTGGCAGGTATGTTCCTGTTGATATAGACGTGTGAAAAATACTTGTTAAAAACATCAGTACTTTAGAGTTTGGGCCAGCACCTTCTTTCCACGGGTTCTAAGAACTCAATTCTAGATAGAAAGATAAAGGCTCGAGAGTTCTTGTGGACATCAGATATTGAAGTAACATCCAACATACTGAGAAACGCTGGCTGGCATACCCAACGCAGCGAAAACTCACATATAATGTATTTTTTCTGTTTGACCACCAAGCGTAGAGTTTCCCCTGAATTTTAGCAGGTCTTATATTTATTCATCTTTATATCTCTTCTCCTACAAGATAGGGCAGAAGAAATGTCCCAAGGCGCTCTGCAACCATCGACATAACAAGATGTGTACAGTGATTAGCTAATTAAGTAATACAATAAATTCCAAATGGAAGAAGGAATAAATCAAAAAGCATTCCACAGCCACTTTTTCTGTGAGCGCCTGCAAGAAAAAAGATCAGCCAGAGGGAGCTTTCGGGGCGAAATGAGTTCAAGTACTAACAGCATGTCCCGAAAAAAGAAATGCCCGATGGTTGAGATCTTGGAAAACATAGCAACCTCCAGACAAAGTTGATCCTTACTCCTCGCTCCACAGGTAGGACGAGAGGGAGTTTAAGCTTGGAGGCCTTGTAATGCAAAAAGCCCAGGCATATTACATGAGCATCAGGCAGCCAACCGTAACTTTGAGCTAGGCCACTGTAAGGAGGTAGTGCAGCTGTCGCAGAACTGAGGTAACCGCCGTAGAATTTCTTGACACCCACAACTAGCGTAATTGCATTGTGAAGAGCTACTTTCAGCAGAACAGGAGGGATTTGTGGCAGGCCCACGAGAATTGCTGTTCCAGCATCAGTCTGCTAAGTCACAGCAGGCTCGACAGCTAGATGAAAACGAATTGGTTCAAGAAAGGCCTCGATTAAGTACAATAAAAACCTCTGGTCTTTTCTGGTCCTAACCTATCAATTGAGGTAAAGTGTAATAGTTAACGAGAATCTCAATTGAAACTCAAGCATTTAGCTGAAACGTCCAGAGGCCGGATTCTGCAGCAACCCCAGCACTGAGACCGCACTACTCGCTGCCACAGACGACATCCGCACTCTTCTCGACCAAGCCCACACCGTAGCCTTGATTCTACTTAACCTGTTAGCAATATTCAACACTGTCTCCCACCGCACACTCACCGCCAGACTACACGACACCGGCATACAAGGAACAACAATTGATTGGATTCGATGGTTCCTCACCGGCAGAAGCCAAAGGATCAGACTGCCACCCTTCCTCTCCAAACCCATGGAAAACAACGGCGGAGTATCCCAGGGATCATTGCTCAGCCCAACCCTCTTCAACATCTACATGACCCCCCTCGCCATCATCGTCCGACAGCACGACCTCAGCATAGTATCCTACGCTGACGACACCCAGCTCATCCTCTCCCTCACCAAGGACCCCACCACCACCAGACTCAACTTCCAGGAAGTAATGCAGGGCGTCGCAACCTGGATGAGTAACAGCTGCCTGAATATCAACTCGGAGAAGACAGAAGTCCTCATCCTCTGAACCACCCCATCAGCATGGAACAAAACCTGGTGGCCCACCACCCCCTGACCACGCCAGAAACCTCAGCATCGTACTCTACTCCTAACGCTCCATGAACCCACAGGTCAACGCCGTCGCCTCCAGCCACTAAAACACCCTCCACATCCTCCCTAAGACTTTCAAGTGGATCCCCCCCCCCCCCCGAGTCAAGGAAGACAGTCACCCACACACTCATTTCCAGCAGACTGGACTAGTGAAACGCCCTCTACGTGGGCATAAACAAGTCACTACTCCACAAGCTCCAGACGATACAGAACACCGCTGCCAGGCTCGTCCTCGGTATCCCTCGACACGAGCACATCAGCCAACACCTACGGAATCTCCACTGGCTACCCGTCGAGAAGAGAGTCACTTTCACGTACTCACCCATGTCTACAAATGCCTACACAACACCAGACCCCAATACCTCAACAATAGAATCACCTTCCATGTACCCAAAAGAAACCTCCGATCCGCCAACCTCATCCTCACCAAAACGGCACGCATCCGCAGAGCCAAAACTTGGGAAGAGCCTTCTCCTACATTGCGGCCAAGACCTGGAACGAGCTCCTGAGTGACATCAGACACGCCCCCTCCCTGAACACCTTCAGAAATGCTCTCAAGACCTGGCTCTCCTGCTGAACGGAACTGCTGCCCCCCAACCCCCCCAGCTCCTTAAAACCCTTACGGGGGAGTAGCGCGCTTACAATTCCCTGATTGATTGATTGATTTAGAGAAGTAGAGTGACACTGTTGACTTTCACCTGCTGCCTCCAGTTTTCTCTCAAAATCAGTATAGCTCAGGTTTATAAACATTACACTGTAAGCAATGATCCGTTATGCACTTCTGAATCTTTAGAAGGCAGTCCTTCTGCAACAGAAGCTCATTTACACTAAATCTGCAGGAATGTCAGTGTTTTCTGCTTAATGTTGGACGCTGATGTCCAACTTCCTTTAGTAGATCACGCACTGGCTCCATAAAAAGATTGAAGCGCATCAGGGCCATTGTTGAACCATGGGGCATACTGAAGGTTAGGGGCTTTGTGGCCAATAGGAGTAATCCATCCTGACCAGGTGGAGTGATGAGTTTTGAACGAGTAGTACCATCCCGAGTTGTTTCAAGAGTACTGCTTGATACACGGGGTCACATGCTGCTGAGCTACCCAAAACAGAAAAATGTCCTTTCTTGATCAAGGCAGTCTTGATCCGTCATGGGTTTCGGACATGGCCTGTCCAATATTTGAGCCAGAGTTATTCATCCCAAGGGGGAAATACTGATAACACGAAGGCTAGAAGCATCCAGGGAAGAAAAACATAAAATGTGGCAGCACCAGAGCTACAGGTGAGCAATTGGCTACATAGCTCACAGGGATATTAATGTGACGCAGTCAAGGAAGAAGATCTTCAAAGGACAGAAGGGAAACATCAATGCACTGCCTAGTTCAGTTAAAATGTAGACATTTTCAGATAACTGATGAAAAATGTATATTTTGCCTGATTTAAAAAACTGTTAACCAGTAAGTTTAAAATGTAGTGCATTTGGTAACCAAGGCTTAGACCTTTAGGCGTTCTTTGCCTAAATTTGTTAATATAAGTAGTATTTTCTCTCGTCTTAACAATAGCCTATCAATGGTATAAGCTTTTGAATTTCAAAATATCAAAACTGAATTAGGAACAACTTTTTCACCAGAGCATGTCTGCTTCTCTAACCGTCTGCTCCAGGTAATTCAAACCTGAGAACCGAGGTTCACTGGTAACTGCTGCCGGCCTTTTTAGCAAACTGTAAGTGTGAATTCAACAATATTGTGTTGAATCCTGGGACCTGTTTTAGCTCACTGTAGAAATGCAAAGTGCAGTGTTGCATTATAGGTTCACATGTGACACTTATGGGAGTTGAATAAAGAACAAAACAGTTGCAAATGCCACTAATTTTTCAAAATAAGCATCAGTTACATAAACATACAATTGAAACAATATGTTTGAGAGAAATGAATTCCATTTGTTTTAATCTTTATGCATTTTCATTTGAACACTTCTATTTCAAAATAATATTTCAATGAATTGATACAAATATTAAAAACCTGGAGTGCACAACAATTATCGTATACAGTGATAACAAACTTGTTCAATATTTACAGTGTAATACAACTTGCTCACCATTCGTTCTTCACTCATACACCACTCAATCCACTACAAACAAGACAAACTCACGACAAAACATGAATGATTCGAAAAAAATTAACTGGATTCACTCTCCAGTAACAAAAAGCCAAATATTTTTAGTAATCTTTACAATCTTTCCTAATTAATGGTTGGATTACAAGTTTTTTAGGCTATTAACAAGGTCTACGCGTTTCGAACTACCATTCTTGCGTAGTTCTCTTCAGGACCAATCTGTAATGAAAAAACACAAAAATCTATTGTGGGGGGGAACTTGAATAGACACTACACTGCCCTTTCCCGAAACTCAAGTGTCCTCACCTACCTTGCGCTCGACGATACAAGCTGGAAGGCTAGTGATCCCAATCTAAAAAACACCATGAAAAGCCAAAATCAGACATGAATTACACTGACTCTCGCATGCTAGCAAGCAACCATACATTCACCACCCTCACTTACTTGGGGTCGGTAGGTGCGCTCGTGGGCTGACCTGACTCGCCTGTCTGGGGGGAGAGAGAGAGTGTGTCGTCTCAGTCAGCCAGTTTAATAATGATATTAGGTTGCACTTAGAGCGGGGTTGTGGACGCGCTGTTACCTGGTCAAGACGAGGCAGGCGTCTTCTGTGTGAAAGCGGTTCTTTTTTTCTTATTTCTCTCATCCGTTTCAATTTCCGTTCTGCCAAGACAAAACGCGGAGGGGGCATGAATAAACTTGATCAGTTGCTGAGATCGGGCACAAACTCGCTCAATCGTGACCACAGGATCCCAGTCACTTACTTCGCAATTCGTGGCTCAGTCGCGTTGTGAAAACAGCCGGCGTCTGGACGCTGCCAGGGTTTGCAGGCGCTTCCTGGTTCAGTTAGGATTCTGGGTAATGTAGTCCCAGGCAATCCCGCGAGGCCAATTGGTCAAACTTTATCCAGCCGGGCTTGCACGAACGTGGACAATGGCCGGTATCCAGGGGTTGGCCCTGTGTTGCAAAATGCCAAGCACATAAATGTGGAAACGGAGCTTTTTGTGGCACACCGGGTCGTGCGGTGATTCTTTAAACGGCTTTTCGGGTAGACCGGGGGCACCATTGTGATGTTTAAACGTGCGCTATGAATGAAGCAGCTGTCAAGGCTGTGTCTGGGCTGAGTCGAACGGAGTTGTTGGGGTGGCAGCGGGTTGAGTTTGTACGGTTTGCATGGGGGCTTTCACCAGCCACCTCCTGAACCTGGATCAGTCAAAGTGTAAGGAATCAAATGTTGGCCTGATGAGGGAAACTTGGGTTTGCGAAGCTGGCATATGGGGTAGCACAGGCGCAGTCCTGCTAGTCTGGCAGTCCAGGTTTGGGAAGTTGCCGTGGCTTGTGAATCGCGGCAGTTCATGCAGGGAACACGTAAGCGCGGCTGGCATGTGGGGTGGCACAGACCCCGTCCTAATTGTGGTACAGTCCACGTTTCCAAAAATGGAGGTTGACCAGACTTATAATTTAAAAATTTCCGACAATTCATTCAATCCCTCGAATGCAGTGTTGAACTTTAAAATAAGCATAGCCTCTCTTTTGACCAGTTTAGCCTCCAAATCCCCTCCTCTGTTGTCGTTCTCCACTTTGGAAATAACTGTCCATGTTAGTTCGCTTTCGTGGTGGTTCTTTTCCTTCCAGTGGTTGACCAAGGGGGCATTGGCAACACTGTTCTTAATTCTTGATTTGTGTTGTTGAATTCTTACGCGCACCTCTTGATTGGTTTTGCCGATATACAAGAGGTCGCATGGGCACAAAATGCCATACACGACAAATCTTGTTTTGCAATTCGAAAATGTTTCGTGTTTCCAATTGATTGAACCGTGGGTGAATATTTTGCCTTCTTTCGTCGACTCACAGCATGAGCAATTGCCGCACTTATGGTGGCCTTGGATTGGAGGCAGACGTAGCATATCTCTCAAGTCAGGATTTTTGGTTGTCGGTAATGCTGCTCTTACCAGGTGGTTAGAAATGCTATGATTTTTCTTAAATGCAAATAAGGGTTCCTTTTGCAACATTTGGTCTAGATCTTTGACCAGATGCCAATTCTGTTTCACGGCTTTCTTTAAACTGTTTGAATTTGGGCAGAAGGTTGATACAAATACCATCCTATCTGTATTCTTTTTTGGTCTTCTTTCCAGTAGACATTCTCTAGGTGTCCACCATGCTCTCTTGCAAGATTTCTTGAGAAGTTTTTTGGGGTAACCGCGTTGTTTTAAATTGTTGGTCAAAGTCTCCGCATGCCTAAGATATTCTTGCTTTTCTGTACAATTGCGGCGAATACGGAGGTACTGCCCGTAGGGCAAATTTTCTTTGAGGCTGCGTGGGTGGTTGCTTCCAAAGTGTAATGCTTTGTTCCGGTCTGTAGCACAAGGATTCCTAGGCAAAAAAGAATTGGAATTTCTGAGAACAAAACATCCAAGGACACCCATTTTATATGTATTACCAAAAATACACAAGGATGCCTCAGCACCTCCCGGACGTCCAATAGTTTCAGGCTGTGGATCGCTATTAGAACCTATCTCCAAATTCGTGGACTTTTTCTTAAAACCATTTGTTCAACATGTTAAATCTTATTTACAAGATACCACAGATTTTTTGAACAAATTAACTACCATCCAATTCGACAAAACCAGGAACTTAATGGTAACCATGGACATAACGTCCTTGTATACCAGAATACCGCAAGAAGAAGGGCTCAATGTCCTTGAAGTGTACCTAGAGACACGCGTACGACCGCACAAAGTGCCGACATCGTTCATTAAAAAACTCGCGGATTTCGCTCTAAAAAAAAACTACTTTAACTTCAACGGGCAATTTTTCTTCCAAACAGGAGGGGTGGCGATGGGATGCCCCTTTGCTCCAGAATTAGCTATTCTATTCATGGCAAAGTATGAGGATGCATTTGTCTATACAAACAATCCGTTCTCTCAATGGATAACTAATTGGCATCGTTTTATCGATGACGTGTTCTTTGTATGGACTGGACCAGAAGAGAATTTAAAGAATTTCCACCAATGGCTCAACAATAGAGTGCCAATGATCCACTTCAGTTTGGATTACTCATGTGATAAAATGCCATTTCTGGATGTGGAAGTATATCCCTCCATGGGTGGCTTGGTAACAACACTATATAAAAAGCCTACAGACCGGAACAAAGCATTACACTTTGGAAGCAACCACCCACGCAGCCTCAAAGAAAATTTGCCCTACGGGCAGTACCTCCGTATTCGCCGCAATTGTACAGAAAAGCAAGAATATCTTAGGCATGCGGAGACTTTGACCAACAATTTAAAACAACGCGGTTACCCCAAAAAACTTCTCAAGAAATCTTGCAAGAGAGCATGGTGGACACCTAGAGAATGTCTACTGGAAAGAAGACCAAAAAAGAATACAGATAGGATGGTATTTGTATCAACCTTCTGCCCAAATTCAAACAGTTTAAAGAAAGCCGTGAAACAGAATTGGCATCTGGTCAAAGATCTAGACCAAATGTTGCAAAAGGAACCCTTATTTGCATTTAAGAAAAATCATAGCATTTCTAACCACCTGGTAAGAGCAGCATTACCGACAACCAAAAATCCTGACTTGAGAGATATGCTACGTCTGCCTCCAATCCAAGGCCACCATAAGTGCGGCAATTGCTCATGCTGTGAGTCGACGAAAGAAGGCAAAATATTCACCCACGGTTCAATCAATTGGAAACACGAAACATTTTCGAATTGCAAAACAAGATTTGTCGTGTATGGCATTTTGTGCCCATGCGACCTCTTGTATATCGGCAAAACCAATCAAGAGGTGCGCGTAAGAATTCAACAACACAAATCAAGAATTAAGAACAGTGTTGCCAATGCCCCCTTGGTCAACCACTGGAAGGAAAAGAACCACCACGAAAGCGAACTAACATGGACAGTTATTTCCAAAGTGGAGAACGACAACAGAGGAGGGGATTTGGAGGCTAAACTGGTCAAAAGAGAGGCTATGCTTATTTTAAAGTTCAACACTGCATTCGAGGGATTGAATGAATTGTCGGAAATTTTTAAATTATAAGTCTGGTCAACCTCCATTTTTGGAAACGTGGACTGTACCACAATTAGGACGGGGTCTGTGCCACCCCACATGCCAGCCGCGCTTACGTGTTCCCTGCATGAACTGCCGCGATTCACAAGCCACGGCAACTTCCCAAACCTGGACTGCCGGACTAGCAGGACTGCGCCTGTGCTACCCCATATGCCAGCTTCGCAAACCCAAGTTTCCCTCATCAGGCCAACATTTGATTCCTTACACTTTGACTGATCCAGGTTCAGGAGGTGGCTGGTGAAAGCCCCCATGCAAACCGTACAAACTCAACCCGCTGCCACCCCAACAACTCCGTTCGACTCAGCCCAGACACAGCCTTGACAGCTGCTTCATTCATAGCGCACGTTTAAACATCACAATGGTGCCCCCGGTCTACCCGAAAAGCCGTTTAAAGAATCACCGCACGACCCGGTGTGCCACAAAAAGCTCAGTTTCCACATTTATGTGCTTGGCATTTTGCAACACAGGGCCAACCCCTGGATACCGGCCATTGTCCACGTTCGTGCAAGCCCGGCTGGATAAAGTTTGACCAATTGGCCTCGCGGGATTGCCTGGGACTACATTACCCAGAATCCTAACTGAACCAGGAAGCGCCTGCAAACCCTGGCAGCGTCCAGACGCCGGCTGTTTTCACAACGCGACTGAGCCACGAATTGCAAATAAAGTGACTGGGATCCTGTGGTCACGATTGAGCGAGTTTGTGCCCGATCTCAGCAACTGATCAAGTTTATTCATGCCCCCTCCGCGTTTTGTCTTGGCAGAACGGAAATTGAAACGGATGAGAGAAATAAGAAAAAAAGAACCGCTTTCACACAGAAGACGCCTGCCTCGTCTTGACCAGGTAACAGCGCGTCCACAACCCCGCTCTAAGTGCAACCTAATATCATTATTAAACTGGCTGACTGAGACGACACACTCTCTCTCTCCCCCCAGACAGGCGAGTCAGGTCAGCCCTCGAGCGCACCTACCGACCCCAAGTAAGTGAGGGTGGTGAATGTATGGTTGCTTGCTAGCATGCGAGAGTCAGTGTAATTCATGTCTGATTTTGGCTTTTCATGGTGTTTTTTAGATTGGGATCACTAGCCTTCTAGCTTGTATCGTCGAGCGCAAGGTAGGTGAGGACACTTGAGTTTCGGGAAAGGGCAGTGTAGTGTCTATTCAAGTTCCCCCCCACAATAGATTTTTGTGTTTTTTCATTACAGATTGGTCCTGAAGAGAACTACGCAAGAATGGTAGTTCGAAACGCGTAGACCTTGTTAATAGCCTAAAAAACTTGTAATCCAACCATTAATTAGGAAAGATTGTAAAGATTACTAAAAATATTTGGCTTTTTGTTACTGGAGAGTGAATCCAGTTAATTTTTTTCGAATCATTCATGTTTTGTCGTGAGTTTGTCTTGTTTGTAGTGGATTGAGTGGTGTATGAGTGAAGAACGAATGGTGAGCAAGTTGTATTACACTGTAAATATTGAACAAGTTTGTTATCACTGTATACGATAATTGTTGTGCACTCCAGGTTTTTAATATTTGTATCAATTCATTGAAATATTATTTTGAAATAGAAGTGTTCAAATGAAAATGCATAAAGATTAAAACAAATGGAATTCATTTCTCTCAAACATATTGTTTCAATTGTATGTTTATGTAACTGATGCTTATTTTGAAAAATTAATGGCATTTGCAACTGTTTTGTTCTTTATTCAAGTGTGGCAAGCAATGCCTGTGGGAGCCCAGACCCAGTGGTTTTGTGTTCATTGCTAATTGCAGACAACAGTCTGTGTGGTCCTTTTCCCAGTTCAACTAGCTGAGTCAGGATTGTGAGCCAGCGAGCTCTTTTTGATCCACAAGTGGTAGACAGAGAGGTACTACTTAGTGGCTTCTTTAGTGTTGTGTGTTTGTGACCTGGTGGTAAAAATTGAGTCAAGGTTGTTATAGCATGTCTGAAAATGAAGCCTTTGCGTACAGCGAAGAGCACATAAGAAACTTATTAGCTGCCCCCCCGTTATTCGTGTCCGCATCACTAAGCGTCTCGGCGCAGAACCAAAACGAAATAGACAAACTGACCAGACTCAAGAAGAAGCAAATTCGCACAGACCTACACGGTCATTTTCTTTTGCAACATTTAAAAGGTGGGACTATCCCTGGTGGACTACAAGTTAAAAACATCCCAGTAATATTCACCGAAGACCCCATATACAAAAAAGGCTACAGTTACATCGAGACTAAATGTAGCAGAGATCTCATGGTATTGACTATAGAGACGGCACAAAGATTGTCTAAAACACAACTAGAAGAAATTCAAGCTCTGGAATCTGCAATTTCAACCAATCAATTGATCACGGATGCCAAAACTTTACTTGACAAAGTCCAGAAAGACATTAGTGAATTTAAAGATTACACCGTTAATCAAAAAACATCACAATTCGAAAAAGACAAACTTAACTTTAATTTGGAAAAAGTTTATCCTTTTCTCCAAGCCGACTTCTATTCAAGACCGGATTCAAAAAGACATCTGACACAATACCAAGGGAGATCCTATAATAAATTTATAACTTTCTCGGACACCTCGTCATCAGGCAGTTCGAGCGAAGGTGAAAATTCCACACATCAAAACAATTACAACAGAAGGGGTGGCCACCAACAACAACAACACCAAGGATTCCAACAACAACATCAGGGCCCATCTTTTTTAGGCAGAGGCCAGACGAAACAAAGAGGCAAAACAAGGAACACCCCTCAACCATGGGAAATGTCAACGAGGAGGCAAAACTACAAAAACTAATGCCGTCCCCCATATTTAACTTATCCGACAAGATTCTAACGAAGGATGAGGAATCCATTTTACGGAAAGGATTAACATTTGTTCCTTCCAAACATACGGACTTCATCAAATTAAAAACTGAAACAATTGAATTTTGTAGGAAATTAAGGTTGAAATTGTTCTTTGCAGAGAATACGTATCAAATGCCAACGGAAACAACGGGCCTACGACAGAAATCCACCTTTTGCCCTCCAACCAACAAAGTCCCCAAGGAATTGATAACATTCAAACGCACTATGTTATCAGCCATTACCCAAATGGAAAACAATAAAAAATGGATCAAATGTAACATCTCAAAAGCTGAACGCATCGCCCTTATCGGAGGCGATGGTGAGCGACCTTAGTGGAGAAGCGTGGCTCAGTGGTTAGAGGCGGCAGACCCGGAAGCTGAGATCGACCGTGGACCAGGGTTCGATTCCCCGCCTCGGCGGGTCTCGGGCTCAAAAGTTCCACGGACTCGACAATTCTCGCTCCGGTGCCTACTCGAATCACGGGGTCACACTCTGCAACTCTGGGCAATAGCTTGCTTAATCTCCACTACGGCCCCTCGCGGCGGGATGCCTGGCTTTCACCTTGTGCACACCCTGCCGGGGTTTCTCGCAGGGGAATACCAGGACGGGTTCCCTAAGCAAGCGCCAGGATGCCCTTTGGGTGACAGGTTTGCGCTATATAAGTACACCTACATTTACATTTACATTTATCAATTTGAAAGCAGATACATCTGTCATTATTAAACAGGCAGATAAAGGTGGGTCGATAGTCCTTTGGGATAAAGAACTATACATCAAAGAGGTGACAAGACAATTGGAGGACACAACATGCTATCGGAAAATCCCAAAAGATCCCACATCTGACCTCAAAAACGAATTATTTGCGTTTTTAGACGAAAGTGCAGCACAAGGATTCCTAGGCAAAAAAGAATTGGAATTTCTGAGAACAAAACATCCAAGGACACCCATTTTATATGTATTACCAAAAATACACAAGGATGCCTCAGCACCTCCCGGACATCCAATAGTTTCAGGCTGTGGATCGCTATTAGAACCGATCTCCAAATTCGTGGACTTTTTCTTAAAACCATTTGTTCAACATGTTAAATCTTATTTACAAGATACCACAGATTTTTTGAACAAATTAACTACCATCCAATTCGACAAAACCAGGGACTTAATGGTAACCATGGACATAACGTCCTTGTATACCAGAATACCGCAAGAAGAAGGGCTCAATGTCCTTGAAGTGTACCTAGAGACACGCGAACGACCGCACAAAGTGCCGACATCGTTCATTAAAAAACTCGCGGATTTCGCTCTAAAAAAAAACTACTTTAACTTCAACGGGCAATTTTTCTTCCAAACAGGAGGGGTGGCGATGGGATGCCCCTTTGCTCCAGAATTAGCTATTCTATTCATGGCAAAGTATGAGGATGCATTTGTCTATACAAACAATCCGTTCTCTCAATGGATAACTAATTGGCATCGTTTTATCGATGACGTGTTCTTTGTATGGACTGGACCAGAAGAGAATTTAAAGAATTTCCACCAATGGCTCAACAATAGAGTGCCAATGATCCACTTCAGTTTGGATTACTCATGTGATAAAATGCCATTTCTGGATGTGGAAGTATATCCCTCCATGGGTGGCTTGGTAACAACACTATATAAAAAGCCTACAGACCAGAACAAAGCATTACACTTTGGAAGCAACCACCCACGCAGCCTCAAAGAAAATTTGCCCTACGGGCAGTACCTCCGTATTCGCCGCAATTGTACAGAAAAGCAAGAATATCTTAGGCATGCGGAGACTTTGACCAACAATTTAAAACAACGCGGTTACCCCAAAAAAACTTCTCAAGAAATCTTGCAAGAGAGCATGGTGGACACCTAGAGAATGTCTACTGGAAAGAAGACCAAAAAAGAATACAGATAGGATGGTATTTGTATCAACCTTCTGCCCAAATTCAAACAGTTTAAAGAAAGCCGTGAAACAGAATTGGCATCTGGTCAAAGATCTAGACCAAATGTTGCAAAAGGAACCCTTATTTGCATTTAAGAAAAATCATAGCATTTCTAACCACCTGGTAAGAGCAGCATTACCGACAACCAAAAATCCTGACTTGAGAGATATGCTACGTCTGCCTCCAATCCAAGGCCACCATAAGTGCGGCAATTGCTCATGCTGTGAGTCGACGAAAGAAGGCAAAATATTCACCCACGGTTCAATCAATTGGAAACACGAAACATTTTCGAATTGCAAAACAAGATTTGTCGTGTATGGCATTTTGTGCCCATGCGACCTCTTGTATATCGGCAAAACCAATCAAGAGGTGCGCGTAAGAATTCAACAACACAAATCAAGAATTAAGAACAGTGTTGCCAATGCCCCCTTGGTCAACCACTGGAAGGAAAAGAACCACCACGAAAGCGAACTAACATGGACAGTTATTTCCAAAGTGGAGAACGACAACAGAGGAGGGGATTTGGAGGCTAAACTGGTCAAAAGAGAGGCTATGCTTATTTTAAAGTTCAACACTGCATTCGAGGGATTGAATGAATTGTCGGAAATTTTTAAATTATAAGTCTGGTCAACCTCCATTTTTGGAAACGTGGACTGTACCACAATTAGGACGGGGTCTGTGCCACCCCACATGCCAGCCGCGCTTACGTGTTCCCTGCATGAACTGCCGCGATTCACAAGCCACGGCAACTTCCCATACCTGGACTGCCGGACTAGCAGGACTGCGCCTGTGCTACCCCATATGCCAGCTTCGCAAACCCAAGTTTCCCTCATCAGGCCAACATTTGATTCCTTACACTTTGACTGATCCAGGTTCAGGAGGTGGCTGGTGAAAGCCCCCATGCAAACCGTACAAACTCAACCCGCTGCCACCCCAACAACTCCGTTCGACTCAGCCCAGACACAGCCTTGACAGCTGCTTCATTCATAGCGCACGTTTAAACATCACAATGGTGCCCCCGGTCTACCCGAAAAGCCGTTTAAAGAATCACCGCACGACCCGGTGTGCCACAAAAAGCTCCGTTTCCACATTTATGTGCTTGGCATTTTGCAACACAGGGCCAACCCCTGGATACCGGCCATTGTCCACGTTCGTGCAAGCCCGGCTGGATAAAGTTTGACCAATTGGCCTCGCGGGATTGCCTGGGACTACATTACCCAGAATCCTAACTGAACCAGGAAGCGCCTGCAAACCCTGGCAGCGTCCAGACGCCGGCTGTTTTCACAACGCGACTGAGCCACGAATTGCGAAGTAAGTGACTGGGATCCTGTGGTCACGATTGAGCGAGTTTGTGCCCGATCTCAGCAACTGATCAAGTTTATTCATGCCCCCTCCGCGTTTTGTCTTGGCAGAACGGAAATTGAAACGGATGAGAGAAATAAGAAAAAAAGAACCGCTTTCACACAGAAGACGCCTGCCTCGTCTTGACCAGGTAACAGCGCGTCCACACCCCGCTCTAAGTGCAACCTAATATCATTATTAAACTGGCTGACTGAGACGACACACTCTCTCTCTCCCCCCAGACAGGCGAGTCAGGTCAGCCCACGAGCGCACCTACCGACCCCAAGTAAGTGAGGGTGGTGAATGTATGGTTGCTTGCTAGCATGCGAGAGTCAGTGTAATTCATGTCTGATTTTGGCTTTTCATGGTGTTTTTTAGATTGGGATCACTAGCCTTCCAGCTTGTATCGTGGAGCGCAAGGTAGGTGAGGACACTTGAGTTTCGGGAAAGGGCAGTGTAGTGTCTATTCAAGTTCCCCCCCACAATAGATTTTTGTGTTTTTTCATTACAGATTGGTCCTGAAGAGAACTACGCAAGAATGGTAGTTCGAAACGCGTAGACCTTGTTAATAGCCTAAAAAACTTGTAATCCAACCATTAATTAGGAAAGATTGTAAAGATTACTAAAAATATTTGGCTTTTTGTTACTGGAGAGTGAATCCAGTTAATTTTTTTCGAATCATTCATGTTTTGTCGTGAGTTTGTCTTGTTTGTAGTGGATTGAGTGGTGTATGAGTGAAGAACGAATGGTGAGCAAGTTGTATTACACTGTAAATATTGAACAAGTTTGTTATCACTGTATACGATAATTGTTGTGCACTCCAGGTTTTTAATATTTGTATCAATTCATTGAAATATTATTTTGAAATAGAAGTGTTCAAATGAAAATGCATAAAGATTAAAACAAATAGAATTCATTTCTCTCAAACATATTGTTTCAATTGTATGTTTATGTAACTGATGCTTATTTTGAAAAATTTGTGGCATTTGCAACTGTTTTGTTCTTTATTCAAGTGTGGCAAGCAATGCCTGTGGGAGCCCAGACCCAGTGGTTTTGTGTTCATTCACTTATGGGAGTTGGGCATATGTTGGCTGACATTTAAGGCAAAGGGACTCTTAACCAAGACAGAGCAGCCTATGAGAAGGTAATAAAGACCAATACAATGGTGTGATAGGGCGGTGAGATCACACTATTATATATATTTGATAGCACCATTGTACTAATGCAACACTATCAACAGGTGATTTACCCCCAGATTCATCAAGAACACATTTTGCTAATCCTTAATAGTGAAAAATACCGAATCGCTGGTAAGGAATAGAAAAATGTTATGCATCAAGAAATCACTAAAAAAATTGCGATTTCTAATAATTCCTTAATTGCGACTCGCAATCAATTAAGGAATATCTCTCCATTCATTCCTATGGGCCTAGAGGCCCATAGGAATGAATGGGAAGACGATCTCAATTTGCTAATCGCACTTAGCGATTTGCAAATTGAGATTGCGATTTCAAGGGTGCAAGGGTGTCCAAAATGTTGCACCCCTGAAATGATGTGTGCACATATCTTGCACACACACATGCCCTTAGGGCATGTGTGTGCGCAACATGAAACTTTGAAAAATGCACTTTAGTGCATTTTTCAAAGTTTTTGCAAATTACCATGAAGTTGTACTTCATGGTAATTTGCGTGCCCTAATAGCGAATTCGCTATTTTTTTCACTTTCATGCATTGCATTTAAGGAATCTCATTTGAGATTCCTTAAATGCAAAGAATCGCAATTTAGCGAATTCTTAATTAGCGATTTTTGCATTTGGGATGATGCATCCCAAATGCAAAAATACCGCTCGCAAAGGGCCAGATTCTCAGAATCTGGCTCTTTGCGAGCGGATTTTTGTTTGATGAATCTGGCTGTTGGATCTTTAACTTAGCACTCCCTACAAGCCTCTAACATATCCACTTCCGTGTGTCACACTATAATTGCTTATACTGCAAAATATCTGATGTTGCAACCTAGCCTTTTGCCTCATCTCCTCCTTTCCACGTTTCCCATGTGCACCATAGCAAAACAGTCAATACCATGTGTGGCACATACAGTTTCTGTTAAGTCTCCTGTGGGGTCTTGTCACTTTTCAATACACCATTCCCTCCCTTCTCGGTTGTATTCTGCTCCGCCTGTCTTATTCAATTATCCATCTGACCTCCTCCTCATAGTTAGGTTCCAGCTGCGGCCTCTGCAGGTAAGAGCAGTGGGGCCAGGTTGGAAGGTATTTCGACAGACGATGAGGCAACACTATTTATTCATTTAATTTTCCTTCCTGGTCGTCTGTCGAATCCCCCCAACCAGGTCCCACAGCCCTTACCTACACAGGCCGCTTCTGCTGGGTTCTTTCAACCTTTTGCATCCATTCGTTTAGAAGCAAAGTACACCAGTGACGAGACACGTGGTTTGCAGTTGACCAACCACAGGTAGTGCATGGAGCATGGCTTGCTTCTCAGCTAATACATGACCACCGAAGATGCTGTGAGTCTCTGCATATGTGGCTGCTGCCCTTGTGATCTTGGAACCTGCTGCTAACGGACACTAGCAGTGGTACACACCCTGACAAACTACTTAGAATTTTTTGGCCTTACATGCTGTTTGCAGTTCTTTATTTTAATTAGTAGTCTTTCAAAATATCGTTTCGACAGTATTAAACCTTGAAATTGTTATTTTCATTTACTAAGTTTAACATTAGCATTTTTTCAATTTAAAAGTGTTTAAATATATGTTTTGTCCATTTTAATTGAAATTCCATTGAGTCTGTTTTTTATTACTCTTACCTCTCCAAGTATTTAACTATGGTTGGTACAGAATCTGAAAATATATATTCTTGAATTTTGAACTGATGTCCTTGTATTCCCATATTTGTGCTCTTAAAAGGGGTAGGTCTTTATTCATAGTTGTTTGACTTGGCATCCTTGGAGTGGTTTCCCCAGACCTTTTGCCTCTATCTCCTGTATTTTTTATGCTGGGCTGGATTTCGTTTTTGCTCACTTGGATGCTTCAGGACTTTGCCACTGCTGATCAGTGTCAAAGTGCAAGTGCTCCCTGTGTAAATTGTTGTTACAATTGGTTCTCCCCGATTGACATGTTTGGTTTACTGGTAAGCCCCTAGTAAAGTGCACTGAAGTGTGTCAGGGCCTGTAAATCAAATGCTACTAGTATGCCTGCAGCACTGATTGTGCCACCCACAGTAGTAGGTTTAAAAAGATAACTCGGGCCTTCCACTGCAGTGTCTGTGCGCAGTTGTTAACTGCCATGTCGACTTGGCAAGTGCACCCACTTTCCAGGCCCTAACCTTCCTTTTTTCTATATGTAAGGCACCCCTATGGGAGGCCCAAGGTACCCCCTGGGCAGGGTGCAGTGTATGTGAAAGGTAGGACATGTACTGGTGTGTGTGTAACATGTCCTGGTAGTGAAATACTACCAATTTCATTTCATTTTCATTTATAAGTCTTTATTTCGATTGTTGAAATCATAAAAGACAACAGGTTAAAGACTGAAATATCAAGATATATATATATATTTTTTTTAAACCAACAAGGTAACATGATATACAATTAAATTCAAGACACAGAACTGATGTAAACTTCAGAGCAATGAGGCAGATCCCAATCTATCCCACCTTTACTTTAAAAAAAAAAAAAATGAAGTCTGTTTTTTTTTTTTAAAACAAGTTATACAAAGAGTGGGTAGACAGTGTTCTATATACAAAATGTGTCCCTATACAGGTTTTAGGTGGCAGATAATAAAAATACTCAGTTAAAACGTATTTTGCGAGCTCGGATGATCCACATCCAATGGAGAAATTTTGCTACAGCAGTAACCACGGGTTGAGTGCTTTTTGTTTTAAGAATCCTTAATGCGTCAACCCCCGTATTGAGTCCCAACTGCAAGCAAATGGGTTTTAGCCACATTTGCCTTGGGGCTTTGTAATCAGGACAGATAAATAAAATATGCCCGATACTTTCTCGTTGGGTACAGCAAAAAGGGCATCTAGGGTCATTGCTGTTTCTCCATTTGCCAGTAAAGTAATTAATTGGTAATGTACCCACCCTGAATTGTTGGAATCGCTTCCTATCCTCAGGTACAGTAATACAATCCCAATATTCCTCTAAAGCTGTCGAGTTTTTAAGTTCCAGAAAGTCCGCGGTCAAAGACGGACCAACACAGCTGCCAAATCTTTTCAAGGAAACCATACTCCAATAAAGTTCTCTAAATGTTTCTTAGGTGGGAAGGTATGGGCTGTTGGATCTTCCCACAAGCTGGCTAGGCCCATTGCTAAGTAGGTTGCCTTTGCCTCCCTCATACAAGGGATTCGATGTGCTCTATCCGCATCTCTAACTTCCAGAAATGCCCGAGCATACTGGGAGAGACCTGGCGTGACCCACAATCTCCTCCAGTATGCCACTGATCTGTAGCGGGCCATGTCCTCCAGGCGTTGGGAACCTAAGTCATAAAAAAGAGGGGTCAGAGGGGTAGATACGGGAAGACCTGTGATACCTCGTAAAAAATTTATTTTGTGCCCTAGTTAGGGGTTCAAGATTACTATAACCCCATAATTCCGCCCCATAAAGAACTGCAGCTCCAATCTTAGCATCATAAATTTTCAATGCAGGGGTAATTGGTCTGGTGTGTGAGAGAAGTCGCTCTTTTGTTAAAGCGCCAGCTAGCTGCGCATGCTTAGTAACCAGCTGGGATATATGGGATTTCCAATCCAATTTTGAAGCCAGGGTTATGCCCAAATATGAGAAAACCTGGGTCTGTTCGAGTTGTGCCCCCTTCATGACCACCTTCCCTCTTACGTATTTGGACTTGTGGAGAACCATGAACTTGGTCTTACTCACATTTATTAAAAGTCCATGGTCATTGCAGAAGACCTCGAACACATCTATAGCTTTTTGTAAGCCCCGTTGAGTTTTTGAAATCAACAGGGTGTCGTCTGCCAGCATCAGTAGGGGGATCAACCTACCATCCAGTTTAGGGGCATCAGTAGGCTGGTGCTCTTAGTAGGAGATCACCCTGTTGATATATAATGAAAAGAGGGTCGGGGCAAGTACGCACCCTTGGTGAATATCTGGCAATCCTGAACTTGTCAGTAACACCACCCTGTTGGTTCCATCTAACTTGGGCAAAATTGTCCTCATGTAGTATTTTTAAAAAGGACAAAATATTTAGTGGCATACCCTGCTCTTCAAAAAGTCCCACATTTTAGCATGCGGCACCAAGTCGAACGCTGATTTGAGTTCGACAAATGCTGTGTAGATCGTGCCCCCCCTAACACAACCACCCGCCAGTAAATTAAAACAAATCTAAAAACCTGATCTATAGTGCTTGTATGGCTTCGGAATCCTGCCTGGAGAGATGAAAGAACTTCTTCCTCCTCAATCCATCCTTGGATTCTCTGCAAAACAAGTCTTGCTACCACCTTCTGAATACAGTCTATAAGACTTATGGGCCTATAATTCCCTGGATCTGAGCGCTCCCCCTTTTTGTAGATCGGAATGATCTCAGCGCCCTTCCAGGTATCTGGTATGGGCGATCCATTGGCAATTCCATTTACCAAGGATTGAATATACGGAACCCAGACCTCCTTGTCATATACGAACAAGTCAGCTGGGACTGAGTCTAGCCCTGGTGCCCTGCCCCTAGGGATGGTATTCAGTACCTTATCTACCTCTGTCCTCTCAAAGTGTAAAGGACTTAGAACCTGATTAGAGGGAATATGATCCACTTTAGTCTCTCTAGGTATATCTGCCGATGACAACTGAGACGCATAATGAGAGACCCAGAGGTCAGGAGAAACATAATTTATTGGTTCTCCCCTTTGTATGCCCCTACCCCATTTGATCATATACCAAAAGGTACACATTGATCGTTCCTTACTAGCTATATATAGATCTCTCCAGTAGTCCTCATCCCAAGCACGTTTAGCATCGTACTGGGCTTTCTTATAAAAGGAACCGGCACTCTTTACTATTTCTCTATCCTTGGATTTTACCGCCTCTGCAAGGGCTTTGTACGCAGCCATGCAAGACTTGCCGTACCATTGTTCTTCTTTTTTAAAAGGCCTATTATGTATTTATGACAAATTTCGTTTTTCACTATTGAAAGGCCATCTTGCCCCCTAGGATAGAAAGGGAGTTTATTTATAACATTGTATAAATATAACTTCCTATTGGAACAAGATCGAGAAATTAAGCTTAGACTCTCGGAACACATCATTTAGTAAAGATGTTTTTTAAATTATGTGTTTGGAAATGCCACTTTTAGAAAGTAGAAATGTTCTTGTTTAACCATTCTGAGTGCCTCTGCCTGTTTGTATTGACTGTCTGGTTTTGGAGTGACAGGGGCTGGGGATGTGCATTCACTGTAGACAGCCACTGTGGGGTCTGAGGTGTGCCTGACCCTTCCTGGATGACTCCGAGCTGAGCTCAATAGGGCTCGGCTGAATTTAGAGTAGTGGGAGGACATTTCCTTGCACCTGAATGGGGCCTGTCTCCCTTGCACAATACTGTCTCCACCCCCTGTGGTCATCCTGCACCAATGAAGACAGAACTGGTTTGGACTATGCTCAGAGACTCTTGCACAAAGAGAACAAAGACATTTTGCGGTATAAGTATTAGACCTAAAACCCTAGAACTTTAGACCATTTCTGGAACCTTTTGCCAAGGATAAGAGCTGGAAAAACTGAAGAGGTACTGCCCCTTTGCTGTGTGCTGTCTGGGGTTGGTGTGCAGTAGCTGATTCTGCCAAGGAAAGGAAAAGGACTTTGCTGTGTGTTGTGTCCTCTGCTTGAGGTAGATTTCAAAGGGCCTGTGTGTGCTGGCCTCCTGTTCTGAAGTCTCAGGTACACACAGACTTCACCCCAGCTCCTCTGAACTTCCTTGCTGGGAGTTCTGACCTGCTAAGAGGTTCCTGTGACTGTGTTGGGCCTCTGGAGGTTGTTTATGTTTTTGGGAGCTGGAAATGCAACGCAACTACAAGAAAATCAACGCATTGCTGTTCTTTCTGCAGCTTTCCCGACCAAGCACCGCAGTGCGAGAAGAATCTCCAAGCATCGCCACGCGGCAGGCAAAAACCGATGCGGTGCCTGTCCCTGCTGCAAGAACCAACGCATCGAGGGATCGCGGCTGAAGAAACCGACTTAGCGCCACTTGACACCGGTGCATCGATCACCGACACATCTCGGTTTTCCACGCATCATACCTGTGTGGCAAGTTTTCACAACACATCACCCGCGGACCAGAACCGTCTCAGAATCGACGCATCACTTCCTCCTACAGACCGGATTTGACGCATCACTTCTCCTGCATGCAGCAGAATTGTCGCATCGCCTCCTCAGGGTCTCAGGAACTGACGCATCTCTTTGTCTTTCGATGCTTCCTATCTCTGCGGCTGTTTGGCTGTGTGAATTTTGTTGTAACTACAGGTACATTTGAGAGAAATCACGCATCCATAATTTTCTATGGACTAAGTTGTTTGAAACCTTTTTAAAGTCATATTCTTATTACATGTCTCTTGGATTTTTGTTGCTTTGGTCTTGTTGAGTTTAGATAAAAATACTTTATTTTTCTAAACTGGTGTGGTTTCCATTTGTGGTTTTATCATTGTATTACTGTGTGTTTTCAGTACAAATACTTCACACATTGCCTTTGGGATGTCTGTCTGCCTGTGCCAAGGTGAGCAGGGGTTATCTAAAGTGTGTATCCCCCTTACCCTGACTTGAAGCAAGGGTCCCTATTTGGACAAAGGTACCTACCTCTGCCAACTAGAGACCCCCATTTCTAACAATAGTATTTTGAGAAAACCTATTGAAACATGGCTTTCCAGCTAATAGCCAAGGGCAGCTCCTCCTCTAAGGCAGAGGAGCTTCGCCCAACTGCTCTATGAGCAGGCCAAAAAGGAAACAATAAAATGATAATGTCGCATTGAAATTTTCATTTTATTTTTCCTTCATGACTCAGCTGGTGCTGGTGGTGACTCTTTAAGTGTGCATGATGGTTTGTCCAGCCGTCTTGGGCCGGCCAAACGGTCATGTCACTTAACATGTTCTCCACCAGGCTGTTTCGCACAACCTGGCGGAGAACATGCCCAGCTTTCCAGTCCCTCTTTGAGCGCCAAACGACGGCACTCAGACCAATTACAGTGCTGCTATCAGAAGTTTTGTAACTGGCTAGGGGAGTCTGGGAGACTGGGAGCTTCCTGTTCCTCCTTCCTGCCTCTGGAGTCAGTCAGTATTTTTTTATTCCCTCTTCCTCCCTTCTCTCCCCTCCCACCACCTCCACGCAATCTGCCCCCCAACTGCCGTTAAGTAGCAGCCGCCACTGCTAATAGGCGAATTGCAGTCAACTGTAGCAATGCCTTGCTCTACTTTGCCATCTCTGGGGAACCTTGTACTGTGCTGTAAAGTTTTTAACAACTGAATTAGCAATCTTGTCCTAATTACCAATTAATTTACTAGTTGTGGTATGCACCTGACTAATTGCCATCGTTCATGTTTGTAAATGCTATGGGAATCACAGATGCTTGTTGTACTGTTTTTTGTGAATTTTCCTAAAAACACTTAACATGACTCAAATGGGGATTTAGCGTTTATAGGCTATTAGCTGGGTAGGAACGCTGTCCAAAACAAACTTGGACCTCTCAGTTAAATGTAACAGCAACACAGAGAGTGCTTGCACAGCTGAACTTTAGATACCTTCCTGAGGAGGTGCTTGTCTTTGCTACAGTAAATATAACTGCCAAGAATAGCAGCTACCTTTCTCCATTTTAACTCTTGGTTCACACTGTGTGCATCAATATTTAAACATGCACAGTGCCAGACTTGGAACCCAATGCAGCCCTGGCAAATTTTGTCAGACTAGCCCCTGTTCTTTGCATAGCAAGTGCAGCAAGCATGCCTGACCACTACAAGGAGAATTTGCCCCCCCATCCTTCCCCCAAGAACATTTGGGCAACAATGGTACATTCTACAACACATATTCCATTATATATTCAATTGTATTAGCTGTTAAAGCATTGTAAATTCTGACGTTACAGTGCACCTGGATGCAACAATCTTTGATGGGGCCTTTCAATGATTCCCTCATCATCACCCTCCAACAGTGATCCTTAGCTCTCCATAGTTCCTCTCTCATATATATATATATTTAATTTTAGTTTATAGCGCCTCTCATACCAGTGTATGGTGTAGGTACATTTTACATCACACACAGATACAGAGACAAAAAATCATAGGTGTGTAAATCAGTGTCTAGAAAATGTTACATAAGACAAAGCGGACTACAAGGTGTAGGATTCGTGTAATCCATACTGGTAGGCATTTTTAGTGAGTGCTTGGCCTGGAGAACCAAAAACTCCGGATTCAGAATGTAACACAGTGGTTAGGGTTGACTTTACTAATGAGAATTTATTTCTAACCAAACAAACTCTTTTTATCAACATTAGGATAATTAAAGACTCAGAAAGAAAGTAACTTTCTAACCTGCACCATTGTAGTTTGCATTCAGCTCTTTGATGGCTCACTGTGCTAAATTATGATTGTAACTTATGAGATGCACAGTATCAAATGGTCTTTGTGACAAAAGCAGACCTATGCACATAAAATACTGTTCTGTGATCTGCATGGTACACATCCTTTGTAACAGACATATTAACCATCTGCGCTACCTTAGAGAAGTCAAAACTTTCACTAGACAAAACTTGGATCTGTCTCTAGCAGGTACATTAATCACCAGAGTTATCTTGACACTTTTATTGTTGCCTGAAACTCTTGGCTATACAAGGAACACTGCAGCAGGTGCTTTCGAAACTGCTGCACTGCTGCAAAAATGCCCCCAGTAACAAAACCGGCCCCACCCTTCCAGCCTCCTGTGAAAAAGCCCGGTTTGGCCAATCCGACCATGAACATGCAAGATATATATGACAGGGATATACATTTTACATTCACACTCCCCTCATGTTCAGCATTGGACTGGGACAAAAAATAGACCTGTGCACCAGAATAAAAGTGGCCCCCATTAGTGAACGAGATAGCTAAAAAAGTGGCCCAGATTTCCAAATCTAGCCAGCTTTGAACTTGTACATTGTATAAGTGTTTTGCAAGCTATGAAAGACTACTTGTGTTTGAGCTTGCATCAGGCAATATTACTGAGCATATCAGGAAAATCAATATAATGCATGCCTACAAACTGCCAGAAAATTGGTCCAAAAATGTGGAAACGTGTAATATTTTGTATTAGCAGAAGCAACAGCCATTTTGGCTGTGGCTTCCATTTCGTTTCCTTCGTCCTCTGCTGTTCGCCTTTTCACTCTGCTTGTGTCATCAGCTTAAGTTCACCTCTTTCGACATGGCTCAGCAATGTATGTGCTAGGGGGTTTGTAGCTGCCGGTGCACCTGGTCTTAGAGGCTATCTATTGATTGTTTACTGCTACCATAAGCATTCCTGCTGCCCCTCCCTATTTGCTGACCAAGTGGTTATCCATCTGCCCTTGTTTGCCGATAGCTATTTCTGTGTTTAAACTTGCTCTTTCCATTTCTGTCCATATGCTTACATTGCAACAAAACTGTATATAAGGATGATGGTTTGTGAGTTCAGGGTACCTCCTCCCATAATACTTGAGAGTGTTGTGTGGCCGTGGTCCCGCTCATGAGTGATTAAGAAACTTGTTGTTTTACTTCAACGCCAGTGCCGATCTCTCTTTTGTTAAACTTTGGACCCGTGGACGAGAGGGTGACCCTGCACCAATGTGCTCCCTTTTGGGTACATTTCCACAGTTGGCGCCCAGCATGGGGCTCCATCAGAGACGCGGCCTTCCGAAGGAGTGGTCCCAACGGAGGATTGAAATATTACTGAGGATGCACACTGCATGAGATGACCCTTGTCTTTGCAGGCCGACGTGACTTTTCCGGTTTTCCCAATTTGACCCCCCCCCGGTGGTGGACGGTCTCGACTGGGGCTTTATTTGGTGTATTTTGCAGTGACCATTAGGTCTACCAGAGATCGGCAGGTGGAGACTTTTGTTTGGTAAGGTCGCTGAAGCGGCACTCTTGATTTGCTTGGTTTGGTTTTTTGGTTTGGTATTCATTATTTGCAAAGACTGAAGGCAGGTGATGTGGAGATTTTTGTCCTTTTGGAATATTTGTTTGGAGTAGTAATATTTTACATATACTTGTGAGAACATGCCTGTTCTCAGCACACTCGGTAAGTGGTGTTGCTGCTATTGTGGTACCAAGAATCGTTTAGAACAATGTCAGCCGGTTCCTGTTGAAGGGACGCTAAATAGAGAGATGTATATTAAATATGGTATTTGTCCCATAATGTACAGTTAATTGTGGAACAAATACACAAAGAAAGATTCCGATTTACAATGGCCAGTGAATGGGTCATTCGATTTTAAGAAAGTTCAGTATGTAGAACAGTGTATATTTAAAAGTAAGAGTAGACAGGATATGTTTGATTATCTGCGTATGTGGTATAAAGAAGTGCGAGAAAGAGCAAAGAGAGCGGAAGCTATAGCAGAGGAAGAGCAGCTGAAGACGATATATCAGAACGGGGTGGAATTAAAAGACAAAGAAATGAAGGAAAGACTAGAAAAGAAAGATAGAGAACGTCAATTAGTGATAAATGGCCAATATCCTATTAGGCGCCCTATCTATCCATTACTTAATACGCCTCAGGATGATTGCATCCTTTTAGAACGACCCCCACCCCGTATAAATTTCCCGCTCCAAGTGCCCCTGAGGATGAGGCTTCTGATGAGGAACTCTCTTCCTCAGAGGATAAAGACAAACAAGTTGGGCGACAGACTCGATCTACTTTGACTAAAGCAGAAAAAGATACATTAAAAAGCACTGCTAAAGAGGAAGCTCATCGGATTTCTACAGCGACGATCCTCATAAATATGGTTTAACCTTGGAAAGATATAGACCACTTATATTTTGTAGAAAAATTCAGTTGGGAGGTAATATATGGTTGGCGACATATTTCTGACGAAACAGAACCAGCTGATCTGAACGTTGATTTTAGGTCGAGCCTGTAGCAGCGTGCATGCGCTGCTCTGGCGAGACTTTATGTAAACAGTAAAAGGGCTTTGGAAAGCTCACCACACGCTCGTGCGTGTGGTTTGTTTTCGTTTAGAGGTTTTGCGTGCGTCTTTCTGAGAAAGACAGCACGCAATTGGGCAAAGGCGGGTGCATGTCCCGCCTTTGCTCCGCCCATGGCCTATTGCTTGCGTTTACCCGCACGGGCCACTTCTGTTATGAATTATCGTTCACAGATGCGTGCGCGATAATGCAAAACAGATGTCTCGCTGTGACGCTCGCGCACCACTAACATGCTTGGTTAATAAAAACGCCGTTGCCTGTGTTTTTGTCGACTGGTCTTTGTGCAGTATTAGTTGTATCAAGCTCTTGATGTTTTCTACAGAAGTCTGTTGTTCCAGCACTATTGAATTGCATGACCATAGCTAATTAACTGCTCCGGCTATTTCTGTGAAAGGAAACTGGATATATTTATGAATTTACTTTATTACAGATATGGTGCCTGCCTGTTAGTAACTGCAGAATTACAGAATTACATTAATGTTGTACGGCACGTGTGCGGGCGAGCAACGAATGTTTAACCATTACTGAATGATAAGAATCTTATAGATGCTCGTTTTTCGAATGCCCTTGCACTTTGAAGCAGGATAACTCTGCGAATGAAAATAAAGCTGTCATGCCGAGAGTGGAAATATAGAATCTCCTGACGTCAGAAGCTCGTGTATTGTACTTGCTACTTCCTGTCCAACTCGGAGAGGAGCACCAGGGACCGCGGGACCCGCAGCTTGTGAGGTAACATATATAAACCACAGCAACCGTCCGGACCGTGCGTACAAACTATAGCGGTGGAGGATACTGTCATAAAGCCCTCCCTCCATGGTGGAGTTTTTCTTCACTGAGCAGGGTAATTTGCAAACTCCGCTGGTGTTTTGCACGGAACGTAGATGTTATGAAAGAGGGCGGGGTCTTATGTAAGGCATGCTTTGCAGGCTGCCGCCCCGATGTCCACGGTCCCCAAGAACTGCCTGATGACACGGATACCGATTTGTTTGGGAACCTATTCACCCTAAGACTGCCCCTACATTATATACCTCTTCAAATTCCAGCACGCACAGCACAAGCTTAGGTACCGTCCAGGTGCTTGCGTTGGAGACGGTTCCTTTCACAAAATAAGTCGGCATTTAAGTTTAGAATTTGTTTTTGTTGTTCTGCCGGCATTGTGCTTCGAGGATTGTGGGCGGCACATTTGCTCACCTAGAGGAGAGTAGATTTGGGAATTAAATTAAAGGACATATTTTTTAGAAGTTTGGGACAGTTCAGCGGTCCATCTGGTGAATGACATGCTGATAAAAACTGTTTTTATTTAACACCCGTTTCTAAGCGCTGTAAATTAGAGAGATTATTACCCCTTTTGGTGCCTGTGTTGTATTTCAGCATTTGTATAGAGCTTACTACCCCTATGTTGGACACTTAAGTGCTTGTCTGCATTGGCAGCAATCCATGTTTTGTAGGGTGTGTGATGGGGTTTGCTTTGTCTTTATTTTTTGATGCTGTATGGTAAGTGTTTCCATGTCGTGCTTGAAGACCACCGAAGTGCAGTTATTGATTACTAGACTTGGTGCTTAATAGTGTGGTTTATGATGAAGTGGTGAGCCAGACACACAGTTTATGGTTTTTTCCGTAAACTTGCAGCTCTGTAGGTCTCTCCATAACAGTGATCTTCAAACTCTGTTGTGTCAAGCCCCCAGTACAATATTCTAAAGTCAGGCCTGACTCGGATTTTCAAAGGCAGTGGATGAATCCAAGTGTATGAAGGCTTACTGAATCTCTGGTACATTGGGAATCCTACTGGGGCAAAATCCTCAAACATATCCTCTCATGAAAGTCCCATTTAAACCTCCCCTGAAAAATGCTCTCTACATTTCCACCCTGTGACGGCTCCTCCGCTAAGGCTGAGGAATGTCACTCCACAGGAAAAATAAAATGATACTAACAGCATGTTATTGTCATTTTATTTTTCAGTACTCCTCCGTAGAGGCAAGGTGTGCTGGACTGCCCACAGAGCAGGGGAAGGAATTATGGCACGCTCAAGTGCGAATGACAGTTTGGCCGGCTGTCTTGTGGCGGCCAACCAATCATACACACTTGTTCTGTTCTCCACTGTGCTGTGTTGCACCGCCTGGGTGGGGAACATGCCCAGGCTCCTAGTCCCCATCTGAGCGCTGAACTACGGTGCTCAGACTAATCAGGACGCTGCTATGAGCAGCGTCATGATTGGCAAGGGAGTCGTGCTTCCTGTTCCTGTGTCGAGAAAGAATAGAACGGAGGAGAATCGGCACCCGGCAGGTAAGTTTCTTTTTTTTTCTTTTTATCTTTTTAATCCCCTCCCCTGCTCCGGCCCTTCTGCCCTGTAGCAGCCGCTGATACGTTTCTAGCAGTTAATTGCTGAAGCTTAGCAAGGCTGTTCGATAAAAACAAAGTTCAAACAAAATGACAGATAATGCTGCCAGCAATGTCATTCTGTATTGATTGATCACAACGTGCGTGCACTTACCTTCAGTGGATCATGCAGAACAAACAGTCGCTTTTGTGAGTCCAACAATTTCAGATTACTTCTTTCGAAACCTCTTAATTATTTGAAGCATTTGGGTACTGTTTGGACAATGGTCTTACCAATCCCACAATTTTTGTGCAACTTAAAGGGCTGGAACTTGAAATAGGCCATTGCGTTACTTGGTAATTCACGGAAATGCATTCTAGGACATTTGGTGTTCATGGCCATTGTTATGTTAGACTATGGAACTTGATTCACATTTTGTTTTTTGCCAGGGAGAGCATGATGCTGGGTCCAAATGTGC
The DNA here is from genome assembly GCF_964261635.1 of Lissotriton helveticus. NCBI lineage: Eukaryota > Metazoa > Chordata > Amphibia > Caudata > Salamandridae > Lissotriton > Lissotriton helveticus. The sequence goes on from NC_136067.1 coordinate 1,238,601,133, forward strand.
ATCTCTGGAGAAGAGCCACCATTATTAATAACACTGTAAAACTGCCCAATCCTGTTTCGACTCCTACGCTGAAACTGTCACAGTGCCATTTTGTTGCTGAAATGTGTAAAAGATGCATTGTGGGACACGTAGTCATCATGATGATTTATATATTAAACCTTAAAGCATCCTACGCCTGACAGATATAAACAAGCATTGGCGTAGCCAATAGGTCTCACCTTTGGGACCTTATAAGTATTTAGTTATGCAGCACAATATCCTTACTGCAACAACATTAACTGTTGCATGGCTTAACACTTTTAAGGTCCCAAAGGCGAGACCTATTAGCTATGCCAATGATTGTTTCAGATATACCTGATACGATTAGACAAATAGTTAAATTAAGAAATGAAACATTACATTTACGTAAGGAATAAAGAATTAGCTAGAAAGAGTAAATTATTAGAAGCAGTCCAATCCCAGGTGGAGAAAACAGATGTTCCGGTGAAAGAAGGCAATTCCGCCAGTAATAAAGTTACTATGAAACTAATGCTTGAAGCCGCACCCCTGTATGTTCACCCGAAGGGTGCGGGAACAAATGATGATAAAACTTCGGATGATGCAAAGGGATATTTTATATATAATTGGGTTTATACACCTTGGAGCAGAGCAGATGTTATGGCTCTTAAGGCTGCTTTGCCCGCCCCTCGGAAAAATCATGCAGCCTTCTATGAGGAGGTGGAAGGAGCCATCAGCTCCTACACTATGACCTTGCCAGATATTGATATGTTCTTCGGGCTTATTTTGCCCTCTGATATGTGGAGAACAATACTTAAAATAAATGACAATGTGGCATTTGGTGATACCTGGGAACATTTAGAAGAAATAGATGCGGACAGGGAGCCTTTGCAGAAACCTCAGAAGGCGATATTAGATCTTCCTAATTCTATTGTGACTAAGTTGAAGACTCTCATACCCCCTAAGAAAGTAGATTGGACTACGTTAGCATCTTGTAAACAGAAAAAGGATGAGTCAGTTTCTGATTTCTTTTCAAGATTTGAGGAGACATTCCATAATTTTAGCGGCCAGTCATTGGCCGATGATATGGGTAAGCATTTGTTTGTCGACAAATTTGTCTCTAATATATTACCAGAAATGGCTAGTCACTTAAGGCTAGTGAGAGTTTTTGGACCATGTCTTCCCCACTTTCCCTTTTGACCATGGCCCAATATTATGAGCAACAGGAACAAGCAGTGAAAGGCAGGGAGGATAAGAAGGTTAAAGACTTAAATACAAAAGTTATGATGGCCCAAGTATATGGTCCACCATTTAGGGGAGGTGGAAGAGTATATATAAATATAAATGTATACACCAGAGCGCTCCCTCTTTCTCGAGCAAATTTGTTTCCTGATCAGTGTGCCTATTGTAAAGAGACTGGGCATTGGCATTCTGAGTGCCCTCTTTTGCGAGGTCAGCAGCACCAGCCGGTAAGGGGAAGCATGAGAGGGCGCCCAGGGAATTCAGGAAATAGAGGTGGTGCAGGAGCTCGTCCCAGGTTTGGGGCAGTTGAACAAGGGCCAAAATAATCTAATACTTTTGATAGACGAAATCAATACCAAATGTCTGATTATTCTGCTGATGCACTTGCAGATTCCGATTATGCATAGGGATACCTATGAGAAGTGTGGCTCAATGGTTAGAGCGACAGACCCTTTTGCAGAGGTCTGGCCCGGACCAGGGTTCAATTCCCTCCTCGGCGGGTCTTGGGCTCAATTTCCCCGGACCTGATAATTCTCGCCTCGGTGCCTATTCTAATCATGGGTCCCACTCTGCAACTCTGGGCAATAACTTGCTTAATCTCCACAATGGCCCCAACAGCGGTAGGATGCCTGGCTTCACCTTGGGGGTGCCCAGGAGTGGGCACTTCACAGGGAAAGTCTAGGAAGGGTTCCACAGCGGTATGTGCACAGCGCCCGAGAGACCCCTTTGGGGGTGATTCGGGGCGCTATATAAATGCACTACATTTACATTTACATTCATGCCTAGGATGGGGTAAGGGACCGGTTGAGGTGCCAGTAGATCAAATGGGTGCTTATGTTGACGCAAATGTCTTGGGATCTACTGATCGGTTTCTGGTCGACACAGGGGCTACCCGTAGTGCTCTGTCTAAAAGATTGGTTCCTTGGATTCCCCTGTCCGGCACAATGATAACATCAATAGGATGCGATGGAACACCTTCACCTAGCCACTATCACAGCCACTTGAATTCAGACTTGACAAATTCACTGCATCATGTCAATTTTTGCTTTTCCCTAACACGCCGGACAACATTGTGGGTATCGATATGCTTACATATTTTCGGGCTACAATACTTTGTTCTCCGAGAGGTGTGCGTGTTATTTTGAAGGACAATTATCGAATGGTTGAGAGAGCCTGTCTTATCAATGAGGATGCATCTCTGGGGTACCTACCTTGTACCTTGTGGGCTAGATCGGATACTGATGTAGGTCAAATGGTTATTCCACCAGTGCAAATCTAAGTAAGGGAAGGTTTTTCATTGCCTCGACTGCTTCAATACAAAATATCCAGAGAAGGTGAAGAAGCATTAGCAAACATTGTCCAGGATTTGATCAAAGTGGGGGCAGTGGAAGAAGTCCCCTATAGTACTTGCAATAGCCCTATCCTTCCTATTTTGAAAAAAGACAGACAAAATGTACAGATTCGTTATTGATTTGCGGGAAGTTAATAAAATTGTAGTGCCCCAATATCCAGTAGTTTCTGATATCACAACCCTTCTCACTATGGTCCGTCCCTCTGCCACTACATTTTCGGTGATTGCCTTGAAAAACACATTTTTCTCAATACCCATTCACCCTGAAAACCATTATCTGTTTGGATTCATGTTGAAAAATAGATCCTTCCAGTTCTGCAGAGCTCCACAGGGCTATACAGAGAGTCCTAGCATTTACAGTGAGGCATTAAAAAGACAGCTTGATTCCTTTCCTGTACCAAAAGGGGTGGCCCTTATCCAATACCTCAAAGACCTCTTGTTAGCTGCAGATACCCCTGAGCAGTGTGAAGAAGGAACACTGTTATTGTTATCATTTCTTGCCTCCCATAATCACAAAGTCTTGAGAAAGAATTTGCAATATTGTAGACAGCAGGTTACCTGTTTAGGTCACCTCTTGTCTAAGGAGGGACGTGCACTCTACATCTCCTGCCTATGCTATTACAACACTTTAGACAGTATTTGAGACAGCTCGCATCCCACAGAAGTCGTACCAAGTGGCCAAATTGATTGCACTGACGAGAGCATTTGAGCTTAGTACAGACTTACTTATTTTCACCGACAGCCAGTGCGCATTTGGGGTGGCTCACAATTTTGGCCGCTTATGTAAAGAAAAGGGTTTCCTCTCCTCACATGGGACACAGATAGTGCATGGAGAATTAGTGCATACTTTTCTTACTGCCCTAACCTATCCTAAGAAAGTGGCAATTGTTAAGTGTAGTGCACACAAGAAGTGACTGATAAAATGGAAGCAGGTAACGCCTTTCTGGATCACACAGCCCGTGAGACCACAATGCAGAGAAATACCACATCTATGTATGTAGTGAAGTCATAAGCTGAACGTTGGCATGATGCGAGGCAAGAAGTGTTGGACATTCAACAATTTGCCTCTGTTGACGAACTGGACCAAAGATCTAAGGAGGGAACACTGGATGATGAGAGCAGCTGGGGGAATAAAGATATGACCAAATGGAGGTTACCCACGACATACTTATACCCCTTGATTCCCATGGCAAATGGGCCGGCACATGTTGGTGCATCCTCAATGGCAAAACAACTTATGCAAGTTTGGGATCATCCTGATATTGCCGGCACTGCTAAAAAGGTAGTCCAGTCTTGTCTGGTCTGTCTTCAGTATAATCCTTTAAAGGGAACAGGAACTCCAACAGGAGGGTTTGCCACACCAACTGCACCTTTTGAAGTCCTGCAAATGGATTACATTCAGTTTGAGCGCTGTAATAATCTAAAATATGTCCTAGTAGTGGTTTGTGCCTTCAGTAAATGTGTGGAGGCGTATGCTACGAAGGATAATACAGCTCTCACGACAGCGAAAGTTCTCTTAAAGGAGTTATTTTCCTGCTTTGGCGTTTGTCGGGTTCTATGGAGCGACAATGGACCTCATTTCATTGGGCAAGTTGTAGAATATGTCATGAAAGATTTGGGGACTAAGCAGAAATTTCATGGTGCTTTTCACTCACAGTCAGCGGACCTGGTGGAGCGTTATAACTCAACCCTGAAATTGAAATTTGCTAAAGTACAGGCTTCTTTGAAATGGCCTGATGCACTGCCCCTAGCCTTGCTTTCTATTAAATCGATACTACATACACGATCTGGCCTTGACGCCACCTGAGATCGTCTTAGGGAGGCCCATGAATATTTGGGGGGTCCCTAAGCCTCACCCTATATACGATGTTTCCCACGTATCGATGAGTGACTATTTGTCCCAGTTATCTTACAGCTTGTCTTCTATTTATCAGCAGGTATGAGAAGCTCTTCCAGACAGGTTGCAGGGTGATGGACACAATCTGCGGCCTGGTGACTTCGTTCTGACAAAAATCTTCCAGCGAACAAACAGCTTGAAACTTTGCTGGCGTGGCCCAGAGCAGGTCCTCCTTGCTACCAGAACTGCAGGCCGAGTGACCAACAGGAAGAACTGGGTCAATGCCAGCCATTGCCAAAAAGTTCCATTCGCCTTGGTGGAACCTACTGTGCTGAAAGATCATAGAAACATCCTGATCACCGAGAGAGGATGAGCTGCGTCACCTGAAGGGCTTGAGGAAGTCTTCCTGGACCACACGATCCCCGGTGCATCTAGATATCTGTTTCGATCCAGGAAGAAAGAAACTTCATCACAGAATGAGACTTTTTGAGCCACTGTCCTTTGTGGTTAAAGACTGACTACAAAGGGGGGTAGCCTTTTAGTGACTACTCGTCTCAACGTTAGTGAAGAAACCAACGCCCTCCCAGGACCTTAGGGAATCATCTGTTTTGTTTGCTGACAAAATGAACATGCCTGAGGAGAAGAAATCGAGTGTTGCAAAAGTCTGTAGCAAAGGCACAATGTTCATCACTGGACTAACTCTGACTGCTGTCATCATTGCTAATGTGGGTAGTAGAGGAAGTAACACCGGCTCGAAACTTACTGACTGCTTCTACTCCTGTCCCCACAGAACATTATTACTTCACTCTTTCCTATCATGAAAAGAAGCACCGAATGTCATATCTCAATAACACTTTCATACAAATGTTGCATCATACTCATAAAGCGCCAAGAAACCGCATGGTGAATGTAGCGCTATACAAATATTTTAAATTCAAATTCATAAAGCTGCAAATACTACCAATTGCTGGGTATGTGGAATGATGCCAGCCCATCAGAAGAAGGGAGGAACGCTTTTCATTCCCTTGCCATTCTCACATAATGGCTCCTGTAGAGCTTGGTTTGCATGGTGGGCCTCTGCAATCAGTAATATTACTCTAGCTGATGTAGGAGGACTTAATGCATGATTAAACAAGGTTTGTTACCCCGATGAGGAAGGGGACCCACAAACCAAAGAACTGTATATGAAATGGAGGAGAATCAAAAAGGAGATTTCTCCACAAGCTATGTTTTCCGCAATGCCCGAAGGGCCATGGGTAACGGGCCTCCTGTTATCGCGGTCACTAGAGCCGAGCAAACCTTTGTATGAGTAGTTTTGTCAATATCCCAGTAGGAAAAAGTGACTGTACTACAGTATTGAATATCACTGGAACGAACAATAGCAGTTTTCTATCCTCACACAACACTTATTTCATTTGTGGAAGTAAAGGTTACTATCATCTATCAATTGGATGGTCTGGAATATGCTATGTGTCCGTCTTGCTTCCTCCTGTGTTCTTAGCACCTTATCATAAAGATCAAAAATTGTTTAATGACATTTCCTTGACCCGATTCAAAAGAACTATAAATAATGAAGTGCATCAAACTGACACTGCATTACAGCAATATATTGACTTTAATTTGGGACTCTTTTTCTTTGTTGGTGCGGCTTTAAACAGTAGGAAAATTAGACGCTTGACCCGTGTAATAGAGGCTGTGACTAATCAAACAGTAATGGCTCTTGAAATATTACAGAAGAACTCCAAATTATGAGAATTGTGACTTTGCAAAATAGAATGGTTCTAGATGTGATCTTGGCTGATTTGATGCCATTTCACAAATGCATAAAACAACCACTGAGATACATCAAGACTCAAGAACATGGACTTGGATTGGATTGTTCTGGAGCATTTTTTCCGTATGGGGTCTGAAAGTATTGTCGGCCTTATTCATAATTATTGCAATTCTCTTCTCTTGTTGTTTATGTATTCAGTGTGGGCCAATGCTCTGTTCCCTCTGTATTTCCACTTGTACTACTTGTGTACCGTCTCAAACGAATGTCCAAAATGCAAATGCCCGTTTAGCAATAGAACGAGAAATGTGTGAAATGATGTCAATTTATATTGCCGATGCATATCATACCCCTTAGAAGGGACAACAAAATGTCTTCGCTTATGCTAAAAGGGTTGTCTATGGAAATATGTAATATTTTCATTAGCATAAGCAACAGACATTTTGGCTGTGATGTCCATTTCTTTTTCTTCGTAATTCTTTCGTCCTCTGCCGTTCGCCTTTTCACTCTGCGTGTGCCATCTATTTTAGTTGACCTCCTGACATGGCTGAGCAATGTACGTGCTGGGGGTTTGTAGTTGCTGATGCACCTGGTCTTAGATGTTATCTTTTGACTATGTAATGCTGCCATAAGCATTCCTGCTCCCCCTCCCTGTTTGCTGACAAAGTGTTTAGCCATCTGCCCTTGTTTGCTGATAGCTATTTCTAAACTTGTTCCTTCCATTTCAGTCCACATGCTTACATTGCACAAAAAGAGTATATAAAGACGATGGTTTGTGAGTTCAGTGTACTACCTCTTGCAGCACCTGAGGGTGTTGTGTGGACGTGGTCCCACTCATGAGTGATTAATAAACTTGATTTATTTTACTTCAATTCCAATGCTGATCTCTATTTTGTTGGTCTTTGGACCCGTGGACGAGAGGGTGACCCTGCACCAGTGTGCTCACTTTTGGGTACATTTCCACACAAGCAGATATCATGATCTACCAGAATCCTCTCCATTTCAGCCCATATGTGCAGCCACATTTTCTCATGCAGATGTTCTCATTCCCAACTCCAGGCCTGGTATCTGACAAACAAATGACTTTTCCAGCTCTGGAAACATCTCAAAATGTCCCAGTGTTTTGGATATCATCTGGGGGTCTAACACATTGTTGCCCAAGAACTCCATGCAAATTACTGCCATTGATACTGGAGAGAAAGAACTTGCCTGACCAGTACTGACCAGTACTAGAGTCAAACTAATACATCTAAAGAAAGTATATATCAAAATCAGATACTGTACCTTGTAAACTGCATACATATCTTGTACTTACTTGAACCTGTATTGCTGTAGGCTAGGTTGATACAATGTTAATTATTTTCATTATGTGAAATGTACTTGTTTTTTTCTGAATGACCTACTCAACCCAATCATCCATGTAGATTTTCTCAATGCATATACTCTGTAGTATTACCCATTGTGAATCACTTTTTGTACACTCCGATATATTGTCCTGCAGAAACATTTTTACTAAAGATATTACTAACCACACACTTATTGCATGAGTTATACCAAAGATAGGATAAGAACTTTCCTGATTACTTCAGCACTTGAATTCATTCCACATCATTTCTCAAAAATTGCCTTAATGCCACTTTGCAGGTGCCAATGTCAATAAAGGAAATTTGTATTTTGTTTATATGGTTCTATATAGCACACACCTGGCTCCAGGGTGTTAGTGTGCGTTGAGCAGCAGAATATTTTACACATGTTTTGGCACTAGAAGATTAAGTGATTTGCCCAGAGTCAAAAGATGTTGAGCCTAAGCCAGGATTTGAACCTGGTTCCCCAGTTCCAATGTAATCAGCTCTGGCCACTTGGCCACATTTCCACCCTATATATATCGGCTTCATTGGGTTCTCAAGATACTCTCCTGCCTGTACATGCACATCTCCTGCAGGAATTGAAAAGTCTGCAATAAAGAAAGGAAGGAATTTGTGAATGGCCAAGTGTTACTAATGCTAAAAGTTACGAAGCTATGAATTATTCCTTGCTGTTGACATTGATGCATACGTGTTTCGAATATGCATCTGCTGTGCCAGACATGCATCTTTATGTAAGGAAAATATGGTAGCCAATAAAAGAAATTAGAGTTTATATCAAACAAACCTGGGCTGTCTTAACTGAAACGATTAGATAAACTTTACAAGCTATAAAAAATACAATGACTGATACATTAGAATTACAATGATCCCAGATGAAAAACCAGTCATTGAATAATAGAGTTCCTGAGGCATTTTGCGGGATCCATTTTGAAAATTGAGAAATGACTGCAATTATGACAGCTGTATGGAATGTAATTAGTTTTGTAACACTGCATCTGTCGCATCCTCGGTAAGCAGTAGTTCTTGAATTTTTCTTTAGTGCATCCATAAATATTAGGCAGGGCCTGTGATTGTGAGACGTGGAATTGCTCCAGTGGTAGCGATAGACTCCTCTACCTCCATCTGCTCATGCTACTCTCATTATAGTCTTGAACGGTTGCCTTCTTTGCAACAGAGCGGCGGCTATTGGGGGAAGGGGAAATTAATATTTATTTTTTAACTTTCGCCAGGGATTTTTTCTACCCTCTGTTACTCTTCTGTCACAACAACAATACGGAAGGCCTTCTGAAGTCAAGAGGAAATTAATACAAAATAATATTCTTTTTTTAAGTGTCAGTGTGCTTTCCTGTAGTTTATTTTTGTAATTAGGGAGCCAGATTTACAAAATGGCTTTGGGGCTTTGATCATATGAGCAGGTTCACTAAGACTTAATCCGATGCACCATCCACCGTAAACGGTAACCTAAGTGCCCTACATCCAAAGGTAATGACACAGAAATGATTCCACACCCTCAGACCCACTCACTCTTTGCAACCAATGCAGTGTGAGGAAACAATGTGTTTTTTGTCTTAAATATGATCAGGAATATAGTGCATGTGGGGAATTTGCGACTGCAGGCAATGAGACAGTTATGTATTATAATTGTCATTTTTGTTTATGGCTACCTGTAAGTGCATCTTCAACAATCAGTGGGGAAAGTGTGTGACTATACATACACAACAAATTGAATTGTTTATTTATCCAACCACCAAAGCTTGAATTTCAGGGGAGCACACACGACATTGGAATGCAATTAAAGTTTCTTAGATAACTAGATAATTTATGCTGTTTTTCTCTGGCATCAGCACAGATAGGAAGAGAGCAGTCATTAACCTACATGGATTTTTATGTCTGGCTTGACAGTGCAACTCTCAGCTGACCTTTTAACCTACACTAATATTATTCTACAGTTCTTTGCTTTCACACAAATATCTATTTCCATACTATTTACTTGTAATGCTTCACATTAACGTACAACAGTCGCTTAAGGCCAGACCTACTACCATTGTCAATGCTTGTTCAATAATGGCTTGGTGGGGAGTTTTCCTTTCTGTTCTGGGTTTGTTCCTACACATTGTTATTTTATTGCAGATGTGCTTCATGTATTTGGTGTGTATGTTTTTTACCAATACAGTTTATTTGTAGGCACTTGTTAGTTTTTACCAGTAAAGATATATCTCCTTTCTGTTTATAACAGTTATTTACTGGGTGGATATTTTCTATTTTATGTTTGACTTCTAATTCATCCAAACTAGGCTTGTCCTCACTAAATTTGGCTTCCAAGTTTAATCCTAACCCATGTGATAGGTGTGTCGTCTATTTCTTAGGTTACCGTTCAATCCTTCAGCTATTCCCCCCAGTTCTACCTTGCCATTCTTCACCAACAAGGGTGTAGCCAGAAACATGGAATACCAGCTACTGTGAGCGAAGAGGGGAGGCAGGAAAGTCTGACAGTCGTTTAGGAGGCTGCTCCCTGGGGGAATTTTGAAATTCTTAAGTTTCCTTCCTTTTATCGTTGCAGCTTTCTGTCAGTCTTTTGTCTTTCCTTCAATTTGTATTTTCACATCTGATTTGCTTCCTTTTTTTCCATTCTTTCTGTACTTTTTTCTTTCCATTCAACTACTCATCCATACCGTCATTCTTTTTTTTTTTTTTTTTTTTTTTTTAATATAAACCTTTATTTGAGTATGCAATAAAATACAAGGATGGGCCTACAACCACACGGGCCAGCCGCTAAAGAGGAGAAAATACACAATATATACTTCCGTAGCGGTAACGATCAATCGTCAATGCAATACTCCATATAATATACAGAACAAAAACAGATTTTGTTTTATGAAAAAGAACAGACACACAAAAAAGGCGAAAGTGTATTACTGAAGGTCAGCCCAAAGGACGGGAGGGGACAGCAACAAAAATGGAATCAAAGCTATAAGCTCCAAAGAGCCCGGATGGGGGGGGGGGACGGGGCACGAAGGAGAAAAAGAAGGGGGGGGGGGGAGCCGGAAAACCAGCACAACCCCTATATGCAAGGTTCCAAGAACGCTCGCCTAAGGAGACCGGGAAAGCTCAATGTCATCCACAAGGGGAGGAGTACAGATGGCACCACGATATTCATTCCATTGACCCCACACCCTAGTCCATGCCCTGGGTCTGCCCCTAGCCACGTAGACAGTCTTCTCACGGAACATAGACCAATCCATGTTGTCTTCCCATTTCGATAGTTCAGGGGGCTTGGAGGCCCCCCAAAGTTGAGCAATATCTCGCTTCGCAACCATATAACCCAGGGTGGCCCACCTAGTCTGGGCCACCGAGCAGTCAGTGGGCTCCCAAACATTCAAAAGACAACGACGAGGTTCCGGACACAAGGACACCCCTGTCACCACCGCCATAACCCCAAGCACAGCCGTCCAGTAAGCAACCACCATCGGGCATTCCCAAAGAATATGTAGGAAAGTCGCACTCAAACCACATCCACGCTTACACAACCCATCGGAAGAAAAACCCATCACAAGCAAGGTCCCGTAACATACACCCGATGAAGGATCTTCAATTGGACCAAACGGAGACGAGCCGGGATAGCCACCTCTTTAGGAGAAGAGAGGGCCGACTGCCAATCCTCGTCATCAAGCTCCAAACCATCACGAACCCACGCCTCCCGAAGTCGGACCAACAGATCAGTCCGATTATTAATCAGTTTCTTATAAATCAGGGAGATAGTGCTGTCAGGAAGATGTCCGTCAAGGACACGGTCTTCAAGGGGGGAAGAATCAGGCGGAATCTCACCAGGAGCAAATACAGCGGTCAAGGCGTGCCTAACCTGTAGGTATCGAAAGAATTCCCGACCACTCAAGCCATAATCAGCCTGGAGGGCCTGAAATGTTCGCACAGAGCCCTTGGAATACACATCTCCCACTTTAGAAATTCCAATCATGTCCCAGCGATCGAAACCCTTGGTAGACCAAAGACCGCCCAGACGTTCGGAAGCATAAAGCGGCGTGGCTAACGTCAAGCGATCCTCCCAGCCCAGGCTCCGAGTCGCGGTCCGCCACACCGCCAAAGCAATCGACGTAGGACCCACAAGATGGCGCCCAGCAGGGCGAGAGTAAAGCACTCTGTTAAAGTCACCTCCCGGAAGCTGAAGTCTATCCATCTCAAACGCCGGATTACTACCCGGCGAGAACATGATGTGGTTGATAGCGGACAAGTGTGAGGCCCAATAATACCTCTTAATATCGGGGAGTGCAATGCCACCGTCATACCAAGGAATGGAAAGCTTAGCCAGAGCAATACGCGGGCGTCCATCCCAGACAAGTTGTCTCTGAAGGGCCTCAATCTCCCGAAAATAGGACTGAGGGACAGGATCATAATAATTCTGGAGAGCGTAAAGAAACCGCGGTAACGACATCATCTTAAACAGGGCTGCCCGACCAAGGGGAGACAAGGGAAGCCTGCGCCAACGAGCAACGTCCAAACGCAGTCGAAGCAACGGAGGAAGGAGATTACGATCAAAGCGAAGAGACGAGTCCAGAGTAACGAAAACTCCCAAGTATTTGAAACCATCCCGGGCCACCTGAAGAGGGAGCCTGCTCGGTAATGGAGGCAAGACACCAGACAAAACATACACACAGGACTTGGTCCAATTGATTACGAGGCCCGAGTTAGCACCAAAGGACACAAGAACGTCAAATAAAACAGATAAAGACTTACGAGGGGAGGTAAGATACAAGAGGATATCGTCCGCATAGAGCGAGACTCGGTCCTCGAAGTCCGGGGCCCAGCGGATCCCCTTAAGGGACGGTTCCCAGCGGAGCCAGGCCGCCAACGGCTCAAGGGCGAGCGCAAACAGTAGCGGGGACAAGGGGCAACCCTGGCGGGTGCCCCTGCCCAGGGGGAAGGGAGCAGACACCCTACCATTCACAACAACCTGCGCCAAAGGTTCCGCATACAATAACTTAATCCAGCTAATAAACTCGCACCCGAAACCGAATTTCTCAAGAGTCGCCCATAAATAAGGCCACTCCACAGTATCAAAGGCCATGGAGGCATCCAAGGACGCCAAAATGGCCGGTTCAGTCAGTAGCCCCGCCCTCGCTATCACGCCGTGAAGACGACGTAGATTCAAAGCAGTGTTGCGATGCGGGATAAAACCAGATTGATCCGGATGAACTAAGTCCCCAAGAACCGATAGGAGTCGGGTCGCCAAAAGTTTCGCCAGAACCTTTGGTTCAACATTTAACAGGGAGATGGGTCTATATGAGGAACAAAGGTCGCGAGGTTTACCGTCTTTAGGGATGACGACTATCGTCGCCAAACGCTGATCATAGGGAAGGAGGTTATGCTCACGTGATTCCAAAAACATATCGCGGAGATATGGCGCCATTTTATCGGGTCGCAACTTGTACAACTCAATAGGCAAACCATTTGGACCCAACGCCTTGCCCGAACGGAGCGAACGAATGGCAGTAGCTATTTCATCAACCGTAAAGGGGGAGTCCAAAGCGATACGGTCCAAATCAGAGACACAGGGCAATGCAATATCACGCAAAAGAAGGCGAGAGTCAGCCACATCCCTCACAGACACAGGAGCATACACAACACGGAAATGTTCCGCAAAACGATCCACAATGGCGATCGGATCAATCACATTCTCACCACTCGCAGACTGAATCACAGGCACCACACGATTAGCTCTTTCTTTCTTGTCCAACCACGCCAGGAGTTTACCCGCCTTATCACCAACATCATACAATCTGCCTTGTTGCTCACGAAACATCACTTTTGCAGCGTCAGTAACTAGGGATTTATATGCAAACTGTTTTAGACCCAGGGCATGAAGTTTCTCAGGCGTGACACCAGATCCCAACTCGTCCTCCAAGGCAGAAATTTCCCCCTCGAGGTCCACTACCTCCCTCCTCCCGGCTTTCTTAGCTTCAACAATCAAAGAAAGGGCCTGTCCACGAATCACAGTTTTGAAGGCTTCCCACAGGGACACCGCCGAAGGGACCGACCCCTCGTTTTCCAGGAAATAAGCATCTATGGACTTGAGCAAGAGGGCACGAGTCTCAGGGGAGGAGAGATACCATGGGTTAATGGGAGCCACTCGGCCCACTGCCTCTATCCCAACCTCAAAACGAAGCCAGAGCGGCGAGTGGTCAGAGATGCCCCTTGGCAAATGTATAATCTCACGGACCGCCGACGACTGGGCAGCGGGCATCAGGAAATAATCGAGCCGAGATAGGCTACCATGGGCACCAGAGTGAAAAGTGTATTGAAGCTGAGTAGGATGTAACAATCGCCAGCAGTCCACAAGGCCAAAAGTATCCAAAAACCCACCCAACCAACGCTGGGCATGCGGGGTATCCCTGGGGGGATGGCGATCGTGAAGGCCAGAAAGCACTGAATTAAAGTCACCGGCAAGAAAGAGTACACTATCAGGAAGGTCCAACAAGACACGGCCTAAATCAGTGAAAGTAGCAGTTTGCAAGCCTGGGGGGACATAAACATTAAAGAGGGACAGGGTGCGGCCCTCATACCTGCCCACCAGAACAATATATCTCCCACGATCATCCCGAATCACCTCATCTATCGCCAGAGGGAGGGAGTTACGAACAAGGATACCCACACCCCTGGATCCTGAAGTAAACCCCGAGTGTGCCACAAGGCTGTAGCCCCATCTATTCATTGCATTACATACATTCCCAATCAAATGGGTCTCTTGCAGGAAAACAATGTCCGGTGACAAACGTCTTATATATTTCAACACCACACTGCGCTTGATGCGATCTCCCAGGCCATTAACGTTCCAGGAAACAAATTTCAACCCCCTACCCCCCATCCCACCCACCCGAGCCAGGACCCCCCATCCAAGAGCTAGACATCAGAAACATCAGTAAAGACAGAAGCAAGTCGCCTTGAAAACAACACACAAAAAAATAAGAACTTCCCATCCCCCCTCCCCCAAGCTGAAAGGAAACACCCCCCACCCTGCACCCCTGCAAAAAGCTAAAGAGCCACCCCAACCTGCAGTGTGCCTGTCGCCCCATAACCCCTAGTCTACACAAAGACCCCGGAGGAGGAAAGGTCTCCGTTCCACCCGCCCCCAGACTACAGTAAGAGCAAGAATCAACACACAAAAAATAAATAATCACATTGCAGAGGTACGCCGGCCACCACTCCTGGGAACGTATTCAAAACGAGACATCAGAGTCAAACAATCAGATCTCCACACCACCTTCGGCACCACCAGGGTGAGCGGCAGACTCAGTCTCAGGAGGACGGTCAGGCAAGGAGTCCAGCCAGTCATTAACAGCATCCGGTCTATCAAAGAACAGAGTACGCTCATTATACTCAACACGAAGTCTGGTAGGGAAAAGCATAGCGTAGACCCCGATCTCGAAGACGTTTCTTAGCACCACGAAACTCCATCCGTTGTCTTTGAACCTGTTGGGAGAAGTCCGGGTAGAAGTTCACTGTGGCATTCTCAAAGGCCACCGGGCCCTTCACCCGTGAGGCCTGCAGGATAGCGTCCCGATCCCTATAATGAAACAGTTTAGCCACAATAGGCCTTGGCGGAGCACCCGGCTTAACTTTGCCCCCCGGGACACGATGTGCGCGTTCAACCGTGAAAAATTTGGTAAGCCCGGAGGGGGCAAGATGGTTTAAAATCAGACCCTCAACCAGGAGATCAACAGAGTGGGGTTCAGGGTTTTCCGGTACACCAACCAGGCGAACATTGCAGCGACGTGCCCTGTTTTCAAAATCCTCCAGGCGTCGGGTCATGAAGTCGTTCATCCGACGAAGATTCCCAACCTCTGTCTGGAGCTCCGAGACGTCTTTCGTGAGGCTAGATGATTTAATATCCAATGACTGCACCCTCTCATTCGTCTTGCCGAGATCAGCACGAATCAGATTCACCTCAATGGCCACGGTGTCAAGTTTGTGGGCCAAGGCCTCGTACTGAAGGCCGGTGGATTCCCTCACTCCCGAGATGGCGCCCATGATATCCTGTAGGGAAGGCTCCGCCGACTCTTCCAAAATTCGTTCAGACGCCGTATTGTGGCCAGGTAGGGCAGCTCCGGGGGACCCCTTAGATTGAGTATAACGATCCATGACGTTCGTCTGAACCGGCGCTCCGCGCAGAGGTGTTTTCGTCTTGCGCGTTTCTCTGTCCCCTCTGCCCGCCATTTTGAAGATGCGGCACGGGACAAGCCACCAGGGTCGACGGGCCAAACACCCAAAACTCAGGATCAAAAGTACACCAAAAAGAAGGGCTCAACTCGGGAGGAGGCCACCAAACCAGCAAATAGACAGGAGGAAAGCCCCGTGTCCGAACTGTCTCCAAGTCTCAGCCAAGCGCGATACGCACACTCGTGGCACAGGTCGAGACAGAATCGAAACCGAAACTCAGGAAGGGGGTCTCACAAGGCCAGATCTCCTGCCGTTGTTGTTCAATTCCAGGACGGCCACAGATCTGCACCCCGTCCCGGGCGCACCTCAAGGGCGGAGCCCAAAAGTTCAGACCACCGTAGCTCAGGAGTACGAGATCCAAAGCAAATTCCGAAAAGTGCCAGGGTAATCAGCCAAACGTCCTCTACTTGAATTCTTACAAGAAATCAGGATCTAGTCAGGATAAATCGCCGGGAGCGGCGAGGGTCCGGAGAGCGCTGTGCTCAAGCGGCCATCACGGATGCCCGCCAAGCTCCTCCCCTCCATACCGTCATTCTTTGTCTTTTCCATCTACCCATCCTTACACTCCATAGTTCTTTCTTTTTTCCATCCTTCCTTTCCTCTATCCTTTGTCTTTTTCTTTTCTTTCTACTTCATGTATCTTTCCTTCTCGCTAACCATCTTTCACCAGGCCATGCATCTTACCTTCCTTTTTTCTTTCAACCCATCACACTTTTCTTTAATCCATCCTTCTCTCCATCATCCGTCTCTCAGTCCGTTCTTCCCTCCATTCATCCTTCTCTCCATCTTTCCTCTTTTCTCCTCTCCATCATATTTGCATCTATTGCCCATCTCTCTCCACCCTCTCACCATCCATCCTTCACTATTATCCATTCCTTCACTCATTTTCCATCCACCCTTTTTCATCCTTCTCTTCATCTCGCTCCACCCCTCCCTCCCTTCTGTAGTTCTATTCCAAGAGGTTGTTTTTATGAGTTTCTCCGAGATCAAAGTTAAAGACGCTATAAATACCAACTTAAATGTTTCATGTTACACAGAATTGCAGAGAGTGCCTACCCCGGGTTCAAGATGCTAAAGTGGAGGTTTGATGACACTCCAGTTCACAAAGATGGACTTTCTCTTGTGATCCATTCCTGCTTTCTACTGAGGAATATAGAGATCCGCTTGCCAAGATTGGAGATAATCTTCGACTACTTGTTTGGTAGCTTGTTTATGTTTTGCAGCTTCTCACCATGGGATAACCATTTTCTCTTAGGGTTGTTTCTCATGGTTTGCTTGCCTTGCACATATCCCCTTCTGAGGACCTCATTAGGAGTCGTCTGTTCATTCCGAAGGGCCAGGGTACAGCAATTACTAGTTCTACTTAATGACGAGTTTTGTGCGAACTCCGCTGCTCAGTGGTATGTCATATAGAGATCTCACCTGCTACAAGTAGGGGAAGTGCTTGGGTGAAATACACGGAAAAACATGTATAAATCGGCAGAGTAAGTCTGATTTCCACATGCTAGTGTAAAATTAGAGAAGGCCGCTCTTAACAAGGGCCTTAGATTTCCTTTCAATCTTTTCTGAAGCTTGGTAAGAGGAGTCAAATTCCCCTGCTTTTTACGGCACTCTGTTGAGGAATAGCTATAAAGGCTTGCTTCTTTTTCGCATATACGTAAGTAAAGAAAGTAATTTCTCTGGGTTTTCTCCATTGGTCTTTATTCGATTTGACAGGCTGATATTTTGGCAGAAAAATCCATATTCTCCTATTGCTTGCTATGTCCATTAATAGGCTTCATTTTGTTTTAAACTCATGAGCCTTTTGTTTTCCGGATTTGCCCAGCAGTATTTTTGTCTCACCCATGTTTCTCCTGTGATCAGAATTGAACCAAGCTGAATTTCTTCTAGGTCTTGGCAGGTTTCTTTTGCACATCACATGTGGCAATGTCTTCTCAAAGCTAGAGTTCCCAGTTCTCTTTCCTTGACTAGTGAATCCTCATGATGTTCCATATTACATAGCCTTGTGGTTGCCCACCCTCTGATTACTTATATAGACTCCCATTGCTTTCCAGCTAGGGTTATGCTTTCCATTAGATTAAAATGAAATTGAAATATGGACTACTTGGACACCAATTAGTGGCTCACCATGTTACCTCTGCACCATATTCAAAGTGTCTGAACAGAAAGGATCCAATTTAAAAGAACCTGCATGCAAAAAAACGTGTAATAATTCACAGAAAATTAAAATATCGGAGATATGAAATATAATGAAGTGGGATGACAGGGCTAAGGAGAGTGTGCAGAGGTGGAGTTGATGGAGGAACAGACTAGCCTGTTTTGAGATTTATTAAATATGCACAAATCTTATGAGGTCCTGCTGAGTCGCTAGCAAAACATTACTTTATAGAAAAACGTAATAGTGTAATTAGGGAAGCAGCATTCTTCTACCCCCACCCATCCCCAGGACAAGATAATTGTAATATAGACTGTTTTGAGATGCAAGGTAACCAAACTGTTCTGATTGGAAGAAAGAATTTAAATTGATTTGATTAGTTTCCACAGACTTATTTTTCTAAAGAAAGCTGTGAAAGAGTAAATCCAATTAAAACGTTTGATCAGCATAAAAGTATGTTTTAAGTAAGTATAAAACAAAGCACACACTCGTGATTTCACTAACTTGTAGTAACCGAGAAACAGCTTGCGGTTGGGGAGCAAAGAGGTGCTCTGCATGCATAGATGATAGTACAAACTGAAAGAGTGCGAGTCTGCTATGTCTGTGAAGCATGATCGAGGGTGTGTCCCTCGATTGATTGTTTAAAATACATACATACAGGAATTTAATACATGATGTAGTGGTTCATGGTGAAATAATTTGGAGGTCAGTGCCTCTAAAAAAATATGTATTCATTTCAAATAATTTGGATTTTATGAAAACAAGGAGTTTTTCCTTTTGGTAACATAATTAAAGAAAAACTAGAGTAAGAGTGTAAAATAACTGCAACATATATATGTTTGTAAATACTTTCTAAATTAACTACAACAATTCAGTTACTGGGGGAGTAAACATTATCTGTTACTGATGTTAAAGTGTACCTAGGTACTCTCTAGAAAGGGATGGCTCCTTCCCCAATGGAGGAGGAGCTTCGCCCCACTGGTTCAGAGCCAGCAACTGAAAAAGAAAACTAAACCCTATCATCGTTTTCTTTTTCAGCAGCTGGCTCTGAGCCATCGCTGTAGGGAGGGGCGGGCTGGGGCCATTGGAGGAGTGGTTGGGCACTTATAAGTGCGCATGTGTTTTTGAAAGCACATGTGCACTTAGGTTTCTCCAACCCGGCTGCATTGCACAGAGGGATTGGAGAAACAGCACAGACTCCCACTCAGGCCAATGCCCCACTGCTCTCAGCAGCGCGGGGATTGCACATGGAGTCTGTGATGCTGTCCCAGTGGCTGCTGGGACCAGGAAGACCAAGAAGCGCTACATCCTGGCCCACCACTCTTTCTTAAGCTTAGTGGCAGCCGCCACCGTCTCTAGGGAAATATAAACCAAATGTTTGCCAAAAAAAAGGATCAGTATACATACTTGGAGGGGGTGGGGCTCCAGGTAGCTAGATTGGTAGCACCCTTAACTGAGTCAATCTGTTTAGCTTTGACACCTTTCTATGGTAGCCTTGTCGCGTGCTATTCATAAAGCAGACATTTCTTAACTGCAAGTGGATCTGAGATCTAAGTAGGTGAAAGGTTGTTAGTACATGATGCTGCCATCGTCTTTTTGACTTTTTACAGAAGAACAGACAGTTCAACATTTGTTCTGACCAGTTCACACTATGCTTATATTTAGTTGTTTTTCGTATTTTGCTTACAGGATTCCCCTTCGTTATTCTGATTTCCAATGCACTCTTTGCAGATCAGTGCTAATCGCTGGTGTTATAAACTGGAGGCAGGGCCATTCATATCGAGAATTACTTTGCCTACTTATTACCAAGTAAAGTACACCAGAACAAGAGTATGAAATCATACTGCAGTCCACTTCTGGGTTTAAGTTAACAAATTATGATTACCTGATAACGGGACAGTGTTCGACAAATTAAAAAGCGGAAAAAACACTTCTGGGGTGAATGATGAGATCTAGATATATCCTTCTGATGTTACCAACGGTTCCTCAAGTATATTTTTGAATGTTGAGATTTCTTCTTCTTCAGTGAGAGTGCTCCCAGGAGACAAGAGGGTGTCTTCCCCCGTCTTAGTAACAACGTTTGCCGATCTGTAATGGTGATGAACATATTCAGATGTATATATACTAAAATATAATGGCGGTCTCTGGAGCTTATCAGCAACAGACTCTTTTTTTCTATTTCTGTTAGTATGCTCTTTCTACTTCAAAAAGGGGTCCTCTGGCATGTCTTAGGGAATCTGCTCATTATTATACTGTACCAGTATGGCACCTTGGGCCTCGTGTACTATGGTGTTTTATAGTTGTAAAATATCAGATTTCCAAAGACACGTGGTCTGTGATTGCAGACCACCATTCTATAATGTGTGAAAGCCTTTTCATGAGTCAGAATTTTCTTTCAACCTCATAAAGGTACTTTTTTGATCCATTACGAATCACAAATACAATAGCTCGCTTAATCTTCCCGACGGCCCCCCAGCGCCTAGAGACCCTTACGGGTGATTGTGCGCTTTACAAATGTGGACTTTACTTTACAAATAGGAAAGGGTTTGAAAGAGGTGCCCCTCTCCTATTTCGGATTCACAGTGGAATGTATAAGTGGCTTGTGATTGCAACTGTTGTCACAGCCCGTTGATCAGTTGCCACCTCATGAGCTGGGCTGGAAACCGATTTACAAAGGGAAGTTTGTCCCAGTGGTTTCTAGGTGAAATACATTGAATTGGCCTCAACTGGGCATGTCATTGTGTTGTGCAGGCAATAACCCCAGTCATTAAATTTTGTTTACTTTTCATTTTTACTTTTCCAGTTGCACAAAAAAGGTCTCTATGGGCAGAGTTAGGATTTTCCTCTAGCGCTTGGTAATAGCATCATATCAAAATGTATTTGTATTGACCTAGTTTTTAAGTCGAGCATTCGAGACCTCTTGTATATACTTTAGTATATACTTATATGTGTATGTACTTTGTGGGCTCTGGAGATCAGCCCTAGGACTTGTCTGCTTCCGCTTAATGACTTTTTTCTGTCCAACTGCCTCTATATAATTTTTTGTAATAGAAAACGACCAGCAGAGGTAGTAAAATACCAGAATCACTTAAGCGTTCTCTAGATTCCAGTCCATAGAAATTGTCTTCCACAAGCACCCGTAGACAATAATATTTTATCCAAATCTTGTATTTTCAGTGATATGACCACTGAAGGCCCTGATTTTATATTAAAACCAGCTTTGGACTATACCATTTCCAGCTGAAAGGCAATATTTCTCTCCATGTGTTCCCATACCTGGCGTCACGCAGTTTGGTGGTTACTTTCCCTCCATGTTAAAGAACAGTAGATGTTTCAACACCCAGGCTAATGTGCTGGATAGCTAAATACATATAAGGTCCCAAAGGCGAGGCTGATTCCATTCCAAATGCTTGTTTTATTTGTAGGGTGCATCCATTTTGTTTTGTCCCGATGAACACCATGTACCAAAGTATTTAGTTGAGTTGAAACATTGACGATATCTAGGTTCTAGACATAACTTAATATTTTGTATGTGATGGGCACTAAGAATAAATTCATAGCATTTCCTGAAATTTACATTTCCAGAGCTTGTGTATTTTTTCATAATTTCTGTTCACTTACTTACAACTCACATGCAGTATATAATTTTCCACCTACAGCACGGTGTACAGTCTGTATTTGCCGCCCGCATTTTCCATTAAACGTTTACTCAAATGCTTTAGTTACTGATTTTCCTAGATTGTGGGTTCATATTGTGCATACCTTTATAATAATGTGATTTCTTTGGGAATGTATTCATGAATTTCCTGAGTTGTCAAACCAACATTTTAAGTAACCATTATTGCTGTAACTCTGTAGGTTATCCAGGTCCCTAAGAAAATAAAGTTGCCCCATATTGTATTTTACTTCTTTTTGAAGAATGTATATAAAGGATAGCTTTTTGTAAAAGGTGAGCAAACTATTTTTCGCACACTCCTAAATAGCAGCTTTTCTTTGTGAGATTACCCCTCAATCCAAGATTGAAGGCACAGCTCACTTAAGACCATGCTACTACTCCTTCTCACCATTCTCTTTAATTGTGGATCACACTGTATATGTGCATGCTTGACAACATTATTCTGCATAGCTGGCAGAGGAGGGTCTGTAAAAAGTGTGAATGGCATCACTTGTGCACACGCCATGTGCAGTGTCAGGTAGGCTGATTATGCAGATCTGCTTGCGGTCTTGGGACTCTAAATAGCACTGTGGGCTGTTGACATAGGTGCAGTGGCGTAACATAGGCCTGTGTGGGGGGGGGGCGGACCCAGAGCTCCAGTGGCCCCCCTCTGCATAGTACTGTGATCTGAGAGCTCCTGATTTAGTCTGAAGGGGGGTGAGGGGGTTGGCTCCATGTACCTAGAATAGGGCCTCCTCAAGTTTTGTTAGGCCACTGTGTAGCTGGGCTAAAGCTCTGACCTAATTGTGGACTCAGTGGAGTATGCCTTGTTTATTTATGGTATAGGCAGAGCCTCCAGCTATTAATGATTTCAGAAATCACTATTTTCCTGCTAAATCATTCATGGAGAGAAATGCCCATGATTTTAGCCACACTGGCTGATAAAAAAGTAATCTGAATCAATCAATCAAAACATTTATAGAGCTCGCTACTCACCCGTAAGGGTCTCAAGGCGCTGAAGGGAGGGGGGGTGCTGCTACTGCTCGAATAGCCAGGTCTTGAGGTGTTTCCTGAAGGTGAGATGGTCCTGGGTCAGTCGTAGGTGGGCGGGGAGGGAGTTCCACGTCTTGGCAGCCTGGTAAGAGAACGATCTTCCTCCGGTGGTGGTTCTGCGAATCCGTGGGATGGTGGTGAGGGCGAGGCTAGTGGAGCGGAGCTGGCGGGTTGGGGTGTAGAACATGAGGCGGTTGTTGAGGTATTCGGGGCCCATGTCGTGGAGCGCTTTGTGTGCATGGGTGAGGAGCCTGAACGTGATCCTTTTGCTGACGGGGAGCCAGTGTAGGTCTCTCAGGTGGGCGGATATGTGGCAGTGGCGAGGGATGTCGAGGATGAGTCGTGCAGATGCGTTCTGTATGCGCTGGAGTCTTTTCTGGAGTTTGGCTGTGGTTTCTGCATATAGGGCGTTCCCGTAGTCCAGTCGGCTGGTGACGAGGGCCTGGGTGACCGTCTTTCTCGTTCCGGTCGGGATCCACCGGAAGATCTTTCGGAGCATGCGCAGGGTGTTGAAGCATGAGGATGAGATGGTGTTGACTTGCTTGGTCATCGTGAGAGAGGAGTCCAGGATGAATCCCAGGTTGCGTGCGTGGTCCGTGGGTGTCGGTGCGGTGCCCGGCGCTGTGGGCCACCAGGAGTTGTCCCAGGCGGATGGGGATGGTCCGAGGATGAGGACCTCCGTCTTGCCTGAGTTCAGTTTCAGACGGTTGAGCTTCATCCATTCCGCGACGTCTTTCATTCCTTCCTGGAGGTTGATCTTGGCGGTGGCTGGGTCTTTGGTGAGGGAGAGTATCAGCTGGGTGTCGTCGGCGTAGGAGATGATGTTGAGGTTGTGTTTGCGTGCGATGGCGGCGAGGGGGCTCATGTAGATATTGAAGAGGGTTGGGCTGAGCGAAGAGCCTTGGGGTACACCGCAGATGATCTCGGTGGCCGCGGAGCGGAAGGGAGGGAGGCGGACCCTCTGGGTTCTGTTGGAGAGGAACGAGGTTGTAGTGTAGGTCCTATAGTCCCAATAGGCTCTGCGCATTGGAATAATATATTCAGCAGTGTAGACGTAGGACTGAGGTTAACTAGGTCTCTACTGACTATATTAGACTTAAGTTTTTGCCAGCTAGCTCAGAGTTCACTAGAAACTTTCTCGAATAAGCGAGGAGGAGTTTAACCTCCCTGGATAGACAAGAAGGGATTTCGTTTCTGACAACCATAAAACATGACAACTTTGCTCTCCCTGATTAAGAGTATATCTCTAGAGTCGTGTGAAAACAAAAGACAGCTATTTCACTCAGTCAAAGGTGCGTACTTAGTTTCACCAGATTGCAGAGAAAAGAGAGACGGCGTTTTCAATAAAAGGTATTATTTATTGAGCAGTCTCCTTCCTCATACAAGAGAAATGAATCGCTACAATTGCAATACTTATAGTAAAGTAAGATGCGTACAGTAAAAGCAGGATTATAAAATAATACTGTAAAAGCATTGATATGGTTTCTTAGCCATATGATACTTTAAAATGGATAAAATATATACATACATATACATTGACTAATCGTACTCAACTGGTGCTTCTAAATACGCCTACCCCGGTGTACCTGACCTAAGCCTAATACGTGGGAAGAAGTAAGTAAGTAGCAGTTTAAGTTAAGTTTGTTTTGCCAAGAATCTGACTCAAGAATTCTCTTTAAGGGTTTAGTCAGTTCAGTACCTGGGTAATAGAAAGCAGGAGGGCTGGTATCTCTCTCTCAGGACTCGATATCCCAGTCACCCGCAAGGGTAAGCTGGAAGCGCCGGAGCTGGATTTTCGCGGCAGGAGTAGGACAGCGTCTTTCTCAGCGCGTCAAAAGGGAGGGGCAGCGTCCGTGGGCTCTCGCATCAGCTGGGCTCCCGGGCAAGTAGATAGCTGCTCCAGATTCACCACCACCGTGTCTTTGCTTAAGGCAGCGTTGGTATATTTATACCTGAAAGGTGCCGGGTTTGACGTAAGGCTGGACATAAGACGTCAATAAAGATGTCACTAAGAACTGGTCGTTCGTACAGTGCTTTACAGGAGTTCTCGGACGAAATCAAAACAAAGGCAATGGGGACTTCCCAGGTTGCTGGAGGCTTGGTTTGTTTAGAGAACTCGGTGTGCTTTCTAGGGGGCTGGAGGAGTAGGCTTGCTTAATGTGACAGCATGTGCTACGACTGAATTATGAATAGGGTTTTTATGCCGTTGTAGGGATATTATTGATTTATAACCGGACAAGGGCATAAAATAGAAATATCGATTCAGGTTCCTAGATAAACACACTACAAGGTGATCCAGTCCAGGGCTTTACCTTGGATCCCAGCGTTGTGGAGGCGGGTTATTAGGGTGCGATGGCAGACGGTATCAAAGGCAGCTGAGAGGTCTAGGAGGATGGGAGCAGTTGTTTCCCCGTTGTCAAGCAGGGTCCTGATGTCGTCGGTTGCTGCGATGAGGGCGGTCTCGGTGCTGTGGTTGGCTCGAAATCTGGGCTGGGATGGGTCGAGGGAGCCATTTGTCTCGAGGAATACGGTCAGCAGTTTATTGATGGTCTTCTCGATGACTTTTGCGGGGAAGGGAAGAAGAGAGATGGGGCAGAAGTTCTTGAGGTCTTTAGGGTCCACTGTGGGTTTTTTCAGTAGGGCGTTGATCTCTGCGTGCTTCCAGCTCTCTGGGAAGGTGGCGGACGTGAAGGAGTTGTTTATGACGTTCCGGAGGTGGGGTGCGATGGTGGTGTCGGCTTTGTTGAAGATGTGGTGAGGGCATGGGTCGGAGGGAGAGCCGGAGTGGATGGTATTCAGAACGTGGGTGGTGTCTTCAGTGCTGATGCGAGTCCAAGCGTTGAGGGTGGTGGTAGGGGGCATTGGTTCAGTGGCTGGAGGCGGAGTCTGGGCGCCGAAGCTGTAGTGTATATCAGCGATTTTGCGCTGAAAGAACGTGGCGAGGGAGTTGCAGAGGTCTTGTGACGGTGTGATCTCGTTGCTGCTGGCGCTGGGGTTGGAGAGCTCTTTTACAATGCTGAAGAGTTCCTTGCTGTTGTGTATGTTGTTGTCCACAGCCGCTCTTTGAATTATATCTTTTTGGTGGTGTGGATCAGCTGGTGGTGTTTGCGAGTGGCGTTTTTGAGGGCTGACAGGTTTTCTGTCGTCTGTTCACGGCGCCAGGTTTTCTCAAGGGTTCGACAGGATTTCTTTGATTCTATGAGGTTGTCGGTGAACCATGTGGCTTTCCTGTTGCCGGGCTTGCCTGGATGGTTCTTCAGTGGTGCGATGGCGTCGGCGCAGTTGGTGATCTACTGTGTGAGATTGCGTGCTGGGTCATTGGTGTCAGCGGTGTCGATTGGTGGGTTCTGGCTCAGTGATGTGGCTAGCAGGTCTGTGGTGACTTTGCTCCAGCGTCCATAGGGGATCTGTTGCGGGCGGTGGTGGGAAGTGGTCTTCTTAAAGGTGAAGTGGATGCAGCTGTGGTCGGTCCAGTATAGTCCGGTGGAGTGGCTGAAGGTAACGTGGCCGCTGGTAGAGAAGATGGGGTCGAGCGTGTGGCCGGCGTAGTGGGTGGGGTGTTCACCAGTTGCTTGAGTCCGAGGTTGTCGAGCAGGGAGGTGGTGTTGTTGTCGTTGTTGTTCTCCAGGTGGAAGTTCCGGTCCCCTAGGAGGATGTAGTCTGATGAGGCGAGGGCATGCGGGCTGATGAAGTCGGCGATGGCTTCACTGAATTGTGTGCATGGGCCCGGGGGTCTGTAGATGAGGGTTCCTCTGAGGGTGGTCTTTGGGTCGGTGTGGATCTGGGAATGTAGGTGTTCGGCGGCAGGGAGGGTGTTTTCGGAGTTGGCCGTGAAGCTGATGGTGTTCCTGTAGATGATGGCAATTCCTCCTCCGGTTTGGTTGAAGCGGTCCTTCCGGATGATCTTGTAGCCGTCTGGGATGGCTATGGCGATGTCGGGGGCTGAGGAGGCGTTCCTCCAGGTTTCCATGAGGAAGGCGACGTCCGGCGCTGTTGTATCGAGGAGGTCCCAGAGTTCGATGGCGTGCTTGTGTTTAGTAGGATGCACTTGAGGTGGTTGTTGTTGTTGTCTGGTCCGGAGGGTGGGGTGCAGGTTCGGAGGCAGGTGAATTTGCAGGCTTGGCAGGTGAAGGGTCCGTGGGTGCGCTTCGGGGGGGCTCGGTAGCAGGCGGATGGTCGGCCGGTGTTGAGTGCGTGGAGGGTGGCGGTGTCGTATCTCAGTCGGGTTTCTTGGTTTCGGCGGGGGCCAGGGGTTCTGGCGCTGGGCGCAGCCCAGGCACTATGGGTGTAGACGGGCTTGCCTTTGGCGCGGCAGCGGCGCGCCCGCTGCGTGGCCTCCATATAAGGGGCTGTGGGAGGGAGGAGCAGCTGGGAGGCGGGAGTGGGGCGGCAATGGGGCACCAGGGTGGCGGGGCCGCAAAGGATGCAGCGGTGGGAAAGCGCGAGGGTGTGTAGCGGGTGGGGTGACACAGAATGCAAAAGGGGGCAGGGGTGGAGAGGGCACGAGAGGGCAGAAGGGGCGAGATAAACGAATAAGCGGCAACAAGAGGGCACAAGGGGCGAAATAAGCAAATAGGAGGCACCAGGAGGCAGAAATAAACAAACACAGGCAAATCAGGCAGGCCGTACCGTGGAGCTGAAGAAGCGGTAAGGACACAGGCACAGCGGGTTGCGGCAGCGAGACAGCGGCACAGGAGGACCGTGTCGTGGCTGAGGGTGGCGACCTACCTGGTGACAGGGTCAAGGGTCGCTCCCTTCACCACCACGCGGCCTTCCTGTTTATTGCTGTGCCATTTTTTAAAATTGATGAATGACTGTCTCCACAATGTAATCCAAAGAGCACTTTTGTTTTAGCTCCTTGCAGCAGCAGGATGTCATGAGCAATATCCAACCTTCTGCTTCATAGCATGGCTTGGGTCTCCTTGCAGATATGTGTTCAGGCCTTATAGCCGTACATGACAACCCTCCCGATTCAGGCAGGAGATTACCGGTTTCAAGGCTAGTCTCTCGCCTCTCGATTCCTGTATGCAAAAAGCACGATTCCTCAACGGGCTTCTGCAGACAGGGACTGGTCTTGTGTGACTTGGATTATGCACTGCCAGGGACCTGCTTCTGCAGGGCAGAGCACAATATTTAGCCACACTCTCTCTGCCTGCCATAGTGCGTCTCAGTGCTTCTGACAGGTAAGGGAAAAAAAAGTATATGTACATCTCGGCCCATACATGACAATAGACCACATTCAGGCCTCAATTAAAATTAATTGGAGAAGTACATTCTCCCAATTATTTTGAGAAAATCTCCTTCTTTCCTCTTTTAAAATGTTGCCATGTATGCTTATAACTCACTCCCTTCTCCCTGCTACATTTTGTCAGGAGGACCCAGGACCGTCTCTTGTTATCTGTGCAGCACATCTTGGTAAGTCGCTGGGGTATGATGCAGATAAAATAAATCTGTTTTTCAGTCATGAGCAGCTCCTCGGCTTGGGAGCAGTGATGAAAAAAGAACATAAAACAGTATGCCAACTGATTCTGATAACAATGGGAGAGGGATCAGTGAGTGTGGGAGTAGAACAACACAGGCAGCGCAAAGAACAATATATTCTATAATGAGTTGGTCTTTCACATACAACTAACTGTATAAGTGTAAGCACACACCATAAACGCCACAAAAACACAAGTTAACCTTATCTGTGGGAAATCTTTGTTCAGTTGGTTGATGGAAACACTTCAGACTTCTGTGTGTATAGCAAGAGGGTCAGTCATTTAAACTATTCTGAGGAATAGCGAAATATATTTATAGTGTTATGTGGATTTAGCCTGTAACAGAAAGCTGTGTCAGTATGTAGTCATGAGTTTAACCAGTTTACTACACTTGGTATAAGAAAAGCTGCCAAGGATATATGTCTCTACAATGCATGCCATTACCAAGCAACCTTTACCATGCAGATACCTTTAGCACTCATACCTTTACCACGCGTGGTAAGTATTGGAATGGTAAGTGTGCTTAAAGGGGCGGGGAGTGTCTAGTGCTGGATTAAAGAGGCATGAGGGGAATCAGGAGATCACGGCCTTTGAATTCAGCACCCTGACCTTCGATAACACCAGCACTAGGCTTCTGAACAAAAGAATGAGCTTTGGCACTTACTCTTTTGCAAATTAAGCACTGGCTGCCACAGTTTTAAAATTGTATTTAACACAGTGTAAGAAACCCTGCATGTAGGATAAGTCACAACATGTGCAAAATGATTCAGCATTTAAATGATTACAATGTATCCAAAAGTTACGGTGATTCAAGATGGCGATGGCAGAGAAGGAGGGTGAAGGCCGAGAGAAGTGAGGACAGAGTGGGTAATGGCCAGAGTGAGGTAATGGCAGAGGAGCATGAGGGTGATGGCAGAGAAGGCGGATGTTGGCAGAGGAATGGGAGGGGAAGGTTCATGGCAGAGGAAAGGGTGGTGACATGACAATAATGGCATAGGTAGGTGATGGAATGAGTGTTGTGGCACAGTATAAGACCATCAGAGAAGGGTGATGGCTGGGAAGTTAATGGCACGAGGCAATGAGGATTTGGGGGATTTAAACTACGATAGGCCAAGAAATATTGGTAAAACAAAACAACACAAAACAGCTGCGAAAGATTCAGCTTCGTGCTACAAAATTTCCATTTTGGCTCTGCAAAATCCTGGGGGGGAGGGCTGTATAGAAGCTGACATTAATACTATCAGTGGGAGCTCTATGTCCCGCTGTTAGCACCTCAGAAGCTATATCCTCACTGTGATAGGGAAGGCTATTTTATCTGCCTGTGCCATGTGGTGGTCTGGGATGCATTGCATTGTAACTTTGTCGTCAGCCGTGGAATGTGAAAACACAATCATCCAGGCAAGAAATGCCATTGTTCTTAGGAAGGTGTAAGGCCTAGGGCCATATGTATCAAGCTAATTAGCATTCGCAAAGGCCGAAATTCTGCGAATTTCGGCCTTTGCGAATGCTAATTAGCTAAATGGTATGTATGTAACATGTTTGATGCAAAATAAGGAATCGCAAAATTTGCTATTCCTTATTTTGCGATTGCACTTAAGGAATCGCAAATTTTGCGATTCCCTAAATGCAATGTATCAAACAAAAAATATTTTAAAAATGCCCATAAGGATTCGCAAATTACCACCAATTTCTAGTTGGTGGTAAGTTGCGAATTCTTTTAAAAAAGCTTTTTACATAAAAACCAAAGGTGCCATATGACGCTCATACATGCCCTTAGGGCATGTATGTGCGCCATATGCCCCCACATGTCATTTTCAGGGGTGCAGCAGGGTGTTCTTGAGACACCCCTGCACCCTTAAAAAAATTCCGAATTTGTGATTAGCAAATTGCTAATCGCAAATTCCCCCTTCATTCCTATGGGCCTCCTGGCCCATAGAAATGAATGGGTAATTTGCGATTAGCAACTTGCTAATCGCAAATTAGGAATGGTAAGGACTCGCTATAAAAAAGCGATTTTGTACATACATACCGTTTTGCAAATTCTAAATAGCGATTCCTTAAAAATCGCTATTTAGAATTCGCAAAACGGAACTATGATACATATGACCCCTAGTGCCTAACTCTCATGCAGATTTATGTCCTCTGGCCATGCATCAGTTTCAGAGATGCAGTAGCTGCACAGAGAAGATTGGAATATTTCCTGCCCTCGCCCTACTTTGTTTCTTGTAAGGACTGCTCCTCCGTTCATTGTTTTATTATAAAGCACATTGATGGTGCGGATTGGCAGATGAGTGGGTGCCTAATGAAGTGCAATGGCTGGGCTTAGGAGAGTGAATAGTGGTGGAGTTGAGGGAGGAACGAGGTGTTGTAGTAAAGTGCAGAATTGGTTGAAGATGTGGGCAACCATGAGAAATTGCTAGCCCTGACATACTACAGGTCATTTGTGATATATGGGCCACCATTGACATATGGATGGCATCAATTGTAATTGTATTTACATAGCACTTAATACCATTAACAAGGCATTGAAGCACTTAGCGGCAAGGCTGGAGGTAAGAAGGAAGTAGATTAATTGTAATAAGTGTATTTTTTTCCTCCTTGTAGATTAGTTCTGGTAAGTGTGTTAGGTTAGTGCTCATGGAGATCTCATGCATTTGCTGTAATTGTTGTGGAAGGGGTGGACTAATTGAAGTGGATTAGTAAAGGGAAGTAGTGAATTGTGGACATATGTGCCCGTTAGGTGAATGGATGGGATAGAGTGGGGAAGACTTTGGAATGGTGTTAAGGATTCCTACGTAGTCTGAGAGGATTGGGGTGAGTCACAGAGGAGGTATGGGCACAGGTCGAGCAGGATTTTCTTTTTATTATTACTCCCCGCACCTTGAGTAATGAAAAATAAATGTGTAGAGTTATACCCACACATCTGAATATATAGCAATATGTACACATATATGCCCACACATAAAAACATTATAACTTTGCACTTTTTTTATATAAGGCACAAATTCCACTATATAAACATCCATATTCATGCACATGTAGTGATATTTACATGCTCAGACATTA
Organism: Lissotriton helveticus; assembly: GCF_964261635.1. Classification (NCBI taxonomy): domain Eukaryota; kingdom Metazoa; phylum Chordata; class Amphibia; order Caudata; family Salamandridae; genus Lissotriton; species Lissotriton helveticus. Next base: position 1,238,632,336 of record NC_136067.1, read on the forward strand.
ACGTGTTATACAGAAATAAACATATATGGTTGTTTGACTCTAAATAAATTGTTAAAGACTTAGACATACCTTCCCTATAATCATATATTCATATTGATATATGTATGTATTATCACAGAAAAACGCAACCCCCTAAGTACTCAGTTAAATTTTGTATATGTTACATGTATAATATGACATACATAGAGATATTTTACGCAAAAACATATATGTGCAGCATTTTTTATATATATGTCTATATAATCTTTAATAACAAAAACCAATATATATGTGTATATATATATTTATTTATTTATTCAGACAACCCCTCAAATCCCCCTTAAAATAAAAAAATATATATACACTTATTTAGATGTATACATACACACATATATGCATTACACTTATTAATGTTTCTGTACAATGAATTGATCCCTGTGTATCTACCCTATATATGTATACGTGTAATAATATTGAAATGGTCAAACATTATATATGTTATACCTTCACAGCTCCATTCCCTATTATCACCTTTGCACAATAAGACATATATATGGTGTAATTATTTTATTATTTTGTTAGTTAAAACCATAACAATTTTCCTTGCTGTTTTGTAGCAGCTATGAAAAAAGAATCAAATACATTTTAAAATTATTCAACTGTCAGATATCACACCAATAAATATATCACAGATTTAAATCAACTGTTAACCATAAATATGCTTTAAGATTCAGTGAAATAGTGCCTGTACTCTACTTTCTTCTACGTGGTTTCTAGGAGTGAACCGGCAATTAACAAATGATCAAGGTAATCGCTTCGGTACCGGCAACAAGTCGATTATGATTGAGAATAGTAGTCCCTACATTCGCGGTGATCTGGTTCACTTGCTCCCTCCTTACAGTATCATCCTCAGCATGGTTGTTCAAAAGGATGAATTATTGCTGGCGTTAGACCCTCAGTAGGTGGACCCTCTCATTGCTGTATTGACTTTGTTACCGGTTCATGTATGCGCAGGAACTTAACCTGTTCATCTGAGGGTCAGATGGATCAAGCCTAATAGCCGCTCAGCATGATCTTATTCCTGTGTTCAAAAAAGCTTTTCTTAGTAAAGTGACTTGTGCTAAGTAAAGTTTCTTGCAGATGCATATTAAGTGGATAAGATCTTCTTTTTGACTTCCACATAGACAACACATTTTTCCAAAACGCAAAGCCATTTAATGTTTTTTAGGTAGGCCGAAAATGTTAAATCTAAGTAAGTTGCTGGTTTGAGAACCATGTAGTTGTTGAGCACTGTCCAGGCTTGGGATCTCGCACTAAAAATACTTTTGTCAAACAAAAACAAGTGAAGTTTTGCGACTTTATTAAGTGTGAACTTAAATGTTACATAAGACAAATGTGTGTTCCAAAGATCTAAAGTGTAAGTAGTTTTAAATGCATTGTGCAGATAGCACATATGTGATTTTTAAGATCCTTTTCTCTAGTTCTAACCACAAAGCTGAGTTCAGTTTAGAGTTCACCAAATGTAGCTTTATACAGTACCACACTTTAATTGTTGAGTATAACCTGCCAACTGTCTCATTCACTAAACCAAATTCCAGTCGCAATTGAGCGGGGGACGCATTTGAGGGAGCTGAAAAACCTTTTAGAAGATGCTGGTTGTTAGGTTATTAAGTAAAATTGCATCTTTTCCTTGGACGGCAACACTGGCATAGGTTAAAGTTGGCAGTGTTTTTGCCGCTATTACTGTGATCAGTGCTTTGAATGAGGGGCCCCCCAATTTTACTGCAATGTCTTATAGGTAAAGGTTAATGCACTTGCCCGTTGAGTCATGTAGATGTTCTGCTTTCGCTGGTTTAATTTGTTATCAAGGTAGAATCCTAAGTATTTGTAGCTTGACATGTTCTCCAAGGCTTTGCCTTCAAGACAGATGTTACACGGACGTGCTGGCCGGTTGCTAATAAGCATTGTTTTTGTTTTAGCTGTATTCATTTCTAGCTTGTTTACTGTTAGAAATTCTACAAGACCCGTTATTAGCCTCGGGAGACCAGTTTTGGTCAAACTGAGTAAAACTAGGTCATCGGCTAGGCTAGATTAAGAAGGGATAAGAAACCCAACCGCTGGGCATGTGAGTTGATTGTGCTAAGTTTATTCGATAGATCAGCTAAAAACAAGTTAAATAAATGGGGAGCCAGCACGCGTTCCTGTTTCAGACCCTTATTAGTGTTCCATTTTCTTGAGACTCTTGATCCGTCTCTGATTTTTCCTCTAACCCATATATCCGTGTAAAATAGCAATAATCCTTTTAAAATTCTTTCCGGTATGTTCCATGATCTTAGTTTCGTCCATAATAATTTCCGATCCACGCTGTCAAAAGCGGCTTTTAAAACAATAAAGCAGAGATGCAAGCTCTGTTTGTTTATTTTGCATTTTTCTGCTATTAGGGTGATAGATAGAATGTTGGAGATTGTACCAATCCCTTTTCTAAAGCCGGTCTGGTTAATGGGGATCAGGTTTAGGTCTTCAGACCAGCCAACCAAGTCTTCCAGGATCAAGGTTGCTAGGTATTTAGCTTTGACGTCTAGCAATGCAGTAAGTCTATATTTCGATGGATTTGATCTGTCACCCCTTTTATAAATTGGTGTTAGTGTTGAGCCTTACCAGCTGTCAGGATTTGATTTAACAGTTCAACTTCAGCAAGAAGAGTCTCTAGCTGGTAGCTCTAAAATACTGGGTCGTGTTTAAAACAGTGTAGGGTACACTGTTTGGTCCTGGAACACAATCTCCTTTACTTTTGTTTATTACGTTTTTTTATAGCATATGCTGTATAAGGAGAATTGTTTGAGCTGGCAACTTTTAGACACTCAGGGTTGTCAATCGTAGCATTAACACAGGTGAATTGGTCCCCAGTGCCTTGTTTTTGAGGAAGGCTTAAAAGGACCTGATTGGTCTGCCTGATCATGAGTGTGGGGCTGTGTCTTGAATTTCAGAGCTATATAGTCGGCCAAGTCCTGTTCCTGAACGTTTTATGATAAAATGTTCTTAGGCCGGTTCAGCTGATTTATTGTTAACCAAAATGTATTCGAGTTGTGTTGTCTAGTGTTGTATATTAACTTTACCCAGAAAGTGTCCGCACTTGTTCTTTTGTTCTCCAATAGCTTCTTTTTTCTATGTTCCCGGAAGGTTTCCCATGAGGCGTCAGTGCTATTGTTTTTGTGTAATTTTCTAGCTGTTCTTTTTGGGTCCCTTTTTAATTTTTGTACCTCGCTTGTTAGTCTGGTGTATGGGTTGGCTGGGACTGCCTTTTGCCATGATTTTACACTTACGGTTGGAAGGCCTGCAAGAAAGTAGGACCAGGCCTTCATCCAGTTGGTGTTCCAAATACTGACTCAGCAAGATGCTTTTTCTTTTTTAACGAGTTGCTGCTGAGTCGTTCTGCTTGATCAGTTTACACGTTATGAGTTTGTAGTGTTCATATTTCCTTCCTGTCCTGTTGCAGTTTGCAATCTTGGCAGAGTCAGGTTGAAAACAATGTATTGGATTGAGTGATCACTTCTTGTGGTGTACTCTATATAAAAATGTGCAAGGAGCGCATTAATGGGAGCGTTATGATCGTATAGTCCAGTGTCGATTGAGACCGTGGACCGTGATACGTATATTTTGGTGGGGTGTCTTCTTCAGATCTTCCATTAATCACCTGCATTCCATGATATTCTAAAGCTGCTACTAGCTGTTGGCCGAGGAGATCTTCACGAGTATGCTTATTTGAAGACTGTGGCTTTATGCTCCAAAAAGTATTGTCAGCTATCAGGATTTCGTCTTCGTTAATACTATGAAATAGGTTTGCATTGAAGTCACAGGTCAGAACAATATTCCATGCTGGTTCAGCACAATGTAAATCCGAAATTGTTTTAATCAGAATAGCATTGTTCTGCCTTTTTTTTGGTACATTGGTTGTGTGTAATAATTAATCAGAATTACTGTTGTGGTTTTTCCCTGACTGTAGTACGAGAACCTGATAAGTTGAATACTAGGATCTGGAGAGATCAGCTGCTCCACTGTGATTTTTAAAGCTAACGTAACGTAAACTGCCAGGCCGCCTTTTGCTCATCCATAGTGATCACATCTTTCGGCCGCCACAGAGTAATGAGTGAAACCAGCTATGTGAAGATCTTCCTGAGCCCATGTCTCTTGCAAGGCAATTAAATCACAGTTGTCCCACTCGTGGAGGGGAAGACCTTCTTCAAGAAGCTTTTTTGCACCGGCTATATTCCAGGATAGTATGTGGATCAGGTTTCCAAGAGAATTACTGACTTTCTTTGTTCTTTGTCACACTGTCTTCTTGTTGGCAATGGTGCCTGGAAGCCAGCCCTATTGGTTTAGGCTTGAATTTGTTATTGTTTGCTGGTCTGTAGTTGAACCATCCAAAGTTGTGTCTACCCTGCTGCTGCCCTTTTTTTGTAAATATATTTATTCATTTTAAAACAAAACTATCTGACATATACAGAATGTAAACTTCGCCATACATCATTTTGGCATTTAAGCAAGTCCAAAGTCTCTAGTAAGTTACATAGTCATGGGCTGCAGTTGTAGATATTAGTTCAATCGATCAGCACACGGTGTCGCACACCCGCTCCAGTGCGACAAATGGTCAGGACTATCAGCCCAAATGCGATAAAGACCACAATAGTGACGAATGAGGTACGTATTTGAAAAAATAACGAAACCCCCCCCCACACACCGCAGAGTTCCCCCCCCCACTCCCTCGGCGTGGCACATAGGGCACATAAATCTAAGAGCAACAGCAATTGGGCATAGCGCATCATTCTACTGCATAATAGTCACACATTCCATTGGATGGCAGTAAAGGCCTATAGTAAAACAATGAGTGACTCGGGGACACCCGTTCCCCCATGCGTGTGTTAACTACCCTGCTGCTGCCCTTGGCAATCTGTAATATTGATCAGACTTGTTTGTTTGCCAATGATTTATTGGAGTCTCGTTTCGTTTGGTACGGTTGGAGATCTGACATTGGTGAGGGATATCGAGGTTTTGCTGGTGTAGATCATTTTATATCCCAAGCAGCAAACTGCTCAGAATGATTTAATATTCATTGAGCTGTCTCGGGTGACTGCCATGTGGTTAGCGTTTGTTCTATGGCATCTTTTTGTCCTGAGGAAAGGAACTGAACCACCAACAAGTCGACTGTACGTTTAAGACATATATATTATTAGAAAAAGGAGCGCACCCCCCATTTAGACAACTCATTTGCACATGCTGTCAACATACAACATGCTTATATTGTTATCTCCATAGAGGTGTCAACCCATATTGGTGTGCATATGCATACAACATATATACAAAGATATATATGCATATATTAAAAACAATAATTGTGTTATGTTTGATTTATAAATATTTGTTTATAGATAGAAAATAAACAGATTCATTAAAATACATGGCTGTTTCTAAAATGTGTTGTATTTACACAGTTCATGCAATCACACTTTGTAAATAGACATAGAAACATGCAGACATCTATTCATATTGAAAGAAATTGGAGTATTAGTCGAGGGCGGTTAGAATCCACCTAAATAATAATGACAGTCCTTGTCAGGGTGAACCACCAAGGTCACTAAATAGACCTGTGGTAACCCTCCAGTAGCTTGCCACAACACAGTCAGGCTTAACTTTGAGGCAATGTTAAAGCATTAATGCAGTATTAAAACAGAAGTAAAGTGAAAACACAACACAAGAAACATACCAAACCAGAGATATTCATTTTTAAAGTTTGAATTAAAACTAGCACCAAAAAGCTCAACACGCCAACCGCTTTTATCTGATTTTGCTACACCAGGTCAAAGTCAAAAGTTAAGACTGACTATGATACATTGTTGTTCGGATACAGGGGCCAGGTTTGTGTTGGTGGAAAGTTTACCATCAGGCTTAAAACTCCTATGTACAAAAAGTAGCCTCCGATGGGTCATCAGTGGGACAAGATGTGTCCGATTCGAAGCTCGACGACGACAGGCTACCTATGACAAAATGCTTTTACAGCACATTGAACGTCGGGATCCAACTCATGTTAAGCATCCTCCTCCTGTTATCTGTAGACTAGAGAGGCAGGAATATCAGACTTGTGCACAGCTGGTGGTCATGAAAACACATACATTGTGTTTTCATTAACAATGCTAAGTGAAATAAATAGCATTGTGGGTAGAGGTCAGGGGCATTATGTGACAGATGGCAGGGCACGACCTAAATTCCCCTGTTGTCAACAACCATATTTTGGGGTATGGGAACAATGGATGCTTGCTGCAGGGGCCTATTGCCAGGATCCCCTACTCCTCCTATGACATCCCACAGAGCTACCTTGCAGAACATCGAGCCCTTGGAACCCTTTGTACTGGTTTCTAGAGCCCTTCAGCCATCCACCAGGAGTCTACTGCCTTCCGTTGGCTGTTGAGACATTCCTCAAATTGCCCTCAGAGACATTTCGCTGCATTTTAGGCGCCTTTAGCAGTATTTCATGTTACCCCAAGCAGTCTTCATTTACCACGCACATCTAGAGCACTTAGATGTAAAATGGTAAATTGAAGAAAAAAAACAGGTTAATTAAAATTCATGTGCGATTTTAAAATGTGTCGTATTTACATAGTTTATGCCATAACGCCCTCTGATGGATGGAAAGATGTTAGTAATATTTTGAGGTTTTGAATGTATACTTTCAGTTGAAAACTTATGGGATTTCTTCTGTTTCTAAAGTATACAGACAACCACAGGTATACACACATTTTTGTAATCCTTGTATTTTTTCTTCTCTTTTCAAATTTTGTTTTTGTCAAATGTTAATCTTTTAAATTAAAATAAAGAAAACTATATTTTCCGTTGTGGACTTATGGATGCTACACATTTCGGGGTGATCATTACATCTGATATTAGATGTGGCTTTGCTTGAAAGAAAAATGTGCCAGAATTTTATTTTTGTAATTTTCATTAAAATTTAAACAAGAGGTCCTGAAATAATTTTTCATTGAGACATGTACTGGTACTCTGTTGGAATCAAACATTTGCCCATTAGATCTGTGTTTAAAAAAAAAAATTGATATTTTATTTCAAGCAAAGAAACACACCCAAAATGGCACAGGGCCTGATTTCGATGTCGGACGGAAAGCCTTCTACAGTCTGTCAGAGGCTTTCTGCCCGGCATCGAGGGTTTTCCTTCGACCGCAGTAGTACGAAGACGGCGCAGTCTTCATTTCCTTGTATGTGTATGAAAAGGAAATCGATATAAATAACACAGATTTTTTTTCCCGATAGGGCTATATTGAAAGCCACACTATACCAATTGTTGGCAATAGCTGGTTGTCATTTTAAGTAACAGATGAGTTGAATTTTCACTGCCAATAGCACTTTGGTGTACAACCTTGTGGTTTTGTTTCCAAATGTTGCACATCCTACCTGTCATGGAATAATGACAGTTTGTTTCTGTTTTGCTAGGATATGACCATAATAGTTGCATAGTTATGGGCTGGAATTACTAGTGCGTTTTGCACAATGAACTAGCATTTGTCAATGATTTGTAGTTTTGACCCCGTATTATCGAAGATGTGATAACCTTGTTATTTACAAGGACAATACCAAATTGAAGCAAACATGTAACAGATAGGTCAATAGGATTTTCTTAAGAATCACATTTTCTTTTCTAGATATTACCCCTTCTCATCTTATGTACCATGGATCTGGACTATGGGAGCATGGTTGACTACAATAATACAATTTTTCTTTAAGTTGTCGAATAGAATTGTTTTCACAGCTCACATCATAAATGGCTTGTGTCCCATCTGAACCTTTGTTCCTTGTATGCTCTTCAAGAATGATCTGAGGTCGACATTTTGTCTTTATCAGCTCGCAAAACTTGAAAAACAGCAGCAGCGAAAGGAAAAGACCAGAGCCAAGGGGCCATCTGAATCAGCCAAAGAGAGAAGCGTCCCAAGGAGCAAAGATGACCCCAGTGCCAGTAGTGGAGCGGATGGGGATGTATCATCTGAAAGAGAACCCTAAGGAACTCCCTCAGGTATCACTGCTGGTCACTTGCAATGCCTAACACTATTCAGACCTGGGCTTACTCATTTTATTATAATTTTAAAAGAGACTTTTTTCAATTGCATTAAGTAGGTAAGAACAATGTCATAGGCTGTAATAAAATGACTCACAAAGAAATATAGAAGGAACTTGTTGGTTCTGAAAAGCCAAAGCAATTAATCCAAGAAAAATGGTATATTGTTTTTTTTGTTTTTTTACAAATCTTTTGAATATAATATGAAATGAAAAGGAAAAAAGTCACTTTACAGCCATGATTATTCGCATCAGGATATACAGACTTGCACTACAACCATAGCAAGGCAGACACATTACAGCCATGATTATTCACATCAGGATATACAGTCTTGCACTATAACCATAACAACACAACTTTACAGGTATTATCAGAAAGTCCCTGGAGTTAATCTCCATTATGTGTTGTTCCCCAACAGGCCCATCAACCTCGCACCTGCAGCCCCATATCGTTCAAGTACATAGCATTCACATATTTTCGTTCCACTTGCCCGATGCAACATGGTATATTAAATATTTGTGGCAGTTGAACCATTTAGGTGTATGTATTTAAGTATACCATTAAAGTAGTGCACTGGTATATTAAAGTCCCCATTACTTCTGTTTAATATCTAGCATGTTGAATAACATGCTGAAGTTGTGATGTTACAGGAGACATTTGGTTACCCCATTGACTTGAATTGTTTTAATAATGCAGCTTGTGGTAGGAAATATTTGAATGCATACATTTCTATTTTACTTAAATAGAGATTACAATATGGGTCCGTCAAACCCAGACAGCAGATATGTGTCATTATATGTATAGATCTAAAGAATTATTTTGACATCCAGTACAGGCCAGGGTAGTTTTTGCTGAGCCCATAATCAAGATTAATCATTTTAAAGTGAATAATGTTGTTAGGTTGCAGTGAGGTTGCAAAATAGCAATGCTAGAAACGAGCATTTCTAGTTTCCAAGTATACTTTGTAAGAAGACACCACAGATAGGGGAGTCATTTAAATGTCAGACCATGCTCATGTAACGATGTCAGGGGCGGCCTTAGGCATGTGCAAGCTGTGCACCTGCACAGGGCCACCAAACCCCAGGGGCACCAGGCCAATGTATATCCTTAATATAATAATCCTCTGAGAATGGATACATATTTGCGTGGCGGCCCCTGGCAGGGATATGGCGGCCTCTGGCTCTGTTCCACTTCCAAACACCCTGACCCCCCCCTCTTCACTGGCCTCCCGCTCCGTCCCGACCCCCTCTTCCGGGGCCCCCTACCTACGCTCCTTGCCCAGGGCCGCCATGAGCCTAGTGCCGCCTCTGATGATGTCGATTCCAATGCAACTGGATTCTGGTTCTCATAGACAGTGGGGGTTTAACATGCCTCTTTTACTGGATATTAAATAAGTATGCTGAAAAATATATTGCTGGGTGTCTTGAACTGAAAATCGGCTACTGTTTTACGGTTTCACATTTATTGTTAACCAGCATGTGAGCAGTGCCCTGATTGGTGGGAGCAGCCTCTGTCGGCTCTCCCGAGGGAACTGGATGCCTGCACTTGCCCTCAACCTAGCTGTCTTAAGGCAGCTGTATTGAGAGGTTCAAAGTGCTCATGTGTGGCTGGCCGTCACAAGACAGCCGGCCAAAGGGACATGCGTACTTTAAGGTGTGCAAAAGCAGCCCTTGGCTCACCACTCCTCCCTGCTGTCACTCAGCTGGCCGCACTCCATCCTTATGCCCAGTTCAGGACATATCAATGAAAAATAAAATGGTAATGAATTACCATTTTATTTTTCATCTCTGGGGTTTTGCGAGGCACTTGAGTCGGGTAACACTCCTCCGCTCCAATGGAGGAGCCGCCCCTGATGGCCACTTTGTTAACCCCTTGCATGCGGCCGCGATTCTGCGCCTGTGCGGCAAAGTCGCAAGTGGGCGGGTTCATGATGGCCCCCAGCCGTCATCAGCACGCGAGCACCGCGGTGCATGATGGACGGGGGCCGTCATCAGCATGCAAGGGGTTAAAGCACAGCTGTTCAGTCCTGATCCCTTGAGCATTGTTCTTACAAAACTGAGGCAAAATTGCTGGAGGCCGGAGCCCACGTATTAAAAATATATAATGTACATACAACAGAAGTGTCTTACACACCATGCAGCTATGAGCCTACGCTGTTCACTTTGTTATTCAGGGTTTCTACATGCTTATCTAGGAAGAGTTGGGAAAAGGTTGTTAGCATGCAATAGTAAAAGGACAGGAGGAAGTGAAACTAATATTACTCCATCTGTGTACATTATCAAAGCAGGAATATTTGCAAAGGAATATCAGACTTTACAATGCAGGGCTTTGAACTGCATGCCTATATCCCACGGCATTAAAAAGCATTGACCTTTACAACGTGTTGTAATACCACGCATGGCTTTACTTGCATGCCTTTACCCTGCAATTCAGTTGTATAGCCTTAAATCTTATATATATATATATATATATATATATATATATATATATATATATATATTCACTGAAAAAATCATAGATTTCACACATGTTATAGTTAGCTGGACATTTCACTCTCATACAAAACCTTTGAAATTCCACCGTTATAGTTAGTTCAGCTAACTATAACTCGCGCGACCGCAATGCACTGCTGATGATGTCACATATTACATCACTCATGACATGGTCAGTGACATCACTCATGACATCACTGATGACATCTCAAATGACATCACTGATGACATCATCCAGTGAATGTGTATCTTTCTGAAAAATATTTTTTATATATGTATATCTAAAGGTTGATGGAAGAATAAATGGGTAAATAAATGTCTAAATGGATGTTTTTTTTGTAAAATTGATTGGTTAACTGACTTATTAAGTGTATCTTAGTGAATACATATATTAGCGAGTAATGTTTAAATATTTAATTATCTGTGTCTCACCTTGTGTATAAGTGGCTGCATGGGTTGGTGAGTAGCTACATGAGTGTGTATATGGGTTATTAGTTGTTTTTTTGAGTATCAGTATGAGTGCCTATGGTTCGGTGGGGGATATTACTTAGTGAGTCAGTCATTCATGCATCTATGCGCTATTTGTATGTGTTTTGAAGACAGCATGTGTGCAAGACTGTATGGGTGGGTTAGTGAGTGAATGACTGTCTCAATAGTGTATTCATGAGTAACTACATATGTTTTAAACTAGTATATGTGAGCATTGATGTATATAATTGAGTCTATGTGAGAGTGAGACTTTGGAGGAGTACCTTTATAAATAAGTATGTGTTTTTATAATTGATTGTTTACGAGAGTAAATATGTGTACGTTTCTGTAGAAGTACGTGTATTGGTGTGTATATAGCAGTATAATCCAGTAAATGGATTTTTATTTGCATGTGTGAATATGTGTGTGAGTAACTATATGGATGAGTATTAGTGTGTAACATGATGTATAGGTGTATGAGTACATATGATGAGTAAGTATATATCTGAAAGAAACAGGTTAGTATTAGATTCCTTACCTTAGAATATCCCCAGGCGTCAGTCTGGATCCGGAAACTTTTGCGTAGCAGTACCCCTGCGCGTCGGTAGGCGTCGTCTGCAGGCGTCCCCTGCGGCTCCGCGTCGTCGGCGCCGTGCGCCGTGATGACGTCGCTGGAGTATATAGACGCCGCCTCCGCGCGCTGACGTCAGTTCTTCTTTTTTCCGCGCCAGTTAGCGCAGATCCGAAGAGCAGTACTCCGGTCTTTTGACCAAGTGTTTGTTAACTTTAAATCTTTCTACGGTGCCGGTAGGATGCCTGGGTTTAAGAGTTGCGACGAGTGCGACCGCCTGATGTCGGTCACCGACCACCATCGACTCTGCCTCCGGTGTCTGGGCGCGGACCACGACGTGGAGTCCTGCGTCGACTGTCGGGCCTTGACTGGTAAAGCTAGGCGGGAGCGGTCCCGCAAGCTTCTCGAGCTCCGAGTGTCGGCCCCGCGTCGAGAGCGGTCCCGGTCCGGTCGGAGGTCGAGGGAGCGGTCGAGGGAACGATCGCGGAGCCGCCATGAGCGCTCCGGGAGTCGCCACCATTCCTCCGGTTCGTCAGGTAAGCATCACAAGAGGTCGGGGCGTCGTCATCGCACCCCCGACTCCCCCCGACGCCCGCGTGATGCGGCCGGGGGCTCGGGTGGCCCCACCCCCGCGGCCCCGCGTGGGTCGTCGGCGCCGTCTACCCCATACCCGTCGGTCCCTGGGGAAGGCGCGTCGCGCGAGGAGATTGAGGAGTTCCTCATGGCTATGAGGGCGAGGTCTCCTCCGGCGGGGCCTACGGCGCCTGCGGGCCCGTCGGTCCCGTCTGGGGGCCCGAGCGGTTCGGGTGCTCCTGCCTCGACGCCGCCGGTGGCTCCGGCCCCGGCGCCGCTGGGCCCCTCAGGTTCGTCGCCGGCTGGTCTACCGGCCTCTCCGGCGTCGGTTCCTTTGGGCCAACCCGTGGTACCGCCTCCGCGCGGCGCAGTGACTCCGCCGTCGGTTCCGGCCGGCGTCGGGTCCCCGGCGCCGGCGCCGCGCGGCGCCACCCCCATTCCCCCTCTGACTCCTGACGCGGAGTCGGACCGGCGTCGTCCGACGCCGGATCCGGCGCCGATGGGGCCCATTTACCCCGAAGTCTATATCGTCGACCCAGACTACGGCGATGAGGACGAGTATGGAGAGGGTTGGGAGGGGTCTGAGGACCCTTTATCCCGTGCCTGCCAGTATGATGTGGACTGGGTAGGTGACTTGGGTGCTGCCAGTGGTCTGGACGAGTCGCCCAACACTGGGTTTGTCTCGCCGACCCCTGTGGCGTCTGAGGCGGGGGCTGCCTATTCGGTGGTCCTGCTGAGGGCTGCCAAGACCTTGGGCCTTGAGCTCCCCGTCGCTAAGGTCAAACCAAACATTCTGACCGAAGTGTTTAAACCGCAGTCATGCCCTCAGGAGCCTCTGCTGCCGTTTAATGAGGCTCTGACGGATGTCCTTTTGGGCACCTGGTCTAGGCCCGCTTCCGGTGCACCGGTTGACCGGAACGTTGCCAGGCGCCACCGTCCGTGTTCGGACGACCCTGCCTTCCTCTCCACCCATCCCTCCCCGGAGAGTCTGGTGATCCAGGCCTCCACTTCGCAGTCCGCATTTCCATCGGCCCCGCCCGATCGGGAATCAAAGCGGTATGACCAATTTGGGAAAAAGGTCTTTTCCTCTTTGAGCGCTGGACTGCGGTCTTGTAATACCGCATGCCTCTTGGGCCGCTACACCCACTCCCTGTGGGATACGGTCGCGGAGTGTTTGCCGCAATGCCCGCAGGAAGTGCGGGACAAGCTCAACCAGGCCTTGGTTGAGGGCCGGGATGCGGCGAGGTACTCGATCCGGTGTGGTCTTGACACGACCGACTCGCTGGGACGGGCTATGTCCACGACTGTGGCGATTCGGCGCCATGCTTGGCTGAGATCTGCCAACTTCTCACCGGACGTCCAGAATGCCCTCATGGACATGCCATTTGATGGCAGTCGCCTGTTTGGTGACAAGGCGGACCACGCGCTGGAGCGCTTCAAGGACTCCAGGGTCACGGCCGAGTCCTTGGGTCTTTCGACCCAGCGCCAGCAGACGGGTTCGTTTCGCCCCTTTTGTGGCCAAGGAAGGGGCGGTTCCACACGTGCTGCCAGCCACGCGCCGCAGAACGCTCCCCAGCGCGGTGGCGGCCATGGATTCCGCCGTGGTGGCGGTAGAGGGCAGCGGCGAGGTCAGTCCACACCTCCCCCCGCTGCAGCCTCCAAGTCTTCCTAGTCCGAGCTTTCGGGCTCACGTGACGCCAGTGGGTGGCAGGGTTCGCCATCACCACTCCCGCTGGCGCGCGATTACATTGGACAGGTGGGTGCTGCAGCTCGTCCGAAGGGGCTACTCCCTCCCCTTCGAGTCCACTCCTCCAGCCATGCCACCGCAGAACCACCGTGTGTCGGGGGACCACTTGACACTTCTGCAGGAGGAAGTTACGGCCCTCTTGGCCAAGGGGGCCACCGAGCGCGTTCCTGGGCCAGAAGTAGGGTGTGGTTGCTACTCCCACTACTTTCTGGTGCCCAAGAAGGACAAAGGAGGCCTGCGTCCTATCTTGGACCTACGGAACGTCAACGGCTTCCTCCGGAAGGAGAAGTTCAAGATGTTGACTTTGGCTCAGGTCTTGGCTGCTCTAGACCCACAAGACTGGATGGTAGCGTTGGACTTGCAGGATGCGTATTTTCACATCCCCGTCCTGCCGGCCCACCGGCGTTACCTGCGGTTCACGGTAGGCCACGAGCACTTTCAGTTTATCGTGCTCCCATTCGGCCTTACCAGCGCCCCACGGGTGTTCACGAAAGTGATGGCGGTGGTCGCAGCTCATCTGCGCCGGTTAGGGGTTTCAGTCTTCCCCTACCTCGACGACTGGTTGTTGAAGGCGGGCTCGCCCCAGACAGTCGTCCACCACCTCCAGATGACGGCAGACCTCCTGCACGAGCTGGGGTTTTCCATCAACGTGCCGAAATCACACCTGTGTCCCTCTCAAAAGCTCCTTTTCATCAGAGCGGTTCTCGACTCGGCGCAGTTTCGGATTTATCCTCCGGAACGGCGGGTCCGGGATATTCAGGCTCTGATTCCCATCTTTCAGCCGTTATCCCGGGTTTCGGTCAGGTTGACGCTGCGGCTTCTGGGGCTGATGGCCTCCTGCATCCTTCTGGTGCATCACGCCAGATGGCGGATGTGGGCTCTGCAGTGGGACCTGAAGTTTCAGTGGGCCCAGCATCAGGGCAACCTGTCCGACCATGTCCTGATCTCGGAGGGCACTGCGAGACAGTTGCAGTGGTGGCTTACGGACCGCGATTGGGTCAGAGGCAGATCCCTCTCCCTTCCCCAACCGGAGCACGTAGTTGTGACGGACGCGTCCCTCCAGGGCTGGGGAGGCCACTTGGGAGAGGCAGAGATCAGAGGCATCTGGTCTCCGGCGGAGTCCCGGCTCCATATCAACATGTTGGAGCTGCGGGCGATTCGCCTAGCACTGAAGGCATTCCTCCCCTTTGTCAACGGGAGTGTAGTGCAGGTGTTCACGGACAACACCACCGCCATGTGGTACTGCAACAAACAGGGCGGTGTGGGGTCGTGGACCCTTTGCCAGGAGGCTCTGCGTCTCTGGCAATGGCTGGAACGTCAGGGCGTGACTCTGACGGTTCAACACCTGGCAGGTTCTCTGAACGCCAGGGCGGACGAACTCAGCCGTCGGTGCTCGGTGGACCACGAATGGCGTCTGAACTCGGACGTGGCAAGAGGCCTCTTTCAGCAATGGGGAGAGCTTTGGTTAGATCTATTCGCCACAGAAGAGAACGCGCAATGTCATCAGTTCTGCGCGTTGGAGTTTCCAAGACGGCACTCGCTCGGCGACGCCTTTCGGCGCGAGTGGAGTTGCGGTCTGTTGTACGCCTTTCCGCCTATACCACTTCTGCCCAGAGTGCTGAAGAAGATCAGGCGCGACCGGGCCCAAGTTAACCTTGTGGCTCCGGACTGGGCTCGAAGATACTGGTATCCCGAGCTACTCAGCATGACAGTCGGTCCCTCGATCCGCCTGCCCCTTCAGGAGGACCTTCTGTCGCAGCAGCAGGGGACGGTCCTCCACCCGAACCTGTCCAGTCTCCACCTCCATGCTTGGAGATTGAGCGGCGGCAGTTGAGGCCATTTGACTTGCCTCCTGAAGTCTGTGATGTAATTCTGGCAGCCAGGCGTCCCTCCACAAAGTCGGTATACGCCTGCCGGTGGAACAGATTTGTGGCATGGTGCACAGCAAAGGCTGTGGATCCCCTTTCTGCCCCTCTGTCTGAGGTTCTCCTCTTCCTTCTTTCCCTTGCCCAGCAGGGCTCTGCTCTGGGCACTATCAAGGGCTATCTTTCTGCCCTTTCCGCCTTCTTGAGGCTACCTGATCAGCCATCTTTATTCAAGTCCCCTGTTGTGTTAAGGTTCTTAAAGGGCATCACGCACATGTATCCACCTGCTCCGTTCGTGATGCCTCAGTGGGACTTGAACCTGGTTCTGACATTCCTGATGTGTGCTCCCTTTGAGCCGCTTCATTCCTGTCCTCTCCGTCTTCTCACTTTAAAGACGGCCTTCCTGGTTGCCATCACCTCTGCCAGGAGAGTGAGTGAGCTCCAGGCTCTTTCTGTTAAACCTCCTTTCCTGTCTGTTCATCCTGACAAGGTGGTTCTTCGGACTAGACCTTCTTTCCTGCCCAAGGTAGTCTCTGCTTTTCACATTGGGCAGTCCATCACCTTGCCCTCCTTCTTCCCGCCTCCGCATCCTTCAAAGGATGAAGAGCGGCCCCATCGTCTGGACCCAAAACGTGCGCTTTCATTTTACATGGATCGCACACGCCAGTTCCGGGTGGATGACCAACTGTTTGTTGGCTACGTGGGTGAGAAGAAGGGAAGGGCGGTACAGAAACGAACCATCTCTCGGTGGGTCTTCCTGTGCATCAAAGCATGCTACTCTTTGGCTCGGAAGGAGCCTCCTGTTGGGTTGAGGGCCCATTCCACTCGGGCTACGGCGGCTTCTACTGCCCTGGGCCGGGGAGTCCCCTTGCAGGACATTTGCCAGGCGGCTACGTGGGCCTCGCTGCACACCTTTGCGAGGCACTACTGCCTGGACAGTCAAGTCCGGAGGGACGGCTTCTTTGGCCGTTCGGTCCTCCAGGACTTTCTGGTGTAGGTTGTATTGGTTCGCAGACCCACCTCCGGGGTTGGTATTGCTGGGGTATCTATTCTAAGGTAAGGAATCTAATACTAACCTGTTTCTTTCAGATGAACAAGTTACTTACCTTCGGTAACGATATATCTGTAAGAAACAGTAGTTAGTTTTAGATTCCTTACCGCCCCGCCCATCCTCCCCGTTCTGCGAACTGATACCTAGGGTTAAGGACATCCCTTTCAGGGCCCTAGTTTCAAATGGCACCAGTGTTAGTTCTCACATGGCTCTGCGTGTTCTGGCGTGGAAAAGCTGTGTGCAAAGAACTGACGTCAGCGCACGGAGGCGGCGTCTATATACTCCAGCGACGTCATCACGGCGCACGACGCCGACGACGCGGAGCCGCAGGGGACGCCTGCAGACGACGCCTACCGAAGCGCAGGGGTACTGCTACGCAAAAGTTTCCGGATCCAGACTGACGCCTGGGGATATTCTAAGGTAAGGAATCTAATACTAACTACTGTTTCTTACAGATATATCGTTACCGAAGGTAAGTAACTTGTTCGTATGAGTGACTATATAGAACTGTTGGTGAATGAGTGGATGTGTATGTAGATGTTGGAATTACCTAATAGGTTGTTGTAATTGGTATTGGTATCTCCATTTTTAAGAAAATGTTAGTTTCTATTTTTGAATGTGTGTGTCAAAGGTTATTTTACGCTGAGAGGAGGTCTGCCACTTTGTCACAAGGGTGATGTCATCAGTGATGTCATCAGTGATGTCATTTGAGATGTCATCAGTGATGTCATGAGTGGTGTCACTGACCATGTCATGAGTGATGTAATATGTGACATCATCAGCAGTGCATTGCGGTCACACGAGTTATAGTTAGATGAACTAACTATAAGGTTGGAATTTCAAAGGTTTTGCATGAGTGAAATGTCCAGCTAACTATAATATGTGTGAAACCTATGTTTTTTTCAGTGAATTTGCAAGGTTTTTTAAATGCTAATTCCTAACTATAACGTGTGTGAAACCTATGGTTTTTTCAGTGAATTTGCAAGGTTTTTTAAATGCTAATTCCTAACTATGACGTGTGTGAAACCTATGGTTTTTTCAGTGAATTTCTAAGGTTTTTTCAATGTTAATTCCTAAGGTTTTTTCAATGCTAATTCCTAACTATAACATG
Source organism: Lissotriton helveticus (assembly GCF_964261635.1). Lineage (NCBI taxonomy): Eukaryota > Metazoa > Chordata > Amphibia > Caudata > Salamandridae > Lissotriton > Lissotriton helveticus. The sequence continues at coordinate 1,238,650,309 of NC_136067.1, forward strand.
TGTGAACCCTATGGTTTTTAAGTGAATTTCAAAGGTTTTTAAAATGCTAATTTCTGTATCTATTTTTATATTTTTTAAATATTTATTTTTTCACAAACTGCCTTTGTATATTGTAATACATTGACTGTTTCCTGTAATATGCAACGGCACAGCTAGTTTTCATGATTTGGATAAAGTTGAACAGTATAGTCTACATCTTCAATCAACATATAAACACTCAAATTTATTATTAACTTTTTTTTTTTTCCCAAGGTGCGCGCACCTCGCGATTTTTAAAAAATAAAATAAAAAAGGGACCCCCTGAGAAGGCCTAGGGGGTCAGGGAGTCTCTACCCTGCCCCCTTTTCACGTTCTCCACTTTTGTTTTTGAGTCACTTCTGCCTCGAGGGTGCGTGCAACGTGCGCGCACCTCAACATTTTTTTAAAAAAACAAAAATGATTTTTTTTGCCCTTCGGGGTCCTTCAGGGACCCCATGAGAAGGTTTAGGGGGTCAGGGAGTCTCTACACTGCCTCCTTTTCTCTTTTATAAAAGCATTTATGAAAATTGGGTAAAACGTCATTCATATGCGACGGTCGCGCAACGTGCGCGCACCCGTGTGCGCACGTAAAGTCATGTGACTTGAAAACAAAGTCATGTGACTTGAAAACAACACTTTTGATTGGTTCATAGTAGTTTCTTTTCCAAATCTTCAAACACCCCACCCACTTCCCTCACTATCTCTTTCACTTTGCTGGGAGAAACATCTGAAGAGATTTCTTTGTGCTCAAACCATTTTTACAATGGCAGAACAGCAACAACACCAGTCTTCTTCTGATAGTGATGAGGAGCAGTATCTTCCTGAAGAACCTAAGAAGAAAAAGACCAAAGACTCTTTCATTTGGAATTTTTTTTCATTTCCAGAAGGGCAAAAAAAAGTGAATGCCCCAAAGGTGACGTGCAACATTTGTGGGTCTGTTCTGTCCAGAGGTGATCCCACCAAGCACTACTCATTCAGGATCCATACAATGATGCGGCATGTAAAGAACGTTCATCCGAACAATTATGCTCGGGCTTCAACCCAGCATTTGAGGGACAATCCTGCAGCTGCTGTCCCCAGTACGTCTACATCGGCAGCATCTCCATCAACAAGAACTCTTGACATCCGTCCGAATTTTGCAAACGTCCACATAAGATGCAACTTCTGTAATGAGATCTTGTGCTATGGAGAGCAGAGTGTCGATTTGATTGACGCAAAGATTAGGCAGCATACATGCCGCAGCACCTAATTTTTTTCATTTATTATTTTTGTTCCTGTTGAGCAGTTTTTCGTTACCTGTTTTTTATTTTTGTTCTAAAAAATCCAAAAAAATATAAAATTGTTCGAAAACCAAAAAAAAAAGTTCTTGTTAGAACTAACTTCACTTCTCAAAGAAGAGCTATATCTCTTATATACTGTGTCATACTTTTTTAAATGAATGTGTAGTGTATAAATGAATGACTAAAATGACTGAGTGAAGGGGAGGAAGGGATTGATGGAATGAGTGAGTAAAGGGTAGTATGGTGAGTGAGGAAAGCGGAGTCAAAGAGTGACTGAAACAAGGGGACTAAGGGTAGGGGAGTGAGGTAAGGGGAGAGAAAGAGTAAGGTAAGGGCAGTAAGGAAAGGAAAGTGAGGGAGGAGGAGTGAGAAAAGGGGAGCATGGAACGAAGACAGGGAAGGGGAGTAAGAGATGGAGAGGGAGAAGTAGAGCAGGGTAAAGGGAGTGAAGGTAAGAGAAGTGGAGTGACGGTGAGGGAAGGGGTATGAGGATGAGAAAAGGGGGTAAGGCAAAGTGAGAGATGGGGAGTGAGGGAAAAAGAAGTGGAGTGAGGGGATGGAGGTAGTTAGAAAAGGGGAGGGAGAGAAGAGGAGTAAGGAATGGAGTGAGAGAAGGAGAGCGAGGGGGAGTGAGGAAAAGGGAACGGGAAAGTGAAAGGGTGAGAAATACAGACAGGAGGAAGTGGAGTGGGGGAAGGGGAGTGACAGTGAGTGAAGGGCAGTGACAGTTAGGGAAGGGATATGAGGGTGAGGGAAGGGGAATGAGGGAGAAGGAAGAAAATTAAGAGAGAGGGAAAGTGAGTGAGAGAGAGAGGAGGAGTGATAGAAAGACAGAGGAAATAAGATTAAGGGTAAAGGAGAGAGAGGGAGAGAGAGGGAGAGCAAGGAACTGAGAAGGAGTGAGGCAGTTAGAGTGAGTGAGACCGAGGGAGACAGGGAGAGAAACATGGATGAAAAAAAAGTGAGTGAGGGAGTGAACGAAGGGGAGTAAGTGAGATGGAGTGAGGGAATGACTAAAGAGGAGTAAAGGAAGGAGAGTGAGGGAAGGGGAGTGAGAGAAGCAGAGCGAGGGGGAGTGAGGAAAAGGGAGCGGGAAAGTGAAGGGGTGAGAAATACAGATAGGATGAAGTGCAGAGGGGGAAAGGGAGTGACGGAGAGTGAAGGGCAGTGACAGTTAGGGAAGGAGTATGAGGGTGAGGGAAGATGAATGAGGAAGAAGGAAAAAAATTAGGAGAGAGGGAAAATGAGTGAGGAAGAGAGGAGGAGTGATATAAAGAGAGAGGAAAGGAGTTTAAGGGTAAGGGAGAGAGATGGACAGAATGAGAGAGAGGGAGAGCAAGGAACTGAGAAGAAGTGAGGCAGTTAGAGTGAGTGAGACAGAGGGAGACAGGGAGAGAAAAATGGATGAAAAAAGTGAGGGAAGGAATAAACAAATGGGAGTAAGTGAGATGGAGTGAGGAAGTGAACAAAGAGGAGTGAAGGAAGGGGAGTGAGGGAAGGTGAGGGAAGGAAAAGTACTGAGGGTGAGTGAAAGGCAGTAACAGTGAGAGAAGGGGTATGAGGGTGACGAAAGGGGAATGAGAGAGAAGGAAGGATATTAAGAGAGGAAAGGGGACTGAGGGATAAAGTAGGAGTGAAGGAAACAGAAAGAGAAAGACAGTAAGGGTGAGGGAGGGAGAGAGAGAGAGTGAGAGAGAAAGAGAGGGAGAGCGAGTGACTGAGAGGGAATGAGGCGGTTAGACTGAGTGAGACAGAGGAAGAGAGGGAGAGAGAAATGGAGTAAAGGGGAGTGGGGGACTAAACAAATGGGAGTTAGCAAAAGTGAAATAGGAAAGGGAAGTAAGGGAAGAGGACTGACGGATGGAGTGAGGGAAAGAGAGTGAGGGAGAGTGAGGGAATGGGAGCAAGTGAAAGGGAATGGGAGTGATGCACAGAGAGGAGAATATGAAGTAGGAGAAGAGGAGTGAGATTGAGTGAAGGGCAGTGACAGTGAGGGAAAAAGAAGCATATTAAGATAGAGCAAAATGTAGTGAGTGAGAGAGAAGAATTTATGGAAAGAGAGAGGAAGAAAAGGAAGATTGGTGGAGAGAGAGGGAGACAGTGAAAGAGAGGGAGAGTGAGGGACTGTGAGAGAGTGAGGCAGTTATAGTGACTGAGACAGAGGAAGAGACTTAGAGACGGATGGAGGAAAGGGGAGTGAGGGAGGGAATAAAGGAAGGGGAGTGAGCAAAAGGAAGTGAGGGAATAAGAGAAGGGGAGTGATGGAAAGTGAGTGAGGGATGGTGTGAAGGAAAGAGAGTAAGGGGGAAAGAGAGAAAAGAGTGAGGATAGAGCAAAAGAAGGGTAGTGATGGAGGAAGAAAGAAAAGAGAAGTGAGGGTCACAGAGAGGAAAGAGGGAGCAGGAGAAGGTAAGTGAGTGTAAGGGAAAGGGTACTGATGGTGAGAGAAGGAGTGTAAAGGTGAATTAAGGGGAGTAAAGAGAGTGAGGGAAGGAGAGTAACATGAGCAAAGGAAGTGGAGTAAGAGACAAAGTGAAGAAAGTGAAAAAGGGAAAGAGAAGTAAGAGAGTGATGAGAAAGTATTTTTTGTTTGTCATACTCGCCTTATAAGTAATGAAAAGTTAATAATCAATTTTTAATAAATATAATATCTGTGGAAGAGAAGAAAAAATTGAGTTCTAATATATATTTCACAATACAAAATAATTTGTACAATATGTTATGTATTTTATTTTGCTGTTCTCAGAATATATTGAATTTCACTGAAAACAGTGAGTTCAATAGTACTCATCATATAACAGCGGGCAAAAAAAAAGACAATCAATAAGATTGTCTTTAAAAAACCCATTCAACATTTTCATTAAGAATGTAACAATTAGAAAAAACATATCTTAAATGTCTTTTTCGAACAGCAATTTTTTACGTAAGTAAGGGATATCACCAACAATCACAAAGTAACAAAACATTATTACTTTTTTATACACTCTAAATAAAGTAATGTACAAACATATGCTAACAACATTTACCCGAAATAGTCATTTTTGTTTCAAATATCATTCTTCATGGCCAAATAGTATGTGTGAAATCCTTAATTTGGAAGATACTTAATAGTACTCTTAAGCGTCCGTTTCACAACCTTCTGAATCAAAAGCACCAACATCTTTTGTACCATCTAACAATGGTTATACCTCCACCCGATGCTATTTATCATGTACATAGAACCTTAAACAACTAGCATGCTATCAGAACCTCAACATCATCTGGTATGCCGATCACACTCTGCTCATCCTTTATCTTACCAAGGAGCTGTATACCATTAAAAGAAACCTCTACAAGGGAATAACAAATGTCAGCAACATCTCCAACAATTACAACAAATCTAAAACACCTCTGCCTCACTGATGATCAACATCTCCTGTGATAGCCACATCACCCACTATCTGATACACATAGACTACCTCTACGTCAACTACAAGAATTTTTTTAACCTCATCACCCTCACTCACAAAGTACTTTTCAACACCAAACTACCCTTTCTTAACAGCAGTAATTTTCCCAGGCCAATTATTTTCCCTAAAATTTGGGTTGTAAAAACACTAGGTAAGAATTTGGTAAGTCATAAGGCAAACGTTGTTTAAAAATCAATTGAGTATCATTACAATGAGTCCAGCCTTTTGTACATTTTAAATAAGCTGTGTAATGTCCTGATGTTGTAGAAGGACCATCACGGAAAATAATTGCTACACTTACAAAAGTTCTTCCTGATATTGATAGTTGAGAAGCCACAATTTTTTTTATTAAAGTTGTCAGTTTTCTTCTATCAGGTCTGCATCGTTGCAGCATTAAAATTACATACTGTCCATATCTTTGTATAAATAATGTTGATAACATTTGTGAGTTACATTGGGTACAGACCATGTTTTGATTTTCTTCTCTAACTAGATTATTAAAAGACACTGATTTGCAGTCTGGTAAAGTCAAATATATAAATCTTTCAGTGTCTATTTCAGTACTACTTGAAAACGAACAATTGTCACAGTCATGTTGTCATTTATAAGAAAGGCCAAAAAGACTTTCAATATCTATACCTTCATCTTGCAATACAACAAGCATATACATTAGAAATTCTTGACAATCTTGCTAAATATTCTGTGAAAATTGATTTAAACCAGAACATATGTCTAAAACATTTCGAATATCAGAAACACTTTCTATTTTAGTTTTATCACTACTACATTTCTCAAACACAGAATTCAACAAACAACAAAATCTTTTGTCCCGATTTTCAACAATTTGTTGTAGTAAAGTTTCAAGAAAAAAAACATTAATCACTACATTAGCATAGCAGTTGACACCAGAACTGTTTTCAAACTGAAAACTAACAACCACTTCAATAGAATCCTTTTTCTTTTTGCTTACTATCACTGGTTCATCTAGTTTTTTCTTTTCTCTGCAACTTCGCTAACATTTTTCTCATATCTTCTTTTTCGACTTACCACACGCTTTTCAAGTACTGGATGTAGAGGTAAATTGGGAGCATGTTCTCTTCTTAACCTATTATACTCTTTTATACAATTTACATCTGCACTAGTCTTTGTGTCATCAAAATCAATCATGTATAATCCAGATAAAGTTCTGACTCGCGATAAAGCAACATATGCCATATCCTCTTTAAACACAGTACTTCCAATATTCACCAAAGCACAATCTACACTTAAACCTTGAGATTTATGAATAGTCACCGCATATGCCAAACAAAGAGGAAACTGTTTTCGGCGGACATATAAATCTTTTACAAGCGAAAATCGAGCTGAACAACGACTCAATTGTTGTACTTCTTCAATTTCATCAAATTTGATTTTCAAAAATTCAATGTCATCTCTATTTGGATAATTTACAAAATCAACAACATTACCCATTGCTCCATTTACTAAACCTCTTTCCACATGTAAATTTCGTCATAAAATTATCAAACAATTTATACATGCATATAGATTCTTTTCTAAACCAGCAGTTTTAGATATTGATGTTTCTAAAGAATCCAATTTTGACTTCAACTTTTCTGACAAAATAAAAAGCTCCTTCATGCTCTATTCTATCAATAGCTTCCAGTTTTATAATTTCTTGATTTTCTAACTTTAGCATTTTTTCATTGAATATTGAACATTCTTGCAGAGTTGGCATCAAGCATATCACTGATTTCTTTTCTGCAATTTTTCTATATATATTCTCTGGGAGAATATTTTCGTTGGAAACAAATTTGTAAGTAATCGTGCCTGTAAAGCCTCTTTGCCGTGTTCACTCACTTTTCCAATTCTTATATCTTCAAGAATACTTTTATAATCAGCGTCCTTTGCCTGTCGCATATTTGTAATGAGTTCTGAATATTCGAAATAGGACCAAATATTAACATTTCCAATGCTTCCCAGGCACTTTCTGGTATCTTCTTGTGTAACTGTTTTAAATACTGGCTGTCCTTTCACAGGAGTTAGTTGTAGTAGATCTCCAAAAACTATGACGTGTTTGCCTCCAAATAACACATCATACTCTGTTTAAAGGATTTGTTGCATTCTTAAATGCACAAAGGCAAGCATTACATTTGATACCATGCTTACCTCATCAATAATGAGAAGTTTCATTTTTTTCAAGACTCTAGAAACTTCACAACAAGTTTCTCCAGATAGCTTGTGGTATTCTAATTTATTTTCATGCTCTACTGGCAGCATCAATAAACGATGTAAAGTAATCCCTTTAATGTTATGTGCTGCCAACCCAGTTGGAGCAGTAACAACACAAGAGAGTGACGACTCAGTTCTTTTCTGTAAATAAGTTGCAATTCCTTTAATTAGAAAACTTTTTCCAGCTTCTCCACTCACGTACAGTAGGACAGGTTTAAATGACGAACATGAGCACTCTTTTTTCTCGTGATATAAACCAAGCTCAATCTGTTCTGTCACTTGATCGTATATTTGTTTTTGCTCAACATTTTGTTGTTTTTCCAATTCTTCTAAGTTTATTACATCCTCTTGAGCTTGTTGCATTGCTGTTTACACCTCATCCATGGCAGTTGCTGCTTCATTTTGAATAATTGATTCTCCTAGTGGATCCTGACTCAATGAAGGAGAACTTTGACTGTCTTGAGAACTGTCTCTAGCAATCTCTGCTGCAATTGTAGCTTCTTGCTGTATTTTGTCGTTCAACATTTTCAGATAATTAGTAAAAGCAGGACATTCTATAGTCTTTTTAGTTGCGTTGAATGAATCTTCATAACTGTCAAAATCTCCTAGTAGTTCCAGTTCTGTTCACCATGGCTTAAAGAGTTGCAAAAGAGCTAAGTAGTAAAATTCCCTTTTGTCAGGAGTTTTGCAACTCAGTTTTCGGTGATTAATCAAATGTCCTTTTCTTTCTTTCACTAAACATCCTTCAGATCCAATCACAGCATATACTCCTTTATTGATATCTTCTGTAATATTCCTCTTAAAAGTATAGCTTTGCAGTACTTCATAGAGACAAACGTTCTCAAGATGATTACTTCTATTTGAATAGTATGTATCCAACATATTTGTCTTCAAAATATCTGTACTGTCTGGTTCTCTCTCTGCTAAATACTCAATTTCTTGTACAGATTTCAAAACTCGGTTTTAGTGTTCTTGCAAGACCTAAACTCACCCAAATGATTGTTCTAGATTTGGAGTATAGACTTGCAGATGGTAAACGATCTGAACATTCATATGCTCCGATTTCTCGATGAGACAACATCTTCAAACTGTAGCTGTACAATTTCTTACCTAGGCTCTTTTCATGAGAAATTTCTTCCCACATTTCCTTTAGTTCCGTCTTTTCAGATTTAGTAATGTAAAAAGTTACATATCGAGCCACAGCAATGGAGTTGTCTGCAACATATTGAATATCCATGTTAGCATTCCACATGGACAAAATGACTGGGTTATAGTCATTTATGTATTTTGACTCATTTCTTCTTAAGTTGTAGGTATTTTTCGGTGATTTTCTTGTGACAGTATGTCACAAAGATGACCTGAAATTGTTCACTCTTCCTTTTGATAATACTGGACGTGGAAATGTAAATCGACATTTTATGTAGAACTTATCCTTAGATTTGTACTTTCGACGACAGTATTTTCCACAACGATGGGTTTGAAACCGTAAGACTTGATGTCTTCAATTCCTTTCTACTGTACTTTTGGGTACAGCACATGTAGAATATTGTTCAATAAAACTCATCACTGTGTCATCTGAATCTGTTCCAAATTTTGGGGCATCTTTGATCCATAGCAGCATATGTATGTGAGGAGCACCTCTTGCTTGATACTCCTTTCTCCAAAAGAAATCCAGAACCTCTCCAAGAGGAGGATTTTTTTGTTTGTGATAAAATACATCATAGCTTCAAATCTATGATTGAAATGCCTGCATACATTAACTGGATCCAAAGAGCACAGTTCTCCAGGTGTCTTGTATTCTATATTTTCTATGTTAGCATTTGCCTCTCGAAGAAATTGAAGTAAATCTTCCCAAGCATACTCTGCACAGCTTAGAGTAAGGAACCATGTAGGAGTTCCTAAGTTTCTTAGCATACATTTCAATTCCCCATGACGACGGTACCAATACTCATTAGTACCATGCTGACATGCCATGAGATTAATTAGCTGAGATTCCAAAATAGTATCTTTCTGTTGGACTTTATCCATTAAGTCTTTTGCCGAAACATTTTGCAAATGTACTCCACTTTTTAGTATATGGGTTACTACATAAGAAAGTCCAAACAAGTCACTCTCAAACAAAAGATGAAACAAATATGGAATACATTGGCGAAACCTTGGATCTTCTGCATATAATCTTGAAGTCCGGTATTCAGATGCAGGAATCTGCACAGGTCGTTCATCATATCGTCCACCTTTGCCTGTTGGAAATAACTGAGGGAAGCAACGAGCTTCCAAGCTTTCTTCCCATACACTAATGGGACTTCCTTTTGCTTCTTTCATTTGAAATAACTCAATAGTATTTCCCATCACTTCTTTAGAGTGAAGTGGATGCACACTATAATGTTCATAAATTTCTTCAGTTCTGGACACATCCACTTTTTCAATTTGTGCAGTTGGCAAATCACTCTCCTCTTCTACAGTTGTTTCCTCTTCTCCTACATACACATTTTTATAGTATTGATTCTTTTTTACCAAATACAACGTTGCCTTTTTCACTTTCCTAACATCCACTAATTCTTGCCAGATTTTCTTACTCTTCGTAGGAGCGCCATTAACTAGAATAACTAGAGGTTCCTCTTCCACATTTTCTACACCAATTGTTTCAATATTTTTCTTTACATTTAGAGGCAAATATACAACTTTTCCCTTTAATCCTCCCTGTAAATCTGAAGGAGGCAATTTCCTGTCTTAGGCTCCATGCGATCAATAGCCTGAAATGGATGCACACATTGAATGAGAATAGACTCATAAGTATTTAAATCCATCAGTTCAGAAGGAATATTTACCAACTCAAGATTATTATGAACAGCTCTAGCAGGCATCTTATTCTCATCTAATTTATTATAACAATATTTACAAATACGTTGATCAGAACCCAAATCAAAACAATTCTCTACCAACAAATAAGTTTCAAATTCCTTCCACTCATTATTATTCTCCTTTTCACTTTTTAAATATAGATCAACTAACCTGGTCTGATTTTTATAATGAATTCGTCTACAACAAATACAAGAAAAGTTTGGCTTTTCATCTGAAATGACCTTAAACCTTGTAATTCCTTGCTCAAAATTTTCTGTACTAAAATTCTGTACATTTTCTTCCACATTTCTTTCTATTAATGTATCTGTTTCTGCACTGTCTTCTTCAGGACCAAAGTAACTAACCTCAATTTCTTCACAAATGTTGATCACATCTAACACAGATCCATGCAAAAGAGCAGTGTTCAACTTTTTTAACATTAGTGCTGGACTTTTTGCATAATACAACCTTCTCACTAATTTCCTCACTTCAGTATGAGGCACTGCTAACATCCTAAAATGGTGAAAAACACTCTGACATACTTTTTTTGAAAGACAAGCCAAAGAATGACCTTGCAAACCCGTTTTTTCCTCTCACTCTGCAGGGGTCTAATTCTTGCAACATCTTAATCTTCTGTTTAACACTTTTTTTAGTATACTTACGTAAAAAATTGCAAAAAAATATCAATTGAATCCTGTCGTACACTACAAATACTACTACAATTCCAAGTGTACACTGGAGCCTTAGGACGTCTCCCTAAAACTTCATCAGCTAACACCTCGTCGGCATTTCTAGGGACAATTTTCTCTTTTTCAATCGGACAACCATTCTTAACCTCATAAGCTCGACCACTGGTGTCAACTGCATGCAGCAAATCATTACTCTGAAAGTAACTCTCTTCATTAAAAAACGGCTCACAACTTGAACTATGTTTCCATTCTCCAGAAAAAACATTACAAAAATTAGTTCTATTGATTAGTCTTTTCCACTTACTTATGACCTTCATAACATTGATTGGCTTATCTAGTGTTCGAATCCTACTGATTACTAAAAGAAACAATTTTATTTTTAATTCAAAAGCTTTCTCAACAATTGTCTGTATATGTTTTTTTCTTATAAAAAGCTGTTTTTCTTTTACAATTCTTTATATTTTTAAATAAATTTACAACAACTCTGTTATGAAACATTTGATTCCGAATCTCAACAATCTGATTTTTTCGTCTATTACTATAAACACTATGTTTCCCACATATTTTTCCATAATTTTTCTTTTTTGTCTGGTTTTTCTTTGTAGTTACAGATATTTTTCTTTTTCCTGATTGTCCACAGTTTTTTTACTTTGTGTTATTTTCCGTATAAAATCCTTTGTTGACTTACCAGGAGCTTTCTTTGTTTTTTCCACACATTGCTGTTTAGATAAATGTTGTACTGTAAGCCTGTTTATATCTTTTTCTTCTCTCACTCTGTAGATAATTAAAATATGTTGTGAAGAAAAAAACATGTTCATTTTTTTTTTAAATGTAGACCACTGCTAGCATACTACATAGCAATTAGAAGCACCATATGTTGTTAAGTCTGGTTCACTCCATAAGTAATTTTAAGGCACAGCAGCAGTGTTCGGGCAGTGTAGGAGATCATGCAGGGAGTGCTGTTTCAGGGTTTAGGACAGTGCAGTGATGTTTAAAAATTATAGGGACATTTGCTGAAAATGATGTTACAGGGTTTACAGCAGTGCAGTAGTGTTGGAAGAGTTTAGCAGGTTGTGCTAGGGATGGTATTTCAGGGTTTAGGACAATGCAGTGGTGTTCAGGCACTGTAGAGGTTCAAGGTGGAACTGATAATTCTGAGTTTACAACAATGCAGGGCTAGGAGTATAAAGCACTGCATATCGTAAAGCCTGACTCACTCCATGAATACATGTATTCTCATATCTGCAAACACATGCATCGAGCAAGTGATTCTGTCACAGTATTCCCAAAAACACACTGACTCACATTCTGATTCTGGACAAATCAAAATATCCCTTGCAATTCACTAAAATGATTACTGCATGCTACAGAGAGAGTTGCAATGGCATTTCTACAGCACACCCATCCAGGATCTTTATTACACAGCATGGAGACTATTTGAGAATTAAGAGGCCTGACACACATACAGCATAGGACGTTGTAGCACTACATGTAATAAAGATCCTGGGTGTACTGTAGAAATGCCATAGCAACTCTCTCTGTAGCATGTAGTAATCATTTCAGTGAATTTTCATTTCTACATTCTCAGTCCCACCTTGACCACCTACACTACCTTACCTGCACTGCACTGTCTTAAACCCTGATACACCATCCCTAGCAAAACCTGCTAAACTCTTTCACCACTACTGCACTGCTTTAAAACCAGAACCACCATCCTCAGCGAATACCCCTATAATGTTGAAACACCACTGCACTGCCCTAAACCCTGAAACAGCACTACCTACATGATCCCCTTTCAGTGCCCGAACACTGCTGCTATGTCTTAAAGTCTGAAAAAACACCTCTTGCTATACCACCTACACTGGGTGAATACTAGTGTAGTTTTCTAAACCCTGAAACAGCACTCCCAGCAAGACCCTCTTTCACTGTAGTAATCATTTTACTGAATTGCAAGGCATACTGTCATGTGTCTAAGATCACAGTGTGAGTCAGACTTCATTTCAGAAAAATGTGGCAGAATAATTTGCTTAGTTGATGTGTTTAAAAATATGGGAATACATGTACTCATGGAGTGAGTCAGGCCTTAGGACATTTAATGCTACAAAGTCCTATGCAGCATGTGTGCCAGGCCTCTGAATGCCCTAATAGTCTCCGTGCTGTGTAATAAAGATCCTGGGTGTGCTGTAGAAATTGCATAGCAACTCTCTCTGTAGCATGTAGAAATCATTTCAGTGAATTCTCATTTCTACATTCTCAGTCCCACCTTGACCCTCTACACTGCCTGAACACCATTGCACGCTCTTAAACCCTGAAACAACACTCCCAGCAAGACTCTCTTTCGCTGTACTAATCATTTTACGGAATTGCAAGGCATACTGTCATGTGTCTAAGATCACAAATAGTCTCATTTTTTACCACAGTGCATACAAACAGACATTCTCTTGAATACCTCTGTACAATAGGAAATCAACAATCACAGAGACTTTGCTAAAAGTCAAACAATATACACCTGGAAATAAAAACTATGCTGTAAGACTCAGTTTATACCACAATAAATTGGCTACTAGCTCAAAGATTACAATTGTACAAGAAGACTCTCTCAAATCGTTTTTAATTTTTAAACATACATTTATTCTTGTAACATTTCATATTGTAATAGAACATCTAGCATGATGTCATCAGCAATTTCCTTACCATTTTCATCAACTTAACAACTTGTCACATTAAACTCAATATCATCCAATACTTCAATGAATTCATTATCTAAACTTTCATCCAGAAAATCACAGGTTATATTTCCTGCACCAATAGGTTGTTCTTCATTGCTGCTGTCCACAAAAGGTACATTTAAGTCCTCTATCAGAGTGTTAGAAATTTCAAAAGTGACTTCAATGTTGTTCTGATTTTGATCCATAATAAATGTTATTATGTTGCTGTACCTAGTAGAAAAATATAAACACTTCATTTTATTATTTTTACTAATAGATAATACAAAACTAGCTTTATCAATTTCATGAGTCCATGTATTCCCATATTTTTAAACACATCAACTAAACAAATTATTCTGCCACATTTTTCTGAAATGAGGTCTGACTCACACTGTGATCTTAGACACATGACAGTATGTATGCCTTGCAATTCCGTAAAATGATTACTACAGTGAAAGAGAGTCTTGCTGGGAGTGCTGTTTCAGATTTTAGGACAGTGCACTGGGGTTATATGACGTTACAACGCATACTTTTACAACGCACACCTTTACAACGCATTTTTACAACGCAACATCCATTACAACGCATTCCATTACAACAAATTTTTTAAAACTACCTTTACAACGCATTCCATTACAACGCATACTACCTTTACAACCCATACCATTACAACGCATAACATTACATTGCATGTATGGTAAGTATTGGATAGTATAGGGGTAACAATTACTATTCTAACTCCAGGGGGTGCAACAGTAGGGTAGGTGTTGGATAGTGTAGGGGTAAAAATTACTATTCTAACTCCAGGGGGTTCAACAGTAGGGTAAGTGTTGGATGGTAATGGTATGCGTTGTAATGGTATGCTTTGTAATGACTGCGTTGTAATGACATGCGTTGTAGTGTCATGCGTTGCAATGGTTGTGTTGTGATGGCCTGCTATGTAATGGATGTCACGTTGTAAAAGTTTTGTTGTAATGGTAGTGCGTTGTAAAGGTTGTTTCCCGTGCAATGGTGTTAAGGCAGTATACAGGCTCAAGGTGGGACTGAGAATGTAGAAATGAGAATTCACTGAAATGATTTCTACATGCTACAGAGAGAGTTGGTATGCAATTTCTACAGCACACCCAGGATCTTTATTATACAGAATGGAGACTATTTGGTAATTCAGAGGCCTGACACACATGCTGCTTTGGACTTTATAGCACTAACTGTCCTAAGGACTGACTCACTCCATGACTACATATTTTACCATATTTTAAAACACAAAACAACAGGTGATGGACAGAATGCAGAACAATGTCATACATTCACCCCAGTACAGAGATCTGGGCCTAAATCCATCGTTTTTTTTGCACTCCACACCACCCCAGTTCAGACATGGCCATATGCAAATCAGCCTTGACCCTGTGCCTCATGGGAACAGTCCAGCCCGAACTGTCAAGCCATGTGTTTCCTGGACCGGAATCAAGCATCCTAGGACCGGTTTCTGGCTATCAGCCGTCTTCAGCCAGGATAGCTTGACTCCAGTGGTGTGGAGAGCATGGGACTCACGTCTGAGCATACCCATCCCACTCGGGGTGACAAATGCAAAACAACAGGTGATGGACAGAATGCAGAACAATGTCATACATTCACCCCAGTACAGAGATCTGGGCCTAAATCCATTCTTTTTTTGCACTCCACACCACCCCAGTTCAGACATGGCCATATGCAAATCAGCCTTGACCCTGTGCCTCATGGGAACAGTCCAGCCCGAACTGCCAAGCCATGTCTTTACTGGACCGGAATCAAGCATCCTAGGACCAGTTTCTGGCTATCAGCCGTCTTCAGCCAGGATAGCTTGACTCCAGTGGTGTGGAGAGCATGGGACTCACATCTGAGCATACCCATTCCACTCGGGGTGACAAATGCAAAACAACAGGTGATGGACAGAATGCAGAACAATGTCATACATTCACCCCAGTACAGAGATCTGGGCCTAAATCCATTGTTTTTTTGCACTCCACACCACCCCAGTTCAGACATGGCCATATGCAAATCAGCCTTGACCCTGTGCCTCATGGGGACAGTCCAGCCCGAACTGCCAAGCCATGTCTTTACTGGACCGGAATCAAGCATCCTAGGCAGTGCAGGGGCTCAAGGTGGGACTGAGAATGTAGAAATGAGAATTCACTGAAATGATTTCTACATGCTACAGAGAGAGTTGGTATGCAATTTCTACAGCACACCCAGGATCTTTATTACACAGAATGGAGACTATTTGGGACTTTAGAGGCCTGACACACATGCTTCTTTGGACTTTATCCAAAAAACAACCAAGGGCCTTGACTCACCTCAGTAAGGCAGAGTCTATATACTTCAACAACCAAAACAAGTGCCAGTACTGAGACCTAATGAACTAGATAACTTTGTCAAAGACTCAAAATATCAATTTGTAGTCCCGAAGTGGATTGAATCCATCAAACTTAATTTTTATTTTCAAAGTTTCAAGAAGGACAAAATGCAAAACATTTTTTCAAATATGTGTGACAGCGACATTAATTGTGAAAAAACAGACGTAAACACACAAATGACAGTGTAATAAAATTCAATTCAACAACCCCCTGCATACTCATTACCTGACTCGAAACCTGATTCAACTAACACTCACATTAATATACACATACACAGACTCATAAATCCAGCATCCAAAAACAACAACCCAAAACGGGGCCTGCGTTGCCAAGTGGAACAGTTTTTAGACAGCGTGGGATATTTAGGCAGAACTGAATCTAATTTACAATGACATCCTGCCTCCCCAACTTTAATTCTGTTTCAAAGATAGGGACTTTGAAAACACAACTGAATGTTAACGCAGGCAACAAAGAAATGTCGACGCGTTTCAAACTAGACCCTTTGTCCGGTTCTCATCAGGACCAGAAGAACACCTGAAAGAGGATACAAGAGAAAGATCCTTAAAATCATGAACATTTTCAAAAAATCAAAAAGGTGAGTGCCAGGCCAAGCCTTGAAGCCTCCTACCTTTTTTTTTGTGAAACTTTATGTGTCATTTTCACAAGTATCGCACATAAACCATTCAGCAATGTAGAAAGCACACACCATCTTACAATGCAGTACACCAATTTCGAAAGACCTCGGCACAGTAGCAAATGTTAAACCAAAAAAGGAGGGGTCGTCCACGGCAATGATTCACAGACATCAAAGAGCCCCGGTCTCAATACCATTCCCACCAGGCATATACATACAGTACTCAGTAACAGCGTAGAGAGTGTAACGACATCGTGTGCTAGCCCACCCCTTCTGGGTACAGTTGATTGTCCAATTGTGCCTGACGTTACGCCGTGAGTTTAGCAATGTAATTGCGATACGGTCCCCATATGTCCAAGGGTCTAGACGAAGTAGGGATGGTGGAGGAGTATTCGACACAATTAACATTGCAGGAGGCCAAGCTCTTAAGCCAGGACTGTACAGTTGGGCTTCTCCTGGAGCACCAAAGCAAGGCCCCCTCCCTCTTAGCCAACAAGAAGCCCAACGTTGCGAGATCTACGGACTGCCTGTGGAAAGTTTGTCACATAGCCCAACAAGGCAATTTCAGGGGCTGGAACCAGGGGGACACCCAGTATTTTACCAAACGTGGTGTGTATCTGAAGCCAGTAGTCACGTAATCTGGGGCAAGTCCACGATAAGTGTGCAAAATCAGCGTCCACAGCCTTACACTTTGGGCAGTTAGGAGAGCGAGAGGGGTCTATCTTATGGGCCAATGCAGGGGTGTGATACAAACGCCTAAAGAATTTGAAATGAATGAGTTTGTGCCTGCTGTTTAGTGACACCTTTTTGGTTACTGCGCAGCATTGTGCCCACTCTACATCTGATATTGGCTTCCCCAGATCTTTTTCCCACGCCAGTCGGACTTTCGCATCAGCTGCGGTAGTGGCTGCGACGCTGAGTCTGTAAAGTTTAGTAACCATATGTGCCCCTGAGGGATGCTGGATGATAGTCGTCAGAGGCAGCGCCTCCTCTGGAGCCAGCGGGAAGGTGGGAAATGTAGCCCGCAGCAAGGATCGCAGTCGGGACAGTACAAAGGAGTCCATAAAGCTGTGATCTAGGAAGCGGGGTTCCTCCGTCAGACTAAAGGCATGTCCGTCCGGGAACAGGTCACCTACTGTATTTAAGCCGAATTTGGAGAGTGTAGTACGTACCACCGTTTCACCAGTGATTGGGAGCCAGTGTGTATTAGGGAGTGGGAGGAGTGGGGAGTAGAGTATATCCAGTTTCAGTAGCCTCCGGAGTTTCTCCCACGCCCAGCATGTGGAAGATACTGTCTGGATATCCTGGGGGTCGCGTGGGAATCCCTTCGGGAGCAGTGTAGCTAAGGAGTGTGGTAGTACCAAGTCCGCCTCTGGTTTCAGGTACAGTATGCGGGCATCTGGGTGGAACCAGGGATATGCGTAGGAACACTGTGCTGCCAAAAAGTATAGATAAAAATCAGGTACCCCCAGGCCGCCTTTCTCATAGGGCAGGGTCAGAGTTTGCCATGTGACCCGAGGGGTTTTGTTTCCCCATATCAACCGTAGCAGTAGCGTTCGCAGCTGTGTGAAAAAAATCTTAGTCAAGGGTATTGGCATGTTGTTAAATAAATACAAAAACCGGGGCAGTACCACCATTTGCACTATAGCTAAACGTCCCACCATAGATAGCTGCAACCGTAGCCATTTGTCAATGTTATCTTCCAGAATATCTAGTGCTCTTCCATAGTTGAGCCGAATAATGTCGACAGTGTTGATATGGACGTGTATACCTAAGTATTTCACCGAATCCGAACACCACTCCAGTGGGTACTCGCAGTCCCAAGGCGTAGTGGCAGTGGTCAGCGGGAAAATGAGGGATTTGTGCCAGTTCATGCGCAGTCCAGAGTAAGTGCCAAACCGCGTAATTTCCGCTAGCAGCGGTGCCAGGTTTATGGAAGGTGCTCGGACATAGAGTATTAAATCATCCGCATATAGCGACGCTAGTAGAGGACCTGTGCGGAATTGCAGGCCCCGAAAGATGTGGTTTTCCTGAAAGTGACGGACCAATGGGTCCATCGCTAAGATGAATAACAAGGGGGACAATGGACACCCCTGTCTCGTGCCCCTGGACAGGGAGAACGCCTCTGTGATGGTGCCATTTAAGCGTATTCGGGCCGTAGGTTTAGTATATAGCAACGCCACCGTGGAGACAAAACACTCCGGCAAACCCATGCGTCTCATTATTGATAGGAAAAAGGGCCATTCAAGGGAATCTAACGCATTTCTGCGTCTAAAAGCACGGCGGCCGCTGGAGTGCTGGGGTCCACCCGGTTGATCACTGCGAATAATGTACGCAGATTCAATGAGGTGGATCGATGTGGCACGAACCCAGATTGGGCGGGGGATATAATGAATTCCATTAAGAGGGCCAGCCTCGTGGCCACTATTTTTGCCAAGATTTTATAGTCTGTGTTCAATAACGAAAGAGGCCTGTAGAAGCCACAGAGTGTCGGGTCTTTTCCGGGCTTCGGGAGCAATATGATCACCGCTTCCCTAAACGTGGGGGGTAAGACACCTGTCTCTAAAGCCTCAGCATAGACCTCTATCAGCTCTGGCACCAGTTCCTCCTTGTATGCCTTGTAAAAATCGGCCGAGAAGCCATCTAAGCCAGGAGCAGCTGAGCCTCGTAGTGCGTCTATGCCTTCCACCACCGAGTCGACAGTTATTGGATGGGCGAGAAACTCCTGCATGTGTCTTTCCAAAAAGACCAATGCAATTTCGTCTAGGTAAGAGTGTTGATCATGTAGGTCAGCGGCAATGGACGAGGAATAGAGGTCAGTATAGTAGGATAAGAAGGTGTGGCAGATTTCAGGGGAGGTGTGTAGTAGTTTTCCATCCGGGGCAGTTATTCCCGTTATGTATTGTGCTTGACGCGGAGGGCGGAGTAGGTGTGCAAGTAGCCTCCCGGGTCTGTCTCCCTCCCTGTATTGCCGCGCCGAGTGTTGCGTGGCTAGGAAGCATAGCTCCCTATCCGCCTCTTCCCGAAACTCTAACAGTAGGGAAAGACGGCGCGTCTCGTGTGCCTCAGAGGGGTTTCGGAGCCGGTCCCCTTCCAATGTTCGGATATCCTTCTCGATGCGAGTGAGTGTGGATCTAATAGAGCGCAGGACTCCCACATGTGTAGCAATGCATACCCCTCTGATAGTGGCCTTAAACCCCTCCCACAAGGTTGCGTGAGTCTCTACTGACCCTGTGTTAGGCTCAAAATAGTCAGTGATGGCAGTCCGGATTGTCTCGGTGAACACCGTGTCAGCGAGGGCCTTACCGGGGAATCGCCACTGTCGTTCAAAGCCGCCTGGTCTTGGAATACCCAGGCGTAACGCCACCGGGGAGTGGTCTGACAGTGTACGTGGGAGTGTAGCATGTGATGTCACCCACTCAGCCACCCCGGGTGAGAGTAGCCAGTAATCTAGCCTCGTCCAAGTGTTATGGAAGCTGGAATGGTGTGTGTAGTCCGGGGTCTCACCGTGTAGCCTAGCTTCGATGTCAATGAGGGAATAGGTATCGCAAATGTCAACTAGGACTGGTCTGGAGTGCTTCCTAGTGTCCGCTGCAGCTGAAGTCCCGTCACGTGAGGGGTTAAGGAGTAAATTAAAATCCCCACCGACAAGCATCTGGCCTGTGGTTATCGTGAGGAGCTTCGCCTGAAGGTCTTGAAAGAAGGCAGGGGTGTCGGTATTGGGGCCATATACGTTCACCAGGGTAACCGTCTGATGAAATAGGGAGCCCGTCACTACCAAGTATCGACCTTCCGGGTCCCCTATCGTGGAGTGCAGTATGAAGGGTATTCGCTTATGCACCAAGATGGCCACCCCCCTTGAGTATCTGCTATAGTCTGAGAAGAAGCGGTGCGAACCCCAGTTTCTGGCCAGGAGCTGGGACCCTGCAGGGCTCAAGTGCGTTTCCTGAAGAAACACAATGTCAACGTTATGCCTGCCCAAATAATTAAAGACCTGTCTGCGTTTCCTCGTGTCGTTTAGACCCCTGATGTTCCATGACATCAGGGAGATCAGGGAGGAGTCAACCTGCGTAGACTGTCTAGCCATTAGTGCACGAACTTACATGTTCAATCCAGAGTGTGTCAAGGTCAACTGCAACGTGTGATGGGATGTGGTGTGTGCCTGCTATCTGAGTGCGGATTGACATCAAACTAACGAAAATTCCCTCCCTACCCCCTCCCCCAACCCAGCCTCCAAACAACCCAGGGAGGCATAGCCCCATGAACCATGCAGCGAGCCAAACAAAACACTGGGTTGCAAAGCGCAATGTCAAACTGTAGCACAACTGCAAGAAGAAAAGAAGTAGTAAGACAACAAGGGCATCCGCCATGGGGTGTGGCAACGCCACACCGGTCGGGGTGTAAACAATACTGGAAAGTCGGAGCTTGTGTAACCACAACAGTCTGGGTGCCTGTGAAGCAACGAGAGCAGACCTTCAGCCCCAAATGTCTAGACATGATTTTCAGCCATTGCCCGTCTCGGCAAATAGATCAGTGCTGACCTGAGAGGCATTTCTGACTGGAGAAGCCGGCGGTTGCGCCCCAGACCGGGACGGGCTTACGTCTCGCCGCTTGTAACGTTGGCAAAATTCCTGGGCTTCCGTCGGTGTTTCAAAGATGCGGGGCCTGCCATCAATGTCCACTTTGAGTCTAGCTGGGTAGAGCATTCCGTATCGAAGGCCTAGATTGCGGAGTGTAGCTTTAACCCCAGTAAATTTCTTGCGAGCTTCCTGGACCATGAAGGTGAAATCAGGAAAGAAAGAGAGATTGTTGCCTTGCCATGTCACCACACCACGATCCCGAGCCGCCCGGAGGACAGTGTCCCGATCTCTAAAGTTCATAAGGCGAGCAATAATTGGGCGCGGTGGGAGACCTGTTCTGGGCCGGGGCCCCAGCGATCTGTGGGCACGCTCTACCACGAACCCCTGAGTGAAGGAGTCACGGCCAAAGAGATCGATTAGCAACTGTTCAACAAAAGTGTCCATCCGGCCCGTTTGTGTCGTCTCTGCCAGGCCGGTAATGCGCACGTTGTTTCTTCGTCCCCGGGCCTCGAGGTCCTCATTTTTGATGGCGACTTCCTTGAGGATTCTCTCCACCCTCTCCAGTCTTTTCAGGGACTTCGTCGCGCCATCTTCTACATCAGAAATCCTGGATTCCACTAGGTCTAGTCATCTGTCGTGCGCCTGAATCTTGGAGCCCATATCCGCCATGCGGCGCTCTAGTGTGTCAAATCGCCCATCCAGCGCCTTGAAACCAGCCCTCATCTCAGTCATCATGGCGGTCATGAGGGAAGTGGCATCCTCCGGGTCTTCACCCCCCGTTGCCTCCATTCGGGCCTCTTGTGGGGGGTCAGCGATGGGGAGTGAGGCTCCAGCAAAGTTCAATTTACGCTGGTTAGGGTCGCGCTTTCCCATTGTGTCCGTGCAGCAGGGCCACCGGGTCTAGGCCTCTGTGTCTTCTGTGCTGACACGTTACTTCGCACCAGAGCATCCCAAAATGGTCGTGGGGTTGTAGCAGGGCAAGGGACCTTCACCCTCGGGGGGGGGGCAGGTCGGGTCTCAGCCTAGTCCGGGACCCCAGGCAGCAATGGGCAGCGCCCTGCGTACAGCGGGCTAGGCGAGCACGTGGCGGTCCGCTCGGGCACCTCAGCGGTCCGGTAGGTCAGGCGGCGTGTAGCTTCTCCCCTCACTGGCGTTCCGGGGAGCAGGGAGAGGCCAGTAGCGCCGCAGGCACGAAGCTGGGCAGCGCCAGTAGCTCCCAAAGCGGCCCCCAGGTCAGCCGCACAGCAATCCGCCCCCAGAGCAGGGATTACGTCCCCGCCGCGGCCCAAATGGAGCTCCCGGCTTAAGCCCGCCCCGCCAGGCCGTAAGGCCCAGAAGCGTGTCTGGCGCACAGCGCCGCACTGGGGGAGCCGGGTTCCAATAGGCCCGCCGCGGAGCCGAGCCCTCAGCCCCCAGGACGCGGAAATCACCGCGGCCGGACCCCGCTGGCTGCCAGGGCGCCCCACGCGCAGCTTGCCCTACCTCCACTCCGCAGCTCCGAGGCCCCTCCGGCTTCACCCGGCCGCCGGTCGCGTCGCCGTATATTCGGATCCGCTGCCGCCACCGCCTTCAAACTTGCACCCGTCGAGCTGCACAGGATGTAGAGCAGGATCGTGGGTTTGGATGCCCTTCAGGATCGCGGGTTACAGCATTGCTCAGGCGTTAGTTCCCCGAACCGGCGGAGCTTCAGCAAGAGGCGGCCATCTTGGTCTCCTCCTCGGCCACGCCCCCCTTGAAGCCTCCTACCTTAATACACAGTTAGGCTGCAATAAGTTCGAGCGAGGCGTGTGTTTCTGAAAAAGACAACAACATGAAGTTAGTACGTGTACCTCCGTCCATTCTAGTCAGTCTCTGCTAAGAGCCCCCTTGGGGGCCGGGGGGGGACAGGCGGACGTGCCCTAAAAGTTGAAATTACCTAAATGGTGTCGCTAATGTGCGGCTTCCGAAGGGAGTGATTTTCCAGCAGAGGAGGGGGTCGTCAGAGAAGCCAAACGCGACAGTCACACGGGCTGTATGGGACTCGTAGTTTCGATTTCGGCTGAAATGAAAAAACATAGCAGTTTTACTACGGGCTGGAGGCCGATAGTGAATGAGCTGAGTTGAGGTGTGGCCAGACTCGCGACTTACTCTGAACTCAAAAGATGTGTCCTGAATAAATATCGGAGCATCTGGGAGGGCACGGTGAGAGCCTCTCCTCCTGGCGCGAGAGGCACGTAGATCAATGTCGTGTACTCTGAAAAAACGGATGAAAACAGTTGATTCCCTCTGTAAATGTAAAAAAACAAGGGTTTTGCTGCTGTAAGCGGTGGAGGACAGCATACCTTAGAACGGGGATTGAAATCTCCTGGCACTCTATCCGTAAACCGCAGCTCAGTCTGTCGGAACGCCAGCGCCACCCGGAAGCTCTGGTGTAACTGACGGAAGAACAGAAGCCGCATTAAACTGGGCTCCAGCGTCCACGTGAGTTGTCCCGTTTGTTGCGCGGATTACTGGAGGATTGAAAGGGCCGGGAAAACCTTTATAGGGGCCGCCTGGTTAAGCGTGCTAAACATGCCTGTATAGGCTACGAGAATTCTGGGACATGTAGTGAGGTGGTGCAGGCGAACTCATCGGGGGCAGCGAAGCTGGCTGGGCAGTATCGGGCCAAATCGAAAAAACCAGACGTGTCCCATATTTTTAGAGAACCCTCGCAATCTCAGAGAGTTCATTCGGACCATTTATAGCTGTATTGAATTTCATGATCAAATGTGCCTCACGCTGGCTCAGTCTTGCTTCAATATCTCCACGGATAGAGTGCCAGGAGATTTCAATCCCCGTTCTAAGGTATGCTGTCCTCCACCGCTTACAGCAGCAAAACCCTTGTTTTTTCGCATTTACAGAGGGAATCAACTGTTTTCATCCGTTTTTTCAGAGTACACGACATTGATCTATGTGCCTCTCGTGCCAGGAGGAGAGGCTCTCACCGTGCCCTCCCAGATGCTCCGATATTTATTCAGGACACATCTTTTCAGTTCAAAGTAAGTCGCGAGTCTGGCCACACGCTCAACTCAGCTCATTCACTATCAGCCTCCAGCCCGTAGTAAAACTGCTATGTTTTTTCATTTCAGCCAAAAACGAAACTACGAGTCCCATACAGCCTGTGTGACTGTCGCGTTTGGCTTCTCTGATGACCCCCTCCTCTGCTGGACAAATCGCTCCCTTCAGCAGCCGCACATTACCGACACCATTTAGGTAATTTAAACTTTTAGGGCACGTCTGCCTGCCCCCCCCCCGTTCCCCCAGGGGGCTCTTAGCAGAGACTGACTAGAATGGACGGAGGTACACGTACTAACTTCATGTTGTTGTCTTTTCCAGAAACACACGCCTTGCTCGAACCTAATTGCAGCCTAACTGTGTATTAAGGTAGGAGGCTTCAAGGCTTGGCCTGGCGCTCACCTTTTTGATTTTTTGAAAATGTTCATGATTTTAAGGATCTTTCTCTTGTATCCTCTTTCAGGTGTTCTTCTGTTCCTGATGAGAACCGGACAAAGGGTCCGGTTTGAAACGCGTCGACCTTTCTTTGTTGCCTGCGTTAACATTCAGTTGTGTTTTCAAAGTCCCTATCTTTGAAACAGAATTAAAGTTGGGGAGGCAGGATGTCATTGTAAATTAGATTCAGTTCTGCCTAAATATCCCACGCTATCTAAAAACTGTTCCACTTGGCAGCGCAGGCCCCGTTTTGTGTTGTTGTTTTAGGATGCTTGATTTATGAGTCTGTGTATGTGTATATTAATGTGAGTGTTAGTTGAATCAGGTTTCGAGTCAGGTAATGAGTATGCAGGAGGTTGTTGAATTGAATTTTATTACACTGTCATTTGTGTGTTTACGTCTGTTTTTTCACAATTAATGTCGCTGTCACACATATTTGAAATAATGTTTTGCATTTTGTCCTTCATGAAACTTTGAAAATAAAAATTAAGTTTGATGGATTCAATCCACTTCGGGACTACAAATTAATATTTTGAGTCTTTGACGAAGTTATCTAGTTCATTAGGTCTCAGTACTGGCACTTGTTTTGGTCTTTGGACTTTATAGCACTAAATGTCCTAAAGACTGACTCACTCCATGACTACATCTTTTGCCATATTTTAAAACACATCAACTAAGCAAATTATTCTGCCACATTTTTGCTGAAATGAATTCTGACTCACACTGTGATCTTAGACACATGACAGTATCCCTTGCAATTCAGTAAACTGATTACTATCTGCTACTGAAAGATTTTCTATGGCATTTGTGCAGTACACCCATAATGTTTACAAGACTGCAAGGAGACTATCTGAGAATTCTAACCCTGATATACAAGTGTATAAGTGGTTAGACCACTTCTTGTACAAACTCTACATGTTTAACAGCACTGTACTGCAAATAAATATCTCCTAAAACACATCCACATACCAAATGCTCCTTTCACAATGTTTTTCCCAAAGCAGACAAATTCAAAATCAGACTCTGTACAAATAAACTCCTGCTTCCACATTAGAATACATTTTTCAATTTAACTTAAACTGCACAACATAGATCCCCTTACAAATTAACAACTCACCTTTAAAAATGCTTTTGTAGTTTTAAAACAGTGTCAATCACACACCAGATTTTCTTAAGCAGAATCTCTGAATAGTGCACCAGTCACTGCAACCTCACAATGGCATAGCTTCCCTCTCATTTTACACTCATATTCTTGTAGATAACCAATCAAATATCTTCCCACACAAATTCAAAACCAAACTAACATTTTAATTGGTTCTACATTGAAACACTTTCAATCTCACATAATATTCAACCTTCCCTCACTGCTCTCTCTGCCTGTTACCATGGTAACACTCCATAGAACACCTAACTGAACACACAGATGAAAAGTTAATCTTCAAAACAAACCAGCAAGGGTGTTTGACTTTTCCATACAGCAGCGAATCCTGTGCAATTTTCCTTTCAATCACTTTCTCTCAACCATTAGCATTGCTCCTTAAAAAAAACAGTAGCATGCACCCTAGTTTTCAACGTTGAAGTTTCAGAAACCACCAATCATTTATTCTTTTTCAAGTGCACTGAATCTCATCCACATTTTTTTCTAAACTCCTACTTTTCAAACTGCCATTTCATTTCCAGAGCCCATCTGAGTACAACCAGATCTCCCTTCAAGATGCTTAGAGTGTGGATTGTAGGACACAGCTATATTTTCTGGAGTGAAAGGTATGCAGCAAATAGATGCTTTCTCAACCTTGACTTACCAAATGTGGATATTATGTGGATTGGCCAGAGAGGATTGAGATGTCACCAATTGATGCCATTGGTAAAATCCTTTTTGCATCTCCCACACCCTGACCTCATAATTGTGCACTGTGGTGGCAATGACCTAGGCACTTTGACTGGGGTAGGTCTGGAAATGCTTTTAAAGAACACCTTTGGGCAATTGATGTCAATTTTTCCACAAACTGCCTTTGTATATTCTAATATATGCCAAAGGCAAAAATGGAACTGGTCCAACCAATATTGTCCACAGATTGAGAAAGCAAGGAAACATGTTAGTAAGTGTGTTTCTGCTTTCCTCAGAGACTATGGTATGGGTTCTATATACCACAACAACTTGGGTTACAACATGCAAGGCATTTAAATAGGAGACGGTGTACATTTCACAGATAAGGGAAACAGAGTCTTCCTCTTGAATTTTAGACTCTGCATCGGTACGTACTTGTAGGTACAAAAAACACTCAATAAACACAACAGCTTTTTTTAGAGCCAGCCAACATCTAAACACTCAAACTTGTTATTTAACTGTATTTTTTAGTTTTTTTTCTTGACGTGCGCGCAACGTGCGTGCACCTCACGATTTGTAACCTCTAGGGTGCGTGCAACGTGCGCGCACCTCGCGATTTTTTTCCCCAAAAAAATTAATAAATTTGACCTTCGGGGTCCTTCAGGGACCCCCTGAGAAGGCCTAGGGGGTCAGGAAGTCTCTACCCTGCCCCCTTTTCACGTTCTCCACTTTTGTTTTTGACTCACTTCTACCTCGAGGGTGCGTGCAACGTGCACACACCTCGCGATTTAAAACAAAAAGGGTTTTTTGCCCATCGGGGTCCTTCAGGGACCCCCTGAGAAGTCCTAGGGGGTCAGGGAGTCTCTACCCTACCCCCTTTTCATGTTCTTCACTTTTGTTTTGAGCTCTCTTCTGCCTCCGGGGTGCGTGCAACGTGCGCGCACCCCGCGATTTAAAAAAATATATATATATTTTTTGGGGTCTTCGGGGTCCTTCAGGGACCCCCTGAGAAGACCCAGGGGGTCAGGGAGTCTCAACCCTATCCCCTTTTCACGTTCTCCACTTTTGTTTTTGACTCACTTCTGCCTCGAGGGTGCGTGCAACGTGCGCGCACCCCACGATTTAAAAAAACTATATATATATTTTGTTGGGCCTTCGGGGTCCTTCAGGGACCCCCTGAGAAGACCTAGGGGCTCAGGGAGTCTCTACCCTACCCCCTTTTCACGTTCTCCACTTTTGTTTTGGGCTCTCTTCTGCCTCCGGGGTGCGCACAACATGCGCGCACCCCGCGATTAAAAAAAAATAATATTTTTTTTTGGGGGGCCTTCGGGATCCTTCAGGGACCCCCTGAGAAGACCTAGGGGGTCAGGGAGTCTCTACCCTGCCCCCTTTTCACTTTTTCCACTTTTGTTTTTGGCTCTCTTCTGCCTCGGACACAAAATATCGGCCAACACTTCCTGATTTCGACCGATTGGAATGTTGACAGACGTCTAACAGCAAATCAGAATTTCGCTTGCGAACACCCGTTTTGCGCACGGTGCGCGCATGGGTGCGCGCTTATAGATATATATATTTTTTTTTCTTTTCATTTTCCCAGAAACTACTGGAAGGATTTACACCATTTCAGCAAAAGCGTGATCTGCGAATCAGACTTCACCATTTTGCCATATTTCTTGTAATTCCGTTCAGCCATTCGGGCTGTAGCCGTGTCTAATCGTCCTATGGAAAATAACATAGGGAAAACACGTTTTGGGACCCCCCTTTTTTCTCAGCCCCCACTTGACAAATCCCCCCAAATCTTTCAGGGAAGGAGCAGAGCGGAGCAGGCTATCTTCTTTGAGAAATTCTCGAAGATTCATCAACCGGCGCCAAAGTTATTCACAATAGAATGTTGCGGATTTCCTATGGAAACTTGGTCCTAACTATAATATATATATATATTGCATTATGTCTTATCTCAGTTGAGGTCAGGTTGAAAGATGCATCTTTATCTTTCCACCATTTTTAACATGTTCTGCACGTAACACATCATTTGCACAGGGTATATATATTTTTGTAGGAAAATTTGGGAAGCAGCTTTACCATGCACTTATCCTTTTGTATATCCCCCTTTTTTAACTGAAGTCACAAATCAGTTTATAGCTATTTGCATTTATGCAGCTATTATGAATTTTTGCACTTCTCTAAGTGTATGTGGATTTATCCAGGAATATTGGACAAAATGCCAAAAATGAAATTTGCGCTTTGAAATTAATTAAATTGTAATTTCATAAAAAGCTTTTATGACGCTATAATACAGTAAGAGAAATTTCCCATGTATATAATGATGTATTTGGAAACAGTATTAAGGTCATGCAAAAATAATTTATGGCTTGTTGGGTTAGCTAAATTACATTGATTTAGTACAAATCATGTAGTCTATTTGCTATGTCCATCGTTTACTTTCCTGAACACGTGACCTTGGTGGGAAGGGCATATTATTTAAAAACGGCTTTAACCTCATACAGCCTTTATGTGAACAAGGGCGCCTGAGCCCGAAACGCGTCATCTGTTGACTGCTGCTAGGTTGAAATAAAACATCTTGCCTGAGAACAGAAGCGGTTCGTGTCTCTTTCTTCGCCGCCGAGGCTTTGGTGGAGGTGGAAGGAGAAACCAGTTTGTGATATATATATATATATATATATATATATATATATATATATATATATATATATATATATATATATATATATATATATATATATATATATATATATATATATATATATATATATATATATAATCTCAAGAGCTTCTGTTGCTGCTTTATCGAATTTGGAAGAAATTGATTTACTAATATGTAATATTAAAATGAACCATTCCCAGAGAACTAAATGTATACTCAATGATGTATCTGTTGCAAACTCTAAAGTGTTGGAAATTGCTCATGTACCTGGGTGTAATGATGAGTCTAGCTTGATTGTTACCAGCACAAGCAAATTGACTGCAAATTACACTATAGGAGAGGCTCCGGAGATTAAAAATGGGACTAGCACAGTCAAAGTTAATACATACAACTCCCCAAGAAATTGTGGCATTGTTGATAAAGTATCAACATTGTCATTTACGGCTAACTTAGGTTATACCCAGAATATAGCCAAATCCAAGCATGTTCAGCATACCAGTACAAATATATATAAAAATACATTGTTGGATGAGATCCAAGGTGTACCATCTGGAAATAGGCATAGCAGCTCAAATAGCTCCTCACCTAGCATTAGACTACTATTGTGGAATGTAGCTGGATTGGGTTCTAGGTTGATTGACTCAGATTGGGTGGCATATATAGAGGAACATGATATCTGTTCAATCCAAGAAACTTGGGCTATAGAGAAAGTATTTATCGATTAGTTTACTTCTCTTAGCGCAGAGGCGAAACCAGCTGACGAATTTTGGAAAGCTATTGGTGGGCTTATGATTTTAATTTGGATTAGATGTATTAGTGCATTTACACCAATAGAAATAGATAGCCCTGACCTAATGGGGATTACTGTGACTTTTGCTTCAGGATTTTGTATGACTATTTGTAACGTTTACGTCAGAACTGTAAGGGGATCTGACAATTCACCTACATTTCTTCATTTGCAGTGGCGGCTGGTGAACTTTGAAAGAGGTGAGGCGTAATTTTCTTCCTCAAATTAGACCGAGCAAAAGTGCAAGACACCTTACTTTTAGAGGGTCCAGGAGTGTTTTCGCCTTTGAGGAAACGCTAACTTCAAAATAAGTGCCAGTTGGTGCATTTTACAACACATTTGAGTTACCCGGGCCTCCATTAGCAGTTATCACATTTAGGGCCTGCCTCATGCATAACATGACTAAACATGACCCAATCCTCTATTTGCTGGCTTTGTTTCCACTGATAGCCATGGTCCTACATTCACTTGTCACAAAGCACCTGTAAACACCCTCGAACCTAATTAGACAACTTGCCCATATGTGTATTCTCCCACAGATAGCTTTAAGAAGATTTCACTGTCTTGCTGATAATCTCCTACCAGTTCCCCATACCCTCTGAGTCATAAAACAATCATGCACATGCCTACACACAACCAATTAATAAAAGTCACATGCACACACCAGACCAAGCTAGCTCACACCTATTCATAAATACACATACACATACCTCTCAGTCCGTAGCTTCCAGCCGTAATCGTCTGCCTACAGCAACACAAACAGTAAGGACAGTTACTGACCCCATGCACACTAACAAAAGGGGCCACTGTGACAGCCCTAGGCGCACTGAGGAGACAAAGCCCTCACACACTCGGGAAATGGCAAAAGTGCAATATATAAAATAAATTTTATCAAGCAATGTGATAAAATGCGGAGTGAATGTTCTATATGGTTCGGTTCAGGACATTTGATTACACCAGTTTTACCAGACAAAATTCTGAACCAGCCCTGCTGGTATTTAAACCTATATTCCTCTATTTACCCGAACATAAAACCTGGGCTACTATGATAAAGGCTTTCAACACTGTGAGGCGGGAACTCCGATCCCATTTGAAAAGAGAAACGTCAAATCATACAAACAGTTTATCTGGTAAAATACCCCAAGACAATACCAGTGCAGTACACTTAAAATGTCCGCTGGTTTCTCCACGAGCCCGGGTACATCACGTCCAGGGCAGAAGGCACATTCTCGTCATATTTGAGCCCTACCAGCCTCGGCTCCAGTTTCAATCTAATTAGAAAAATTCTGCCTTCACAGTTCACACATGTAGCTATGCACACAGTGACAAAAAAATGTTCAGCCATAAATGCATTCACAGAAGTATACAAGTCCAACTTATAGTGTAATGTTTATACTAAACAGTGGCGACAGTCTGGGTCCAGTGTGTGCCCCTTTAACAGCAACTACTTCTGTTTTTGTTAGCAGATACCGCTATACAAATAACACATAGCTTGGGGTTCCTCGAGTTCACGAAGCCAGTATTTTAGATCCATGATTTTGGTTTTACGTTTATGAATTTTCTTTATTCTGAAGATGCCTGGTTTCAATATGAAACCTGCTGGGCATACTTGTTCTACGGGCCCAGCCGGCATTACGGGTGGGGGGGAAGCGGGATAAATAAAATAAATAAAATAAAAGTCAAACTTACCTTCTTCCCGCCTTCAAGTCTGTTCCGACTTCGAGACTCCACCGACCACCAGACTCCCGACTCCCGCCGTCGTCACGCAGGAATGCTGCAGGCAGCCTCCCTCCCCTTCACCCCAGCACAGCGCTGTAATTGGTTCGGCCGGCTGCCCCAACCATGTCATTTCTCTCTGTAAGCTGCAGCATACAGAGAGCAGGGAGAGTGGGAGGGGTTACTCGAGGGCAGGGGGGAGCGGCTTGCCCACTGTTCTTAATACAGTTAATACTGTCTGTTTGGACAGCCTCTCAGGCTGCCCAAACAGACAGTATTAACAACAGTGGGAAAGCCACTCCCCCCTGCCCTCGAGTAACGCCGCCCACTCTCTCAACGAGGAACTTCTGCTTTCTCACCGTGCGGAAAGGCAGAAACAAATGGTAGTTCTCTACTATTTGTTTCTGCCTTCTCGCACGGCGAGAAAGCAGTGGTGCGGCGCCCAAACACCCCCATGGAGGATCCGCCACTGTTCATTTGGAAGAAGCTATGGGTACTGTTTAAGTAAACACAAAAATTGTAGTAGCAGGGGACTTTAATACTACATTTGAACCTCCCATTTATCTAAATTAGATCACAAGCGAGGAAGATAAAAGATGAGGTATCTCCCCTTCACTAGGATAACTGAAGAAAAATCTTTCAAATCTTGCACTAAAACTAGTATCTTTAACCATTAGCAGCGGTCTTGAAGCATGCAATGGGCACACAGTCTCTGATCCCAATAGAGCACCAACCTTCAAGAGAGAAGAATGTACTAGTGTTATAGATTATGTACTTGTTGATCTGAGATTATGGCCACTTTTGTCTGATGTGGAAGTGGTAATGCGATTTGACAGTGATCATAATTTGCTGGAGGTGAATCTGGGGGGCATTCTTTGAGACAGGAAAACAATTTATGTACAACTATAGTACCAGCTACACTTGTAACTAATACCCGTCGCTATGTTTCTTGGCTGAATTTAATGTCCAATCAGAAATTATGCACATAGATCTATGGACTTTTTGTAAAATACTTGGAGAATTATGTGGGGCTCAATGAAAATGAAATTCCTATTTTAAACATACATCCCCTCTTATCTGAAGAGCTACAAAGGGTTTTTATAAGGATATGCCTAACGTGAAATCCAATCCTGTTAAGGGCGAAAAGTGGTTTGACAAAGCGTGTAAACTAGTAAAAACTTCACTAAGAATTGCTGTCATAGAGGGTGATCAAAATAGGATCAGTAAAGCAAGATCCACCTATAAGGCATTTTGATCAAGGCAAAAAGAAATTGGGATGACAAATTATGGCAAGATTTGTTGGCCACCAGTAAAATTAATGATTTTATGTTATTCTAGAGCCTTGTGACTCAAACTAAGCCTGATAAGCTTAAGTCACATCATTATAACATCGTGCCTGATAAATGGGTGGCTCATTTCTCTACCTTTTATGCCCCCGGTGATTTCAACGATCTTGGGTGTAGGAATAATTTTGACGTCTCTATAACTTTGGATTCTACCGCTCCTGTCGCTTTTAGTCTTGACGACACAAATAGAGATATTGACTACTTAAAATCTGCCAAGGCCCAGATAAAATCTCCAGAGACTTATATAAATCAGAGCCCCGATCTGGTCAGTTTATTTACATTTTTTATCAAATGCAGTAGCAGCTGGGGGCAAGGTGCCTGACTCTTGGCTTGGGGCAGAAATAGTAGCAATCCATAAATCAGCCTTATTGACATTGGCCCAAAAATTTTTGCAAAACAAATTTTAGAGAAACTCCTTGATTGGGCTGAAGCAAATGAAATTTTGTCTCCACCTTCAGGCTGGTTTTAGAGTGAAGGTTAGCACAATCAATCAGATTTTTAGGTTTACAATTTTATACTCGAAATATGTTTTAATACAAAACCAAAAACTTTGAGATTTTTATTGATATTGTGTGTGGGTGTGTGTGTTCCACTGGAATCCTGCAATTCATGTGACTTTGTCCACTTGCCGCGTCTCTGCAAGGACAGAGGGGTATATTATCAAGGGGTTTTATCTCCGCTTTTTTGGCTTTAAAAGCCAAGAAAGCGGAGATAAAATTATCTCCCTATTACCAAGCTGTCGCTAACACCAGTTAGCGGCAGCTAATAGGAGATAGCGACCATCATGGGCCCCACTTTGCATGTCAGTGATATTTATCACTAATGATATGCAAAGTGGGCATGCCAAGATGTTAGCGACTGGAAACAGTCGCTAACATCGCTATCTCCTATTACCAACTTTTGGAGATATTTGCGCTAAGGGCGAATATCTCCAAAAGCTAACACCTGCCCTGAGCAGTTCTTAGCCATGTTATCCAATGGGAGGTGGATAACATGGCTAAGAGCATTTGCTCGATAATGCATGAATATCGCTGACTTTTCAGCGATATTCATGCATTGCGGGCGTTTTTTATCGCATTTGCGATAAACCTTGCTAATAGCAAGGTTTATCTGCGATAAAAATCGCCGATGTGCGGCGATAATTTTTGTCTCTAAACAAGTTAGAGACAAAAATTATCGCTAGTTGTTGATAATATACCCCAGAGGGCGCAGGACCCTCTTAATATTCCAACACACACTCGCAATGATGCAAGTAAAAGCCTGTACTCCAAAGGGATGTTTTCAAAGACTGGACAATTCAAAACACATCTGCCATAATAAATTTTGCTTTGGAAATATCCCCTCGGAGTGTTATTTACAACCAAATCAAGTATCACTACTACTATATATATACATGTGTGTGTGTGTGTTTCACTGGAATCCTGCAATTCGTGCCGGGTCGGTGCAAGTGCACGACCCTCTTAATATTCCAACAGACACTCGCAATGATGCAAGTAAAAGCCTGCACTCCAAAGGGATATTTCCAAAGACCGGGCAGGTCAAAACGTGTCTGCCTTTATACATTTTGCCTTGGAAATATCCCCTTGGAGTGCAGGCTTTTACTTGCGTCATTGTGAGTGTGTTGGAATATATATATATATGTCAAACAAAGATTATAGTATAGGTACAAGTAGGTCATCTAATAATAAAAAAAACTAGGCATTTAAAAAACACTGAAATTCATCAATTATACATAACTTGCATAAGTATTTCTTGCACCGCCGTAAGATTCAGATATCATCAGCGATGTAATATGTGCAGTCATAAGCAGTACATCATAGCGGTCATAAGCAGTGCATCATAGCTGTCATAAGCAGTGCACCATAGCAATGAAAATTGTACATAATGGCAGATACATATAACTGGTACATTTTTTTGTTTTTTATGGTAATTTTTCTATTACTTTAAGACATACGTATAACTCAACTTTAATCTTTAGTTTTTTCAGTGTATTTCTTAGTTTTTCATTAACGTAAGTTAGAATCTTAATGATGAAGTAAAATCTTAATACGACACGTAGATTGTGAATTCCCCATAGTGCATGACCTTCAGCTGTACAAGGGTGTGTTTTGGCCATAAGGCGTAGCACTCCCAGCCACCAAGGGCGGCTAACCCCCCTGCCTAACCCAACCCATTGTCCATGTGTAGCAGGGGTTGGTCGCAGGGCCAAGCCTGTGGACAGAGTTTACGCCCACCCCCTGTAGGCAGCCAAGCCCCCATAAGCGGTAAACTTAACACAGACTTCCACTGCACTTCCCCCTTTTACATATTTTTTTATCCCGTGGGAGCATTGGGGCGGTTCTGGCTTGGGAACTGTCAGGACCACATGGGCACCCTGGTGGGTCCCGTGAGAGTCCTGCGGGACCATGACAAACCAAATGGTTCTTTAAAAAGTATGTGCTCAGGGTTTCAGATATCCCTACTGTGTCTGCTTATATGGTTTCAATTTTAGTTTTTAGGACTCTGGAACAGAGTCTTTGAGTCCTGTAAGGGCAGCTGCAACATTTGTCTTCATGTTGCGGCCAGCCACTCACATCTCTCTGTCTATTTACTCTCTCGGTCCCACTGACCAGCCAAACACAATTCATTTTTGTTCTTATTTTCCAACAGGACGCTCTTAGGACTCCAATGGTGACAGATTTCACTATTTTTTAAGTTTAAATTTCTATAAAATGGCTAAACTGATTTTTTTTTATTGCTTTTATCAAGTACCAACATTAACACAGCACATCATTAGTGGTACCTTTCCATTGGGACAGTTATTAAGCACATTCAAACAGTCAAGATATATGGTGGTTCTTCTTACTGAATTGTAAACTGTAACTGCAAGATCTATACATGTGTCCCATTTCCTTGCACGTTAGTGCCCCCCACACACATAGTCCGGGGGGCTGCATGATCTGCACTGTCTGTGCTCCAGTGGGTACCATCTTCCCCACTCCTCCCTACTCGCCTGCTGTGGCGGTCTCATTTTGTTCTAGTGAGTGAGAACCGAGGTAGCTCTGTAACGGTTCCCAGATATTCCGGGGGGCGG
Organism: Lissotriton helveticus; assembly: GCF_964261635.1. Taxonomy (NCBI): domain Eukaryota; kingdom Metazoa; phylum Chordata; class Amphibia; order Caudata; family Salamandridae; genus Lissotriton; species Lissotriton helveticus. The sequence continues at coordinate 1,238,686,013 of NC_136067.1, forward strand.
CATCAGCTCCCAATATTCAGACAACTGGTTGTGGCACAATGCTGCGTCTTTAAGCCAGTCAGTTATGCGCGGACTCCAGTGACAGCCCCAACAAATCAAGATTCTCCTCTGGGCCAATAGTAGAAGCATAGCCGCTAATTCCCTGCTTGTCCTGGCACCATGTGCACATACCCAAGCAACGCAACCGGAGGGGAGCGCACAAAAGTCTGCTCTAACATCGCCTCCAGCCTCCAGCACCTCAAATGTGGTTTCCCAGTGTCTCGCAATATCTGGGCAAGCCATGGCCAGGCGTAGAAATGTCGCATCTGAAGCTCAGCATCTCACACATCTTGCATTCTCAGGCAGGTCATTTTTGTGCAACTATTCTGGTGTCCTGTAAGTAGATCAGCCTCACCCTGTAGTTAGGGGACAGCTCTCTGGTCTACTCGCAGCAGTAAGCCCATTTATCTTCCTCTATGGGGATCCTCAATATCTCCTCCCACTCACATCGTGCCGAAGGGTCACTGAGCGGTGCCGTGCGCTGCACGCCTGAGTATAGCCTGGTAATGAGTTTATGTTGTGATGGATTACCTAGAAAGTCTTCTAACACCTGAAACATTGTGGGCGCTATCGGGAATGAGGTAAAAGGGCCTCGTAACGCCGATCGGAGCTGATAAAATGTCATTCTGTCAAGTAAGCCCATATTCTCCTTGACAGCACACTGTCCAGCGAGTACCCATCGGGGAACACGCTTCCCATAGTGTGTAACCGGAGCTTCTTCAGTCTCCGGCATACTCCTGTGTCCTCCGTGAAAGGTAGCGCCAGGGGTCTCAGCAGCGGCATCCAAGGGTCAAACATTGTCTCTATTTCTGCCCTGCATCTCAGCTCTGGCCATGCCTAAACAGTGCATTCCACCGTGCTTATCTTCGAACCCTGCCTAGTCTGTGGTCTGCAGAGGACCATGTGTAACGGTGTTGGAGCGGCTTGGTCGTGTTCAGGCGCAGTGTGTGCCATGAATTGGGTCAGGAATAGCACAGTTTATTGTACAACTCCATTTCTGGGGCACCCAGGCCTCTCTGTTCAAAAGGCAGCGTCAGAGTCTCCCAAGAGACCCTGGGTTGTTTATTGGCCCAGGCAAGGGCGATCATATTCGAACGCAGTCTGCGCCTGAAGTCGGTGCTAAGGGGTAGCTGAAGTTTGACAAATACATACAGAAACTTAGAGAGCACTATCGTCTTTGTTATGGCTAGTCGTCCCGTGAGGGACAGCGGTAATACCGTCCAGTGGCCTAACAATCTCTCGAACAAATCCATGAGTTTCCCGTAATTATATCGCCAGAGCTCCTCAATGTTTCGGCTGAGCCAGACAAGTGGGTATTCCGAATGGATCCGGTTGGTGACTGAGGTCAGCAGGAAAATAACCAACTTCCCCGAGTAAATGGCGATACCTAATAAACCACCAAATCTTATGATTTCCCTGATCAGGGGGTCAAGATTCTCAGATGGGCGCTTGACATATAGAGTCACGTCATCCGCATACAGCGACACCAGGATAACTCTTGGGATGAATGCTAGGCTGTGGTGCGCTTGGTGCTGTCTCATACGAACGGCAAGGGGCTTCATGTCCATAGCAAAAGGAGGGGGGATAAAGGGCAGCCTTCTCTCGTGCTGTGGGCCACCAAGATGGGGGGAGGGGATTATTTCATTTATTTGTTACCTCGCTGGAATAAAGCAGGGCGACTAGTTTTGAAATTTTAGGGCTAATGCCGAAGCGGCGAGAAGTTTGAATAGATATAGCCACTCCAAGGTATCAAAGACCTTGGTGGCATCCAAGAAAATTGCGGCAGCTTAGAGGGAGGGATCTATTTCGAGCATGGTCGTGAAAAGGTGCATAAATTGTGGGATGTACACCTCCTGGGACAAAACCACACTGATCAGGCCGTAGCACTATGGGCAGCAGCGGGAGAAGTCATGTTGTGATTAATTTAGCAAGAATCTTACTGTGCAGGTTGATCATCGATAGTGGTCTGTAGGAATCACTGAGCAGCGGATCCTTATCTGGTTTAAGGTTGGTGATAATAATCAAACTCTTTATAAAAAGCAACCATCAGTCCTTCCAGTACCGGGGCCATATCCCCGGTCAAGGCGAGATCACTTCGATTACCGCCTCCTCTGAAAACAGCTCATTCAGATATCTGTGGTGGCCGTCTTCTACCCATAATAGCTGGATGGATTCAAGAAAAGGGTTCAGGTCAGGATGGACATCAGATTTGCTCACGGCATAGAGTGAAGAGTAGAAGGATAGCATTTCAGCTTGGACTGCTTCCTGCCCAATCACCCTCTCATTATCAGTAGTGCGCAGCTCGCAAATATAGCCGATGGCCCGTGGTTTTTTAAGAAGACCAGCGAGTGTTTTTCCAGCGCGGTCCCCCTAGCCATACCTTCTGGTGCGGGCCTCTTTCCCTGGGTAGTGCTTTTCTCTTTGGACTGCCTCTCAAACTCAGTGATTTTCTCTTTAATGTTCCCCAGGACAGCCATCTGATTAGTGGTGAAATATTCAATTTCGAGCTCCCGTATCTCCCCCCTCAAGGCGCCTGAGCTCTCCTCGCAGTGAACGCAGCACTCCCGCTTGCTTGGCTTTACACTCACCCAGGATCACAGATTGGGAAGCCTCCCGCAATGTGGAGGGGGATTCCACTGTGCCCTCATTCAGTGCAAAGTATTCCACTATGGCAGGTCGGATCGCCTCTTGAAATACTTGGTCTCGCAGAGCTCCCGATGGGAGCTTCCAACTAAAAGCTCTGCCCAGGGGCACCCAGTAATGAGAACACAAGCAATACCAGAGCATGATCAGATAGCGTTCAGGCAAGGTGGGTTCCTCTAGCCAAAAATCTATTCTGTTCCAGGTAGGTCCCGTCAAAAACACGCGTGCCTTCTTCTTTGTGCGTGTTGTGGTGGTGCCATAAGCCCACCAAACCGTAGTCTGACATAATAGTTTGCAGCTGTTTCGTTGTTCGCAGGTGGGGGTGATGAGAATCTCCGGATCTGTCCCTGTTCGGGTCTAATAATACATTGAAGTCTCCTCCCCACAAAACCGCATCTGGACAAAGCGTCTCAACCAGTCACCACAACTCCCCCAAAAATTCTGGACTATATTCATCGGGCCCGTACACGGAGACCAGCCAAATTGGGTGGCCCCCTAGCACTCCTGCTACTAATACATATCTCCCTTGTGGGTCGCATAGCGCCGTACGTGTGCACCAAGGTAGCCCTTTACTAAGGATGATAGCGGCGCCCTTGCATAACTGGAGTAGCTTGCAACAAATTTCTCCCCCATCCCTCCTGCCCGCAAGCAGTCGCAATTGGGCCCCATCAAATGCAATTCTTGTCAGAGTCATGTATCCACTCCATGCCGGTTAAGATATGCCGCAACCAGACGTATTTTCATGCAGTCATTCAGGCCTCGGACATTCCACGTCACAGCTTCCAACGCTGTTGCCTTTTCAACGTGGGGGCCCATACAGTCGATTGCAGAGTATCCTGCATGCTTGTAGCTTTTGTACCCACCACTGTGAGGCAGAGGGAGGCGGGAGAGGGGAAGAAGAAGCGGGGGGGGAGAAAGATAACAAAGCCATTGCCCAAATCCTAGTAACACCTCCCACCTAAGCCTTACAACTTGGCTGAAAAGTACCTACCACAATGAAGCCACAAGTGACCGACCAACAAGAACAAAGTAGGACTCATCCTGTGGGAGAAACCACTAAGAGCCCGGCGTGTCCCGGCTGGTGGAAGCTGGATGGCTAGATGTAATAAGGACAGCTGTCGAAAGGGCAGACAGAACAAGTCACTTAAGGGACATCCCGAGAGGGTAAAACATCATAGCGAGAAGATGAGTGAGGGTTCCCACCCACCCTAACCCGAAGAAACAGTAATCATTATATCAGCTCAATTCTGGCAAGTATTTAGTCATTCTCGCTTAGGTGTTCACCTTCTTCTGCGTGTCACTCCGCACGTGAAGACTGCTTAGGTGGTCGGAGGTTCTGTGCAAATTTGGCAGCTAGTTTGAGGTCCGTAAAGTACGTAGTTTTGACAGAGTGGAAAATGCGAAGTTTTGCTGTGGAAGAGCAGGGAATATTTAATGTCCTGTTTCTGGAGCATTCTTTTCACAGGCGCAAACGCTCTTCTGGTGGCCTACACAGACAAGATGAAGTCCGGGTAGAACGAGACAGTGGTATCCTGGTACATCGATTTTTGCCAGTCCCTAGTCCTGCCCAGAACAGTGTCCTGGTCCCTGTAATTAAGTAAGCAAGCTATTACTGGTCTTGCAGTGGCCCCGGAGGGGTCTCGGGCCGAGAACTCTGTGGGCCCTTTCTACTATGCAGACTGCAGACAGGGAGTCACCGTACAGGAAGCGCAACATTTCCTCCACATAGTCCTCAACGCGGGTCATGGCAGTGGACTCCGAGATTCCGATGATGCAGAGGTTGTTGCATCTGGACCTAGCTACTAGGTCTTTATTCTTACTCCTGCTTACTCCCAGGACTTTCTCCGTACTGAGCCATTTTTCCCTTGTAGCTGCCCCTGCATCTTCCAACGCTGATGTTGTTTGACCTCCATGATCCGTTTGTGAAGACTAGCTACAAGGTCTGTCTAGCCTGTCAGACATGGAGTACATTTTGAGGTTGATAGCCGTGAGGGACTGTTGAGGTCTTTAATCATCTTGAGGATATCTGGTTCATGTGTGGACGTGGCAGCCAGGTGCACTTCCATCTGTTCTTCCTCCGAGGCGGGCCTCCCCGGGGAGGTCTACGCTGCTCAAAGAATAGCTTTGACCACCAGATGTCCGTTTTCCCCATGTTGGATTGTCGCTCTTGAGTCCCCCAATGGATGCACTGTGCTAGGGCGGTGATAAATATTCTCATTGCATTGCACCGCTATATGATGAGTCCTTCTGGGGTCCCGGTGACGCCACCTGAATTGCACACCAGTCTCCAACGGTGCCAGTCAAGGGATGAGAGCTGTGGCTGGGCTCAGCACCACCTTCAGTAATAAGGGGGGGAGGGTCCCCTTCCCTCATAAGGTAGTCTCAGCTAGAGGCCTTACAGGTCAAGGCTTGCTTTCGTGGTGGTGCTGCGCTGATCTTGCAGCCTTCTCATGGCTGTCCCGGGCTTGTTAGGCTCCCCTCAAGCAGGGGTTCATTGTGGGGCACCCTTACTGCTGTACTGCCCCGTTTATCACCCGCTGTGCCTAGCCGGGAACTCCGGTCACAGCCGATCATCCGGGCGGGCCGTTTTGCCTTTCCTCTAGGTGCTGTGTTAGTGCACAGGGGCCCTCTCAATGTTTCATATCGAGCTACACAGGGGCCCTGCTTCACCCAGTTACTTCGCACCAGGCCGAGCGGCCTTCGCTGATTCTTTGTAGGAGTAGGCCGAGCGTCCCCATCTGCCGGCTCCCCCATCAGCTGTGCTTCTCACCTTCTTGCTGAAAGAGGAACTCCCGGAGTCACCTCCTCTTGGGCCCTGCGTCTACCCCGGCCGGGCCACAGTCACGTTGGGCCCACAAGGAATATCTGCTGCGGCCCCAGGCAGGAGCCAGTGGTGCAATCCACTCAGGGCCTCACAGATTTTCAGGCCGGGCAGCCGTTGCAGGATCACCACCCTCCAGCAGTTCTCACGCGCTCAGGGCGACGGGTACCCAAGCTGTGTCATCTTCTCCTGCACTGCTGCCGCCCAGGCCTGACTGTTTTGGCGATTCCTGCTCCGCCTCTGCCTTCTTTCTATCGGGCTGCTCCTCCAGCACACGGGCCTCATCCAGACCACCCGGCTGCTCGGATGTAGGCGGCCCACATCCGCAGTCATCGGATCCCCGCAGGTCTATGCGTCACTCGGCCTGCCTCAGCACGCCTCGGCACATCCCTTGGGGCATCACGGTCGTGGCGCCGGCTGTTGCGCCGTACCTTGCTTCCACCTGGGTCCACTTGTTCCCAGGGCCCCGATCAAGGATCTGGGGGGAGGCAGGGGCTTGAAGTGGACACACCTTCAAGTGCCGTACAGTCCCACTCCGCTCTGTCACAGAGGTGTTCATGCGGGGTTGCATGTAGCCACCATCTTGCTGTCTAGTGCAGCTCCGCTCACCTCCTCGCCTTTATATGGGTCCTGGCGTGTCCCGGACCCGATCAGCCTCTTCCACAGCAGTTGTGCACCCTCACCTTCGTTTTGGGGGTACAATGCCTGTCTGACTTTCCGGATTATGCTGGATAGCATATCGAGCCTGCAGAGCCTCACAGAGAGGCGGCTATCTGGCAGCCAGGCTCACTAGCGCCTGTCAAGCTGTCTATCAAATGTAGTGTATTTCGTTGAGCATTTTTTCTGTATTGGTCTCCAATTTTTGCTATGGAAATTGCAAAGGGGAAAAGTATTTTGGTATCCTCCCTTATTCACAGCCCCTGCTTGACAGATCACCCCAAAATTGTATTTGGAAGGAGATGAGGTAGATTAAACATTTTTGAAAAATGTATTGAAGATTCATCAAACAGTGCCAAAGTTATTAGCAAAACAAAAAACTTCTTCCTATACAAACTCTGGCTCACCAACCACCCAATGCCACAACTTCACTTTTTTAAACCACTACCTACCTTTACCTCTACTCACTCCTAAACTGTTGGAACTGGCAGTGTCTGGTTGGCTGAAGCAATGATCCCAACCAGGCAGAACTACCGCTCCTGTCAAGGGCAGGTGATTACACTTGCTGTATAACCTTTGTTCACCTTTGGGTAGCATGGCTCTGAACAGTCAGGCTTACTATAGAGGCACTTTGTGGAGGAAAGTTACAGTAGTCACTTGCGATAAATACACTGAGCATCACAGTAGAGACTTCACACAGGATGTATGTAAAAATGTTTATATTCAACACACATATTCAATCATTATAACTTGAACATCATATATTTTTGGGGCATAAAACATTCAGAAATATTACTAGCAGTACTAGGCCTACTCGTATTGTTATGATATCAATAATAACACTGTGGAAAATTCCTAATCTAACAACCCCCCGTCCCTCCATTGAGAGAGCGCACCCTTATCCCGTGCACAATGTCAAAATGATTTACATACATCGAAATAGAACACTTTTTAGCAGCACTATGGGCCAGGGCCATGCGGGGAAAACCCAATGTCAAATGTATTGTGCTTTTAGCAAACATTTGTGCCGTGAATCACAGGCGGGCCACACACGATCACTCCTACTCTCACACACCCACTCCACAGCGCTTCGCGTGGCGACAGGTATCAGCCAGTCCGTACAGCATGCTCTTATGCACACATACGAACTAAGCACTCTAATACGGAGCAACTGGTGCCCAGAAGATCATTGGTTCACCCTCTGCAGACTCCATGGCCAAGCCACTCTACACACTCTGATTCACCCCTATCCGATTGTCCTTTATCACCGGATGGAAAATTACCAACCTCGCCCCCGTACACTGGACCCCATGCGGCCAAAGTCACACTGTCTGGGTCTTCGGGAAGCAGGTGGGATTATGTAGCAGTTTTAGTTAGGAGGTAGCCGTTAACAAGGAAGAATGTAGCTGTCACTCAGGTCTCAAAACACAAAGGAGTCCGCAGTCTCTTAACCCGTTTCCAAACTGTCTCTTCAACCCAGACAATCTCTCTCACTACTGCCTTGCGCCAAGATATCTTTGGGAGGGGCCAGGTGAGGAGAGGACAGGGAGCAACACAGCGGAGCCTCTCAATAGGATGAGGCGCCCTGATCAGTACACAATGATCTGGGTTGTGCCCAGGCAATCTGGGCACAGCACCTGGTGCACATTGGTATGAGTCGCACCATGCACTTCAGATTTCAAATACAATGAGTTGCAACTTCCACAACTCATGAAAAAGGCACAATGTCCGGTGCACATTGAGATGGGTTGCACCAGGCAATTCCAGTCAGACACAGCCAAGAGGTGCAATTCCGTACCTCCCTGGAAAGGAGACACCACGTCCAATAGATGATGATGCAGGCTGCACCAGAACAGTCTGGTCACACACACAGGAGTGAGTTGAGCAGAGCCATATGAGTTAGAATGAGTCACTACTATGGGTACACTCCCACCTCGGAGGGTCGCACCCTGTGAATTGAACACCGTAGGCAGTGAGCATGCAGTTGACCTGTTGAATGAGAGAGAAGCAGCATGATCGATGAAGCATGCCACACGGGGTCCTGCAACCAGTGAATACGCCCACCACCAACTAGGCGCTTATGAGGGTCGGGGTCCCTGCAGTACAAGATTGATTTCTGGGTACTGCCCCAGTCAATCTGGTCTCCGGGCACAAGTCTTAGTTCCACGCTCCCCGTTGGGATTCAGTAGCCGAGGTTGGCATTTGAGAGGGCACCACTCTCCAGATGTCACTGATAGATGGTGTAGGTCCCTCGTGGGAGATATTTGATGTCCCTGAGGTTTCCAGGAGAACAGGAGGCCCACGGTCGGGCCCTTGGAGAGCACACTTCGGGGCACCACACTTCAGCAGGTCCACATGTCAGGCCAGCCACTATTTGGACAGATATCCTCCATGCACACATCAGAGTACTCTGGCAATGTGCACCTCACAGTTTGGGTTGTCCAGTCATGTATCCCCACAAGCGTATCTCACTCTTTGCTGAAGAATGATACCCGCAGTTATACTATTGTGTGTATTTGAAGTTTGAGGAGGTTTAAGGGCTTTCCCTTTGAACCATAGATGTCTCCCCTAATTTATTGGCCTGTCGTTTATGGGGCTGTGGAATGCAGATCTTAATCTTTAGTGGGGCCATGATCCTGCCCCTAGATGCTAAGAGTCACAACCTCTAGCTTCAATCCATCCTTTTCGGCCCTGAAAGGGCCGAGGTCTGCTCTTCCCATAGGATGCCCTTGGTTTATGGCTGTCACTTGGGGAATGAACAGATGAACTTCCCCAACCCCTGGTGTCCACTGAAGCCACACAACACAGAGCTGCTTGGAGCATAGAAATGTCCATATTTTATAAGTAATAGAAAATATGCAGCTGTAATGCACTCAGTAATCTGATTTAAATACAATTAACAATTCAACCTTTTTGAGTATCAAAATTAAGAAGATTGCGTGTGCACCAGGTTAAAGGCCCTGCAAGCCTTTGTGTCAGTCGTGAAAGGAAAAAAATCCCAGAGCTCTATCTGGGAATACCCAGTGCACTACTAGGGTGTCATTAACAATAAGTGTACAGGAATCTAAACAATTCAGAGTTAAACAGTTTGATAACTCTTTAGACAGCTTCTTCAATAGTTCACAGTAAAGTTCGAAAAATGAAACAAAGAGAAGATAATTTTCCAATCTTCAATTCATTGATAGCAGGAAATTGTTTTATTCTTGAGAGAATTGATGAAGCAGTTCACAAAATCATAAAGGTGTGCTTAACGTCAGCATCAAAGGAATGATGAATTAAAAGTCCCAATGCATTTCGGGCTGACACAACAAAGCCCTTCGATCCCCCTGACGAAGGGCTTTGTGAACTGCTTCACAAAGAGTTATCAAACTGTTTCACTCTGAATTGTTTAGATTCCTGTACACTTATTGTTAGTGACACCCTAGTAGTGCACTGGGTATTCCCAGATAGAGGTCTGGGATTTTTACATATTCTATAAGTGGCATTTCTACGCGAGTTATGCTAAAATCCCCTTTACAAATGCAAAGGGTTTGACACTGCAAATCCATTGATATGAAACATCTTGAGGCTGCTCCACTTCAATCCACTATTGCAGTCTAAAGTAATGTCAACCTCTTCCCCATGTTAACCTATGGGAAGAGCAGGCCTCATAGGTAGCAAAAACACACATAGGTAGCCCTCAACACATGGGCGCACATGGTCTATTGTGAAGACCGACCTACTGCGGTGAGAAGGACACATATTTCCCAGCACCAGCGGTGCAAGTGTGCCCGCCCTACCCTGCACAGCAGACTGGACATGGGTTTCACTAACACGTGTGTCGGTGCACAAACACAAGCCTGCGTCGGCAGGCGGCACACGTAATCATGGGCACCATAGGTGTGAGTGTGCACTCACAGCGGCCTACAATGGCAAGCAGCTCATGAGTTTACTTACGATGGATGCCAGTCAGCACCCACCGGTCTGCAATGACAGATCGGTCCATTTTCAGAACTTAGAAGCAGTGCCACTTCCCAACACAGCTAGGAAGGACGTTCCCACTTTCATGCGGGAAGGACAGTAAGGGCACATGGCTTTCCCTGGCCCTAACACCTTTGGTGCACGTGAGTACACACCCTCCTGCCTGGCCGGACATGGGTGGGTCCTATTTGCAGCTGGCATGACTCATGGGTGGGGGTATTATTTAATAATAAAAAATAAATTAAACGTACCTTCCTGCCGGCCGAGTCCCACGTTGTCTCTGCTCTTCTCCTTCTCCTGCAGGAAGAGGAAGCAGGCAGCCAGGCTCACGGTCCCACCCCTAAGCCAATCACACTGCTGCAAGTTTGGTCGGCCACAGAGGGCCAACCAAACCAGTCATGCGCACACAGAGCAGCACCGCCCATCCGCCCACCTGCCATCAAACCCTTCTGCTTTCTCGCAGTGCGAGAATTTACTACCATTTTATGTTTCTGCTTCTCACACTGCGATGTCGCCTTGCGACCGGGGCAGAAAAGGTTTAATATGGTGGCGGTGTCTATCAGACACCGCCAGCCATATTATTATGGGCTACAACAGATGCCTTTCCGTGGCGGCGATGCCACCACGGAAAGGCAGGCGGTCTTCACTTCGGGGGCCCCCTGCTGGCCCCCGGAGTGAAGGCGAGGTGGGGGGTGCACATGGGGAGTACCTGTGGTACCCCCCAGCATTTGCGGTGCCTGCCGCTTTGTGTATACATTTTTAGCATTGTGCATTTTTAGCATTGTGGCGGGCGGTGCTGAGAGCACCGCCTGCCACAATGTTAAAAATGCAGGATGCGCCTGCCACTGTGGCAGGCGCATACTAATACCCCCCACGGGCCCCCAACCTTATGGCGGGCGGTCCCAAGTACCGTCAGGATGGCGGGCGGGCAGGCGGTCTTCACTTCGGGGGCCCCTGCTGGCCCCCAGAGTGAAGGCGAGGTGGGAGGTGCACATGGGGGGTACCTGTGGTACCCCCCAGCATTTGCGGAGCCTGCCACTTTGTGTATGCATTTTTAGCATTGTGCATTTTTAGCATTGTGGCGGGCGGTGCTGAGAGCACCGCCCGCCACAATGTTAAAAATGCAGAATGCGCCTGCCACTGTGGCGGGCGCATCCTAATACCCCCCACGGGCCCCCGACCTTATGGCGGGCGGTCCCAAGTACCGTCAGGATGGCGGGCGTGCAAAGTCCGCCCACCATCCTAATGGCCCCCTAAGTGTGCCTCAATTGGTTCATTATATGGAAGACCCTGGGTTCCATTTTGATAAGCCCAGGCATGCCTTATGTAGGCATGAGGAGTAGAGGAATTCTCCCAAATTCGTGTATTGCTGCATTCCTGTGAGCTGGGTGCGACACACTGGGGAAAGGGAGGACGGGATCCTCCCATTACATTTCAAAAGATTATTTTGCATTTTTTTATTTTAATTTATTATATTTCTATTGCAAACAAAAGTAAGACAGAGACAAAGCATACCTGTTGTTTCAAAGAAAGTAGACAGAATTCAGCTCGGTGAGAAAGCACCTGTAACCTCTAGTCCACTGTATCCACATATTCGCTAATCAGAACACATCAGTAATCTTAACAGTACAGTGCAGTGGTGTCCCCACCAAACATGTAGAGATATATCTACAGTCTACCTAAAGGGCCCTTGGACATGGTTCCTCCCGCCAAACAGCTTCTATCCCCATAATTTGTAATGCCACCACCCGCACTATCCTTCAGGAGAGTCAGTCCGCTGTGTGTTATTTGACTTAGTATGTGCATGTGTGAAGTTCAGTATATGGAGGGTGAAGTGTTGTGCAGCATACACATGGTGAGTGTGTGTTCTGTCAGTGTGTCTGTTTGCAAATAGCATACCGTGCAGAACGCCATGACAGAATACCACCAACTCATAAGATCTGCCAAGAGTACCTTCAACTGGAACAAAATCCTCACCAAGTCCAGCAACCCAAAGGAACTCTTCAGCATCATACAGCAATTCACCAAACCCCCCAACAAATCCACTGACGTCACACCCTCGCAGAACCTCTGCAACAAGCTTGGCTCCTACTTCCACCTGAAAACCAAGGCCCTCTACGACAATTTCAGCGAACAGTCTCCAGGAACCACCCTCCCCTCCAGCGATAACAGCCAGCCTACCATCACCACCTGGACATCGTTCACCACCTAAGACACCACCACGACCCTGAAGAACACCCACTCAGGAACCCACACAGACCCTGCCCGCCACACATGTTCCACTGAACTGCCACCACCATAGAAAACGAGCTACGCCGCTTCATCAACTCCAGCTTCGAATCCAGCATCTTCCCCGGCAACTGGAAGCGGGCAGAGGTGAAGCCCCTCCACAAGAAACCATCGGCAGACCTGATGGACCTGAAAAACGACCGTCCCATCTCTCTCCTTCCCTTCACAGCCAAAGTTATCGTGAAAATCGTCAACGCCCAGCTTACTATCTTCATCAAAGAGAACGCCATCCTCGACTCGTCCCAATCTGGCTTCCGCAGCAACCACAGCACCGAGCCCGCCCTCCTCGCCACCACTGACTACTTCCGCATGCTCCTAGAACGGGGCCACTCCGCACCCCTCATCCTGCTAGCCCTGTCCGCAGCCTTCGATACTGTCTCCCACCTCACTCTCGCAGCCAGACTCCACGATGCCGGCATATGGGGAATCACTCTTGACTGGATCCACTCCTGTTTTATCAGCAGAACCCAAAGAATCAAACTTCCACCCTTCCTCACCAAATCCACAGCGATCATCTGCGGAGTACCCCAAGGATCACCGCTCAGTCTGCGCTCTTAAACATCTACATGGCTCCCCTCGTCGCCATCGTCAGACAGCATGGACTCAGCATAGTATCCTACGCCGACACACCCAGCTCATCCTCTCCCTCACAAAGAACCCCAAAGACATCAGACACCAGACTAAGCTTCCAGGAAGAAATGAAACACGGTGCAGCCTGGATGAGCAGCAACTGCCTATAGCTCAACTCGGAGAAGATAGCGGTCCTCGTCCTCAGACCCTCCCCCACTGCCTGGGACAACACTTGGTGGCCCTCCGGCCTCGGAAACAAACCCACCCCTACTGACCACGCCCAAAACCTCGGCATCATTCTCGACTCCTACCTCACCATGACTCGCCAGATCGATGCCGTCGCCTCCACCTGCTTGAACTCCCTCGGCAAGACCTTCAAGTGGACTCCCCAAAAGCCAGGAAGACCGTCACCCACACACTTTTAACTAGCAGACTGGACTACAGAAACACCCTCTACCCTGGAATCAACAAATCCCTGCTACACAATCTCCACCCATCCAGAACTCCATTGCCGGACTCATCCTCGGCGCCCCTCAATGTGAGCACATGACCCAAAACCTGCAAGACCTCCACTGGCTCCCCGTCAAGAAGAGAGTAACCTTCAAGCTATTCACCCACGTCTATAAATACCCTCCGGAACATTGGTCCCACATACCTCAACAGAAGAGTCTCTTTCCACGTTCCCAACAGAAACCTCCGCTCCGCCCACCTCGCCCTAGCAGAAACCTCGAGCATCCACAGAACCAGAGCAGGTGAAAGGGCATTCTCCTACATCTCAGCCAAGGCCTGGAACGAGCTCCCAGTCCACATCAGACGCTCCCCTACTCTGCAAACCTTCAGGAAGAGCCTCAAGACCTGGCTCTTCGGCTAACCCGGAGCTACACACCCCCACCCACCCCCCCCCCAACGCGTGAGACCTTCACAGGTGAGTAGTGTGCTTTAAAATTCCTTGGTTGATTGATTGATTGACCGTGGTACAGTATAGAAAAGCTTCAGTGTTGAACAGTGTGCACAGACTGAATGGGTGTAGTTCATGTATGTATACTTGTACTGGCACAATCCATGGAGGGAACAGTGCTGGGCAGTGAGTGTGCTGTGAATGTACACCAAGGGTCCCATTAGGATGGCGGGCGGATTGCCCCCGCCAGGCTGGCGGTAGCCACCGCCAGCCTGGCGGGGGTAATCCGCCCGCCAACCTAACCAGAATGACCCACCGCCATATTAGCATGGCTGGGGGGTCCGCGGCGGACGGAAAAACCGTCCGCCCCTTTTCCGCCCCAGGTTTAATATGGTGGTGGTGTCTATCAGACACCGCCAGCCATATTAGTATGGGCTACAACAGACGCCTTTCCGTGGCGGCGATGCCACCACGGAAAGGCAGGCGGTCTTTACTTTGGGGGCCCCCTGCGGGCCCCCGGAGTGAAGGCGAGGTGGGGGGTGCACATGGAGGGTACCTGTGGTACCCACCAGCATTTGCGGTGCCTGCCGATTTGTGTATGCAAATGCATACATGCATTTTTAGCATTGTGGCGGGCGGTGCTGAGAGCACTGCCAGCCAAAATGTTAAAAATGCAGGATGCGCCTGCCACTGTGGCGGGCGCATCCTAATACCCCCCCAAGGGACCCCCGCCCTTATGGCGGGTGGTCCCAAGTACCATGAGGATGGCGGGCGGGCAAAGTCCGCCCGCCATCCTAATGGCCCCCCCTAAGTGTGCCTCAATTGGTTCATTTTATGGAAGACCCTCAGTTCCATTTTGATAAGCCCAGGCATGCCTGATGTAGGCATGAGGAGTAGAGGAATTCTCCCAAATTTGTGTATTGCTGCATTCCTGTGAGCTGGGTGAGACACACTGGGGGAAGGGAGGACGGGACCCTCCAATTACATTTCAAAAGATTATTTTGTATTTTTTTATTTTATTTATAATAAGTCTATTGCAAACAAAAGTAAGACAGAGACAAAGCATACCTGTTGTTTCAAAGAAAGTATAGAGAATTCAGCTTGGTGAGAAAGCACCTGTAGCCTCTAGTCCACTGTATCCACATATTCGCTAATCAGAACACATCAGTAATCTTATCAGTACAGTGCAGTGGTGTCCCCACCAAACATGTAGAGATATATCTACAGTCTACCTAAAGGGCCCTTGGACGTGGTTCCTCCTGCCAGACAGCTTCTATCACCATAATTTGTAATGCCACCACCCGCACTATCCTTCAGGAGAGTCAGTCCACTGTGTGTTATTCGACTTAGTAGTCAGGTAAGCCTGGTAGAGCCCCCATTACATTTCAAAAGGTTGCTCTTTGATTTAGTGATAGATCTCAAGGAAGGGGCCTGAACGCCTCTCAGGAATGGAGATGGGGCTGATAAGGAAATAATAAAGAGTAGCACTGCGAGCCTGGGATTAACCTTTTAATGAACATATCACTGTGGCTGACATTCAGGTGTGAATCCTGCTCACTTCCATGAATTGTGCTGTGGGTCAATTAGCTTCAGAGTCTTGCCTGCTGCGACATTCTTTCTTTCGAGTGGAAAGAAAAAAGTCAGAAGTGGACACTTCAAAAGAAGCAGAACTCCAACATAGAACTTCGAAGACTCTGACCCTAAATGACGTTTTTGTATCTGGACATGAACTATAGAGGAGGAGGTTGAGACCCCAAAATGTGCCATCTGCCAAGCACCCAGACAGGCGATCACCTGTTCAGGAGCCTGGAGCACCAGTGCCTGCCTGCTTGCCAAAACTTGTGTGGCCTGTGAAGAAAAAGAGAGATTTGGACGGAGCGAGGTCCATTGGAGAGACCCTCCAAGAGGACTCCCTGAGCGAGGTGTGAGGAGACCGGCTGCGCATCGATCGCCAGAGAAGGTGCACCATGACCTAAGCCGTGTGAAGAGTGCAGAGCGGGAAGTGCCAGGCCCGCACTGCTGATGTGAACTCTGCTGAGAAAGGCATCCACGTATGCCAGGAGGCCCACCATAGAGTCTGCGTCCAATTCAGAGTGATGTGGCAACCTCACATCCCAGGAGGGGCTGCCGGTACCACAGTGGCGAAGTGCTCGGTTTGTAATTTGGACTAGAGGATTTCTGTTATGACCGTTGGGTCAAGCCCAACAACTGCACCTGATTCCCCAAGAATTGCAAGAACGCCACTAAAGAGGTTACACCCTCGCTGGAGCTCCGGTTGGGGTCTGGAGAATCGCCCCCCACCTCCAGGGTTAGAAGAAGAGTGACTTACTTCGTGCTGGCTGAGTTGAAGCAGCTCCGATAACTGGCAAGCTGGCAGCGCTGCTAGGAGCAGAGCTCCTTCGCCTGTCAGGTAGTGCTGTGTGAACTGCGCATGGCTCATTTTCACTGAACAGTATCTTGACTTGGGAGCACTCAGGGAGAGTGCATTTGCTGCCCAATTGAACACTTCCATTACACCAGAATGGGTAAGACTGGAACTGGGCTGGTGGGGTTACGGGGGTTTGCTGCTAATGGTGTTGAGGCACCATAGACACTTTAGATTAATAACTAAGGAATCAAACGGGAACTCTTGAGTACGGCTTACTAGTACTCCATCCCTGGATGCGGCCACCAGTGAATGGAAAATAGCCCTGAACACTTTACAAGGTAGAGGGTGGGACAATTATTACAACCTTGACCTCACGTGGAGTGTGTTAATGTATTTATGAGTATTGTTATTCCTTTCCATGAAATATTTTTATTATAAAACTAAGTAATGGTCTTGATATTGACATTGATTTATTGTTCATACTGTGTACACTTTGAGCTGAGTCATGTTTCCTTACCTATATGGTCACTTACCTGTATCCACACTGCCCCCCGAGAGAGCCTTTGGCTGCTCGTGCACAGCTACCACTGAGAGTCAAGTGCAGAAGGAGTACCTGGCCCAGTTGCTCAAGAAACATAGTAGATTAAACCCCATGACATGAGGAGTAAGTGAAAGGATTCAACCCCCATGATTGGGCCTAGTGACCCCTGCGTGCCCATGGCTCTCTGAAACAGGTTCTCACCGGCAGCAAGCTTCATGGCGGCCCCACCTGACATACAGGGTCTACTGCCACGGACTACAGCACAACAGCAATCTTCCCGATATCCCCACCTGGCATATGTCGCCCTTTTTTGAAACAGCTGTCAGGCGTTGACACTTTTGGTGCAGCTCACTTCACAACGGACCTCCTGTGGCATACTGGGTTGCTGAATTTTCCCTGCAACAGGCAATGACCCGATCCGTGCAGCAACCATCTCCTCACACCTCACTATTGGGATCTCCTCCCATGATTGCTTCACTGGTCCTCGTTCCTTCCGCTGGACCTTGATCCCTCCAATGGTCTCCTCTTCCTCATGGGGCACACTGGTCTTGACAAGCAGGTGGAATTCGATTACCTGGGTGATGGCCCCTCACCCAGCTCACCCTATCTTGGTCAGAGACAGAATTCATGTAGAGCTTCTCCCCGCTAAACATGACTGGCTGCTTGACAGTTGACCGTTTTTGGGGTAACAATCGCAATGGCCCGCACACCGCTAGCCCCTCCTCCGGATCGCCCCTAGGGACTCTGGTACATGGAGTTCTTGAGTGGTTCACCCCAGTGGGTGCAAGTAGGTACTTGTTGGACTGATGATCTCTAGACCCGATACATGTCCTGGGTTTTTGGATATCGCCCGAGACATGGCTCGGGTTTCGGGATAACTTCCCTCATCAGTAGAGAAAATAGTTTGGGGTGGAA
This sequence comes from Lissotriton helveticus, assembly GCF_964261635.1. NCBI lineage: Eukaryota > Metazoa > Chordata > Amphibia > Caudata > Salamandridae > Lissotriton > Lissotriton helveticus. Next base: position 1,238,703,714 of record NC_136067.1, read on the forward strand.
GAGAAGGCCGCTAAGCAACCGTCAATGGCCTCGATGCCCGAACCGGCACGCAGGTGCGTCATCCAGGAGCTCGTCAGCTCAAAGCTCAAGGGAGCCAATTTGTAGAAACAATCGCAATGGACCGCACACCGCTAGCCCCTCCTCCGGATCGCCCCTAGGGACTCTGGTACATGGATTACTTGAGTGGTTCACCCCAGTGGGTGCAAGTAGGTACTTGTTGGACTGATGATCTCTAGACCCGATACATGTCCTGGGTTTTTGGATATCGCCCAAGACATGGCTCGGGTTTCGGGATAACTTCCCTCATCAGTAGAGAAAATAGTTTGGGGTGGAAGAGAAAGCCGCCAAGCAGCCGTCAAAGGCCTCGATGCCCGAACCGGCACGCAGGTGCATCATCCAGGAGCTCGTCAGCTCAAAGCTCAAAGGAGCCAATTTGTAGAAACAATCGCAATGGACCGCACACCGCTAGCCCCTCCTCCGGATCGCCCCTAGGGACTCTGGTACATGGAGTTCTTGAGTGGTTCACCCCAGTGGGTGCAAGTAGGTACTTGTTGGACTAATGATCTCTAGACCCGATACATGTCCTGGGTTTTTGGATATCGCCCGAGACATGGCTCGGGTTTCGGGATAACTTCTCTCATCAGTAAAGAAAATAGTTTGGGGTGGAAGAGAAGGCCGCCAAGCCACCGTCAAAGGCCTCGATGCCCGAACCGGCACGTAGGTGCGTCATCCAGGAGCTCGTCAGCTCAAAGCTCAATGGAGCCAATTTGTAGAAACAATCGCAATGGACCGCACACCGCTAGCCCCTCCTCCGGATCGCCCCTAGGGACTCTGATACATGGAGTTCTTGAGTGGTTCACCCCAGTGGGTGCAAGTAGGTACTTGTTGGACTGATGATCTCTAGACCCGATACATGTCCTGGGTTTTTGGATATCGCCCGAGACATGGCTCGGGTTTCAGGATAACTTCCCTCATCAGTAGAGAAAATAGTCAGGGATGGCCAACGCGATAGTGATTTTTTGCTCAAGACCCTGGCAGAGGCGCACCCGCTGATGCTTACTTCATGGACCACAATGCTTTGGGGCAACACGCTGTTAGGACAAGCAGTGTGCGACCAATTGGACTTTCTTTTCTGACAGTTTTTGGGGTCTCAAGCACCCCTTCTTATAGTCTATTTCCAGACACCAAATGTGATTTAGGGTCTAAGTATTTATAATTTATGTTGGGGTTATGCTCCGTTTTGAAGTGCCCTCTTCTCTGTTCTACTTTCCTTCCAAAAGCAGTGTGTCACAGCAGCAGCAACTCCAAATGTGATAGCCTGCAAAACACGGGTCATAGGAGTGAATCGATGTGACTAGATGTTCATACCTGGATATCAGCCTCTTTTAAAAAAAAATCTTTTTATTGGGAGTTTGGGATTTTCAGGTGCATTAAAAAAGACATAACAAATAGTATAGCATGAACATACAATAGACACAGGTTGAGGCTGTACATAAATTGGCAATGAATTATCAGTTTCAGTCCAGGAATAAATACACAATTAATGATAAAAGGTATTATTGATAAAATCCATTTAACAAAGACAAGCCCGGGTAAACATACAGAAGTAGAAACAGCAAGCTACATCCTTCACGATCTCACCTCCCTCCACTTTGTAATAGGTGCCCATAATCGTCTTTCCATCTCCCATTTTTTTGCACCCTTCAATTCGTATAGGCTCGACTCAATGTGCTATACAACCAATAATCTAGAGAGCCACATCTGGAAGGAGGGGGGAGAGGGATCTTTCCAATCTGCCGATAGTAAGATCCGGAGCACCGCGACTGACATAAAGACCAGTGCTTCCTCATCCTTTCCCAAATTAAGCTTATAATCAGTACCTAATAGCATCAGGGTAGGGGATAGATCGATCTTATGATCTAGCAGCCCCTCCCAAAATTTCTCTATCTCCTCCCTAATCGGGCCTAGCAGGCTACAATGAAAAAACATATGCAGTAGATCTGCTTGACCGGCATTACATCTGGGACACTTATCATCTTCCCTGACCCCCCAAGCAAATAATTTTGCCGGCGTATGGTACAGATTAAACACCATTTTATAGTGCTGGGCTCGCAGGTTCGAAGCCCGGAATAACTTTTTGTTCAAACATATAGCAAGATCTAGATCGACATCGGGGTTGCCCAATTTTGTAGCCCAAATGCGTTCAGTCTTCTCAATATCATCTTGGATCCTCATTACAAGTAAGTTATACAATACTTTTATCTTCTTACATCCTTTATCTAGTATCTCAACTATGGGGAGATCTACCGAAGGCAGCAGCTTAGTTCTTAGCACCTTCAGGGTTCGGGCAATTTGGCCATAGAGCAGCCAATGGTTAGATGGAATACCAAACCTGCGTTGCAGAACATCAAACCCTGCAATCCTATCACCCTCTATGATATCCCCTAGAGTCTTAACTCCCAATCCCTTCCAGACCTGAAGATTCCTGTCCACTCCCAAATGGGATAGAAGACTAGAATTACACAGATGTAAGTATGAATTTATCTTTGGAGCGTTAAAAATCTTCAGGATATTTTTCCAAACCAACCAGGCCCCGTTGAGAGTCTTAAGTCGAACCTTCTTATAGAATATCCGATCAACTTCACACACCAGTAGGCCGAAGGACTTTTTCCCCAGCAGCAGCTCAAACATAGAGGGTGGACTCTGAAAACCAATATTTTCTGCCTCCGAGTCTTCCTCAAAATGAAAAAGGACAGGCATTTGCATCAAAAGGCAGGCCCAGTGATAAAGTCTTAGATTTGGCAGTGCTAACCCACCCCTTTCCCTGGGAAGTGACATAAGGCTGGTGGAACGCCTAACTTTACCAAACTGCCATATTAATCTTAGCGCTCTTAGCTCTTGGACGCCCCCGGGCATCAATCGCGCTCTATAAATCCACTTACAATTACAATTACAATCTTATAAAAACGGATTCCAGGTTTTTCATTATCTTTTCATCAATACATAGTGGTATGGCCCGGAACAAGTACAACAATTTGGGAAACATTGACATGTTTAATACGTTTACCCGCCCTATCAATGAAAGATGCAGCACATCTATTCTTTTTAGCTCAGCTTCTATACCCTTAATGAGAGGGAGATAATTTTCCTCTACAATCCTATCAACTGAAGGGTTGATTTTCACACATAGATAGGTAGCAGAATCCACAAACCTTGGGTCTGATTTAACTATATTGTTAGAACAAATTATTTGTGTTTTTGATTCATTTAAAAGGTATCCTGAGCGGCGACCAAAGACCTTTGCCATCTGGACCAGCGTTTGCAGCGCCTGCTGGGGATTGGTAGTAATAACCGCAAGGTCATCTGCATAAGCCAAAATGTTATTTACGTGGCCATTATAAACAACAGGACTTATCCTAGAGCACCCTAATATTTCCTGAATAAGGGGATATATATAAAGAGAAAAGAGGATAGGGGAGCAGGGGCACCTATGACGCGTTCCTCTCTTGATATCTATTTTATCCGATCTCTCACCCGTAGCCACTACTCGCACTACCGGGTCCAAGTACATAGCTTTAAGGGCTCTAATAATTTTTTTACCAAAGCCTCACCCTGCCAGAATACCCCAAACAAAAGCTCCAAACAACACGATCAAAAGCTTTCTCTGCGTCGAGCAGGATCATAGCCATCTCCCCCGCCCCGTGGCAACAAGGGCGTCGAACAAGGCTATTGCCCTGCATGTGTGATCCTTCGTACCACGACCCGGGACGAACCCATGCTGCCACAGGCAGACGAGACCGCCAATGATCCTGCCCAACCTCTTAGCCCATATTTTAGAATACAACTTGGTATCCGCGTTAATCAACGAAATAGGGCGATAGGACCCTGGTTTCTCACTCGGTTTCCCCTTCTTATGAAAGATTATTATATTAGTTTCCCTCCAGGAGTCCGGGACCACCCCTGAACACAGAACCCCATTAAATAGATCCACGAGCAGCGGGGTGATCTCAGATTCAATCCTGGATATCAGCCTCAGTGATACATGTATCAAAAAGTTACCCTGGGAGCTCAGACCTACTATTATGGTTCTCTTATCATCTCCACCTCCTTCCTGAGATGTCCCCAAGCCCCTTTCCAGTGACTTTTCTCTGAATCAAAGAGCACACTTTGAAGTGTGCTGAAGAGCCTGGCTCTCTCTTCCTCCTGTGTGTCCCACACAGCTTACAGGAATGAAGCAACACACAAATCTGTCTAGGGGGATTCCTCATCCTCCTCTGCACATGTTCCTCCATTCAAACTGATTCTCTCAAAATGGAACCCAGAATATTCAATGGGTTGCAGCATTCACAGGCACGCATACACCCTGCACATGCACATAGCAAACAAGCGGAGGACATCACAACATTGTGAGAGATTGGGTTGTTGGTTGAGGGGGGTGAAACTCCACTCAATTAACAACCGCAAAAAGACCTTCTGGTAGCTTGGCACAAGAGCAGCCAGGGTTAACTTGGATGCAATGTGTGAAGCACTTAAACAGTAATAAAATGAAAACAAAATACAAAAAAACCCTCACCAATTTAGAATAGAGTACATTTTAATAAATGACTAGCCCTCAAAATGACAAAAAAAATCAGTTGAACTGGAGGTATGAATTTTTTAAGTTTAAAGTGTATGATAGCTCCTAAGAGAAGCACCAACCACTTACATCTAGTCGCATGAGACTGGGGCAAAGTAGAATGGTATGGCCAACTGCGATGGAGCACAGTTCGCATTCACAAAATATATTGGGCCCGGTCTCAGCTTACCTTCAGACTTAGCAACATTTTTTTAAATGTCTTAGAAGGTAAAGCTCATCCGGGCAGAGCAGCCAGTGATGCCCAATGAAAAGGTGTCAATGTCTCGCCACCTTTAGCACCACTTCCAAGGGTCCAGGACTGGAGGGGCACCACTTGAAAGGTCAGGGTTCCCTCAGGTTGGGTCCAGGTGCGGGTCCAGGATGGTTCGAGCCTTTTCTGTCCCTGAGGCTCTGATCAGGTGGCCAGTCATCTGCCCCTTAAAGTCACTCTGGAAGTCTTGGGTTCAATCAGGAAAGCAGGCCTCAAGCAACAGGCAAGTCCTCTGAGGACACGGGCAGGCCTAACAACCATGGCAGTCCTCTTTCCTCTGAAGTACACAGCAGGCCATAGGCAGCAGGGCAGTCCTCTGAAAGTCCTTCCGCTGGTCCAGAAGGGAACTGAAGAGTAGGTCTGAGAACCCTATTTTATAACTGGTGCCACTTTGAAGTGTAGGAAACTTCTGTAGTATTTCCCCCACAGAAGTGCCTGAAATTGTCTGCCTCCCTGCCCTGGTCCCAGTCTGTCTGTAGGCACAACAGTCTAGTGTGACGTACTTTGTGCATGAGTTCAGGCACTGTCTTTGAAGTGCAAGTACGTAGTGCACAGCTCCGCCACCAGATCCTGCAAACACCCAGTCCCCCCTATTGTGTGGCTGTGTAGGAGGAATACAAAAATGGACACTGCAAACTACACCTAGTCACCTGGCTCAGAAAACAGGATTCAGGCACCAAATGGATAGGACGAGAAAATAAAAACTTTCTAAAAGTGGCATTTTCCGAATTGTGACTTAAAATCCAACTTTACCATTAAAGAGGATTTTAAATTACAATTCCTTGGACACCAATATGACATTTCTTCCCGCTCACAAACAAAAGATATCACTTAGTACATGTAATAAAGTTAACCAATGTTATCCTATGGGAGAGGTAAGTCTCACAGTAGTGAAAAACGAATTTCTGAGCTTTTCCACTATTATTACATGCTTAACTTGTTAAATGCAATGCACTCTATCTTATGGGTTGTTTAATGCCACACTAGTGGTGTTTCATATGTTTAAAAAATTGAGTTTTAGGCTTGACAAAAGTTTTTTTTTTAGGTGAATTTTCAATTTAAAGCTGCATACAGGCTGCAATACATGCCTAAGACATGTTTTAGGGGGTTACTTAAGTGGGTGGCACAATAAGTGCTGCAGGCCCACTAGTAGCATTTAAGTTACCAGCCCTGGGTCAACGGTATACAACTTTACTAGGACAGTAACTTAAATGTGGCAATTAGGTGTAAGCCGAATTTACCGTGGTTTAGGGTGTGAGCGCAAGCATCTTTGCTCTGGTTAGCAGTGGTAAGGTGCACAGACTCCAAAGGCAAAAAACGAATTCAGCAAAACAGGAGGGGAGAAGGCAAAACGTTTGGGGTGACCCTGCAGAGAGTGATAAGTCCAACATATATCCTTTATGTGTGCTATCATTCACAGACACACATACATCCAGCATATGCATATAACGTACACGTACTGGGCAGCATTGCATTATCCTTGTATTGTACCATTCACAGGCATACGTGTGCCCACCACATATTTACTTCACATGCACTGTGCAGCACTACACACAAAACTGATATAGGCCAAGGGTGGGTTAAAGACACAGCTGCAGAACTTCGAATGAGTGAGGCTGTAGGACTCACTCTATTGACCCTGGTAAAAAGGACCTGTTCCCTCCTACTGATCACTATACGGTATTCTGCTACCCCTGAACTCGTGCTGCTTAACTCCTAACAATGGCAATAGCCTTTAACCACTATGAGGGGCATGCTTTGGGCGCCCCGTCCAAAAAGAACGCAATCTGTGAGACAGGCCTATGTCATAGTGTTCAAGCATGATCCCTGTTCACCCATGACAGCAAAAATCAGCATTAGGGATCCAGACGTCATTATAGTTGGGGCACTCAGGACAAAGGGGCATGTCCATCACCATGCAAAAGACTTTTCCGACCCAACACCTCCCCAGAACTCGAAAACACTCTTGTCTCCCTTTAACACTACCCACCTCCAATCCATTAAAGACCCTTACTTTCCTTTATCTCTACTCTCCCATACCGTTATCCAAACCATGAACCTTAACTATCCCTCTACCCTTGAATCCCCCCTGTTGTAATGACATAATTATCCCATTAAAAAAATACTTTCCTGCTTGGTAAAGTACCTCAGGGTAAAGTACCAAAAAGGGGCCTGTATGGTATGTTACCTGCATGGGAACACCCTGCGGGGTTCAAAGTACGAGGTAAAGACTGCATGCCTGCTTCCTTATTTCAGCACCAATCATTTAATCAGTCCACCAACTGAACGCATTGAGCTGTGGTCACTTCCCCACTGAGATGCTTTTTTCTGTAAATACTGCACACAGACATTGTCTGTATAGCACAAACAGAAAGTCTACGTGAGCAGATAATGTGCGAAGGACAAGCTGATTGGCAGAACATGTGTAAATGGATGGTATCACTGTCAGAGGTAAAATAGGTCTAGCCTTGATAAACTAACACAAGCAAACACATTTGTTCATGATTGTATCTGCATGTGTTACCCCTTTGGAGCCAGACCTATTGTCCTTGGTTTAAATGGTTGTAGTGATATTCATAATGGTGGTGGTGATACTGACGGAAGGGGTACAATTCCTCATCTGTAAGATATTTAGAAATAGAAGCTGGGAGTGGTGGTGGTAAAAGTAGTAATGGTAGTGTTGGAATTAATGGATTTGGTCATGGGGATGAGGGGTGATCGGGATAACTGCAATGGTGATAATTGTAATTATAGTAAATAATGGTATTAATTGTAATGGTGATGATGGTGAATAATATACCAGGCAACAAATAGTGTGTTATCCCTGACTCGTATTCACTGCAACCTACCCTATGAAAATGTTTTAAGAATTAGTAACAAAATGTCTAACAGATAGCTAAAGCTCTCTATAGCCAGACCTAAACATATTTCTGGAACAACTCCTTTTTTTAAGGGAATAGAGTTCCATAGTTTAGAAGTGCTACTCAAGAATGAAGGCAAGTAGTTCTAGGACAAGAGAAGTAGAGCTTCAGGGTGAGCTGCACCTATATGAGATAATCATATTTGAAGACAGGTATTTTCGGGCACCAGAGAGACTACTTTGTAACTAAAACAGGGAATTTTGTAGATTGTCCTTACTTCCTTCAGATGTCAATTTAGAAGGAGTGCAGGAATGGTGGGCTTGAAGTGTTTGACCCTTGAGACCAATCTGACTGCTTTGTGATGGGCTGCCTTAAGGAGCAAAGTGAATGAAAAATGTCCTAGCTAACGTAAAGTAAAGTTTCAATTCTATTAGGGACTCTTAGATGACGAATTACGCATAACTGTCTTCATTTATTTTCTCTAGCAGCTTCAGGCAGAACAGCAAACTACATTCCCCATGATGCAGAGGGAAACCAAACAACACAGTTCAACCAATCAACATCCTGGGTCCTTATGAAAAGGCATTCTTCTTTCCTGTTCCTCCTCGTTCTTCGCACAACAGTCACCAAGAAATTGGGACTTCATCATCATTGTTTTCTGATCGTTTCCTGTTGAATAAAGAGAAATTTGTAATAAACATTCTACAACCACTATTATCCTCGTCATCATCAACATTTACTACAAATACACATTACAATGATTCATCGAAATGCAGTAAGAATGGAAGATTTCCTGTTTTAAGTAAATCTGATACCTCTGGTAGCGAAATACATAACCTGAGGTTTTTGTGGGTGGAATAAACCTCCCCTTCAAGTCCTTAATAGAATTGAAACTTTCCTTTACGTTTGTACTGGAAATTTTGTATTCTTTGTCAGGACTGGAGATGAGGATTATGCACTTGTAAAGCTTAGTTACCACTAACAATGCAATTTCCACACTGAGTTTAAAGTCAAATGTTAAATGTGGAATGCAAGGACCAATCTGCTCCATTCATGATGTCCTCCAGCCTCGCTCCCACTGAGAAAGCTTTAGAAGCAATGACCCCTTTTGTTGAGTAAGCCCCAAACAGCCTAGTGTCAATCCTAGCCTCTCACATGTTCCAACATACCCATCTAGCGATGGATGGGGAAGAGACCACCTTAAAGGGTTTACTGAGTGCAATAAGAAGTTGCTGTTTTCCTGTTGGTCGAACCTCTTCAGTGGCATACTCATAAGATTCTGGACAATCCACCACACACAATTTGGGGAAGTCACGAAAGGCTGAGGGTTAAATAATTTGGCATGGGTCTTAGTAGACCTAGAACAGTGAACATGACCCCATCAGGGGCATACATCCTGCCCGACAAATCAAGTGCTCTTACATCCGACATTCGTCTGGAAGACATCATGTTCAACAACATTGCTAGCTTACCAGACAGTTCCTTTTTACGTACCTAATCTGAAGCCAAAATAGAAGTAGATTAAGGACACAGTTAGCATTTCACAGGGCAGAGTTACCTTGTTCTGACAGGAGACGTAAGAGTTTACACACTAGAGTGTGTTCACATACTGGTTGACCATCCACACCATCTACTGGTAGATGACTTGCTGATATTACCGATCTAAAGGCATTTACTGAACTGTAAGTCATACCTTGGTGATCCAGTTTAGTAAGGAAGTTCAAAATGTGAATGACACCTAGTTTCACAGGATCCATGTGACAACGATGGCACCAAGCCATCTATCTTTTGGACCCAGACTTGTATCTTTTAGAAGTACTTTTCACCCATGCCTTTTGGGTTAGCTCCTGAGCTTGCTCTGAAAGACCAGGGATTTTCCATCTTTGATGGTAATCCTCCATACCATCAGGGACAGTCTGTGGTTTTGTACCATCTGGTGAGGAAGGTCCTCTGGATTGCTGAGCATGTGAGGAAAGTGGGGTAGAAGGATTGAAAATCCCTGAAAAGTGCCGGAAGAACTGGAAAATATGTTTGTGATCTCCAGATCAGGGAAATCAGAACTATCTCGGCCTCTTTTCGTCTGACCTCTGCTAAAACCCTCATTATCATTGTGAATGGGAGAAAAGCGTATCCTTGTTCCTGATTCCAATCCTGTAGAAAGGCATTGGTCGCTGCTGCAGCAGAAGTATCTCGGTATATGATGATCCAGTCTGGAGGCAAAGAGATCCACCAAGAAAGGCCCCAGGAATGGCATAGTGAGGCAAAGACTGGAGGCTCTCTCAGGTACCTGGAGTACCAGTCCGCACCCTGATTGTCAGAGCCTGGAAATATTCCACCACTACCAAAATTTGATTGGCAAGGCAGCACTGCCAGAAGTCCTGCGATATTGTTGTGAAAATCTTTGGCCTTGTACCTCCCAGGTGGTTGATAGATCTGATCGTTCTTTTGGAGGAAAATGCAGCATTTTGACCTGTCTTTGGTCCAGGTCTGGTCGTGAATGATCCAGCCAGGAGCTGTAAACAGTTGATGTTCATGCATCATTCCAGTCCTGACCAGCTTCCTTCTGTAGATTAGTCTTCGCATCTGGCACCTCAGTCCAGATTGTCTGTGTCTGATTCGATGATAATGTTGGGCCAGGAAACCAACGAAAGCCACCAATTGATGTCTTCCATGACATCCACTGATGGTGATACTAGCTCTTAATAGGTGAGCCCCCTCCTGAGATGGGAAGCCTTGAGGCGCTGAATGAAGTGCCCTGCAGTGTGGCAGTCCTGGAAATATTGCCTGCATGGAAGAGGATAGAAGCCACTCTCTTTTAGTGTGGGCACAGGGGTAAAGCACGTCATTACATAGGGAGGAAACAGCAGGACTGCGTAAATACCCTATTGCCCAGGCATGGGATGCTATACTGACGGATCTGTCACATGCGGATGAGAGAGGGGGGTGCAGTCCTTCTCAGGAGGCAGGGAGACAAGACGGGGATGATGAAGAAGGGGCGGGCACGCCTGAACTCTCAATGAGCCAAGGTAACAACAATATTATCATGAATTCTCCTAATCACCAAGAAGATGGGGGGTTCACCAAATGCAGTATGGCTTTGTAGACACATCTCTATATACACTAACCAGGGCGTGACGATGTGACAATGATTTCTTTGTTTGGTTTTTATGTTTAATTGTAGATTTATAAAAACAACAAATTGTATTTGATTTTGCCACAAATTGACACTGAACCGTATAGTCAGGTAGAGACATGGATGTGTAAAGTTGAGATAGGATGAATAATTTTCTTAGATTTGTATGGATATTTAAAAGTGGCCCTTTGGATAGTTGGTATACCAAACATGCAACTTATGGTCATTCACTAGCCACATGGACTTAATGTACGTAGTAGTCTGTGACTGCACGGGAAATGACCGCTGGCCCTTTCCTGCATCTGTACTGATTGCTTATCCAATGTCTTGCCCGAGTCTAATTGATCACCTGTCTCCCCTTTCCCCTCCCCTCCCCCTTCCCTTCTTTCTCATGTATGGTCATTGTAACCTGTATGTTTGACAAAATGCAAATAAAGATATTTAAAAAAAATGGAAGAGGATAGAAGCCTTACTGTGCTTGCTACCTGGCGTAGGGAGCATGTGGGTATGTTCAGAAGTTTTCTCAGCTCCTGACGAAACTTGGATAGCTTCCAATCGGGAAGGCTGAGGAAGGTCTGCACCGGGTCAATCACAAATCCTAGGAATTGAAGTCTGGGAGGGAGTTATCTCCTATTTTATTGATGGTTGATTACAGAACCCAGAACTTTCAGGAATGAAGTAGCCATCCACAGATGAATCTTCAGCATGATCCATCAGAATTATGTCATCTTGACAGATGATGAGTAGAATACCCTTCATTCTGAGAAATTCCATCACCAGTTTCGTCACTTTTGTAAAGCACCAAGGTGTCAACGACAGGCCGAAGGGCAATGTTGAGAACTCGTATACGTGATGATGCCAGAGGAACTATGGGGAACGGCGATGTGGCTGGAAATTTGGAATGGGGAGATAGGCATCCTTTAAATCTAGGTGAACCAGCCAATCTCCTGGATGCAAGATATCTCATAGAAGGTGTAGGACCTCCATCTTTAAGTGACAATACACCAGTCACTTGGCTAACTCCTGAAGGTTTATAACTGGTCTGAAGCCCTAGTTCTTCTCTACCAACTACCAAGAAGATGTTGCTGAGGAAACCGTTAGGGTGAAGGGACAACATGGCTTTGGCTCTCTTTGCTTATAGGTCTGAGACCTCCTGGTTAATGAGCTGAGCCTGAGCATTTGAGATGGCCAGCGGGCGAGGTAAGGAGTCCTGCACATTTGACCCATAGAATTCTATGTGGAATCCCCTGATTGATTGAAGTACCCATGCATTCTTGGCCAGTTAGACACAGTTGTGAAAGAATTTTGCTAGCCTTCCTCCCACTTCCCCTGGTGTGTGGAGTTCACGTTTACCCGTATAGCTGCTTAAGGGACCCCTGCCTTCTAGAGCTGTCTCAGTTGAAGCTGACTCTTCCTGCACCTCTGGAGGGACGAAGGTCCAAAATTTGTCTGGTCATAATAGTATCCATGTCTGATATACTGGCCTCGTAGGGAAGCGTGGGTGTAGTAGCGACCGGCCAAGCTCCCTAACTCTGTCAGCCTTAGTGGAGAACACTTTTTTTATGATTGGAACCTGGGTTTGTCAAGAGATGACATGAAGAACAAACTTCCCCTGCTCTTTATTAAAGGGGTCTCAAAAAAGGCTGGCCAACACCACTACTCCTGCATACGAGGATAGGAATCCAGTTTGGGGTCAACCTTAAACGTAGAGATGGCTTAGCTTTCATTAATTTTAGGATGAACATATATTTACGAGTCTTGCGTCATTATGCTCTCATATTGTGACCCACAGTTCTAGAAAGGGTCTTATTTTGTAGCTTTTCTCATGCTGTGAAACAATTGCAGGTTTGTCATTCCACCTCTACATGGGTGTAGCTATTAATCAAACTAGGGAATGGGGCACATTTTCCTTGCTTACTTTATGGCTCATAGCTCAATTGCTACACCACTGCACCTCTGGTTTAGCGTTATCATTTATCCTTTAGGTTTCACGGCCTGTGTATGTGGTATCCTGTTTCCAGAAAAAAGATTGAATTAATAAAGCAATGGTTGCAGCTCTATCTAAGCCCCACTGTGTTGGTTCACGCAGGTCAAGGTTTGCTGAATTGCAAGGTATTTAGAACTAGAAAGTAGGAGGGCATTTTAACTACACTTTATGCTGTAAAGAGAAATGTAATTAATGGTTTGCACTATGCCTAAAATTGTTATGTATTTCATTAGACTGCCATATGAATTTTTGCCATTCCCATAAAAATGTGTTTTAATATGGTTTTAAATGTGAACAGGAGCACAAAAAAATGGGAACGCACGTTTTTCAAGGAAGGGAGCAGTGAAGCAAATAGTAGCAATTTGTGAAGAGCAAATACTATTTTGTGGTAAGACAAGCAGCGTCCTTTGTCATGACATGGGCTGTCAGTGGCAAATGACTCTCTCATCCTGTCTGCCTCTAGTCTGACCGCAACATGCATATTAGACCTATAGCCGACAGAGAGCAGAATAGTGACCACCATGCACTTTACTGTAGTAAATTGTACGAGATCCATTTAAAACAATCTTCTAGCACTAACAAACACCTACATGCACATGTTATTTTGCTGCCTCTACTGGTGGCCTGTTACAGTGCTGGTAATATAAAGCTGACTTATGTAAACGGTTTAGCTGGCTGGTAGTGGTGCACATGCTCATCAGGGGTTGTAATGCAGGCCCCTGCAGCGCGACGGAGGACGGGGCAAGCCTTCAGAGGCCCCTAAGCCTTCTGTGTGGCCCCATTCATCCCAAGCACAATGAATATCTGGGAACAAACGGTTTGCGGTTCTTCTCTAGCAGAAACATAATCCTTTTTAATAACAGGGTTTTCATAAATATGATACATTTTCAAATAAATTCCAAATTCAGCCAATTCCCAAATTAATAATGGCTTCAGTTGTAAATTTAAAATACTTTGGGCCATATGTATCAACATCCTGTTTTGCGATTCTCTAATAGCGATTTTTTAGAAATAGCGATTTTTTAGAAATTGCTATTTGAGAATTGCAAATAGGGATGTATGTAAAAAATCGGAATTTTTTAGTGATTGCTTAACATATTCCTTAATTGCGATTAGCAAATTGCGAATCACAATTATGGGATACTTTCCCATTCATTTCTATGGGCCAGGAGGCCCATAGGAATGAATGGGAAGTTATTCTCAATTTGCGATTCGCAATTTGAGAATCGCAAATTGAGAATAATTTCAAGGGTGCAGGGGTGTCAAAAGGACACCCTGATGCACCCCTGAAATAAGCATGGGTGCACATGTGGTGCACATACATGCCCTAAGGGCGTGTATGTGCTTCACATTGCACTTTGAAAAATGCAAAAAAGTGCATTTTTCAAAGAAATCGCAAATTACCACCAACTTGAAGTTGGTGGTAATTTGCGATTCCTTAAGGCCAAATTTACATTCTTACATTGCATTTAAGGAATCACTAAATTTGCGATTCCTTATTTTGCCTTAATACATACCATTTGACAAAATTGCATTCGCAAAAATTTCGGCGTTTGCAAATGCAATTTTGCTTGTTACATATGGCCCTTTATTTCCCAAAATAAAATTCTTGTAGAAATATTAGACACATTTCCCAATTCATAAGAGTAGACCATTTTTAATAGCCTAAAACAACAATACGTGGTTGTATCATTCAATCACACATACTTACAAATTATACAATATATACAATTACAATCATATGAACATTAAACTTTCTCCATACCAAGACTCCTTACAGTCCTCAGCCCAAAATCTCACATATGTTTAAAGCATTGTAGAAAGAATAAGATTTTAGCAAATAGCAAACAATTTGCTGCACTTCAACTTACTGCAGATGTAACTCCATAGACCAGCACCATAGGTAGCAGTGGCCACCCCTCTGGCCTTGTATATCTTCACCATTTCATAATCGTTTGGCTACACAGCTTAGATGGAAACCTAAAAACTCCATTGCTATTATTGGACAATTTGGATTTGGCATTAAGAACGTGTTGAGCTCAACAGCCATTACTCGCTAATAGGACACCCAAATAACAGGCACAGCTCCTACTCTCAAACGCAAGACTTCATTACCTAAGCACATGTCTGGAATATTTTATAGGTAAGGGAACAGCTTCATGCTCTCCTGTGAGTTTAAGAAATTAATAACTGAGCTCTTAATTTAAAGATAGTGCAATTCCTCTCTGCAACTAGTTAGTTACCAAAGCACTTTGCCCAAGTGAACTCTTTATCTGGCTGATTCGAACTGCTTTCCCTCCTTGGTTTTTATAACAACAAGGGACCCCAATTAGTCTGCTCGGGACCTCGGGGAACAATTTTCTAAAACAACAGTGGTCCCATGCAAGGATAAAATGCAGTATCAATAAATATAGACGCGAATCCAATCTATATTTTAGAGTGACATGTCCAGCCGGACAGAGGTCATTCAAGTTTACTCAATAAACAAGTATCCAACATATAACAAGAATACCTTCCACAATGCCCCTGTGAGGTACACAAGCCTGTGCCCAACACTTGCGGGGTAAGTACAGGTGAAGAAGTGGTAGAGAGAGTTTAAAGGCAAAACAACGTTTTTCTGCTTACACATTCATTGCACAGAAAATATCAAGTTGCACCATTACATTAATTTCACAATCAAATATGTTTGTATAAGGTGCATGAGCGAGTCGACGGCGTTTCGGTTCCCCTAAAGAATAATTGGAACCATCATCAGGACAAAAACAAATTATTTGCCTTATAGCACTAAACCTCAAATTGCCGAGGCAGTACAAAAATGGACCCATGCGAGTCGATGCTCAGTGTGGTCCGGTCCAGCAAGCCTCGAATGAAGGGCTGCCAGGGTCCGTGTTACTCAGTCGCAACCGGACGGCGCCAGGGTAAGCCTGAATCGGCGTTTACATGAACGCCGATTCAGGCTTACCCTGGCGCCGTCCGGTTGCGACTGAGTAACACGGACCCTGGCAGCCCTTCATTCGAGGCTTGCTGGACCGGACCACACTGAGCATCGACTCGCATGGGTCCATTTTTGTACTGCCTCGGCAATTTGAGGTTTAGTGCTATAAGGCAAATAATTTGTTTTTGTCCTGATGATGGTTCCAATTATTCTTTAGGGGAACCGAAACGCCGTCGACTCGCTCATGCACCTTATACAAACATATTTGATTGTGAAATTAATGTAATGGTGCAACTTGATATTTTCTGTGCAATGAATGTGTAAGCAGAAAAACGTTGTTTTGCCTTTAAACTCTCTCTACCACTTCTTCACCTGTACTTACCCCGCAAGTGTTGGGCACAGGCTTGTGTACCTCACAGGGGCATTGTGGAAGGTATTCTTGTTATATGTTGGATACTTGTTTATTGAGTAAACTTGAATGACCTCTGTCCGGCTGGACATGTCACTCTAAAATATAGATTGGATTCGCGTCTATATTTATTGATACTGCATTTTTTCCCTCCTTGGGTGTGCATCTCTCGGGCCTCAGCCCTGTAGCATTGTTGCCACGGCATTCCTTTTACCTGAGTACATTGATGTTATCTCTGGTAAGGGTTGCACCGACAGTTTGTCGCCAGGGACCTAATTTTAAGAGAACAACAGAAGCGCACTCCAAGATCAAGGAGCAATTTAGAAAATTACCTTCTAGACCTTCCTATGAGACCCGCATATCCCGAACCAGCACCTCTACTCCTTAAAGGACCTGCGGAATTAGCTTACCCTGTATAACTTTACTTAATAGCTCAAAGGTATAGTTACCAAACTTAAACTCAAACCTTTTCACCACATTCACTGCTGTAGATAGGATAAGTCTCTGGTAAGCCATTTGTTTCTCACCTCAAATCATCTGAAAAGGTTAGAGCCAGATACTTATACTCTCTAACCTGCTCTAACCATATTTTACATAGGAACCACACAAATTGCCTTTTCCTCCTAGCAAGAAACATTGTTTTTGTCTTGTCAACATTTATCGCTAATTTGTTTTCAAGACAATACGCATTTAGGGCATTTAGTTTCCGTTGCAGCCCTATAGGCATGAGATCCATCACCACCAGATTGTCCATGTACATGAGGCAACTAAAGTGCCTACCTCCAACCTTTGGAGAATAACTATGTGTATTGTGCAACGTCTGAGGAGTTCAGCCTAAGTAGCAGGGGTGCTGAAACACACCCCTGCCGCAAGCCATTCTCAACTGGAATTATCCTAGTCAGGTTTCCATGCTCATCAAGGTTAATTTGGACCCAGTTACAACTATGGAGCGTCTTCACCAGGCCTAACAGGGCTCCAGATATCTTCCACCGCTGTAGTTTACACCAAAGCGTGTCTCTGTCCACCCTATGGAAAGCCGCTTGGAAGTCAACAAAGCAGCAGCAAAGGCTAACTACTTACTCTGTTAACTTCCTTGCGACTCCCCACAGCGTGAAAGAGTGGTCCATAGAGGAATGCTTCGGCCTGAAGCCTCCTTGCTCCACTGGAATCAATCCAGTATCGAAAGTCCAGGCTGCTATATGTTTTTAACAATGTTTGGGCATAGAGTTTGGACAGGATATCTAAAAGATAAATCATGTGATAATTAGCAGGCTGATCCATTTTTCCATTTTTATGAATGAGCTTCACTATACCTCCTTTCCAAGACTCTGGGACAAATCCAGTCAATGTTACCCATTGAAACAACCTACTCAAAAAGAATTCCTATTTCCTTGGGTCTTTTTTTACTATCGCTGATGGAAAGCCATCTGGACTTGGCTTTCATATTGCAAATTATTTCCAGCAGGATTACTGGCATCTGTGCATTGGCAATCACTTCAGTATCCAACTCAGAGCTAGCCTGTACTGAGGTACTGGGTTTTTCAGAACCGGTATCAAATCGGTAACCCAGCGGTGCCAGGGTACACCCAGAGACCTCGGGTACTTTCCTGATTCAGACCACAGAAACTCAGAGTCTTCTAGGTGAAGTCAAGGATCGATTTTATTGGCTGCAACCAAGGTAACAAGAGTCCTAGAAGTACAACACACGGGATGTATGTTCTCAGGAGACTGCTCGAATTCACAAAGCCAGGCTTCTCTTTTTATACAAAATATTCAGCTTCAGGCAAACATTCTTGAATTTACAATGTACTATTCGCATACTTTAGTTTACAAAGGAAAAGCAGAGTCATGGTGTCAAGCCCATATTTCACTTCGTCCAGCCCTCAATAAATTACCCGGCAAGGTCCAGTATTTCCATCAGATATCGGTGGACCCCCAATAAAACGGGCACCTCCCCATCATAAAGCAAGTGAAGCAAAAAGAGCAGCGACAGATGTGAGCAAGATACGGCAGGTGTGTGTGCGATGAAAAGGTTTTATGGCTTGTTGAGCCTTGATGCTATCTTGTTCGGCCATTGGGAGAGGAACTGACCTAACAGGTTCGGCCTGGGGCAATGGTTCCAACTTGCACAGGTCATAGGAAAGTCGATTAAGGTGTACGTGTCCTTTTGGAATCGAATTCAGCTGGATTATAAGCCTATGTAAAGGGCAACTTACAAAATGGCTTCCATACATAAAATGGAAGCCGAGGGTTCTGAACGATAATGACGATTTCGAGGTGAAATCGTCACTCGAATATGCTGAAAATGCTTGTACATGGTGTACTCGTCATTCTCGGTCTTTTGATACTAAACTCGTCATGTTACGATGACGTTTTTATTCTCGAGTCCAGAATAATTACACGAGTCCAGAAGTTTCAGAACCACAAACCCTCCTTTTGCCCTTACATAGGCAATTAATCTATCCTCATGCTAATCTGAGTCCAGATCTGTATTCCTAAAGTCATTGAGATGTTGCTGTAACATCATTCTAGTACTTAGTTCATCTCTTGATACAGGCTTCCTTACACATGATGTGACACAGAGGCCACATATTGCAGGAGCACACTGTACGCATAGACAGAACAGGAAAAGAATGGCTAGGACCATCCCAATGACCATCAGAATTTTCCATCCCCAGGCGGATATCAGTTCCCAGAACCATCCCATTAATGACCAATCTCCTTTATCTACATGAATAGATTCGGAAATCTTATGCAGTTTAGAGATGGCCTGGTACACTGTTGGAGCGTTATCTGGGATGAAAATACAGCAACTCGATTGGATCATTCTGCATACCCCACCTCGGTCTGCAAGTATGACATCTAAAGCGACCCTGTTCTGAAGGGTCACAAGACCCAGCAGTCAAGTTACTAAGGGCACCAGCAGTTTCAATCAGGGTGGATTCAACTACCCTTGTCAATTGCCTTTTGTTCCTGCTGTTAGCCATGGATCCCCAGAACGGCAGAAAACCCTTTGCAAAGTCCCCAAATTCTTGACCTGCAGTGTCTTCTTTACTCAAGACACCTTTAACTATCCTTGTCCTGTGGTAATCTGCAGCTGCTGTGTAGGTGGGAGGCAACAGGAATGAAACAAAACATGAGCCCGAGAAGTCAGGGGGCAACCATGTATAGGCTCTATCATGGCAGATGAAATAGGTACCCTTAGCTGCCAAAAACGCAGGGGAAGTCTGAGACCCAAAAACATATGTTTCAGTACAGACACTTTTCCCTAACTAAGCTCTGGGATTCGTGCCAGTACCTTGCAGAAACAGGTTGCCCTGATGGGGTACAATCCAAATCGGGGAGGATCTCTTAGCTTGCTGTTTCTCACTCAGGGTAGCTTCATACCCGGTCACGTTCCAATTCATATATGCAAATATCTCATCGTCCGGGGTATTTTCATAAGAGATTTCTCCCTTAATCATGTCAACTATACCTTTGGCTAGGGCGCTAGTCTTGGGGTTGTCTTTTACAGAACGTAGGGGTTGGACTTCACGTGCGTATATGACCATTGTTCTGTATGCCCACACAGAACCATTGTGGCTGAAAGGCAGGACCAGATAAGGGATACCCTTATCCGTTGTGTGAGGCACAAGACCACACACCCAACAGTTAGTTGTGTTCATTACTAGTTGGTGTTGGTGCAAAAGCTGAACAAAGGAGTTATTAACGAACTCTAATCTCCTATTGGATTCATGGTCAGGAAGAGGGTGGAAAGAATGAGAGGAAACAGTAGGAGGAGGTATGGGCGATGCAGTGGGTGCAAATGTTACACGAAAAGAGAACAGAACAGAACTTATTAAAAATATCATCATACTGAATAACATCAAAAAGATTTATCGAGCACTCAAAGTCCAATCAAATAGTCAGTCTTATGTTATCTTGCAAAGACAAAGGTTTTATTCTCGAATCTTTCCAATTATCATCTTCATTGGATACATCCTTTACATCCTTCAGAATAGTACAATCTTCATACTACATGTAGCCACGCAATCTTGCAGCCAACACGTGTTTCGTCCGGTCAATGTGTGACCTAATGACTTCCTCAGGGCTGCAACCCAAACATAATACAATAATGCCAATAGATTATTAAATTATAATCGTAAAATATTAACATTTAAGGCATATCTAAACTTTTAAGGGAAAACATCCCAAACCTTAAAGGTGCTCAATAGTAACAACACGCAAGTCAGAAAGGGCTAACCACCAAGCGAAGTAAAAGCTAGAGGCACCAAGGTATAGTGAGATCTAAGTAAGTTCCAAATTTGAGTCAATGTCACACTAATAAAGTTGGAAGGTACAAGAAAAGAACATAGTGATTAAGTTGTATTAAAGACGAGCATGCTGTAGGGTATCATACCTAATTTCTTCACGTGTAGAATTATAGAGAATCTGATCCTATTATTTCCTGTGTGATGCTACACAAATTGAAGAATCAAAGTTATCCCACCGATTATAGTTTACAAAGTAATAAGCTAAGTCTTCTCAAAAGTCTACTCGTTTCCTCTTACCCAATATTCAAACAACTTCACGTATTTCTGAAGTCTGCCCTGCTCGCAAAGTACCAGGTGTCCGTGTTCGTCACCTGCAATACGAGATGCCAGTTAGCGTGTATCGCAAATTGTCAGAGTTAGGAGAAACTAATGTAAATATCGGGCAAGTAATACTACGCGGCATCTTACCTCTCGTACAGAGTATTGTACGTCGGAGCGCGTTATCCCTTTCTGGCGTCCTAGTTCGGCGCCATCTTACTATTCTCATTTATACTAAATGAGACTAGCGGCCGCCATCTAAGTAAAACCCGTTATATATATGACGATAGTTCGTGTAAAGTAAAGAAAGAAGAAATGTAATGCGTCTATACTTCTCTATATACAATTTACCTGAGTCAATATCGTTGACTCAGAATAATATTAAGGTAAATATGTATCTTGTAAGATAGAGCCGCTATCTATTTTTGAAGTCGCACTTCACAGTTCTTGGTGTTTTAATAATAATTTTTAGACACTATTCTCGATGATTATAAATATCTCTGGCTTTATCATTGTATTAGTTTTATGTGTGGCTCTCAAGGAGCGTATTTAAATTATCGGCGCCATCTTGGAATGGTCTAAGTACAATTACTTAGTATATTCCCTATTATTAACGGTTAACGGGATCTTTTTAAGTAAAAATCATAGATAATCATATTGGGGCCAGTAGTCTCATGTATAGGGTACATATTTGAAGAAATTTCAATATATGACCCCCACCAGCATGCCATCAAGAGAGTAGGCGAAAGCAAAGCAAGAGTGTAGGTAAATAGGAGAGGTAATGGTTACATTTCAAAATAATTATCAGCATATTAGATAGTACATATGGGCTCTGATGTGTTCTCAGTTTCCAACATAAATGTTTACATATAACAGGTTAAAATTGCCAGATTTCTCACTACAATTATAACAGGTACGGTATCCTCATTTATCAGAATGTACACTCAAATATTCAAAAATTCAAAAACATTGTACAATCAAATATATGAATACATTGTTACAGTTCATAGCATTCCAGGATAATATAAAGATGATAGGTCAAAAAAGCATATTACTCATTACCAAGGAAGAATTCATATTCATGGTCAACATTTAAACCCATTTCTACAGCTTTCAATTTTATCAACCAGGTTACCTCCTTCCTCCTCAAGGTTAATAACCTGTTCCCACCTCTAGGGTCTGATTCAATATGATCTATCCCATGATAGGAAAAGTTATGTTTTAAGCTATCTGATTGATTTCTGATTAAATGGGCCGAGGTTGGGTACCGAGTATCCCCTTGTTTGATAGCTCTGAAGTGTTCTGACATTCTATCTCTAAGCCTTCTTTTGGTACTCCCAACATATATCTTCCCACAGCTGCATGCAATGACATACACAACAAAAGTTGTATCACAGTTTATAAATTGTTCAATGTTATTTTCACCTGTATCATTATAGTTGAAGCTTACCACCTTTTTCTTTGCCCATCTGCATGAAGGGCATTTCCCACATTTGTGGAACCCTTTAAACTTAGATAGCCAGTCTTTGTTAACAGCTTTTTTTGGGTAGCTGGGGCTAAGTATATTGGCAAGTGTCAATCCTTTCCTGTATGTTACGGATGGCTTACTGGAAATGTATGGTATAATATCCTGATCAAGCATCAGTAATGGCCAATGTTTCTTAAGAATAGTGTACAGTTTGGTACTTTCAGTACTATAGTGTGTTATTAGCCGCACTTTGGCCTCAGTATCAGGAGTTGTTTTGTCAGATTTGACCTTAAGTAGGTCTGCCCGTTTTAGTTTGTTAACTCTAGATACTGGTGTATTTATAGTATGTGTTTCGTAGCCCCTTCTTGTGAACCGTTCTGTCATATCCTTTAGATTTCTGTGAAAGTCCCTGTCTTGGGAGCAATTCCGTCTGGCTCTCATCATTTCACCATATGGTATGCTATTCAGCTGACTTTTAGGGTGACAACTGTTGGCATGCAGTATTGCATTACAGCTAGTCGGTTTTCTGTACATTCTGCTCATAAGGCGACCCTCCTCTACGAATAACTCAATGTCTAGAAATGTAATGTTATTGTAATCATATAGAGTTGTAAATCGAAGATTATAAGGGTTATCATTGAGATAATCAAAGAAGCCTTTAAGTTGCTCCACTGATCCAGTCCAGATTAGGAGGCAATCATCGATAAATCTGCCCCAGTAATGAATGTACTGAATCCATTCACCATTACTGGGGCCCCAAATTCGCTCTGCCTCGTACCATCCCATAAATAGATTCGCAAACGACGGGGCAAATCTAGCTCCCATCGCTGTACCAAGTTCCTGGCGGTACCATACACCATCAAAAAGAAAAACGTTGTTTTTCAATACCAGCTCTGTCATTTTGAGTAGCATTTGTGAGTGGTCATACATTTCTGCTGGTCTTCTACTTAAAAAGTAGTCAAGTGCTTTTATTCCTTGGTCATGATCTATATTAGAGTAGAGGGATACTACATCTAGTGTTACTAGTAGCATCCCTTCTTCCCACAGCATATCATTAAGTAAGTTCAGCACATGCTTTGTGTCTTCAACAAAAGAAGGCAAATTGTATACATATTCTCTCAAGAATATGTCTATATATTCCGAGAGATGTTCCGTGGGTCCACAAATGCCAGAGACAATCGGCCTACCTGGCGGTCTGTCTCGGCATTTGTGGACTTTAGGAAGAGTATAAAGACATGGCGATTTTGGGTAACTAGTCTGAAGGTATAGGTATTCATCACGGTTTATTAGTGATAAGTCATACCATTCCTTGACCTGAACATTTATGGTCTCAGTAAGATTCTTCATAGGACTTGTCTCAAGTTTGGTATAGTAACGTGTATCATTGAGTTGAGTAAGGACATCATTTTTATAGTCTGTGGTGTTCTGTATTACAAGGTTTCCACCTTTATCTGCTCTTTGTATTATAATGTCCTTATTCATCATCAATTCCTTCAAAGCTTTTCTTTCTCCAGGTGTTAAATTGTCATCTTTTGGGTTAAGAAATCTTACTGACTGTCGATCTGATTCTTTGTCTATATCTGTGTTCACTGCCTTAAAGAATACATCAATGGTATTATCATGGGCTAGTCTAGGAGTCCATTTGGACCGTAACTTAAGACCGCTACCCTCAGTCATGTACCGCTCAACTTCTAGATCTTCCATTAATTTGGATATCGTCACTGGATCTTCTTCACTTTCTGTTAAAGATAATAGGAGTTGTGTATCCTTCAGTTCTTGTATAGTAAGATTACTAAGCCCTTTTCTTGTTGAAGTCGCATGTTTCTCAGAAATATTAGAAAATAATTTTTTAAGTTTCAGTCTTCTAGTAAATCTAAAAAGGTCAATTTTAGTCATTACCCAATCTTGCCTCCTAGCTGGACAGAATCCCAGACCTTTTTTAAGAATACAAATCATGTCATTCGAAAGTTGCATGTCTGATAGGTTAATAACCTCACTATCACTTACTTCATTCTTGTCTCCTAGTTCTGTTGTTTCCAGGATCTTAGACTTCTCTTTATTCGTGATCCTGGATCTCCCACTTCCTCTCCTACCTCTCCTTGTCCTCTTGCTGATGTATTTCGATTCCTGTCTGTATCTCGGTTCCCCCTTCGTAACCGTTGAACCTCTTCTAAAAAATTAGTTTCTGACGCTGAGGTTGAGGTAGCCGGTAAGTCCTCATTTTCGTCACTTGCATAAACTGTGATACAACTTTTGTTGTCTATGTCATTGCATGCAGCTGTGGGAAGATATATGTTGGGAGTACCAAAAGAAGGCTTAGAGATAGAATGTCAGAACACTTCAGAGCTATCAAACAAGGGGATACTCGGTACCCAACCTCGGCCCATTTAATCAGAAATCAATCAGATAGCTTAAAACATAACTTTTCCTATCATGGGATAGATCATATTGAATCAGACCCTAGAAGTGGGAACAGGTTATTAACCTTGAGGAGGAAGGAGGTAACCTGGTTGATAAAATTGAAAGCTGTAGAAATGGGTTTAAATGTTGACCATGAATATGAATTCTTCCTTGGTAATGAGTAATATGCTTTTTTGACCTATCATCTTTATATTATCCTGGAATGCTATGAACCGTAACAATGTATTCATATATTTGATTGTACAATGTTTTTGAATTTTTGAATATTTGAGTGTACATTCTGATAAATGAGGATACCGTACCTGTTATAATTGTAGTGAGAAATCTGGCAATTTTAACCTGTTATATGTAAACATTTATGTTGGAAACTGAGAACACATCAGAGCCCATATGTACTATCTAATATGCTGATAATTATTTTGAAATGTAACCATTACCTCTCCTATTTACCTACTCTCTTGCTTTGCTTTCGCCTACTCTCTTGATGGCATGCTGGTGGGGGTCATATATTGAAATTTCTTCAAATATGTACCCTATACATGAGACTACTGGCCCCAATATGATTATCTATGATTTTTACTTAAAAAGATCCCGTTAACCGTTAATAATAGGGAATATACTAAGTAATTGTACTTAGACCATTCCAAGATGGCGCCGATAATTTAAATACGCTCCTTGAGAGCCACACATAAAACTAATACAATGATAAAGCCAGAGATATTTATAATCATCGAGAATAGTGTCTAAAAATTATTATTAAAACACCAAGAACTGTGAAGTGCGACTTCAAAAATAGATAGCGGCTCTATCTTACAAGATACATATTTACCTTAATATTATTCTGAGTCAACGATATTGACTCAGGTAAATTGTATATAGAGAAGTATAGACGCATTACATTTATTCTTTCTTTACTTTACACGAACTATCGTCATATATATAACGGGTTTTACTTAGATGGCGGCCGCTAGTCTCATTTAGTATAAATGAGAATAGTAAGATGGCGCCGAACTAGGACGCCAGAAAGGGATAACGCGCTCCGACGTACAATACTCTGTACGAGAGGTAAGATGCCGCGTAGTATTACTTGCCCGATATTTACATTAGTTTCTCCTAACTCTGACAATTTGCGATACACGCTAACTGGCATCTCGTATTGCAGGTGACGAACATGGACACCTGGTACTTTGCGAGCAGGGCAGACTTCAGAAATACGTGAAGTCGTTTGAATATTGGGTAAGAGGAAACAAGTAGACTTTTGAGAAGACTTAGCTTATTACTTTGTAAACTATAATCGGTGGGATAACTTTGATTCTTCAATTTGTGTAGCATCACACAGGAAATAATAGGATCAGATTCTCTATAATTCTACACGTGAAGAAATTAGGTATGATACCCTACAGCATGCTCGTCTTTAATACAACTTAATCACTATGTTCTTTGCTTGTACCTTCCAACTTTATTAGTGTGACATTGACTCAAATTTGGAACTTACTTAGATCTCACTATACCTTGGTGCCTCTAGCTTTTACTTCGCTTGGTGGTTAGCCCTTTCTGACTTGCGTGTTGTTACTATTGAGCACCTTTAAGGTTTGGGATGTTTTCCCTTAAAAGTTTAGATATGCCTTAAATGTTAATATTTTACGATTATAATTTAATAATCTATTGGCATTATTGTATTATGTTTGGGTTGCAGCCCTGAGGAAGTCATTAGGTCACACATTGACCGGACGAAACACGTGTTGGCTGCAAGATTGCGTGGCTACATGTAGTATGAAGATTGTACTATTCTGAAGGATGTAAAGGATGTATCCAATGAAGATGATAATTGGAAAGATTCGAGAATAAAACCTTTGTCTTTGCAAGATAACATAAGACTGACTATTTGATTGGACTTTGAGTGCTCGATAAATCTTTTTGGTTTTGTTTAAGCTTTTGTGAGCTTATCTATAGGTCGTGGTAACCGACCCACTTTTGTCTGGAGCACCTAATTTACTGTGGACATTATTACTTCCCTTACACGCTGTGCGCTCTTGTTATAACAGTTACCAAACTAATTATACTGAATAACATACAAATGCACAATATCAAGAAGCTTTTCTTTGTCATAGTTTTACATAATCTGTGTTTAAAGTTAATTTCCTTGGCAGGTCTCTCCATCCCGAGAAACTCCATCCTCTCTAAAGTGCTGCCTGCGACGGGAGGTTGATTCTGCTAAGAAATGCTTCTGTCAGTCTAGGGCAACTCCCTTGGACCAACCAGAACTGCCGACCTAACGTCGTCAGCTGCACCCCAAAGACTTTAAGCAATCGCGGCCCTAGCAGCGGAACCCGGATGGCGGTTCGAAAAACAAAAATAAGCAAGTTTCTTAGATGGGAGAGCTGCACTTTCAAAAATAGTTCTTGGAGGTGGGAGAAGAGGAAAAACTTTTTGTTTATTTGTCCATAGGTCTTGGCCTCAAATTGTAGCGTTTTCTCCCAGGTACTGTCTGATCCTGAAACAAAAGTTCAGGCTCCAAAGTGTTCAATCGCTTTGATGGTGGCACAGCTTCTTGCAAAATGTCCTCACTTTCACGTTCAGAGTTAGTTCCTTTTACACGTGCATCACTGAAAGGTAGGAAACGTGGCATGGTGTCTGTTTCTGAGTCAGCGACACCCTTCTGGACCCACTGGTCATACGGCAGAGGTAAAGGGATTCTTTTACAGTGGACCCCGTGGATCCAGTTGGCCTTCCCCTCCACTCGAACAGCCGATCTTGTGGAAAGAAGGACGAGGTGCGGTCCGGTCCACCTGGGCTGGTCGTTTTAAGTTCTCTGGAAATTCTTGACCAAGACCCAGGATCCAGGGTCGATCTGATGTCCTGGAGTTTCAGAGACCGGAGGCAGGGTGTCGTGAACCTGTTGATGCAAAACACGCAATTTAGCCGTCAATTCGTACAGATAATCAAGCAAAACTGGGTGTTCGATCTCGCTGAACTTAGTGGGTCTAGGCACTCCCCATATGTTGGCCGGGCGGCCAAAGACTATCTCGTAGGGGCTAAGTTTCACTCGTGAATGCACAGTCATTCTGGTGGACAGGAGTGCTAAGGGTAGAGCGTCGGGCCATTTAAGACCCGTGCTCGCTTGGATTTTGGCCAATTTAAGTTTTAAAGTGCCGTTGTAACATTCTACTAATCCAGCTGATTGGGGGTGATTTGCAGCGTGGAACTTCTGCTGGATACCTAACCCTTCATATACATTCTTCATCACACGACCCGCAAATTCGCTCCCATTATCAGTCCAGACCATTCTAGGCATTCCAAATCTGGGGAAGAACTCTTTCACAAGGACTTTAGCTGTGGATAAGGCAGTGTTGTCTTTTAGGGGATAGGCTTCTATCCATCTTGAGAAGGCACACACAACAACGAGTACGTATTTTAAGTTATTGCACCTCTCCATGTGAATGAAATCTAGCTGCAAAACCTCGAACGCATACGTAGGAGGTGCAAAATGACCAGCTGGAGTTGGGGTTCCCCTACCAGGATTGTGTTTCAGACACACCATGCAATTCTTGACGACATTCTCTGCACACTTGGGAATCCCTGAATTTTGCCATACTGGAGCCAGCAACTTGCAAATCCCTTTCACGCTGATGTGAGCCATTCCATGAGCCATTGTAACCACTGCAAGCACATATGCATCGGGTAACAACCATCTCTGATGCTCTGACATTTCAATCCAACAACCATTTGCATCCATTCTACCCGTACTTTCTCTCCACATGCTCAACTCTTTCTCTGTAGCCTCAGCTTGAATAGACTTCACACTCTCTATCGTGTCCTCACACATTCCAACATCACCAACCCATCTTGCAGGGCCTGCAACATACATTCGGCTCATCACATTCCTGCAGTTTCTTTCGCGATTTCGTCAGCAAATGCATTTCCACGACCAACATCATCAATCACCTTCTTGTGAGCACTACATTTCACAATTGCCACTTGCAGAGGCATGGTCAGTGATTCAAGAAGCTCATTCACCAACTGACCATGCTGAATCTTAGCTCCATGCGAAGTCAGGAACCCACGTTCTCTCCACAATCTTCCAAAACTGTGAGCCACACCAAAAGCATACTGGCTGTCGGTATAGATAGTCACTTTCATTCCTTTTGGCTACACACATGCTCTCGTGAGTGCAATCAATTCTGCTGCCTGAGCTAAATTATGTGGAATACGTGCAGCTTCAACAATTGTATGCAAAGTCGTGACAGCATATGCTGCAGTCGTGTCACCATTCGGGAGCTTGAAGCATGAACCATCCACCCATAAGGTACCATCACATTCAGCAAGAGGAGTGTCTAGGAGGTCTATTCTCCCTTTCGTTTCCTCTTCTGTTCTAAGAAAACAATCATGCTGTTCTGAAGCATCTAATTCCTCTACAATTGGCAACAACGTAGCTGGGTTTAACGTGCTACATCTCTTTATGTGCACATGACTCGCTAACAATGTTAATTCGTAACCTGACAATCGAGCACTAGTTAAGTGCTGTGTCTTGGTTCTATTTAACTACGTGTCTACTGCATGCGGGACCATTACAACTAGTGTATTGTCCATTACTAGACCAGCAGACTGTCGAATAGAAACAGCTGCTCACTGGTTAGAGGAGGTAGACCCTGAAGCAGAGGTCAGACCCGGGACCAGGGTTCAATTCCCGACGCGGCAGGGTCTTGAGCCCAAAATATCCACGGACTCGATAATTCTCGTTTCGGTGCCTACTCGAATCACGGGTTCACACTCTGCAGCTCTGGGCATTAGCTTGCTTAATCTCCACTACGGCCCCCCGCGGCGGGATGCCTGGCTTTCACCTTGGGGATGCCCAGTATGGGTATCTCACAGGGAAAAACCAGGATGGGTTCCCAAGGCAAGCGCCGAGATGCCTACGGGTAATCGAGCGCTATATAAGAACGCATAATAATAATAATAATAATAAATAAACAACTTGGCAATGCTCTAGCTACTGGATCCAAAGTCGACGAAAAATATGCACATGGACGCTGTTTGTCCCCAAACAACTGAGTCAAAACTGACAATGCACAACCTTGTTTCTCATGGACATACAATGTAAAGGGCTTACTGTAGTTGGGGGTACCTAACACAGGAGCCGAACATAATGCTGTGCGCAATTCAGAAAAACTTGCCTGACACTCTTCAGACCAAGGAACGGGATTGGGTGTATCTTTACACGTTAACGCCACCAAAGGTTTGGCTAATAACGAAAAATTTGGAATCCACTGTCTACAGTACGATGTAATGCCCAAGAAAGCACGCACTTCTCTCTGTGTTCTTGGCACACTCAATTTCGCTATTGCCTGGATTCTTTCTGGGGTCAGTTTCCTTCCCTCCTTTGATAAGAGGTGACCTAAGTAGGTTACTTCTTGTCGGCAATATTGTAATTTGGAAAGTGACACCTTGTGATGTAAATCACACAGATGACGCAACACTGACAACGTGGCTTTTTTACAGATTTCCTCAGTATCTGCAGCAACAAGCAAATCATCAACGTACTGTATAAGAGTAGCACCTTCAGGTAAAACAATCGTATCAAGCTGTGTTTTTAGAGCTTGACTATATATTGATGGACTTTCACAGTAGCCCTGAGGAGCGCGTTTAAAGCGGAAGCTGCGACCTCCTAAACTGAAGGAAAAAATATCCCTGCTCTCCTCAGCAATTGGGATGCTGAAGAAAGCATTCTTCAGGTCAATCACCGAAAACCAGGAGGCAGAAGCTGGAATCATGGTCAATGTCGGGGACAACTGGAAATTGTGGTACAACTATTTAATTGACCTCTCTAAGATCAATCACGAATCTATACACAGGTGGCTGAGAAGGATCAGTTCGTTTTAAAACAGGCAGAACAGGACTATTGCAAACGTTGCCTCTTGTCTCTTCAATCACATCTTTTGCAATTAGCTCGTAAACGATCGCTAGCAAAGCGTTCTCTCCCTCACTAGAAATTCTATATTGGGGAATTCGTGGCATTTTAACATTGGCTTTCAATGTTACAACATATGGTGGTATTTCTAGAAGACCTACATCATTAGGACCAGTGGCCCAAAGAATATTAGGGAGAGATGACAATTCTGTTGGAAGTTTGTCTCTCGACAAATACATTGGAGAAACCACTTTCTTACCCAGCGTAAGTTGTACTCCAGAAGGTGAACAGTACAAAGTTGCATGCAATCTTTTTAGCAAATCCAATCCTAGCAAGTTTTCACCACAACCTGTTGTCAGAATAAGGGGTGCTTCGAATTCACAAGGTCCAACAGAAAGGGACAAAGGGTCAGAGATCGGATTTCTAACTGGGGCGCCAGAAAAACCTACAGAAACGTTCATTTCGCCAGACAAAGGTGCGCCAGGGAGTTTGGAGTGCATAATAGAACTCTTTGTAGCACCAGTATCCAACAGAAAAGGCTCTGACACACCTGATGTAATCACCTCAACGTAAGGTCCAATCTAATCTACTGGAACTGAAACAACTCCCTCTCTTTGTCTATGGCTGTCCTAGCAATCATTACCTTCCCAATGCTCATCTTCTGTATAGTAATCATCAGTATAGTACTGAGCTGTCCTACCAGATGCGTTTTTCTGCTGATCAAACTTTTTCATCGAATTTTGAGGTGGAAGAGACTGTGTGTTCTGGGGGAAATTTCCACGTCCTCTACCTCTAGACGCTTGCTCAACACCTCGACCTCTTACACCAGAAGCACCATTTGCACGCTGTAACAAGATAGGGCAACTATACTTAAAATGACCCTCTTCCTTGCAATAAGAACACTGATTGGGGCCTACAGGAACACGTGGCTGACTATACTCGACTCTTTGCGAGTTCCTCTGATACTGTTGTTGCTCCTGAAAATTATTCTGATAGTTAGTCTGACCACCATTATTCTGGCCACCACCACCACGCGGCGGATATGCTTGCTGTAACAAAACCTTCGTTTTCAATTCTTTAGTTTTCTTTTCTGCTCTATCTTTTTCGTCTTTGTCCCGATTTTCGTAATATTGTGCCGTAGCCAATATCTGTGCTGAAGAGGAAACTGCCTATGAACTCTCTGAATCTTTTAACTTTTTACACAACTCGGGAAGCAGATTGTGCACGAATTTATCGACAAACAAACGCTGACCACCTTCTGTGCTCATATCTTGACCACTGTGGTCGACAAAAGTTTCTTCAAACCTGGTGAAGAAATCTGAGACCGTTTCATCTTTCTTCTGCTTACATGCAGACAACTTATCCCAATTCACACGTATTGCAGGCATTATCGTTTTCATGTAATCAATTATTTTACCAGGAAGTTCGGCTATTAAAGGCTCAGGCTTAGCGCCACCAACTTGTCGGGCATCTGTAGCAGCAATATTACCCCATGAGTCACCCAACTCCTGATCATAATCTACATGACGGATCTTACCCCATAAAGGCTGTGGAACAACATTCCCAAATAATATATCGATATCGGCTAAATTCATTATACATGACCCAGCAGTTTGTGACAACTCTTTGTAATACCCTGCAGGATTTTTACGGGGATCAGGCAATGTCTGTTTAAGTGCTAAAACTTCAGCTCGCCTCCATGGGACATGTACCCACACACGCTGAAAATGAGGCTGAATAGGTGGGTCAGCAGTTGTGTCACCCTCTCTCCATTGTGGGGGAACTTCTCTCATGGGGTATTGTCGCGCCTTTTTCCTACCATGCTCAAATAGCGACTGAGAAGGGCCCCCCTTACTCCGATATGACAACAATATCTCAACCGCTCTCTTGACATCGCGACCTACAATCATGCCCTCTGCGAAATTGAACCGCACACGACACAACTCTTGTGGGTTGTATTCCAGATCATTGTCTTCCAAATCCTCACAGAGAAAAACACACATTTGTTCAAAAACATATCTCTGCGTAGGTGCTTCCCATTGACGGAAGACTTCCATGACTGACTCTACATCATACTTTACGGTGTCCATAACCCATTTATGCGCTAAACGATTCAGTGAATCTCTCTCTTGATAGTCAGGCAGTTGACTTCGCAACTGTCTTCGTCCCATGTTAGGGGTCGTGGTAGGCGACCCGAAAAGAGGTGAGAAAAGATTAGTAACAGTGCTGGCCATTCTCTGCCGAACGGAAGGAGAAACTGAAGGAAGAACGGGTGGAAAAACAGGGTGGGATAAGGCAGGGGCAGAAGCAATAGCAGAGGGATCATTAGGAGAAGTAGAAGGTGCACTAGGCAAAGTGGTAGAAAGCACAGGTGAAACAGAGGTGATCGGTGGGCCTTGAGGAGGCTGCACCACAGGAGCAGGAGCCAGCTGAAGAACAGCTGGTGGGTGCTGTGGAGGAACAGGAGGCACAGGTTGCACAACTAAAGGTTGCGGAGGTGCCGTGGCATTTTGCGCATAGGGGGGTGGCGAACTTAATAAATGCGACATTAACGGATCTTTTTCACGCTCTTTTGCTGCCTCTTGCTGAAGAGACGGCAAAACTGGATAGCATTTATCTATTACCATTTTACGTTGCCTGTGCAACTGCTCACTCATCTGTTCTTCTTCATTGTCTTTAAACTGCATAGCAGCTTGCATTATCGAAATATTCCCTTCTTTCTTATTTTTCTTTGCTAATTTAATTTCCTTCTGTTTGGCTTCCTTACGCCATAGGCGGAAAGAGTCAAACATCGCCGGCCGGGCTTTCTTTTTGAAAAGTTTAATTTCGAGGTTATCTAAGATTTCTGTATCAAAGCTACCATATTGGGGCCATTTTAAAACACCATCTTTTCTGGTGTATTTGATCCACACTTCGTTATATGTGATGGGGCCTACTCCATGTTTTGGAGTTCCAACCGGAGGAACCGGACATGAGTCCTCCAATCGGGAATCCCTATTATTACAACCATGACAAAACAAATTTCCAAGTCTAAGACCAGGCATCTTCGCTCTCTAGTCTAGTTCCAAACTTCAAAGGATTATCGATTACGATATTTCTCGTGAATACACGAGTCCTTCGGCTTTGGCACTTGCAAGTTCCAAATAGATCCCAAAGGGATACCCAAGACTAAGAACCAACTAAGGACGGGAAACACCCATTACAGCGAATGTATCGCATCGCGCTGCTATCGCAACACGACTATTACATCGCGGCCGTCATCACAACGCTTGTTATAAAGACGCATGGCACTACATCGCAATAACATATACATCGCTAGCGATTACATCGCTAGCGATGCCAAGGGGTGTTAGCGAAGGGGTGTAAACACTGGATTAGCTGCGAAGAGGTTAATATTTAAG
This sequence comes from Lissotriton helveticus, assembly GCF_964261635.1. Lineage (NCBI taxonomy): Eukaryota > Metazoa > Chordata > Amphibia > Caudata > Salamandridae > Lissotriton > Lissotriton helveticus. The sequence goes on from NC_136067.1 coordinate 1,238,737,694, forward strand.
TGAAACAAGAGCTTAAATAAACATAAGCGTTCATAGCTTTCATATACAGTGACTAGCAAGAGGCGCACGTGATAATATTTCATAATCACTGTATGAGTAATCACTAATCTTTCATAAACAGTGGAAACAGCTTCAGCGCAGATGGTAATATTCAAGAAACAGTGTATTAACACCCTCTCAATGACAGGAAGAGGATGTGGTCTGACGGATAGCCCTGCCGACTTTGGTGCTGTCAAACAAGGTTCGAGCCTCCTCATATCCAGTCATTACAGCGCACAATTTCATATTTAATAAACAGTGGCTATGTCCTTTTATGTATTTATAATTTCATTACAGCGCAGAAGTTAATATTTAATCAGCAGTGGCTACATTTTTCTTAATATTTTGTAATCTTTCATAAACAGTGGCTAGCAACAGCGCGCACATGATAATATTTAATAATCACTGTATTAGTAATCACTAATCTTTCATAACCAGTGGCTATAAACAGTGGCTAGTGTATTAACAGCGACTGTATTAACAGCGACAACAACAGCGCGCACATGTTAATATTTAATAATTACTGTATGAGGAATATTTCATAAACAGTGGCTATACAGCGCACATGATAAAATTTGGATATACAGCGCACATTATAATATTTGGCTATTCAGCGCACGTGATAATATTTGTCTATATGCGCAGATGATAATATTTAATAAACAGTGTATTAACAGCGCAGAGGTTAATATTTAATCTACATAGGGGTTACAGCGCAGATGATAATATTTAATAAACAGTGTATTAACACCGCCTCAATGACAGGAAGAGGAAGTGGTGTGACTGATAGCTCTGCCGACTTTGGTGCTGTCAAACAAGGTTCGAGCCTCATATCAAGTCATTTACAGTGCACAATTTCATATTTAATAAACAGTGGCTATGTTCTTTTATGTATTTATTATTTCATTACAGCGCAGATGTTAATATTTACTAACCACTGTATTAACAGCGCACATGATAATATTTAATAAACACTGGATTAGCTGCGCAGAGGTTAATATTTAATCAGCAGTGGCTATATATTTTTTAATTCATAAACAGTGGCTATTGATGCCAAGGCGTGTTACCGATGTTATGCCAAGGTGTGTTACCAATGTTTTTTGGGGGGTTACAACGCAGATGATAATATTTAATAAACAGTGTATTAACACCACCTCGATGACAGGAAGAGGATGTGGTCTGATGGATGGATCCATGATGGGTGGATGGATGGGAGGCTGGATGGATGGATGGGTGGATGGATGGGTGGATGGCGTGCTGGATGGTGGCTGGATGGGTGGATGGATAGGTGGATGGGTGGCTGGATGGATGGGTGGGTGGGTGGATGGGTGGATGGATGCATGAATGAATTATAGGTTGAATTGATGTATGATGGATGGATGCATGATGGGTGGATGGGTGGGTGGGTAGATGGATGGATGCATGATGGGTTTGTGGATGGATGGGTGGCTGGATGGTGGACTGTGTGAATGGTGGATGAGCAGTATCAGACTGCCTGCACAATGTCAGGGTGACTGTGCGCAGTAAATGGTGGGTGAGTGTGCAGGGTGAGCGGTGTTTCAGGATAGGTGAAAGGTATGCAAGTGTTATGCAGAAGAATACATTTTCATAATACGGAAAGATGACCTCTTTCAAGAAAATCTAATCAAAACAATGCACCATTTTCCCCTCTAACTCACCCTATCGAATTTCCAAGCTTATAAAATTGTGAAACGTGCACTTTATTAAAAGCAAAAAACTGGGAGGATTCTTTGCTTCTGTTCAGTGAATATTGAACCACATGCGAGACGTTCTCCTTTGTTGTTGTAGAACATCAATTATTTTCATTAATTTTGATATTTCAGGAAATCTTTTCTTTTGGGAAACAATATACAGTCTATCATATCTCTAACCAAGCTGAAACATCTGAGATAATGTTCTCGATCATTCTACGGGTAGCGCGAAGGCAATAATTGAGAAAGTGCAAAATTATTTCTCAAAACCAAAGATATGTAACAGGCCCCTTTACGGTAACTCGTACCCTGAGACTTAAGGCATAATCATCATATAACGGGCAAAGTGCCAGCTGCGGGGATGAGGAACGAACATACCGCTGAACTAGGTTAATAGAATCATTTACGCTGCCACACTCACGTTAGAATAGTAGCCTGACTTCTGCTTACGTGCAGTATTTAGTGTAAAAAGATGAAAATGTGGGGAAATAGAAATACAAGATTTAGTGTCGTGGGGAGGGAGGGAGGGGGCAATGGGGGCCAAGGGTTGGGGGTGGGTACATGTATTAGATTCTAATACATGTACACGCGTTGTGGTGACATGCGATGTAGGCGTCTACGATATTGCAGCCTTGCCAATAGGAATGCACGCATTCGCGTTGTAAAGGCGTGCGATATAACAGAGGGCGAAGTGTTGCCCTGTGCGATGTCTTATCCGCGGTGTTAAATCCCGCGATGTGTTGGTGCGCGATGTAGCATCATACATCCACTAAGGACTGAGAGACGCTCCACTTATACTTAACTGAGATATCGATGACGTCACCAGAAGACTCGTCTTAGCGTTTCGCTCTACCAAACTTCAAGGGTCCAGGGCAGCAGTCCTTTGTAGCCGTCGGGAAGCGGGGAACCTCGCAGCAAAGACTTTCGGACCACGTCGACATGCAGGGGTCGATGAAGTGGCAGGCCTTCCTCCAGAATTTCCTCACGAAGCTCCTCACGAACCTCTGGCTGGACTGGTACTGTTGGTATCGCCCCAAACATTGGGCGCCAACTGAGGTACTGGGTTTTTCAGAACCGGTATCAAACCGGTAACCCAGCGGTGCCAGGGTACACCCAGAGACCTCGGGTACTTTCCTGATTCAGACCACAGAAACTCAGAGTCTTCTAGGTGAAGTCAAGGATCGATTTTATTGGCTGCAACCAAGGTAACAAGAGTCCTAGAAGTACAACACACTGTATGTATGTTCTCAGGAGACTGCTCGAATTCACAAAGCCAGGCTTCTCTTTTTATACAAAATATTCAGCTTCAGGCAAACATTCTTGAATTTACAATGTACTATTCGCATACTTTAGTTCACAAAGGAAAAGCAGAGTCATGGTGTCAAGCCCATATTTCACTTCGTCCAGCCCTCAATAAATTACCCGGCAAGGTCCAGTATTTCCATCAGATATTGGTGGACCCCCAATAAAACGGGCACCTCCCCATCATAAAGCAAGTGAAGCAAAAAGAGCAGAGACAGATGTGAGCAAGATACGGCAGGTGTGTGTGCGATGAAAAGGTTTTATGGCTTGTTGAGCCTTGATGCTATCTTGTTCGGCCATTGGGAGAGGAACTGACCTAACAGGTTCGGCCTGGGGCAATGCTTCCAACTTGCACAGGTCATAGGAAAGTCGATTAAGGTGTACGTGTCCTTTTGGAATCGAATTCAGCTGGATTATAAGCCTATATAAAGGGCAACTTACAAAATGGCTTCCATACATAAAATGGAAGCCGAGGGTTGTGAATGATAATGACGATTTCGAGGTGAAATCGTCACTCGAATATGCTGAAAATGCTTGTACATGGTGTACTCGTCATTCTCGGTCTTTTGATACTAAACTCGTCATGTTACGATGAAGTTTTTATTCTCGAGTCCAGAATAATTACACGAGTCCAGAAGTTTCAGAACCACAGTACCACTAACATACTCTCAGGGCTTCCACCCCTATATAAAGAGGAGATAAAAGCAAACCAATCTTCCTCACTTATTTGGGCCTCAATAGAAGATGGCGGTGAGAGGGTTACAGAGTTCACTAGTCTCCAAAATTGTTTACTATCACTGTCAACCATGGTAGCTAACTTTGCCTCCCAGTTTAACGTATAGAACTCTCTCTTTTTATGAGTGCATAAATTCTGATAAGTAGTTTTCAAGGTTATCATTACTGCTCTTAGACCGGTATCACTTGGATTTAGCAGCGGCGACTCTAGTTTTCCAACCTTCTACCCTCCTGACATTCATTGTTGAACCAGGAATTCCCCTTGCATCTTAGACTATTATTTAGGTGTGGACCCTCTTTTGCTAGCTTAATTTTGGCTAGTAATTGCTTTGTTAACCTACAATACCAAATCCAGTGCCTCTTGGCCTGCTTCTAAGTAAAAAGGTTAAAGTTATACTAAAGAAAGGGCATGCAATACATGGTGGTGATGACATTTGGACGAAGGGAAAAGCCTCTTTAAACTCCGAGCTAAGGACAAAATGATCAGTAGGCCCCATATCTAGGACTCTAATCTTTTCCACCCAGTGGAACTGGTGAATTATAACCATCACATAATCAATAGACCATTTACTATTGCCATATTAAAATATTTTCCCAACTGGAATATCATCATGGCACCTACCATTTAGATTGATCAAATTCAATTTAGCTAAACAATGCAGAACCTTTGCACCTCCTTCCCTAGGGCTTTCAGAGAAAATGCATTCCAGGATATTTAGTGCTGAACACAATTCTTTCATTACCTCACCAAACTCTTTGTCATTAACCAGATTCAGCAGCTCAATGTCTTCATCATTAACCAGATTCAGCAGCTCACACTGAAGCAAAGGGCGATTTGGCGGTAAATACACATTTAAACATATCATTTGCTTAAACCCCTTCGTATTGGTGTACACGTTGATTAGGTAAGCAAGGACCCATATACAAGAATTTTTTAGCTTTGTTACCTCCCTCCCACAGTGGACTGAGACTATGTGAGCCATTCACCCACTGCTCTTCCTCTTAACAAGCCCTGAGCATTTTGAACTATTGCAACCAACCCTTCCACTACAGGTCACTCCAACAGCCAGGTTTCCTGGAGGTACAAAATCGAATAATTTGTCAATCTCTCTATGGTTTTCCACTTCTATAAATGTTTTGAATGCAAGAATGTTCCATACCAGGACACAGACCGGCTGAGGATGCCATGTCTCCTGCCAGTCAAGCTCATCTTCCCCTCCAGCACTCCATAGCGGGTGGTAACAATCCTGAGTGTTTTTGAAGAAGTAACTCTCTCTTCTCAGGGGGACATGTCCCTCGGTACTGTGGTCACTTTCTCTATTTGACTCCTCAAACTGCCAACGGAGGTACATATTTGATTCATTAAAGACTGTATTCCTTCCAGGTGCATCTCACTTTGAAGCCTCTATTACCTGCTGACCCTTCCCGAGTCGCTGCAGGAGTAAGCGAGGAGTAAGGGAGGGAGTGCGGCGGGTGCCAGGGCTGGTGAACATGGGGAATCCATGTCCCCTTCCCCTACTTGCCGCCACAGGAGGACGGGGTCACACCCACCCTCTTTCCAGCTTCGGAGACAGCGAGGTGCGGACAGGTAGATAACAGAAACAATAGTGGCAGTACCGGAGGCTAGTACTGCAGCTCCACCCGACCTCACGGAGGCGGCCGGCTTTAGGCCGGTGCGGCTTGTGAGCCGGCGCGATCGCTCATAGTCTGCTGCCCTGCCTCCCCCTCCTCGCTCCGCCTTGTCCTCTCTTCGCTCCACCATGCTCTGTTTCAGTGGCAGGGCTCAGCCAAGGCGCCCACTCGTCGCTTTGTCTGACAGGCCCCCCTCAACCCTTGTATCCTTGTTGTGCAGCTCAGGGGCAGGGCTGAGGTGGGTGAGAGGCCGGGCTGGACTGGACCTCAAGGACCGTGGATCGTGGAGCCCTGGAGCTGCCACCTGCTCGGACTGCTCTCACCGTGCTCCATTCGTCTTCCCTCTAACGGGTCGGGTCTCCTAGACATCTAGCCTGTCCATACTCACAGAAGGCCACAGAGAAACATCAAATAGCCAACAGGTAGGCACAATCATGCTTCGGTAATATAGCAAATTCATTGGAACATACAAAGTCAGCACAGCTGGGTACTTACCATAAACCACTGCGCAAGCAGCAAATCTGCGCCGCCACGCTGTGTGGCGGCCCTATCTATTTAGGGGGCTCCTCCCTTTTGTCCTTTGGTGAACCCCGGGTGAACCTCAGATGCACAGAGTGGTTAAATCAAGGCAGGACGCTCAAGGACTAGCTGGGTGTGAAACAAGGTTTTGGCACAGACGCCTTTCAGCCTCCAACCTGGAGTGGAAGTCAAAAATAGTCAGGGCCACCGCCTGGAACAAGGAACCTCCCCAACTCCCCCAAGCCTCCACGCATACATGACCCGGACAAGAGCACCACAACTGCGATGACAAAAAAAGCACACGCCAGCCAGCAGCAAGGCCAAGGCAGAAATCAAAATCCACCTCTGAGGACACGTCATCACACTTAGATGCATCCAGGGGAGCAGTGGTCCAGACTATTGACCCAACAACGTATGACCTGCGCAGCTGGGTACAGACTCAGAACCCTACTTTTACAGAGAGCAGCCCTGATCCTACAAGGCAGGACATTTAGGACCTTAAAGATACTGCTACTGATGTCTTCTCAACCGCAAAAGAGCAAAGCCCACATACTGCGACAGGTACAGGCAGTGGCACTGGGACTTGTCCAGCTTTTGCATCAATGAGAATAGAATCACTTCACCCAACCATTTCACACACAGCGTCCAGTCGCTCCGGGAGAAGAAAAGGTCCGACTCGTGCCACAATCTGAGAGCTCATCGAGGTTCAACAATCAAGTGCCCCACCATGGAGGAAATAAAGCAACAAAGAAGCTCTCCTTTGGCACTGCCCAAGAGATACCAGACGGCACCACTACCCACTCAACACTTCAAAACCTATCTCCCACATTTCATGCACACAAAGCAAAGCCACAAAGGCAGACCCTCATCAGGACTTAAACACACACAAACGTAACAAGGGTTCATGCATTGACTTAGATTGCTTCTCTGAGCCAGAGCTAAGCTACTCTCTGCACAGATCACCCCGGCTATTATCGTTTGAACTTTCATGTGCGCAAAACAATCTGCTAAGGTCAGTCAACACTTCCTAGTCTGCAGCCATAAATGCTTTAGCAAGGCAATCAGAGAAACTTGAAATGCAGATGGAAACCCTCCAAGTAATAGCACACACAATGTCTGACATGGCCAAGAAAGTAGACAGGATTGCGGCAGCCAGCAGCAGTCTGACCCTTTCACCCGAATACCGGTGCACAGAGATAGTGGATAAATTGACATCCCTTCCTAGGGTACTTACCTCGCTGATGGAGGAGCTAAAACTCAAAATCAAAACATGCTGAGGCCCCCGGACCTCGGCGAACAGCACAAATGAACTCACAGAAGCCAGCAGGGTCCTAGCCCCACACCCTGCCAACCCCAGCAGCAGACAATAGCCATTGCGACCCGCCATCACACTCCGAGTCAATGACAGGACACAGCAACCAAACAGCAGACTCAGAGTTTTATAATCTAGGGCACACAGGTCTGCAGTGTGTGCCTCAAACAGCACTGTCTATGACACAGAGAGAGAAGAAACGTCACAAAATACAACAAAAGCACTTAAAGCGACAACCAACGGATACTCCTTGGTACAAACCAAGCAATATGGCAAGGAAAAAAGAGCCATCAAAGCGGACCACCAACGTCGGAAACAGCCTACCTCTCTTTCCCATATTTCTTAAGAACGCTCACCCCCTGGCCGCCCCAGCTCCAAAAACAACTACTGTACACACATACGCGCAGGCTACCATGGGGGCCTGCATCGTGCAGACAGCGACCGCCATGCAAGGAGATACAACAGCACAGGCTCCGATTGAAATACCTCAGACAGCCAATAGTCAAAACACTTATTCATGGGATAAAACCACGACAACCAACTGAGCACTCTGATCAGTGATCCAGGCATGGCCACTTCAAGCCAGCATCCCAAGGGACTCCATTCCACGCCATTCAGTTGTGCCCTAGGCACTCCCATAAGCCTACCAACAACATCATGCAATGCTCCATGGCTAGAAATAAACCAACAAAGAAGCCCTACCAACAACTAAAGCTCAATAGGCCAGGCACATCGGTTCAACACTGTCCTCAGGGGAAAAATTGTCAGGACACACTCCGCAGGATCCCGAAGCAGAAAGAATGTTCCACCTCCAGATCTCACCAACACCCTGACATAACGGAATACAGGGTGTTCGAGTGATCGGGCGAGGGACGGGAAAGGAAGGGAACAGCGGGGAAGGGAAACCTGTAAAAGAAAACACACTATTACAATACACCCTAGTATACAACTACTCTCATTGCATTCTCGCTAATAGGATTCCTATTCACCTGGAGTCCAATCTCTATGCTCCAATGCCCAACAAGGACGTCGATGAACTCCTAATGTTTCCTTCCCTATTAAACACAAAACATAGGTTAATGACTTTACCTGAGATCAATTTTAGAATAATGATGTGTGTGCTCAGTGAACCTACCCTCTCTGATTCCCTTGTAACCAAATATAATTGGGAACTCTCCTTGTACTGATGCTTCTCAATGACTTTCAGGCAGAGTTCCTATTACAATAAAAGAGAACTAAACAGATCCTTTCAAATCCCAGAACAATAGTTTTCAAAGTCAATGGTTTCCTTCACCACATTTTCTCAGTAAGTATCCATATAATCCCTTAGAAAGGTACAGCATCCAAACACGGCAGAACGTAGTTACTTCACCACTATTCTCCGCTTCTCCCCCAAGAGGCGGTATGCCTATATCCAAATACACGATAAGCACTTAATCCAAATACGGCAGGATGTAGTTCCATACACCACTGTCCTCCGCTTTGGTATTTATAATCCTCAAGGTATTCACAAAGTCACTCTTTATCCAAACACCTAACACGGCAAAGTGTAGCGAGAATACTACCACTTTCCGCATTGGCACGCATCCGGAATCACCAAATCAGTATCTCTTCGTAACGGTTATGCGAGGAGCAAACCTCCGCATCCCGCTCTCACTGAAGTTAAGCCACAACTCCACACGAGTACCAGAAGGAGACGGAGAAGCCTCTCTGTTGTGGAATCAAAGCTGCAGCTATCCGAGACTAGTCTGCCCGGGGGCCCGAGCTGCTGAATACGAACTAAACTATCGGTTGCTCTCGAAGGAGAGCGATCACAAACAGTACCTTGTCACAGGTGTGCTAATGTCCTCTGGAACTCTTGGGGAAAAGAACCGCTTCGAATGGCAGCCTCTAACTCTCGATGACACAAAACGAACAGAATCACGCACAACGTCCATTAGTCCCGCCCTCTATAAATAGAGTACAGCTTGCCAAGGCCTCATGGGATTTGTAGTTTTAAAGGTCAGGCAGGCGCAGCTGTGCAAGATCCTGACAAAAATAGCTACAAGTCTGTCACAAGGGGCAGATATGTCCTCACAATTCCATGAACACAAAGGGGCCTTTACAGTGACCTCAGCCTTTGGCCAACCAACTCAGCTCTAGGGGGTGGTAAACCGTCACAGACGAGCAAGACTCCGTTGTACATATCAAAAGGTAATATAGATGCTCTCAACGGAGCAAACATTATCGAACTTCTACAACACATTCAGTCGGTGTTGCATATTACCAGCAGGGACATTGTCAGGGTGAAATTTGTCACTCTGATGTTGCAGCGTACGAAGGAACAAACCATTATAGTTTGGCGCAATACCAGTCGATCAGCAAGTGTCCGCAAAGAAAAAGATCAATTTGCATAATGGGGGATCGATATCCGGAAGTTGGATAAGGAAAAGTATCCATTCGTTCTCGATGCACCTCTCAACAATACCCCAATGGTCTGTGTCCTGAGAGGGACCGGCCGAGTGGCAACTCCCCTAGAACATGCAAATATGAATATTAGGTGAACGGTGGATGGACAGCATGGGTCAGGCACTTCACTACGACCAATAAAGACTGTCCACCTCTCTGCACCCCACCCTCTCCGAACTCTGCTTACTGAGGCTGGGTTGCCTCTAACATGGCAGACAAAATTCAGGACCTCCCCTATCACGGATCCCCTCCACTACAAGAGCATTGCAGGAAGCACTCATACACTGAACATCCTGACATGGGATGTTACCGGCATGCATAAGATCCTGCAAAGCTCGACAGCAATCACGCTCCTTGAAGGGGCGGACCTCATCTGCGTACAAGAAACATGGTCAACCACATCCAATACCTTAGTAGGCTATGCAGATTTTTTTAAACCAGCAATCAAAACCAATCTATTTGGGAGACCTTCTGGGGGCATCTCCATATACATTAAGCATTCCCTAAAGCTGTGCTTTACAGAAATATAAAACACTTCTGATATGGTTTTAGCTGGCATCTTGAAAGGGCTGAAGTAAATGTAAATGTATGTATTGCGACTTATATAGCGCACGTATCACCCGAAGGCATCAAGGCGCTTGCTTAGGGAACCCGTCCTGGTATTCCCCTGTGAGATACCCGCCACGAGGGGCCGTAGTGGAGATTAAGCAAGCTATTGCCCAGAGTCGCAGAGTGTGACCCCGTGAGTCGAGTAGGCACCGGAGCGAGAATTGTCGAGTCCGTGGATTTTTTTTTTTTTTTTGAGCCCGAGACCCGCCGAGGCGGGGAATCGAACCCTGGTCCACGGCCGATCTCAGCTTCCGGGTCTGCCGCCTCTAACCACTGAGCCAAGTGTGTCGAAGGACCACAACCCATCCTATTAATCATTGTATAATATAATCCCATGGCCAGGAACCCAATGACAAGCTTACGCGGCTGATTAAGCAGATTGAAACCCTGATAACACAACACGTACACCCTTGAAATTGTCATCCTCGGGGTTTCAATATGCCTCCACCTAGGGGTACGGAATGCCGACAGCAACACCGTTGGGAGCACCGCCTGCCCACTTCCACAAGAAACACCTTGATCCGCCTTGAGTTCGACCGCATTCAACAAAAACTAGAAGGCTTGGCTACCTTAGCAAAATACTCCTACCTTGCAACTGTGGCCCCAGCTAACTCCATGAGGCCCTCATAAAAACCATCTTAGCAAAACCAAACAATCCCTGGTCTGCCAAACTTTCAGCAGCAAAGGAACTACTGCAACTAGCCATTAAGAATTGCGATCCAAGCATAATTGATTATGCAAACATCTAACTATCAATAAAAAAGCAACTGCACTTTCGTTTACCCACTTTAGACATGGAATCCCTTGCAGTCATGGACTTTCACAAAACTCTGTGTTTTCCACAGATACTACAAATATCCAAGCCGCACATCATGCAGGTGGTTGGGAGACAGGCATTTAATCAAATCTTAGCCGCAAGATTATATCCGCTTACCTTAAAAGAACCATACCCAACCTGGAAAGTGCTTCCAGCCATCACAGACTGTCGTTTATGGAACTATAAAACGGAGTCCTTGGTACATATATTGCTATGCCTCCCGGCTTTGTCACAAGCCTGCCAAATCCTTATTAGATCCATACTTCTCCAACAGGGCACTCGCACAGCAAAGGATGCCATTTGCCATCTCTACAGTGAAGAACATGGCCAGTTTGAGCAAATTCATATACCAAACATGCACACTCTTGAAAGAAAAAATGGCACACACAGAGAGCAGCTAGTAGCCAGATGAGCTCCACCACATCAGAACCCCACCCCGCAAGGACTACTACTCCCCAGAGCATCCAACATCACTAATGAACAGTTCTGGTTTTTATCTTTTACTTGCGAACCGTAAAGTCAGTACCTGCTGTTTACATATCCTTTTGCTGGCATGATTTTAAAGACTAGCTTTGCTTTTAATTCTTTTTATCCGCAATTTGACTATCATCTTGCGCTAAATGTTTTTAACTTTATATTGTAATGGTTTTACATAATCACATAATAAACGTATTCATTCATTAAACCCAGGGTTCTATCATTCGAGAAAGTTACAGTAATTACAATTTCTTGAAAACCATCATGTTCCCACCAACTCCTCCCATCCCCTGATCTCTGTTTTACACAAGGAGGCCCGGCAAAGTAGACCTGGTTCTGTTTAAACCCACCATATTCATATAGAAACAGGGCTAACTGCGTTTCCTCATTTTCTTCCCAGAGACTAATGCTGTCTGACCCTAGGGCTGGACCAGCAGCTTCCACTAAGTTCTTCATCTCTTTCGATGTAAACAAAACCCCGGTTACCTCTTCCCCAGTGACCTCCCTAAAGCCAACCAATGCCAAGTCCTTTGTAAAGCTATTACTTAATTTTCTAATGTTGGTAAACACATTTAGTAGTTTAGACCTGTTGAGTGGTTGGCTAACTGTCTGCTTCCTGTTCATTCTAGATTGTACCTTTAGGAATAACATCAGGGGTCTCGCCTTCTTACGATCATCTCCAACCTGAACTAAGGCAACACTATTAGGACCTGCTAAAGATTTTCTTTTAGCAGACTCAGTACACCAACCTACCGAGTTAGAAGAAGATCTCCCCCTAGGACCTTTGGTGTTTTTGACATTCCTAATATTTTTGCTGTTTTTACCCCCAACAACCTCTTTTATTACTGTTGTGCATTCCTTGGTTTTCCTTCTCCCATTAACAAAACACTTTGCTTGGATCGCCAGGCTTTTCTTGCCAGCTTTCCCCTCAGTAGTAGTTTTGATTTATGTTTATTTTTTCTGTTGTGGGTAGCCCTTAAGGTTGGGGACTTAATGGGTGGACTGGGAGGGATTATATCACATGATTTCCAATGGTCCTTGCAATTTCTACCATCCGTCCTTTCTTGATATCTTTCTCACCCTGACCATAGTGAAGTAACACTACACCTAGATAGAACCCTTTTTTTCAACTACACTTCCTCTTCTCAAAACTAGATTGTAACATGTCCAGATTTGGAAATAGCACCCGTTGGTCTTCTCCCACAGAAACATCTTCAGTTACATCCTTTAGTGATTTACTACAGTTTTAAGCAGTTGGTTAAGCTTAACATTTTTGTTAATCAAGTTATGTTATGTTAAAAACTCTTATAGAGCGCACTTACACCCAACGGTTTCATGGCGCTAGAGGCAGAATGAAGACGGACAGGAAAAAGTGCTGGCAACAGGAGAAGGAAAAGAAAAACAAAAGAAGAAAAAGGATACCTAGTCGTAAGCCTTACGGAACAGGTAGGTTTTCATGAGAGATCTAAAATGGACGTAAGAGGTAGTGAGTCTAAGCTCTAAGGGAAGCACGTTCCAGAGAGAAGGAGCCAGGAATGAAAATCTGAGGCCTCCATGCTTCTTACGCTTAAAAGTGGGAATTGTAAGCAAAGCAAGATGGGAGGACCGAAGGTTGCGCAATGGGGAGTAATGATGAAGAAGAGAGGAAATAAAGACAGGACCAAGGCCGACCAGGGCTTTAAAGATGGTGCAGCCTAGTTTGAACTCACAGCGCTTAGCTATTGGGAGCCAGTGGAGAGTTTTAAGCCAGGGACGGACATGGTGGTGCCTAGGCTGATGAAAGATCAGTCTTGCAGCCTGGTTCTGTACCAGCTGCAAGAGGTTCAGCTGGTAGGCAGGGATGCCAACATGAAGGGAATTGGCGTAATCTAACCTGGAGATTACGAGAGCCAATAATGCCAAGGTGAGGGCCTCCGTCGTCAGAAAGCGGGATATCTTCCGGACCTTACGTAAATGAAAGAAGCTGGACGAGACCACAGCGTTGATCTGGGGCTTCATCGAGAGATCTTTACAAATAATGACTCCAAGGCTTTTTGCAGAGTCAACAGGGAGGGGAGGAAGGCCCAAACATGAAGGCCAAAGGTTAGAATTCCAAGGATTGGAAGCACCCCCAATTAGGACCAATTCGGTCTTGTCTGAGTAGAGCTTCAAATGGTTTCCCCCCATCCAGTCGCTAACAAAGCACAGGATAGATTGAAAATTGTGGATAGATTGGGCGTAGGAGTCAATATCAAAAACCAGCTGGATATCGTCTGCATAATTAAATGCAGTGACATTACAGCCTCGTAGAGAGCGGATAACAGGGGTAAGGTACAAATTAAAAAGGAGAGGGGAAAGAGAAGAGCCCTGAGGGACACCACATGTCAACCTGCAAGCCCAGAGCTTGTACCATTCCCTGGAAAGTTACTTGCATTTCACAAAGATTCAACATTGGCAGATCTTGGGCAAAATCAGAAATGTTTTACAGGAAGTTAATCTCATTAGTTAAGTAATTTTTGTTTTGCTTGTCTTCATCAGTCCCCCTCAAGGGTCCAACAGTGGATTCCTCAAACTCTTCGCGGTCAGCAAAAGATATACATTCATGCTGCAAATTGCTTACTGATTCTATCAATGCTGTACCTATCCTGACTCTCCTTCTGTAAGTATTGGTAAGGATGAAGAAGATCTTGGGGGTCTAGCTCCAGGAACCCCCCCTCCCCCTGGCGTGTACCCGCTCCATCAAATTGGAGAAACCTAACAAATCCAGGCCCCATTAATCTTGACTGGAGCACTCACACAAGGGATTTAAATGATCTACATTAATCTTCTTAACCTTTGGCAAAATAGCAACACCAAAATCACCTAGTGGACAAAGATCTCCTGAAAGTTGACATTTACCTAGTGCACCTAGGAGCGGAGACTCAAAATAAGGGGAATCATACGTCCTGACACCACTTTCTTTCCCTCCTATGGTGTACGGCTCATCCACTCTGGTGGTGCTATGTTCAAAATTTTCAACATCCACGTTGATTTTACTCTTGCTTTTGACCAAGTTACTCTCCTCCTTATTTGGGCCAGGTCTTATGCTTGGGTTTCTGATTTTAAAGAGTTTTGTAACTAAATCTCAAAGGGAAGATAGTAGTCCAGCAACCGGCCTGACAGACTTCTGCCCTTGCCCTAAAACTTTAGTTTTTCCTGCTTCTAAAGGGGGAGTGCCAGGAATAGTAATCAACATGATAGGTTCTGGCACGGAGGGACTTGCTGATGAACCTATAGTTGTTTGCAACCTGAATCCATCACAGAAACTGATGACCTATCCAGATGACCTTGGGTTATCATAGAACCATCATTGAACCCCTCTTGCGGACATAACTGAGCCACAATGGAATGGGGGACCACTCCCTCCAGGTGACCTCCAGCAACAACAAGACTTATGATGGAGCATTCAAATGGACCTCCACTCTTGATGGAGTTAGATTGAAGACATAAGCTAGAATTGTTCACGTCCCCGGCAACTTCCTTAGGACAGTTCAACTTGTAAAGGCCTCCTTGGCTAGAAAGGGAAGCGGAAGCAAGTTCTGTGATGTCAGGGACCGGTTCCCTTGTGCCTAGTGGAGTTTTTTGCCAAGCTACTTCCCACTCTTTAGCTGCACTTTTTTCCACTCTATGCAAATGAGCACAATCTGCTCCGCTTTCACTTCCGTTTCCCCTTCTCTTCCCTCTAGACCTCGGCACACGCTCTGCCACAGTAGACCTGCTCATTTCCACAGATTATGAGGTAAATTGCAAGGTGAGAAAGGCATGATTTTTCCTCTAATTTCATTGGTGCCCAGTTGAGGCACTAGTCCCAAGCAATTAGCTTATATAGCAGTAAATATTGTCAGTCCTATAAATCCAACCGATCCTGATGTAAAATGCAGGAAGACAGAGGCAGAGGGAATTCAGACGGTGCCACAGGGCACAATCCACACCGACTCACTAGAATGGCTGCCTGCGTACCCTGGGTTACCTGAACTGTGCCCACCTAAGGTGCCCACCCTCCACTTTAAGATCAGCTGCCACTAGTTATCAGTGATTTTCACTAGTTTCCACTGGTTCCACTGATATTCCACATTGCATAACATCGCTTGCATCACTTCTATGTTGCACCCTTTTAGAGAGGGGCGAGGAGTCACTGGGAATCACACTCAACTTAGCACATGTAAGTGACTGTAATCCTAACTAGGAAACCAACTCCCAGTCCTACATGGAAATTACAGTATTACTGTCCGGGTACCTAGGGAATCCATCCTTATGGAAAAGAAGGCCTGGCACACATATTTTTATCATGCTTCATCATCCGCAACCTCTCCCCACCCTTGTAGGACAGTGCCACCAAGGTGGACTCAACTTCCTGTTGGACTCAGGCCAGAAGGGAGTCCTTGTATAAAAAGTTACTGGGAAAATAGAGGGATCCAGGTTAGTGAAATAAAATTACCTTGTTGTTCCCTGGTGTAACACCTTTATTTATTGGGGGCTACAGGCATATCTATAAACTGAGGTGAGATAGTAAGTTTGACGACAATGGGTCAAACCATCTGTTTGTTAGGCTCACAGTTTCTGTCTTACTCTGTAACCCTAGCGGTTCTGGGGCATTCTTCAGGGCCAGGGATCCCTAACTAACTTGTGCTGATTTTGTAGCTTAATTTCTTTTTGTACTAAAAACACAAAAGGTTCATTCAGGAGAATCCTACCTAAGTTTAGTTGTTGGTCAGATTAACCCTAAATTTTGGGGGATACCGGCTTCCTGGTCAAGGAGAGGATGCTCCAAAAGGTAAATTGTGCCTTGCTACTTAAAGGAGTACGCTCCTTGCTGCTATCAATCGGCCACCCCATCACGTATGGGAGGGAAGGCAAGGGTGAACCCCCCTTGGGAGGAATGCTGGAAGCCCTCCAGGCACCAAATGCAGGGTCCAGGGGATACCGAGGGCTCTACGGACTCGGAGAGCGGACGTCGGAAGAGAAGTGATGCTAGTGGGTTGCGAACCTGAGTGCCATCCTAGTGGACTGCCACTGTCAATCACCAATTGGGGGCCGAACCTTAGCCGTAACTGTGTGGGAGCTTTGTTGGCGGCCGAATTATAGTACTGTAAATTACACCAGCACCACTGTATCCTGTTGCACTATGTTTTCATCAAGCCTCTAGTGGGGTTGAGGTGGAGTTAGGGTCTTTGCCACCACTCCCATGCTTTTTCTTGTTTTAATTCTGGGGTCAGGGCGACAGGTGTTTTTTTGGGGAGGGAAGTATAGGGGGGAGTTGGGGAGATGGGGTTTGTTTTGTATGTTGGATTAGTTTGCCCCTTTATGTTTTTTTCCTACTCATATGGGTAAGCTCATAATCACTGCACCTATATGTTGCACATAGCGAGTCCCGGAATGCGCTCTGCTCCTTTGTCATCCTTAACGCAAAGGTACTGATCATCTCTCTCCAGGTCTCCTGTCACTGGCGTCCACCATTGTCACCCTCCACAACTTTACGGTAATGACATGGAATGTCAGTAGTCTTCTGGACCAGATTAAGAGAGGAGTATTGTGGCAGTTTGTGATACTACATTCCCCAATGATACTTCTGTTCCAAGTAACACATCTTCAAGGTAGCAGCTACCCTTTCCTAGCCCATAGGTGGAATGACAGGTTGTTTAACACCAGTCATCCCCCGGGGTCTCGGGTGGGGCATTCTCCTTCATTAACGCTTGCTTTCGGTGGTCTCCAAAGATTTCCGGGACACCTATGTGTAATGGCCTGATAATTCTGCCAATAATCAAGACATATGACCTTATACCCCCTTGGGACCCAAAAGGACACAATACTTCACAATACTTACCAAAGAAAGGAATAATACCAACAGCTAACTAAAAATGGCCGTTGCCAAGAAGCTCGCAAGCAACAACAATGCAAGCACAGTACCACTGGCAACAACAACGCAAGCAAAGTACCCCAGGGTACTACAACGCAAACCAAGGGCAACGAGGTACGACAACGCAAACAAGCCCACCCAGGTGGGACTACGTACATCTTCAACGCACACTCCTCCTAACAAGGCCTGGGGTGGAAGAATTATAATTCATATTTCCCTGGTTTAGAGCGGGCGGCTTTCCTTCAACCACTACCTGCATGAAAGGGAAACTTACCATCCTTCCGATACGTCAGCATTTGGATTAGAAAGGCCCTGACCACCCATCCCAAGGAACACAAACAAATAATGATATGCTCTGGGGTTTCTTTTATTACACAATGATAAGATGAAAAAGAATTACTACAATGTCACAATAGGCTTTCTTCATATCAGCACCTAAGCAATCGCTAAACACAATCAGTGAAACATATATATATAGAACTTATAAGTATATAAATGTATGGAACCTGAAAATAGGAGAGGATAGTTAGGCAAGAACAGTACGAATATAAGAGTTAGTGGAACACCTCACCAAGTATCTACACATCCCGTTTCCACTTCGCCAGAGGGGAGTCCGTTTCTCCAGCCGAATCAGGATTCTCTGCTCCACCGTCACAGCTACACGTCTGTACTGTGATGAACTACCAGTGGTCGAGACCCAAACACCCCCTTTAGTACAAGTGGAAACGTAAGACGAAGCTTCTAGCGAGCCTCGCCCCTTTTTCCCATCAGATTCCGTACCACTCTGCGTCAACACCACAGCATCGGCTAGCTAAGCGTCCGTTTTGACTCCGGAACAGAGTGAGCACATTTCTCCGACAAGAACCGGTTTCTACCAGCATACGAGGTGCAGAAAACAAGTGAAAAGCATAACACAACTTCTCACCTAGAAAGGCTCAGAAGATGGCGACAGCTTATGAAATTGAGTTGCTTAAGCATAGGCCACTACACTCATAAATGAACAAAATTAGTATGCAAGACGGCATAAGAGTATGCCAAAGCCAATAGGTAAGCACTACCACGAAGCAAGATACAGTCCGAAACAGAGAAGGCACAATTCAGCCCTACTTTGTAGCTTATTCATACTGTGCAGGCCTACACATCACTATATTTGATCAAAATATACTGAGATGGTGGTGGGCAACGGTCATAATCAAGCCATTTAACCATAAAAATAGCTCAGTAACTACATTCCACCCATGACCATTGTCCAACACCGTCGAATGTATATAAACATTAAGCAGAATATAAATCATTACTTGAATAATAAGAAACATAACTAACAGATCTAGTCATAGTAGAAACATATTCAAAAGGTTTGGTACACATTGAATGCAACAACAAATTGTAATCAGAAAACATATGACTAAGAGTGCACCACCCAGAATAGAACGAAGCAAACTAAAATCAGGCAACCACCCGAAAAGCCAATCCCACAATCCTTGATCCAAATTTTGTCGAACTTCTAAAGATAAATTGTGTAAAGCATTATTATGAGACTGGATAGATTTAGAGTGGTCAGAAAGATTAAAACTCCATAAACCTTCAAAATCCGAGCATCCATGGTCATGCTTTAAAAGGAGATAATCAATAACAGCTCTATTCTGTAAAATAGCTCGGTGTTCACCCTGTGCATCTAATTGAAGTGTGATTGATAGACTTAACCATAAGACAAGCCAGTTTACTAATGGCTCTGGAATTATAAATTGGTAGTCCGGGAATACCTACAATTGAAGCAGCCAAACTAATGTATTCAGATTTGGAAAGTAAATGCAAATTAGATTCACAATGTTCATCTAATGGAAGAGCTTCACGTACAGTTAGACTATGTTTAGAAGGAAATAAAGAGAACATCATTAGACTGAGTCTGGTTAAGGCACACAGTCCATCAGAAATGTTCGCTGAAATAAAGGACCAAGAAATATTTCCACACGAAAAGAGCCATCCAGTTGGCAGCAAGACATTTCTATAATAACTAACGGAAAGGATAATATTTTTGCAGGTCATAGAATTATGAACTGAAGAACACATGTTGGGTTTACGACCGTGGCACCACATCCGTACATGTTGGGAAAGTGAGGAAACATTTTCTAATTTAACTTGTGCACATTTGCCAATTAATTGTGGGTCACACGTAAACTTGTAGCAAACATCACCTTCTGTGATGTTGTAAGCGGTAATAGCAAAAGTCTGAGACGCCCTAAAGTCAGTTTGTCGTGTATTTCTATAGGTTCTGAATCAGTCCCCCTATTCCTGACCCTATTCTGGTTAAACTAACTATCAAGTTAACTAACAATCAGCCCATGAGGCAAGAACAGCCCCCATGATGCAGATACCGTTATCTGGCGCAGTCACACTACGGCACAGGAACGTGTTATCTGATTAGGTCATAACGCTTGAGATCTAATTAGACAAGCGACATTCCTCCAGCCCCTGATAAGGCATACGACGTTCTCATAACAAATCAAACCTATGACAACCTGGAAAATCCGTGCGGCCATTGTTTTGATTTCACAGAGAACTTTAGTAAAGAATGTGCTAACGAGCAAGTCGTATGACATCTTTATTGACGTATCTATGTCCATCCTTACGTCAATCTCGGCACCTTTAAGGTATAAATATTGCCGATCTTGCCCTATGCAAACACACGCGTGGTGACAAGACGGAGCAGCCATACTTGCCGAAGCCGAGAGCAGAAGCAGACCCCGCTGGCAGCAGCCCCGCCTTCCTGACGCGCTGAGAGACGCGCTGCTATCTCAAGCCGAGAGACCCAGCACCGGCGCTTCTGGGCAGCCCTTGCAGGCAGCCTGGAATATCGAGAGCAGAGAAAGAGATACCATTCCTCATTCATCCTAACTTCCAGGTACAGAACTGAACAACCCCTCACAGAGAATTCTTTAGTTATTCACTTGGCAAAAACAAACTTAACTTAAACTGTAACTTTCTATTCCCGCCCACGCATTAGACTTAGGTCAGGTACACGGGGTAGGCGTATTTAGAAACACCAGTTGAGTACGTTTAGTCAAATGTATATGTGTATGTAAATATATTTTAATCATTTTAAACATCATATGGCTCAGAAACCATATCAATGTTTTTACAGTATTATTTTATACTATTGCTTTTAATGTATGCACTTTACTTAACTATAAGTATTGCAATAATATCGATCCATTTCTCATGTATGAGAAAAGAGACTGATCAATAAATAACACCTTTTTATTGAACACGCCCGTCTCTTCCTTTTCTCTACAATCTGATGAGACTAAGAATGCACGTACTGATTGAGTAAAATAATTGCCTTGTGCTCACACGACTCTCGAGATTGACTCTTGATTAGGGGAGAGCAAAGTTGTCATGTTCTATGGTTGTCAGAAACTAAATCCCTTCTTGTCTAATCAGGGAAGTTAATTCCTTCCTTGAACATTCGAGAAAGTTTCTAGCGAACTCTGAGCTTAGCTGGCAAACCCAAAAATTAAGTCTAGTATCGACAGTAGTAGACCTAGTTAACGTCTGGCCTAGGCCTTTACTGCTGTAGGTACTATTCCAATGCGCAGAGCCTATTGGGAAAATAGGAGCTACACTACATGGCGCCCAACGCGTTTGGAAAGGGCGATAAAACTAACGTAAGACATTTAAAGTAACTCAGTCGTGCTTTCTCACTCAGACCCCTTTTCCCAAATACTCCAAAGACGTCTGGAGTGGGTGAAAGGTTATATCCTCCAAAACCTCGCAGGAGGGAACTCCTATGTATGGTTCTTGGTCAAGTCAACGTTGAAGGATAAACAGTTCCAAAATATTGTGCATCTAATCTTTGTTCCATAAAGAAACCTGATCTGCAAATAGACATAATACCATCCTGTCTGTAAAATGGGAGACAGTGATGAAGAAAGAGAGGCAGTTAGATTAGCAACTGAACTCGCAGATGCTGATGCTACCATGCAAGCAGCAGACCCGAATATAACACTCATTCCGGTCATTAAAAGGAGATCTATAACCTTAAAACTTATAGAAAATGGACTGACACCTAGAGGTGGCACAGTCATATTCGTAATTGAGGCACACGAATATCGGCAGACAGAGGTATACTATTCATGGATACATTTTCCGGCAGCAAATGCTGTAACAAAGTACTTCCACTATTACAAAGTAGAGGAACCTCCTGAAACATACACTCCTTTCGAGGAGGTGGAAGTACCACTCAAATTCCAAGAGCATTTGCTCTTATTTGATGGCGCCCTAATACATAACAGTCACATTACAAGGCTCGGTCCTTTAGGAAGACCAGGAGCAACGTGGCCGGTCTTAGCCGGATACACACCACATCCAGACATCGATAGAATGCCTGCAGCAGAGCTGTTAATACAGCTAAAACAACTACTAAAAATTCATAGACAATTAGTTCAGTATGTAATGCGGACTTCAACAATTCAGCCAGCGATTAAACTTCCACAGCTGACCCCTCACCAGGGGAACACAAATAAAATTACACCACAGAACATCCAATCCTGCCTAGGTAAAGTTCCAGCTAAACGGGAACAGATACCATTCTGGTTGGCACAGAAAATTACCCAAATAGAGGCGGTGTTTCCTGACACCACCCCATTAGAAAAACACAGGATTCTGACTATATGTCTCCCAATGGGAATCGCACCACACATTGAGGACTGTGACACTTGGGGTACAGTCTTTGCTTCCATCTACACAAAAACGCACGGTGTTCCATCCATTTCGGTAATACCAGATGTGCTAAAACAAATTCAAGATGAATACGGTCCAGAACCTGCTTTAAC
The DNA here is from genome assembly GCF_964261635.1 of Lissotriton helveticus. Taxonomy (NCBI): domain Eukaryota; kingdom Metazoa; phylum Chordata; class Amphibia; order Caudata; family Salamandridae; genus Lissotriton; species Lissotriton helveticus. The sequence goes on from NC_136067.1 coordinate 1,238,760,003, forward strand.
TCTTGGTATGAAATTACTGAAAGACTTCAAGCAGGTCTCGGCTATATTACTAGCCAACATAAAAGGTGAAGCAGCAAACGTGGCGATCCGCCAGAGGTTAAAAGAGACAGATATAGCAGACCAACCAGCTGAAATTGCCAGAATCATAGAAAAATCCTATGAGGAACTAGGTAGAGATAGTCTAGGTGGAATACCAGTAAAACCGCAACTGACTACAAGTCCAGAAAAAATATTTTTTAATAATAATAATTCACCAAAAAAGAACTGGGATGGAAACAAACAATCCAATCCTAAAGAAAAGAAATTCCAGTCCCGAGGAAGGTCTCCTAGGCGAAGAGAGAAATCTCCAAACCAAAGACAAAGGTCACCGCAGAGTGACCCCTCTGGGAATAGATATAACCTTAGAAATAGGGATAATATTAAAAAACCTGATAGATATCAAGACATTGATACACGTCCCTCTCAATCTTTTCAGATTTCCTCGCAGAAATCGGAAAGAAGAGGACGATCAGAAGAGCACGCCAAGTCCAAAGACAAGGAACCTGCTCAGCTAAAAAAGAAATTACAATTTCCAAAAAAGAAGGTAGCCAGTATCAAGGTAGTTAACAATGCCGAGAATACTGAGGACACAACTGAAAAACGGAGAGTGGGCTCAGACAATGCTAGACAGCGCAGCAGAGGTGAGCATAGCTCGCAAAGTCCTTATGAATCATCTGGAGACAGTGGACACGAATGAATACCTTCAAGTGGAAACTGCAGACACCAGAGTTAGCAAGCCCCACAAGATATACGAGATAACATTACGTATAGAGGGAGATAAGACTAGGAAAATTAGGGGACTATTTTGGGATAACCTCTCCAAAGGCTATGACATCCTTCTAGCTGAAAAAGACTGGCCACCAGAGTTTGTCAGGGAGTGCCCTCATGGCGAAGAAGTAATTATGCCTGCCTTCTCGAATCAGATCCCGATTCATAAAAAATATACACTTGCTAGAAAGTGGGCAGTGGCCTTAGCACCTGCTTTATATAAAAATCATGTAGGATGGGATGAGGATTCTCCTCCTCACAAAATCCAGTTAAAATCACAACCTACTGCACAAAGGCAGTACCCAATTAAGCAAGAAGCTAAAAAACAAGTAAATGAAATACTAGATCAGCTAGAATACCAGGGGGTGATTGAAACTTGCACCTCACAAATGAACAATCCTTTGTTTCCGGTCTCCAAACCAGACAACTCATATCGTCTAGTTTTGGATTACCGACACCTTAACACATGTTGCAAAACCTTTGCAGTGCAAAACTCACACAGTGCTGCACTAATGAATAACATAGTGCGCAAAAAATACAAAACAACCTTGGACATCTCCAATGGATTCTTTTGTCAAAACATAGCACCAGAGAGCAGATATCTAACTGCATTCTCAGTAAATGGCACTCAAAAACAATTCTGTCGGTTAGCCCAGGGGTACAAGAACAGCCCGGGGGTATTCTCAGCGAGAGTAACAGAATTACTACAACTATATGATGATGAAGCATTATCTTATGTCGATGACATTTACTTAACAGATGATGACTTGGAGACTCACTTGAAAAGGGTGAACACCATAATACTTGGGTTCGCTGCAGAGGGTTACAAATTCAACTTTAAAAAGTCAAGAATTGCCCATCTGACGGTCCTATTCTTAGGATATGAGTTATCAAGTGAAGGTAAAAGCCTGGCAGACAATTTCCTAGAGAAATGTGCCGTAATCCAAGCTCCTAAAACACTAAAAAACCTACAGTCAATTCTAGGCTTCCTAAATTTCGGAAGAACATACATTGCAAATTACGCAGAAAGGGTCAAACCCCTTTATGATCTAATTAAACCAGACTTTAAAAGATCCAATTGGACTCAAACACACACAGAAATTTTGAGATCCTTACAAACAGACATGCTAATTAAAACAAAATTAGAAACACGTGATAACACACGCAACCTTGTGATCCGAGTCATCCCAGGGAGATGCGGATTCACATACCTGACCTCTAATGAGGGAGAAAAGGTACCAATTGCATTTAAATCACACTTGTACACAGAAGCTGAACAGAAATTCAGTAATACAGAAAAAATCATTCGTGCAGTTCAAACCGCAATAGCTAGAGAAAAAGAGATAGCTGACGGCAGACATATCACAGTCAGAACAGCAGAATCAGCCTTTGAGGCACTAACAACACCGTGTAATTTACCAACAACAACATTGAATCCGGAATGGATACAATGGGTGAATTCAATCACAACTGACAAAGTATACTACTACTTTGATCCAGAACTAGAAGAATTAAAAAATCTAAAATATGAAAAGACGTATCCTCTGCCAATCGACATTCTGCCTCTACAACATTACGCCTGTGTAATCTATACAGACGGACATGCTCAACCCTCCGTTTGGGGAGAACATGCATACAATCCCACATGTGAGATTACAAAAGAAGTGTGGCGCGGAGGTAAACTAAGACCTCTATTAACAAAATCACACTCAGTAGAAACAAATTCAGAACTACAAACTGAAATAATAGCTTTGAAAATGGCGCTGGATAATGCGGATCGCGAATTCCCGACACTTATAGTGTCAGATTCATATTACTGCGTCAAAGCATATAACAAGGATTTGCAGACATGGATTCAGAACGGTTACAAAGATGACACAGATGCACCAATAAAGCAGAAACTGCTCTGGGAACAAGTAGCTCTTTTGAAAAAAGAACTACCAAAGACTCACGTGACTCACTCACTGAGTCATCAACGTGATGGCGTTCACGTTGTGGGGAATTCATTGGCTGAAGCAGCCGCAGCGGCAGCCACTAAACCGGCTCCCGTAGATCGAAAAAAGCGTACATTAAAATACATTGACGGTGAAACGATGCTGGCGGTGAAAACGTCATCAAAAGGCGACTGCTCAGCACTACCGATCAACTATCCACTCAATTATACATACATAATCGATGCAAACTCCGTCCCTTTTGCTCGAATCCCTGGAGTGGGGGATAGAGTGGGCGAGGGTCTCAGACACCTTAAATTAAAAGATTCTCTGGAAGAATTACAATCACGGTACTGGTGGCCAGGCATGAGCCTGCACTACACCATGTTTGTAAAAAACTGCCCAAACTGCAACAGAGATCGCAGTGGGGAGAGAAGCAGTTTAATACCGCGTCGTATCAAGACAGATAATATTACCAGCAAAAAGAATGGCTTGCGATTAACATATACAGGCTAGTTTCCACTTATAATGTAGATCACCAGCACTCGGCTGACGTCCGGACTATTATACAAGATTTGCGAGTCTAAATGGCATATACGCTAAGAGCATGCTACGTTCGACCATTGTTTTCACCCAGGCAATCCAGCATGGGGGGGAAACATGGCCAAATGAGCACAGCCCAGCGGGAATCTTCTCACTTCCTTCCTGAGGGTACGGGATGGTGTAAAGAAAAAACCAAGGCAGAAAGCAATCTATAATAGAAAGGATATTAGGTTCGGGAGCTGGGTGGGTCAAACATCTAATAAGTGTCCAACGTAGTCTAAATAACTTGCCAAGAAATTCTCTGAAGGGATTCAGTCCGTATGAATTATTATTCGGAACTAGGATGTTGATCTCTGACCTTGATAGTCAGACTTCAGTGGTAATAGAAAAAACCTTTGATGTCAAAGACCGTTTGGCTATTTTGCAGGACTTAAACAAAACAAGAAAAGACCTGAGCAACATACAGTTGAAACAACAGCCAACAACCACTGAAGAATCACCACCTGTCCCGGCAAGACCTGTCTGGATTCCAAAAGTCGGGGATCTAGTCAGGGAGAAGATCGCGGTAAAGAAGGAATTTGGGCCTTCTTACAGAAAAGCAGTTCCTGTCTTGTCTGTCAACGGGACAAGATCAGTTGTACTACCGCCACTTGCTGGAAAAAAGGAGAACCGAGTTGTATCCATCGACCTGGTAAAACCACAACATGTGGCCGATAACAAACAGTAGGCCAAGTGGACTCCCAATAAGTAGCAGAACACCAAGGTTTGCTACCAGTACAGAGGTCCTAACAAAAAGGCTCATCACATTCGAAACGCCTGCAGAAGAACAAGAAGGACTATGCAACAATGCAATAGAACTCAGACCTCTGAAAACCCAAATAAAGACATTTAGCAGAGACACACCAATCTATACTGAAGTACCAAGTGAAAATGCAAAAAACAGAAATCCTGAACCAATTGGAACAATTGACAGAACTGCATCCGGTTACTTCATCAACTTCGATGATTCCTCTGACGGCTTCAGTGAATCAAAGACACAGCCATCATCAAAATCCTTTAAAGACAAAGCGAAGGAACTTTTGAAACATCTGAAAGAAACATATCTGGTTTCTCCATGGATTGAATTTTGGGTGGGTTTTGGCGCATTTATCCTCATACTTTGGCTCATCATGGTATTTACTTTGGGACGCTTCATTGAGGGAAAATATGCTAAAATGGACACAGCAAGTCAGAACATCAACTTGATCCTCAAACCACACACATCTTCACACGTCGAGAAAAGAGAACTTTCTTCAGAACTTTCTTCAGCCAACTTCACAGCCAATCCTATACCTGGTGGGGTAGCCTGGGACAACACTGACTATGAAATTTATGGTCCGGTCGAGATCCTGAAATATCCACACCAAATCAAGATCTCCTTGAGTGACTTTGCAAAACCAAACTCATTTGCTGATGATTGGGACTTCGAAAGTATTAACAACATGATGTCTGACTTAGTAATGTCTGCTAAATTTACAAAACATGATTATTTGCAAGGTTCGACAAATTATGATAGTATGTATTGCTATAACCATTATGGTAACCATTTTTTACATAAATCTGCACAACCTAGAAATGTTTTAAGTTATAATCAATGGGAACATTGTGCTACACCTCCAAAAGGAAGCTCTAGAACCGTATATGACAAATATTCATATTTTTCAGGTTTTAACATAAGTAATGCTGAAACATTTTATTTTAAGTTGTCAAACAAGACAGGGATGAAAACCATGATAACCAACACAAAATTGATATATTCAGATTCATTCTTTGAAAAAATGAATACATTTGGATTTAATTATTGGGACAAAAATGTTGATCTGAAAAGTGTTTGGGGTACAAAAGAATGGCAAGTACAGGGTATAGAAGCTTTGTTTAGAGCCTGCATGATCCCAGAACAAATGATATTTTTAAATGACACTGTTCAACAAACCACCTGTCTTGGCTTAGCCAAAATCAAAGATTTAAATAACCCGTCTATTCCAAAGCCAACAATGTTTAGCAATAGCTCTGATACAGATGAAGAGATAGACGTAAACCATATATTAAACCAAAACAGAACACATCCTGATTGGAAACAATGGTTGATCTGGCCCACAGATACAAATCACTGTCAAGATAGATTCCTGAATAAAACACAGGGTTTCAAAATGACCAGGCCAGACCCTAGATATCCCCAAAGACATCACCCAGGGATAATAACAACCTACAGTGTGGGCAAATTATGCCTTCAATGGCTACAAACTTCCACACTGCCTGAAATTAAGCAACACCTAACTTTACTTACTGATGGTGCTGACTTGCGTGATTTCATAATGGGACCACGCAAACAGCGTCAAAAGCGTTTCATAGCAGCCTCTGTATATGCAGCATACAATGAGGCCTGGAAGGTTACTCAAATTGAGACAGCAGAAAGAATACGGGAAATTGACCGTATCAATTTGGAAAAATCACTTTCTGTAGTGGACAATGGGTTAATGACTCTGTCCTCCAGAATTTTTTCATTGGACAGCATTGTGTCTTCAGCAATCGATATATTATCGCAAGACTTACTGTTATTACAACATGGTCAGTCACAATTGCGTTCCATTGTACAGCTTGGCTGGACGTTACAAAATCTGCGTTCAGGCTATGTGCCTTGGCGTTTAATCAACACAACGTCACTATTCCAAATCTTTAACCTTACTGATAGACAAATCGGTATGGCGCAAAAGGGTGCTGATTATACAATCTTGAGCATTGAAAAACTAGAAAGATTACCAATGACAATGTCAGAACGACCTGTCAGTGAATGGATAATCCACGGAATCATAAATATTCCAATCTCAACCTTCAGGTTTCAATACTGCCAAAAATATATACAGGCTGGCATGTACGAGAAATTGGGAAAGGGGTACCTTAAAACAACTTGGAACCTGCCCTATTCACATGCATGTGTCAGTAATAAAGGACAGAAAGTGTTTCTTAGTGGCAACAATTGTGCTATGTCACTAAGCGGCACGCTTCTGTGTAACGGAATTAGTTTGCATGGAGCCTGTGAAGGGAATTCATACAACCTTTCATGTCACCAGCAAGGCGCACCTGCAACTGAAATAGAACCATTCTTTCAAAGACTCTATAATGGGAGTTACATTCTTATTGTAGACCGCAGATGTTGCAGTCTTATGCCCGGGACTCCTTATCTAGTAACTACAACGGCGAAGGTCAAGTGCTGTGGACGTTCTTTATTCCCCAGCTCCTTTCCAGACAGGGAGGCAAGGGCATGGCCCAGTTTGAAAATTACTTCTATTCGAATAGATACTTTAAGCAGAATGAAAACAGTGCTTCTTCAGACGCCTACAAGGCTCACGTCATCAAAAGAAACGTATGATCTACAAGTCGCAAGGACGACTGCAGAGATACATACATTATTATCAACTAATTCCCCCGTACATTTCGCGGAAATCCTAAGCGAAATCTTAAATATTTCTGATACCACTGGGGTCTCAAAGGTATTTAAGACTGTATTTTCGATGGCATTAACACCATTCAAAGCCATACTGGGTATTTTTCCAGATTTCGTCCATTCGATTTTTGGCGGACTTCCCCAGATCCTGGGACTAATTGCAGGAATCCTATTCTTAGTCCTTATTTTTCGTTATGGCAACCCATGTCACAGATCAAACTCTCGCGACAATGGAAGATACGATCCTAGCCATTGGATACCGGGACCGGATATCAAAAATCCTGGGACTCTCCCGGCTTAGAGACCTAAACATGACTTGGTTTCTATCATTTCGACCAATGTGGCAAAGGTGTGTTTTACCTGTACTAAGGTGTCTGCTATGCGGAGAAGAATGCGTGTTAGACACCTGTCTGACGCTACAATCGGATGCGCCAGTGGATGCAGATACACTGTTGGTTCCTACCAAGGTTCACGCTTTGTGCTGCCCTCAAAGGCTGCCAATCCTGATGACGGCATTCCTGGAATCTTCACCACTGCGATTGAAGAGTAGTGAAGTTCAAGATGAAAGCAGCATCGAACAGGTACGACCTTCTGTCAGCAATGCGATACAGAATGTCAATGCAGACAATCATGCGCACGAATGCATGGTTACACCTATTTCCGACTTAGTGGAACTTTCCCATGAAGCTGTTGACAGTTTTTTCGAAAGCCTGAATGATATGATGTTCTCTCCAGAACAGAAATAGAGACTTTTGAGCGAGCTCGCACACGGCGTTCCCTGAATTCGGCCTTCAACTTTAAAAATAAAGTCACATGAACAATTCTTCCCACCAGTTCACGGACAACGATTTTTTAGCAGCCCCAAATTATTTTTCACAAATTTTTCGGGACACTTATCTTCTGCTTAAAGTAAGAAACTATTCCTAGAGAACTAAGATTTCTATTTTTAGATACTCTATAAACTTTAGTTGCCCACTGGGATGTTCACAAATATTTTATTATGTGATGAGATGGTCTCGAACTTCCTTTCTGTATAGCCATATTAAGAGCCATTTCATGTGTATTTCTCATATACCAATAAGCAATAATGCATAAACATGCGTGTTTTCTTTTGCATTTAATTCATAGCTTAAGTGCATACAATATATATGACTGCAATTTTTCAGTATATTTGAAAATTTCGAAATGCATTTATGTATTTTGGGGTGGTAAGGTATACACTATACTCTATAGTATGTTGTACTATGTTATACTATGCATAGATTAGTAGATATGACCATAGTTAGCGTGGAGTGGGTGTCGTGTATTTCTATAGGTTCTGAATCAGTCCCCCTATTCCTGACCCTATTCTGGTTAAACTAACTATCAAGTTAACTAACAATCAGCCCATGAGGCAAGAACAGCCCCCATGATGCAGATACCGTTATCTGACGCAGTCACACTACGGCACAGGAACGTGTTATCTGATTAGGTCATAACGCTTGAGATCTAATTAGACAAGCGACATTCCTCCAGCCCCTGATAAGGCATACAACGTTCTCATAACAAATCAAACCTATGACAACCTGGAAAATCCGTGCGGCCATTGTTTTGATTTCACAGAGAACTTTAGTAAAGAATGTGCTAACGAGCAAGTCGTATGACATCTTTATTGACGTATCTATGTCCATCCTTACGTCAATCTCGGCACCTTTAAGGTATAAATATTGCCGATCTTGCCCTATGCAAACACACGCGTGGTGACAAGACGGAGCAGCCATACTTGCCGAAGCCGAGAGCAGAAGCAGACCCCGCTGGCAGCAGCCCCGCCTTCCTGACGCGATGAGAGACGCGCTGCTATCTCAAGCCGAGAGACCCAGCACCGGCGCTTCTGGGCAGCCCTCGCAGGCAGCCTGGAATATCGAGAGCAGAGAAAGAGATACCATTCCTCATTCATCCTAACTTCCAGGTACAGAACTGAACAACCCCTCACAGAGAATTCTTTAGTTATTCACTTGGCAAAAACAAACTTAACTTAAACTGTAACTTTCTATTCCCGCCCACGCATTAGACTTAGGTCAGGTACACGGGGTAGGCGTATTTAGAAACACCAGTTGAGTACGTTTAGTCAAATGTATATGTGTATGTAAATATATTTTAATCATTTTAAACATCATATGGCTCAGAAACCATATCAATGTTTTTACAGTATTATTTTATACTATTGCTTTTAATGTATGCACTTTACTTAACTATAAGTATTGCAATAATATCGATCCATTTCTCATGTATGAGAAAAGAGACTGATCAATAAATAACACCTTTTTATTGAACACGCCCGTCTCTTCCTTTTCTCTACAATCTGATGAGACTAAGAATGCACGTACTGACTGAGTAAAATAATTGCCTTGTGCTCACACGACTCTCGAGATTGACTCTTGATTAGGGGAGAGCAAAGTTGTCATGTTCTATGGTTGTCAGAAACTAAATCCCTTCTTGTCTAATCAGGGGAGTTAATTCCTTCCTTGAACATTCGAGAAAGTTTCTAGCGAACTCTGAGCTTAGCTGGCAAACCCAAAAATTAAGTCTAGTATCGACAGTAGTAGACCTAGTTAACGTCTGGCCTAGGCCTTTACTGCTGTAGGTACTATTCCAATGCGCAGAGCCTATTGGGAAAATAGGAGCTACACTACAATACTGAGCCGGATCCACAATAATCATACACCGACAAACGATTCTTCGCGATCTCAATGTTACACTTTTGTCGATATCTGTAACGTTGAAAGCGTTACTCAGAACAGCAGCAGGAGTTGGAACTGAAACCAAACATGTCGACAGTATATCTGGAACACTCCTCATGTTCGCCATGCAGAAATAGGAATTGTTTAGCACTTTACGCGCAAGATTCTCCCAAACGTTCAGTTTATCGGTCAGGATCAAACTTGTCCTGCGCTCTCGAACGATCGTTTCGCTTCGGAATCTCCCCGGTCCATCTCGGCCCCATGCGTACCATGCCGAAAGGAGTCCAGTGGCGACACATCCCACAGCAACAATCCATACAGTGATCTAGAGAAAAGGAGTCAACAACAGGCATTATTCATTCTCGAAGATAACATTTGTCAGCTGGGACACAGTCCCACTTTTCCTGTCCAGGTTTCATAACTAATATTGTATTATCACTGCCCGTGGCGATTATTTCAGCCAGTTCAGGGGGTTGGTTGGGTGACTGAACCCACACTTTGGCCCCTGGGTTTTTATCAGTTGAGCCAAAACCTCCTTCACCACGTACAGTTAGGAGGGTTGGGACAGTCCCCTTTCTCACCATACCTCCAAAGACTGACATTATGACCAACTGGGCAATCGATCTCCGGGGTGGACTGTTAAATCCAGATCACCACTGTTCAACAGAATAATTTTGATTTGACCTTGAGTCAATTATGCCACTTAGCACCTGGATGCCTTTTAGCGCTAGTCCAGAGGGTGGAGCGATCAGACCAAAGTGTCCTGCTGGTATTTGGACACCGATTCCAGTTTCAATGAGGACAATATCTCTTTGTTTTAACACATGCTGTTTCAAAGTATGCAAATCTAAGCCATCAGATTCAGTAGTCGCTCTATGTGGAGCCAAGGCTCCGGGAGTAATTTCCCAATAGACAATGGTAGCCACTGCCGTATGGGGCTGCACATTTACAGAAGTGGTCAACATTTGCATAATGGGTGTTTCAGAGTTATTCAAAGGACGATTATTTTAAATCTGCAAGGCATCAACCAAATGATCTCTCCAGTTACGTAATGAACCATCAGATCATTTTCTCAATTGATCTTTTAAAAGACCATTCATGCGTTCAATTAAACCTGCAGCTTGTGGGTAATAAGGAATATGAAAAATCCACTCAATATTGTGTTGAGCACAATATTCTTGTACCATTCTCCCTTTAAAGTGTGAGCCGTTGTCCGGTTGAATTTGTAATGGATTTCCGTAGTAGAGGGCAAGCAAATCTAGAGTCTTAAGCGTATTCATCTGGGTAGCACGTTTATAAGGGGATGCAATCAAATATCCTGAGTACGTGTCTACGACTGTGCAAACATACTGACAACCTCTGCACATTGGTAAGGGACCTATGTACTCTATCTGCCAAATTTGTGCCCACCTGCTAGTGATCTTTTCTCCAAAATGTCCACACTTCTGATGTGCCCACCTCGCCAATCCAACCAGGTCAGAATTCTGCATCTCCACCTTTGCCTCAGAGATTTTAGCATTTTCGTCTGCAATGAGGTTAAACCACCTATCAAGTGAATCAATTGAACAGTGAGCGTCCACATGAAACACGGACACAACACTTTGGGGGAGCATTTCCCACACCTCTTTCCACAATTCTTTTCCCCATACTTCTTTGTTGTTAATCAACCAATTATGCGCGTACCATGTGGGAAGCCATTTGGCCAATCCATTAGCAGTCGACCAGGAATCAGTGTAAATATGGCAAACTCCTGGCAATTCCTGTTTCAAAGCTTGATAGACAGCATAGAGTTCTGCAAACTGACTACTCTTTCCTTCACCAGTTGTGCTCAACAATTTTTGGGTAACAGGGTTATAGGATACTGCTTTCCATTGCCTCTTTGCTCCAGCATACCTGGCTGAACCATCTGTAAACCACACATGCTTTCTATGCTCCACAGAGAGATTGCTAAATGGCTTACCCCACTTAACCAGAGATTCCTGTACTATAGGTACGTTGTACTCCACGTCTGTCTCTTCTATTGGCACCTGCACCACCTGCTCATGTAACATCGCTGTAGCCTTAGGACCCACTCGAGCCCTATCCTGTATACCACTTCCATTTTATTACACTAGCTTCCTGTGCATGTCCAATTTTGTGAGTTTTAGGAGAGCTCATAACCCATTGCATGATTGGAATCTCTGGTCTCAAAACTACATCATGTCCCAAAGTCAATTGTTCCGTATCTACCAAAGCCCAATAACAGGCAAGTAACTGTTTCTCAAAGGGTGTATAGCGCTCGCCAGCGTCGGGCAACTTTTTCGTCCAAAATCCTAGGGGTACTTTTTTCTTACCTTGTTTTTGCCATAAACTCCAATTCGCATATGGACCATGTACAGTCACATTCAAATCAACATCACCATCTTGCACTTGCCACAAATCCAAAGCATGCTGAATATCCTCTTTCGCCAGTTCAAACGCAGTTTGCTGCGACTCACCCTACTCAAATGCATTTTTATTTCGAGTGACTTTATACAAAGGGGCCAAAATCTGACTTAAATGGGGAATATGCTGTCTCCAAAATCCAAACAAACCAATAAATCTCTGAGCTTCTTTTCTGTTTCGGGGTACTGCAAATTCTTTAATTTTCTGTCTCACTTGTGTAACCACTTCTCGATTTCCCTGATGCCACTGAATGCCTAAGAATTTTACACTTTGTGCTGGACCTTGCAATTTATCAGGATTAATTTCCCATTCTTTGCTTTGTAAATGGGTCACAATTCAATCTAACTGAGTTTAGACTTGCTCTTGCGTTTTGCCTTGAATCATTATGTCATCAATATAATGGCAAATCTGCATTCCAGAAATTATCGGTACCTCATCTAAATGCTCTGCCACCAGCCGGTGACATATTGTCGGACTATGCAAATAGCCTTTGGGCAGACTTCGAAATGACATTTGTCTGCCACCCCATGAAAAACTGAATTGTTCCTGACATTCTGGAGCTAAAGGAATTTAAAAGAAGGCATTAGCAATATCACTAGTTGCATACCAAGTCCCTGGATGTTTCTGAATTATCTCTATCAGCGTAACAGTATCAGGGACGGCAACAGTCAAAGGTGGTGTGTGTTTATTCAATTCGCGGTAATCCACCGTCATGCTCCATGAATTATCACTTTTGCGCACCGGCCATACGGGATTGTTCCATGCAGTAGTAATCGGAACCACAACTCCTGCATCCATCAAGTCTTGAATGGTGGTACTGATCTCATCATGCCCACCAGGAATTCTGTACTGTTTCATCGAAATCACTTTAGTCGCCTGAGGCACCTTCACAGGAGGAATTTTCAAGTGACCTACTCTCAGTGCGTTAGCTGAAATGTAATGTTTTGTTCCAAACTGATAATACCCATCATCTAAACACAAAGTCATTCCTTTTAAAATGTCAATATTAATTATATATTCAGAAAGGGACACAACTAGTACACTATATTCTCTTTAGTATTCTTCCGATTTTTAATTGGAGATTAGCTTGCACTGCTGGGGTCTCTTTACCACCTAACCCTGTGATTGTAAAATACTGTCCTCTAAATTTCTTGGGATTTCCATATATCAGAGTGGCCTCCGCTCCTGTATGTACTAGGGCTCGGGCCCGTTGCACATTACGATGCCTCCAAAAAATCTCGCTATCTA